>NW_027555736.1:44281774-45481774 GCF_003287225.1 Phascolarctos cinereus | reverse complement strand
CCCAGGGAGAACTTTTCAATGTGCCCCACCCCGGGCATCAGGTTCCCACAGCTCCCTGCTTCTGCCCCCTGCCTCCAGTCCCCCGCCACAGATCCCCCAGCGCCGGGGCACCCCCCCTCTCGCCCCAGGCCGCCTCACACAGGACCTCAAGCTCATCTCAGCCTCTCAACCAGCCCTCCCTCAGGATGGGGCTCAGACGCTGCTCCGGGGCTCCCCTCACTCCTCAGGGGAGTCTGTGGCTGCCTTCCCGCCTTTCCGGGGTGGGGGCGGGGGTTTTGGACCCCTCGGAAGGCCCTTTGGCACAGGCCCGGCCCAGAGGGTCACCTTGCCTCGGCAGACGTCCTCAGGTTCTTTGCCGCCACCCCCGCCATTGTTTGGGGCTGAAGCTGCCTCTACAGGGGGACCCTCCCTGACTGCCGCCCCCCGGGGCCGAGAATCTACAGGGCTGGTGGGTGCCCCAGAGCCACCTGTCCGCTCCAAACTGCCTTCTAACCTATGAACTTGGGCTCTTACTCTTGCCCCTGACCTTTTATTTTTCCCTTCTTTCTTTCTTCAGGTTTAACTGTGATTAGGAAATAACAATAACAATAATAATTATAACAACCCCCCATACACACACACACACACACACACAACACACACACACACACACCACACACACATACACACTCACAAAACAGCCCAGGACAGGAAAGCACCAGGCATTCCTAGAGCTATAGATTTGGGGGTCGCTTGCTTTTATAAATTATTTTACCACTTGAGGAAAGGGGGGAGGGAAGGGCTGAGAGCCCCAGAGGGAGTGCTGAGGTATGGGGGGAAGTCGGATATGTCCTGGGGAGCCAGATGGGGCTGGGGGTAGGAATGGCCACGGGAAAGGGTTTCCTTGAGAAGATGCACCCCCCCTTCCTTGTTTTAGACTAGTGGGTTTCTGTGGCCCCTGATCCGAGGGACCTGAGCTCCACAGGCTGAAGAGTGTCCCATCCCCTACCCAACCTTAACCCCAACCTCTGCCCCTCCCTCTTCCCATGAGGAAGGGTCTGATGGAGTTGGGGAGGGGGGAGCTCCAATTGGAGCTGGGGCCAGGGTTGACCTGCCTAGCAATTTTCTACCATGAACCTAATGAGCTATAGATATGTATATGTATGTATGTATGAAGTGTACATGTATAGCCACATAGCGCCCTGTATAGCCATGTAGATACTGACAAAAACAGACACTTGCTGTAGTTTTAACCCAACAGTGCCTGGCAGCCCAGGCCATAGTGTACATAGGGCCTCCAGGCCCCCATGCCCAGCTTTGTACAGCCCTTCCTTCCCCAGAGCTGACAGCCCCAGGACAGCATCCTTTCTCAGCCTCAGGGCACGGACTCCTCCAGCTGGGATAGAGTAGAGTTACCTCCACCGACATCTCAGCAGGGTCCTCCTACCTAGCCCTAACCCCCTCCCACCCTCCACATCATGTAATGGAAAGCCCACTCTCTGGGGAGTCAGAAAACCTGGGTGTCAATACCAGCTCTGCCAGTGACTCCCCAGGGGGTGCGGTGGGGGGATGGACCCAGGGTAAATTCTGTCCCCTTTCTGAGGCTCAGTTTCCTTATCTCTCAAATGAGGGGTTGGACTAGATGATCCCAAAGGGTCTTCCCAGCTGATATTCTAAGATTCCTCTCTCAAGGCCCTCTCTGCCCCAGTTTTATAGTGGGGGGTTGTTATTCCCTGGGGACAGGGCTCTCAGATGGATGGACTTCAATGTCTTGCCTTGCTCCCCAGCAGCCCCTCGCCTGCCTGACTCGATGAGGCAGAACCCTCCCAGCTAAAAGCACAGTCCCCCTCCCCCCTGAGAATGGAGGAATGGACAAAGAGCTGGCAGGTCTGAGTGAACCACTCTACACACAGGCCCTTTAAGGGTCAGGGTCACAGAGTGTCTCCTGCCCCATGTCAGTCACCACCCTAAGTCCCAGGGGAGTGGTAGGGTTGGGTTGTTCACATCTCCGCAGCATCTGTCGGGGGCTGGTGGTGTTGAAGAGGTGTCTCGCTGTCACCTGGCCGCCAAGGATGGACGGTTAGTGACACAAACAATCTCCCCTGGCCATACGGCTCCCCTCCAACGGCTTCCTGTCAATTCTGCCTAGCCTTGGACTGGGCACTACTATGGGGAAGACACTCCCTGCCCTCAGGAAACTCAGTCAAGCGCGAATGAGGATACAAGAAAGCTCAACACCAAAATGAGGCAGTAGGGGGCAAAGGCCGAGTGAAGGGGAAAGACAGTAAATATAAAGGGGGTGGGGGAGGGCAGGGTGAAGAGGTCATCGTGCAATAGGACGATAAATAAGCACAGGCTTCTGAGAGAGAAGGGGGGAGGGGGCTTCAGGTGGCCTATGAAGAGTTAGGATAGGAGGAAGAAAAGGAGTTCCATAGTTGGTAGGATGGTGTAAGCCAAGGCAGTAGTGTGATTGGGAAACCACGAGGAAACCCAGCTGGCTGAAGTTGGTGAGTTTTGGAGAATCCCTTGACAAAAGAATGGACATACAGGGTGGGGTTGGATTGTGGAAAGCTTCCAATGCCACCGTGAGGAATTTGTACTTCAGCTTAAATCCTGCGTCATAGAATGTCAGAACAAGAAGGAAATGTGGACAGCATTCTGTCCAGCCCCCCTCATTTTGCAGATGAGGAAACAGAGGTAACTTGCCCAAAGTCGTATGCAGAGTTAGTCAGTGGCAGAATTCAGGTCAGGTCTAGAAGTCAGGTCTCCTGACTCTGTTCCAAAGGCAATGGGGAACCATTGTAGATTCTGGAGTAGGAGACATGATGGAAATTGTGGAGACCTTGCCTGCGTTTGGAGTGGGAAGAATTGGGGGGAAGGGGGGAGGCTGCTCTGGTTATGCTGCCTCCCATCTTGTGTCCTCCCAAGAAAGAGCAGAAATGACTACTCAAAACTTTTGCTGGAATGCTACTCTTCGCACCTGCCACCTCACCCTGCCTCCTACTCCTGTGGAACCAGGTCAGGTGACCCTGATCCCTAAGGGTCTTCCTGCCAGCAGTGCGGAGATTGTAGTTGCTTACTAAATGGTTTTTTTCCTGTGGTTGATTAATTGTGAGGGAAGATAACGAGAGTGTTAGGTGGGGCATTTGCTGCTCTCTGGGTTCTATGCTAAGGTGAGTTTGTGAGGCAGCCTTTAGCAAAGAGATAGCCTCTGAGACCTCCTTTCCTCCTATACCGTAGTTCCTTGTTCAGCCTCACCCTGCAAGAGGTCCAGAGACTGGGAGGGATTCTTGGTAAGTGAACTTGAACCTTTTAGTAAAGACCATGAAGGAAAGACTGGGAACCCAGAACTGGGGTGATGAGCTGGGAGATGGGAGAGATTGTTACTCCTGGGGAGTCCTGGAATGACCTTGGGAAAATACAGAATTCTAGACCTAAGATGTTTGAGGTCAGGCTGTCTCAGAAAGCCTAGAGCAAAATCCATTGGAGCTGCTTGGCTTCCTATCAGGAATTAGAAAGAAGAGCTTTGGAGGAGGAGCTGGCAAACTAGGCTTTACCCCCGTGGTACATGTGTTCATTTAAATGTGGCCATCCCCAGGGTTCTGAGGGCTCTGGCAGGAGATCTAGACAAGGGGGGAGGGGAGAGTGATCAAGGAAGAAAGAAACGCCAGAGGACAATGGGCTGGAAGGGGCACCCACCCTCTCTCTTAAGGCTTTTAGCCCTATCTCCAAAAACGATAACCCGCTAGGACCGGGGGGTTTGTGTGGGAGGGATTCTCCATTCGCTCAGCTGGCCTGGTGGGTGGGGAAGGAGAGGCCAGCTAGTCTTTTTTTTTTTTTCCTTTTAAGGAGATCGGTCATACGGTGGCTCAGCCCAGCCTAAGACAGCCTGATTCAGAATGATCTGTCTTTGGCAATGCCTTCCCCTCTGGGCCCTACTCTGGTATTCCAGGCCCCAGGAACGTGCTCCTGCTGTGCCAGATGGAAAGGATCTGATTGGCTAGTTTGCTGTGTGGTCAGTGATCTTTCCACGCTAAAAAAAGATTTTTAGGGGGATGTGATCCCTGTCCTGCAGTCACCGAAGGCCTGGTCCGTGGCTGAAGGATTAGCTGTCCTCTGCTTGGCCCCAGCAGGCAAAGCTAGGGAGCCGCGCCTGGGCAGAAGTGGCACCAAAGAAGATGTCCGGCCAGATGAGGACTGGGTTAGGCTTAGAATGGTCCACGACTTACGGCACGGTTCGCCTCGTGACATTGGGAGTTTCTTATTACCGGAGGGCTTCGAGGCAAGTGGATGAACCCCACTGGGAACGTGGTGCTGGGTGGGTTTGCTGACGCATACTGAGGTTGGCCTGGATCACCTACGAATTCCCTTCCAGTTCAAAGATTCGCTGGGCCGGGGTGTGAGCCAGCCCTCCCACTCCCACCCACAAACACACTGGGGGCGGGGGGACTGTTTGCAGCCCCATAGACACCGGGAATCAAGGCTCCAGTGGGTTTTCAGGCGCAGGACCTGTAGGTTTGGGGGGGGGTGAGTTTCTTCTGGGGTGGGGTGGGAGGGAGAGAGGGGGCATTCCCTGTGCTCTCAAAATCATGCCGCCAAGGGAGGCTTCCGCGTACTCTGCCTACGAGCAGGGCCGGTGCCCTTAATGGGGAGGGCAGGAGAAAGGCGCCGGAGAAGCCTGTGTGGACGAGTACACGTACCTGGTGTCTTAAGTGAATCACCAAGGGGGCAAGGCGAGGCTCCCCGCTCCTCTGCTGAGACTTGGGGTGGGGGCGCTCGGAGTGAGCCTCTGGGGCCACTTCCAGCCCCTCTCACTCCACAGAAGGAGCAGTCGTGGCTCCCACTCCCGGAGGGCTCGTAATGAAAAAGCTCGGGCTAGGGGAGGGGTGCCGTGGGGCCCCTGGAAGCCCCATCTTCATCGCCTTCCCCCAGCCACCCACCCACACCCCGGGCGCCGTCCCTCCCCCCGCAGAGCTGGCCATTTTGGAATCTTCCACTTTTAAAAACAGAAAAACGGTGAATGCACCGGATTGTATATTTTATTAAATAAAACAAAAACTTTCAGCAGCCGCCTCTCACCTGGGGTCCTTTCTTGGAAGCGATGGGGTGGGTTGAGGGTGGGCACACGCAGACCCTGGAGTGGGGCAGGGGAGAGTCATGATGGAGCCAGGCTGTGGAGGGCTTTAAATACCAAACAGGAGGTTGACTTCAGCTTTAGAAAGCAGGGACTCCCTTGAGCTCAATGAACAGGAACTGACCTGGCCACACTGGTATGACCGGAATGTGACTTTGGCAGCTGTATAGAGAGAGCCCTGTAGTCTAGCTACCGACAGGGGCTCTAGGTCCCTAGCGTGGCCAACGATCCCTTAATTGCTAAACCCAACTACCTTTCCCCAGCCCGCCTCTTCTTGGGCCCTTCTGCAGTTTTTCAGCTGTGGATTGCCCGGGCCTCTGGGATACTTCCTGATTCTCCTCCCAGTCTTACCATGTCTTCCCAGTCTGCTTTGCTGATTCACCCTTCTCCAGCCACCTAAGTGTGGGTGTCCTCCAAGGCTGAACCCCATTCTCTTCTCCCTTGGTCATCTTTGGGGCTGCTTTGAGTTCGGTTCTTACCTTTCCACAGATACTTCTCAAATCTTTATATGCAGCTCTAGTCTTCCCCCAGCTCATTGTAAGGGGCCTTTGGGACACTTCCACCTGGCTACCTGTCAGAACTCCATCTCAACATATCCAAAATGGAACTCATTATCACCATCCACCCAGGCGCAGACCCTCATAAGCTCATGCTTGGACTATTGCAATGGCCTTCTGGCTCATCCACCTGATTTAAGTCTCTCCCTATTCCAATTCATTCTCCACTCAGATGTCAAATTAATCTTCCTAAAGCGTAGATCTAACATGTTATTTCCCTATTCAAAATAATTACGTTGGCTCTTTCAGAATCAAATATAAAATCCTCTGTTTGGGCTTTAAAAAAGCCCTCCATAACTTGGCCCCCACCCCACCGTCCCAGTCTTCCTATACTTTAAGCCCCCTACTCCTCCCACATAGTCTGCAATCCAGTGACACTAGCCTCTTTGCTGTATGTTACACGTGGCCACAGGACACTCCATCTTCTGATTACTAGGGCATTTTCCTTCACTCATCCCCATGCCCAGAACTTTCTCCCTTCTCATCCATGCTTCTTGGCTCTCTGGCTTTCTTCTAATCTCACCTTAAGCTCTACCTTCTGCAATTATTTTTCCCAGCTATCCTTAATCATATTTCTGTCCCTCTGAGGTTGCCTTCAATTCATCCAGTCTTAAAGTCCATGGTTGTTTGTACCTTGTCTTCAGAGTCAGATTGTAAGGTACTGGAGAGCAGAAATTCCTCAACCCCCTCCCCTTTGTAGTCTCAGTGCCTGGCACATAGTAGGAACTTAATGAATGCTTGTTGACTCCATCCTATACCTGCCCCTCCTTCAGTCCTCCATATTTCTGCTCGTAGCACCACCATCCTGCTTGTCACCCAAATTGGAAACCTCATAGTCATATGTGAGAGATTCTCTCATCTCCCTCACACCCTACATCTTGCAGACTGGCCACTTCTTCCTCCATATCTGTCCTTCCATTCACAGAGACACCATAGTTGAGGTCACCAGCAACTCTTAGCTGTACTATGGTCATGACTTCCAAAATGGCACCATAGTTGAGTTTACCAGCACCTCTTAGTTGTACCATGGTAATGACTTCCAAAATGGCTTCCATTTTGGAAGTCATGACCATAGCACAGCTAAGTCTTTCTCTTCTCCAGTCTACCCTACAGTCCCCAGTAACCTTTCTAATCCACACATCTAACTGCATCATGTATTCTTCCAAACTAGAAATGGCTTCCAACTGCCTCTAGAATAAACTCCTTAGCCTGGCACTTAAGGCCACCACAGATTGCCTCCAAGTGACCTTGCCAGCCTCATTTCAGCTTGCCCCAGCTGGATTGGACCACTAGCTGCACCTGACATGGCTTCTCACACTACCAGCCATTTGGAAACATGCCCTCTTCCCATGAGATGTACTCCGTATCTCCATCTTTCAGAATAATAAGCTGGCATTTATACAGCTTTTTAAAGCTTGCAATGTACCTTTTCTTATTTAAGCCTGATAACCCTTCAAGGCAGTGTTTCTCCCCATTTTACAGATGACAGAGACCCAGGGAGGATAAGTGAGTTGTCTCTGGTCACATAGTTGGTAACACAGGCAAGCCTTGAACCCAATTCTTCCTGCATATTAATAATAATAACAACAACAATAATAACAGTTAACTTTTATGTAGAGCTTACTATGTGTCAGGCACTGTGCTAAGCACTTTATAATTATTATATTCACAATAACCCTGGAAGGTAGGTGCTTTTATTATCCTTATTTAACAGATAAGAAAATTGAGACAAATGGGTTAAGTGACTTGCCCAGAGTCATACAACTAGTGTTGGAGACCAGATTTGAACTCAGGTCTTCCTGACTCCACTAAACCATATAAGGCTCAACTCAAGTGCTGTCTTCTCTGTGTGATTTTCTGTTATTCTCCTCATCCCCCACATAAAAAGCATTCTTTTGCTCAAATTTTTTAGACCATTTAGTCTTTTTCTTCCTCCAAAAAACTTTATTAAAATTTATTATGCATTTTTAGCATTCATTTATTTTTAACTTTTGAGTTCTAAATTCTCTCCCTACCTCTCACCCTCTACCCCACCCACTGAGAAGAAAGCAATATGGTATCAATTATACATGTGAAATCATGTAAAACATATTTCCATATTAACCATATTAAAAATGCAAGAAAAATAAAGTGAGAAAAGTACCCTCTAATTTTCACTCTGAGTTCATCAGTTCTGTCTCTCTGGAGATGGATAGCATTTTTTTTTATCATGAGTCTTTTGGAATTATCTTGGATCATTGTATTGATCAGAGTAACTAAGTCTTTCACAGTTGATCATCATTACATTGCTGTTACTGTGCACAGTGATCTCCAGGTTCTCACTTCACTTTGTATCAGTTCATATAAGTCTTCCCAGGTTTTTCTTGTAGCACAGTAGTCTCCCATCACAATCATACACCACAACTTGTTCAGCCATTCCTCAATTGATAAGCATCCCTTTGGCTTCCAATTCTTTGCCACCACAGAAGAGCTGTTATAAATATTTTAATCCATATGGATCTTTTTCCTTTTTCTTTGATCTCTTTGTGATACAGACCTAGCAGTCATATTGCTAGATCAAAAGGGATGCACAGTTTTATAACCCTTTGGGGACACTTCCAAATTCTTCTTCAGAATGATTGGACCAGTACGCTACTCCATAGTCCATTAGTGTTCCAATTTTCCTTCATCCCCTCCAACATTTATCATTTCTGATGAGTAGGAGGTAGTTTTAGTTTGCATTTCTCCAATCAATGGTGATTTAGAGCATTTTTTCATATGACTATGGATAGCTTTGATTTCTTCTTCTGAAAACTGCCTGTTCCTATCCTTTGACCATTTATCAGTTGGGGAATGGCTCTTGTTTTTAATAAATTGGACTCAATTCTATACTCAGTGAGAAATGGAGTCTTTATCAGAGAAACGGAGCATTTAGTCTTGACCTCTCCATTGTCCCCATCATTCTTTGCTTCATATTATGCTTATTTATGTAGATGTCTATCCATCCTGGAAAACAGAAGCTTCTTAATGGTAGAGATTGTGTTATTTTTTATCTTTATACTTCCTGGAGCAATGTCTTGTGGCTGTGTGTATGTGTGTATTTATATTTATAGATTTAGGTAGGTATATATTTCTACATACCTATATATCATATACCCATCACTTAAATTTAATAAATTTTTATTGAATGTTCAATGAATGAATGAATGAACACTCCCATAGTTAAGCTTAACTGGGCAGACTAAGATTCCAGCTCTCCATCCCTGGCTTATTTCTGTCTCTCCCATTTGGCTATGAGCACCTTGAGAATTTTTGCCTTTTTTTTTTTTGTATCCCTAGTGATTAACACAGTATTTGGCACATAGTAGGGGCTTGAGAAATTCTAGCTGACTAGTTGGGAGTTTATTGTTTCTTATATGGAGCACAGCAGACATATGTTTCCTGCCCCCAAACAAACAAAGCTCAGTCAGGAGTCATTCCTGATTTGTATTCCTCTGTCTACAAAAAGGATGGCCCAGAAAGGTTGGCATCCCTCAATGTCAGCCACAGAGAAGTTAAATTTGACTTGAGACTGGGACATTTGCTCCTGTTCTTGGCTTTTGGCAGCTTTTTTGAACCAAGTGGAGACTATAAAAGAGACAGAGATAAAGAAAAACAGAGATAGTGACAGAGACATAGACAGAGACACAGAGATACAGAGATAGACAGAGATGTAGAGAGATCAGAATCAGTGATCTCTGTCATCTAGTGTCCTGGTAGGGCAATATGAGTCCTAGAATGGGATTACTGAGTTCTTCTCCCAGATCTGCCTTCTAATGAAGATTAGATTAGATAATCAATTATCTTGCCAACCAATGACCTTCATCAATCATCCTACAGTTATGAGTGTACAGTAGGGGTGGGAAAGAGAACTGATCTCTCTGGGAAGTAGCTATATTATTGCTTCTGGCCTCAAATGGACATGATCTAACAAAGAAGAAATGAGCTTCCCTTAATATTGATGCACAAGAAACTCATCCATTGACTTAGATTTAAAAAAAATACATACTGAGGACAAACATGAAAGCCAGGGCAAGTAACTAAGAATGAATACAAGAATGGTACAGTCCTATGGGGATCTTGGAAACAGTCAAGGTTAACGTGAGCTGAGGATGCCAAGGGATGCCAAGAACAACACAAAGGGCTTTGTTGGGAGTAAAATCAAAATAAAAAACCAGGGAAGGTCTGCGGCCTGGGGACATTGGGATAATGATAGCAAACAACAGAGAAAATATGTAACTCTTCAATATTTCTTCTGCTTATGTTTTCTTTACCAAAGAGAATAATCTTCGGGTTGGGAAGACCGAGCGGTCATGTATCTGCCCTGAGTTGTTTAATGGTTTTATCAATGACTTGAATGAAGGCCTAGATGGTGTGCCTTGTCATATTTGCTGATGCCACAAAGCTGGGGGTGGATGACTGCCATGCTGGATGACAAGATGTAAACAGATCTTGACAGGGTCAGCTATGGGCCAAGTTGGATGATGTGAGATTTAGTAGACGTAAATGTGAAGTTATACATTTGGGATCAAAAACTCAGCCGCGTAAGTACAAGACATGCCTAACTATCAGTTCACGTGGAAAAAGAGAGTTTTTTATTGAATCACTAGCTTGGCAATACAGCAAGACTACCTACACAATCCTAACTTCAAGCTGAACTGAGAAGTGGTCTCCAGAGTGGGGGACGTGATGTGCTCACTGTACCTGTTTGGGTCAGGTTGCATCTGAAATACCGGATTCTTTTCTGAGCGCCATATTGTAGGGATGGTCTCATCAAGGTACAGGATGTCCAAGGAAGGCTTACCACAGTGGAGAGAAGACTGCTGCATCCAACCAAGCAATTCACAAACCTGTGCTAAGTACCTAGGACAGCTAGCGGTGCCGTGAATAGAGTTTAGGGCTTGGAGTCAGGAAGACCGGAATTCAAATCCAGCCTCAGACACTTGCTAGCTGTGTGACCCTGGGCAAGTCATTTAACCCTAATTGCCTCTCCCCTCAAAAAGGAAGGAAATGGCAAACCACTTCAGTATCTTTGCCAATAAAACCCCAAATGGAGTCACAAAGCATCAGATACAACTGAAATGAATGAACAGCAGCAACAAAGTAACTATGTGGTTATTATTATATTTAATTGCCCCACTATTAATGGAGCAGCTACGTGGCAGCTAGAGTGGATAAAGTCCAGGAAAATCTGAGTTCAAATCCAGCCTCAGGCACTAACTAGCTATGTGACCCTGGGCAACTCACTTAACCTCTGTTTGCCTCAGTTTCCTTACCTGTAAAATGGGGATAGTAGTAATAACACCTACGTTCCCAGGGTTCTTGCCTGGGTCAAATGAGATAATATCTGTAAAGTGCTTAGCACAGTGCCTGGCACATAATAGATACTCTATGTTAACCATGACTATGATGATAATAATAAGTTTTTATATAATGCTTTAAAATTTGCTGTTATTTATAAATATTATCTCATGTATAAATATATATATACATATTTACACAGCTATATACATATCTATAGACATATATACATACACAGCTACACATATCTACACATACATACATATATACAACTATGCATACATCCATACATGTACACATATATACAACTATACATACATCTATACACATATATATGTGGACATAGAAAAGGAGGGGGCACACACAAAATAGATCTAAGATAAATTTGGAGCAAGTAGGAACATTTGGGAGAATCTGCAAAGGCTGTACATAGAAAGTGATGTTTGAGGTGATCCTTGCAGGTAATTAGGGATTCTAATAGGGGCAGAGGTGAGGAGGCACCTGAATTCTAGGTGTGGGGACACAGCCAGTGCAAAGACATGGAGAAATGTTTGTAGAACTGGGCATATTTAGCAAGGAGCTAAAGAGGAGTGGGGACATGTGGGGGCAGGGTAGCTTTCTCAAAGCTTTTGCAGAGCTCACTGGAAGGATTCACCTTCTTCCATTTGGCCCCCAAAGCCAGCACCAGTAGCAATGACTGGGAGGTACAGAAGGGTTAGCTTCATGTAAGGAAAATCTTTCTAGTTATTAGAACTGTCTGAAAGTAGCCAGGTGGCTTCAGGTGAGTTTTCAAGAGGATGCTGAGCACTGGTCATGATGCTCAATTCCCACTCAGGGAATTGGACATGATGACTTCTTCCATGTTCCTTCTAAATCTGAGATTACAAAATCTCTCCAATCCCTTCCAAACCTAGTGGCACAGGCTTGGACTCTTTTTTTTTTATTAATTTATTTTGATTTATCAACAATCACTTCCACAAGCTTTTGAGTTTTAAATTTTCTCTCCCTCCCCACGATGGCACGCAATCTGATATAGTCTATACATATACATTCCTATTAAACATATTTTCACATTAGCAATGTTGTAATAAGAATTAGAACCAATAGGGGGAACCACCAGAAAGAGAAAACAAAACTCAACAGAAGAGAAAAAAATAGCTTTGATCTGCATTCAAACTCCATAGTTCTTTCTTTGGACGTGGATAGCATTTTCCATCACGAGGCCTCTGGGGTTGTCTTAGATCCTTGTATTGCTGGGAAGGGTTAAGTTTATCAATATTAGTCATCACACAACATGGCTGTTATTGTGTACAATGTTCTCTTGGTTCTGCTCACTTCACTCAGCATCAGACCACACAAGTCTTTCCAGGTTTTTCTGAAGTCAGCCTGTTCATCATTTCTTATAGCACAATAGTATTCCATTACATTCATATACCACAGCTTGTTCAGCCATTCCCCAGTTGATGGGCATCCTCTCAATTTCCAGCTCTTTGCCACCACAAAAAGAGCTGCTATGAGTATTTTTGTACATGTGGGGCTTGGACTCTTTCCATGATGGGTGAGGCTGGTCTCAGTGACAGGCCAAGGAAGGACAGGCTTCAGATGGTTCTACCTTTTCAGGGTTCAGGCTTCCTAGAGTAGCTTTGTGAGTGATACTGAAATGAACACATGCTAGGCCACACGGGAGAGATACTCCCTCTCCAGAAGAAGCATCTGCTGGTCTTCTAGGGGTCATCATACAGTAGTCACCAGGGAAATGGAGTGGATGGTGGCCAACAACTCCCCTTGGAGGGGTATTTGAGGTAGCCATTTGTAATAATAATATTGGCCACAGGCTTCCCAGGCTAACCATCTAGGACATGTTGAAGACCCTCTCCACACTCAACTGTGACCTACTTCTGGTGGTTTAGATGATTCAAATGAGGCATCCAGGAGGAATCTAAATGCCATTCCTAAGGATTGGACATGCAACTGAAGACCTGTGGGGACACACAATTGGTGTCTATTGCCACGGCCAGTTGAAGACAAACACCATAGCAGAGAGAAGCAGATATAGGAAATGAAATGACGAATGGCTTAAAGTTCCTCCAAGCTCTTGGCCAGGAACGGAGGGCACCTAACAAATACCCGAATATCTCAGTGCATCTGCAATCCCCTATATGTGGGTGTTCCCTATAGTAATAGAGAACACAATTTCTCCATGCCTAACCTCTGGGTATAATTCTTATCTAAGTTAGTCTAAGGAAGGAGTTCTTAACCCAAGAACTGGGAACTGGGTTTTTTAAAAAATTTATATATTTTAATAACCATTGTTGTTTGGTTGTCTCGGACCCCATTTGGCGGTTTCTCGGCAAAGATCCTGGAGTGGTTTGCTACTTCCTTCTTCAACTGAGGCAAACGTGTTCAGAGTCACATAGCTAGTGTCTGAGGCAGGATTTGAATTCAGATTTTCCTGACCCCAGACCTGGCACACTATCCACTTCACCACCTAATTCCCTTTGCAGTCCCGTGTATTTTATTTTATGCCTTTAAAAACATTTTGCAGAGGAGCCCATGGATTTCACCTTACTGTCAAAGGGATCCTTGATTCCATAAAGTTTAGGAACCTCTGGCTAAGTAAGAGCTGATAAAAATATATTTGCTTGCAGATAGTCTTATAAATTTAATCAGAAGGGCTTTAAGGTGGGAAGGAACAGAGAGGGAGAAAACTGCCCACGCGTACATGTATGAATAACATTGAAGCAAGGTGATACAGTGGATAGAGACAGAACTGGGAGTCAGAAAGACCTGAGTCCAAATCTAACCTCAGGCACTTAACTAGCTGTGTGACCCTGGGCAAATAACTTAAGTCTTCATTTACTTCAGTTTCCTCATCTGTAAAATGGGGATAACAATAGCACCTCCTCCTTCTCCCCATTGGGGTGAACAAAATATCTGTAAAGAGCTTCACAAACCTTAAGGCACTATACAAACCCTGAGGATGATGTATCCACCAGGTTTTTTATACTGTAAGGCGTAGATACAAC
Organism: Phascolarctos cinereus; assembly: GCF_003287225.1. Taxonomy (NCBI): domain Eukaryota; kingdom Metazoa; phylum Chordata; class Mammalia; order Diprotodontia; family Phascolarctidae; genus Phascolarctos; species Phascolarctos cinereus. The sequence continues at coordinate 45,467,759 of NW_027555736.1, read as the reverse complement.
ATTGAACAGATAGCAGTTCAGGGCAACAAAATTCCAGAGAGGAGGCAGCAGCCATGGACTCCCTGGCCTCAGATGTTGCTACACAAATGTACAAAGTATGGGGACTGAACAAGGAGAATTTGCAGTCCCAGCACAAGGAAGCAAATCGGACCTCAGAGGTGACTGAGGTTGGTGTGATGGGATCCAGGGTTGGAATGCAGCACTGAAAAGGCGTCACTCATGCTAAAGGAACAGGGCATACATAGGATGTGTGGTGTGGTGGAGAGAGAAACAGGGGTGATGAGCAGAGCTAGAACCACTCCAGGTAAACGAGGCTTGTCCCCAGGGTGCCAGTACCTCAGGGCTGGTTTCCTCTGTAGGAGGGTGGAGGGGGTGCTTGCCTCTCAAGGGTAATGGCTTGTGGGTTGGTCTTCCCACCCTAAGTCTCTCCCCACTCCATTTTATCTTGCTCACATCCGTCAACATCATTTTCCTAAAGTGCAGGTCTGACCATATCACTGCTGGCACCCCCGCCACACACACACACACACACCCAACCCCACTCAGTAAACTCCAAGAGCTGCCTGTTACTTCTAGGATCAAATAGTCAATCTTTCTGGCATTTAAAGCCCTTCTTAACCTGCCTCCACTTGCAGTCTTCTTACTGCCTCACCCCTGAACGCTCAGTAATCCAATGGCATTAACCTCCTGGTAGGAGACACTCCATCTCCTGCCTCCAGGCATTCTCATCAACCGTCCCTCTTGCCTGGAATTCTTTCCCTCCTCATCTTGGCCTGTTGGCTTCCTTCAGGTCCCAGCTAAAATCTTGCCTTCTATAGGAAGCCTTCCCACCCTCCTTCATTCTAGCCTCTTACCTCTGTCTATTATCTCCTTTATATATATCTTCTTTGTTGATAATTGTTTGTATGCCGTCTCTGTGTGCTCCTTGAAATCAGGGACTGGTTTTTGTCTTTCTTTTACTCTCCAGCACTTAACACAGTGCCTGGCACATAGTAGGTGCTTAATAAATGTTTATTGACTGACCTCCATCCTCATATCTCACCTTGAAGTTCTCTGACAGTCCACACTGCCCCCACTACTACACAATGTAGTGGATATTCCTAAGACCCCATTGCCGTGATATCCTTGTCCTGACCTGCCTTGTCCCTCAAACTCCCAAATGGGCAAGGGCACCACCCCTTTGGTGCAAACACACTCTGACATCACAGTTAATTTTTTAATTCCCCAAGTGAAAATATTTCTAGTTATACTAGTGAGTAGCAATGCATATTTAAACGACATATTCACCTTAGGAAACCTAGGAGGTGGGGAATAGAAGCATGGTAGAGCCCATTTGGGTAAAGGTGACTGAAGCCAGACACAAACAAAATATTCCTATCAGAATGTACCATAGACACAGCAATCAGTTGAGCAGCTCAGGGAACTAACCCCAGGCCTCGCATAGAGGCAGGTGCATAGCCATGATGGAAGACTTCAGTTATCTGGAGAGTGGCTGAAGCTTTCTCTCTGCCAAAAGCAGAGCACTTACTAATTTCTCCACCTGCAGTAATGATAATTTCGTCCTTGAAAAGGTGGAGGAAACAATCGGGAGAAATTCTATTCTGGACGCAATTCTCACCAACAAGAAGGAAACTGGTATTGAGGTGGAAATGATGGGAACCTTGAGGGAAAGGGACCACTTCATCTTAGAATCTGGAATACAGGAAGGCTGAACATTATCATACTGAGCCCCTAGTTTGGGAAGAGCTCGTGACAAAGGGTAGAGAATATCGAATTCTACAGGAAAAGGCAGCCCCAGGAGACATGGGAAGTGTTTGGGAACAACCTTCTGAAGACACAAATAGAAACCCTTCAGATGAGAAGGAAAACTGGGGGGGGGGAGAGGGGTGTCAAAAGGGACTGCACAGGGATACACAGGGAACTCAGCCACTGACTTCCGTTTTAAAAAGACATCTACAAAAGATAGAGACACAGGCAGAGAATGAAGGATGGGTGAATGCAAAAGCCTGGCATGAATCTGTTGGAGTAGTGCCAGAAGGGCTAAACTCAGGATGAACCAAGCAGCTGAAGAAAGCTCAGGACAACAAAGAGGGTAGAGTTTTGTTGTTGTTATTGCTTTTTAAAGATGTATTGAGAGAAAGAGTAGGAATAAAGAAGAGAAAAGACTGTTGCTTCAGGTAGATGGGAGAATGATAACAGACAACAGAGAGAAGGTAGAACTACTCCACTCTTATTCTGCTTCTGTTTTCTCTGCCAAGGAGAATGCCTTTTGAACTGGATAGGACAGAATAAGAATGACTCATAGGGTGGTGAGACCTACATCAAGTAGGGAGAGATGGTGACAGAGCATCTAGCCATCAAGCTCAAGTCACCAGGCGCAGTTGAACAACACCTTAGGTGCCAAAAAAACTGGCAGGAGCAGGGAAGGGATGGATCATAGTTGAACTACACAGTTAGTGATATCTGAAGGATGGCAGAAAATGGGAGAAGAGCTTCAGAGCTGAAGGCAGGCACATACTGACTCAATTGTCACAGAAAAGAGGAAAAGACTTGGAACTATAAATCAGTGAGCACAATTTTGATTCCTGGCAAAATTCTAGACTGCTTTTAAAGAGATGATTAATGACTATCTAATAAAGGAAAAAAGTGAATCCCAAGAGTCAGCATGGATTCATCAACAATAGGAGTGAGGGTGGAAGGGTGCATAAGAGTTTTGGAGAAAGGCCAGCCTGTTTGGCTAGAGATGAGAGGAGTCACTAGGTAGGGGAAGAGGTAGAAAAGATGAAATAGATAGCCCTGAATTTGGGATCTATTCTCAAAGGCATCTGGGTTTGGGAGCTGCAGAGAGATGGACTCGGAGAAGGGATTCACTGCCTGTCTGGGGAGACAGCTCAGGCAAGGGTCCTGTCTTCTTGTTCTGTATTCCATCTGAGCAATTTGAATCCTGTGCCATTAATACTAATAACAAAAAACTACTAAATGCCCCTTGGGTGTCTGCTTTTCTAGCGCTTTCGGAATCTTCATCCTAGGATCTAGATCTTCTGAAATATGTTACCTTATTAAAAGGAGATCCTACTGAGATTTCTGGTTGTCCTGGGCTGGAGCTAGGATAATGACGAATGATGAGAGCTAGCCTTTATATTGTACACTTTTGCAAAGTGCTTTACATATATTATCTGATGTGATCTTCATAATAACCCTGGCAGGTAGGTACTTTTATTATCCCCACTTTACAGATGAGGAAACTGAAGCAGAAAAAAGTTAAGTGACATGCTCAGAGTCAAACAGCTGTTGAGTGTCTGAGGCAGGATTTGAACTCAGATCTCTCTTGACTAAGCCAAGTGGCTTATCTCCATTGTGCCTAGCTGCCTATTTCAGGATGAGCTGCTGGGTAAGGTTGTCTTTTGCTCCGGTCAGGCTCCATCATGTTTACTGGGGGACAGTGGCAGGTGAGATGGGATGGGATTAAAGGGGAAAGTGGAGTGTAAATGAGTGAGGATGGTATAGCAGAAAGTAGAGACTGTGATTTTTTCAAGAAAACCCTTCTGTCTTATTCATATGTGTACTTACCTTCCTTCCAAGTAAGCCCTGAAATCTAGCTAGCCTTTATGTATTACTTAAAGTTTGAAAAGTGCTTTACAAATATTATCTCTTCTTATTCTAACAACCACCTTGGGATAAGTGATACTATTATTCCCATTTTACAGATGAGGACACTGAAGCAAACAGCTATTACATAGCTTGTAAATGTCTGAGGCAAGATTCAAACTCAGATCTTCCTGACTCCATGTTCAGCACTCTAGAGGTCATTTAGTCCAACGCTTTCATTTTACAGATGAAGAAACTGAGGCCCAGAGAGGTTAGTTGACTTGCCCAAGGTCACACAGGTTAAGTAGAGAGGGGACTTGAACCCAGCTCCTCTAACTCCCGGTGTTCCAAAAAAGGAACCCAATGCAAGGGTCCTTCTCTTGTACCATGCTGCTGCGGCCATGATTCAGGACTCCCCTCTGTGGGGATGTCTCACCTGTGATGGAACACTTCTAATGACCGGAATCTCCCTCCCTCCGTCCCTCCCAAGGCTGCCTGTTCTGTTATCGTTGTATAGTCCCAACTCAGCAAAACATTTCAACATTTACTAACCGTAGTATTTGGGGTTCATTCCTGTCATCCCCCAGCCTCTGCCTTCATTCCAGTTTATCCCTGACTCCCCTTCATGCTTGCATCTCTTGGCATCATGGCAGCAGCTGCTGTTATAGGAAGTTATTCTGGTGATCTGGCCTGGGCTGCTCCTGCTTCAATGGTATAAATCAGAATGCAGTGCTGATTCTACCTTATGGGTTTTTTTTCTGAATGCAGAGGGAAAGCAGCTGTTTTCATGGATGCTCTGAGGGCATGAGGGAGCCTGGGCTTCTGCTGGGGGGGGGGGAATTCCCTTATATCCTTTGACTCATGCTGAATCCCACCCTGCAGCGCTCAGACCCTGGGCATCCCTGGTGGATCATCTCTCCATTTCTCCAAGCTGAGATTCAGTCACAGGCTTAATGCGGGGGCAAGGAGAGAAGGCAAGGCCACAGGGAAGGACGAAAAAAATATTCTCAGGGAAAAAAACCCCACGAGCTCTAATCGGGGAAAGCCCTCCCTCTCTCCTCCCCACCTCTAGCGACCTCTCTAGCTCCCCAGCCGTTCCCCATCACTGAGCAGTCAGTGGATGTTGTTGCCATGGCAACCAGGCCCAGGAGTCCTGTTGCTATGCTGGCTGCCACACAGACGCGTCCCCATAACAACTGCCCCCGGCAGCCTGGGTCAGGCCAATGCCTGCTTCTTGGAAGACACACTTTTATGCCGCTCCCGCGGCCCAGAGAAGGGAGAGTCCTGCAGCTTAGGAAAAAAAAGGAGAGTGACCACTAAAAAATGAGCCTTGCTTCGTGCCCCACCTAAACCTGGGTGTGTAGGGGGAGAACTGTGGTGTGGGGATGCCATGAAGGAATTCCACCCCTCCCCCTTTCCCAAGCTCATGGTGAGAACAGCTCAGAAACCCTCCTGGAAAGGGAGTCCCTTAGGCATTCTCTTTGAGTCAGGCCTGCCCTTGGAGAATGCTGGCCACTGCCAGGGAGGGGCAGGCAGAGGAGAAGATGGAATAAAGAGGTGCTCACCCCACCGCCCAGTGACTGGGCTGAGAGAAGTCAGTGAAAGTCCATTGTCTCCTGGCTGAGGACAGTAGCCTTTGGGGGGACTGGTTGGTTACTGACTCAGTATCGACAGAAAGTCCATTAAAGACCATTCCACAGAATCACAGAACATTAGAGACGGAATCTAGTCCCCCTCCTAATGGTCAGAGAAGGCACTTACCCAAGGTTACACAGAGAAACAGGTGCCAGAGCTTAGACCTGAACCCAGGCCTTCTGACTCTCAAGTCCAGCGCTCTTAAATGGCATCTACCATGGGTGATAACCCCATCAATAACTAGAACCAGCATGGTCATGGCTCATCGAACACCCCGGGATATCAGGAGGGCCAAGGGAGAGGGCTGGGTTAGGGCTCAGGCCTTGGGTCTCCGACCTTGGTCAGCTTTGCTGGGCACCCCTTGGAAGCCACCCGAGGGTCCCTGTCTTCCGCCCTGGTCTTAGTCTTCCCCAACCATGAACGTTGGCCCAAGGTATCCTGCCCTCTGGGTCCCTGCTCAGCTTCTAAGAACCAATGTCTCTGTTTCCCAATTACTTTCCTGCTTCTTCGACCACTGGCACTATAACAAGATGTTCCAGTCTGGCATCTGTCCCCTCTTTCCCTTCTATTCTCTGCATCTGCTGGCTCCAAACAATAAGGGTGTATTTTCCAGGATTTATTCACAAGGAAGAAGAGAAGTCAATAATCACTTATTAAGCCATGTGCCAAGCGCTATGCTAAGAGCTGGGGATGAAAATTCAAGCAAAAGGAGACAGAGCCTGTCCTCTAGGGCATTCTAGTGGAGAAGATGGCACACAAAAGGGAGGTGAAAGTTGGGTGGGCAGCTAGGTGGCACAGTGGATAGAGCACTGGTCCTGGAGTCAGGAGGACCTGAGTTCAGATCCGTCCTCAGACACATGACACTTACTACCTGTATGACCCTGGGTATGTCACTTAACCCCATTGCCTAACCAAAAGAAAAAAAAAAGAAAGTTAGATGGGGAGACAGCTGAGGCACTGAGGCAAAGTCCAGAGAATGAGGGACACTTCCTCAAAATGAAGAAGAACTCTGGGAAGAACTGTCCAGTGGGAGAAAGGGGTTATGGGGGAGAGGGAAAAGGCAACTGAGGTATGGTGGTCAAGTCCAGAGAAAGCGCAGAAACATCCAGGTAAGCTCATAAAGATGATTTAGAACTGGAAACTGCCTGAGAGACGCCCATTTTACAGAGAGCAAAGTGAGGTCCAAGGAAATGAATCGATTTACCTAAAGTTACCCAAAGTCTCTGTGTATAACCGAAGTCTTTCCCCGCTCCAGAGAGCACACGGCATAATCAGGAGCCCAGATGCCCTGATTCCAAATCCAGTACACTTTCCAATGCACCACACAATTTCTGTGTATGCATATAAATAAAAAGTATACTGCCCCAGATGGGATGACACCTAATTTTTTAAAAACCCAATCTTCTGGCAAAGTTTCCTAGGGCCCAGCTTACCTCTTATAATGCTCCAGGCCTGGAATTCAGGCTATCTGCCCTACTGCTCCACATCTTGAACCATAGTGTTGTCTACGTCAGAATACATCCAGGGTATCTTGGGTTTACCCCTTCCCATCCTTGGCTCATTCTTAGTTATTGGTTGTTGACCCTTTCCCTCCTGTACACCAAGGAAATGCTAAGAAACTAAAAACAGGATTCCCAGTGCTCCAAGAAGATCCATGATCTTATTTTTTTTTAATAATTTCTTTAAAAAAATTTTTTAAGGCAATTTGGGTTAAGTGACTTGCCCAAGGTCACACAGCTAGTAAGTGTCAAGTGTTTTGGTCTGAGATCACATTTGAACTCAGATCCTCCTGACTTCAGGACTGGTGCTCTATCTACAGCGCCACCTAGCTGCCCCCATGATCTTATTACTATTCTCTCTAGTCACATTACCTTAAATTTTCTTCTATTTTTTTCAGTTTTTAACATTGTGTTGATATTTCTTGTCTCAGGGGTCTTCTGTTTGGTCCATTCTAATTGTCAGGGAATTTGCTGCTTGAGTGGGGTTTTGTATCTCTTGTGCCAAGCTGTTATTTCGTTTTCCAACTCTTTCTTCAACAGTTCTCAATTCTTTCCCTGCTTTTTCCTTCAGTACTCTTACTTCATTAACAAAAACATTTTTAACTCTTTTTAAAAAATTCTCACTTCATTTTTTTTCCTCTAGGAATTCTAGTTGAGTCTGTGCCCAAGTTGTGTTTCTCTTTGGAGCTTTGCTTGTGGATGTTTTGGAGTCATTATCTTCTTCTGAGTTTGTGTTCTGAACATCCCTGCCACCCTAATCATTTTTTATGATGGGGTTCTTTTTTTGTTTGCTCATTCTTCTAGCCTATTTCCTGACTTCAGACTTCATGTTAGGACTGGGCTCTGTGCATTTCTAGAGGGAAGATCCAGGATGGTCTTATTACTGCTTTTTTTTTTTTCTGGAGTAGTGAGTGTTGTGTTATTCCAGGCTCTTAACAATATCTCAGGCTGGGGACCCGTAAGTTTCTACTGCTCCCATAGTGTTCTCATTCAGGGCAAAGTCTGATTGCTGACCCCTGGTCTGAGCTCTGCAAATGCCTGGCCTGGATGTGGGTCTGAACAACCGTTGACTACTGTAGGACTCACCCACTTTCAGGGAGCCTGGGAAGCTCTGCTGGTTCCCCTTTGGTCTAGGATTGCTGCCCTGCTTATTCTTCTACAGGCTTCAGACTAGGCTACATTCTAGAAGCGAGCCTGTTCTGCTATCAGGGTCAGAACCACACAGCTGCTCTGCGTTTTGGACCTTCCTTCTAGCTTGGCACATTGCCAAGTGCCTGAGATACTGCTCCTTACCTCACAACAACACCCTCTGCGCAGATCCCCTCTTCAGTCCACTCTAGATTCGTGACCTAGAACTGGGTAGTGGGTGATAAAGGGGCCACTTGGCACCCGTTCCCATCACAGTGCCCAGGTATGGGTCTGGGACAGCCTGCCGCCCTGGTGCACAGCCTCTCCCTGGGCACTGGAGTGTTCCATACAACCCTGTGCTCCTGTCCAGACCCCTTCTCCAATGTCAGTAGACTCATCTTTCTGTGCCAACCTGGGCTGGAAAAATGACTCGCTGCAACTTTTTTTGTGGATTTCACCATCAGGCTTCGGTCTAGATCTGTTTGGAGTTTGGTTTTGGGTCTGGGAAGGAAGCTCACTCTGCTGCTTCTTGCAGCTCCACCATTTTGGCTTCACCTCCAGTCTACCAACTGGCCTCCTTGCCTCAAGTCTCTCCCTACTCCAGTCCAGTCCAGTAAAGCTGCCAAAGTGGTTACCCTTAAGTGGAGCTCTGACCATGTCACTCCTCTATGTGATTCCAGTGACTTCCTATTGACTCTGGATGAGAAATAGAAACCCCTGTTTGGTTTTTAAAGCTCTTCATAACCTGGTCCCAATTGGTCATTCCACACTTTACCCCGCCCATTCCCCTGTGATCCATCTGTATCCATCCCAACCGGACCCTGTATTCTTCAGACAGCACTCGTCTCCGTCCCCGTGCCTTTGCGCTGGTCAGCCCCAACACCTACTTCCTCATCATCTCTGCCTCTGTGAATTCTCCTCTTCCCTCAAGACACAGCTCAAGCTCATCCTTCTATGAAGAATCTTCCCTATCTCTCCAACAGCTAGTGCCCTTCCTTTCTACTTACCTTATATTTATTTGCATTTATTCTCTCTATACTTCTATATGCACTTCTTGTAGGTGGGCTCCTTAGGGAAAAGAGGTTATTTTATTCTCTGTATTCGTGGACCCGGCTCCCAGCATAGTGCATGGAACAGAGCAGATGATTAAATAATTTCTTGTTGATTGATACAGATTGTAATCCATGCCTTCCTGGCCACTCTGTGTGACCCTTCTGGGTCCCTGTACACGTTTGCTGCCCAGGGTCCCCCTGAGATGACAGGGCTCTTCCAGGGGCATGCTGGAGGGACAAGATGGGCCCTCAGTTGGCCCTTTATCTTGCTATATAGCCTGTATCATTTTCTGGTCTTGTTTCTCTGATGACATCCTTCACACTCCTGCTTCTGGGCAATTTCTCATTTCTAAAGAGTCACATTCTACTCACTCTGTCCATTTACTTCTTCATCGTTCTTTGGACCATCCTCAACTTCAATCTTTGGGAAACCAGTGTTAGGTAGATTCTCACTCATACCGTGTTACCACTAACAGGATAGGCTTTTGTTTGGAGAGACCTGGGGTTATTAAGAGCCTTGCACAATTTCCTGAAAGCAGTCCATCTCACTTTCCTATCACCTCAGACCCCAGGATATTTCACCTTGGCAGAGCACCTCGGTGGCTCAGTGGATAGAGTGCTGGGCCTGGAGTCATGAAGGCCTGAGTTCAAATTTGACCTCAGACACTTATTAGCTGTGTGACCATGGGCAAGTCATTTAACCCTGTTTGCCTCAGTTTCTTCATCCAAAAATGAGCTAGAGAAGGAAATGACAAACTACTCCAGTATCTTTGCCAAGAAAACCCCAAATGGGGTCAAGAAGATTCGGACACAACTGAACATTTCACCTTGGCACATAGGTTACCCCCAAAGTTCACAAAAGCCAAATGCCCTCACTACACTATACTATTTTCGAGTTGGGAATATATAAGGAGGCAAGTACCAACAAGATCGGGCAGGTTCCCCAGGAGACTGAAGCTTTGGGAGGAGACCAGAAACCCCCAGGTTCAGAGATTTAAAAAGGATAGTTGGCTCAAGAGACATGAGATATTCATGAGAATAAAATTCTTGGTACTCATGTATAAATTAAGATTTTAAAAGCACATAGATATTTTAAAAAGATGAAAGGAATGGAAATGGGAGAAGGTATGGTTCAGGAAAGCTTTCTGGAGGAGGCTGCACCTAAGATAGGTCTTGAAGGGAAGGAAGAACATCAACATATAGATGGGGGTGGGGGGGCATTCCAGGCATGGGGGGGTGTGGGGAGGGTGTGAACAAAGGTGTGGAGATGGTAGGGTCAGGGCAAGGGTAGAAGGAGAGAGGTTCAGTATCACTGAGACATAGAGAAAGTGAAGCGGAGAAATAGACTCTAAGACTATGAAGGGAGGTTTGTCAGCAGATGATGGAAGGCTTTGGAAGCTAGAATCAGTTTATACATCAGGCAATGGGGAGTTACGGAAGGTTTCTGGGTGGAGGAGTAACCTGATAAGTTAGAAGATTGTTTTGGCAGCTGTGTGAAGAATAGATTTGAGAGAGGATAGACTGGAGGCAGGAGGCCCTAGGGATGACCTATCTCATTCTTTCATGGCTAACACACTCTCACCCTGTCACACCCGCCCCACTGCAGGGTTTCTGAACCCCGGGTCGTCACTGTTCAAAAACTGTTGTCCACCCCCCACTGACTGCTAAGCCACCCCTCCACACCAACATCCCACACTAAAGCGGCCCACTCCTTCCTCCACTGGGCTCTTTGGAATGTCTGCTCTCTTACCAATCCTTCCATCTTCTTGTAAGCAGTGAGACCTGGCTCCCTCCTGATAATAGTAGCTATAAATAGCTACTCACAAAGTGTGTTACAAATATTAGCTCATTTTGTCCTCAAAATGACCCTGGGAAATAGGTTATTATTATTTTCATTTTACAGAGGAGGAAATAGAGGCAGACGGAGGTTAAATGACTTACCTAGGGTCATGCAACTAGTAAGTGTTTGAATTCAGCTCTTCCTGACTCCAGGCCCCGCACTCTGTCCATGGTGTCAGCATTGTTTTTGTTGTTTAGTTGTGTCTGACTCTCCGTGACCCTGTGGACCACAGTACACTAATACCATCCAGAGGTTTTCTTGGCAAAGATACTGGAGCGGTTTGCCACTTCGTTCTCCAGTGGGTTAAAGCAAACAGAGGTTAAATACTTGCCTAGGCTCATACAGCTAGTAAGTGCCTGAGGCCAGATTTGAATTCAGGTCTTCCTGACTCCAGGTCGGAAGCTCTATCCACTGAGTGACCTGGCTGCGCCATGGTACCATCTAGCTGCTTACAAAGGCAAAAACAAAACCCAGCTCCTACCCTCAAGGAACAAATCTTCACTAGAATGTGGGATGCACGTTTCCTTCTTTTGTTGGGTGGACAGACTATGACTGCGGGGGACTTGGATCGGTCCTGAGAACTTCCCTGGCCAGCGATACTTTGGACTTGGCACTGGGCTACCTCTGCCAACAATGAATTACTTATTGGGGCCAATCTGTTTTCCTGTGGCTGGCTCCCAATAATCTCTCTCATAGCACGTTTGCCTCAGTGGCCCTATGCTTCCGGCGCCAATCTGAAGGCATGTCAAAGTTTCCTCGGTGGCTGTCCTCACCTCACTGGGAGTAACAGCTGAAGGTGAAAGGGCCCATGGAGGACTTGGTGGGCTCGAAGCCACGGCTTGGAGTCAGGCCTGTCTCCAAAGCTGCCTTTTGTGGTGGAGGCAGGCTGGGCTCCGTATTCTGTGGAATATTGGGTTTGGCAGCTAGCCCAGGGTGAGGGCACGTCTGGAGTGGCAGCTGTCCTCCTACAAAGCTTTGGCGACTGACTTTGCTCCCTCCCCTTGGCATTATTTTCTTTCTTGCCCTTTTCAGACCAGTCCTTGGGGTATGAGTTAAAAATAAGCACATTATCATCATAGGCTGGAAGCTCCTAAAGAGAAGATGTCTGGGCATAACGCCCAGCTTGGACTCAAGGAACTCAGCCTCTCAAATGTCTAGTCCCTGAGGACTTCTTGGGGGTGGCTCTAGCCCAAAGGGCGGCCCTTGCCCCTTTGCCTGTTCTTTGGGCTGACGGAGACTCATTCATGAGAGAGAGCTAATGGGGACTGTGTGTGCCACACAGTGACGATGGCCCAAGATGCCTGGGATTCCTTATCCCCGAGGAGAGTTTGATTATAATTAAGAGTACAGTAAAGCTGGTTGGAACCTCAGTATCACTGTTACAGGGTCAGATAGTTGATGCAGCAGAGAGGGCACCTTCCCTGGAGTCAGGGTTCAAATACAGCCTCAGACACTTGCTAGCTATGTGACTTTGGGCAAATCACTTAATCCTGTTTGCCTCAGTTTCCTCATTTGTAAAATGAGCTGGAGAAGGAAATGGCAAAACCACTCCAGTATCTTTGTCAAGAAAACCCCAAAACAGGGTCATGGAGAGTCAGAAATGACTGAACATCACAATTATGAATTAAATTCAAATTAAATGAGAGGATCTTATCCAATTTTATTTCCCACTATTCTCCCACATAGTTCTTCCATCCTAGCCAGGAGGCTCTCCTTATCGCTGTTCCTCTGCCTAACATGCCCTTCCTCTTCTCTCCAGTACTCAATCCTCAAGGTCCACCTGTGGGACTCCATTTAAAGACTGAACTCCAGATTCTAGAACTTTCTTTATCCAGTCTTGTTGTTAATCAATTAATACCAATGTTTTTTTTAAATCCTATATTAAGCACCTACTATGTGCTAGGCACCATGCTAAGTTCTGCAGATGGACATAAAGCCACGAGTGAAACTGTTCCACATGGGTGAGTCTTTGCTCATCACCGCCCCTGCCCCCTGCTCCCATCAGACTGTGGGCTCTGGAAGGCCAGAGGCAGCAGAGTGGAGCACAGGCCTGGACACGTGGTTCTAAACAGAGACTTGTTGACTGACAGCACCTCGTGAGGTTTGTTTAGGTGAGAGGTAGACTGTAAGCTCCCTGAAGGGAGGGACTTTGCTTTTTGTTTCTGTATCTCGTGACACTTTTCATAGTGCCTGGCACATGGCAAGCATTTAGTAAAAGCTTGTTGGATTGATGGAGGTGGTGGAGCGTGGTGAGAAAAACACCCTCCGTGAACATGTGACAGTTGGCAAATGTGATAACAGCAGAGTTCCGGATTTGGGGGCATTCACATATTCGTTCTGCTCAGCCAGATAGTATTGTGCAGGTTTCTGTACTTGAAAAATGGAGACGCGACGATAGGGAACTTCAACGTGTCTTTCAGCTCTTAAGGGTACGATCCTAAGTCATTCAGCCCGAGTCTTGTACAAAGTGTGAATCCCATTGCTTGCACCAGTTCCCTGACAGGGCTATTGCAAGACACGCATGTACACTGCGGAGGGCTGACGGGGTAAACTAGCATAATGTCCCCTGCGTTCTGCTTCCAGACACATGAAAAATAAAGCTGTTCCTCTTGTAAGTGGAGTTTAAATTATCTCCCCTCCAAACGAATTATCTCGTACTTGTCAATCACAGAGTACATTTGTCATTATCTCAGCCTGCACTTTTTCCCTATCGGCTTTTGGTTACTCAGAGGAACTGAACCTCTTTGGGACTTCACTTTTTCTCCTACTATAGAAGTATATAAGAATGGCCATGTTGGAGCAGCTCACAGCAGATAGAGCACCAGCCCTGAAGTCAGGAGGACCTGAATTCAAATCCAGCCTCAGACCAAACACTTGACACTTACTAGCTGTGTGACCCTGGGCAAGTCACTTAACCCCAATTGCCTAACTAAAGAAAAAGGGCCACGTTGGGTTGGACTTAATGGTTCAGGCAACTCTGGTGTGGGGCTTGGGCGCCTTCCCTGACAGCCCCTTGAAAGCTTAGCCGAGGATGTTTGTGTCAGTGGATGCTCAGGACTTTTGTCATTCATCAATTTCTTGAAAGCTTTTTTTGTACAATGTCCTCTTATCCTTCTTCACCACCACCACACCCTTTCCGCAGTCTCCTTGGATCTGGAGACAGAGGACCTCTGTTTGATTCTCGACCTTGCTAGTCCCTGGGCCTCTTTGCTCATCTAGAAAATGAAGATTTCCAGGGTCACATCTAGATCTGAATTCTTTAGGATAATGAACTTCCCAAGGTTCTTGTCTACACGAACTTTCTTAGGCCCAAATTTCAAAGGAAGATCTTTCCTGCTCTCAACCTCCCTCTTAACATTTTGGAATTTGGTAAATAACTTCATTCACTTTGTTTGGTGGCTCCCCATTGCTACCAGGAGCAAATACAGAAATCCTATGTTTGGCATTCAAAGCCCTTCATAACCTAGCCCTCCCCTACCTTTCCAGTCTTCTTTTTCCCCAGTGACACTAGCCTTCTGGATGTTCCACAAACAAGCCCCTCCATCTCAGCTCTGGCCATTCTCTCTGGCTGTCCGCCATGTCTGCAGTGCTCTCCCTCCTTCACTCCAACTACTAGCCTCCATGGCTTCCTTTAAGTCCCCACCAAAATCCCATCTTCTCCAGAAAACTTTCCCCAACCCCTCAATGCCAGTACGTTGCTTCTTTCAATTACGTCTTGTTTATCCTGTATATAGCTTGCTTTATTATTTTGCATGTTGCATCCCCCATTAGACGGTGAGCTCTTTGAGGGCAGGGACTCACTTTTGCCTCTTTGCATATCCCTAGCACTTGGAATGCAGTGGGCACTTAAAAATATTTATTGAATTGAAATCTAATATATTACAAATTTCAATCAAGTTCCTTCAGAGAATTTGCCTTCCTGGGCCAAAGAATTTCAATCTTTTCAGTTCTTTTGCAGTTATAAGTTTTCCTCCCTTCCCTTGTGAACTGTGTCCTTCTCTGGATCTCCTCTAGTTCTCATAAACCTTCTCGAAATTTCAGCAGTTAGGACTGGTGCTCCCTCAAGGTCCTAGGGGCAGATATGTCACAATTTTCTCTATAGGTAAGAAAAAAAAATTATTTCCAAAACCCTTCTCTCCCAAGAAATTTACAAAAAATGATTTTAAAAAATTGGCCTCAGTGTTTCTCTATGAGATTCTCTAACTTTAGTTCCCTAAGCTTTCCCATTAAAAAAAAATTCCTTTCATCTCATGCTGATGATTTTTTAAAATAGCCTTTGGTGTGGCTCTTTGGAAGTCTTAATAGATTGTCATCTATTTCCTGTCAATACGCTTATTTATCTGCTAGAAAAAAGTTAGGGTACATAGGTGACGTGTGATTTCCCTTCCTTTAGATTTAGTTCATTGAACCCAATAATGAACACAGTATTGGCCAGCTACTCTATAGGCAAGTTCCTTCAAGAACTAAGTTGTACAGGTGGAAATCCTTAGACCCTCTGGTCCACACTGGCTCTGCATTTCTGCTGTGCTATTGGTTTGGGGAAGCACCACCCTGGTAGTGAGCTTGAGACAGTGTAGAGGTCCTTGCAGTCTCTTTTGGTTCTCCAGTCACATTCATTCTGTCTTATGGATGTGTTTACACGGTACTTCGACTCATGTTTTCATGGGTGTGGGTACTTAGCCAACAGGGCCTTTCTGAATTTAGCTAGGTAGGTCCTCAGTTAACACACAGTTCATCATCTTTCCAACATGATAGGACCTTGTCAGTGGTGAAGATCTAGGTATAGTCTTTGAGATTCCAGGCTTTCCTCTATTGAAGAGGAGAAATGATAGGTGCCTTCAAGTATTTAAAAGACTATAATATGAAAGAGGAATTACATTTATTTTTCTTGAAGTTGTGAAACACATTTAGGCTTGGTGAAAGGAAGAACTTCCTCATGCTGAGTTAACCTAAAGCAGATTGTACTGACTTTTTCTTCTCAGGGGAGGTTTTCAAGTACAGGCTGGGCCTGCCATTTGCCAGGTATACACTAAAGGGGATTCTTATTCAGGTAAGACATGTTGTACTAGATGGCCGCTTAAGTCACTTCCAATTCTGAGATTCAGGGGTACTGTGCTGAAGCAGAAACAGCACAATTTCATTGTCAAACAGAAACCCTTCAGAGTTCAGGCCCCAAATGGAGATGAAATTCCATACTGATCAAGACAACCTGCGAATTCTAGTATCTTTAAAAAATACAAAGGGATCTCTGATGTGGTTTCATTTTCCATTTTGGTTCTTGAATGAGAACAACAATAATGAACAAGGGCAGTAACAACACAGGCTCCCCATCAGACTTGGGGAGAGCCTGCCAGAGTTTACAGGATTCTTGTGTGGCAGACTGAATAGGACACAGGAGCAGCCCTATGGCTGTCTCCATCCTGCTCCAGCCTGGTCAGGATAATTACGATAACCATGTTGATGCCCCAGCTTCTGCAAGGCCCTAACAAAAAACACCATTACAGCTCCTCTGTGTGTGTGTGTGTGTGTTTATGTGCGCGCGAGCGTGCATGGGGGGGGCAGGGATTGATTACATTGGTCCTCTGCTACTAGTTGGGGTCTTTTTCTCAGAATAGTGGTGGCCCCAGCCAGAACATGCCTGTTTAGGTGAACTTCCATCCCCAGTTAACTTCCTCATTTCAGTTGCTAGATTCTAAGCTGCCCTAGCCTCACCTCCAGGATTCACATGATGATACTCCCCTGGACTGTGTCCAGGCTTATGCCACCCCAACCCTCCCAACACAGGCTTTAACTCATTTTAAAGAAAACTTTCCCCATTCACACTGACCCCACCATTTCCTTCCAGCAGAAGGCTGGCTCTGATGCTCTGGAAAGGACTTGGACATCCGTGGAAATGGACATCTAGGGACCCAATCTTGAGAGGGTCAATTCCTGACCGCTAGAAACCAAAGGAATTGACAGGAATATTGACCTACATCTGGAAGGGACCTCATAAATTACCTACTCCCTCCTCTTTATTTGACTGAGGAGGAAATTTGGATCCCAGAGGGGTTGTGACTTGCCCTGGTCACATAAGTGGTATATGTCACAGAGCCAAGATTAGAAGCCAGGTCCTCTGATTCTAACTCAACATGCTTTCTCCTACACTATTACACAAAACCCAGGGAAGTGTCACCAGCCAGTCTGAACTAGGGTTAAATTCAAAACGTCTAACAGGATAGCTCTTGGTTTAGGGAACATTTGTTTCCAGAAGTGAAGATAATCCAAACAACAAGAGATGAAGCCAAGATGGCAAAGGTAAGCTCTCTGGGTGTGGCTGCTCAAAGCAGGCCTTACAAGGGACCAACTAAATGCCCCAGGGCCAGGTGCACAGAGTGAAGTCTCTGATGAGATCTAAAAATACCTCTCTCCCTCCCTCCAACCCTCCCGAGGCTCTTTCTCTCTGCCTTTGCCAGCGGCGATGTGTGGTCGAGGCTGCCCTCTTGTGGCTAATGGTGATAGTCAAGGAAGAGAAAGGTCTTTATGCATTGAGTTTTCTCCTGTGGCAGGAGTCAGATTCTCCTCTGCTCAGCCCACGAGCTGGGCGGGATCAGCTCTGTCTTTACGCCCTCACCAGACAGCTCCCATCTTTCTGACTCAGGTGGGGAGGGATTCAGGATTCTTGGACAGAAAGGTCTGTCTGCTCTTCTCTGACGAATGGCCAGATGCACCTGGTTTGGGGCTCTGGATGAAGCCAGCATCAAACATCTGCCACTCAGATGACTGTACCCTGGGGTGGCCGAAGAACTGAATGGCCTCGGCCTCTGACAAATATCCCAATTGTAAAACAGCTTAAATCTGAGGGTTTCAGGAGAAACTTCCTTCTAGTGGTTCACTTCTCTTACATAAAGGGAGACAGAGTGTTCATGGTTTGCTCTAGCAAAAGGTGATTTTAGCTGTTCCCTTTCTAAAGCGTGGGGGAAGGACAGCTGGCAGAATTACTTAAAGAAGTTTTCTTTCTAGCCATCACACTTACATTGACTTGAAAACTTCAGCAGGGTGGGGCAGTGTGGCTCATTGGAGAACTCTGGGGCTTGGGGTCACAGGATGGACCTAGGGTCAGCCTTGGCTTTGCCACTGACTGTCTGTGTGACCTCAGGAAAGTCACACTCTTTCTGGTCTGTCTCCTCATCTGTAAAATAAGCAGGTTGGAACTAGGTGACCTCTGGGGTCTTCTACAGCTCTGGCTTTAAGAAAATTATAGGTCAATTCTGAAGCAAGAGCAGTTACGAATAGGTATCTACTAACAGTGACATACCAGCTTTTTTTTTTTGTATTTTTAAGGAAACAGAGAAATTTTAAAAAGAACAAACTTTCTGACCAGACTTAGAATTTGATTGGATAAAAAAAGTGTATTGGATTTCCAATACTAAATAATAAACATGAAATTGTTTTTTAAAAAAGCCATGGAGTATACAGCATATACTACAGAAAAGCAAAAAGAAAAAAGAAAAAAGAAAAAAAGTGTGTACAGAAAGGAAGAATTCTACACAGTCTTTCAGCTTCTCCTATATCAGATTAATAAATCAATATACAGGTTTGTTCCAAATTGTTCTGAAGAAAGCTGCCATCTCACAGCTTAACTATCACCCTAAAAGAGTTACAATGTTTCCGGTCCAAAATCACAGGATAATGTAAGAAAATATATTTAATGGTGAAAAAAGTGTAATACAGAGTATATACTAACTAGAATAAAATGCTTTTCATTTTGTTTAACCTTTAAAAAAAACAAATTTGAACAGTTGTTTAAAAAATAAGCCATCATTGAAAAATATCTCCCTCCCCCCGCCCCAGCTGCCCCCTTCCCAATTTCATGGCAACATCAGCAGTGCCAAGGGGTGTTTCAACAGCGCAGCAACATTCACAAGCAGCCACCAAGTTGGAATACGGAATTACTGGGTGTACATTTCTTTGGGCAAAAGGTAACACATTTTGCAGGGTGAACACCACCGCCCTCCCTGGCCCTCTCCGGAGCAAGGAGGGGGCTAGCTGGTATTTCCAAGATACCTTCTAGCTTATTGATATTCCTGAATATTTTCCATGGAATGTGGGGCCAGCTGGTCTAGAGGTGGGGGTTCCAATGCTGTACTTTTCATTGCCTCAGCATAATAAAGAGTTCATCGTTTAGAAAAGTGCACAAAAGATCCAGAAAATGAGAAAAAACAATCTTTTTACAAGGAAGTTTAAAACCCAAGCTAGCCTGTCGCCAGTTACGGCAGTGCTCTGGGGTCCCGCTGGGGAGTGGGCTGATCTCTGGGTGTGACGCTCACTGGCTGTCCCTCATCTTCCACTTTAGGCTCCTGGGTTAGTCGGGGGCAGAAAGCAACTCGCCACCCTCATTCCTACTGATTAAATAAGCCTCAGCTTCGGAGGCCCGCGGGTGAGGGTAAGCGACTGGGGCAGGGGGGTGGGTGGGAGGTTGAAAAAGAGAGGGCAGCATTGCTGAGATCAGCCCCTCTGTGGGACCAGCTGCTCCCTCCTTTCCCTCTCCTCTCCACCTCTTCGCTCCAGACACTCAGGAAGTAAGACTTCACTCAGGATTTGCTTTCCAAATACGTTCTTCACAGAAAACTTTCTTGTTTTCTTCGAAACAAAAGATTGCAAGATAACTGATATGGAGGTTTCATGAGAAACTTCTACTGTCAGGGAGAGGCTTTATTTCGTAGCCCAACTCTTCTCCAGTTAGGGATCCTGGCTAATGCTGGGTCAGTGGGAACTTAGGAGAAGGAGGAATTCTACCAGGCCGGCCACTGCCCTGGGCTCTGGTCCCTTCACACTCTCCTTTCCCCAGTCCAAACAACACAAATGTGGGAACTAGAGCTCCAAACAGCTTAGCTTGCTCTGCTGACGGTTAAAGCTCGGGCTTCTTAAGGGTTCCTGACGTTGTCAGTGGCAGCCTGGAATGAGGAAGGGGCTCTCTGCTTCAGGATCTTCTTGCCCTGACTAAAACTCAGCATTTGGGACCAAGGTGGACGGGACGTCGGAGGTCACCTACCCTAACCCTCTCATTTAGAGAGGAAGAAGGACATTTCTAGAAATCTGCTGTCATGTTTTTGCAGGTATATGTAAAGCTTTGCTAGGACCCTGGAAACACCACCGCTGCCTTATCTTGTTCCCTCTCACGTTCCCAGCTTTGGAAATGCATCCCCCTTGGTCTTCAACTGATTTCTGATGAGGAGTTCTTGGCTGAAAGAAGAGTCTCCAAGCATGCAGGAGCACTATGGTAAAGCTGACTGAACTGAAAGGCCAGCCACACATGAAGGGCATTTCTTAACCAAATTCAAATGAAACTGACTGCAAATTAGTAACAATAGAGGCTGTGATGTGACAAGGAAGGAAGGACATTAAAAAAAAGTTTCCAAATTCTGCAGGATCCTGGAAGAAAGGACAAAAATGGAAATAATCATGGGACCTCCCATGGCCCTTCCCTCCCCTCCACTTCTTCCCGCCCACCCTAATCCCACCCTGCCCTACCCCATCCTCCCCCAATACTGAAACTGCACAAAAAGTGACAAACAAATCTTTCAATGTTACATTTCATTCAAACAGATCTGTAATCTCACAGTGATGAGAGGAGAAAGTCAGGCCTTTAATAATTATAATAAAAAAATAATAATAATAAAAAAGCTTACAAATAGCAATGCAACATCCCTCCCACTGGCCCCCCTCCCTCCCAAGTGATGGACTGACTGTTGGCAGAGGACAGATTACCCAGAATAAAAAAACTCAGAACCCCCAGAACAAGCCACACCGTCAATGATTTTCCATACACAAGAGAAACAAGCAGTCAAATGTCAGGCCAGGCTGTGGAAAACAACACTCTAATTGTTCTTTCTTTTTTGGATTACATAAAAGGCTTTTCCTTTAAAAAAAAAAAAGATAAAATAAAATAAGAAACAAACAAAATTGTACACAAACGCCAATGTCCAACGCTCAATGAAGGTGGTGCGGTCTCAGCACTGAGATGAAACCTGGGGGGATCTTGGCGCAGATGCCACCCACAGCCTTTCCCCAGGACACTCCGCCGTGGCGGATGGTGCCCCCTCCTTGCGGCGTCAGAGGCAGAGGGCGGAAGCCGCCCTGGCCATGACTTCATCCGTGATGACGACAGCGCAGGGGGTCGGCCGTCTTGTGAACGGGCACCAGCGCTGAGGCACCGGCTGGCTCGCGTCCTCGACCCCGACGCTCTCGTGTGCTGTCCTCTCACTCTGTACAATTCCTTGTTTTCCAAGGCCAAGTCCCAAGACTCAGGGAATGGGGTTTGGAGTCACGTCTGGCTGAAGGTGGTCATGCTGTTGTGATGGCATTAAGGTCCTTCATTAGTCCTTCCAGGTGGGCCATCTCTTTGGTCAGCTCATCCGGTTCATAGCTCTGCGGAAAAGGTCTTTGAGTTAGTGCACGAGTCAATAAATCAGCAGGCTGATTGAAAGCCCCTACCATGTGCTGAGGATGCAGATTAACAGACCTATTAAGCACCTGCCTATGTATTGGGGGTATAATGACAAAACAGCAGCCTCTGCCCTTAAAGAGCATGCATTCCATTGAGGGAAATCACACGTCCACCGGTAAGTAATTATACAAAATAAATACAAGGCCACTTCTAGAGGGTGAGGGAGGGGAGGGGTCAGTGTCAAGGACCCCTTGTAGGGGTGATGGCACTTGAAAGAAGTGAAGGATCCCACGGGGAGGGGAGGAGGGAGGTTGTTTCAGGGATAGGGGGCAGACGGGCTATTCAAGGGTCTACAAACGGGGGATGTATGGGGGAGCAGCAGGGATCACATTACTCCAGGTCCACTAGACCATGTCTGGAAAGTCTGTAAGTCTGGAAAGATGGGCCGGAGGCTGCTTGTGAAGGGCTTTAAAGCCGCATTTGACCTAGAGACGAGAGGGGTCAAGGGAGCTTCTTGAAGAGGAAGTGACATCGTGTGCCACATGCTATAGGTAGGAGGAGGATGGCGTTGACCAGGAAGCTAGTGCAACGGTCTGGGTTAGAGGTGAGGGTGGCCTCGACTTGAGTTTGGACTGAAACCCAGATGGATGGACAAAAAAACTATCACCAAGGTGGGAGCAGGAAGACTTGCCAACGGATTGGATGGGAGGGGCAAAAGAAAGAGAAGAAGGTGGGTGACTGGAAGGATGGTGGTACTTTAAAAGAAATAAGGAAATTAGGCCAAAAAAAGTAAGCTATCCCACGACTGCCCAAGTGACCAGCCAGATGGCCCAGGGCTGGGTGGCAGTGGAGATGAGATGAGATGAGGACTGCAGAATGAGAAAACAAGACTGATGAACAGTCTCCAGGTCCAGGCTCGCCTGTCCATCCACAGTCAGATCAGCCAGTCTGCCGTGGGTGTGTTGAAGAGAGAAGTCACTCACGCCCCACCTCCAGTCTAGTGTGATAAGGAGCCTCCTACCCAGGGCAAACAGAACAAAACTGCTGCTTTCACCTTTACATTCTTCCTCTCTGACCTCCCTTCCAAATTAATTTTTATTGATAATGTCAAACTGTACTGGTTATTTTGTAAAGGAGATCTTAGGAAAATGTTAAGAGCCTGAAGACAAGCAACAAAACACAGCTTCGCAGAATCATTCTGAACAAGTTGCTCCTACGCTGGTCCGTGAAGGTGAAACCCCCCTTTCCTCAGCCACCTGAAGAATCCCACCTCCTCCGGACTTGCACATCTATGGGATAACTGGACATCAACTCTGGGGTTTTTGGGGTACGAACACTGATGGTGGCCCGCCCAGCCCTGGCCATCACAGTCACATTTTTCCTTCCTTTTCTCCTACTCACATGATTGTTCTGATACTCTGGCCACAAAGTTTCAGCATCACTATGGGCAAAATACAGAGAAACTTTTCTATGCTGTTAGACAATCAAAATTATTTTCTAGCACCCTTAACTAATGAAAATGAACTGAATCAAATGTGCTTAGGCTGTCTGCCTAAGGGGACTAAAAGAAAACCCAAATCCTCCCACTGCTCTGACGCTGCCTCAGCAGAAGCATGAGAGAGAAAGCAGCGGAGTGAGGGAAATCTCTGGAGCCTGCTCTCAGTCCTCTGCTTAAGCATGGACACAGTGTGCCTCAGGTCACATTCAAGGGTTCATGTTTCTGTTGGAATCGATGTCGAGACACTGACATTCCGACCCAGTCGTTGATGTATGTGGGCTTATGCTGAATGGGAATTTGTTTTTACTATCTGGTCAGTTCTAGCAACCGACAAGGAGAAAAGCCCCTGGGACATTTCTGTCTGCGAATGCCGCCCCCTCGTGGCAGACCCCCCTTGGGAATGGGACTCGCCTCCTAATTCAGATCAGATTACAGGACCTGCCTCCCTGAAGGATGGCCACGGTCCCTGCCCTAGGGCTGGACAGGAAGTGGTGACCTCTCTCTCCAGCCCTACAGCCTCTCTCCTGAGCTCCGGTCTTGGACGTTTCCCACGCACGTCCTGCTGCTGTCGCTGCTCAGTCGTCTGCAATTGTGTCCCACTCTCTGTGACCCCAGCTGGGGCCTTCTTGTCAAAGATACTGGAGTGGTGGGCCATTTACTTCTCCAGCTCATCTTACAGATGAGGAAGCTGAGCCAAACGGGGTGACGTGACTTGCCCAGGGTCACACAGCTACTAAGTGCCAGATCTGAACTCCTGAGGATGAGTCTTCCTGATTTCAAGCCCAGCGCTCTTTCCACCGTGCTGCCCAGCTGCCCCTGTAGCACATGCTGCAGGCATCTCATAGTTAACATCACAAAACTGAACTCGTTAGCTTTCTCCTGAAACCGACCCATTTCTGTCAAAGGCACCAACATTCTTCTAGGTGGCCAGGTCTGTCCAGGTTCATCACGCTCCCTGACCTTATAAACATATGCGTATATGTATACACGTGTATCTACATGCCTATACACACGTGTGGAGACCTCACCTCTGCACCCAATCACCAGCCTAAGACCCTCATCCTCTCCCCTTTTGCCTGGATGATGGTGATGGCCACCCTCTTGGTCTCCCTGCCTCCAGTGTCCCCTCCCATTTATCCCTCCCATGGCTGCATTTCCAGGAGCTGATCATGCCATTCCACTTCAACTCCAGCCACTTCCTTGTTTTCTCTCAGATCAAATGCCAGCCCTCGCTTGGTGTCTCAGGCCCCCTCCAACGTGGTGCACTCATTTCACACCTCACTCCCCTTCTCTTCCTCTCTGGTGCAGTCACACCTGCCTCCCTGAGGGTCCTCCCTTGACCCTCTCTCTCCTGTCTCTGGGCTGTGGCTGGAATGCATTCCTTCCTCACCTCTGCCTCAGTCCAAGGGCCTTTTCTGCTCCTCGGGTCTCAGGGCCTCCCCCTCCTCACAATGACCTTGTATTTATTTTGTACCTATTTATGCACATTCATGCTCTCTCCTCTGCAGCATGTACACTCTTTGGAGGCAGGGGAACAGAGCCTGGCACACAGCAGGGGCTTCAAGAAATGCTTGTTGGCTGACTGATGGATCGACTGGCATTTCCCTAGCTTGCTTTTAGTGACATTTAGTCACAGCCCCAGAGCTCAAAGGATGAAAGCTACTCTGGGGCCACTTATTTTTACCAGGAAGTCCTGATGGCACCCACTTCGCCATCCGGTGCTTCAGTATTCTTGTCTTAAGGAATGCTGAGCCGAGAGCAGCAGAGGTACAGCCAGTCAAAGACAGAAACCCCAAAACAGAACGCAGGGCCTGGCACTTAAGACCCTACTGTTCCCTTCCTATTTTGTGAACTGCAAACTTAGGCACAACCACACTCCCTTCCAGTTCACAAAGGGATGTGAAGTCAGACTGAAGAGTGAATGAGGATGACCAAGATGATCATGTAAAGACCAGAAGGAAAGAAGCAGACAGAAGGGGTGGGACAGGGAGTGTCCAAATGCCAACTGCTAGAATGCTGTGACAGCTCAGTCTAAACCAGAGCCATGAACTGCTCATGTCTTTAGCGTCCGGGCAGGGCTCCTGGGAGGCTCAGTCGGCACTGACGGATGCTGTGATGCTGAGTGTGAAGACAGTTCCCTTACACTCTCCGAGTCGTCCAGCATCCTCGTGGTCTCCTGCACGTCGGGGGCGCTGGGAACGATCACTGGCATAGGAGGCCGGCTTCTCCCCAACGTCCCGATCGACGCCGTCTTCACCGAGTGAAGGTGATGGTTTGGAGCTGAAAAGGTAGGTTGACATTGTCAAGAATGGGCTTCGCCACGGCCTCTGCTGAGTGACCACAGGCCACCAGCCAAGCACTTAGCAGCAGAGAAGGTGGTTCCCATCGCTTGGACGGGAGCTCTCTGAGGTGTGGACAGCAGGAGTGATGGGGATTCTGTGGCAAGAATGGGGCAGAGAATAGCATTGAGAGGGCCCTACAGACCTCTCACAAGGAGGGGGGGGGAGTTGTCTAATGATCACAAATGGGCCTGAGGGATCATAAACTGATTTTATGGTAAGCAATCACAAATTACCAAGGGTGTATGTGCATGTGTGTGTGTATGTGTGTGCATGTGTGAGAACACCAAGAATATACAGGGAGCCTGAGAGGGGAGGAGAAGGGAAGGGAGGCTTCCTCTCAACTGTCTGCTGGCATTAGCTTTGAGTCCTGAGGCTGTGACCAAAGGCTCCTCACTTTCCCCTCTGGCTCATGGATGTGTCCTTACCTTGCTGAGACAGTAATGGTGTGCTTGGTAAGGCAGGGTCATAGGTGGGGGGCCCTGGGGGGTGGAACCGCAGGCACAGCGAAGCTCTTCAGTGGGTGCGAGGGACGGACGTGGGCTGTAGGAAGGTTTGGGCCAGAGCCTTCTTCCTGGGTACTGGCCAAATAGGAGGAGCTGGTGGCCCCCTCCAGATCTGGATGGTCAGTGCAGCACGTCTGAGACGAGGAAGCTGGCAAGGTGTCAGTGCTGGGGGTGTTCCGAACCGATTCTACAGTCAAAAAAAGGACAAATGTCAGCAGTTCTTGAGCCCAGGAAGGTGTTAAAGTGGAGGTTTTAGGCCCCTTCTAATGTAGGGGTCAGTCAGATCGCTGGAGGGGAACACTTCTCCCAAGGGAATTAATTTGCAACAGTGTAACATTAAGGATGACCTGCTCTTTAAAAAAATTCTAGCAGCATGAAGAGCTATCCCTATTATTTTTTTTCTATTTAGCCAATATTTTATAAGTTCAATTCAATAAACATTCATTATGTATCTCTGTGCCCTACAAGGTACTAGCAGAGGTGCTGAGGACATCAGAGTAAAGCGAGACCTAACATTTCCTCTGAAGGAACTCGTGCTCATCCCAGAAGGAAGCACACAAAGCCAGTCCATAACTAACTACGGTACACATCATAGTAGAACAAGTGCGTGAGAAAAGTCCAGATGGGGTGAAATGAAACATCTATGAAAGGGAAGATCACTCGGGGCTGGGGGAATCAGGAAGAAGAGACAGGGAAGGGGGGACACTAGATGAGGAGTGTACAAAGTCAAGGAGGTGAGAGAGGCAGGGCCAACGCAGGGAACAGTTAATAGAGTGATGTGACAGGCCAGAAAGGCAGGGTGGAGCCAGGTTGTGGAGTCCTGAATGAGAGGCTTTCAGTGGGTAATGGGGAGCCATGGCAGGAAGTGACCCCATCAAATCTGGGCAGTCAGGATGCTGTTGCAGTCATACCAGGAAGAGACAGGAGAGCCTGAAATAGGGTAGCAGCCAGGGGAGTACAGAGGAGGAGGCCGATGCAAGAGGTGGACGTTTCATGTGTCTGGAAGTAGGACGGTGTCACTGGTGGGGAGGAGGAAGATGGAAAGAGGGCAAGGTGGGCAGCGGCTAAGAGAGTGTTTCACTTTGGACACACTGAGCATGACCCAGGTCATTGAGGCAGCTGCAATGGGGGAATGTAGCTCGGGGAGAGAACACAGCTTCAGGGCAGATGTGCATTAAGTCTCTTCTCTGGTACATACACAACTGCACAAGTGTAGTTGAAAGGTGACCACTAAAACCACGGAGGGGAGAAGATCACAAAGAATAAGAAAGAAAGCGTAGAGAGCAAAGAGGTAAGGACCAAGGACAGAGTCTTGGGGAATGTCTCTGCTTTAGGGACCATGCGGACGCAGAACTGGGAAAGACAGCAGAGATTTCTCTGAAGTAAGCAAATGGGAAGAAAGATGTAAGGAACGCCTACAGAAAGAAGGTTCCCGATGACCCATTTCCTTGATATGTAAAAGTTAATGATTCTTAATTCTCCTCTAACTGTTTGACAGCCTTAGATGGTAATCTGTGTGCTTTATTCTACCCACTTTTACTCACCAAGCATTTGTGGGTGCCTACAGGGTCCCCAGCTCTCACTCAGGAGTTGGGAGACATCAAAGGGAGACCTCCAAGAGTTCTGGACAAGACTGCCACGTTACTAGGCAAGAGTCTCAGATGGCCCCCCAGAGCCGGAAAGAGGCTGCTGAGGCTGATCTGTAGAGGGGAAGCTTAGAGCCTTCTGAGGCAGCCTTTCCAACTCTGGCCAGCTCAGATTGTTAGAAGGTTATTCTTGACATCAAACCTAGTTCTGCCCTTTGCTCTCCCTAATCCAATCCCCCTTCCATACGACAAGCCCTTCCAAATGCCTGAAGACAGCAACCATGTGCTCCCAAGCCTTCTAGCCTACAGGGGGATCTGGGCAGCGACTCCAAGGACCATCCCTGAACACCCCTTCCTTTCTGTCTTCTCAAGGCCCAGTCACAACTCGGTTGTACCCTGCCCTTGCTGTCCCCATTTCTCCTTCTGTGCTTCCATCCCTTAATGTCCCTTTAAACCTCAAGTCTCTCCTTAATGTTTTAGTTAAAATGAACCAAATAAAGGCCTTTTGATTAAGCATCATGGGCTAGTCTGACTCTGTGCTACTGAATGCACTAGCATCCTAGGGACTTGGATGGCGGCACAGACAGCATGGTCATAAAATCTGGAGATCACACAAACAAAGTTGGGAAGACCAGCTAGATATCTGGCCAGACAAGAAAATTCAGTGGGCATCAATATAAAGTCTCAGGGTCACCGATTCAGAACTGGGAGATGCCTTAGAAGGCTGACTCCAACTCTGTCATTTTGGGCAAGAGGAAACAGAGGCCCAGGGTCACACAGAGAGTAAGCGGCAGAGCCACAATTTTCATCCAGGTCTCAACAGTCCTTTCCCACTGTTTACTTAGCTTGGTTTTATTAAGGTTTTTGTCCTAGACAACATATTCCCATTTTGTCCCCGTTACAAATTTTCAGTGTGAAGCTTAAGTGGAGAAGATTGAGTTTTCTAGCCAAGTTTTATCAAAAGAGATAATGTGCTTTGTGAACCTTAAAGTAGTACATGAGTGCTAGCTATCATTACTGACATAACAGAACAGATAAATGTTGTTCAAAAAGTCAATCTAATAAAATCAGGAAGGAGTGGGGAGGGGCTCAGTGCCTGGTTGGTTGATACTAAGGGTGAGGGCATGGTGCCAGGAGGCCCTGGCTCATCGAGGGCTACATTCCTCTTTCCCTGGGGTCCAGCCCAGCTGGGGGCAGTAGCAATCATCTCACTAATGTGGGGAGGTGGAGCACAGGTGTCAAACACCTTTGACTGCAGCCCAATCCAGTTAAAATGCAGTTGGGAAATATTTAACAAAATAAAAATACAATAAATCACAGATAATGTTAATATGTGGTTTTCTAAGTCAATGGGTGGCCCTTGTTTCTATCTGAGCTGGTTCCTGCTTGTATGAAGGGCATGGATACAGCCAGTGAGACTTTCATGAATGCGGTGCTCCCACCTTCTAGAAAACCACACCTGCTTCCCTTCATGCAGCATGTTAATGGGGACACAGCTACATTCATTACAGACATCTTTACTCATAACCATGGAAGCAAAGGCAACAAAAACTACACACATTAAGACAAATACCATGCATCCCCCTCTAAGGCAGAGGCCGCCCCCAACCAGTAATCACACCTCAAAACCTAGGGGCTGAAGGAGAGAAATGGGGAAGCTGTGGAGAGGCAGCACCGAGCATGAAAAAGAACTGGAGTCTAAGGAGACTGAACACACCAGAGTTAACAGTATGGATGCGATCCGAGCAGCTGGGTGGCACAGTGGATAGAGCACTGGGCCTGGTAGCAGGAAGATCTGAGTTCAGATCAGGCCTCAGATGCTTCCTTGCTGCGTGACCCCTGGCCAAGTCACTTAGGTTTGCCTCAGTTTCCTCAACTATAAAAAGTGAGATCACAACAGTGCCTATTTCCACTGTTGTAATAAGAATAGAATGAGATACTTGCAAAGAGCTCAGCACAGTCCCTGGCACAGAGGAGGCACTTAACAAATGCCCATTCCCTTCCTCTTCCCTTCCCCTAAGAAAGCTAATATGACATCAGGCAATAAGAAGAGAGGCCCAGTGTTAGGACCTGGGAAGAGATAATCCAATCACATGCAGAGTAATTTTTTTCAGATCTTGAGAAGGATGCTAAGAATATGCTGGAGAGTGTTCAGGGGAGGACAAGGGGAGGGTGAAGGGCCTCAAGTTCACCACATTTAATGAACCAAGGATATGCTCAGGTTGGAGAAGACAAGACAAGACTTATCCCAGCGAAAGGTCGGTTCACCACCTTCCCACATGTGACAGGCGACCAGACGGAAGGGGTTTGGACAGAGGGCAGAGTGAGGAGCAAGGGGGCGTGACGTCAGAACAGTCACCAACAATGAGCAGGAGCTACCAGGAGGTGGCATGCTCCTTCTCCTCCTCCTCTTCCTCCCTGAACGCCCTCCAACAAACATAAGCTGAACGCCTGCCAGGCGAGCTGCAGAGCAGGCTTCTATTCAGGCATGGGCTGGACAAGATGGCCTTGGAGGCCCCTTCCTTTTGGAAGACCTTATGATTTTGATGTTTAGGGTTAAAAAAAGGTCTGGAGATCCTTTGAAATACCGGCTATAAAGTAACATTCAGTAAATCCTCTCTTACATAATCTTGGCATATCAGGGACAGACAACCATAGTGATGGATGCACAAGCATAAGTCATAGAAAGAAAAATATGATTGTGAAAAGTATGTCAAGTGAATTTTTATACATCAAAACCTATTTCTCACTTGCTTTCTCCTGATTTGTAGTTGATCTCCATTGGTGCCTACCCTACCATGTACTTTCTTTTGCCTCTGAAAGCTACTGTGTCTAAGTTATTTAGCTACATTAAAGAGCTGCCACTTTAAAAGTCACTGAAGCAAATTCCTTTCTCAAGTAAAGAATTCTTTTGAAAGCAAACTATTGCTTCTAATTTTTCTGTTTGGTAAATGGATTCTCAAGTACTGAATTCTCTTCCCTACATTACAGTGATTAAGGCTAAGCAGGTTTCAGATGAAGAAACGCCATGCCACCCAGACACATAGATAAAGGATACTTCATTGTTAAGAGGCCCAAACACCTTGAGTACTGGAACCTTTCACCTGCTGTCTACTCTTTCCTTAGGACTATTTTTATAACACCATTCTTTGCTACATACTCTGCACATAACTTCTATGTAACAACTTATGTTGTCTCCTCATTAGACTAAAGTCTTTGAAGACAGGGCTGTTTTTTGCTTTTTCTGCATATTCCTTGTGTTTAGCACAGTGCCCGGCACATATTAAGTGCTTAATAGATGCTTGCCGATTGATTGTCAAGCTGAGACACTGTTAGCAGATGATGCAAGGCTTTCTCTCCACTGCAGGCTGCATGGCTCAGATTCTGTGCTTCCTGCTTCAAGTCAGACCAACACAGGAGGTTTCTCCCTCAACACAAAACTGAGGTGAAGACATGGAAGGTGCAGAGGAGAATGTCCTCACTGCTGTTGCCTAAGAGGAGTTGCCTGGCATTCTTGAGGTTCTCACAGATGGCAAAACAGCTTCAAGAAGTGAAGTCCAAGGAAAACACTGTTTACTATCTGAATCCTACTAACCCAACATTACAGTTACCTAAAAGGAAAAACAACTCTACTTTGTAAATACCAGGTAACTATTAAATATGTTCTTTCCTTCCAAGCTTTCACTGATTTAAAAGAGAAATAAATGGAGGAAACTCTTGAATAAAGATGCAAGTTTATGACCTTACAAAAGTGAGGTTATTGATTAAAATCACATACCTTACAGTGAACACTCAAAGCAGGGGAGAAGAGCTGAAGGTGAACTTTAGAGACAAAAAAGAATCAGTTTAGGAAACTCTTAGTTTCACTCTCAGCATGTACTCTGCTCAGCTACAACAGAAGGGTGAGGAAAACTCCCCAAACCCATGACCAAACTGGGACTTCTGAAATTCTTGAGCATTTTATTTCCCCCAGTTCTTTGCAGATGGATTCTTGCTGGGCCTCAACACTTGGGTCTCACCTGTAGAATTAGCCCTGTCTGAGTGGGACAAGGATGTGCCAATGGGCCATGGGCTGCCCTGAAGGTGGAGATGGCTGCGGGTCGGAGAAGCGAGGCTGCTGGAGTGGAAATGATGGTGAGGGTTATCGAGGGAATGGATGGGATGGGCACTAATCACGGCTGTGGATGAACACAAGACAGAAAAATGCTTAACATACCTGCACAGACACACATACATTACAATAACATTACAACCAGCCACTTCCCTCCCATGTGCAATCCAACAATTGAAGGCCCTATGAAAAGGGACAGTCATTTAATGTTTTGCATTTATTTTTATGTCAACGTACTCCCTTTGAAAACTACACAAATGCTACTTTAGCTGTTTCTCACGTGCCATAAAGATACGTAAAAATAGAAGTCCTTCCTTCATGAAAATTATTAAACCACTCTGCTATTTCTTGGCTGAAGGGCAAGACACCTGATCAATATTAGCTGAATATATGAATGGACAGTGGTACAGCTGTAATATATGTGAAATGGTGTAATGTGGTACCTGAAGTGTAACCCAAGAGGCTTCTTCCATTGCTGACAGCTTAACAAGCAATCCTTGCTAGCGTCAATCCACAGGAAAGGAGAGAATCTCTTGCTTTCATTTAAAGACATCACTGTTTGGAGGTTTGACTGGAATCTTTCCTCATTTCTCTACTTGGCCTGTTGGGAGCTTGTGATGAACTAGCTACTTTGGGTAGAGAATCCAGATGTCTAGTTTAGGGGGATTTCATGTACTTGTGAGAAAGTGAATATCATTCTTAATAAAGGATGTTTCTACGTATGAGCTGAGCTCAAAGAGACAGGCTCTGTACAAGGCAGCCAAATACCCAAGAGAAGGAATAGTCATTACACAATTCTAAAATTCATTTTCTCAATTATGGCCAGCTAAAGAACAACCACAGAAAGGGAAGGACTAAGAACAAAGTGGCCGACCTGATCAGTAAAAATGGTTTTTCTTTCTTTTCACAGAATTTACACCACAAATATAAAGCATCCTTTCCCCTGCTTCATACAAGGACTCTGGGATCACTGTGATTAAGCTTAATTACCTTTCTGAGACTTAAGAAAATGATTTGTCATCAGGGCAGTGCTTAGGGGGTTGGTGGGTCTCCATTTCTAAAACTTACTCAGGTACAAACAAGTTAAAATGGCCATCGAGGACAACCCTGAAGAGGAAAAGTAGTTAAAGACTTGAGGATGAGTGCAGGGGGCAATCCTACCCCCCAGGGAAGGTGTGGGTCTGGTCCATTAGACCTCAGGTTTAGATGGCCATCCTTAGCTCCCCCCCCAAATCCTTGTTTAGAAGTCCAGCTGCCTGCCACAAGGCAGGAGTTCCTACGATTTGGAATGCTGG
This sequence comes from Phascolarctos cinereus, assembly GCF_003287225.1. NCBI lineage: Eukaryota > Metazoa > Chordata > Mammalia > Diprotodontia > Phascolarctidae > Phascolarctos > Phascolarctos cinereus. The sequence goes on along the minus strand of NW_027555736.1, from coordinate 45,435,253 downwards.
ATTTGCTCCACTCAAACTATCTAAAAGAAGCAGCACAGAGCAGTGGAGCTGGCCCCGAAGCCAGCGGGGCCTGGCTCCAGCCCTGCCTTTGCCATGTCCTGGCTGAGTGACCCTCAACAAATGTCCCTTTGCTTCCCAGGGCCCCAGGCAGCTCTCTAAGAATGGGTGCTGATCTGCTCTGTTGGAAGGAATTACTTCCAGGAAGCCCCTTGCACCGATGAAATCACAGGTTTTGGAAAAAAATTAAAATGGCTATCTAAGAGGAACACACAGACTAAATATTGCAGCTCTGTCAGGTCCATGTGCTTTTCTTTTAAATTAAATATACCTTTCAGGTATCAGGACGTACACCAAAGAATGAAAGCCTCTACAAGTCACCGGACCGAACAGCAGGGGAGCCACGGGGCAGTGCCCCTCCCCGAAGCCTCTTCTTTGGGGGCTGGGGCCAAAGACACAGGGATTTATCATCAGTGGCAAAGAAATACTGCCTCCCTTCCATAGCATCAGCAAGAGGAAGACAGAGATACATCTATGGACTTCTCACTGGAAGGCTCAGATTCAAAGTCTTCTGGTTATTGAGACATCTCACAAAAGGCAAAACTCATCTTGGACAACTCTCTTCTCTGCCAAGGTGTTTCTGAGATCCCAACCCCTACCTAACGGCCATGTTAACAACTCTTTACTCTGGAGGAGCAAGGTCGGCTGTATCCTTTAGCTCTCAGCAGTACTCAGGCTCCTGGGGTCAGCCTGTGAGAGGACCCCACTTTATTAGTGGCCAGGATACACAGCTGCCTCCTGGTTTAAGAGGAAGTGTGGCACTGCAGGATTCTCAAAACCCAAAGACAACAGGAACAATGATTAGATTTAATCTTTCTTCTTCTCTTTCCCTTCACCCAACAGTAAAGTCATAAGAATTAAATTGATAGACTTTATACTGAAGCATGTTACATGTCTCCTCAAATAATCAAAGAATAAAGTTGATCACCTTTTCCAACATATATAAATTGGGAACAAATTTGGAAATAAGGATAATCACTATTTTGCTATTTTTTAAAGGAAATACTAGCTTGATATGTGTGTGTTTGCATATAAATAATGAATTGCCATTTGAATCAAAACCAAAAGAAACTGAAATTTGTTTATAAATTACTTCTGAAGATGTAATGAATGACCTGAAAAAAGGGACATGTCAATGGTCGTGGGGTACCTGTGAAAGGCAAATCCTTGTCTCTTCTGGGCCAGATGTTAGACTGCCAAATAACAGTTTACTCCTCTCTACTTCTACCTCAAACATTTTCATAGGTTCTAGTAGACAGCTAGACTCTCATTCTTGCTAAGCAAGTTTTTAGCATCTAGCATCATATTTATGTGTAGATGGAGGAACTTTTCACGGAGCTTATCCAGGAACAGGGTGAGAATGACTTTCGTATTACTGGGAGAAGGATAATTCATGATTATTCAATTAAAATCGTTTCTCCATGCCTTTGAAATGGGCATTTCATGGCACAGGAAAAAAGCCATTTTTCTCAAAATTCCCAAAACACTCAGGTATTTAAAGGACTTTACTGCCTCTAAAATAATAAAATATTCTTAAGAAGCTTATCAGTATTGCACAGATATTAGGAAGGCTAAAAGCTGTTAAAAACAAACAAACAAAACAACCCTTGCTTTCACGTATGCTGATCCACTCTTTACATTCCTCTACCATGTGTTTTTTGATTGGATGGTCAGATCTATTCCTCTGAGGCTGTGGCTCCCTCACTACAGGAGAAAGAATGACTACCTCAGTGATTATTAAACCTCTGATTTAAAAATTCCAGGTGAACGATGCTTGCTTACAAAACAACGTCAACTTTAGACTCTTGGTAGGTTTTTGATTGGCAGGTGGTTAACATTCTTGACGTAAGCTCTCATCATTAAATTTATTGGTGAACATTTGGGCAAAATTAAATTAGGCACTGGTTCATGGCTCTTTCCAAATCCAGCAACACAACCGATGAGTTAATAGAATATTCTAAACTTACGCTGGGGTGGCTGAGAGTCAAAAGGCATCATCATTTTTGGTCTCATTCCTCGCCTTCCTGCCAGTGTAGACATACTATCTTCTGATTCATGCCCTAAACACCAAAGATCAAAGTTAGTTACAACCTAGTAGTCAGCCCAGCAGAACCACTTAGAAGCTTGATTAAAAATCATTTCAGTGGTGAAACCAAGAATCACAGACACCATAGTTAGTTATAATGATGAACAAAGTGGTTCTCAACATATTCCTAAAATAAAATGTCAAGGAATGAGAGAAACTCAAGGTAGTCCTCTCTGAAAAACATGTGGCACCAAGGAGCACCACATTTTCTTCCACTGGTTAGCCGATTCTGACTACCTGGTCAGAATTCTATGCATGTATGCTTATGCTCTTTGAAGATAGGCCTTCACAGACAGTAACACTTTTGAGCCAAAACATTCTAACTGAATCTCAATAAAAGTGAGGGAGAAGACATGAGAGTGTGTTATGGACATCAAGTGATGTCTTCCTTTCAATACAACTTTGGGGAGATCAATCTTGTTAAACAAAGTGAGCAGGGAAGCCAACTCCCTGATGGCTCATCACTCATCACAAGTTATCCCCAAGACCATCTACGGAAATGTTCTGTAACCATATAGATTTTATGAAATCAATTCTTCAAACATTGTCAAAACAAACAAACAAAAAACCACCTTAAAGTTGAAGACAATTTTAATAAAAACCTGTAATCTTCATATAAGGAGAAAACCTCTTTCACTAAAGAATAATACCTCTATATGAATTCCGTCGTTGATGGATACTGCTGTCCATGGAATTATCAACAGGGGTAATGTCTTGGGAGTTTCGTGGGATTGGGGTATCAGTCATGATCGGGTTTGGGTCTGGAGACTTATCAATAGGCTTTAACTCCAGCCTCTCGTGATGGATCCAAAGGTCAGGAGGTTTGACATCTTTGGAATTTCCTTTGTATTTATGTGAGCCATTCACAGATTTGCAGGCAGCTCGTTTTCTATGGTGGAAAAATAAAAGTATAATTACACAAGGAATCAAAACTCCTTACAACACTTTTCTGTCAACAACAAAAAAATAAGATTCCTGTCTAGAATGTGTAAACACAAGATCGGCCCATCTGAGGCAGGCAACAAATAGGAATTGGCTGCTGGAGTGGAAATGTTGTTTACATCACAGAGAAAAGTGAAAACTCCAGATCAGAATTTGTGTTAGAAGGAAAAATGTTTCAGTGGGTCTGGAGAATGGAAAGGACCTTAAAACTCTACAAGGGAAGTTATCTCAGGAGGGATTGGAAGTGCTCAAGAATGAACTTGTAAAATCACACAAGGAAGCAGAATAATGAGGAAAAAAAGAATATGAATTCATTGGCTAATTTATATTTTAAAAGTCCACATTCAGCAGGCAGAAGAAAAGGCAGGTAAAAGGAGAAAAGATACAAAAGCAGCATATGGCTGTGAGAAGTGGGGACACAAACACACTGTGGATGGAGCTGTGAACTGACATAACTATGACGTCAAACAATCAGGAATTAATTCATACCCTCTGATCCTCTAATTCCACTTCTGGGAATGAACCCCAAGGAAGCAAAAGTTTAATATATACCAATACACTTACAGCAGTGCTCTCTGTAGGAGCAAAAAACTGGAACCAAAGTGTAAACACAATGACTGGGAAACGACTGGTCAGACTGTGGCAGGAGAACAGAACACTAGTGTTCTCACTCACTGTAAGAGGAAGTTGAGAAGGCTGGTATAAACTGATACAGAGCCAGGAGAATGATGCACACAGTGATGGCAAGAGCATAAATGAAAACAATGCAAAGAGACAGCAGGACTCAGTTGATTCATGATGCTGAGTCTGGTCTCAGAGGGCTGAGGATGGTCACCTTCGTCCTGCAATGACTGCTGTCCACACTGTCACCATCAGCTTTAGTAGCTGTGCTGGCTTCTCAGCCTTAATGATTTTCCTTCATTATAAAAGAAGTTTCTTTGCACGCACATACGTGTGTGTGTGTGTGTGTGTGTGTGTGTGTATGTATGTGTTGGGGAGGGCGGCTGAGAAGTGACAATGGTTTAAAAAACAAAATCCATCAGTGAAACATTTTTAAAAAGAATGAATGGTAGTGTCAGCAGTGCTGAGGTTCAGAATGAGCGGAGTGAGACTGCTGGAGAATGCTAATAAGCCAAATGAAAGGCATCATGGGAACTATGGACTCAGACCAAGAAGGGCCTCAGGGGATGGATATCAAGTCAAACCTCCTCACTTTATATATAAGAAAACCGAGGCACAAACAGGCTAAGAGACTTGCTTAGGATCACAACACCAGTGTTAGCGGTGGGATTTGAACTTGGGTCTTCTTGACTCCAGTCCAGGCCACTTCTCTTAAAACACACTGGGCTTTCCTTTTTTCAAAGTGATACTGAGGAAAAGATGATAATCAAAAGGGGTATCAAATTGTTTACAAATGTGAATGCGATGGTAATATAGAAGGCAGTACTACTTAACCCTCACTTTCCTTCTGTCTTCTCTGCCCAGAATGATCATCTCCGGACTAGAAAAGGCTGAACATAAATGGTGACCTGGGAATTAGAACTCAAGATAATCGTGTGGTCATAAGAAGGTGAACTGCTGTTCTTGACTTCAAATCACCAAACTAAGATGAATGGTTTCCAAGGACACTGAATTGGCAGATAAGCCTACTGGGCCACTGTCAAGACTAGTGAAGAGCAAATGGCTCCATTTCCCAAAAAGGTAAAGACAGTGGAGTCTATGTATTAGAGGGCAGAAGGCTGACTATAGTCTACAGTTTCCATGTGACTGGTTGGGGATTAGAATTATTCTGCTTGGCTCCCAAAGACTGACTTAGGAGGAATCAAGGGACACTGCAAAGAAGCAAATTTCAGTTTGATGTAAAGAAAAACCTCCTAATTGTCAGAGCTATCCAAAAGTGGAATAATGAGTGCTCTGGAAAAAAAATGGCTCGCCTTTGCTCAAAGTCTTTGAGCAGTTAGTATGGTCTGGAGTAGACTGCCTCTGAGTCCCCTTCTTTTGTTTGTTTGGGTTTTTTTTTTATTAATTTACTTATTTTTAGTTTTTAACATTCACTTTCACAAGATTTTGAGTTCCAGTTTTTCTCCCCATCTTTTTTACTCTATTATCTTGGCCTGAATTCTCTTCTGAGATTTTGCAACCAGTTAAGACAGGGGATACAAGTTAGCTGGGTCTGAAGATTCATTTATGCATATATATGCTACCTAGTTCTTTTTAAAATTATGAGCATAACACTAAAAAAAATTTTGATACACAAAGTAGAACAGAAAAAAAAGTATTATACGTGAAACCACAAACCTCTATTATGCACACCTCACTTTGAAAAATTATACATATGTAACAAATTCAATATGCTACTTGAAAAGCTGTCTGGCTTATGTGTTTCCTTCTGTTCATTTAAAAATGCTTTTAATAATCTTCTTTTCTTTGGGAGGTAACATTACAGGTAGAAACACCCCCTCCCTCCCTGCCTGTCATTGCCTTCTGACCACTACCTACAATACTTCATCTTTTACTAGGTACTCTCTAATCTATAGGTTGTATGCATGATGTCCAGTTTATCTCCTATTTTAAAAAAAGCATGATGGATATGCGTATTTGATTTTAGGTTTGAGGTAAAAAAGGGAACTCAAGATTTTAAGTATTGGCAATGGAACGACAGTAAACATTATGTTTATGGGGACAGATGAATCTGAGTCACCAAATATAGAAGATATCTCCTGAAGAAAGGACTTAAAGTAGAAAGAAATTTAATTTTAAAAACTTTGACAAGATGGAGAAAATGAGAGCTAGCCATCAAAATATATGCCAAAGGAGACCAAGAAGAGGTACGTATTCTCTCCTGGGGAATGGTTCTAAGACTAGGAAGAAAAAAGAAAAGTGCAAAGGCAAAAAGCATGTAGGAAAAAAAAACAGAGAAATTCAAAATAACACCTCAGAAAAAAATCACACGAAGCTATCACTAGTAAATATTTATGGGGCTTCTAAAAACAGCAAGAACATTCTCTAAAATCTTGATTCACATTGACTGAGTATATCAAAGAAAACATGACCCTCCCTGAAGTCTTACAGAAAAGTTCCTCTGGGCCAGGGGCATCCTAATAATCATTCAGAAGAAACTGTTTTTAAACATTCCGGGTACTTTTAAGTAGCACATGCAGAATGACTAACGGAGGATGCCAGGTAGTGGTACATCAAGGTCTTGGGTGGAAAGTCAAAGACTTAGGTTGATGGTTGTAAGGTCAGATAACTGCAATCTACGTTGAAGCTGCTTGAAAAAAAAAGTTTCTTTGGAGAACCAATCTTTCTAAGAAGGGGACCAAATGACCAGGTTATCAGGCTGAAACATCCCAAACATTTCATGGTGCTTGCTGATAAGCACTCTTGAGCAAACCTGGAGCAGGCCTCAGGGGACTGAATCTCGGGCAGCTGTGGCGGCTTCCAGACCTCTCAACCCACAAACACCAAAGACAACTTAGAAGGTCAGTGGGAAAAGTCTGTTTCTGCTGTGCTGAGAGAGGAGCAGGTCAGAGCCAGCTCCAGAGCACAGAGTGTGGGCGCTAGGGCGGTGGCTATGTTCTCAGCTTCTGGCCCACACACTGAGGGGGAATCCAGTGGCTGATCAGAGGAGGATTGCAGGGATCTGTTTGCCTGTGCTGAGGTAGGAATCTCTTGCTTTGCCTGTGCTTGGATCTGGGTTATAGTTCTGGGCGGCGGCCCTGGGGCAAGGAAGAGCACTGGCATGGTGGAGCTTGTAGTGGCAGTGGAGAGAAAACCTTCTTCACAGTTCCAGGACTGAAAGGAGTGCTTGTGGTCACTAACAGACCACAGGACAGGCCAGAAAAGGAGTAAACACCTCGCCCCTTATCATACCACCTTGCAAGAACTGAAAATTTACAGGTCCCTACAAGTATCTCTGAAAACAGCTACACTAACCCCTGAAGCTTGGGACAGTACATTCTCCACATTGGAAGCAGACTCTTACCTTAACAAAGAGTTTAAAACTCAAGTAATTGGCTGGGATCATGAGCAAGCAGCACAAAAAGAGTCAGACTATATTATCTTACTTTGGTGACAAAGAAGATCAAAATATACAACCAGAAGAAGACAACAAAGTCAAAGCTCCTACATCCAAAGCCTCCAAGAAAAACATGAATCAGTCCTAGGCCTTGGAAGAGCTCAAAAGGGATTTTGAGAAGCAAGTAAGAGAAGTAGAGGAAAAACTGGGAAGAGAAATGAGAGTGATGCAAGAAAATCATGAAAACAAGTCAACAGCTTGCTAAAGGAGACCCAAAAAAATACTGAAGAAAATAACACCTTAAAAAATAGCCTAACCCAAATGGCAAAAGAGGTCCAAAAAGCCAATGAGGAGAAGAATGCCCTAAAAAGCAAAATTGGCCAAATGGAAAAGGAAGTCCAAAAGATTACTGAAGAAAATACTTCCTTAAAAATTAGAATAGAGCAATTGGAAGCTAGTGACTTTATGAGAAATCAAGACACTGTAAAACAAATCCAAAAGAATGAAAAATTAGAAAACAATGTGAAATATCTCATTGGAAAAACAACTGACCTGGAAAATAGATCCAGGAGAGAGAATTTAAAAATTATTGGACTATCTGAAAGCCATGATCAAAAAAAGAGCCTAGACATCATCTTTCAAGAAATTATCAAGGAAAACTGCCCTGATATTTTAGAACCAGAGGGCAAAATAGAAATTGAAAGAATCCACTGATCTCCTCCTGAAAGAGATCCCAAAGGAAAACTCCTAGGAATATTATAGCCAAATTCCAGAGTTCCCAGGTCAAGGAGAAAATATTACAAGCTACCAGGAAGAAACAATTCAAGTATTGTGGAAACACAATCAGGATAACACAAGATTTAGCAGCTTCTACATTAAAGGACTGCAGGGCATGGAATATAATATTCAGGAGGGCAAAGGAGATAGGATTACAACCAAGAATCACCTACCCAGCAAAACTGAGTATAATCCTTCAGGGAAATAGAGGACTTTTGAGCATTCTTGATGAAAAGACCAGAGCTGAATAGAAAATTTGACTTTCAAACACAAGACTCAAGTGGAACACGAAGAGGTAAACAGGAAAAAGAAATCGTAAGAGACTTATTAAGGTTGAACTGTTCACATTCCTGCATGGAAAGATGATATTTATAACTCATGAGACCTTTGTCAGCATTAGGGTAGATGGAGGGGAAAAAATATATGTATATGTGATAGATAGATAGATAGATAGATAGATAGATAGAGATAGATAGATAGATAGATAGATAGATAGGCACAGGGTGAGTTGAAGATTAAGGGGTCATATCTGGAGAATAAAATTAAGGGATGAGAGAGATTATACTAGAGAAGAAGAAAGGGAGAGGTAGAATGGGGTAAATTATCTCACAAAAAACAGAAAAGAAAAGGCTCTTACAGTGGAGGGGAGGGGAAGGTGAGAGGGAATGAGTGAATCTTATTCTCATAGGATTTGGCTTAAGGAGGGAATAACACACATTCAATTGGGTATGGAAATCTGTCTTACCCTACAGGAAAATAGGGGGAAGGGGACAAGAGAGCAGGGGATGATAGAGAGGAGGGCAGATTGGGAAAGGGGTAATCAGAAGCAAATACTTCTGAGGAGGGACAGGGTCAAAAGAAAGAATAGAATAAATGGGGGGGCAGGATAGGATTAAGGGAAATAGAGTTAGTTTTTCACAACATGTCTACTATGGAAGTGTTTTGCATAACTGCACATGTATAACCTATATTGAGTTGCTTGCCTTTTCAATGAGGGTGGGTGGGGAGGGAGGAAGGGAGAAAATTTGGAACTCAAAGTTTTAAAAACATATGTTTAAAAAAAAGTTTTCACATGCAACTGGGAAATAAGAAATACAGGAAATGGGGTACAGAAGTCTATCCTGCCCTACAGGAAAATAGAAGGGGAAGGGGATAAGAGAAGGGAGGGGGAGAGACAGAAGAGAGGCAGACTAGGGGAAGGGATTTCAGAATGCATGCCATCTTGGGGTGGGGGAGGGGAGATGGGTGAAAATTTGGAACTCAAAATCTTGTGGAAGTAAATGTTGAAAACTAAAAATAAATAAATTTATATTAAAAAAAAAAGTAAGTACTCTCCCACTTTTTAAACTTCCTCTTCCTAATCTTACTTCAAGTCCTAAAATCACACAGTAGGTCATTGGAAGCATCATTTACCCTAACATCTAGCAAATAATTTATAACTGATGCTAATCATATATAACTTTTATTTATTCATACAAGCAGTTCTTCCAAATATTTGTTAGAAAACATTTTGTTTGCTGAGTTCTATTACATGTACTTGAAAGGAATAAAATCATTTCTTTGAAAGTATTTTAAAACCAGTTTATATTGGCCTTTACTCCATTAGGTGAAATGTGTGAGGTTTGACTATATCCTAGAAGTCACATATTTATGTACTCACCAATGGCTTTTTAAAAAATATTTGTTGTACTTTATGAATAACGTATGCAGAAATGAATAACTATGGGTCTAAAAATATCTAAAGGAAAAAAATTTTCTCATCAAATTATTCAGGGACAAAATCTTACTTGATTTACTATTTCTTAGTTAACCTATCCACCGGAATGAATTTTGTTGCTCCTCCACACATACCTAATGAAGTAACTCACAGGCAAACTGTACTTCAACGGTGCTCATCCCAAAGAGAATTTCTTCTCTTAATACAGATTGCATTTTATTCATGCATTACCATCCTGTTATTCTTGTCTATAGTGATCCATCCTCCCTTCTCTCTCTGCCCCAGCTCCACAAAGCAGTGGCAAGGATGGGCACACTTACTTTTTCTGGTGTGAGGTGGTGCGACGAGTACAGAACACAGCAATGATCACTACTACCACAATGGTGAGGACGCCAATGGAGACGATGATGACCAAAAGCATGTTACTGTCCAGAGAGGAGGTAGGACTTCCGTGAGGACTGTTACTTCCTGAAGGGAGGAGAAAAAAGCACGTTGGTTAACATATGAGGGAATCTTGAACACAATCAGGACACTGAGGGACATTTCAAAGCCTATCAGAAAGTTTTCCTGCACTGTCCTACTTGAATAAATAGAGCCCCGCCTCTGGCATTTTAAAGCACATGGCTGATCTTACGGAACTTGTACCATCAATCAAGGCGTATTTTCACTGACTTTCAGAAGAACATAACGATAATAAGCTGCCAATGGCATTTCCCTAATACTCAGTGGCTAAGAAGACACTTAGCTCTGTTATCTTGCTTGGTCCTTGCCATCGCCCTGGGAGGGCTGTGTAAACATTATTCCCAGTTTACAGCTTTCACAGAATGCAGAGCTTGAGGACACCTAATGACAGGTGGTGGTCACAAGGCCCTCCTCAGTTCACTGATGATGACGTGGAAGCTCAGAGAAGTTACCCGAGGTCACTTACACAGTAAGGAACCTTACTTTGGGCTTTGACCCCAGGTCTTCTGACTTCAGGTCTGGTGCTCTTTCTGCCCCACCGGGCTGCCTATAATAATCATAATTTCAAAGACACATTTCCTTAAAAAATATCTTTCCCTCCCCCTACTCCCAATCCTCAAATAAACAAAATGTGGGCATTTCTTTCTGCTATGCAAAGGCAGTGTAGGACAGCAGACACCAAGCTGGCTTTGGAGTTGGGGAGACATGGGTCAAGTACTGATCTTCACTGGTGGAAGAGCTTCCTCACGGACAGTTCCCTCTACCAATTAAATCATAGGTTTGGACCAAAACACAAATGCAGACTGCAACTCCCACAAGCCTGCCCTTTTTCATAGCTCCTGACCATCTGCTACCATAAGTTTGCCAACAACGGACCCATCTAACACATTAGAATCATTTCTACAATTCTCTGGATATCTTGAAGGAATAAAACAAATAAGCATTTATTAAGTACCTACAACACGTTACACACTGTGATAAGTGCTTTACAAATATTATCTCATTTGAAGATATCAATGAAACACACAGACTATCTACTGGTTACCTTTTGCTCTCAGCCTAATTTCATCTGATTTCACTGTAAGAAACACTGCTTTTATCAAGTCATTCTCTCATGTTTATGACTTTGAGTCTGTACAGCTGGCACACCATTCCCTTGCTTCCCTTCGCATTGTTGGTAGAATCAGTCTTTATGCATAGAGATGATCATTCCATGTCTGTGCTCAAAACTCCTTAATGGTCTAACTTAGCCAAGTTCTTCCATTCACCTTAGTGTAAACTGACAGGGTCAGAATACAGGAGCAAGCTCAGTCACTCATGATGTGGACAAAATCTGATCTGAAAGCTTATCATCCCTGGGAGCAGAGGGGAGCTCCATGGCAAGCATGGTGGCCCAGGCTCTCAGCCTCTGCATGGATCTGCTCTCACTTTCCACAGCCAGATGCTCCTCAAATAAGTACAGGAGGCTCAACATCTCCGTCTCACTCTCTGGCCAGTTTTCTCTTCTCAGACCTAGTCACTGAACACACTGCACTGACTTCCAAAATTATGTTCTGCACCCGACCACTGCCTCTTCTTACACTGGTGCCACACCTAGGCTGCCTTCTAACTATCTCCAAATCACATCCATATGCCCCATGGCCACTTCCTAAAACTCCGAAGGTGCTGACTGTACTGCGGAACTATTATCACCAGCTCCCCCTCTAGATTCCTTCTTAGACCTGCAGCATTCCAAGGTCCTGGCAAATGGCTCCCTGCTGGCTGCTTAAATCACTTAGCTTGGCACTCCCCAGCTTAGCATCTTTAGTATTAGGTCATGTTGTGTACCTTCACGAACGCTGTTTTCACCAAATTACATTACTTACCATCTTGAATACATCCAGACATCTTCCACATTTGTGCCATTTGCCAAGACTAAGACATCACCCTCCCAATTTCTGTTGAATGGTGCCCCTTACTTCAGGGAAACGCTGCAACCCTCTCTCTAGGAAACTTTCCTTGATGTCTACCACAGAAATTCATTATTTTATTTCTTAGGACTTCACACAGTATTTTATGTACCTGCTACACACTCAGGTTATTAAAAACTTGTCGTATGAAATGTCTACACAGAAACACCTCAAATGTACGCAAGAATCCAAATGAACTACAGATCCTAAGGCTGAAAGAAACGTTTGGCCTCCTAGATACTGCTGAGACTTGGTGGGATGAAACCCATGATTAGAAGATGACTATGAAGGAGCAGACTTTATGCAAAAGAAACCCAATTCTCTAATGTTCAGGTGGGTCTGTGGCCTTGTCGGTCTGGGGGTTCCCTTCAATGCCCCTAATCCCGAAGCACCCGTGCATTCTGTGTGCCTCTTCTCTCTCTCCTTCCTTGAATGTATCACATATGCCGGGTGCCTTCTTGTGACATTTCAAGGACATGTGTGGAGCCCTCCCGCTGTACACTAACAGTCAGTCAATAGGCATTTATTAAGTCTTTACTATGTTCCATCCACTGTGTGAAGCACTGAGGAAGAAAGGAAAGGTGAAAAACATCTCTTCCCTCAAGGAGCTCACATTCAAATGAAGAACACAAACTGGGAAAGATGGGACTTTAAGGAAGCCTCAAGGTGGAGGTAAGATGACCTTGTTCCAGGCATAGAGATTAACCAGAGCAAAGGCATGGTGGCAGCAGATAAGGGGGTTCGGCTCCACAGCAGGACTGTAGAAGGCAGGGAGGGAAAGGAGGGGTCAGCAGAGTGAAAAGGTAGGAAGGAACAGAGTTGAGAAGTTTAAAAGGCCAGAGGGAGCACCTTCTATTTGATTAGGGGAAGGTGGGCGCAGGGTCACACACACCAGTGCCCTATGCAGGAGACCAGCTGGAAGGCTACTGTGATGGATGGTCTAGGCGACAGAGGTCATGAAGGCCTGAACCAGAGCTGCTGCTGTATGATGTATGGGGACACAACAAAGAGAAGCTGTAATGGCCTGGCTGTGTGGCATGAGCCTGAGGGACTGGGAGGCTGGCAAGGCCTCGACAAGAAGAGGGAAGTTCTGATTTGGACATATTGGGCATAAGACCCCTACAGAATGTCTGGTGTAAATTGTCCAAGGGGCAGATGGTGATGTGTGACTATCGCTCACAAGAACCCAGGGTAGCATCTGGGAATCATCTGCCTGTAAACAGAAGCTGGTGAGATCCCTGGAGGCCAAGTATTGAGCGGTTGGGACAGAGCCAGAGTAGGTCGGAGAAAGGAGGAATCACATGGTTAATGGGCACAGCATGGATGAAGAAGTGGACAGGAGACCAAGAAAGGAAGGTCAGGCAGAAGGACCAGGACAGGAAAGTGTCATGAAAACCCCGAGAGGAGAGAGAATCTGGGAGGAAAGAATCATCATCAGTGTCAAGAGGCAGCTAAGTAGTGCAGTGAAAAAGAGGGCTGGATCTGGAGTCAGAAAGACCTGAGTTCAAATCCAACCTCAGACACTCACTGGTAGTGTGACCCTAGGCAAGTCACTTCACCGCTATCTGCCATAGCTTCTTCAACTATAAAATGTGGATCACAATAGCCCCCATTTCAGATGGCTGTTGTAAAGATCACCTGAGTGTATAAAACACTTAGTACAATGCTTGGCACACCGTAGATGTTCCCTTCCCCTCTCAGAGACTGCAGAGAAGCCACAAAGGCCCCTCCACAGTGGCTTCTTTTTGGATCACCCCTTTCCCTCAACGCATCCTTTGCTCTTGTTGTCCTCTGAAGCTCCAGACCACCTGCCCTATTTCCAGTCTGCTCTTTCAGCCACAGTCCAGGGAGGCAAGCATTGTGGAGATGCAACTGAGCATCTGGACAGACACAAGAGATCTTGTTTGTGCAGGTCACATGACCTGGCCACAGACTGGATGTGGATATATAGGGTGAGTATGAGCCAGGAGGTGAGGATGACTTCAGGGTGGGAGCTGGACATGGGGACAGCAACAGTAAAGTTAGGAAGAAGGGGAAGGTAAGGAATTCTGTTTTGGATGGGCTGACTGAGATGCCTGTGGGATATCGAGTTTCATATATCCAAAAGGCACCTGTCCATGTAGGGATGGAGCCCACGACAAAGACAGCACTAAATATGCAGATGTGGGAACCATCTGTATTGAGATCCTCAAGCATTTCTGCGAGGATGCCACCATCTTTCCAATCCCTCAGATTTGTAACTGGGTGTCATCTTTAATTCTTTATTTTACCTTAACTCACCTATCCAAATTATCTGCTAATTCTCATCCATTTCCTCTACACTGCCTCTTGCATCTTTCCCCTTCTCTTCCCTCCCATGGCTGCCAACACTCCAGTTTGGGCCCTCACCCCCTACCAACATAGCCTCCTCCTTGCTTTCCCTGCCTCCAGTCTGTCCCTTTCTGATCCACTCTAAGCTCACCTGCCAAAATGAGCTTCCTAAACTCCATGTCAAATCATGGTGTGCTCCTGTCTAATCACCTCTAGTGATTCTCTCTTACTCCTAGGATCAAACACAAACTCTTCCACTTGTACCAGATCCCTTCACAACATGGCTCCCACCTTCTTCTCCAGCTTTACTGTACCCTAGTCCCCTTCACAGACTCTTGAGTCCAGTCCAATTGGCTTTTTTGCTGTCTCCACCCTCCATCTCCCCACAATAGTGCTACATATTCTCAGTCTTCGTCTGTCTGTTGACTGTCCCCCATTGGGGAATGCTTTGCCTTCTCCCTGCCGCATCTTGCAATTTCTGTTTTCCTCTAAGTCTCAAAATACCCCATGTTTTGCATGAGGCCTTTCCTGGGTCCCACGTGCTGACACCTTCCCTCACAAAGCCAACTTGTATATGTTTTGTACGTTTCCATTTATGTGAATGTTGCCTCCCTGATAGAATGTAAACTACAGGAGGGCAAGGACAGCTTAAATTCTGTCTTTATATTTCCAGCGCCTAGGGCACATACCAGGCAGCTAGGTACCTCAACGGATAGAGCACTGGGCTTGGAGTCAGGAAAGACTTGAGTTCAAATTTGACCTCACTCTTACTAGCTATGTGACCCTAGGGCAAGTCACTTAACCTCCTGGAGAAGGAAATGGCAAACCACTCCAGTATTTTTGCCAAGAAAACCCCATGGGCAGAGTGGTCTATGGGGTCATAAAAAGTCAGACATGGCTGAATGACTTAACCACAACATGGTACATAGTAGACACTGATTAGAAGCACATTGATTAAGTTTAGTTGTAGCCTCTTCCTAACTGAAATAAGGTCAGAGAAGCAGCTAGTGGTCCTGCATTGAACCAGACTAGGCACCGAGATCAACCTGTCAACTGTAATCAACCAGTCAAGAAGCCTTGGGTTAAGAGTAAATGCAGAATGCTTACAGGGCTCAATAACAAGATGTTACAATTAGAACTGGTAAAGTATATGCATGATGTTATTAGAGATAGCTCCTGAATTTGCCGTCTTCTCTCCTGTCAAAGAGGTATCCCTAATTTCAGGAATAGAAGATTCACGTTGGGGCAGCTACATGGCGCAGAGGATACAGCACCGGCCCTGAAGTCAGGAGTACCTGAGTTCAAATCCGGCCTCAGACCAAATACCTGACACTTACTAGCTGTGTGACCCTGGTCAAGTCACTTAACCCCGATCGCCTAAAAAGTAAAATAAAATAAAAAGATTCATGTTGTCTCAAACTGATCAAAGCATGGGTCCCCTGGAGGGTAGAAGGATTGAATTAAGCAGTTTTGACTGAATGCCTTGGAATGTAACTTATTATTAACATTCTAACTTTTGAAAAGTGGTACTGCTTAGCTGCACGGCCGTTGTCTTTGCCCATTGGTGCCTCAGCTGACCAGCACCACTGACCTGTGTAGAGCTACTACTAGGGCAGGCTTAGACCACCATGATGGGCTCTAAAGCAGGCTTTTTGGTCACGGACTACTTTGGCAGTCTGATGATGCCTATGGACCCCCTTTCCAAAATAATGTTCTTTTAAAAATTTTATCATAGCAGAAGTTAATGAAAATAAAGATCTATTTTCCTCCCATGCAAGTTCACAGAGCCCTTGAAATCTATCCATGAAGCCCTTAGAGGAGAGGCATTCATTGAGAGCCCTGCTATCAAAGGAGAGACAAAGGAAATGGGAGCTATTCTCTCAGAAGCATTCAATGTTTTATTATTATGTTATGGGGAAGACAGTACTGGGACACCACCAACTCTTAGGAAAACAGCATATTAAATACATTCTACCTGACAGGAGGGGCATGTTACAGTGGAAAGGACGCTAGTCTGAGTCCTGGCTCCATAAGTGCTGTGTGCACGTGAGAAGGTCATGGAACTTCTTCAAGCCTCCATTTCCTCATCCACAAAATGAGGATGAGATTTGCCCTGCCTAGCTTCTGAGGGCACTGGGATGACTATGGGAGATAACGTGTTTTAGACAAAGACATGATGTTACTGGGAGGCACCCTGGTAAAGAACACTGGACCGAAGCATCCCAGGACCTGGCTCTGAGTCACGAGTCCAAGGTCACAGAACTCATTAGTGGGAACACTGGAACGGGAACCCAGGCTTTCTATTTATGATCTTAACTTCATATTCATTCCTTGTCGGGGTAAGTTATCAAATGTTTTTGGACACGCCCCAGTCCAGAACTTCTACATGTACGGAGCACAAGAACAACAGGCCGCAGAATAGGCAGTTTCCTGATACTGAGCCCTTCTCTCGCCTGCTGATCTGAACTGGGGTGGGGACAGTCTTACCACTTATCGGAGGCTTGTAATCAGATCCTGAGTCTGGCAGCCTGCTTCCTTTTCCTGAAGACCCTGAAGCTGAAGAAGAAACCAGTCAGTAATCACTTATCAAGTCTGAATGCATCACATTCCACAGCCTGATGGCTGATGGGCTTCTAGGCTTATTTTTCACTTGAGGAACCAGGGAGTATAGAGGTGCACACAGACAGCAAGTGTATATTTTCTATGTAATGGGCATTATATAGGTATTACATGTGTGGCAAGGTGCTTACATGGAGTTCTATTACTCTGGCATCCAGAAGGAACTTTCTGGTACAGTTTGGGAGAAATTTTACATGACTGTCAAACATTCCATAAGGATTGTACAGGGAATGAGACAGTCCCTATAAGGAAAGAAGCTATTTAGTATAAAAAAAGAAGCCAGGTCATTACTTGGTTTTGTGTCTTAGTGCCTGTGACCCTCTTTTCTTGGGAAGAACAGTCTATGGGGCCTGTCAAAAAAAGGACAAGGTCCTTCCCCGTACCACCCCAATATCATATTAGTGGCACATTTCTTCAACTTGTCTAATACACTCTAAAATCAGATAAAAATTCTAACAAGTAAAGCAAAGGAAATCATTAGAAACGAATTCCTGGACTAATTCTGATTTTTACATGGTGTTACACTATAAAAGTTGTTATTCAGCACTTTACTACCCAACATTCCTGATATTACTAAATTAGTGTCTCAGAAACCAGTTAATAGTAGTGTTGACACACTTTGGAGGAGGCTTGATAAAAATGCAAAGGTAAAGGCTTCTCTGATAACAGCTCTCCCATGCATAATAAACCTAGAAGGAAAAGTAACATCCTCCCCCAAACATCACGTAGGCAGAAAGCAGCAGGCTTCAGAAGTAAGAAAGAACAGGTTTACAGAAAATCAAACAAACAGAAATGTAACAAGTTGGAACTCCTTCTGAAAGGCAGGAGGTAACTGGGAAATGTTTCTTAAAGAAATCCACCCTTGAGATTGACAGAAAAAGCTAACTCTGAATCACTTAGTAGAATAAATCTGAGAGACTCAATGTTTTCTATTAGATTAAAGCCAGAGTTTTGTAGCTTGAATGTAGAGAAAGATGATTTTTTTTTTAATTTTAGAGAAATGGGGGAAAGTATCCTAGTACTGGAAAACTCACTCCCTTTAGATTTCACTCTCCCGCTCAATCCTCCAGACCATCCTTAGGTTTGCTGTTCTGTTACTAAGACTAACAAAGCTATCTACCTCCCTGGGAGAGACTTCAAGAGTCAGAAATGTAAATGCATTTCTTCAGGACTCTAAGCTCTGAGTCTTTCTCACTTCTAACAGAAGCCTGAACATGTTCCTATTATTTCTTAATTTATTATCCTTTAAGCATGTTAGAGGGTAAACGGCTAAAATTCACTTTTTGTTCTCTCATAATAAATAACCACTAACTTAAAAAAAGAAACCTAATTAGTAAGAAAAGGATTGATTTAAATGCAGGCAGGCACTTTTGTGCTAATTATTCCAAAATTACTGAAAGGTGGGACTAAACTATCTGTTTCCCTTCAAAGCATTCTTGCCCTTGTTTTCAAAGTTATCAGATGTTGTAAGTGAAGAAGCTAAGAAACATAGCTTGGAATTGAACATATCCTGATGGAGCAGCAGCAGATTAACTTCATAGGTTCAAAGTAAACTTTAGGGAGGCTCATGCTTTAAGTTCTGGGACATTATGGATTTATGGAATCATACTCATAGAGCTAAAAGCAACCTCAGAGGCAACTAATCCAATCCCCCTCATTTTACAGATAAGTAAACTGAGACCCAGGGAGGTTACGTGATTTTCCTAAAGATATAGGTGCTGAGTGTCAAGAGGTGGGAGAAAGGAGGTGTGGTCTCATTCTCATGTCTGCAAACTCTTGTACCAAACGTACCACACTACAACCGTTCAGAACGCTGGTGGCAGCATCTGCTTCCACCCCTGACTGTGGCATCCTGTAGAAAGGAGAACCTCACCAAGTCTAAGTGCCAAACCTCTAGAGTAGTATGACTCCAATTTATTTTTTCATTATGCCCCCTCAATAGAGAGATCAGCATTTATTTTCCACACTTGGTCCATACATAGGATTTCCAGCTTCCTTGGTACTTGAAGAGCCCCAGTCTCAGCCCCAGTCTCAGCCCCAGCCCCAGACTCATCTCTCTCTGGATGAACAGGTGTGCACTTCCTTCACAAACATGCTGTATCTGGGAAAGGACAAGAAAGAGAGGACAGAGAGGCTCTTGGCTCAGTTACCTTGGTCATTAGGCATTTTGTCAGAAGAGTCCGCTGCCAGGCCAAGCACAGGGAAGAAAAACAAGAGCAAAGTCACGAGTGCGAAGGTGGGACAGATGGAGGACACGTGACAAAGAAGTGAAGCCCCAAGTTCGTGCTGCTCACCCCTGGTCCTGCACTCGTCAGCAAATACCAGAGTCTCCCCCACCTTCCCATCCCCTCAGAGACCCACCAACAAGGGCTTACATACTCAATCTCATTTTATCCTCATGACCATCCTGTGTGCTCAGTACTACAGATGTGGTCATCCTCATTTTACTGATAATGGAACAAGACCAGAGAGGTTAGGAGGTGGGATCATAATCATAAGGGTCAGAGACAGGATCCTAACTCAGGCTCCCTGAGGTAAACGATAGCCACGCCTTTGCTAAAATGGAACCATCCATCCCACATGCCACCAAAAGAATCAAATTTGCTGTGTAAACCTCGTGGTTTCAAATATGGCAAATGCGTCCCAGATCGGTGGAATGCAGAAGGTGGGCCCTGAGATGAAACTGGGACCTGGGAACCTAAGGAGGCCTGCCTGGGTTACCCAGGGGTGATGAGTCACACATGGCTGAGGACAAGGGGACTCACACACTTACTCCTGAGAGAGAAATAAAAAATAAACGGACACTGCCATCATCCTATTTTCTCCCCATCTTCTCCAATGGTGTCATCCTTGACTTTTCTGATTAAGAAGAGGGTCTTGCCATGCCCACGTGTCAAGGACAGGTTGGGGCACTGTACCTTTAGGTGTTCGGAACTGGACCGCTTCGGACATTGGCCCCATGCCCTTGGAGTTGCGGGCTTGGATTTTGAAGTAGTACGGTGTATCAAGGGTTAATTCCTGGATCTGGTGAGTCAGTCTGTTTCCAACCACTGGTTCAATAACCCAGTCATGAATCTCTGCATTCACATCTGTACTGTAGTAAATGATGTATCCTGCTCAAAGGATTTAGGGAGAGAAGAAATCTTTGGTGATTTTTCTCTACAGGTTAATAATTAGAGCTGGTATGTATACAGCACTGTAATAATGCATGCCAAGCACCTTACATACTCAATCTCATTTTATCCTCATGACCACCCTGTGTGCTCAGTACTACAGATGTGGTCATCCTCATTTTACTGATAATGGAACAAGACCAGAGAGGTTAGGAGGTGGGATCGTAATCATAAGGGTCAAAGACAGGATCCTAACTCAGGTCTTTCCTGACTTCAAATTCCATTCTCTTTCTACTGTTTCTCTACCTAGAGATGTAAATTTAAATATCTAAGAAAAAGAAAGGGAAAAGAAACAAACAAACTTAAACAAAATCAAAGCAAATAATGACTAAAAGGGAATCTCATGAATCTACTCAAATATAATTTGGAAAGCTAACAATAAAATAAATAAAACAAGAAATGTGGTCACCAGCTCAAGGTATCTTTTACCTTGTGAAAATATTCTTATAGGTAAGGATTATATACATATATATATATATATATATATATATATATATATATATATATATATATATATATATATATATATATATATATATGTATATATATATATAATGTCTCCCTTTAAGCAAAGAGCCACATGGCCACATTTCAGAAGTACTAAAAGAAAAATGTCTGGACTGGGTGAAACATCCAACTGGATTCAATTTAATTTAAAAAAAACTTCAAAAAAAATAGCCTACCATTTGCTAGGTACTAGGAATACTAAGATGAAAAAATGACGTAGTCCCTGCCTTCAGTGAGCTTTAAGTCTAGTAGGGAGAAAGACATTTTCACCAACAAATAAAATGCGAACTAGAACACTCGGAGGCAGATGAGCAATGTAAGAGGGAAGGATCTCTTCTAATGGAGGGAAATCAGGGAAGCCTGAGTCTGGTAGGAAGTCCAGATGGAGAGAGATAAAGCAGGATGGTCTGGACACATGCATGTAGGCAAGAAGGGCAAGAGGGGATCGAGGAATGACTGTCCTGTTTGGCTGAAAAATAAAATTGCAAAGAGTGTGGTGAGAAATAAAGCTGGAAGGGCAGGCTGGAGACAGACTGCAGAAGGTCTTAAACAGGTAAAGAAACTTGCATTTATTTTATTTAGGTAGAAAGCAAACAGGTATGATTATTTGAATCATTTAATAAGTTAAAAATCATTGAGAATTTCCCTATTTCACATCTTTTGGAAGGTAAGGTAAAGGACAGGAAAAGAAGAGGGCCCAGGGGTTTTTGCCATCATTTAATTTGCTCTTCCCCCCTTTTGATTTTCTAGGTAATTTCAAAGGCAATTTTGATGTCTTAGTCAATAAATTGAGGACAAGAAGTGGTGGAAGATGAGCCAAGGGAAGAGAGAGAAAGAAGAGCCACATTAGACCAGTTCTACTTTAAAATACCAAACTGGGGCTTTGTTGTTTAAAAAAGAAACAATGCAACTTTCCTTAAAACCAAAATTTATGGAAAACTCACACTAAAATCTGGCAATGGCCTAAAACACTAAAAAGAATTATGGCAAAATGCCAACTGAAGAGGGAGAAAATATCCACCAAACCTCGTCAGTAATCCAAGTTATCTTTCTTCCCTAGAGCTATGTGGTTAAATGTCCTCATTTATTTACTAATTCCACCAGAGGGCATTCAGCACACGTGTTCCAGCTGCACACAGAAATCTGGTCTTTTTCGTACCTGTTCTACCAGGGATTTCCTTCTGCTTCACTGAGTTCAAGCATTACAATGAGCACTTGATGAAGCACAATGGAAACAAAAGACTGCCAAGCTACAGCCACTTCCACACCAGAAAATGCAAATAAAAAACCAACACAAAAAGTACCACTTCGTCTCATTCTGGCTACAAATGACAGAAAGCCAGAGAAAGCCAGCACTTGGCTTACAGAAACCCAGGGCTGCCCTGCTCCTGAAAACAATAATCAATGGGCTCAAGGTCCCCTCTCCAGAACCACTTTTAAAAATGAATAAATGGGGGACGCTATATATTCCACAAGCCGGAGTGGAGGAGTGAGATGTTTTCGTGTATACCCTGTGAAGGAGAGAATCTTTGCTACATCTCAGAAATCAGGATGCCAGCTTTTCGTAGGCCACAAGTCTAGTTAAAGACGTGCAGTTTTAATGATGACTGCGAATGCAGAGTAATTAGAGGCAGAAGATTTTGGGAAAATAGTGAACTTAAAATCTGATCTGGTCTCCTGGGTCTAATCCTAAGTTCTGGAAGCCTAGTTTTTTAAAGGTGCTTCTCTGAAGAATGAGGGTTCCATTACTATTTTACACGAAGAACACTAATGGGAATTCAGAAATTGGTCCACATGGATCAACAGTGTGACAAGGGACCAAGATTTGGGATGAAGCGAATATAGTCGTACTTTATTAAGCTTCTCTAACCCTAGAGAGGGTTAATCTACCAATCTTCGGAAATTCTTAGGGCAGGCTATATTAATTTGGGAGTGAGAGCCACTCAATTAACCCACTATATCTATTTACCTCCGGATCACCCCACCAGGCCTGACACCATGCTATGCATCCCCTCCAGCTGCCCATCTTGACATCTACATCATAAGCTCCTATCCAACTATTGCTTAGGAATTAAATCAATACTACCATGTTGCCAGTGTATTTGGAAAAGTAGTGTCAACTGTTTACCCAGTCAATCAACTCATTATCCTAATGACTTCTCAGATAGTCCATTCCCTGGCTACCACCACCACATATCCATGGCCTCCCTCCTTTAGAAGATCGACTCCAGCAATAATCGTGCTTTTTTTGTTTATATACCACAATTTAGCTTAGAACGTGGCACTGACTTAGGCTTGATAAATGCTTTTTCATTCATTTACTCATCAACATCATCTGAATGCTAGGCAGACTGAGTTCCCTTACCGGATGGAGGAAGGAGGCATTTTCATACGGGTTTTGGCTTATGAAATAGGATTTGGGCATTTAGTCCAACATGTTCATTTTACAGATGGAGAAAGGAGGACTACAGAGCCTGGGTGGCCCAAAACCATAAAGGTATCAGAAGCAGAGGCGGGATCTGAGGTCAGGTCCTTCAAATCCAAGTCAAGAAACATTTAACAGGAATAAAAAGAAAAGCACCTAATAGTTCCAGACAAGATGTACGCAGGATCAGCTGGAGGCAATCCAAGTGGGAAGGCACAAGTACTAAGGGCGATCAGAAATGACTTCTTGAAGAAAGGTGAGACTCTGGCTGAGACTGCAAGGAAGCCAGAGAGGCCAAGAGGGACAGAGAAGGAGGGAGAGAAATTCAGGCACGAGGGACAGGCAGTAGAAATGTGCAGTCTGGAAATGGAGTATTTTGTGCAAAGAACAGCCCAGAGGCCAGAATCAATGGAATGTAGAGAATGTGGAAGGGACTAAGGTAAGAAGACTGGAATAGCAGGAAGGAGCCAAACAGGGTTTTATATTTGATCCTGGAGGCAACAGGGAGCTACTGCAGGTAAGTGGATAGGGTGGGATATGGGCATGCGTGTGTGTTTGTGTGTGCGTGTGTGTGTGTGTGTGTGTGTGTGTGTGTGTGTGTGTGTGTGTGAGAGAGAGAGAGAGAGAGAGAGAGAGAGAGAGAGAGAGAGAGAAAAGAAGAAGAGAGGAGAGAAAAGAAGAGGATATATATACACACACACACATAGAAGGAAAAGAAGAGGAGGAGGAAAGAGAGAAGAGGAAGAAGAAAAAGAGGAGGAAGACAGAAGGATATATATATATATATATATATGTGTATACATATGTGTGTGTATATACATAAAATAGAGACAGAGAGAGGACGAGGAAGAAGAGGAAGAGGAGGAGGAGGAAGAGAGAAGACAGAGAGAGAGAGCGAGTAAGAGGAAAGAAAAGAAAGAGTGCCAGACCTGCAATTTGACAGTTGAGTGGGGAGAGGTTTGAGGCAAGGAGAGTGACTAGCAAAAAACTGCAAAAGTCTAGACATGAGGGGGTCAACACCCACATGAGGATGACAGCAACACAAGAGAAGAGAAGGAGATATAGACAAGAGATGTCACAAATGCAGAACTGATGGGACATGACAAATGACTGAGCCTGGGTGGTGAAAGAGAGTGAAGTACTGAGGATGTTCTGGGTGACTGGGACGATGGTGGTGCCCTTGAGAGTATTAAGAAAGTTAGGGAAAGGGGAGAATTTTGGGTGAAAGATAATGAGTTCAGTTTTGGACATGTGGAGTTCAAGGTATCTGCAGGACAATCAGTTCAAGATGCCAAATAGGCAGTGGGGACTGGAGGTCAACAGAGCTGAGAATTGTTCGTATAAAGATCATAATGGAACCCCTGCTAACTGATGAGATAAAGTGAAAGAATGTTGAGGAGAAGAGAGGGTCAAGATTAGATAATGACACAGCAAAGGAGAATGAGAAGCAGTGGTCAGACAGGTAGGAACAAACCAGGAAAGGGCAGGAGAGTCACAAAAACCTAGGGAGAAGAGGGTATCCAGTGTCAAAGACTGGAGAGAGGTCAAGAAGGAGGAAAACAGAGAAGTGGCCATTAGATTTCACAATTGAGAGATCACTAGAAGATGACTAGGGAATGGCAGTGGATGGAGCACTGGGCCTGGAGTCAGAAAGACCCAAATTCAAATCTGGCCTCAGACACTTAACAGCTGTGTGACTCTATTCAGGTCACTTAGCCTCTGTCTCAGCTTCCTCAAATGTAAAATGGGGACAATCGTACCTACCTCACAGGACTGCCATAAGGGTCAGATGAGATAATATTTGTAAATACTTAGCACAATGCCTGGCACACAGTAGGTGCTTAATAAGATGCTTGTTCCTTCCTCTCCTCTCTCCATCTTTCTTAGTAACTTTTAGAGAGAGAAGTTTCAGTTAAATGATGAGGTAAGAAGTCAGAGAATTAAGAGAGTGAGAAGTTAGGAGGGGAAGCCACCTATTATAGATGACCTTCTCAAGGAGATTAGCCACAAAAGGGAGGAGAGACGTAGGACGATAACTAATGGGAATGGATTCATCAAGGGAAGGTTTTTTGAGGATGGGGGAGATATGGGCATATCTATAGGCAGTAGGGAAGTAGCCAGCAAACAGGCAGAGACTGAAAATGACTGAGTGGGAATGATTAAGACAGCAGTCTGCTGGAGGGGGGCACATGGGGGGTTTGCCTTGGGGAGCACAAGGGCCACCGGTGCACATGAGACAGAGGCAAAGAAGGAGAGAGTGGCAGAAAGCATCTGAATGATGTGAAGTGAGAAAAGGGGGAGAACAGGGAGTTTTACATGAGCAGAGAAGGTAAAGGGAGGGGGAGTTATGGGAGATTTGAGGAGGGATGACACAACTGGAAAATCTGCTGTGGTGAGTATGGAGGTGTAAGAAGACTGCTTTGCTGCAGAGAGGGCTCGGTTGAGATTATGTAGCAAAAACTGGTAGTCATCATGGTTGTGATTCTTTCCAGCTTCATTCACTAGAACATGAATAGGAGGAGAAGCAACACATGATGGGAGGAATCCAAAGCTGAGGCCTGGCAGGGGAAGAATGGCAAGAGGGCAAGGAGGCAAAGGATTCGACAAGAGAGGACAGCATAGAGCTAAGCTGGCTTACTGAGGGGTCAAGGCGAGGAAAGGATGAGAGTAGAGCCAGTGTCTGGGTGATAGCCTGGGAAAAGGCTGAGGGATTGTAAGTCACAGTGTGGATGAGGAAGAATACTAGGGATTGTGAGGAGGGAGAAATGGAGTGACAGGGTACGATTAGAGGAGAGCATTTCAGAGTTGATGAACATGGAAGTGGAGAAGTTGAGGGTAACGGCCAGATTAAGCATATGGCCATCTCGAGCAGGCAGTCTTCAGAAAAATCTGCAAAGACTTAAATGAACTGATGTTGAGGGAAGCGAGCAGAACCACGGGAACACCGTACACAGGAAAATCCACAATGGGTGATGACTAATTTTGACAGACTCATCTCTCAGCAATTCAAGGATCCAAGACAACTCCAAAGGACTCGTGATGGAAAATGCTGTCCACACCCAGAAAAAGAACTATGGAGTCTGAATGCAGATCGAAACACATTATTTGATCTCTCTTTTTTTCCCTTTGTTTCTTCTTTCTCATGGTTTCTCCCATTGGTTCTAATTCTTCTTTGCACTCATAGTTTCTCCAATTGGTTCTAATTTTTCTTTACAACATGACTAATGTTAAAATAGGTTCAATATGAATATATATGTAGCGCCTGTATCAGACTGCATGCCATCTTGGGGTGGGGGGAGGGGAGAAATGGGGAGAAAATTTGGAACTCAAAATCTTATGGAAGTGAATGAACTCTCTTTGTGAAGAAGAAGTAGATCATGGAAATGAGGGACAGCCTGGAAGCAGAAATGGGGAGCAAGGAGTATTACAACTCTACATAAAACCAGTGAGTTGGGGGGCATAAGTGAAATGCAACCAGTGCTGGAAAGGTTGGCCAGGGAAGGTGTGTCATTGGGAGGGAACCAGGATTCAATGAGTGTAAGAAGATGGAAGACATAAGAAAGAAAAAAGGTTTAAGATGAAAGCAAATTTGTTGCCTATGCAGCAGGCATTCCAGAGCACATAGAGGAAGGATAGGTAACTTTAGAGTGGGACTTTTTGTTGGGTTGAAGGGAATGGGAATGATGGAGTGGCTGATGGGAAGTAGAGAAAGAGGTCTGAGCAATGACAGCTGGGAGTTCAGAACTACTGGAATGAGAAGGGCATGACAAGATGGGAGCGTATAATCACTGAGGAATGAGTTCCACTCGGCTGTCATTGTCCTGAAGGATTTAGTTTCAGAGTGGAGTCTTCTAGGGGAATGCCACACAGTGTGTGTAGCTGCACAGGGGTGAGTGTGGGTGGAGGTTGGAAAGTGCCAGAAAGGCAAGCCTGCCCAGAGAGGATGAGACCTTCCTCTCCTTCCCATGCAGCCTGCTTTCCATCCCACCATGCTACCTCCCCCAAAGTCTTCTATAATCAAATTCTTGTACCTGCTTTGTTCTCTCCCACTCCACCTCCCCCAAACCCCTTATTCCTTTTCAATGCGTTTTTCAGAATATCCCATAGTATTTTCAATAGAACAATTCCAGAATGTTTTATCACCCTCAAGTGTCAGGCATTTAATAACTAAAGGAAAGATGAGGGAATACGGGAAGCTATGGCAAACTCCTGCAAACACTAAGTACTCCAACCATTTTTTCTTTGCTTTCATGAAGACAACAATTTAGCCCAACAGCTGTATTGTATGTTACATTCTCATATGATAAGCCTTAGGATATTCTAGGTCACTTCAAGTGTGAGACCACAGAGCAGCTCTACCAAACTGAGTGTAACAGTTGGAAACTTTTTGTAGAGTTCAGTATTTTCCTTCACATTTTCATCAACCCATCTCTTACTACAGCCTATTTTTCAGATGGAATATAGAGTCAATTTTAGATACAGCGAAAAGGAGGCAGATCCAGGAGAATGTTGTACACAGCAACAGCAATATTGTAAAGAAGACCAACTGGTAAAGATTTCGCTACTCTGATCAATACAGTGCTCCAAGACAATTCCAAAAGACCCATGATGAAAAATGCCATCTACTTCCAGAAAGAAAAAA
The DNA here is from genome assembly GCF_003287225.1 of Phascolarctos cinereus. NCBI lineage: Eukaryota > Metazoa > Chordata > Mammalia > Diprotodontia > Phascolarctidae > Phascolarctos > Phascolarctos cinereus. The sequence continues at coordinate 45,407,569 of NW_027555736.1, read as the reverse complement.
CTGATGAACTCTGAATGAAGACTGAAGCATACTTTTTAAACTTTATTTTTCTTGCTTTTTTTTTTTGATCTGTGTTTTCTTTTCTAACACGGCTAATATAAAATTATGTTTTGCATGACTTCACATAAACTGCTTGCCTTTTCAAGAGAGGCAGAGAGGGAGAGCTCTGAGGAAAAGAATTTGAAATTCAGAATTTTAAAAAATGAATGTTGAAATTTTTTAAACATGTAATTGGGAAATATTTAATGAAATACATATTAAATAAAATATAAAATATATCTAATATATTATATAATTATACATACACATGTATATATATATATATATGTATATGTATACAGAGAGGCAGTGAGAGAAAATTCCTAACTCACTGCCATGATCCTTTTTATATGCTTACCAAGTGGCAATACATTTATTATGCCTCTGCTAGAATCCCAGGGGTGAATGGAATTGTCCCCTAGTCAGTACTAAACTCAGGATCTCTGAGGCTGAGCCCCTCACACCCACCCCCAAGCTCTGAAAAGCACCGTACCTGTAACTTTGCCATTAGCTTCTGAAGGAGGTTGCCAGTTCACTATTATGGTTCTCGGTTTTCCCTCTTTACTCACTACTGTCACATCTTTGGGTGGAGAAGTAGGAACTAGAAAGAAAAATACATTCACTTGATTCACAAAAATATCTTTCAGTGATTTCCTCTAAAAATGTCCGTATGTTGAGTTGGTAGCATATCAGAAAGGACAGTGACCTGGAATCCAACTGAGTCCTGGTTCTACCACATACTACAGCTGTGTGACCCTGATCAAGTCCCTTCACCCTGTCTGTCTCCATTGCCTCATCTGTAAAATGAGCTAGAGAAGGAAACAACAAACCATTTCAGTATCTTTGCCAAGAAAACCCCAAATGAGGACACAAAGTATCAGATACGACGGAAAACCAACTGAATCTACCACCTACTAGCTATGTGATTATGGGGAAATCTCAGCATCTTTTGAACCTCAGGTTTTTCAGTTATAGAATGGAAACAAGAAGATGACCTGCACTACCCACTCCGCAGGGCTACTGTGAGGAAAGCATTTTAATCATAAAGGGGATCTGCAGATCACAAGAGGAGTACTGGATTTGGAGTCCTGGGATGCGGGTTCAAATTTCAGCTGTCATTTACTATCTATGTGTCCCTGGGCAAAGGGAGTTTCTTTTCTGGGCTCCAATTCCATCCACTATTCCAAAAAAAAAAAAAAAAAGGAGGCTGGATTAGATTATCTTCATGGTCCCTTCCATCTCTAAATCTCATGACCATGAAGACTTCAGACACGCAATCTAAGACAGCTCTCCTCTTCTAAAATAACTGTCAGATAGGCCCAGGTATCTGATCTTTACACAGTGCTTCAAGGTTTACAAAATGTTTTACAAACATGATTTTGTTTACTCTTCTGAAGAACTCAATTAGGTAAGTACTGCCAACATTACCTCTATTTTACATTAAAGAGCTGAGGCTGGGAGAGGCTGAGACTCGCCTAAAATCACACAGCTATGCATTCCAGGTCCCAGGCTGTTACACAATGCCTCTTCTCAAGGAGACAGACACATAGAACTAATTATCAAATTCTTAATTCAAAAGCCCTCTCCTTTCAATTCTAACTACTTTGTCAGGATGCTCTATATGTCAAAAAGTTCTCTTTAACTCAACACAGGTACCACACCAAGAGAAGACTGTCATTAGTCTCTCAATGAATACATTCGTTTGAAATGGAAGGTTTTTTTCTCTCTTACTGTTACTGCTTTTAAAAGAAGAACTCTGTGGAATAGAGAAACCATAAAATTTAAATGACTGTGCAGCACGTGTATGCACAAAGGGAAGAGCAATTAGAAAGTTAATGAATTATGCTTTACCCTCCCCTTTCCAAACACAAATTATTCTTTTGTAAAAGCATTTGCTTTGGGTGAAATAGGACTATGAAATTTAAGCACACTTCTAACAATACAAACATTTCCATTTGCTATTGGGTTGTAATCAAAGTAACAGGCTTTCTTAAGCCTTAGGAAAAGAAATGTAAACTTCAACAATTTATGAATTCATTTCATCATACTTCCCTCCTCTCAAGAAAAAGCCTCAATGAATTTTATGGAAAGTAACAAATGCAGTATTTTATGGTTGTTTTTAAAGAACAAACCTGTCAATCATATCCCAGTAGGGAGAGAAGGAAACAATGATCTCATACAGACTGAATCACCTGGTTAAAGCACATGCCTGAGAACATAACATGGAAGGACTTGAGGGGTAACCAACTAACAAATGACCACAGGAATAATGGAACAATGGAACTACAGACTAAAGTCCCGTTCCTCAATATCTTTACTGAGTTATTTGTCTCAAGCCCATCAAAAAACACCCTAAGGACGCCTTTAAGTGAAACCTTTTAAGAAGCCACATGATTCCTTAACCAGCAGCAGGGCAGAGGTAAATAGCCAAGTCACACCACCCTGGGATATGCCCTCCCATCCACGTGTCAAAAAAGATCTGACAGAAAGAGAAAGGTACTAAGTCAGTGAGTCTATTTCTATTGCAAGTATTGCACCAGCTCCTTCTTGGTCAAGTGTAAATTATTTAACCTTTTTGTCTCCAGTAATTTTTCCTCTTATAAAGAGGCACTGATAAAATTAACTGGCTGATTATTCAAATTACTTATGATAAAAAAAAAAAACAGTGCTGGAAAGCTGGTGCGGCTCTTACCCTTTCTCCCACGTGATGAAGAAGGGGAGGAGGGAGCAGAAAAAATGAGCCATGAAATGCTGCAGACCCTTACCGAGCTCAAAGGTGGTCCCGTGAGCGGTCATACTCCATGTGCTTGACCTCCGACCTTTAGTCACCATCACAGAGAACTCATAGAGGGTGTTAGGTTTTAGCCCGGTTACTAAATAACTCAAAGTCGTTGCATTTGCAGTCTGGAGAAAAGGGTCACACAGAATTTTAGTAGCAGAAAACAGTAGCATTCACCACACGAATATGAGCTGAATAAAAACACTCATCTTTCCACTGATAATGTAAGTGACCATTGGTCTGATTAGTTTTTTCTCTGATTGCAGTTGGAGCTTTTCATCTTTCCTAATGAAAGATGAACCTATGTGAGAGTCTTAGGCAAGTCCCACTACCCCCTCAGAACTGCTGTTTTATCTCTGATGTTGGGAAGTTAGAGGGCTGGGCTAGGTGACAGCCAAGTTCCTTTCTAGCTCTAAATCTTATGATCCTAAATGGAACTTTGGTCACCGGGAATTTATGCTTCCTAGGGGGTATGATATTTTTGCATTTAATAGGAGCTATTACTATTAACATTGTTAATTGAATAATTAAACATTAAACCAACAAAGTAATATTAATAAAATTAATAGTCCATTAGATTGTGAGGTCCTTAAAGGCAAGGATTGTCTTTTGCCTCTTTCTGTAATCCCTGTGCAAACATTTATATAGCACTTATTCTGTGTCAGGCACTGCGCCAAGCACTTCAAACATGATCTCTGATCCTCACCACACCCCTGGGAGGTAGGTGCTATTATTACCCCCATTTTACAGTTGAGAAAACTGAGGTTGTGATTCGCTCACGGTCATATGGCTAGGAAGTGCCTGAAGCTGGTTTTGATCTCAGGTCTTCCTGACTGCAGGCCTGGCACTCTAACTACCATATCACCTACCTGCCCCTAACTGAATCTTCCTTACTGACTAGCTTAAGATATAGATATGGAAATTCTGTGTCCTGTGATTAATCTCTGGCAATTTTTTTTTATGACTGAAAGAGAAAGAGACAGAATTTAATCAGGAGAAATGAATAAATGAGTAATTATCAAATATTTACTCAGCCTCTTTTAGCTAAGTATGATGCCAAAGCTATGAGAGACAAAAAAGAGAAATAAGATATGGTCCCTTTCAATCTAATTGGGGAATAGGGCGAATAAATGAACAAATAACTGCAATACAAGGCAGTTTACAGGAAATGTAGAGAACCTTTCTATTTGGAGTGATTATTGACAGTTTCAGAGGGAGGTGGGATTTGGAAAGGTTGGAGTAGGGGGTAAGTAGGGTCTTTCAAATGGTGTTAAGATATTCGTGGGGACAAGGGGGCAGGATGGTAAAGAAAACAGCATGATTTTGTAGTGGAGAGATAGGAGCTAGAAACATAGGCCAGGGCTAGATTAGAGAGAGCCTCCAATGCCAGGCTAAGGAGTTTCATTACATAGGCCTTGAAGAGCCGTTGAGGATTTTTTGGTAGGGGAAAGACAGGATCCTAACTGTGTTCTGGCTGTGATTAAAGGTTCAGTGTTGTCAGAGGTGTCAAACACGTGATCTGCAGGCCACATGTAGCCTACAACACTCTCAGAGTGTCCTGAACCAGATTTTTTACTTTGTAATTAGGAAATACTTAACAAAATAAATAAAAATACAGTGAAATATATATTATTACATTTTAAAACTGTCAATGTGTGGCCTGCAGATATCCTTGGATATGGTGCAGTAGTCCCCATTTCTATTCATCTGGTCTGACACTACTGTTGTGCAGGACCTATCAGAGCTGGGATGCGACGGACAGCAATCCTGACAGTCACAGCAAGCAGTAAATCGTGTACGTATTGACTGAAGGCAGAGGCAATGGGAACCCAAATGAAGGAAAGACTGTTAAGAGAAAAAAGCTGGGGAGGCCCTAACACTATGAGACAGCATTAAGGCAGCTCGGTGGCGCAGCAGATAGAGCACCGGGCCTGGCGTTCAGAAGATTTTAGTTCAAATTTAACCTCAGACACTTGCCAGTTATGAGACCCTGGCTAAGAGGGTCCCTTCTAACTATCAAAATTCTGTGATTCTGTGACAATGTGGACCTACGCTCTTTCCAGACTGATTCTATATCACATGCCTCACCTACTCGATGCCATCCTTGGTATGGGATACTCCATCTCTAGCCACCATCCACCGCATAGCCTGCTCTCCCTTCTTATCTCCTCGTCATTTTAAGTCTCAGCTCAAGCGCCAGCCCCTTTAAGAGGCCTTTCTAGCTTCCTCCATTTGTTAGTGCCTCCCCCCCACCCATTACTGGTAACTTATGTTATATCTAATTCCCTATTTACTTATCTGTAAAAATGTCCCCAGTAGAATGTAAACTCTTTGAGGGCTGGGAATGTCTCCCTTTTGTATTTACATCTTCAGTGTCTACAACTGCCTGGAGATAAAAATCGTTAACTGTAATCAGCAGCTACAGGGACTAGATCTTATTTACCTTTACAGCCCAATGATCTCTAGTACACAGTGGCATCAAATAAATCTTTGTTAAATTATTGTTTAAGTTTTTTTGGTTGTGTCCCCAAAATATTAATGTCACTAGTTCATATTTGCATAATGAACTAGGTTATAAGCACTTCAAAAATAACCATGAACTCATTTGATGTAACAACCTATGAGTTAGGTTAGCACAGGCTTTCTTGTCTCAAGGATGTGGGGAGGTCACACGGGCTGTTATGTGGCAGCCTAGGTTGGAGCCGCTGGCTTCTGAGAACAGGGTACTTTCCACTAGACCTTGCCTCCTCTTCTGTAGAACCCCACTGCCAGAGGCTGCACTTTCTCTTGGCTGGAAAGCTCCTAAGAGATTCCTATCATTGACATCACCCTCCCTAACTTCTTCCACTTTCATCAGTGTATCTAACACAGCTGGCATCCCTTCTCCAAGAAAGACCGACTCCAACCTTCGATGCCACCCTATGTCCTAGTCCCTTCTACTTTAACCCATGGATTCTCTCCTCAGCAAGAGTCCTCCTGCTGCCTGGGCCTGTGAACAGTGGCAGACACCTGGGAAGACAACTGGCACACAATGTCGCAGAGCTTTCAATACTTCAGAGCTACCGTGCACTCAGCTCTGTACAAGGGATGGCCACTGAGTATCCTCAGAATACTGAGATGCCAAGTTGGCCCAGAGTTTGGAATTCCAACACAAACCTTTGTAGGATGTCAATAGAAGGTAGGATTTGGGAGGCATCAAAAAGGTCAATCCTAATTAAAGCCACTGCTGGAGTAAGTTGTTAAAAGGAAAGTCAAGGATCAATGAGAAGGGTATCACTTAAAACGAATTTGCTCTAGAAGTTATCATCTTTTAAGATCAAGTTATAGCTTTTTAAAAAAAAAATTCAAAATACATTGTATTGATATCTTTTTTCCTCTACATCCTGCTCTTTTTTGGTTTTAAAAAAGAAATCCCAAACATTAACAAAAGCAAATAAACAAAACTTCCTTCCACCCTATAACAAAGAGAAACAATTAAGTAAAAACATCTGATATTATGACAACATCTGAACACTGCCCTGGTGGTCCTCCACCTCCCAAGGAAGGGCCCTCGTACACATTTTGGTCCAACCAAGTCCTGAAGTCAGATGACTCACTGAGGCTCACACAGAAGAGCCACTAAAAGGTTTGAGCTCTGATCCTTCAACTCCAAATCCAGTGTTTTCTCTACCATGTGACTTCCTGTTTAAATATAACTAATTTAATAAATCTTTTTTGTTTTTGATCCCTATGGTCAGTGAAATTCATGGTTAAAATCTAGCCTTCAGGACTATGTGATGAAAGCCTCCTGCCACTGGGTGGTAGTAAAACCATTTGCAGAAAAACTGTCTAAGGATAACACCATTCTCTTAAACAGTTTAAATATAAAACTTAAAGATACAAAGTGCCAATAAACATCATATCTTTATAACTCAAGAAAACGCAAAGTGGAAAATTCCACAAATATAATAGTTTATATTGTTATCCAACTTCTCCAGTTGAGAAATATCACTATCAATGAACAACAATAAAGATAACGATGGTGATAACAGTAAGAATAATAGCTAGCAGTATACAGTACCTCCTATGTACCTGGCACTGTGCTAAATGCTTTACAAATATTATCTCTTCTGATTCTCACAACAACTCTGAGAGGTAGGTGCTATTATTATTCCCATTATAGCTTAGGAAACTGAGGCAAACTGAGGTTGAGTGACCTGCCCAAGGTCACACAGCTAATTAGTGTCTGGGGCCAGATTTGAACTTGGGTCTTTCTGACTGCAGGCCCAGAGCTCTACACCCTGCACCACCAAGCTGCCTATAACTGGAGACATTTTTCTTCTATCTGAAAAAATAAGAATAAATGCTGTTTTACATACTTTTTAATTGACTTCTTGCATCCCTGGCAAACACTTTTATGTACCTGCTGTCTCAAAAACCAGGCCCTTCTCTTACCAGCCACGATTCAGGGTATCTACTATAACCTCCGCCTCTGCCATCTGCACTGGTAGCTCATTAACAGCCACTCAGAAAGGCAGTTCCAATCCATTCATCGATACGAGAAAAGGCTACATTCTTCTTGCCCCTAAATTTGATTTCTATAACACTTGAGAACAGCTTAAGCTTTTGTTTTTAGATGAAGCACAAGTTAAGTGAAGACTTTTCCAGTAAATCTCTGTTTCTTCCTGCCCCCCCGGTGTTCCGTATACGTATGTCCATATATACGTACAACAGGGATTTTATGCCATTGCTTTTCAATGTACACTTTTTTTAAACCTTTCAAAAAAATTTCATTTTGAGAACGTGGCCTATATAGTTGGAACAATGCGATCCAACTATTTATCTTCATAAAGTCTGTTTTAATTTCACGCCACCATTCTTGCTGAATGAGAAGCAACATGGGACAGTGGAAAAACATCTGACTGGGAGTAAGCAGAGGCTTGGCACCAGCTGTTATTAAATAGCAATCTGATGTTGGCCAAGTAACTTAACCTCTCTGGTCCTCAGTTTCCTTCTCAATAAATTAGAGGGAGGGGACCAGACTAGAGAATCACATACTCAAGTTCCATGATCTGAATGGCTCACACTCTAAGAAAATATTTGGGAAAACATTACTCTTTCATATGCAGATAAGGCAATTAGAGTGCTATTGATATTTCCTCTATTCTCTCCACTAAGTTCACTCTCACTCTTGTGACCCCTTAGTTTTCATCACAAATGATCAGATGTTAATAAAACATCCATCACATCTGTTTTCCAATGACTGATGTCCCACAGAAGATTCCATTCACTGTGTTAAATTTTCCTCCCCTCTTCAACAGCAGCTACCATTTCAGCAATCCTGCTGAAAGCAGGAGAATGACACTCTCAAGTATAACACTTTCAGGGGAAACCGGAAGAATGGAGCTGTGGCGTGGGGGTCTCCCAAACTCCAATCACAGAACTGCTCTATCTCCCTCGTCTCTGAACTGTTATATGCAGTGTAGCCGTTCATACCTTGTACTTGGTGTTAGCAGGGATATTGGTTTTCCATCGGACAGTGTAGTACCGCGAGTCTGTGATCTTCTGGTGCTTTGGCAGGGAGTTGTCTGCCCATGTAATCCGTATGGTGTCATGGCTCAGTATGGAAGCCTGAACTCCCACCGGCGGCATCATGGGGGTGGGATCTGGCACTGGAGTGTATGGAGCATTAACAACAAATAAATCAACCTCAGAAGTATCTAGGGGATTGATGGGCAAAAGAGCAGTGCATTTTAATTTTTAAAAAAAAGTGGCATTTAAAGGTAAACAAAAATAAAACAAAATAAAAAGGAAATGTAGGGTAATATAATGAAATGAAATGGAGAAAGAGAAAGAAAGAATCCAGGGTTAATCAATAATATACAATTAACTTTTAACCTCCCCCCCCCAAACTGTTCTTCAAGGCACAAAAACATGCAGAGAAATAAGCTCAGCGCTCGACAACACGTCATACATAAGTGTACTAGAATGTTCTAACGTACCAAGATGTTAGTTAAAACGCCCTGTCCAGTTTTTCTTCTAATAAAGAAATGACTATTCCAGTGAATGTTGCTGACCTCTCAGGATTTCAGAGTGTCATGATGTACCCGCTCCTGCCTATGACAGCCATTGAGTACATGTGAATCACTCTTGTACTAGACAAATAAAACCATCACCTCCCCTGAGATCTGGATGGAGCAGGCCCAGGGTAGAGGGGAAGAGCAGTTCCCCTAAGACCACCAATTCTGCTTCTAACCCAGGTGCTACAGCATCCTTCAGGGGAGAAATCAATGTGGAGAAGGAACCCACGCACCTTCTTTGATGTCACTAACCTAGCTGCCACCAATGAGCCCTTGGGAGTGGCAGCATCTCCCAGACCACCAGCCTGTGCAGCCACCACCCTGAGAAACAAGCCCTCTGGAGATTCGGCCTGGGAGCTGTTTCTAAGGGTGCTGCAGTCACAGCCGATAGAGACCCACAAGAGAAAGTTCTAGCCACCAAAGTCCTTGGCACTGTCGAGCGATTCAGCATGAGCAACTAATTTGATTTTACAGTGGAAATGACGTTAAAGAAGAGGCATCACCATATTCCTGGTTGCTGCACCCTAAGGACCATGGGATGAGATGGAGAAATTCTAACACATGGAGCTAAAACTTTCTATATATGTTGTCTCTTCTATTAGAATGTGAGCTCCTTTTCTATTTGTATCCCCAAGGATTATTAGAACAGTGCTTTGAACATAGTAAGTGTGTGATAAATATCTTTTCATTCATTCAATCAGTCAGTCTGGGCCTCCAAGCCATCCGTCATAAGCTCAAATCAGCTCTGACATGGCATCAGCCCTGGAACTCAGACTGATCTGCTGACTCTATGTCAGACTGTGGGATGTGTCAAATGTTCTGGTGGTGCTGCCTCAAAAATTGCACAATTCTGAAGAAATTATATCTATTCAAGGAATTCCCTATCACACTCCTTAAAATGGCTGATCTAAATCTTCTCCTCTTTTCTCAAGTTCCCCATGACTCCCTCATGCCACAGTCATTTCAGCAGATGACCTTGCCTGCTATTTTACTAAGAAAAATGAGACCATCTGTTATGAGCAACCTTACTCCATATCTCAAAACGTGGATATTTTAAAATACCTCAAATACCTTTAAAATGAATGTGTTTTAACCTCATCCTCATTTCTCTACATAGGGAGACTACAAAGGCTCTTGCTGTAGAAAACATAGCACTAAAGTTGGAGGAAGGGGCTGGTATGTGCACCTGGTGGGTGAAGAACAATGGCTTTGCTTCTGCTTTTATTCTAAGTCACTGATTTACATAACAAGCTAGAGAGGACAATGGGGATTTTCAACTCCAAGTCAGAAGACTCTGACACTTCTCTCTTGGCACCAGAAACCAAGGCTAAAAGAAAAGACCTCCTCTTAGCAAGGAGGTACTCTTTTTAGCTTCTGTAAGCTGGGTGTGGTAGGGGCTCACCGTCAGCCTGCCTTCTTAATGGAGGCTTTCTGGTTGATAGCCAGGAGGTGGCACTAAAGAGAGGAAGCCTGGAAGCTGTAAGCGAGGATAACTGCTCAATGGAGACCAGCAGCAGGCCAAGGCCATTGGAAATCAGAGAAGCCCCAGAGATAAGATAGAGAAAAGCAGGGAGAAGCGGAGAGAAAATAACCAACAAGGAGTAGCTGAGAGGCCACACAGTACCCAGATATAGACCTGGCAGGGGTACGGGCTGGAGAGACTGGCATGATGACCCCATCAGAAGATATCAGGGGCAAAAGTTTTCCATCCATATCTGGGTCCCCACGTGGGTCCACTCCTAGCATGTGTATTTGTATAAGTATGCCTGAGGTTTGTAGGGGAAATATTTCACTGCTACTTTTCCTTCCATTTTAATTCACAAATATCTTTGCTTTGAACTAGCTGTGTTCTCTGGATCACTAATAAAAGTAACCACATTGGTAGAGGCTTATGAGCTCCGAATCATACTTGGGAATGACTCTTGGAGCAAAATGAACATGGGATAACTTTCTGAGGGCCACACTTGCAAGACAGGGATGCCCCAAATACTATACCTACATATTCACCCCCTCTCCCACCTACCAAATTACCCTTTGTAAACAAAGAAAAACAATGTAACCAAACTGCCTGACACAGTGCTTGTATGTGTCCCTATTTGCCACCTACAGAATGTACTATCATCTGGTTTCTGGATTCAATACTGGTCATCATGCTGAACTCGTCATTCTGAGTTCAGTTGCCTTTTTGTGTTTTTATCTACATTACTGCAATGATGATGTGTGTGTTTTTCTCGGTTCTTCTTATTTTACTCTGAATCTGGTCACACAAATCTTCTTATGTTTCTCTAAATTCTAAAGCATGGTTTTTAATGAATGGTTTGGTATTACTGAATCACATTAATTTTACCACAGAGCTCACCTATTCCTAACTGTTGGGCATCCAAGTTTTTACTTGAACAAAACTGCTCCTATGAACACTTTGTTATCTTTGGGAACACTCCTTTCTGTCTTTGGCTTTCCTGGGATGTAAGCCTAGCAGGGAGATATCTGGGTCAAATACTATGAACAGTTTGGTGGCTTTTCTCAGCCTACTCTGTTGTTATCCATTGCACAAGAAGAGGTAGGGGTGCGTGCGCACGTGTGTGCGTGTGTGCGTGTGTGTGTGTGTGTGTGTGTATCTCATTCTCTAGAATGTAAGTTACTTAAGGGTAGGGAACTGTGTTGTCTCCATCTTTTTATCACCAGCATCTAGCATAGTGCTTTATCCAATGAAGGTGTGTAATAAATGCTTGCTGAATTGAATGAAATACTCTGGGACAGGTAAGATAACAACATATTCTCAGCCCCAAAGCATTTAGTAAGTACCTCCTACGTGTCAGGCATTGTGCTGGGAACAGAAGGAAAAACAAAAACGAAGTCCTCGCTGCCAAGGAGCTCCCAGGCTAATGGGGGAGACGGCATGTAAGCCACTATGTACAAACAAGATCGTGGTCTCAGAAGGAAGGCACATCAGCATTAAGGGGGATCAGGAAAGGCTTCTGGCAAAAAGGGGGGACTTTTGGTGAGATCTGAAGGAAGCCAGAGAAGCCAAGAGGTAGAGACTGGATAGGGGACAGCCAAGGAAATGCCTGGAGTCCGGAGACAGAGAGTTGGGTTCAAGGAAGAAACAGGAGGTCAATGTTCCTCTAGCAGCTACAGCAATACTTATAATGGAGAATAATAATAATACAAATACAGAATAACTGCACATTTGAAGACCATCATTTATTAGAAACAATACCATGGTATGTAGTCAAACAGTATCATATGGCTATATACTCTGTAATTTATGAAATTTGAATGCAACATGACAAAAAGGAAAACGTGCACTAAGTCACATTACGACAATGGACTATTTGGTAAATGCAGTATTTTTCGGGTCATTATTGCATTCATGTCAAAGGTCATATTGAGCATGGATAGCTTGGCCTGTGCTGGCACCAGAAGTTGCTATATGGGATCAGAACTTCAGGGGTTGAAATAGTTCTTCATAAAGCTCTTTGTGTTCCCAGAGACCAAACTTTATTGTATTCCAAGTCTGAATGACAAAGGTCTACTGAATCACTTACATCCGGCTTTAAGTAATAGCTCAACACATCACTTCAGGTACTTCCCACATAATGAGGATAAGAAGCATGGCAGAAGATTACTTGAATTAAAAGTAAGGCTTTTACAGATGAGGAAACTGAGGCTCATAGCAGTTAAGTGACTTGCCCAGAGTCACATAGCTATTAAGTGTCAGAGGCAGGAACTGAACCCAGGTCTTCTTGATTCCAACGTCAAGCAGTTCTCCACCCATTATGCCAAAATTATCTACAGGAATGGATGCATCTTCTTTATTTCTGACTAAAAAATGGTAATCATTAAGGTACATTATAGAGAAGAAACTTAAGTACCTGTAAAAGGTACTAAGGAAAATTGGTCTATCATAAAGATAAATGTAGTCAAATGAGCAATAACTATGAATTGACACTGGTTTGATTGTCTGAATTATATAATGCATAAAAAATTATATAAAGCATAAAAAAAAGGAAGAGACATTATGAACAACCTTAGAAAAATACAATATATTCGCTACCAAGATGAAGAAATACGATCACAAAAATTTGGTTCTCCTGATTATGCATATTAAGGGGAACTAAATATACTATATACCTATATTGTAGATCAAAAATCACTTGAATGAATCCTAAAAGCCTGCTCATTTTCACTGACATAATGCATAAAGGATTTTTTCTAGATAACCAAAGAAGGAAACAAATCCCTAAAAAGAAAATGTATTTTCAAGATTATTTCCCTTCAATTCTTTAAGGACTCATGATTTCATCAGTGGGGGGTATGCACCCTATCAATACAGACTATACTCCTCTTTACATTTTGGCAGGTGCCCAAGCTTTGGGATGACCTGTCACTTTGAACCTAGCGGGGCTGGGCTCCTTGGATGAGAGACATCTAGTTTGGCTCTGGGTTTCTACTGGAAGCCTGTCTTGCTCAGTAGGACCTATTAATATTATTGATGGGGGTGGGGCCCAAGCCAAGATCTTCGCCCTTTGCCCCAAAGGGAATCTGACTCACAGGCTCCAGACCCTCATCTCCCTTTTAAAGCTTTAGTCTTACCTTTTAATCTTATTCACATGTGCCCTAAAAGAATCTGGCTCCCTTTGGTCTATAGGCCCCAGAAAGGCCTTCTCTGGTCTAGACTCCCCTTATCTCCTTTTGAAAGTCCTAGCCCCCACCTTGATTTTGTGCAGATGCCTTTCAAACTTCTGCCTTCCTGTTCCCTCCATTAGCTATTCCCATTGTCTATTCAATCTCTCACACCTCCCCAATTAGAATTCTTACCTAGACCCTTTCCCCAACCCCCTTCTCTGGCCACCCAAAGTTACTTTAGTATTTAAGATCTACCTTGGCCCTCATTCAGATGCTGAGAATCTCAGGCCCACAAGGCTGAGAACCTCTCATGCCCACCTGTCCTTACGGGTGTCACCTGGCCTCTGTGATTTATCACTAATAAACTTTTCCTCTGGCTGAAGAAGATTTGAGTTGAATTCATTCAGCAGGGCCCGGTACCACCGTCTTGGGGTTCTAGCAGCACCCCAAAAGTCCTAGACTTCCTAGCGGTTAGGATTCGGCGCTTTCACTGCTGCGGCCCGGATTCGATTCCCGGTCAGGGAACCATATGAAGAGGTCTAGGTTGACCACTAGGTTGAATCAGGGAAAGCTTCACAGACCACATCAGACTTCTTTGTTTTAAAGACTTGGGAATCTCCCTTTTTTCCAAAAGTTAAGCCAAGACATTAAAACAACTTTTCCTATGCTAATAACATGTTTATTCACCTGAACTATAAGACATCATATTGTAAAGAAGTACTATTTGACTGTAAATTTAGCTTCTTCTGTTACCTGTTTTGCTCTGGTAAAGTTTAAGGAAAGAAATGTTGACTTACCTGTATGAGGTCTGGTAACTGCACTCTCATAGAGTGGGATGCCTTCACCCACATTATTAAATGCTTTCAGGGTGATCACGTAGTGGGAGCTTGGATCTAAAAGAAACATCATTAATGAGAATTTAAAAACAACTTATCATTAAATTGTTAATCAGTCTGAGAGGATGACATGTATATGCACATATACTTTTATGTGTGTGTATGTCATTTCTCAGCCTGTTCCTCTGAATATGCTCCTCCTTCAAGCCAGGATGCCCTCCTTCTCCTCTGTGTATTTCAGTCCTAAATAGCCTTCAAAGCTAAAAAGCTCCCCTGAACAGAAGAATAACAGCTTCTTCCACTTCTACCACACTTTTAAAAAGGGCTTTCCTTACTCTGATGTTTCTCATCTCTGAGCTATTGTCAGGATTCACCACCACATACATGGTCTAGTCCTTAAATCTTGTTTTAAGTGGGCTGGCCTTGTTTCTGTGCCACTGCAGAATCTGTATTGATTCTGTATGTATTAAGAGATGTACTCATTTCCCTTGATAGAACACAAGCTCCTTGAGAACAAGAATGACTTCCTTTTTGTCAATGCACCCCCTGCACCGAGCACTGAGCCTAGTCCATGGCAGTAACTGAAACCAAGTCCTCTTGGTTTCAAGGCCAACCAGCTGTCTACCCAGTATGCCATGCTACCTATAGGAATGAATGTATCTTCTTTATTGCAGACTGAAAACAAAGTGGCCCACAACAGACACTTAAATACTGGAGGACTGTTTTTAGAACTGCTTTCTTGGGAAGATAAGAAAATACTCCTTCTATTTTTGATGCACATGGAATTTATAAAGGTAACTGGATTGTTCACTATTTGGAAGTCTTCAGAAAAAAAGTGTGAAAAAGTAAAAAATGAATGAAATATAAATGGATTTTAATCACAGCTTTGCTCAAGGTAGAAATTTAAGGATGGCAACCTTAAATTTTAAGTTTTTAAAAGTAAGATATGTATTATTAACTTAATTTGGGAAATTAGAATTTGGGAAAGTACAAATGCTTATTTGAATTAGAGTACTTTCTTTTGAAAAAATATTTATTTTTAGTTTTCAACATTCACTTCCACAGGATTTTGAGTTCCAGATTTTCTCCCTATCTCTCCTCCTCCCCTCACCCCAAGACAGCCCGCATTCTGATTACCCCTTCCCCCAATCTGCCCTCCCTTCTATCACCACTCTCCTTCTCTTATCCCCTTCCCCTTCTATTTTCCTGTAGGGTAAGATATATTTTTATACCTTATTGCCTGTGTATCTTTTTTCCCAGTTGCATGTAAAAACAATGTTTAACATTTGTTTTTAAAACTTTTGAGTTCCAAATTCTCTCCCTTCCTCCCTCCCCATCCACCCTCACTGAGGTGAGCAATTCAATATAGTTTATAAATGTATAGTCATGCAAAACACTTCCATAATAGTCATGTTGTGAAAAACTATTTCCCTCCATCCTATTCTGCCCCATTTATTCTATTCTCTCCTTTGACCCTGTCCCTCCTCAAAAGTGTTTGTTTCTGATTACCTCCTCCCTTCTATCATCCCCCTTTTATCCCTTTCCCCCCTATTTTCCTGTAGGGTAAGACAGATTTCCGTACCCAATTAAGTGTGTGTTATTCCCTTCTTAAGCCAAATCCAGTGAGAGTAAAGTTCACTCTTTCCCTCTCACCTCCCCTCTCTTCCCCTCCACTGCAAAAGCTTTTTCTTGCCTCTTTTATATGAGATACTTTACCCCATTCTACCTCTCCCTTTCTCCTTCTCCCATACATTCTTCTCTCACCCCTTAATTTTATTTTTTAAACATCATCCCTTCATATTCAACTCACCCTGTGCCCTGTCTATATATATATATATATATATATATATATATATATATATATATATATTCCCTCCAATTACCCTATTCATGGGAAAGTTCTCATGAGTTACAAATATCATCTTTCCATGTAACAGTTCAACTCTAATAAATCCCTTATGATTTGTCTTTCCTGTTTGCCTTTTCATACTTCTCTTCAGTCTTGTACTTGAAAGTCAATTTTTCTATTTAGCTTTGGCTTCTCAAATATGCTTTAAATTGCTCTACATCATTTAATATCAATTTTTCCCCCTCATTGATTACACTCAGTTTTGCTGGGTAGGTGATTCTTGGTTTTAATCCTAGCTCCTTTGACCTCCGGAATATCATTTTCCATTCAGTTCTGGTCTTTTCATCAAGAATGCTTGAAAGTCCTCTATTTCACTGAATGTCCATTTTTTTTCCCCTGAAGGATTATACTCAGTTCTGCTGGGTAGCTGATTCTTGGTTGTAATCCTATCTCATTTGCCCTCTGGAATATCACATTTCAAGACTTTTGGTCCCTTAATGTAGAAGCTGCTAAATCTTGTGTTATCCTGATTGTGTTTCCACAATACTTGAATTGTTTCTTTCTGGCTGCTTGCAATATTTTCTCCTTGACCTGGGAACTCTGGAATTTGGCTATGATATTCCTAGGAGTTTTCCTTAGAGGATTTCTTTCAGGAGGTGATAAGTGGATTCTTTCCATTTCTATTTTACCCTCTGGTTCTAGAATATCAGGGCAGTTTTCCTTGATAATTTCTTGAAAGATGATTTTCTAGGCTCTTTTTTTGATTATAGCTTTCAGGTAGTCCAATAATTTTTAAATTATCTCTCCTAGATCTATTTTCCAGATCAGTTGTTTTTCCAATGAGATATTTCACATTTTCTATTTTTTCATTCTTTTGGTTTTATTTCATAATGTCTTGATTTCTCATAGCTTCCATTTGCTCCATTCTAATTTTTAAGGAATTCTTTTCTTCAGTGAGCTTATGGACCTCCTTTTCCATTTGGCCAATTCTGCTTTTTAAGCACTCTTCTCCTCATTGGCTTTTTGGACCTCTTTTGCCATTTGTTCTAGTCTATTTTTTAAGGTGTTATTTTCTTCAGTATTTTTTTGGGTCTCCTTTGCCAAGCTGCTGACTCATTTTTCATGATTTTCTTGTATCACTCTCATTTCTCTTCCCAATTTTTCCTCTACTTCTCTTACTTGATTTTCAAAATCCTTCCATGGCCTGAGACCAATTCATATTTTTCTTGAAGGCTTTGGATGCAGGAGCTTTGACTTTGTTGTCTTCCTCTAAGGGTATGTTTTGATCTTCCTTGTCTCCAAAGTAAGATTCTATAGTCTGCGGTTTTTTTTTTTCATTGTTTGGTCATTTCCCCAGATAATTACTCGACTTTTTAACTCTTTGTTAAGGACAGGCTCTGCATCTAGTGTAGAGGGCATATTGCCCCAAGCTGCAGGGGTTTTGTGTAGCTGTTTTCAGAGATTCTTCTAGGGATCCATAAGTTTTCAGTTCTTCCAAGGTGTATGATCAAAGGAGAGGTGTTTATTCCTCCCCAGCCAGCGTTCTGGTCTGTGAGTGATCACAGGCACTCTTTTCTACCTGAGAGTTCCCTCTTCACTGCATCTACATGCTCTGTTATGCCAGTGTTCCTCCTTTTTCCAGGCCTGCCACCCGGGACTGTGACCCAAATCCAATTATGGGCAAATCAATAGAATCATGTGTCAGTGCCAGCAAAGAGATCTCTGTAATGTCCTTCTGATCAGCTGTTTGATCCCCTTACCATTTGTGGGCTGAGATCTCCAGAAGCAGCTGCTGCCACTGTCACCACCACCACGCTAGTTGTGTGCTGAGGCCGGGGGTGGCCTGTGCTCCTCTCTCACCCACGTCCAACAGACCTTTCCTACTGACTTTCTAAGCTGTCTTTAGCACTGGGTTAGGAAGTCTGGAAACTGCCACGGCTGGCAATGATTCAGTCCCCTGAGGCCTGTTCTAGGCCTACTGAGACCCAGTCTGTGCCTGCGTGACCTGCACTAGACTGTGCTCCTCTTTCAGCCTGGCACAACAGACCTTTCCCATTGACCATCTAGGTTGTCTTGGGCTGGAAATTGTTTCATTCTGTGAATTTTGTGGGGTCTGCTGCTCGAGAATTTGTTTATGGTAATTTTTTACAGGCATCTGGAGGGCTTTGGGGGAGAGCTCAAGCGAGTCCCTCCTTTTACTCCACCACCTTGGCTCCACCTCCCTCCCCCCAAATTAGTATGCTTTCTACTTGAAAATATTCCCACAGTAGATGGTGGACCCAAGATAACAGAGTAATAGGAAGAAGTACATCTGAGTTCTTCCCTATAACAGCTCTAAGGAGATCTAGAAAACACATCAGACTGACTGGGAAATGTAAGAAAAAAAAATCACAGTAAGTAATTTTTCCAGACAAGATCTGCACAGGGAGATAGCAGAGAGGTCTGTGGATGATAGGGACAGGGGTCCAGTTAGGATTGGCCATGCCAAATATTCTAGCATAGAAAGTGAAAGAGAAACAAGGTCTCCTATGCCTGCAAGGGCCCCACCTTGCACACGTCACAGGAACAAACGTCAACTGGCAAGTCTGTTGTTCACAACCCAGCTCCAGGTCAAAGAGCCAGGGTGGACTGAGAAGGGGGTCCCTAGGGCTGGTATTTCAGGGTGAGGAGCAGCAGTAGGCCTTAGGCTTTGCATGGAGCATGGAGAACGTTCAGAATCAAGCATCTTCTCAGTCTCAATTTCACCTCCTGCCCTAGTTACAGTGTAAAGCAGAATAACCAGGTCATGACCTCCAGACCAAACGCAAGTCTTCAGTTCTCTCCTTTTGAATCAGCAGAACTTTCCAGCTGGCCAACAGTGGCTATGCCCAGAAGCAATCTACTGGAATTCCAACAGTGGTAAGCCCACAGGTCTGCTGCTCAGACCAGAGGGGCAGCGACCAAACTTTGCCCTTTATCAAACACAACTGTGAGCACTGAAAGCCTGCAGGTCCTCAGCCTAAGCTGCTCCTGGAAAAATACAACATTCAGTAGCCCACACTAAAGCAGCAATAGGACCAACTCAGGTATTAGCTCCAAAAGTACAGAAATCCTGGCTGTAACATAAAGTCCAAAGTTAGAAACAGATTAGAAGAATGAAGAAAAAAAGAATCCCATAATGATGATGATGGTGGTAAGAGCTAATATTTATATAGCTCCTACTATGTGCCGGCACTGTGCTCAGCATGTTTTATAGATATTCTCTCATTTGATCCTCACAACAATCCTAGGAGGTAGGTGCTATTATGATCATCCCAATTTTACAGGTGAGAAAACTGAGGCAAACAGAAGTTAAATAACTTGCTCAGCATTACACAGTTATTAAAGAGTCTAAGGTCAAATCAAGACCTCTCATCAAAGACTCAGATCTTCCTGACTCCAGGCCCAGCACTCTATCCATCATACTACTATGCTGCTCATAAAAAGCTATTACAATGACATGGATAATCAAGACATAAACCTAAAACAGAATGACTTTAAAACAATTACAAGCAAAGTCTCAAAGGGAAAACACAACTCAGGCACACGTTCAACTAGAACTCCTGGAAGAGATGAAGTAACAGTTTTAAAAAGAGTTAGAAATATTTTTTTCTAAAAGCGAAGTAGGGGACAATGGGAACAGAAATGAGCTATGGAATGAAAAATTGCAAAGGGAACTAATGGCTTGGCATAAGAGGCACAAAACACTGCCCAAGCAATAAACTCTCTGCAAATCAGACTTGACCAAATGGAAGCTAATGACTCCACGAGACAACAGAAAATATCCAAACGCTATCAAAAGTGGCAGTGAGGTGGCATAGCGGATAGCGTGCAGGCCCTGGAGCCAGGAGGACCTGAAGTCAAAGCAGGTCTATGACACTTGACACTTACTAGCTGTGTGACCCTAGGCAGGTGTCTTAACTCTGAATGCCTCAAAAAAACAAAAGACTAGAAAAATAGAAGAAAATTTAAGGTATCTCAGAGCAAAAACTGACCTGAAAAACAGAACTAAGGTGAAAAAATTTAAGAATCATTCAAGAGGGGGAAAGGGAGAGGAAGGATGGTAAGCAGACAGAAGTTTATACACAGAAGAAGGGGTGGGGGAGTGGGTAACACTTGAGCCCCCTTCTCATCTAAACTCCTCAGAGGGAAGAATATGCACGTCCATAAAGCCAGGCACAGAAATTAATTTCACTCAACAAGGAAACAGAAGGGAAAGGAAGACAAGGGAATAAGAAGTAGTATAGATTAAGGAAG
Organism: Phascolarctos cinereus; assembly: GCF_003287225.1. Taxonomy (NCBI): domain Eukaryota; kingdom Metazoa; phylum Chordata; class Mammalia; order Diprotodontia; family Phascolarctidae; genus Phascolarctos; species Phascolarctos cinereus. Next base: position 45,387,103 of record NW_027555736.1, on the reverse strand, counting down.
GAATTAGTTCTAAGCAAAACAAACTCTAAGGATGTACAAAAATACACTTAGTAAAGCTTTTTGTGTTGGCAAATTATTGGAAACTGAGGGGGTTCCTGTAAATTGGGAAATGACTGAAAAAGTTATGATATATGAATATGATGAAATACTAGTGTACTATAAGAAATACTGAAAGGGATGGTTTCAGAGAAACCTGTGAAGACTTATATGAATGGATGCAGTGAGAAGTGACCAGAACCAGAACACTTTGTAGGATAATAATAGCACTGCGGTAATAAACAACTCTGAAAGACTTAGGGATTTTGATCAAAACAACAACCAACCCACGATTCCAGAGGACTTATGATGAAACATGCTGGTCACTCCCTGGTAGAAATGTAAAAGACTCAGAGTACAGGTGAGACCTACTCATTTGCTTATGGCCAATGTAGGAATTTGTTTTGCTTGACTAAGAATGTTTCTAACAGGGGTTTTGCTTTCCTTTTTTCCTCAACTGGGGGAGGGATGAAGTGGGAGGGAGAGAAAGCAGATTTTTGTTGACTGATTATATTTTAAAAGTTTAATAAAAACAAAAATAAGAAAACATTGCCATAATTCTCAAAAGTATTCTCTTCTATGGCATCTTCTTCCACTTCTCCCACTTACCTAGGTTCTCAATTGTATAGTAGCGCTGCTTGTAGTCCACTTTAATAGTCTGAGCATGGGGGCTGCCAAGTCCATAGCCGATGGCGTAGCCTCTGACCACAATGTTCTGGTTTTCTGGAGGAGTCCAGCTCACTACAATACTAGTAATAAGTGGGCGGACATGGAGAGAACTAGGAACTTCAGGAACACGAGTTTCTGTGCAAGAAAAGATAAAAGCAAGGTGTGACTGACCTTATATTCAAACAGTTGCTAATGCTTAGCAACTATTCAAACGGTGTTTAGGCCCCTGTTTTTCCATGCCCATTTCTAAGAGCAGGGTAAGAAGCCAGATGTTGGTATACAAGGAAGTAGGCACACTCGTAGTACTGTTTAATTCGGCCCATGGCTCTGTCTCATTGAGAGATGAAGAAAAAAAACCAAACAGCCAGCTATCCTAAGCATTAATGCCAAAGTATTCTACTTGGCTGTAAAACATAGAGGATTTAAATATGACAGTAGAAACTGCAAGTCACAATAATGACTATCTCCCTGGAATGTTACCTGTTATTTATTTATTTTTTAAAGAGCAGAGTAGAGAAAAGCTAAATAAATAAATTTTCAATTATACAACAGGGACAATTTCCCTTGCTTCAACAACAGTTAATGTTATCTAAGTCTTTTCTATTAAAACACTGATCTCTTTCTCTTTGCTTTTACTAAGACATCTCTTGTTGTTATGCTTCTGGGGATTTAACCACAGAGACCTTGCCATTCTTTTCCAGGAAAATTTTCCTAAAGGTTTTTTAAGTAGTAGAAACTGCCTCACTGAATGCATTGTGGCTATTCTGCCTCACTCCAAATGCAGGAGAGATGGCTCTACTTTTGGAATGTAAGAAGAAAGTAAGTTGTTTGAGCCTTGGTTGTTTTCCTTGGGAAATAGTTAGAAACATAAGAAAAGGGTCTAAAATAATGAAGAACAACTCATCAACAGGCATATCCCAAAATAACTTTGCAGCAGGAATAAACATAGCTTGTTCAATGTCTTCTAATAATTATTAGTCTTTTATGTTCTAAGCGAATTGCTTTATCTAGAGATTAAATCTCTCCAATCTGTTCTTCAGCCTGATAGCTAACACTTAAAATAAAAATACCTTCTGCATTTCTTTGTAAAATAAACCCAGTCATAATTTTGGTAATTGCCTTTACCCCCATGTACAAATCTCCTAAAAGTGCTGTATAGATATTCATAAGAAATAAGCCTTTCAAAGAATAAAATTCCAGTACTAGGTCACAGTTAGCAACAGAGTCTAAGCAATGGGCCTTAAAAGACCAAAATACTATTGTAGCAATTTAGAGGATTTTTCTCTAAAAATCAGCTTCCTGTTTTTTACTTTCTTTTTCCTTGCTAAAGAAGATTTTTTTTGGCTATTTCATTTTTTACATTACTTAAATTTCCCCATTAGCTGCCCTTTCACTCTCAGAAAGCCATCTTTTATAACAATTTTTAAAAAAGAAAAATAGGAATAGAAAAAAAATCATATATTGAAAAAACTAGCAACACACGTAGTGTTCTAAACCTGTTCCTCTCTTTCCTTGCTAAGGAGTAAGGCAAAGTGTTTTCAGCATTTTATTTTCATTGCTATTGTAATCCCCATTTCACAGATGAAAAAAATTGAGGCTCATCAGACAGCAAAAGTGACAGGTCAAGAGGAATATACACCCAGATCTTCTTTACGCCAAGGTCACCACCCTAGCCACTTTACCATGCTATCTCTATTTGTATTACTTTCTCAAATCAACAAGAACTCCAGTATAACAGAAAGGCTAACTATTTCACGTTAAAAATAAAGTCAAGTATTTAAGTAAAAGATTGAAACCAAAATGCTATTGGTTCACAGAGTTTCTCACTGTAGTACACTGGAAAGTGTTAAGATTAGGATGCAGGAGACATAGGTTTGATTCCAACACTTAACAGACTATAATCCGGAACAAAACACATGACTACTCTGAGCCCTGGTTCCCTCATCAGTAAAATGGGGAAGATAACAGGAGCTGAGCTTGTCTCCCAGGGGTGTCATAAGAAAAGTGCTTTATCTACCCTCCACCTTTTCCTCCCCTCTCCATTATTTTGTATCTCTGAAATTCCAATTGTTTCTGTGTGTGCATATGTATGTGTGTGTGTGTGTGTGTTTTAGTAGTAACTAAAAGCATTTAAATGACTACACACAAGTCTTCCTGTGTTATCGTCTGAATAAACTTAGGACCTATGCTTTACATACGAGGAAACTGAGGCTCAGAGAGATTAAGTGAATTTCCAGTGCCAGTCAGTAAGACTAGCCCCAGCTATGCTTGGATTCTCAGGATGATGCTCTTCCCACTGCACCCCAAGGCCTCTCAGGCATACATATCCTCATTTAGGCAGCACATACACCCCTGCGTCACTCACCTAAGTCACAGATCATTAGACTTGGAAGGAACCTCATACATCATCTGGTCCAGCTGCCACATTCTACAGACTGAAGCCCACAGGGGTTAACTGACTTGCCTGAGGTCACACATCTAGCAGGTTAACAGAGCCAGGGCTAAGTAGACAAGACTCATATGGAGATTCAATTTTCAACAAACTCATGGAGCCTAGAGTTAGGGAAGGAAGGGAATTTGGGACTAAGGGAAAGGCATGATTTAAATAAATGGGATCAGACGCAAATTTTACAACATCTACTTATACATGACCTCGGTTCATAGCTGTTCTAAAGTACAGCATGTTTTCATTTTTATTTATTCTTGTTTTTTTCTGTTGTATATATTTTAAAAAATACTGTGGGATATACACTCCTACACCTCTGCTGAATAATTAGAAAGAATAACCAAATCAATTCACAGTGATGTTTAAAAATTTTCAAATGATACACCATGCCTTGTTTGTTCATTAATTTGGCTTTGTAATAAGCTCTGTAAGAGGGGGACCCAGAACACGTTGCCCCCTAGCCCTACTCATTAACACTTACCGTCTAGGTCACTTTCAAACGTTTCTGCAGACATCCACTCTGTAGCTGGCCCCGTCCCATTGACAGTAAGTGCAGCCACTCGGAAGTTGTACTCAGTGCCCCGATCAAGACCTAAGGTTCAAACAAGAAAACTCACGTGGGAAAGACAACAACAAGAGAGAACAAATGGACTGTTTCTCATTCTAAAGGCTTGTATTTTAAACTTAGTTTGATGGTAAGATCTTATTAATATTTCACTATTTTTCAGATAATAAAAGATTTTGGAAATGGAAATTTTAAGTAGGCTAATAATTTCTGATCCTAAAAGCAGCTATTTTATATGTAAACTTAGTGTGACAGACCTTGTCACATCCCACTCAATACCAAGATATATAGGTTACTGCTGTCTTGACAAAGTCTAGGTCAAAGTTAAGAGTCAATCTGATGCAACATATTTAGAATTGTAACCTAAGGGCAGAAATCATAATGGGCAAAGCTCTCAGTAGAATGCTTGACTATTTTTTCTAGGGCTTGGTGAGATTTTAGAGATCACCCATTCACTTTCTTTTTACAAGTGAAAAAACTAAAAGCCCAGAGGACACCAAGGTCACAGAGTGAGTAAGTGGTTCAAACAGAACTCAAGGACAGAATCAAGCTGGCCCCAAAGATGCCCAGAGCTAGAACAGAACAGAATGTTTCCTTTCGGGTTCTCTAAGTTTTCTGTCAAATATATTTTTCCCGTTAATTTTCCCAGGCCACGTGCCATGCCTACCGGTGCCTACAATAAATCAGTCTCCTCTAAGAACAAAGCCCAGCTTGCTCAGCCAGCTGCAGCCAACTCCCCACCCCTACCTCCACCCGCAACTGGATTTCCAGCTTTCAATCTCAATGCCAAGTAGCTGTCTGAACTTTTCCCAGAACAGCAGGAGAATGCCATAGACAGGACTGACTGAAGGTCACACAAGGAAGAAGCACCAGAACTAAGCTTTGAACTCAGGTGCTGTGACTTGAAATCCAGGCATCTTTCTGTGATAGCAAGCGTAGCTGACCAAATGGAGAACAGAGAACCAGAACACTTGACTTCTAACTCAGCCTTGACATCACCTCCTCTCATCTAGAAGACAACAGGACTGGACTGGATGATCTCCAAGGCTCCTTCTGGCTCTAAAATGCTATTTGATGAAGAAGGAAGCATATGAAGTATATATTTCAGAAAAGCTATGGTCTGCCTTACAAGTATATTTGACTACACTTATTGTTCCAAATATTAAAATGATTAGTTTTTTGATGTGCACAGTCCATGAAGTATTTTAAATAAGGAATACTGAATAATACTAATATATTTAACATATTAAATATTTAATATACAATTATATAGCTGACATGTGCCCAATAGGAAAACCTCCATCTCCCAGAATGTTTAGGACACAGGACTAACTTATTAACAGGCAGTACCCCGCACAAAGAGCACTGGGTCAGGGGTAAAATAACCTGGATTCCAATTCTGGCTCTGCCTCTTATCACCTGTGTGACCCTGGGAAAGGCACTTAGTGTTGCTGGGAATTAGTGCTTTCTTCACTGAAATGAAGAGACTGGAGTAGATGACCTTTATGGTTCCTTTCTAGATCTAAATCTTATGAATCTGGGACACTGAGAAAATTTCTAGATTACTAATGTCCCCCATCAGTCATTTTTCTTTCTTAGATTCTCACTCAAATGCCTCTCACCTATACCTTTCCCCACTTTGGGTTTTGGATGTTTACAAAAAACCCATCGTCTTGTTATAGAATGTTCCTAATGTCCTTTTTATAAATGTTAATCCTTTTTAATAAAAACATTTATCTTGAAAATATTTTTATTGACTATTTTATCTTTATATCATCTACATTTCCCAATGTTTACCACACATCAAGCACTGGGGATACAAATACAACAGCAGAGAAGGCCCTTGTATTCCAGGAGCTCACATTCTAATAGAGATAGTAGGAAGAGGCTACATACCTGGGGAAGTGGTGGACAGGGAAGTACACTTTGGTCCAGTATGTTATTTGGATAGTGAGTAAGGCCATATGAGAGTATCTAACACTACAGGACATACCTGGAAGGCATATTTCTAGGAACAATGGTGGCATTTGTTTGCTTATGGTCCTAAGAAGAGAGTTGTGGAGGAAAGGGAAGGTGAGGCTGCTATTGAGGTAACTGGGGAGTAGGGATGGAAGCGAAACATTGCTAAGATCTACTTGAAATAGTGGCCAAGTGAAGCTGGCAGCAATGAGGATGGGGGGCCCCACGGATAAAGCTCCAGAGAGAAAAGGGCTAAAACCTCTAGGTCACAGTTTCTGGACCAGGTAGCAGAGCAGTTGGTGATAAGATGGCTTTTCCTGGCTTACTTGAGACAAGTCATATCCCATCAAGGCTCATTAATATCTAGATGAGATATTTACTTCGTGGTATCAAGATTCCCTAGTTTACTTAGTTAATATTATTCATATTCTGCAACTTACTAAGTAAAGTTCTCCGAGGATTCAAGCATTCTCCATATTCTTCTTCCTGAACTTTGTGGACATTTTTGTAACCTTGCCCAGAATTACCAACCGGCAGGAAGCACCTCTTCTTCTAGTGGCCTTTCATTCAGAACTTGTGGATGCTCATCAGCAGACTCTCCTGGGCCCCATTCTCCTTCAACCCCCTGATTAGCTGCCATGGTACAGATGTTCTTCCTTAGCCTTCCTTTTCTGGGTCACATGTTCCTGCTCTCCAGCATCCTGACACAGATTTGGATTCTTATCTGCTTTCTGGGTATATTTCTACTTCTTTGTTTTCCTCTTGAGGCATTTATTTCATTCTTTCAAGGAACAACTCATTCTTCCTGACTATCTGGAAAGTAAAGAAGCATTCTTCTACTCATCCAGGTGAAACCAATGATGTGTTCTGGATTCAGGCACTCACCAGTTGGCTCTGGAAGACACCCAATCTACCTTATTGGAGAGACCGCTGCAATAGCCTCCTCACTGATCTCTCTACTTCACATTTCTTCTCTCCAGTCCATCTGGCACACAGCTGCCAGAGTCACATTCCCAAAGCAAAGATTTGACCACATCACTTCTCTGCTGGGTAAACTCCCTGGCGTCCTATTGCCTTCTGATCAGGGGCAAACTCCCCTGCTTGGCTTTCCAGTCTATGAAACTGGCTTGACCGCATTTCTTCACCTCTAAGATCACCTCCCCTGCCTGGAATGCTCTCTCCCCTGGTCTCTGCCTCTGAATTCCCTTCAAAGCACAGCCCAAGCACACCTTTTCCAGACACTGGCCTTTCTTGCCTCACCACCCCATCCCCCTAGCTTTCTGGGACTGGTCCTCAGGTCCACTGAAGCCCTGGATGGGGACCTTCTCCACCAATGCAGATAACTATTAGTGGCCTTACAAGGTGGCCTGGGCCCTGACAAGCTCCATAACCTGTCCAGGGGCCCCCAGGATGTCAGAACCAGACTCCAAGGCTGGCCCTCTGTTCATGAGGTTATGTCTGGTTGCATTCTTCATTCCCATGTTTGCTGTGCGGATACTTCTATGTTTACAAGCTGTCTCCCACAACAGAATATCGGCTTCCTGAGGGCAGAAAGATTCTGCCCGGTTTCTGTATCCTAAATGCCTGGCACGTAGTAGTGCTCAATCCATGCTAATTCTCACTAATTAATTCTCCTCACCCTAAAATGACCTGTTTCTCCCATCTGTTCGCTGGCCTCTGGACCCCAAAGGAGGCTTTTTGTACAAAGGCTCCTCGGCTACTCTGCCCTCAGTGTCATTTCTTTTTGTGTGTGTGTGAGGTGATCAGGGTTAAGTGACTTGCCCAGGGTCACACAGCTAGAAAATGTTAAGTGTCTGAGGCTGGATTTGAACTCAGGTCCTCCTGACTCCAAGGCCAGACCTCTATTCACTGCGCCACCTAGCTGTGCATACTCTGCCCCCAGTTTCATCCATATCTAAATTGCACTTCTCAGATCACTCTGTCATTATCAGACTCCTGCCAGTGCCCTAACAAATCTGAAGAAACTAAAATTCCCAGACATTTTTTATCTCTTCCCTTCTCTTTACTAGATGTTGGCTGCTCTTATCCTGACTCTTCCTTGCACACCATCTTCTATCCCTGTCCCTCTAGGCTTTTAAAGCAGGTTTTCCTGCTATCTATGAAGATACGGACTGGTCTGCCATTAGCTCCTGTTCAATATCACAATGCAAACAGCAGATGTACCTAGTTGTCACTTTTAAGTTCTTTGAAGACATCTAAATTTTTACCTGCTCCACTTCTTCCCTTCTCCTCATTTGTCCTGTTTGAGCTTGCATCTTGTCTTTATGTCATCTATTTCTTCTAGTACAGACCTTCCCAGGACTTCTAGGATTTAATCTTTTCACTCTCATCTGTTTCAATAATTTAAACTTTTACATTTAGTGCTACATGTCTACCAATATAAATGTAAAGATACTAATAAATCTCAAAGGGAAAAATATTTGCCTACAAAATAATAAGCTACAAAACAAGGTAACTGATGTCACTGCCAAACACTGTATCTGGATAATCTACACTAATCTAAAATGCTTAATAAATCTGCTACCAAAGGTTCCCCCACAATTTCAGGCCTGGAAGGCTAATTAAGACCTGCAAGGAATAAGCATAAAAAAAACCCCTTCAACATTTTTCCTTAGTGCAAAAAATGGATGGTTGTGAATTCATATTTTTATAATAGAGCTGTGGATTTTTGTTTTTAAAATTAATTCCTCAAAGTAAAAAGAACTGTCTCCTTGTATTAAGGAAAAGTAATAGGACCTAAAAAATTGAGCTATTACTTTATACTTCAGGTTTATTTTTTTAAAATAAATTTTGATTTTCAACTTTTGTTCTTACATCATCTACATTTTTCACTGAATCCTTCTTTTCCATAGTACTCCCAGAAAGACATCACATATAATAACAAACAAAATAAAAAGGAGAGAAAAGAAAGAAAAAACTGATTACATATAAAAATGTTTGAGGTTCTATTTAGCATTCCTGACTTCTGGGAAGGAGCATGGCATGTATTTTCTTAGGTCTCTTCTTTGGAGTCAGGCTTGGTGAACACAATGTTGCATCAGGTCTCATTGTCATTCTTCCTGTCTGCATTGTTACAGTTATTGTGCACACTGTTTTTATGACACAGCTGCTTAATTCCGCGTCTGTCCCCGAAGCCTCTACCATGGCTTGTGCTGTATTCTTCATGTTGTTTCCCACAGCACGGTAAGGTTCCATTCACTCATGTCCCACAAGTTTTCTGGCCACTCCATGGATCAATGGACATCTTTGTTTCCAATTGTTTGCTACTATGAAATGGATTGCTATAAACATTTTGTGGCATATACAGTCTTTCTAGCAGTGGAATCTTGGGATCACAAGGTATAGACATTTTAGTCACTTTCCTGGTATAATTCTAAATTAAGCAGTTTCTTTTAAAAAGAAAGTTCCCATCTGACTCCTTCTCATAAAAATTATATCTATGTTTTTTAGGAGACATATATGTCTTTGATTTCTTTCCTTTCTTTCTTTTTTCTTTTTGCTTTTTGGTGAGGCAGTCGTGGTTAAGTGACTTGCCCAGGGTCACACAGTGATCCTGTCAAGTGTCAAGTGTCTTGAACTTGGGTCCTCCCGACTCCAAGACCAGAGCTCTATCTACTGTGCTACCTAGCTGGCCCATGTCTTTGGTTTCTTAGGTTTACCTATCCTTACATCTAATTTGTTCATCATGCATTCAGTTATTCTACTGACTGCCCTTCAAGAAAGCCTTAAAAGTGGAAGTCCTAACTATGCATGTAGGACGGTCTAAGCCTAGTTCCTGATGATGTTGGCACTCCATATTTGCTCAGAAACTGACCCCAAGCACCATCTATGTGCTGCCTTTGGCTATCAAGACCTTGAAAGACAGCTATGGGAATCATACCTACTGCAATTTGAGTCAATATGCTGAAGCCTATTTACTCCCCACTAGCACAATTAATCATATTACAGAAGAAAGCTTTATTAAAAGGAAGAAAATAAAACGGAAATCCTTGAGTGAGTGATAATTAGCACTAATGATATAGATAAATGCCCAGGGTGCCTTAAGGGGCCACACGATAGGCCTCTTTGGTGGAAGTCCTTCCACCCCAGGTAGCACAGTAATCTAGGCCAAGGGCTCACTGCTGTGAGGAGAGGGTGTTTTTTTTTTTGTTTCTTCCTCTTTCTCTCCAACCTGCTGGTACTCTGCCTGGTATTTTCACCTCCACAGAATGGCCAGCTGCTCAGACAACGTGAAGAGTTTTGAGTGATCTCTTGATTTTCTTTGCCATGTCTGCATGAAAAAAGTGAGCAAAACCTCTAGGCTTCCACCTCTCCCCTAGTCAACTCCATCTGCATCTGAAAAGCTTCCTCTCCTCTCCACACTCCTGGCCCTTTCTGCTTCACAGGTACATGCTCCAGCAGACGCACTTTTCTTTTCCTCGTTATTCATTTGGAAGAGGAAAGGAGAAAACATCCTAGCCTTCACTTTGCCACATATGGCAAACTTGTAAAGGGCTTTGATGCGAACATTTCCCTACTGTAGGAGAGGGGCCTGGTGACATTTCTACTATTCTGGGGAATTAGCTGAAGCTATGCTAACCTGGCTGACTCAAAGAAGCCCCAAGGAGCTAGCTCAGAAATAGGTGAGAAGGGCTAGAAGAGACAATAGGGCCCAAACAGAAAAAAAAAACAGCAACTGGGCTAAGGTTTCCTGGAGCAGAGAGGTTGGGGGGGGGTTCTTCTGAAGCAAAATAGTGGGGTAAGAGGGATTAGGACAGATTTCATCTCGTGGGAAAAAGAGCTCGTTAGCCCAGTGCTACTTGTACTTTATATTAAAGTGGGTGACATTTTTTTCTCATTGTTAGGAAAAGCCTTTTTAAAAACCCAAATAATTTTTGAGTAAACTAAAGGAAAAGTGAAGAACACATATGTAGCACATGGCATAGTTTGCTCGCAGAGAAAGATGTAAAGGAAGCCACAACCCAGAGCTGGGGTACCAGTGAGTGAAAAATACATCAGAACCATCATGACTGAGACTTGAAATTCTCATTTTCTTCCAAATTTCTCACAGTACAGAGGCTTTGACACTTTGCAGACCTTTCAGCTACATTTGCTTGTGAAATGCTTAAAAACTTTGTAAATCATCTTCTGACATAAAAGACAACAATTTTAAAGGGCTCATCTATAAATCTTCTACTCATTTTGTGTATTTGTAGCATCCATAATTCATAAGGTATTAAAAAAAACCACTGCATTTGACTAAACAGACACAAGCTCAAGTCTGTTCTTGTCACTCAAGGTAGATTTGATAAAAACAAGTTCTTTGCTTACACAGAACAACTATATATGAATCGTTTCTCCCCACCCCCCCACCGTTTTACAGTCATTGCTAGACAAGTTAAAGAATCCAAAGGAAGGTGAGTCATGTAGGAAAATGTTGACTGCCAATAGAGCTAGTAAAATAAGAATTTTGTCTCAATTTTCCTCTTATTTGAACTATTAAGAATATCATCAAGTAATTCTGAAAGGGCAAAAGCAAATGGAATCATCTAAACTATTTGCATAAGTCAATTAACACAATTACATATTCAGAAATGATCATACTTTCATTCTTCTTTCCAAAATGCTAAGCAGTTTACCCTCAATTAACTGAAACAGCTGTGTTCCTCCAACGCTCTCCGTAACATCACTCTTACGGGAGGATTTCCGATAGCGAATCTTGTAGCCAGTGATTTGCCCATTTTGTGTGCCTGCTGGAGGGGGGCTGCCAGTGAATCACAATACTCTGGAGAAGATAAGATTGTGGAGAAAAGTTGAGATATATCAGAGGCCTAAAACTCATGCTCCTAATGATTGCTATATATAAGAGGTTTAGGAAAAATCAATACTCACAAATAGATCAAAAGCTGAGATCATATAAAAAGACCTTACATTTATATACCACTTAATGGTTATAAACTCTTTGAGAATAGGGATCATTTCATTCTTTGTATTTGCATTCTCAGTGCCCAGCACAGGGCATGACCTTAGCCCATTTGATTCTTACACTGACCCTATGGGGTGGGCAGAATAGGCATCCCCATTTTACAGATAAAGGGACTGAGGTTCAGAGAGGTTGATTTGTCCATGGTCACATGGCAAGTAAGTGGTGAAGCCAGCACTGCACTGAGGTCTTCAGACACTAAATTTAAGTTTCTTAACTGCAAATTACACCGCGTTATGATTCTGCTTGATATGTGTGTATTTTCTGGACCAGATCTGTACTTTTGTTAGATTGGGGGCCTCCCACCCAGGGAGGGAACTCCCTGCATCTGTATAGCTCTGCAGCTTCTCTGCACCTTACAGCCTCACAGAGCTGCCTGGGCACTGAGGGTGCCTTCCCCAGAGTCACCCTGAAGGACAGCACAGATCTCTTCTGACTCTGCCAAAGGCCACAGGCTCATAAGTTAGCTAAGTTAACATGTCCCTAGGTTGTGGTAACTGAAGACATGGTTGACTTCGACAGGCTTTTCCTTCTTTTTTTTTTTTTCCCTCTGAAGAGCTAATCCTTTTGAGGACTGTAATAGCTCTGGTCCCAAAGCACTTCAGAGTCTACATGCTTTCCTCACAGCAACCCTGTGAAATACATAGTTCATAATCATCATCTTCATTTTCCAAAAAAAGCAAACTGAAGCTTGGGCAGCTGGCCCCAGGTCACCCACGTAATAAGTAGGAGAGATGGCCAGGCTTGGGGCTCTTCCTGCTGGCCTCCTTATGCTGCTTTTGACTCCCAGCAGATGGTCAGTCATGCAAAGGCCTGGTGACGCTGGAGAGCAGAGTCCTCGGGCCGAGCTCTCTGAGAACAATGGGTGAATGGACAAGCTGAGCTGCAGTTCCCACACCTTTGTCCCTCTCACACTGCTTAGCTCTTGTGTTCTGCTCTCTGAAAACACTTTAGGAGCATCATATAACTAAGACCACACTAGAGAAGAGATGGTCCTGGTACAGTAATCACATCCTGGAAGGGTCCCACCAGGACTTCCTTCTAGGCAATCCCCAGAGGCTTAGAGAGAGACCAATGCAAATGGAAAGTCTGGCGCACACACTTTTACCTTGGAATTTCTCACTTCTAAGGACAGGTTCTGAGGAGCAGCACTGGGGACTAGAAATGTGAAATAAAAAGGACAAGGTTAGATCTCCAATCACCCGCAAGGACACCTGTTTCACTATACTTCACATGCAGATGCCATTTGTCAACAAGAGCCCTTCAGTTGCCATGTGGCTCTTCAGTTCCTAACTGGCTAACAAATATCAGGATTTCCCTAAGTTGGTCAGCACTGTCTCCTTCAAGGAAGGCATTTGGAAGGCTGCATATTTAGGTTGAGCAGTGCTGCCACCACTCAAAAATATTTTTGAAACTCTTTGGAAACTAGCACTTTTGGCCTGTCCTCAGTGGTGACATATCTTTCTTTTGAAAACAGATTTAATTTTTGTAAATAACCAAGGATCATTCAGGACCACACCTAGAGAATGAGATGATATATAAAGCCAGGTTTTTCTAATTAAAAAGCATTTGTGACAACACAATGATGCAACCAATTTTTGGACATGACTTATATGGTGACTCTGAAGAAAGTTCCCAAAGGAGTTCCAGATATGCTTTCAACTCTGGCATGGTCAATACTCAATAGATAAAAATGGAGGCTTACTGAGGTGGTAGAAAGAGTAATCAATGAGAAGTCAGATCAGTGGGTCCTAGCCCCAGGTCTGCCACAAATCAGTTATGTAACTGGGGAAAAGCTGTCACTTCTCTGTTCTCAGTTTTTTTTTTCCATCTGTAAAATGATTCTGTTGTGTTTATTAAAGAATCTCATTATTTTATAGTTACATGGTATAGGTCACACTACCTTCTTGAAAACAACTGACACAATTTACCACCTCCCCTGATAAAATGACCCTAAGAACCATCTGAATAGTCAAACAGTCCTGACTATTTTCCTCTTTCATTCAAACTTAAAATTCCATCCCTCTCACTGTGATCAGTGCTAAGACTTACAATGTGAATTTTTATTTATTTCTCCATAATGACTTTGGATTTTGTAATCAAATCACCCAGTGAAAGAAAACCTACACAACTGTAAGTGTGTCTACCACGTACTTATTACCGATCATAGTGAATGCCCACATTTCTGACTTCTGAGTCACCGACACTGCTTATGTCCAATGCTCTTTGTGAACTCTCCCAATACACGGCACCTTCCAGGCCCTTTCATTCCTTCTTCTTTATCTGCCCTTACCTGAGCACATTTTATAATGCCAACATCTGTCATTTATATAAAACTCTGAAATGACTCTCTGACAATAAGTCAATTATCCTTCTGTCTTTCCCTCTGCCTCACTTTTTAAAACTACTCAATCCTTCCATTGATATTAAGTCTCATCCTCATGTTTTCTGGATTAAACTAGAGTCCCCAGAACCACACAGCACCCAGTGAGAGGGAAATGGGATGCTCCTTATGGTAACATCAATTACTATATCATCAATTACTATATCAGTCGTCTCAGTTGTGTTTGCCTCTCTGTGATCCCATTGGGGGTTTTCTTGGCAAAGATACTGGAGTAGTTTGTCTTTCCTTCTACAGCTCATTTTACAGATGAGGAAACTGAGGCAAACAGGATTAAGAGACTTGCCCAGAGTCACACAGCTAGTGAGTGTTTGAGGTCAGATATGAAATCAGGAATGAGTCTTCCTGACTTCAGGACCGGCACTCTATTCACTGCAGCACCTAGCTGCTTTGTTTAAATGAAATTCATACATTTAGCTTACAGCTATTGGTGAGAGGAGTTTGCTCAAAGCTGTATTTCATAGCCTCCACTTGAAAACATTTTTACAAACACTTGCATCGACATAATACAGAATATTTGGCTCAGAAGCTGAGAAAAAACCTCAAGCTTTTAAAGGACACATATATAAACATGAATACCACACCCACATACACATACACACACACACACACACACACACACATTTTTAAACAAAGTAGTTTTCAGACTATTAAGATTCTACTGTTATTGAACTTTGGGTAGTAGGGTACAATTCATCCATTTTGATGGAAAAGCAGCCATAAACAATGAGTACCATTTTCCTAAGAAAAATCTCATACAGGTCCAGTTAGCATGCAAACTTGATTGTTGGTCAAAAAATGTATCTCTAACAGTCAGGGCAGACCGGGTCTTAGAGCATTCCCACAAGCATACATATAAAAAAAGAGCACTACATAACTTCCAAAGGAAATGAATAACTTACCATCTGATAACGTTCGAACAACAACATCTTGTGTGGAGACTCCAGGACCATGTTTATTATAAGCTACTACTCGGAAACTATACTCTGTGTATTTTTTCAATCCATTAATGGTGTAGGAGCGACTTCCAACATCTACATCCTGTCCATAAAGGAAAATAACTCATACATACATATCAAGCCAAAATAAATACTGCAACTAAATAAATCTCCTAGACAAAGCACATTAACTATGTTTTGTGTGGTGAGGCACTGATTTTTCTTTTTATATGAAACCACTTCTTGATAACAGATGGTGATGGAGTATAAATGATGATGACTGGGAATACTGCTTCAGGTTTAGCAACAGTTCACTATGATTGGTGAAAAATTAAAGATTAAAAAGTAGTAGGCAGAGAAAGAGTCTCTTCCTACATGAGTTCTCTATTTATTATTATTATTATTATTATTATTATTATTCACCAATATGAAACCATGTTATCTCTATACCTCATTTTTTATGAAATTGCCACCCAAGTGAATGTTCAGCATCTGGAATGTCATCATTGCCCTTATTTCAGGGAATTACTTTTCAGATGGCTACATCATACCTGCTCATTGTCTGCTCCCTTTTCCATGTAGTACAACTTGTAATTCTGAATTTCCCCGTTGCCAGATAAAGGTGTTTCCCACGTGACAGTTATTGAGGTAGGTGAGGTAGCATATGCTCGGATATTAGGTGCTGGGCCCGGGAGTTGGACTGAAATAAAAGTAATAAGAAATAGGGGGGGGGGGAGAGTAAATTCATTGAATTCATCAATTAATTTTTCTCTCATTAGTATAACACATGTCAAAAAATAAAACTTGGAAAGCAACCGGCTTGCCTGAAATGTGATTAGTTAGCAAACAAAGTTCTTTCTAATTACAAATCTATGATCTTAAGCTTTGAGATAAACACTCTTTTTTAAAGAGGAAGTACATTAAGTACCTTTCTTTGGTAGCAGATGATGAAAACTATTACTACAGAAATTATCTTACAGTTCACAAACATATTCCTTGTACTGTGACCTTTAACTGTACTGCATGTGCATCACGGACTTGTTTTCCATAGTGGAAGTAGTCAGGGTCCCTACATAATTTCTGGATTTCAGCATAACTATGCCATTTATTAAGGAACTGTTGAGTTGAAGAGGTATCGGATCTTGTAAATGATTAAGAGAAATAATTTCTCTTTGATTAGATGCAAATATTGTAGACTTAAAGCAAGCTCTAGAAGTCTAAAAGAGAGTTTTCCTGCAAAAGAACAATGTGTGATTAAGCTTTTTACATGACATTTTACAATGGGATTTTGAATGATTCTGTTCTCAATGAATGCCAAAACAGAAATAGTTTTCAAAAGGATGACAACATTTAGTTGACTAGTTTAACTGAAAAGCAAAGCAGAAATAGAATAGTGTAGGGGCAAAATAGTTAATCTGGAGTCTGAGAATCCGAGTTTGCGTCTTTAGCTTTGCAACTTACTATCTATGTGATTTTTAGACAAATCATTTTCCTTTTCTGGGCTTCAATTTTCTCCTCTGAGAAAAATTCTTTATCTATCATGTTCATTCTACTTATCCATCATGTTTTAGCTTTATCTATCATTCTCTACCTATCATGCTTGAGAAAAGTAGACTAGACAATGTCTTACAATTTTTTTCAGTTTGGGCAATGAATGATTCTAAGATGTTAATATTTCTTTCTAATTTAGCTCCTCAAAAAAAATGTGGAGATAAACTGCAGAATATCATATTGTTCTGAACCATTTTATATGACATTAATTCATGGACAGCAGATTTGTATTGGAACTTGCATAATAAAAAATGTTACATGGCAACTTTTTCCCATTTGAAGTTTGAAATGTGCAACTGGTTCAAGATTATGTATAGATCCATACTTGTGCTGATTTTTTCTAAGAATATTTTTTAAAAATGACTCTCTTATGATAGTTCACAAACAGAAGCTTACTATTTATAGAAGACAATTAATAAAACTTCATTTCCAAATGGGCTTGATTTAGACACTGTAATCTTCTAAAGAAGTGCTAAATCACAGGATAATCAGTAATGATAAAGGATTGAGGTATAAACAATTATATGATAATTAGAAAAGTTTAATCAAGCACCCTTGTTCTGACAACCTTACTAATGGCACAATAGATATACAAAGAATCACATCTGTCTCACAAGTTTAAACCAAAGAAGGGCCTTAGAGCTCAATTGGGCCAACGCTCTCAGTTCAAAGAGTTGGAGTGACCCATTCAAAGTGACACAGCTCATCAGGGACAGGCTCTGGGCTTCAGGCTCTGCACACTGGGGAGCACGTCCTCCTGCTACAGTCCTGCCACCATTAGTCCTCTGCCTTCTTACGAGATCCAATTCCCACAGTTGCACTGAAACTGAAAATAGTTGTGGGAAAGTCCTCTGAACTCTTTCTGACATTTGTGGTGTATTACTACATAATTTGGCCATGAATTTCATTTGACCATAATTGTCCCATACAATTTGGATTATAAGCGTCCTGAAGTTAAAGATTGTCCTTCTTCATTTCCCTCACGGTGCCCAGGACCGGTTTGAGTATACCAAGGACTTTTTCATACCAATGGACTTCTTCATACCAATAGCTTCAATGATGTTGGTAAGTCTTACCCTCGGGCTGAGTCTCTACTCGCAGAGGAAGTGATCGTTCTCCGGAACCATGTCTATTTTGTGCCACGACTCTGAAAATATACACCGTCTCTGGCATCAGGTTTTGAATGGTCACCTGCATTTCCCCTGGATGGCTGGTATTTTCAATCCGTTCACTTTAGGAAAAGAATTTAAGAAGATAAAAGGCAAGAAACACAACATCCATTGGAAATTATCTAAAATATGCAGATTCATTTTCATTATGATTGAACAAACATTAAATGTGAAGTGTCTTACACTCAAAATAACACCCAAACTTCAAATAACAGGCAGTGTTTATGAGGAGAGAAACTCAGAGCAAAATGGGGTACTGTGTCAGACAGAAATGTTTAACACATCTGCTAATCTGCTGGGAATCATTTTTACTTGGAGAGCTCAGAAGCTGCTAATACTGACACATAATCTTGATTTCCATTCTGAAAAGAACAGGAACTGTATTTGGCATTGTGGATTTTTTTTCCCTCAAAATTCTATTTTATTTCCATTTCTAAATTCTCTCCCTCTTACCCTCTGTACCCACTAAGAAAGCAGGAAAAATGAAACCCATTACAAATATGTACAGTAAAACAAAACAATTTCCCTCATTAGCCAAGTGTGTGTCTCTCTCTCTCTCTCTCTCTCTCTCTCTCTCTCTCTCTCTCTCTCTCTCACACACACACACACACACACACACACAGAGGTGTGTGTGTGTGCACGCGCATGCATGCTTTAATCTGCACACTGAGCCCATTACCTCTCTATCTGGAGGTGGAAAGCATGCTTCATCATGAGTCCTCTCCAGCTGTGGTTTAGCCCACTGTATTTCAAAGCTGTTTGTTTTTACAATCTTGTCGTTGTATAAACTGTTGTCTTGGTTCTGTGATCACTTTATTTTGCATCAATTCATAAAGACTTTCCATGTTTTTTCTTTTTCTTTTTTGTTTTTGTTTTCTGGTGAGGCAATTGGAGTTAAGTGACTTGCTCAGGGTCACACAGCTAGTGAGTGTTATGTGTCTGAGGCCGGATTTGAACTCAGGTCCTCCTGACTCCAGGGCCAGTGCTCACTGTGCCCCACTTAGTTTCCATGTTTTTCTAAAACCATCCTCTTCATCATTTCTTATAGCATAATAGCATTCCATCACATATACACATACTATTACTTGTTCAGACAACCCCCAATCGATGGGTACCCTGCCTCATTTCCCAATTCTGTGTTACCAGAAAAATAGCTGCTATAAATATTTTTGTACATATGGTCTGTTTTCCCTTTCTCTGATCACTTTGAGAGTATAGACCTGGTAGCAAGCGTTGCTGGGTAAAAGGGTTATACAGCTTAGGGGGTTTTGGGGACCAGATCCAAACTGATTTCCAGAATAGTTGGACTAGTTCACAGTTCTACCAACACTGGTTTAATGGAACTGCTTTCCCACAGCTCCACCAGCATTTGTCATTTTCCTTTTTTTATTCACCTTTGCCAATGTAATGGGTATAAAGGAGATTCCTCAAGCTGTTTTAATTTGCATTTCTCTAACTATTAGGAATTAGAGCATTTTTTCACATGGTTATAGATACCTTGGATTTCTTCTTCTGAAAACTCACTATTCCTATTCTTTGACCATTTATCAGTTGTTGTAGTTGTTGGGACTTGTTTTGGTATGCAGTGTGAAATATTTGTCTATACCTAGTTTCTACCAGATAGCTTTCCAGTTTTCCTAAGCTTCTATAGCTTACCCCATTATGGATAATGTTGGCTCTTGGTTTTAGCTAGATAATAAAGATCACAGAAAGCTCCATTTATTCCTATGTTTTCTTTGGGCTTTTATTTTTTCAAACAGAAATGGGTGTGTCTTGTCAAAAGCTCTTTCCTTATTCTTCGTCAAATAGTGAGCTCGTACCCCACTAGCTGGGATCTTTTATCAAAACACTCAGCTACTGTGCTTATTTGCTTCTGTATTGATAAAAAAAAATGTTAGGGCTGCATCATATGATTATTAATATTAATTTGTATATTCCTTTTTGTTTAAAATCCTCACTTTTTCATTTTGTGTACATAAAAACAAATATACAAACAAACAAAACCCCACCACTTCTAGGAATCTGATCATATTCCAGCCCCTCCCAAGGTCTAGTTTGGTCCTCTGTTTATCCCATAAACAGAAGCCAGACTTAACCATCTGCATTATTACAAGTCATCCTTGCTCCTGGCTTTTCCAACTAAAAGTTTGGGGTGACCTGGCTCACAAAAGAGAAACTTAACAAGGCAGATCGCTGATGGAGCAGTTTTCTCTGACCAGATTTCGAAGGGCAGCTGGAATCTCATGACCATGATTCCATTCTCAGCTTTACTCCTTCCCCTCACAGGAGGACCTGAGAACTCTTAGCCCACCTCCTCATTCAGTGCCAACAATCAGGGTTGCCTTTTGCTTGTTGGGAAGACAGATGGGGGATTTAAACTGGCTTGGGACACTTCCTTGGGGTCCTTGGTCACAAAGAGAGAGAGACCGCTGGTCTCAATTTATTGATTATTTGCTGGCCTAATTAATAAATTGATTTTTCATACCCAGAACTTTGTCTCTCGGAATTTTATATGCCACAGTTGTCTATCTAATCTACTCCACTTATCAATCTCTATTTCTCACACGGTATGAAATTGTTTTAATGATTGTGGATTTGTAATATATTTTTAGATCAAGTACTGCTAGGTCCCCTTCCTTTCCACATTTTTCCCCCTTGATATTCTTGACCTCTTAGTCCTCCATATAAATGAAATTATTTTTCTAGCACTCTAAAGTAATCATTTTGTCGTTTGATTGTTATAGGATTGAATAAGTAAATTAATTTAGGCATTACTGCACTTTTATTACATTGACTTGGCCTGCCTACGAGCAATTCATATTTTTCAATTATTTAGATTTCTTTGTGTAAAGCATAGTTTATAATTGTGTACATGTAGCTTTTGTGTGTATCCTAACAGATAAGGTTACAAAGTATTTTTTTAAAGTTACTTGAAATGGAATTTATTTCTGTATCTTCCTGCTTGATCTTGTTGGCGATATACAGAAATACTGATGATTTGTGTGGATTTATTTTCTATCCTGAAATTTTGTTGAAGTTAACTGTTTCAATTTTTTTTAGTTAATTTTATAGGGTTCTCTAAGTAAACCATCATATATAGTGCGCAAAAATTGATAATTTTGTTTCTACTTTGCATATATATTTTCCTTCCATTTCTTTTTCATGCCTTATTGCTATAGTTTGCATTTCTTGCACTAAATTGAAGAGTAATGGCAACAATGGACATCCTTGTTTTACTCCTAATTCTATTGGAAAGACCTCTATAGCTTACGCCATTACAGATAATGGTGGATATTGGTTTTAGATAGATAATAAAGAACATTTAAAGAGAGCTCCACTTATTCTTATGTTTTCTAGTGTTTTGTTGTTGTTTTTTTTTTAACAGAGATGGGTGTGTCTGGTCAAAAGCTTTTTCTGCATCTATTGATAAAATGATATAATTTTTGTTATTAATATGGTCAATTATATTTATAATTTTCCTACTATTGAACCAGCCCTGCATTCCTGGTATAAATCCAGCCTGATCATAGTGTATAATGTGTATGATATGTTGCTATAATCTCTTTGCTTTTTTATTTAAAAGGCACTATTTTTCTAAGCTTGTGCCTCTTACTAATTTTTGGAAGGATTTCATTAGCCACAAAGGGTACCATGAGTTCTAGTCCAATTTCCATCTAGCAGATACAAGATTCTGGTGAACAACTACAATAGACTGAACCATGTATATTCTCAATCTGTTAGCTAGAAAGCTAAACATATGTGGCAAAAAAGATCAGCTAACTACACCGCTACAAAGCAATTTTGGCCAATTTAAAAAGGCCAGTTAAACGAGAGCATTTTGAAAAGGCCTAACAAACTCTATCCAGTAGATATCTTGAAGTCAATTCGTGCTGCTGGATTTAAATGAGAAAAGAACAAAACAAACAGACAAACTAAATTAGGGATTACTTTGAAAAGAAAAAGTTTCCAGAGTATTTCCTGGGCTTGGCATACATTCCGCCTAATATCCTAAACTGGGCACTGACGAGCCAACAAAGAACACATGCTGTGGGAGTCCTTCTTGTAAATGACCCCTTCCTTCTCCTGGATGGATGCCAACTTCCCTCCAACCCTCCCCCACGGCCCATCTCCACTACATCAGGAAGGAACTCAGAGATCCCCAAGACGCTCTGACCCTTAGGTCCATTTCTCCCTTTCCAATGGTAAGCACTTAAAAGCCTGTTTGCTCGTTCATTCGTTTGTTCATTCATTCATTCATTGGTTCATTTTCTACATGTATACCTCTACTTCCATGAGAAAGGAGTCAATGAAAGTGCAAAGTCCATAAGTGTTCATTAAGCACCTACTACATTCATACCACTGCACTAGACAATGGGGAAGCAAAGATAGAAAATGAGAGTAGGGAGATGAGGCATATATACAAATAATTATTATTTAAATTAGAAAATAAATTAAGTGCAAAAGCATCATAGTGGCATTTGATTTTGAAGGAGGAGAAAGATGTCCATACATGGAGATAGATTTCAAGCAAGGTAGCCAAGGCACAGAGGCGAGAAGGAGGAACACAAGGCTGAGATACATTGAAATAGATAGTGCAGCACACAGAATGCTGAAAAGGAATATGGGATTCAGTAAGGCTGGAAAGGCAGGTTGGAGCTGGTTACTGAGGCCTTTGAATAGAAAGTTGAGAAGTCTGTACTTTATTTGGTAGCCAATGAGAACCCACTCCGGATTTCTGAGCAGGAAGAATGACATGATTAGACTTAAGTGTTAAGAAAGTGACTTTGGCAGGGGTGAAAAAGCTCAGATGAGACCTGATTTGATCTAGGATATTTCTGTCCTCTAGAGAGGAGAGGCTGGAGGCAGTAGCCTCAGTTCAGACAACAAGTAACGAGAGTCTGAACTACAGTAGCGGCAGTGGGAGCTGAAAGGAGAGGAAAGATACGATATATTTTGGAGGGAGAATAAGTAGAATAAAGCAACTGAAAGCAACTGATTGAATACTGGGTGAGGAAGAGGGAAGGATTAAGAACGAATGATGTGGAGGCCTAGGTCTCCAGCCTGGGGAGGGGGCTGCTGGTCCAGGCTGAGAGAAACAGGTCAGTGGTAGGAATGTGCTGACATTGCCTGGTTGGATGAAGTGTAAAGGTGAAACACAGTCTGGTGACTGGCCTCTACCACTAAAGAGTGAGCTGGCTTGCCCATACTCAGGCACCAATCAAATGAACCGGGCCCTCAGGCTTCAACATGGACAATCCCAGGAACCAGGGCTGAGATCTTGACTAACCTGGTATAAAGGTCTAGCTCTCAAGGGCAGTGTGGAAAGTGCTGGTCCAGGTACAAAGAGCTCTCAGTTCTATTTATACAGCCCTAGTCTCTCTCCTGAGTTCTAGTCCTACATCACCATGTGTTTATCGAACTTTTCAAACATGGCCATCTCAAATGCAATTACGTCCCAAACAGAACTCATCAGCTTCCTCTTCTAAACTTCTCTACTATTTGAGGGAGCCATCATCTTTGACTCCTCTCCACTCAGTTGTCAAGTCTTGTAATTTCTTCCTCTATAAAATTCCTAAAATATGCCCTGCTTTTCCCCACTCCCCTCCCTTCGCTGAGGTCCTCATCATCTTTCCTCTGGAATACTATAAGAGCCCTCTGACAGGAGCCTCAGGGCTCTCCCCACTCTAATCTGTTTTCCACACAGCTACTAATGTGATTTTTCCTAAAGCACAGGTCTGATCACATTACACCCCTGCTGCCCACATTCCAGTGGTCAACTCGGAAGACCTCTATTTGGTGTTTAAAACTTTTCACAGCTTGGCTTTTCCCTTACCTTTCTAATCTTATTACATTTTATTCCTCTCCATGAACTCTTTATCCTGCAATATTGGCCTCTCCCATTCTCCTCAGCTGCTAACCAAACACACTAAGGTCACCTTTCATTTATTTGATATTAATCTTTCATGTACTAATTTACTTATGTTGTTTTCTCCACTGGTATGTAAGCTCCTTGACAGCAAAGACCTTTTTTTTTCTTTTTGTACTGAGTCCCCATTGATTAATAATAATTTGTCGATTATTGATAGGAAATGGAAGCTTTTAGCTAGACACTCAAAATAATGACCCTGAGAAATTATTTGCAATTAGCAAAAAAAAAATTAAATTGTAATGTAACTACCTACTAAAATGGGTGACAGAAGTTTTCAAAAAGGCCTGGGCATTCTTATGTATCAAAAAAAAAACAAACTCTCAAAGTAAAATTAAAAAACCCCACATGATTAGTCTTTGGGAATTATTAACCATAAAAAAGAAACATTTGGATCCATCTACTGAGGAAGAAAGTAGGGGTCTCCCTTAGGATTATGCCCAAATTAGAGACCTGAAGCAAAAGGGAGTGACTAGAAACTATTATT
This sequence comes from Phascolarctos cinereus, assembly GCF_003287225.1. Classification (NCBI taxonomy): domain Eukaryota; kingdom Metazoa; phylum Chordata; class Mammalia; order Diprotodontia; family Phascolarctidae; genus Phascolarctos; species Phascolarctos cinereus. Next base: position 45,362,973 of record NW_027555736.1, on the reverse strand, counting down.
CTGAGCAATACATATTTTTATTTTACTATGTTAATAGTTAATAATACTCCTTTCATTTATAATTGTTTCCATACAAAATCTATCTCTCTTACCAACTTTCAAAAATAGAAAGTTTTAATTTACTAAGGAAAAAAATGATACGTAAAACCAAGGGAAAAATCAGGACAGAATCACAGAATCTGAAAGGCTGAAGGGACCTCCATGGACATCTCCTTCAACCCATTTACACGGACAAAAGAAATCCTTACTATCTCACACTCCACAAATGGCTGGCCAGCCTCTGCTTGAAGATGCCCAAAGAAAGGGCCATCACAGCCTCTCAAGGCAGCCTATTCTATTTGGGAAGAAGTTTAATTGTCAGGAAGTTTCACCTTACATCGAACTGAAATGTGCCTCTCTGCAACTTCCTCACACTATTCTTGGTTCTGCCCTTTGTAGCCAAGCAAGACAAGTCTGATCCTTTCTCTATGTGATGGCACCTTCCTGTGCTTGAAGACAGCTCTCATGTTTCCTTCAGGCTTCTTTTCTCCAAGCTATACACGCTCAGTTCCTCTGACCAATCTTCACCAGGGAACCAATGCCCCTCATCCTGCTTGTCCTTCTCTGGACACTCACCTAGATTGATCATCACTGTTCTTAAACCACAGCGCCCAGACGAGAACACAATGCTTCAGGGGAGGCCTGACAAAAGCAGGGATCAGTGAGACTGTGCCCTCCCTATTCCTGCAAGTACTGCCTCTCCTAATGCAGCCCAAGCCGACATTAGCTTTTGTGGCTGCCATACCGCACTGAGGATTCATAGTGAGTTTGCAGGTCCCCAAACCCCGCCGCCCCAGATTTTCTTCAGAACAGCTGCTGTCTTACCAGGCCTCCCCAATATTACATTTGTAGACTTGTTTTTTCATACCCAAGAGCAAGACTTTGTATTATCCCTATTGAATTTAATCTTAATGATTTACCCTACTGTTCTAGCTTATTAAAATCATTTAGATCTTGACTCTGTCCTCAATGATATCCCTTCTACCTTTGTGTTTTCTGCAAACTTCATGAGTACATTATCTATACCGTTATCCAACTCACTGAGAAAGGGCAGAGATCTCTTGTATATTTCACCGGAGACGTCCTGCTAAGGAGAACCATTAATAACTATTTTCTAAGTCCAGAATTCAACCAGTTATGAATCTGTCTGACTGCATTATCATCTAATCTTTATCTTTCCACATTTTCTGTAAGAATAGTACGGAATAGGGCAGCTAGGTGGCACAGCAGATAGAAGGCTGGGCCTGGAGTCAGGAAGACCTCAGTTTAAATCTGGCCTCAGACACTTACTAGCTGTGTGCCTCTGGGCAAGTCACTTAATCCTGTTTGCTTTAGTTTCCTCATCTGCAAAATGAGCTAGAAATGGAAACAGCACGTTGCTCCAGTATCTCTGCCAAGAAAACCCCAAATGGGGTCACAAAGAGTTGGACACAACTAACAAAACAACATAAGAAGTTTTATCAAAATTTATGCAAAAATCTAGAAAACTATACCCATAGCATTTCTCTAATCTGCTGGTTTAGTAATTTGTCAAAAAAGGAAATTAGCTGAGTCTAGCATGACCTGAAAGAGCCATGGTGGCACCTGAATTAAAGATGTTTGAATAATCAAGCTTACTGGCCTACAGTTGGCAGACTCTGTTCTCTTCCCATTCTGAAAAGTAGAATATTTGCCTCTGTCAAACTTAAAGAATACATTCAGAAGTTCTTAATCCCTAGAATTAAAATCTTTATTTTTAAATTTTTAATAATTTATTCTGATTTTTGTCTTTCACTGAATCTTACTTAGGCTTAGACATCTAAAGGTGTTAATTTGTCTTACTGTTTATGTGTCTTATACAACTCTTCAAGATGATTCTCCTACTCTAATTTTTTTAGCCAAGTCTTTAATCCTACCTCATATTTATTTACCACCTTTCTCTAAGAAGGTAGTGTCTTAACATCTAATTAATTTTGCAACATCCCTGAGAAGTGAATAGGGAGAAACAAAAGAAACGAAAGATAAAAGGAAATCTGCAAATGTCATATTCTCTTTAGTTAAAACCTCCAACTTGCCCAAAAAGTTGAGATGGGAGGAGAGGAAGAAGGAAACACTACAAAGTTATCTGTATGTCCTGAGTGTTTTCATATCAAAATCGCACTTGTAACAAACGACTTGTATACGCTGAGTAGTATTATATAATATTATTTCTCTTATTTGGTCTGAAAATTCAGGAAGACATAATTTTTTTAAATTCTAGGATTAAAAAAGCTTTTAAAAGATTAGTCAAAAATTTATAGCCTTTTAAATACTTGCCAGAATTCAGTGCAAGATGAAATCAACTCTGAAGCTCATACCTCCTCAACACCTCTGCCCCTGGGTTTCTCCTTTCCTCTTATTGGAAAGGGTGGAGATTTTTAACACTGAGGAGCTCCTCCTTTATCTTTTATCTTTTAATGGGGGCACTCAGGTTATTTACTTGTCATCATTTCCCTTCCTGCTGACCTCCCCGATTTTATTTCTGATCTCTAGAAATCCATCATTCTGCAAGATGAAATCAACTCTAGAGGCAGCTACATGGCACAATGGATAAAGCACTGGCCCTTGAGTCAGGAGGACTGAGTTCAAATATGACTTCAGGGGGGCAGCTAGGTGGCGCAGTGGATAGAGCACTGGCCCTGGATTCAGGAGGACCTGAGTTCAAATCCAGTCTCAGACACATAACACTTACTAGCTGTGTGACCCTGGGCAAGTCACTTAACCCCACTGCCTAACCAAAAACAAACAAACAAACAAACAAAAACCAAATATGACTTCAGAAACTAGCTGTGTGACCCTTGGCAAGTCACTTAACCCTGACTGCCTCCCTCCTACCCTCCTGCTCCACACCCCACCCCCGAAAAAGAAGATGAAATAAACCCTGTAAATCTCACCTCCTCAGATCGCATCCCACCCTGACTAAAGGACTTTATCGTGTTCCCCCTGGGTAATCTCCTTTCTCCCCTTTCAGCTTTCTTTTTAAATGTGTTGTCTCCCCCATTAGATTTGGATCTTCTTGAGGGCAGGGACTATATTATGCCTTTCTTTGTATACCCAGAACTTAACACTGGGTCACGCACAGAGCGGATGCTTAATGAATGTTTACTGACTTGACTGAGTATACAGGTGGGCAAGGTATTTGGGGTTTTCTCATTCTCCCCTTTTTTTCCTACTCTGCTTTTTATCTTTATAGCAGAAGTCTCAAATTGTTTCTAATTGCCCATTATCCCCAGTCTGCTTCTGGCCCATAAGGATTGCAATCCTCACCTATCTGCTGCTACTTTGTATTCTACTGATACAGCTATGTAACTTTTTAAACAGCTTATACATTGTTTTGCTAATTTGATTATAGGTTTTTGTCAATGTCTGAATAAAAGAAAGTAGAAATGCCTTGCAGGATATAATCTTAAATGTTTATCTTAGCAATGCTATGACAGAACAGCCTTGGTTAAAAAAAAACATAAAAGTCTGTAATTTTTGAGAGGTAGCTTTTCAATAAAGTTTGAAATATGTTGATAATGGCCCACAGAGTATCAAGTAAGATTTGTAGCATTAAGGATAACCAAAAAAGTTAGTCAACAAGCATTAATAAGCTCTTGATATATGTTAGTCACTAAGTCCACAAAGAAAGAACCATTTCTACACTAAGGAGCTCACACTATGGGGGCAGACAGCACATATAAGATTATGTACATACAAGGTATAAACAGGGCAAATAGGAGGTAGCCTCAGAGGGAAGGCCTTCGGGGTGGGGGGAGAAAGGCCTCTTACACAAGGTGGGATTTTGAGCAGAGTCTTGAAGGAAGCCAGGAAAGCCAGAAGATGGAGGTGAGGATCCATGCAAAGAAGACAACCAATGAAAATGCAGAGTTAGGAGTCTGTGTACCCAGAAGAAGGCCAGTGTTAACAGACTAAATAGAGAGGAGTAAAGACTGGAAAGAAAGGAGCAGGACAACTTGCAAAGGGTTTTAAAAGACAAATCGAATATTACATTTGATCCTGGAGATTAACAGGGAACCACAAGGGTTCACTGTGTGTGGAAGAGGCAGATGGGGGGACATGGTCAGATATGCCCTTTAGGAAGATCATTAGAAAATGAGTGAAAGATGGACTAAAATAGGGAGAAACTTGAGGTTGGAGGGTCAATTACAAGGCTATTACAATAGCCAAGGCATGGCACCAATGTGGCGGCTACAGGAGTGGAGAGTGGGGATGTATATGAAAGATACTGTGAAGGTAGAAATGACAAGACTTAGCAACAGATTGGATATGTGAGTTGGGGGTCAGGGAAGAATCTAATATGACCCAGAGGTGAAAGATAATGAGCTTTGTTTTGTCATTTGTCAACATTTGTCAAAATGTTGAGTTTGAGAAGTCTACTGGTAAGCAGTTCAAAATAAGAAACTGGAAATGAGGAGAGAGCTTAGAGCTGGATAAGTGGATCTGAGAATCATCTGCACAGAGATGATAATGGAAAGTATGGGACATTATGAGATCACCATGCAAGACAGCAAACAGGGAAAAGAGAAAGCCAAGGAGGTAGGGGATAACCACAATTAGTATTCATGTCCTACATAAAGATCTAGCAAAGGGCACCAAGATGGAATGGACAGGCAGGAAGAACAGAAGCAGAAGAGCATGGTACTATAAAACCTTAAGATGAGAGAATATCTAGAAGAGGATGTCAATAGTGGTGAAGCCTGCAGAAAGGTCAGGAATGATAAGGACTGGTCATGATAGCTGGGAATTAAGAAATTACCAATAATTTCAGAGAAAGTAGTGTTAGTTGAATGATGAGGATGTAAAAGAGTGAGAAGAAAAGACATGGAAGCACCAACTGTAGGAGGTTTTCTCAAGTTTAATCACAAAAGGAAGGAAAGATGGTAGCTAGTGGGGATCGGTGGTTAGAGCAAGCAAAGGTTTTTTTTTTTAAGGATGAGAGAAACCATGGCCTTTTTGTAGGCAGCAGGAACAGCCAGCAGACAGAAAGAGAGAGACTTAAGATAAGTGACAGAATGGGTATGACAGAGTGGCAAGCTGCTGGTGGAATGGGACTATTTATGCATATATAGGGGTTTGTCATGGCAAGGAGATGGGCTACCTCTTCACATGACACAGAGTGAAAGAGTAAATATGGTGAAAGCCATCTGAATGAGATGAAGCAGATGCAAGAAGAGAAAGCTCTAGGCAAGGTCTCATTTGAGCTCAAAGCCTCATTTTTTGGTAAGGCAAGGTCCTCAATTATGGAAGTATGGGGAGGGGATGCTTGAGGAGAGATTAAAGGGTTTCCTGGTTATTTCATCAGGTTAGATACTGTGCAGCTACACTGAAGAGGTAAGAGAGGAGAAAAGAAGAAATGCTGGGCCACCTCTTACTTTAAAAACTGTTCTTTAATGGGAAAAACATAAAAAAACCCCTCCAAGCTATTATGGTATTTTGATAACAGCTCTAAGGTCAACCAATATTTTTCAATTCCTTTGCTTTTCACAATTGAGAGAAGAAAGAATGTAATGACTACTCTTTTCTCTTAATGGCTTTATTTAAGAGACCATGACCATTCTAACCATCCTGTCAAAGCACTGCTCAATCCTAAACAGGCAAATAATTATTAATTAAATGTTTAAAGGTTATTATTGGGTATATATTAGTTATAAGCCAAATTTATAATGGTTAAAATTTACTTTTATGTGCTTATATACTAGATCTCCTTGAATAATTAATGGGTACAAGCATATTTATGGTTATATTAAAGGACCTAGAAAATACTTTCATTATTTTAAATTATCAGAGGTTTATGGTTGTTGTTATCTTTTATTTTTATGTCATAGTACTGGTCACATTCATGATTTATTTGATGACAAGGTCCTGGTCAGCAATACAATTTACAGTTCTGAAATAATTCCTCAGGGAAAATATAATTCGTTTTACTACAATGATTCACTGTGACATGGTATATTTCAGCAAAAAGTAGGGACAGTTTATATCTTTCAGTCACTTAAACTAACTGAGAGTAGAAATTTGGATAATCTAATAATTTCTCATTTTGGTACACGATTTCTCTCTGGAAAGTGTGTACATAGTTTGCCCCTCTCTTCCCCAAAATACAGATGTTCTTGTACATTTAACCTGAGTCCTGAAATGTGCAAAAGATGGTTTGATACAGTCATAGGTTTAAAGTCAAAAGGATCTTAGAGGCCTGATAATCTATCTGGCTCATTTCACAGATGAGGAAACTGTGGCACAGAAAAGTTATGTGACTGGCCAGGGTCATAGAGCAAGTAAATGCCCAATGCAGCATTTAAGCCGGGTCTCCCTGACCCTAAGTTCAGTGCTTTAGCCATTATCTCCCATGGCTTTATTATCTGAATCCAAAATTAAATGAGGAAGGGGAATTCAGATCCATGATGAGTGGTACAAGAATAACAAACAGTTCTGCCCTCGGCAGGCCCTCAAGAAGATAATCCACAGATGAAAATTCCAGAGTTGGCTATAACTTCATTCTTAAGAATGTTCCCACTAAGGAAAAGCAGAAGGGTCTGGGTAATGCTTGCTCTTTTAAGACAATCAGTAAAATGGGACATGATGAAATGTTTAGCCTTGGTTACAGTGTTCATGAAAAAGTCAAGGTTAAGTTAAACTTTCCTTGTTTTTGCAAGTTCAAGAAGTAAGATTCCACGGTGGTTATTTTGGGATGAATCACATTTAAGAACTAGTGGAAAGATCTGTGGAATGACATGCCTGTCTCTCCAGGAGAGGGCAAACAGCCCTCAGTGCTGCCTATCTGCCATGCAAAATCCTCATATGCCAATAGCCTAGCCAGAAATATTCATTTATCTTGCTCACTGACTTTTCTCCTCATACCTTGTGAGAAGAATGTTTTTCCAAAGAATCAGACGTAATTTAAGCAAACAACACTAGTGTGAATTGATGAAGGCAACTCCATACTCATGAACATGTACTCACATGCAAAAAATACCTTGTATTGAACATACAAGTATAAACACATTTTACCAGTTTTGGAAAAAAAAAAGAGACCATTTGAAGACACTTTAACAAATTATTTATATAATTTTTCATTTCTGGCTAAAATGGTCACCTAAGAGAAGCCAGTTACTTGTGCTAAGGAACTGTATAGTTTTGAAGTAATCACTAAGCTCTTCCCTTCTATCATCAGTTTGTTAAAATATATTGAGATCACACTAACTCTTTAATTGCCTTTTTCAGGGGTTCCCACATTTATGAGTGCTGATGTATTTAGAGAGGCATAACAGGTAGGGAACAGATACTGAATATGAATAATTCCGTTGTCAAGCAGAACCCAATGGCCACCCTTACATACAATTCACATAAATTAAAATCAGCAGCTCAATTTCAAAGATTTAGGTCAGAAATCTACCGCAAAGCAACATCTCATACACAAACTGGAAGCAGACGCTAGACTTTGATTAATCATGCCAAGATGCTCATAAAATCGTGGGCAAGGAAGGGGAAATGAGCATCTGCATAAAGGGGCATGTCTGTCTGGACAGGGCTCTGTGCTCCTGTGCAAGAGTGAGGGTGGGAGATAATGTGAACAAGCCTGAGGACTGCAATGCTCCAACAGCAGCTTCTGTCTCAGGAGGCAAGAACAACTGCTATGTCTGAATTCTCTGTTCCTCCCAATGACATCCATATTCTTTTTCTCCACCTTCTGCGTCTAACCAGTCCTATCGAGTATTTTCACTCTTTTCTAGATCTTCCAAGAAAGAAGAAACAAAAGGTACTCTGAGTCAAGGGAGCTGTTGCAAAAGCAGGCAGCTCCGAGGATTCCCCAAGGTAAAGCCTCCGTGGCTGGAGCAGAGACATGGCGAGGGCTTTTCTTAGCTTGACATTTCAAAGTCATGTCTTACTCTGCAAAAGGTCTGACTCCAAGGCAGGGTTCAGGGTGAGTTAAACAAGAGGATTCTAATAAAATTTTAGGCAAACAGAGTAATATTAATCTAATTGGTCATGAAAAGGGGATGGGAAGGTTAAAGAGATAGATGTAACAATGGGAAAAGGAGTCAGGTAAGCTGGGTTTGAATCACAGCTATGCCACCACCAATCAATCAGTCAATCAAGTATTTGTTAAACACCTACTATGTGTTGTTCACTGTGCTGGGGATGCAACTACAAATAATGAAACAATACATCCTTTTTTTTTCCTGGGGGGATGAGAACACATAAAAGCAGATACAGCCTAAGTATGATATTAATACACACACACACACACACCCCCAAATGCAAAGTAGTTGGGGAGGGAGGCACTAACAGGTAGAGGATCAGAAAGATACTGAAGCTGGTACCTGGGCTTCAACTTAAACAATGACAGGTACTCTCTGGGGTAGAGCTATGGAGGGAGTGCATGCCAGGCATGGGGGACAGCCAATGGAAGAGAGATGCGAGATGAAATGTTACGAATGAAGTACAGAAAGGTAAGTTTGGCAGGGTCACAAAGTACAGGAAGCAGAGCACTGTCTGAGGTTAGAATGGTTAGTTTGAGCAGGTTATGAAGGGCTTTACAAGATAAACATTAGAATTTATATTTTGCTGTAGAGGCAATACAAAGTTATTGGAGTGGGTTGAGGGCTTAGGTATCAAACACATGGCTTATAAATACTCTTGAGTAAGACCTGAACCAGATTAAAACGTAATTGTGAAATATTTAACAAAATAAATAAAAAGCAATAAAACATAGATAATATTACATTTTAAAACTAAGTTAATACACAGCCTTGCAGCAATCCTATATACAGATCAGTCATCCCCATTTGTATTTGAGTTTGACACCACTAGAGTAGGGGATACACACTGCTATATTTAAAGTACATTATTTTAGTAGTAGTGTGCAGGATGGATGAGACTGGGAAGAAATTTGAGGTGGGAAGACCAGCTAGGAGGCTGTTGTAATAATCTAGATGAGAGGGTATGAGGGACTGAATTAAGATAGGAGCTGTGTGAGTAGAGAAAAGGGATCAGATTAGAGATATTGTGAAGGCAGAAATTGGATATATGGGATGAGGGAGAGTGAAGAGTCCATAATGCCTAGATTATAAGCCTAAAACAATGGAAGGATAGCAGTGCCACGGACAGAAACAGGGAAGTCTGGGAGAGAAGAAAAGATAATGAAGTGAGTTTTGGACACATTGCATTTAAAACATGCCTAACAATCAACAGGTTATGTAGGACAGAGGTTTGGGGTAACAAGTGGAACTGGACATAGAGATAGGGGAACTGTCTGCGCAGAGATGGAAGTTAGATCCACAGATGGTGACAAAAGGGAGAGGGCCTAGTACAGACCCCTGGGGAATATCCACAGTCAGGGTGTGTGACCTGATGGAGTCAGAGAAGGAGCAGGCAGGCAGGAGGGGAAGCAGGAAAGAGCAGGTTTATGAAAACCCATAGATAAGAAAGTCTTTGGGAGAAAAGGGTGGTCAGAGAGACAGAAAAACAAAACAAAACAAAACAGATTTGGCAGTTAAAAGAGCATTGGTAACTCTGGAGAGAACCATTGAATGATTAGGTTGGATTACAGATTGTGAAAGGTTAAGGACTGAGTGACAGCAGAGGAAGTAGAGGCAATGAGCAGAAAATATTTCCTATTCCTTTTAAAATTTTGTTCATCTTTTTTGTTTTTATGCTACTTAATTTTTCCCTGTATCCTTTCCCCTCCCTACTGAAAGAGTCATTCCCTACTTTAAAATGAAGAAAGAGAAAAAAAGTTCACGTAATTGATCACTGCATCAAAAGCCCCACTATCTGCACTCCTCTTTGCAGGGGGAGGGGGAGGTATCTGCACATTTCTTCTTCACTATTTTTCAATATTCATTTTCAGTTGCTCCTGGCTGTCCTTGTAGTCACTGTGTACACTGTTCTCTCAGTTCTACTTAGGTCACTTTGTATCAGTTCACATAACCTTTCTGGGCTTCTCTGCATTCATCATGTTCTTCGTTTCTGACAGCATGGTAAGATTTCACTGTGTTCATGCACCAAATTTGTTGAGCCATTGCTCAACAACTGGGTTTCCAATTCTTTGCTACCACAAAAATGCTGTTACAAATACTGTGGTATAGATGAGAACTTTCTTCTTATCAATGGCCTTTTTGGGGGTATATTCCTAGTAGTAGATTCTCAGAGCTCTACCAACAATTCATCCACGCACCTATCTTTCCACATCCCTCCAAAATATATTATTTCTGTCTGATATCATTATCAATTTACTGAATGTGCAGTGAAAACTCAGGGTAGTTTTGATTTACATTTTTCTTATTATTGGTAATTTGGAAGCACTCTTTCTTTCATGTGGTTAATAGTTTGCTGTTCTTTTGAGAACGGTCTGTTCATGTCCTTTGACTACTTGTCTATGAAAAAAAGGCTTTGGGTATCACATAGTTCTCTTAGTTATGTAAACAACCTTTCCAAGAAGTTTTGCTTAGAGGAGGGATAGAGAGGTTGAGAGATTAAGAGGATGGTAGATGCAAGGGTTTTTAAGGATCGTAGAGACTTGGATATGTCTGAAGGTAGCAGGGACAGAAGAAGTTGATAGAAAAGGTTCAAGAAAGGGGATGATGGGAGAGGATCACTCATAGAGGGGATGGCTTTGGGAAGGAGACTGGGAGAAAAAGAGAGAAGTGATGAGGTTTTGGCGAAGGGATTTTGAAGTGAAAAGAAGGGAAGAAGGAACTCACATTGAATGGCCTCAGCTTAAGAAAATGAAAAAACAAAGTCCTCAGCAGAGAGGACAGGGTGGAGGAGTTGGGGTGGGGGTGAGGGGAGGTGCTTAGAGGGAAGTAGGCTTGGAATAGCTCTCTGAGGGGAGTGAGACAGGGAACCAATAGGGAGGAATAAAAGAGCTGCCTTAACTTCAGCGAGGGCAGAGTCGAAGTTGGATAACATGAATTTGTAATGTACCCAGTCACACAACGGTGGGACTTCCTCTAGCTTTTTTCAGCACTCATGAGGAGGAGCAGAGGTAGCAGGTGGTGGGAATAATCCGGGGCTGAGGTTTGGCAAGAGAAGTGTAGCAACAAGATAATGGGGCAAGAGATACATGAGTGAGGGACAGTAAAGAGCTGAGATGGGTTGAGGCTGGAGAAGGAAGAAAGTGAAGTTAGAGATGAGGTTACCTAAGAAAGTATTAAGGGGTATAAGGAACAGGCACAGACTAGGAGAGGTGGCATGATAAGAGGGGATAGTCAGACAGGGAAATAGAAGACTTCTGAATTAGGGGAATGAGTTCAAATCTGGCCTCAGACACTGGCTGTATGACCCTGGGAAGTCACTTCACCCTGTTTGCCTCAATTTCCTCATCTGTAAAATGAGCTAGAGAAGGAAATGGCAAATCACTCCAGTGTCTTTGCCAAGAAAACCCCAAATGGAGTCAGAAAGAGCCAGACATGACTGAAATGACCAAACAATAACAAAGTACAAGGGCAGGAATGAAGGAGTAGTGAAAGACGGTGAGCCAGGTCCTGAACTCTGCCGTGGCTACTTATGATTGTAATTGTGTGGGTTTTGATTTCAAAAGAGAAAGGGCTACTTAGTGATGGAGGCAAATGGAGCACCCTGAAGTAAACAATGGGGAGAAAGGAGCATCTCACTTCTTCCTCAGGACCATTGTGATGGGAGATGTGAGAGAGAAAATACTGCCAGTCCTGGAAAGGACAGCTGGGGATGCAGGTGTCAGTGAGGACTAACATATGGGAAAGAGTAAGAGAAAGAGGTTCAGAATGAAGCAGGGCAGAGTGGGACTGGAATATGGAGATGAGAACATGAGGAGGGAGAGAAAAGATACTTTTCTACCAAAGAGCTACTGGTTTTGAGGGATAGAGGCCGAAGAAGAAGCCAGAGGAGTAACAGTGGGTGACACAGAAGGAAAGAAGCTCAGTCTCCAAGAGGTGTTGCATTTACTAACTCTGTGAAACACTAAACTCATTTGACGCATCCATGCCCTTATCTGTGAAATGGCAGGAAACAGGAACATAGATTATTTGAGCTCTACTCAGAGTGTTCAGAATCATATGATTCTATGAAAAGCTTGCCCTATACAATTATCCACTTTATTAACAGTAATTTCAGTTGCTTTAATAAATGATTTTTTAAAATTACACTCCTCAGCCACCTCACCAGTCACTATGTAGCCCAGACCAGAGACCAGGCCCTGAAGGAATTAACTCTCTTGTGTTCAGATTGGTTGTCTACTGTTGCCTACTATTATGATTTCATCCATGATTCACAAACACTTCACTCCCCAATTGCCTCACTAGCCCACAAGCTTGAATATCCCCTGACCTAAGAGGATCTACCCCTCCCCTCTTGGTCTGAAACCATAACCTAAAACTCTGTCACTGTTCCAAAAAGGGTTTACCAATTTATTTCCTTATGGCTCTACTCACCATTCCTCAACTTTCAAAATCAAAATATCCCTCTCCCCAGCTACCACCACCACCACCACCACCACCACTCTATCTCTATCTATTGATATGTCTATATATCAACATATTTATCAATCTAACCATCTATCCATCTAATTTCTCCTATTAGAACGTATGCTCCTTGATGGGGAAGGACTCCCTTTGTTTTCGTATTTGTCTCTAACACTCTTCCACAGTGCTTCGCACAGAACTGGTTGGCTGGTTGGTGCTGTCCTTTGTTAATTACTTAATAATTGCCTTTTTAAAAAATCCTTCAAAAAGGATGGTTATAAATATGTAAGATGGACTTAAAACCAAAAATTTCATTTGGATCTGAGGCAAAATGTCACAGAGTTTTTGACTACTTGACCAAAGCACTTGCCACCTGATGGCAAAAGATGCCAACTACAAGATAAGCAGCTAGGGGGAATATCAGGCTACCAAGCCAATATTATGAGGTGACAGCAACTACTATGGCTCCACTCTCCTTCATACACACACTCTGTTTCTACCTTAAACATCCTAATGCATGTCTCATCATCACATATTATTTAAGAGAATAACCAAAATGGTTTCCATAATCCCTCTTCATTCCAATCTATCCAGTATATCACTGCCTAATTAATCTTCCCAAAATAAGACTTCAATCACATTACTTAGCCACTCAATAATTTGTAGGGGCTCCCTATTGCTTACATAATTAGGTTAAACTCCTTAATCTGTCAAGGTCTTACATTTCTTTTTTTTTTGGGGGGGGTGGCGGCGCCAAGTGGGATTAAGTGACTTGCCCAGGGTCACACAGGTAGTAAGTGTCTGAGGCCAGATTTGAACTCAGGTTCTCTGACTTCAGGGCTGGTGCTCTATCCAATGTATCACCTAGCTGTCCCCACCAAGGTCTTTCATAACAAACCCCAGCTAGGTTATCCTTAACACTGTCCTCACACCTCAGTCTCCTTTTTTTTCCTCTACTGATTTAACCTATACTTCTAGCACATGGTAAGGTGAATGTTATGTTCACAGATATTAGTTTGGTGTCTATGACATCACCTATCTAAATTTGAGCTTCTTTTGATAATTACAGGTAAGGCCACCTTAATAAAAAACATGCAGTTTTATAGATACCACTCATTTTTATATAAGTTATCTCTGGGAATATCCCACTACCCCAACTTGAAAATGAACTCCCCCTTTTAACAAAGAAAAGTAATTAAGCAATGAACTTCTGATACAGAGACCGTCTGTCAAAATGGATGCTACATTTTGCCCTAGGATTCCCTCCTTTTTTGTTAAGCAGTTATGGTTCATTCTCTATTCTCTAGTACCATTATTAGTTTTTCAATAACTGAAGTTCTTAGGCTCCTTTTAGTAATTTTTTTCATTTGTATATTGTTATAATCATGGTATGTTTTTCTTTTAGTTCTGGTTATTTCATTCAGTAACAATTCATATATTTATATGAATTCCCAGGTTTCTCTGAATTTCTCATATTCTTTATTCCTTCCTACACAATAATACTGAATTACATTTATATGCTACATTTTATTCAAATTATTCCTGATTCATGAACATTCATTTTATTTCTGGGTCTTTGCTACAACAAAAGCACTATGAATATTTTAGTATATTGTTGCATCTTCATTTGTCTTTGGCTTTCTTGAAGTATACAGCATGTAGTGGGCTTCCTGGGTCAAACATATGAATAGCTTAGGTACGTTTCTTGCACTCCTCCAAAATGATAACTAGAACAGCTGGACCAACTCATAGCTCCACTGTCATTATTTCAGGATGCTTGTTTTTACAGAGCTCAAAATTTATTGTTTCTATTTTTTCTTTATCTTTGCCAATTTGCAGTGTATAAAGTAAAATCTCAGGTATTTTAAGTTGCATTTCTTTTATTAGTTATTTGAGAGCACATTTTCATAGATCATTTACAGTTTGCAATTTTTTTGACAATTATATATGCAATTCATAATGTTTGAGTACTTGGGGAATGGCTCTTGGTCTTATAAACTGTCCTAATTCCTTACATAACTTGTTTATCATGGAAGATTTTCCCTGCCTTCATTAACTTTGTTCTTACAAAAGTTTTTAAATTTTATGAAATCAAAATAGTCTGTTTTGTCTTTTATGATCACTTTTGTTCTTTCTTTGGTTAAGAATTCTCCAAGTAGCACCACTTAAATATAATAAAGGTTGACAATTTGTATTTATTAGCACTCTAATCTCAAATGACTTTAAAATTTAAGATTCTGTCTTGATCAGAGTTCTCAGTAAGACAAAGATTGTTTTCTGACCCTGTTTTTTTCTGTATGGAATGCAATACATAAAAACACAAACACAGTTTCAGAAATACAAGCCCATTTTTACTGAAGACCCAAACTAAAGCAGGAATTTTTGCCTAAGTAAAAGCTTGAACTGAATGCTCAATAATTTCCCTCCTATTTACTTTTCAACTCAAGCCTTGCCATCCAAATCCTCAGCCTCTTGCAATGTGGCTTCCATTCCAACCACCTGACTTAAAATGCCCTCTCCAACATCACTGATTATCCCTTTATTGTTAAATTCGACGATCCCTCAGTTCCTATCCTTGATGACTTCTCTGCAGTGTACCACTGACTGTTTTTTGCTGACACTGCTGTAATGACTCTCTTTCCTCTGAAACCTATTCCTTTCTGGTATCCTCTGCAAAGTCATCATCCGTGATCTAATACTCCAACATGTGGGTATCCCTAAGGGCTTTGTTGTGGGCTCTTTCTACTTCTCCAGGGTCTAATGAGCACCATGATCTCTACATAGATGACTTCCAAATCCAATATCCAGCCTTTGTTTCTCTCTCTCCTCAGTTCCAGTACTACAACTGTCTGGTTGACCCATCCACAACGATCTCTGTATCTCATACAAAATGTACTATTTATTCCCCTAAATGCATCCCTCTTCCTGACTTCCTATTTCTGTTGAGTATACCATCATTCATCTAGTTACCTAGGTTCACAGCCTAAAAATCATCCTTGACTTTTTACTTTCACTCCTACCTCACAGCCAGTCAATTGCTAAACCCTATTGATTACAGGTCCTCAACATCTTGAACAAATACCCCATTTATTCTACTTATATCACTCCCATTCAAATTCAGACCCTTATCACCTCTTTCCAGAACTCTTAGAATAGCTTCTTTGGGCAGTCTGTCAGTTATCTAGTCAATTAGCATTTATTAAACTCTGAAACAGGGCCAAGCACTGGGCTAAATGTTAGGGATACTAAGCAAGGCAAAAACAGTCCCTCAAGAAGCTCCCAGTCTAACAGGGTTTCGAAAACAAGATAAATCCAAGATAAATTGAGAGTATTCTTAGGGGAGGGCACTAAGATTGAGGAGCACTGTAAAAGATTTCTTGTAGAATGTGGGACTTTAGTTGAAACTTGAAGGAAGCCATGAGGCAGAGATGAGATGAGACAATTCTAGACATGGGAGACAGCCAGTGAAAGTGAACAGTTGGAAGATGGGGTGAAGGTTGACATGGTCAGACCTATGTTTTAGGAAGATCAACCTGACAGCATCAAATGGGAACACTGAGACAGGGATACCAACTAGCAGATTACTATATTAGCCAAGGCATAAGATGGTAAGAGCCTGAACCACAGTAGTTGCAGTAACAGAGGAAAGAAAGGGTAATATATGAGAGATGTTGTAAAGCTAAAAACAGCAGGACTTGACAACCAATTGGATACAGGTCATGAGAGAGAATAAGGAGTCAAGGATGACGCCTAAGTTGGGAGGATGATGGTCCCCTCAGTAGTAATAAAGAACAGAGGAAGAGAGGAGCATATGGGGAGGAGCAGGAAGAGGTTTGTGAATCCAGCTTTGGACATGTTGAGTTTAAGATGTCTATGAGAGATCTCATTCGAGATGTTTAACAGACAGATGGAGATGTGAAACTAGAGGCTAGGAGAGATGTTAGGGCTGGATAAATAAATCTGTGTATTGTCTATACAGAAGGATAATTGAATCGATGGGAGCTGATAAGATTATAAAGCAAAAAAGTATAAAGGGAGAAAAGAAGAGGGCACATGACAGCCTTGGGAGGGGGGGTGCCCTCAGATTTGGCAGACATGGTACAGATGAAGATCCAGCAAAGGAGACAACTGGTCAGACGATTACCAGGAAAACCAAGAGAAGTATCAAGGAGAAGAGGGTGATCAACAACGTCACAGGCTGCAGAAGGGTAAGAAGGATGAGGACTGAGGACAGGCCATCAGATTTGGCAATTAAAAGTTCATTAGTACTCTGCGTGCAGATTGAAGCATCCTTTTTTCACTTATGTATGTGCTTTTTCTTTTGCCATAAAGCTAATATGGAAATACGTTCTGCATGACTTCATATGTGATCAATATCCTATTATCTGCCTTCTCAAAGGGTAGGGGAGGGCTGAGAGGGAGGCAGAGAATTTGAAACTCAAAATTTTTAAAAAAGAATGCTAAAAAATGTTTAAATGTAATCGAGAAATATTTAATGAAATAAAGCATATTTTAAAAAAAGAAACAATAAATATAATGGATAAAAAGAAGTACAGCTACAAGAAATGACAAGCAGGATGATTTCAGAAAAAACCTGAAAAGACTTAACATGAACTGATGCAAAGTGAAATGAATGGAACTAGGAGAACATCGTTCACAGTAATAACAATTCTGTAGATGATCAACTGGGAAAGACTTAGCTATTCTGGTCAAAACAATGATCCAAGATAATTAGAAAGGACTCATGATGAAAAATGCTATCCACCTCCAGAGAAAGAACCGACAGAGTTTGAATGCAAACTGAAGCTGCTATTTTTCACTTTATTTTTTTCATGCTTTTTTTTTGGGAGGGGAGGGTCATCTTTCACAACATGACTAACATGGAAGTATATTTTGCATGATTATACGTGTATAACCTATATCAAATTTCTTACTGCCTCAGGTAGGGAGGAGGGAAGAAGAGAATTTGGAACTTAACATTTTAAAAAATGAATGTTAAAAATTGTTTTTACATGTAATTTGGGGGAAAATAAAATATTACAAAAAATAAAGAGAAGCACAGAAAGAAAAAAGTTCATCAGTAACTCTGAAGAAAAGTTTCAACTTTATGACGAGTTTGACAGTCAGAGTGCAAAGAGTTAAAGAGAATGAGAGGAAAGGAAAGAAGAAGTGCCTACTGTAAGCGGCCTTCTCAAAATTTTGGTCAAAAAAAAAAAAAGAAAACATAAGATGGTGAATTAATTAATCAAATGAGAATTTTTTAAGCGTGGGGAAGATATGGGCATGTTTGCCAGCAGTATGGAAATAGCCAGTAGAAAGAGATTGACTATAAGATTAGAAAAAGTAGGGATGGCTGAGGAGGAAATCTGCTGAAGAATCTGAGATGGAACAGACTCACTGTGCATGTAAAGGTTAGCCCTAACCATGGCTTTTCATGTAAAACAGAAGTGGAGGACAGAGTGGCTCAAGGCACCCAGGAGAAGGGGATGCTATGGTGGCTTTGGGTTTTTTTAGTGAAAATTGAGGCAAGGTTCTCAGATGAGAGGGTAATAGGGAGATCTGAGGAAGGATGAAAAACTTGGAAAATAGCTATGGTGAGTGAGATAATGAATCAATTAAGAGAGGGACAAAAGGACTGCCTTGTTGCAGTGAGGAGCCAGTTGAGATTATATAATCTAAACTTGTAATGGACCTAGTTAGGAAGATTTTCTTTCTTTCTCCAGATTCATTTAGCAGCATGTAAGCAGAAGCAAAGGCAATGGATGGTGGGAGTAATCTAAGGCTGGTGAATGGAAGGGTAAGATTTTTGATAGGATAAATGGGCGAAGGACTTAAGAGAAACACCCAATGTAGAGCTGAACTGGTTTCACTTAAATCTCTCCCTGTTCCAGCGCATCTTCCATACTGTCAAGTTAACATTTCTAAAGTAAAGGTTTGACTGTCATTTCTCTGCTTAAGAAATTTTACTGGCTGCACATTTCCCTTAGGATCAAATATAAACTCCAAATCTCTGCCATGGGCCCTCTTCTCATTTCCCTTTATGTTGTGTCTCTTGGTGATTTCATCAGCTCCCCCGGATTCAGTTATCATCTCTATGGAGATAATCCCCATATCTGTATAACCAGCCTTAATCTCTCTCCTGAGCTCCAGTTCTGCACTATCAGTTGCCTTTTAGGCATCAGGAACTGAATGTCCCATAGGCACCTTAAATCCAACATGTCCAAATAGAACTCATTCTGCCCTCCCCCACCTCTATATCCTTCTTTTCACTTTCCTATTGCTAAGAGCACCACCATCCTCTCTGCTACCCAGGCTCACAAGCCCAATGTCATCCTCCAGTCCTCACTCATACTCACCTGCCCAGATCCAGTCAGTCAGCTCAGCTCTTATCAGTTCTCCCTTCCCAACATCTCTGCTCCAGATTCCCCTTCTCTGCACTCACAGCCACCACCCTGGTACAGGTCTTTCCTTATCTTCTGCACTAACTGGGAGTCTGCCTCAAGTCTCTTTCCCTTCAAGCCCATGCTCCATTCAACAGTCCCAGTGATCTTCCTAAAGTGCAGGAATGATCATGTCCTGCCCCTACTTAATCTCCAGCAGGCCCCATCACCTCCAGGATCAAATTTAAAATTCTCTTTGGCATGTAAAGCCCTTCACAACCTGGCGTCTTCCTGCCTTCCCAGCCTTCTTACCCTTTCCTCCCTTCCAACCACTCTATGATTTGGGTTCACTGGCCTCTGTGCACTTGAACTGGCTGTCTCTCATTCCTGGAATGCTTTTCCTCTTCTAATTCCTGACTTCAACACTCAGTAAAAAATACACCCTCTGCAGGATTCCTCCCATCTTCTGCCCCCAACCCCTGCTATGCCTTCTGCTGACATGACCTTCCAATTACACTGTTTATATATCCTGGATGTACATACTTATTTTTATGTCGTCTCCTTCATTGGAAGGTGATCTCCAGGAGGGCAGGGATCACACATTTTGGCTTTCTTTGTATCGCCAGTGCTTAGCACAAAGCCTTACACACAGTAAACATTTAATAATTGTGTATTTACTGATTGTATATATCACTTATCTGTGAATATGATACACATCCCCCACAAAATGCAAGCCCCTTGAGGGCAGGGACTGTCTTACTTTTCCATTTGTATCCTCAATACCGAGCATAATAGCTGGCACATGTCAGGTTCTCAATAAATGTGTTGATTGATAAGAGTGAAAAAATATCTAACAAAAAAAGAGGGGTACATAACGAGGTACTAAGAGACAGCACCATTAGGAAAATATGTTGATATGGCCACTTTTGAAATAATTTAAAAATCATATATTATACTGAATCATCTAAGTGCCAAAACACACAGTAATAAGGCAGATTTGGAGAAGAAACTGATATTGGCCAGAAAGTGAGGGAAAGTATCATGAAAGAGCTGGGAACCAAGTTGGGATTTGATACATGAATTGTCTTCATACAACTGGAGGAGGAGAACAATATGAATAAGAAACCTGAAGTTGGGAACAAAACTAGTCTGGTTAGAATAGAAGGTTCAAGTTGGAGGATAATTAAGCATTGCAGGTGAGGAATAGCTTAGAGTCAAATGAAGAGGTCTTGTCTTTCTAAGATTTCCAGGATGGGGAACTTTGATTTTATCTTTGTGAGGCACTATGGCCTTGGGAAGAGAACACTGAATCAAGAAACAGGAAGACCTGGCTTTGAATTCAATCTTGAAGACTGGTTATCTGTATAACCCAAGGCAATTTACTTACTACCTCTGAGCCTTGGTTTCTTCATCTGTAAAAGGAATATAATTTAGCACCTACTCTATGGGGCTGCTGTAAGGTCCAAATAATAACAACAACAATAACAGCTAGCATTTATATTGCTAAGCACTTTAGAGATATTATCTCCTTTGATCCTGAAAACAATCCTAGGAAGTAGAAGCGGTTATTATTCCCATTTTATGGTTAAGGAAACTGTGGCAAACAGGTGAAGTAAATTTCCCAGAGTTACAGAGTTAGTCTGAGGTCAGATCTGAACTCAGGTCTTCCTGACACTACGTGCCACACTTTCTCAGCTGACTCTGGAAATTGTGAGCTATTACAACCGGCTCCACAAGGAGCTGGTGAAGATTTTGAGACAGTGGGGCGTAAAGAACACTAGTTCCAGACATAGAGGAACTGGGTTCAAAGCCATCCTCAATGCTTGCAATCCATGTGAGCTTAGGTAAGTGACTTTAGCTCTCTGGGCCTCAGGTCCTCGGCTGCAGAATGAGGGAAATGGATGAGAGGGCCTCTGAGGTCTTTTCCAGCTCTCTATATAATTCTATGATTGCTCTTCCTTCATTAATTTGAGGTCAGTCTATTCACATACAAGAATATAAGTTAATAAAGGGAACAAACCCTTACAGAAGGTATAGAAAGAAAAGGAGATCTTTTAACAAAGAGTCCACGAAGGCCCAGTGAGATCAAATAAACATAACCTCCTAGGCCTTGTCCTAGGTTAAAAAACATATTCTTAATAATAAAATGGATTTATTTTCCTTTCAGAGCATGGTTCTTCTGCTGAGGAAAAGCACCTGACCTGAATTCATAATTATCACATCCTCAGCTAATCCAATGAGTTTAGGAAAGGCCAATATTGAATACTTCAAGGTACAGTACTTTCTGTTGCAGCCCAAGTGTTTGGGAAGCCTGCGCACTGTCTCCGCCTTAGGACTCCAAGAGCTGACACATCTTCATGTGCCTATATCAGTAAAAAGGGCCTGGCTATTCAACAGCCCAGATACTTAGGTACGAACACAAAAATAGCCACAACAATAAAAAAGAGTAAAAAGAGTACTTCTGTCACTAAACAGAATATATGAAGAGCCAATGTTTGCACAGTGAAGGTGGTGGAAAGCATTATGAACAGAAATTCAATTCCTTACCGATTAATCCCCTCCTTGGTGTAGAACACAGAGTAGGTGAGGTTGTCTCCGTGTGGATCCGATGCTGGTGTTCGCCAAGTCAGTTTGATGAAGCGAGTAGAGACGAGTGAGGCCACGACATCCCTCGGTGCTGAAGGTAATGGTCCGGTTGTGGCTGGTGCTAGATGGTCAGTAGTGGCACTGGTCAGTGAAGTGGGAGGTAATGTTGGGATGGCAACATCTTGTCATGTGCAAACATTGGGGAATATGAAGGGCAAACCACGACGGTTTTTAAAAAGAGAACAGAAAAAAAAACAAAAAAGAAATAAACAAAACCACGATGGGAAACAAAATAAAATGAATGAACACAAAAAAGGCCATTAAACTGAAGGCTAACATGCAGGCAAAAAGGTTACTACTGAAAACTAATGGGAACTATTGAAGACGTCACTGCAGAGCAAGCAGACTCTATCTGTACTATGATGGGGGTGGTAGGAGGAATGGGAAGGGTGACAGCTGAGGACAAGATACCACCTCACAAAAAAGGACACAGGAGTCCCTAACACCATTTCTGTCATTTCTCCAAATAACCATGCAAACTTTTTCAAGCTTTAGAAGTAAAAACATGCTTCAATTTTATAATGTCTTTATACCCACATTATATTTTACTCTGAAATTGTAGCATAAGAGAATTAATTTGGGCTAATCAGTTATAAAAAGCAATCAGTGGATTATTATTAATCTAATTAAAGAGCTGTTGTTAGCTTATTTGATTCTAATGCACCAGTATAGCTATAATAATGGCATTTTAAATTTTAGTCTAATCTCACATTTTCTTCTATAAGTTAGCATCTGCTTGGTAGTGCTCTCACTATCCGTGGCAGGCTGTCAATCCCTAACTAGGGCAGAAGGGTTCCATTTTTTTCTGAAGTATCTCTCATTTGTCTGACTGATCCACGGCATGTGGATATGACAACTTGCTGAATTAAAAAAATCCACAAAGATGACACTCATAGAGTTCAATGTCTACAGTACTAAAATGTACGTGGGTATGTAGATGTATGAAAAAAGCCTGGAAGGCCCTATTAAAAGAATACAGGGGTTCCCAAACCTTACTAGCTTTAAACTATTCAAGCTTAACGATTACGTTTTATGAAATGTTACTTGTTACTCTGACAAAGTGTAGCAGCTGGCAAGCAAAACCTAATGATATATTAAAAAAAAATTGGTCACCATTTTTATACAGACTATTCTCTTGATGATATTTTGGAGATCTGTGCAAATTTTATTCAAGCTGGTATTAATATTATGAGACAATTCTAAAAATATCTACGCTGCATGACAGTGGATATGTAACTCTTGTTACTTAGAACCCAACAGATGCAGTGCCTCAGCAGGACTAGATCCTGTGACAATAATATTGGTTCCTATCACTGGTTTTCTAAAACGAACTTATCTCTAAGCTTATTTTATCTAAATCTATATTGGAATAGGAATCAGTTTTATAGAAATTGATGCTGTGAGATTCTGTATGTGTGTGATTAAAGAATCACAGGAATGAGTTGGAAGAGACCTTAAAAATCTTCAAATCCAATCAACTCATTTTATAGATAAGGAAGCTGACTCAGAAAAGCCACCTGCGAAGCTGGTGTCAGAGACTGCAGCAAAGCTCAGGGCTCTGGACTCATTATGCTATACTTCTTCCTCTAACTACTGAGTATACATTCAGAAAGGCATTTTAATTCACAAAGACTTCTTACCACCATGACAAATCTTCCTTACTAAAAATGAAACTGAAGCTTCATTTCAGTAATTTTGAATGTTATTATTTGGGCAAATAACAAAAAACAACCCCCAACAACCACCACAAAATGGCACTGTAAACATTTTCAGCACAGTTCAGAGGAGGCTGTGCTCATATTTCTACATCAAAGGTGAGCTCAAAGTCAGAAATGGACTCACTCCATCACCTCCAGGTCTGAGGCTGCTCCCTGGCTACAATCTGACAAACCACCTAGCTTCTAGTAAGGACAATGAAGGAAGCTGAATGTGAACAGAAAGGGAGATGAGAGGGCACGTCATCATGGAGGATCATGGCCTGGGGGAGGCATGGTAACAAGGCAGTAACTAAAAAAGATAGAAATCAAGAAGTGATAGAGACCAGTAAGTTACTCATATATCTCCCTTGACAGGCAAATATTATATATTATTTTTCCACTGATTCAAAGTATATTTCAATCAATTATGCAGGGGAAAGGAGAAGTGAATAATTCCAAATAGATTGTTAATAAAATGGTTTATATTTGACTAGTGGATCTACTCAGACATATACTCTCTTACACAAATCCTCTCAAATCTGCCTCATGGAGAGACTTTCTCCCAGTTTGGTCTAAATGCTGCCAACCTATATATGTCCCTGCCTAGACAGGTAGAAGAAATAGTACCCCAGATAATCCTCAAAGTAAATAAACTAACTCTCGATAGTTCCAAGATGGCATAAATAGATTTAGGATACGTACACGCACTTTCAGCAAACATCCTGGCTAAATGCCAGTCACAAAATAGAAATCTTGAAGTACTAGGTACTACAGTAAATGTTAAGGAGTGGGGACAGGCACTACTTCCCAGGAGACTGCAAGAGCTGAGCTCAAAGGTTGATTCTTCAGTTAAACGGAAAAAAGCAAAAACAAAAACAAAGCAAAACAAACCTTCAGAAATTATGCTGAAAACCTTGACATATTTCTATAACCAAGGGTCATAATGAAGAGGTAGAAAACTGGTTGGACCACAAGATCTTGCACAACAAATTCTTTGGCATATACTAGATTCAGGTTATAATACAGGTAAAATGAAATAGAATGTCATTCTCTGCTCCCAAAAATATATGATATATGTGTTATATATGAAAAAACTTTGGCTTTATCAACCTGTGATTTCACAGGTTTGTCGGCACCACTGAAGAACTTTTACCAATGCAAATTAGCACCCACTTTGTAATTTTACAGAGTTGCCTGGAACACTGAATGTTTAAGTTGCATGTCCAGGGCACACAGCCAATATGTGGCCAGAGGTAGGACCTAACTCCAGATTTTCCTTCTTCTGAAACTAGTTCTCTATTCACATTACATCAAACTGCTTCTCATGAAATAAAAGGCACATTGTATATAAATAATCATAACACAAAAACAGAGTATTTTACGTGCCCAAAGGGAGGTAGAAACAAGGCATCAAGAAAGTTTAGAGAAGGAAGTGATCGTTTCCATTACTGTGAGGATCATGATGGACAGATTGGTATTTGAGCTAAACCTTTAAGGAAGAGCAAGGATCCAGTATGGGAAGATGAGGGATGGGGGAAAAGAAAGACAGTATGATGTAATGCAAAGGTGTCAAACTCATCCGGCCAGCAAAACTCCCAAGTGGGTCTGAAGCAGATTAAAATGTAACTGGGAAAAGTTTAACAAAATAAGCAAAAATACAATATAATACTGATAATGTTCATTTGTGCTTTTCAAAGAAACTGTTTTTATTTGAATCTGACATCAATGATGTAGTGGATAGAGGGCTGGACTTGCAGATTCAGATTCCAATCCTGCTTCAGATACATCATGTGACTGTGGTTAAGGCCCCTGACCCCTTATGCTGTCCTTTTTTTATCTGTAAAATGGAGATAGTAATAGAACCATTAACAGTCTGTGCTCATAAGGAGCTGTCTAGTGGAGAAGACAACCTGCAAAGAAGGTATGTACAGGACAAACTTTCATACACAGATGAAAGTCATCATAGGTGAAGAGGTCATGGGATTGTGCAGAATGTGTGTTAC
Organism: Phascolarctos cinereus; assembly: GCF_003287225.1. Classification (NCBI taxonomy): domain Eukaryota; kingdom Metazoa; phylum Chordata; class Mammalia; order Diprotodontia; family Phascolarctidae; genus Phascolarctos; species Phascolarctos cinereus. Next base: position 45,337,747 of record NW_027555736.1, on the reverse strand, counting down.
CAATGTGAACAGTAATGACGACACTCTGAATAGCGACAGCTGAAGAAGAAAATCGCAAGCCAGGCTCTTAAGTGATCAAGGAAAGTCATGGCAGTCAGGAGATGACCAACAAGGACGTGCAATTAACAGCATGTGATCTGAGGAATGCTATCAAAAGTACGCCCCTTCAGTGTCACTAATGCTCCCCCACCATATCTTACATCTGTCTGACCCCTTCTCTGAGCACTTGACCATCTCCTACGTGATGGGCCCTATCTCAAGTCTCTCTCCCTTCTCCAGTTCATCTTATGTAGAGCTGCCAAAAAAAAAAAATCCCCAAACAGAAATCCATCCTCTCTCTCCCTTGCTGCAAAGCTCCAGGGGCTCCCTATTACCCTTAGGATAGAATGCAAATGCCTCTGTTTGACGTGGTGGGCTGGCTACATTTTACTCTGCTCCAGCCAAACAGACCTGCTTTCCTGTCCCCATAGACATATGTCCCTTTTGTCTCTGCGCCTGCAGCACACACCCTCATCATTCACTCCTAAAATCCCTATTTCCATTCAAAGCTCAGACCAAGGCTTCTGCTATTAGTGTCCCCTGAAATTACTCTGTATATATACTCCAGATTCACTTACATGCAGACCCAAAGAAAGTCAACTCCTTAAAGAAAAGGATGAGGGTTTCTTTTTTTTTTGGGGGGGGGGTACATCTTTTGCTTTCATCTTTCTACCTCCGGTATCTACTACAGTGACTGGCATGTAGAAATCACTTAAATATTTGTAAATATAAATATGTTCTAAATTTATTAATTATAAATATTTGCAAAACTGAACGGCCTTTGATTGGCTGTCCCTCCAGTACATAAAACAACACTTCCAAAAGTTTATTAGCTCCCATCCCTGCCCCACTGCTGTCCCCTCTCCCAACCTGCTCCTCCTAATTCCAGCATCCCCACTATTGAAGTTTCTGATATTTCAAACTTAGAGGTTACCTGCAGAACACTAACTTCATTGAGCTGTCTGGAGAGCTAAATGTGACAGTATAACAGCTCTCAAATTTTCCCTCTCTGCGGCCAGTGCTGCCACACTAACCCCTCCATTCCTGGTCATCTGGGATCCTGCAGTCTCCTCCTAAGAGTCTTTCCCTCACTTTCTAGGTCCTCCTTCTGCCCATTCTTCAGACCACTGTTAGAATAACTGAATCCACAGATGTCATGCTCAAGATATTCCCAAACTCCTCACTGCAAGCTGAACAAAGTTCACATTGGCTCACTTGTCATTCAAGGCTTTCCATACTGGTGTCAGTCACCTTGCTGCGCCGGCTTCATCTGTTCTTTATTTCGCTTCAGCCAAACTGGCCTGCTCTCTGTACCTCAGTCCTGCCCTGGGTTCTTTCATCTTTGGAATACTCTCTTCTCCTAGGAAGTGCTGAACTCCTATCCCCCCTTTTAAAGTACACCTCAGAACCTCCCCCTCCAGAAGTCGGGAGGAGCACTGGCTCTGCCAACAGAATATTTAGTTCAAAACCCGTCTTGGGCACTGACTATGCTATCTTGCCAAGACCTTAAAAGCCTCCCTGGGTCTTAGTTCCCTTATCTGTAAAACCAGGAGCCTGGATTAGAGGGCTTCTAAAGTCCTTTTGAAGTACCATGACCCTCCTCCTGGGCCCTCACAGAGCACTCTAATCTGTACTTCTCTAATGTGCTTTCCTTTCATTATTTATTCTCCATCATTCAATAAATAGTACCAGCTGTTACGTGCAAGGCGTTGGGCCAGGCTCTGGGGAGCCAAAGACAGAATAAAACCAATCCCTGCCCTCAAGGGGTTTATATTCTACACAGAAGAATCAGGAAGCCTTTATAGGAGTAGATAGAGAAAACGTGCTGAGGCAGTCCCTTCCCAGGGGATGTGTCCTTGTTCTGGAGGCCTCACAGCTGAAGAGGAAGGACTCCATGATTCTGCCCCTGGGAGATTCAGGTCGGCTTCTCAGCTCCCTACCAGAGAAAGTGGCTGCACCAGCTCCGAGGAACAGTGTCCACACTCGGCAGGCATCTAATAGACAGACGCTCATTGAAATGAAATGTACCCTGGGTTTTAATTCATTCATTCACCAAATACTGAGTGAAGAACAATGTGCTGGAGGCTCAGTGGGCCGTTCCTTGTGGGGGCTGGGAGGCTATGTGTGCGCAAATCACAGGCTCTTTGGTTTAGAATGGAAGGGACCCCCTCCTCTGATACAGTGAGGTTAAGTGACAGACCCACCTCACAAAAGTACCAAGCATGTCAGCACCGGAAGTAGCAGACTTAGAGTGAGAAGGCCCACATTTTATAAATGAAGAAACTGAGGCCCAGGCTTTCTAGCTCCACATTCTGCATTTTTTCTACTTCAGCATGGTACTAAAAACCAAATCCTTGGTAAAATGCGAAGAAAAAAAACGAGAGTAGATTTAAGTTGAAAATTGTTCCACATGTGCATTAAATATCAAAAATCCTTTTGCTTGAAGTAACACTATTTGCCGGGCTGTTAAGTGGTACAGTGGATAGAGCACCAGATCTGGAAGATCTGAATTCAAATCCGGCCTCTGACACTTACTAGCTGTGTGACCCTGGGCAAGTCACTTAACCCTGTGTGCCTCAGTATCTTCATCTGTAAAATGGGGACACACTGGAGAAGGAAATGGCAAACCACTCCTGCATTCCTCTGCCAAGAAAACCCCATGGACAAAGTGCATGAGGTCACACAGAGTCAGACACAACTGAAAAACAACTTCAACAACAACACAAATGTTATCTGAACCTTGAAGCTGGAAACAGACTTTGTAAAGGAATCATCCAGACAACTGCCAAATGCCCCTAGAGGCAGATCCCGGACCCCCCCCCCCCAAACTCAGATGCATTTTCACATAAAACCTCAGCATGAAAATTCTATTCACTTTAAGATCACTTAAAAGCAACAAGACATGAGGGATAAAAGATGACCCAAAGGAAAGCTTAATGGATTTGTATAATTGTCAAGTAATGGAAGGAAGGGCGAAAGAAATAAATTAATCCACACAAAGAACACTTAAATAGCATCTTTTTAACAATAGGTGGTTTCTTTATAACACCATCTTTCCCTGAAACATCATGAGTGTTATGATAAACTGACTGGTGTAGAGATGGTCAGATATGGTCAACAGCCTCGGATGTTATCGAGGAATTAGTCTAAATTTTAATACCAATAAGAAAATAGCTTTATCACTATAAAACTTATAGATCAGTTTACTATTCTTCAAGAAGACCTTAAAATTTTCTATTCTGTTGTTTTCTTTCTGGCTTCTTTCTATTACATTTCAGAGTGCATTAATATCTCTTACAATAAATATCACAATACTAAAAGCTAATCATGATGGAAATCTTTCCAAGCCTTGGCCAACAATCCACGTGTTGATCTTGTTACAATGAAACCCACTACCATAAAGAACTGAACATGCCTCGAATTTCTATTTTCAATCCCTATCCACCTATGAGTGTAAGTAGCAAGGCAGTCAGGTATCAGCAGGGTAGAAAAGGAGGAAAATCTCCCCCCTAAACATAACCAGGCCTAGAGTCCCAAGCCCTAGGCGAAAATCCTGGCCAGTCCTCCACTCTGAGTCTTAGTTTCCACATGGTGATGAGGCTGGATGAGTCATGGGTCCAGACCATGAGTCATGGGTCTCATGGAGATCAGAAAGGTATTACAAGAGGTAGTGTGACAGTCAAGAAAGCTCTGGAGCCAGAGTCCAGTAGCTCTGAATTCAAATCCAGCCCCCTAAGCACTCCTCTAAAGCCCAGTAACTTCACAAACAAAATGGAGATGGGAAAAGCACCTACTTCCAAGGCTTGCAACAACCAAATGAGATAATGGAGGAAAAGTCCTCTGCAAAACTTAAAAAGTTATTCGTATTATCATTATTATATTCTCATGTTGTTTGATGACATTCAGATAGAAATGGTCTGGGGATGGGTGGCTAACTCCTTTATGTTTAAAGGCCTGTGGACTATTGCGCAATCAATAAAACGGCTGCTTTTTCTAGCTCAGTACAAGTACTGAGCTATCAGCTTGTCTTGTGGAGATTTACACAAACAATTCCAGAAAAGATGACAGGGATGATAATCTAAGGTATTATTTTCATTCCAACAGCTTAGAGGTTATGAGCTTACTGGCTCATGGATATGGTTACATTAGTGGAAAACGTTATTCCTAAATTTCTGTCAATCACCATCATGTCCAGAAGCTTGTGGGAAACACTGTGATAATGATGCTCTGGTTTCAGTACAGGTTATATGCTGAACTGTCCAGGATACTGGGGGAGGGTCTATAGCTATGTGGGGATTTTTCATTCATTCCTTTATAAAAGCTAATGAGCTGGGCCCCCAATCAGACTTTTCTAGGTGTTCTATAGGGGTGAATTTTTTGAAATCACTATGATGCAAAACTTTTACCATTTTCTTGTCTAATCCATACTGATCAACAAATGAGGTCTCTTTAAGAATACCCTTTCTGTAACTTCAGATGGAAATGACCTGTTTTTGCATAATGCTATCCATTCTGGTAAATGAATGTCTATGATGCAGCCATTTCTCACACACACACACACACACACACACACACACACACACACACACACACACACACACACACACCCATCAGTTCCAACTGGAACACAGGATATACTGAAAGGAGAAATATTGAGTAAGACTGGAAAAGTAGGGTGGTGCCAGATTAAAAGCCAGCCTATTTTATTATTCAGTAATAAATCAGTCAATAAACATTTATCAAATGTCTTCTATTTTCCAGGCACTGTGCTAAGAGCTAAGGACATTAAGAAAGGTAAAAGACAGACCTTGCCCTCAAGGTGCTCACAGTCTAATGAAGGACACAAATGATGTACAAACAACATCTATCTATCTATCTATCTATCTATCTATCTATCTATCTAGATATACATACATATGTACATATATACATCCATACACGTGTGTGCGTGCATGTGTGTGACAAATTAGACAAAATCAACAGAGGAAAGGGGCTAGGATCAAGTGAGACTGGGAAAGGCTGCCTATAGAAAATAGAATTGTAGCTGGGACTTGAAGGGAACCAGGGAAGCCAGCATGAGAAGAGGAGGAAGAGAGTTCCAGGCATGGAATACAGCCAGGGAAAATTCTCTGAGTCAGGAGCAGCCAACAGAAAGCGCCATAGAACCATTCTGAGAAATGGAGTGACATGACTGGGGTGACCTGACTCTTCACATGGAAGAGTCATTAATCAGTGGTGTGAAGAGTGATCGGAAGGAGGAGTGGAAACAACTGCCACAGTCCATGAAGGGAAGGAGCCCAAGTAACAAGTGTTTCTGGCTTCTCAGAAGTTTGGCTAGGAGTATCATTATTTGTCTTCTCCTTGCCAGCTACCAATCACTTTAACAGTGCTCAAGCTATGTCTTAGAGGAAGAGATGAACTCTATGAGGCAGAGGAAAGAAAGGGATGCATTCCAGGCATGGGGCAAAGGCATAAAGATAGGAGATGCAGTGTCAAGTGTGGGAAAAAGAGAGAAAGCCGGCTTGGGAGGATTATAGAGTGGGACAGGGGAAGTAACATCCAATGAGACTGGAAAGATAGGTTGGGGCCAAATTGTGCTGGGCTAACAGAGGAGTTTCTATTTTATCCTAAAGGCAACGGGAAGTCATTGGAGCAGACTGAGTAGGAGGCTCACATGATCAGAACTATGTTTAAGGAAAATTACTTTGGCAGCAACGTGCAAGATGCAGTGAAGTGAGGAAAGAGGAGACAGGGAGACCAATGAGAAGGCTGCTGCAATAATCGAGGTGAAAGACAGTGAAATACTGAATTAAGGTGGTAGCTGTGTGAGTGGAAAGAAAGGGTCAGATGCCTATGACCCCTTTGTAAATAATATTTTAATTCTCTCCCTCCTTAGTGCTACCTCCTGGATCCCTAGCTTCCCTCTAGTCCTAGCTAAATCCTACTTTCTACAAGAAGTCTTTCCTGATCTCCTTTAACACTAGTGCCTTTCCCTTTGTTTATTATCTCCAATTAATGCTGCATATATCTTGACTGCACATTTTCTCCCCATTAGACTGTGAGGTCCTTGAGACAGGGACTATCTTTTGCCTTTCTTTGTATCTATCCCCAGCACTTAGCACAGTGCCTGGCATACAGTAGGCACTTCATAAATGTTTACTGACTGATGACCAACGCTATACCAATTAAAGTGCCAATGGTTTTATAGAACTAGACAAAATAATGAAATTAATTTAGAGTAAAAATATTTAAATATCTTAAGGGTCTCTGATTTTGTCATGGTGGATGACTCACTGTGTAGGACCAACAGATTGTCTCTGACTTAGTAGATAAGTTCTACGACAGTTGCCTGAAACACAAGAAATTAAACAATTTTCCTCGGGTCAAACAGGTGCAAGTATTTAAGGCCGCATTTGAATCCACGTCTTTTTGACTCCAAAATGAACATTTTATACACTGTGGCATACTGCTTTTATACTGGAAGATCAAAAGGTCAAAAATAAAAAAAAAAGGAAATAATGAAAATACAGAAATGAAGGGGGCTTATAATGACCAGAGCTCAAATTATAGTATAAATCAGTTAAAAGCTATTTATTTATTGGTCAAAAATAGAAAAGAATATCTATGGGGCACATTAAATCAGATCTAGAAGCCAATCCAAGAACACAAACTACAGAAGAAAGAGCTCTGGTCCTTCTAAATTTTCTGCATAAATAGAACCATTTTGTTACTATGCTGTGAAATGTTATAAGTAAAAACCAAATGACACAAAAATCACAGTTTCTTATGTAATCCAGTGTTTTTCTTTGCATATTAAAATGTTTGAGCTTATTGATGTCTGTTAAGTTCACAAAAGACTGGAAAATTTTTAAATGATTAAATAATGCTGATCTGAAAACACAAGAAGAAAAAGAAAGGTGTGGTCAACAAAACCATTTGGAAAAACTAAAGGCAGTTGGCAGAAGATAGGTTCCACTTTCACAACTGTAGTTATGGGATGAATTCATAACTCTCCAAGTGATCAAAGAGATTACAAAAGGCAAATTATGTAAATTTGTATAATTTCTTCATAAACAAAATCAATGTAACTGGTTAAAGAGAAGCTAGAGGGAGAGGAAGGAATCTTTGCAACAAGCAATTTTGATAAATATCTGACATTCAAAATCTATAGAGAATTGACAACTATATTCAAGGAAAAGCCATTTCCCAACAGATAAATGGTTCAAATAATTCAGTATTTTTTAAAATAAGAAATGAACATGATCAACAACTATTTGAAAAAATATCCCAAATCTTTCATACATAGAAATGTAAAGCAACTCGGCCGTTACTATTTTAAACTAAACAAATTGGCAAAGACGGAAAGTCACTGCTGAAGGGATTGTGGGAAGACAGGTACACTATGAATCGGTTGGTCCTTTTAACTGATATAACCATTCTGGAAAATTTGGACTTATGTGAGAAAAAAAGGTCAATAATGAAAAGATTCCTTACAAAACAAAATATTCACAGCAGCACAGTTCATAGTAGCAAAGCATTGGAAACAATGTATAAATTATGGGAAGGTTGAACAAATTGGAGCATATGACTACTAAATATGAGGAATTTAAGGGAAAAAAATCATGAAAAGACTGCTATGAATTAACACAGAGAAAACAAAATATAAAACTGGCCTTATTGGCCTTCTTCAAGCTGTCATGCTCATGAGCTCTGGCCTCCGTGTCCAACCTGAAATTCAAACTCCAACCCTGGGTCTCTGGACTTCTGTTGGTAAACATTCACTTCATCCTGCCTGGGCTCAGATCCACTCCCCTACCCCCCTAGACATCCTCATGCCATGGTAATGCACATGACCCTCCTCTGTCTCCCAGCTTCTGCTTTCCAATTCTAACTCCCAGAACAGCCATGAAGTCAATACTGACATTCCTAAAACAGACATGTCAGTCAACAGCCCTATGACTCCAGTCCCCATCTCCATGACTCCCCGGTCAATGCTCCTCTCTGACCACCGCTTTCTTAGATGCGTTGCCTTCTTTAGGCTTCTTGACAGCAGGGGCTGTCTTGCTTGCATTTGCATCCCCAAGTAACTTTTACCTAAGTGCCTGACTCAGGCACTTGTTCAGAGCAAGTACTTAATACTTGCTTTTTCATTCATGGAAAATTATTAGTAATTTAAGACAACACTAAAAGAAAACATCAGATATACTAGAATTTACTTCCTGTATATGGAACTAAGTCAAATTTATTTTTTTTAAAAAAAAGCTATTCCCCAATTGATAAATGGTCAAAGTTTTCAGAAGAAATCCAAGCTACCTATAGTCATACGAAAAAACACTCTAAATCCCTATTGATTAGAGAAATGTAAATTAAAACAACTCTGAAGTACTGCCTCATATCTATCAGAAATGACAAATGCTGGAGGAGATGAAGAAAAATAGGTACACTAATAAACTGTTGGTAGAGTTGTAAAAGGGTCCAACGATTCTGGAGAACAATTCGGAACGATGCCCAAAGGGCTATAAGCCCATGATTATCTTTTGACCCAATAATACCACTACTAGGTCTGTACACTAAGGGGATAAAAGAAAAAGGAAAAGGACTTATATGTACACAATATTTATAGTAGCTCTTTTTGTGGTGGCAAAGAAATCAAGGGGATGCTCATCAAATGGGGAATGCCTGAAAAGGTTGTAGCAGATGACTGTGAAGTACTATTATGCCATAAGAAATAACATAAGGGGGAGGCAGCTAGGTGGTGCAGTACATAGAGCTCGGGCCTTGCAGTCAGGAGGACCTGAGTTCAAATCTGGCCTCAGACACTTGACATTTACTAGCTGTGTGACCCTGAGTAGGTCACTTAAGCACTTCTCTTGGCTATTCTGATCAATAAATGATCCAAGACAGTTCCAAAGGACCCATGATAAAAAATGCTATCTTCCTCCAGAAAGAGAACCAATGGACTCCAAGTGCAAATGGAATTATACTTTTCTTTATTTTTCTTGCTTTTTTTGTGATATGGATAATATGGAAATGTTTTACATGATTTCATGTGACATCATTTTGCTTGCCTTCTAAGTGGGTAGAGAGAGGTGAAGGGACAGAGAGAATTTAAAACTCAAAATTTAAAAAGAATGTTAAAAACAATAGATTTTTAAAAAAATAAAAATTAGAATAAAGAAAAAGAATATACTTCCTCTCACTGGAGAGGTGGTTGATCATAGGTGCATACTATGATACTCTCTCACTTGGGATTGCTGTATTGGATAGTTTTGTGATTTTCTTTAGTTTTCCTCATTAAATAATCAAATCAGTTTACTTCAAGATGTTAATTCAATTTTTTTTGCTTTCAGTTTTGTTGATTACTTTAGTTTCCAGAATTTCTACTTTGGTGTTCAAGGTTTTCAATTTGTTGGTTTCTAAGGCTTTTTTCTTTTAGTTGCACGCCCATTTCTTTGATCCGTTAGTTTTTTCTCTTGTTGATAAAAGTGTTTAGAGAGATATGAATATTCCTCTAAGAACCCATGTAGCTACATTCCAAAAATGTTGCCATATTGTCTCACTGTTGTCATTCTATTTAATAAAATTAGCTATTATTTTTATTTGTTCTTTGCCAACTAATCTTTATAATTAAGTTTGTCTCTAATTAATTTTAATCCTTTCTTTAATAGCCCTTTATTGAATGTAATTTTTTGTTGCATCATAGTCAATAAAGGGATGTTTATTATTTCTACTTTTCTGCACCTGTTTGTCATCATCTTATCTTATATAGGCAACTATGTAAAGGGGCCATGTAGTGCTGAGAAATATATATGGGTCCATTCTATACCCAATCAGTAATCAATAGATCTATCATTATCTAACTTTTCTTTAATTCCATAAAAATACTTAACTTTTTTCTTGCTTATTTTTTTGTTTTAAGAAAGGCTACTCTGGTGGGTGGAGGGTTATTGGGAAGTAATTATAGTTGTAAACAACAAAATATGCAAAGCATTTTTTTTAAAGAAAGAAAACACTGAAATTAAAGGTGGAAGGTCTGGGATAGAGCCTTGACTCTACCACATGCTTAAATTTCCTGAACCCCCTTTTCCATTTATAAAATTGGCTTAACTCACAGGGATCTGTCCTATGTGGACCAAGGAAAATAATGCATATCAAAGCAGTAATTTAAGTTATTATTATGACTGGTTCTCTTTTTTTGTTAACCCCCAATGCAAACTAAATCACATAATAACCATTTAACTTAGCTGGAAAACTGCAAACCCCAAAAGGTACAGAATAATGACAAGTAACAATTCACATTGTGAATAACTTCTACACATGAAGTTCATAAACACTATAATTTTCTATTTTGTTTTCTTAGTGTTTTCCTACATGTGTCTCAGGAATCACCCATCTGCTTTGTTCTGTTAATGAGAGAGGGAGCAAGGGGACTACAGGTTGGGGGGGAGGAGGGAGAGAAGGACTGGGAGGGAAGAGAAAGGAGGGAAGGGAGGGAAGGAAGGAAAGGAAGCATTTATTAAATGCCTACTATGTGCTAGGCATTGTGCTAAATGCCTGACGGATACTGTCTCATTTGATCCTCACAATAACCCTGGGAGGTAGGTGCTATTATTATCCTCATTTCACAGTTGAAGAAACTGAGGTAAGCAGGTCAGATGACTTGCCAGGGTCACACAGCCGATAAGTTTCTGAGGCAGATTTGAACTTAGGCCATCCTGGTCCCAGTGCTCTATCCACTGTATTATCTCGATTTAAATTAAGAAGGATGGAAAGAGGAATGAAGGCAGTTCTTAGTGGAGGCTTTAGATAGTCCCTCTGGCTACATTTGTTCCAGCTCAATAACATTTCTTGCCTTAATCTACTCCACAAAGTTGTTGGACAGCTAGTTGTCTTGTACCTTCATAAATATGAAATGAAGCCTTTTTTAAAGTGTGATATATATATATATATATACATATATATATGTGTGTGTGTGTGTATGTGTATGTACATATATATATATATATAATATGTATTGCAATATGTATGTAATTTTGAGTCTAGTTGTGTTATATTAACGCATATCAAGATATTATACTCCAAAGTTTGGAATTAATCAACTTCTCCAAATTCCTGAAATATTCTACAATATAGCTATTGTTGGAATGCACTGGGAACCGTTGGGGGATACCAGCAAGATGATTCCATAGAGTAGATGAGCCAATATCATATTTCTTAGTGTCTGAATGACTGCTGAATAAGACAAAAATGAATCCTTCTATAGAATGGGGGGGGGGTCCCCAGCTCTAAGGGCACCACACAGGGACTTTTAGAGTGGAATTTTTTTCTGGCAGAATATGCAAGTTCAGATAAGCAGTTTGGCAATGAATGCTTGGTTTAAATAAAAGACATAAATGAGGAAAGGAAGTTATAAAATAGGATGCAAACTGCTCCTCCCCTTTTTGTGGCTTAGTAAGTTGTTTTGATTTTGAGGAAGCCATTTCCATTTTTCCTGTCATAAAAAGCAATCATTAAAAGAGGTGTGCCGGATCACACTGACTAGTCACATGCAGCAGGGAGGCCAGAGAGCGGAAAGGCTGGTCCCTTTTCATCCTAACTTGAGGTTCTGCCTTTTGGTAAGGCCCCAGCACAACCCGGAAGGAAGGAAAGGCCACCACTTGAAGGGCATTTCTGATGGTTACTGAGATAAGCTATTAAAGAGATAGACTTCTCTCAGGAGAGCCCTGAAAACCTGCTATTCACAGGGAGCTGAGTACCTGATCACCATGCATTTTCCAAAGCAACAGAGCTTAATTTAAACATGAGTTTTTAAAGACTGTGTTCCTAAGTGAATGGTTCTGCTTGTTCAAGCATATTAATGTTCATACAGACTTAAGGAAAAAAATGGACATGAACACAAATTACTTTGTGTGAAATCCTGGCATAAGGATTAATTTTCTTGTGGAAAAGAGGCAGAGATCACACTCAGTGCTTCCTGTCAACCACAGAAATCCCACTATGGTAAAACTCTGCAACCTTCAGAGTTGGAAATCACTTCAAAAATCACGAAGTACAACCCATAACTGAAGTAGGAAATAATTCTATTATTTATCTGCTAACATTAGCATTTTATGAAGTTCAGTCCATCACTCTTATTATATAGCATGGCACAGTTGAACAAGTTGTTTATCTTCTCAGGGCCTCAAGTAACTCAATGCCAATCTGTAATCTGGGAACTTATCACACAGAAAATCCCTAAACCCATGAAGTCATAGGTCTGGCTAGCTCACTCACTCTATCTATCTATACAAGTCAAGAGCCATTTAACAGTAATTAGAACAGCTCATATTTTATAGTCAGGGCTCAGGGAGATCACATAATTTGTCATGTGGGATTCAGCAGAATATCAAGGATTCAAATTCACTTCTTCTACTTCAAGGCACATGTTCTTTCTACTCTATCTAGCTCCCACTGTAAAACTACATATCTGACATCTAGTATAAGTGCAACTCTGCAACTGACTATACTTTGGAAGATGTCATCTGGCCCACTTTGAATTTAGGGTTATAAGCACTTCACGCCAGCTTTGGGTCAGAAGGCAGGGCAATGCCAACCAGAACGGAACCAGCCTCTAACCTGTGGGGGGCTGGAGCTGTACCAAGCAGGCCAGACACAGGAGCATCAAGACACAAACAGAAGTTTAATATATTTGAGAGTGAGAAAAACTGTGTTTGCAAACAGAAGCCCGGCCCTCCAAGGATGGCTTAACACTGCTGCTGCTGGGGCTACTTATACACACATGAAAGGGGTCGGACCACAACACAGTCATTTTCAGGTCTTGAGATAGTTCTCCTTGGGACAATACAGGCATTCTTGAGTCCTGTGGGAAGTCACCATCTCAAATCTGGGGTTGTGATTAGTTGGTGGGGTTCAGAACCAGAGTTCTGTGATGGGAACAGGAGTGTAGTACCTGGCAGTTACAATTGTGAACATGTGATGAATGGCCCTGGGCAGCAGGGGGAGCTAAGTCCCTCAGTGCTGGTGCTGCTCTAAGCAATACTCTCTGCCAGTAGTGGTATCATCCAGAGCACAAAGGATTATTGTTATGCCAAGCTCAAGGTATAGCCTGCTTGCTGGGCCTCAGCTCTGGGAAACAGGGTATCTTCAAAATACGTTGACAGCAGCAAGGGGTTAAAGAACACTGAACTGGGAGTTCACACCTAGCTTGGTCTTCTACTTTTGTGCCTATGAGCCAGTTCTCTCACCTGCCTGAACCTCACTCACCTGTAAAGTGAGAAGGATGAACTGGATTAGCGGTGTCTGATTGCTGTGGATCACATATGGGCTTAGAAGATCACAACTTCTTATCTATGCTTTACTATATTTTTATTTATTTTGTTAAACATCTCCCAATTACATTTTAATGCAATTCAGGATGCACCCAGGGCTCCAGTTAAAGCTTCAGTTATATTTATTAAATTTTGAGCCGGAGGACATCTAAATATCATCTCATTTAGTGAAGCTGAAATGGTGAATCACTTATCCAGGTAAGGGGAAAGAACTGAATTTTGAATGAGACATTAAGTGATGTGGATTTAAGAAAAGTAACAGGATGACAGCGGAAAGACCTAATGATGGTTTAAAGGATGAGGGAAACTTGGGCAAGTTTGGAGACAGCAGGAAAGGAATATGCAGAGAGGCTGAGGATTAGAGGGCACAGGGGATGACGCAGGATTCAATCTGCTGGAGAAGACAGGAGGCTAGGATCAAGTACACATGTACAGGGACTGGTCCTTCCAAGGAGAAATGCCATCTCTTTGTCAGAGACTAGAGAAAAGGAAAAGAGAGATGAAAGCAGGCTTTTTTTGTTTGAGAAGAAGAGAATGAGACATGAAGGAGCTCATGTTGAATGACATCAATTTTATCAGTAAATAAGAGTCAGGTTCCTGAGTTGGAGGCAGAGGAGACAGGAAAGAACTTGAGATGAGAAGAGAAAGTTTAGAATAGCCCCTATGGGGAGTAAGATAAGGAACCAATTAGGGAGGAATAAAAGGACTGCCTTATTGTACTAATCAACACGGTTGTCAGTGTTCCTCTGATGCATTCAGCAACCTGAGAGTGGGAGAGGAAGAGATAGATAGTGGGAGTAATCCAGGGCAAGAACTTAGCAAGAGATGAGCACTGACAGAACAAGGAGGCAAAGTACTTGAAAGCCAGATAATTTAGACAGGTAAGAAGATACTAGCAGTTGGTAGAGGTGGAAATCAGGAAAGAAGAGTACTCTTGTCAATGTGAGCAGAAACAGATGACCTCTGAGTCTTTTAACATAATGACTGTTATTCTGCTAAAATACACCCATAATCTGTTTATTGAAGAATATACAGATTTGCTTGTTCTTGACTTGGGGTGGAGCCAAGATGGAGGAGAGAAAGCAGGGATTCACCTAAGCTCTCCCCCAAACCCCTCCAAAGACCTTTCAGTAATGCCCTAAAACAAATCCTGGAGTGGCAGAACCCACAAAAGGATGGAGAAAAGGATGGGTGAAACAATTTTCCAACCCAGGACAACTTAAATGTTTGGCAGGAAAGGTCTGTTGCACTGTGGTGAGAATGGAGGTCAGACGAGTACAGGCCATGCCAGCACAGACCAGGCTCCAGCAAACCAGGAGCAGGCCTTGGGAGTGGGAGCTATAGCAGCTGCTTCCAGAGCTCTCAGCCCACAGATGGAAAGGGGGCAGAACAACTGGTCAGAAGAAGATTACAGGGGTCTCTTTGCTGGCACTGGGGGCAAAATTCTGTTGCTTTGTCCATACTCAGATCCAGGCTGCAGTCCTGGGTAGCAGTCCCAGGATGAGGAAGAACACTAGCCCATCAGAGCTTGCAGCCACAGTGGAACAGGGACCCTTGTCATAATTCCACGGCAGAAAACAGTGCTTGCGGTCACTCACAGACCAAAGTGGAGGCGTGGAAAGTAGTAAACACATCTCTCCCTAGATCATACCACCTTGGAAGAACTGAAAACCTGTAAGTCTGTCCTAGAAGTATCTCTGAAAACAGCTACACAAAACCCCTAAAACTTGATGCCTTGGATACAGAACCCCACTTTATCAAAGAGTTAAAAGTCAAGAAATAGGTTGGGAAAATGAGCAAACAACAGAAAAAAATTCTGCCCATAGAAAGATACTATGGTGACAAGGAAAATCAAAACACACACTCAGAAGACAACAAAGTCAAAATTCCTATATCCAAAACCTCCAAGAAAAATATGAATTGGTTTCAGGCCATGGAAGAGCTCAAAAAGATTTTAAAAATCAAGCAAGAGAAGTAGAGGAAAAATTGAGAAGAGAAATGAGAGTGATGCAAGAAAATCATGAAAAAAGAGTGAACAGCTTGGTAAAGGAGGCACAAAAAAATACTAAAGAAAATAACACCTTAAAAAACAGAATAGGCCAAATGGTAAAAGAGGTACAAAAATTCAATGAGAGAATGCCTTGAAAAGTAGAATTGACCAAATGGAAAAAGATATACAAAAATTCACTGAAGAGAAGAATTTAAAAAGTAAAACTGGCCAAATGGAAAAAGAGGCACAAAAATTCACTGAAGAAAAGCACTTATTAAAAAACAGATTTGGCCAAATAGAAAAGGAGTTACAACCCTTACTGAAGAAAATAATTCCCTCAAAATTAGAATTGAGCAAGTGGAAGCTAATCACTCTATGAGACATTGAGAAACAATAAAACAAATAAACAATAAATAAAACAATAAAACCAAAAGAATGAAAGAAAAAATAGAAGTCAATGTGAAATATTTTATCAGAAAAATAACTCACCTGGAAGACAGATCCAGGAGAGAGAATTTTTAAAAAGTTATTGGACTTTCTGAAAGCCATGATCAAAAAAAGAGCTTAGACATTGACTTTCAACAAATTATCAAGGAAAACTGCCCTGATATTCTAGAACCAGAGGGTAAAATAGAAATTGAAAGAATCCACTGGTCACCTAAAAGAGATCCCAAGATGATAACTCCCAGGAATATTACAGCCAAATTCCAGAGCTTCCAGGTTGAGGAGAAAATACTGTAAGCAGCCTAAAAGAAACAATTCAAGTATCATGGAGCACAGTTAGGATAACACAAGATTCAGCAGCTTCTACATGAAAGGATCAGAGGACTTGGAATATGATATTCTGAAGGGCAAAAGAGCTAGGATTACAAACAAGAATCACCTACCCAGCAAAAGTCAGTATAATCCTTCATGGGAAAAATGGAAATTCAATGAAATACAGAACTTTTAAGCATTCCTGATGAAAAGACCAGAGCTGAATAGAAAATCTGACTTCCAAGTAGAATAAAAAGGTAAACAGGAAAGGGAAATCATAAGGGACTTAATAAGCTTAAACTGCTTACATTCCTATATGGGAAAATGATACTTGTAACTCATAAGAACCTTCTCATTATTAGGGCAATTAGAAGGAGTATATATAGACACAGGGTACAGGTATGAATTAAATATGCTAGGATGACATCTTTAAAAATAAAACTAAGGAGTAAGAAAGAGGAATGTACTGGGAAAAAGGGAACAGGAGAGGTAGAACAGGATAAATTACCTTACATAAAAGTGGCAAGAAAGAGCTATTACAATAGAGGGGAAGACAGGGAGAGTGGTGGGGAATGCTTGAACCTTACTCTCATCAGAAATGATTCAAAGAGGGAATAACATACACAATCAATTACATTTAGAAATCTATCTTATCCTACAAGAAAGTAGCAGGGAAAGGGGATAAGAGAAAGGGGGGTGCTCATAGAAGGGAGGATGGATTGGGGCAGGCAATAGTTAGAAGCAAAACACTTTTGAGGAGGGACAGGGTGAAAGGAGAGAGAGAGAGAATAGAACAAACGGGGGAAATAGGAAGGAGGGAAATACAATTAGCAATTATAACTGTGAAAAAAAAAATTGAAACAAGTTTCTTTGATAAAGGCCTCATCTCTCAAATACATAGAGAAATGAGTCAAATTTATAAAATTAAGAGCCATTCCCCAATTGAGAAATGATAAAAAAAAAATATGAAGTTAGTTTTCAGATGAAGTAATCAAAGCTATCTATAGATATATGAAAAACACTACCGATTGGAGAAATGCAAATTAAAGCAATAGTGAAGTACTACCTCACACCGTTAGACCACTGCTGCTGCCATTTGTCCTTCATTCTCGAAGAGGACCATGAGATCAGGGAAGTGATGCCATGACATGCAAGTGAATTGGATTTAAGTGAGGTAAGGCTGTGCAGTCACCAGCCACACTTTCTCCTCCAGAACCATCTCGGTCCAGTGGCCAGATGTGTATCAGGACAACTGGAGGTGGCCCAGGATGCAATGGGGGACCTTGGTCTTTTCAAGCTAAGGTCTTTAATAGGTCTCAGTTTGACTGAGGCAGCACCCTTTCAGTGATTAAGGCTTAATTAAAAAAAAAAAAAGACAAAGAATAGCCTCTTTAAAGGAAAAAAAAATCTGGGAAGGGAAGATCCTCAGGGTTTCTGGCCAAAACAGAAACAATTGTTATTTACATTCATTTTGAGCCAATTAGGGCCCAAACAGTGACCAAGTAGGGCTTGGTCTGGGACCAGAGTGATTTGGGATTAAGGATGGTTTTTAAGAAAAAAAATGATAAATGCTGGAGGGGATATGGGAAATTGAGACACTAATGCATTGTTGGAGGAGTTGTGAACTAATTCAATCTTTATGTAGAGCAATTTGGAACTATGCCTAAAAGTTTATAGCACCTCTTTTCTGGTAGCAAAGAATTGGAAATTGAGGGGATGCCCATCAATTGGGGAATGAATGAACAATTTGTTATATATGATTGTGAGGGATTACTACTGAGATATAAGAAATGATGAAGTAGATGCTCTCAGAAAAACCTGTAGAGACTTACATGAACTGATGTAAAGTGAAATGAGTAGAACCAGGAGAGCATCGTACACGGAAACAGCAATACTGTAAGATGATCAACTGTGAATGACTCAGCTCTTCTAAGAATACAATGATCCAAGACAACTCTGAAGGACTTATGAAAAATGCTATCCACCCCCAGAGAAAGAACTGATGGAATATGAATGGAGATGGAAGCATGCTTTTTTAAAATTTTCTTTGTTTTTCTTGGGTTTTTATTTTGGTCTATGTTTTCTTTTACAACACGACTAATATAGAAATAAGTTTTGCATGATTACACACGTATAACCTATATCAAATTGCTTGCCTTCTCAATGACGGGGGTAGGGAGGGAGGGAGGCAGAGAATTTAGAACTCAGTGTTTAAAATGAATGTTGAAAACTGTTTTTATGTGTAATTGGAGAAAAATAAAATATTAAATTTAAAAAAAGAAAATACAAATCTTCTCTTCTCCCACAATCCGTACATTATCCTGCTTTCCAGACCATCTCTCACTGTACTGCTCCTACAGAAAATCAAATGGATATTGTGGTTGTACCATGGATTCCACTTATGTTCTTATTCTGTTTCACTGCTCACACTGCTCAGTGCCTAATAAAATAATGACAAACCTTTTCTGATCAAAGTAGACTAAAGGGAAATCTCCCTCAAAATTTCTGTAACAATTATTATACGATTAATTGGTCAACTAATCATGTATTTCTTTGCAGAATCTCTTCTACATTTGCTTCGAGCTGTCATTTAAATCTTTTACTACTATTTAGATGCATCTAGGTGGCATAGAGCAACCAACTCCTGGAATTTTCTCTGACTGACTCCCATACCAGGAATGCTTTCCCTCCTCATTGCCACCTACTGGCTTTCTTCAAGTCCCAGCTAAAATCCTCCCTTCTACAGGAAGCCCTTTCCAATCACTCTTAATTCCAGGGCCTTCCCTCTGTTAATTACCTCCTATTTAATCTGTACACAGCTTGTTTGTACACAGTTGTTTACACGTTGCCCCTCTCACTAGATTGTGACTCCTCAAGGACAGGGTCTATCATTTGTCATTTTTGTATCCCTAGGATTTGGCACAGTGCCTGCTACATAGCAGGTGCTTAACAAATGTTTACTGACTAACTGAATGGATAAGTAAATCTGAGAAGTATCTGCATAGTGATGAGATCACCATGTGAAACAGTATAAAGGGAGAAGAAGCCCAGGACAGAGCCTTGGTGGCCATGCAAGGTTAAACATGATCTGGATGAAGATCCAGTAAAGGAGACTGGAAAGGAACAATCAGATGGGAGGAGAAACTGGAGACAAGAGTGTTGCAAAAAACTGAGAGAAAAGACAGTATCAAGGAGAAGGAAGTGAACAACAGTGTCCAAGGCTGCAAAGTGATCTAGAAGTAGGACTGAGAAAAAGGCCATTAGATTTGCCAATTAAGAGAGAGTAGAGTCTTATCAGAGGCATTTCAGCAGGAATTTCCCCAACCAAATACTCTCCTTCTTATCCTAGATACAGTATTGTAAATATCTTATCTTTTTTGATTGCTTTAATCCCTTATTTGGTTAAGTATTTGCCCACAGTCACAGTTGTGAAATATGATTCTCTTCTAATTTTTTTGCTATCATCTTTAATATTCTATATCTTGTTAGAGATTGTAGTATGTGGTATAAGAAGCTGGTCTAAACCTAATTTCTACCAAATTACTCTTCATTTTTCCAAGCTTTATTTTTTGTTAAACAGGGAGTTCTGACCCAGTGATTTCACTGTTGGAAACACACCTTAAGGAGGTCAATGATAAAGCAAAGGTCTCTCTTTCTCTAAACACCAAAATATTTAAGGCAGCACTTTTAACAGTATATTAGGAAATACAGGGTTAGGGTGATATAAAATATATCAATTAAAATATTTTTTTTAATTCTTCAAATCATTATGTTTTTAAAAAGACTCTTTTAAATATATAACAATCTAATAGGAATTTGCACTGATATATTTATTAAAACTCTTAACATTGTACCTTGGTCATAAAAAACATTCAAGGAAATATACATCTTAGATTAAAATGGTATGAAATCTAGCCCACAAGCAGACAGATTGCAAATTATGCCTTTACCCCACACCAAATGCCATTCTGCTGTCTATAAATTGCTGCATAATTTCATATCTTTTAAAATAGTAACCAATTAAAAGATATTCAACACATGTTAGATCCCTTCTGTTAATGCTAAAAAAAAAAAGGCTCCTTTTCCTATTATGAATGGAAAGAATCAAAGTGAAATCAAGATTTGTTCTCTAACTCAAAATCAACATTGAGAAAAGAACAAATATCCTTATGTAACAATCCGATATCAATAATTATCTGAACTCTGAGTCATGAAATAGTCCTCCAAAGGCTTTAAAAAAAAAAACCCAACAACCAACCAAAAATGTAAAATGATAATTTTTGCTGGAATGAAACTTATGTTCAATATAAGGGTAACATTTATCTGTACCACTTTGTGTTCAGAATTCTCAAAAGATGCCCAGCATAAGGAATACTAATTACAGTAAAGTTATGGTAAGTAAGAATTATTCAAACCTCACATTTAGATTAAGATCACATCCTTATACTTCAAAGACAATACATTATTTGGGGCAGAACTCTGACAATTTACTGAAAGTGGTCCCTTTGACAAAACATTTCCACATTCTTGGCCTGTGAAATCTGCTTTCAAAAGCTCTCTCAATTTGTTCCTTTTTTTTTTTTATCATTGTCATGGATAAAACTCCAGTTGAATAACACTACATAGCTGGATGATGATAACAGTTTATTCATCTGTAAATTAGTAATAATAATACTTCTTCACTAGACTATTGTGAAGAAATTGCTCTGAGAGAGAACCAAGATGGCAGATTAGAGGTGGCCACCCAGCTGAACTCTCCCCACATTCCCTTCCAAATAACTTTAAAATAACACCTCAAGTCAAATTTTGGAGTGGCACAGCCAGCAAAAGATTAGAGTGAGCCATTTTTCCAGCCTAAAACAACTCAGGAGGTCAGCAGTAGAGGTCTACAACAATAGGGTGTGAGTCAGTTCAGAATATGACAGCAGTGCCAGACACAGGCCTCGGAGGCAGCTACGACAGCAGCAGCTTCAAGGGTTAGACAATAAGTCAGAAACAGATTATAGGAGATTTTGTGCTGGCACTGGGTGCGGCTGGCACTGATTCACATGCAGCTATGGGTTGCAGTTCCAAGGAGGCGAGAAGTGCTTAGGGTTGGTCACAAGGGAGCAAGGACTCCGGCACCAGGTCCAAGGCAGAGAGGAACACTGGCACTTGTGGCTCCAGGGAGCAGAGAAGTGTTAACACCTGAAGCTACGGAGAAGCGATGTAAAGACCAGAGCGCAGACTAGGACAGCAGAGACCACAACTCTCCCTAGATCACATCACCTTGGAAACACCAAAAACTTGCAGATCCCCAGAATTAGCTCTGAAAACAGCAGCGTGAGAAAACCTAAAATTAGGGATAGTGCAACCTAACTCCAGGGGAGCAGAGCTCAACTTCAACAAAATGTTGGAAAAAATGAGCAAACAACAAAAAAAGAACTGGACCACAAAAAATTACTATCATAGCAGGAAAGAGCAAGATATAAACTCAGAAGAAGACAATGCAAAAAACGAACAAACCAACCAAAAAAACCAGCTACAAGCAAAGCCTCAAAGAAAAATGCTAACTGGACTCAAGTCCTCCAAGAATTACCAGAAGAGGAATGGTAGAAGAAAACTGGGAAAAGAAGTGAGAGTGATGCAAGGAAATTATGAAAAGAGAATTAACAGTTTGGTAAAAGAGGCACAAAAATTCACTGAAGAAAAGAATTCCTTAAAAAGTAGAATGGGCCAAATGGAAAAAGAGGTACAAAAGCTCAATGAAGAAAATAACTCCTTAAAAATCAGAAATGAGTTCTAATGGACACTAATGACTCCATTAGACATCAAGAAATAATGAAACAAAGTCAGGAGAAAGAAAAAAGAAAAGAAAATGTGAAATATCTCATAGGAAAAAAATAAGTGACCTGGAAAACACACTGAGGAAAGATATCATCATACAGCATGTGTGAGTGAGAGAGAAAGTAGAAGGGGGGGGGGAGAGAGAGAGGGAGAGCTTTGATTGTTGTTATTTAATCACTTCCGTCATGTCTCTGTGACTTTGTTTCAGTCACTCTTTGTGACCCCTTCTGGGGTTTTCTTAGCAAAGATAGCAGAGTGGCTTGATACTTCTCCAGCTCATTTTACAGATGAGGAAACTGAGGCAAAAAGGGTTAAATGACTTGCCCAGGGTCACACAGCTAGTAAATGTGTTTTGATTACCTCCCTTCAATTAGCCAGATAATAAAAAAACAAAAACAAAACCATGCCACTTTCTTCAAATTTCAGAATTATCACTGCTGTCACTACTTTTTAAAAATTAAATCTTCCTTCTGAAATTTCACTTTATCTTCTATTATCTTGATGTTTTAATCTTTTCATTTTGGCTGCTTTCCAGCGATCTTATCCTAAGAGGGTAACCTCTCAAGCACTCCCAATGCTACTGCCTGTAAAGGGGTGACCTTCTATACTCTGCTCTCTACAAGAACGCCTGCTTTTAAAACCACAGCATGCTGGGAATCAGGAAGACGCAGAAACACAAGCTCAGCACTCTGAGAAAAGCCCCTGACCACACAGCTCAGTACACCGCCTATGGTCACGACACCACAGTGTGCTACATTCGAGAGTCCTGTCGCCTTGTGTGATGTCATCTTTTATTATTTATTAGCATTCTGTAGTCACTTAGACCAGAGAGCTAACCTAGGGGTTTTTTTTAATTAAAAAAATAGGAACGCCAAATCTTGTGTGGCTTTTAAAACCCTCCGCAACCTGGCTCCTTCCTCCCTTTACAACCTTCTTGCTCCTTGCACCCTTCCCCGCCACATACTCAGCAATCCTCCTCCCAGCACTCCATCGCCCAGCTCTGGTCATTCTTCTTTACTGTCCTCTGTGCCTGGAACAGTCTCCTGCTTCATCCTGCCTCCTAGTGCTACTGGCTTCTTTCCTTCAGGTCTTGGCTGAAATCCCACTACTAGTAAGAAACCCTCCGGATCCCTCTTCCCGCTAATACCTTCCCTTTATGGGTCATCTCCAAGTTACTCTGTATACATCTTGTTTGCACATAGTTGTTTGTCTCTCCCATCATACCAGGAGCTCCTTAGGGGCAGGGGCTGTTGTTGGCTTTTCTTTGTGTCTCTAGACACAAAGTATCTAGTATAGTGCCTGGCACACAACAGGCACTTAATAAATGCTTGGTGACTGCCTCTGGAAGTCTGGTTAAGCCTATGGATTCCTTCCCAGTATACTATGTTTCTCTTTCTCTTCTCATCTCTCCCTCCTGGCTCCCTTCCCTTCTCAACTAAAATCCCAATTTGTACCGGAAGCCTCTGGCGGCCCTCCTTCCTGCCAGTGCTGTCCCGCCTCTCTACCGCTGATCATCTCCCATCTATCCAGCGTAGCTTGTTTGAGGCTGGTCACTGCACCAACCAGCATTCCTAAGTCTTTTCAGCTGTTGGTCTTTACAGTGACATCTCGATTATGTAAAGTGTTCTCTTGGCTTTGCACTTTTCATTCTTCATCAGTTCCTATAAGTCTTCTGACTTTATCTGAAACAGCTCCTTTTGTCATTTCTTATGGTGTGATACACCATTAAATTCATAGAATTTGTTCAGTCATTAACCAGTTGACAGGTACCCCCTTGGTTTCCAGTCGCTGACTTGCGTGAAACATTCCTCCTTATGTATCAGCTTTCTATAGTCACTCAGACCAGAGTTCCTTAGAGGGTTTGTTTTTTTTTAATTAAAAAACATGAACCCCAAATCCTCCATAACCTGACTCAGAGTCTTTCTTGGATGAAATTTTCAGAAAGAGAGAAAATTCATAATTCACTTTAAAAGATGGTAAATGAGTTAGTTTCAACCATTAAGGAACAGAAAAGTTGGATTTTGGAATATTTTATGCCTTTCTAAAAGGATATCAAATTCCAATCCCTATATCAAAAGGAAATTTAGAAAATAAATTGAAATAAGTCCATGGATAAACCCCATTCCCCACACTACATGTTTCTATTGACCAATATATATAACTCAAGTAAAGTTTGGTTGCAAAGAAAAATGGAATTATTTTGAGAGACCAGTGAGACACAGCTCCATATTATAGTGATCCCAGTTTAAAATAATTTTTTTCTTTCTTACAAACTTAAAAAAAAAAAGAGGCTCTAGATTCCATACAAAATGCTAAAGCAAATCTTGGAGAGTGTGGGGGGAATTTAATATGCAAAGGGGAACGTTCTGCAACAAACCTGAAAAGGTATTCTGGAAGCAGGACTGTGAGCCAGAGCTGGTATTTTATCTTGCGGCAGCAGGGAGCCACCAGTTTACTGAGCAGGGGAGAGACCTAGTCAGATGTGTGCTTTAGGAATATCACTTGGTGTGAATGGTCTGCTGAGAGGACAGAATGGGAGCAGGGAGACCAATCAGCAGGTCTTTGCAACTGCCCCGGTGAGAAGTAAAGAAGGCTTGAAACGAACCATGGAAGGGGGGTGTGATGGGTCCTGGGGGGAGGGCACTGTGGGAGCAGTGGAGACAAGCCTTGGCACCAGACCTTTCCCAATCCTTTCTTGAACTTACAATGCGAGGGAACTGTGAGTGTCCTGAAGTGTGCTCTTTTTACTTCTCAACAGTTCTAATTATTAGGAAGCTTTCTTCCTTTTTCCAAACCAAAATCTGCCTTGAATATCAGTTTGAACCTGATCTAGTCCACAAATACCCTGTCAATAGCATCTCTGTCAACATGAAATAAGATTTCATTTTGTAGCTTGGAAATATTATTTTATAGAAAATAATCTTCATCCTGGGAGCAGCTAAGGTGGTGCCATAGGGTATAGAGGGCCCCAACTGGAGTCGGGAAGACTCATCTTCGTAAGTTCAAATCTGGCCTCAGACACTTACTAGTTGTATGACCCTGGGCAAGTCATTTAACCCTGTCTGTCTCAGTTCCTCATCTGTAAAATGAGCTATAAAATGGCAAACCACTCCAGTGTATTTGCCAAGAAAACCCCAAATAGGGTCGTTAAGAGTTGGACACAACTGAAAACAACTGAACAACAACAAATCTTCATCTTGTAGACTTTTAAAGTAATTACTTATAAAATGCAATTACAAGGCCACTTCTGCCAGTTTTTAAAGCAAGCATAACCTTGGATTAACCTATATTCAGCAGGATATAGCTTTCAGATTTAGAAGGGACCTACGAAAATCTAGCCCAGGGGTGGGCAACTTTCAGCCTTGAGGCCACATGTGGCCAGCCCTCTAGCTCTCTGACTGAACCCAAACTTCACAGAACACATCCCCTTCATAAAAGGATTTGTTCTGTAAAACTTGGACTCAGTCAAAAGGCTGCACCCAAGGACCTAGAAGGCCACAGTTTTCCCACCCCTCATCTAGCATTTTGTAAACTGGAAAACTAAGATCCAAAACAGTGCAATACTTGCCCAAGGTTACATACATAGAAGGTATCACAGCTGGGATTGGGACTCACCTTCTGGCTCTAAATCTACTGCAATTTTCACTAAACCACGGCATCAGCTAGTCAGACAGGACACCTCACCCCTCAAAATACTGTGGTCAATTGAAGTTTTCCTTTAGGCATCATGTGAGAGTATAATAAAAATACCTCAGTTGTCTAATAAAAAAAAAATCATACAACTCTTTTTGCATAATCAAGTTTCACTTCTTTCTATACGTGTCTGGTCCCCTGGCCGCTTTATTATAACTTTTATATGTATGCCTACTGTGTGTCTGTGCTATGCTCAGGTGGTCTGCATTTGTGGGGTCATTTCATGCACTGCTGACTTTGGAGTTAGGAAGGTCAGCAAGTGAGTTCACATCTTGCCTCTGAAATGCACTGCCTTTGTGAAAGAGGCAAGTCACTTATCTCTCAGGGCTTCAGGCAGCTTTCTAAAATTCTGAATGGCAAGAAGGTGGCAATCTGCACTTCTAGAAAGCATTCCCTCACTGGGAGTTCCCTATGTGAATGAAAACACAGATCCAGTTTTTAAAAAGTCCTCATTTTAAGCTCAATGCCACATATTGTTATTGCCTCAACCTATTCACATCATGAATTGCAATAATTCCAGTATCTGAAAAAATAATCACAAATATATTTCTAAGAACAAAATTTTTTTCTGACATTTGTTTTCTGAACTTCTAAAACATTAATGCTCTGACTTTACAGAATGCTATTTTCATTCTAGAAAAAACTTTAAAGATTATCTATCCAATCCTCTTATTTTAGAAAACAGGAAATAAATTCAGAAAAGGTTAACAACCACAACAACAGTATCTATTTATATATTACTTTAAGGTTTGCAAAAGGCAAAACCAGGCCTATAACTCAGGCCTCTTAACTGTTTTCAAGTTACTACACTACCTTCCTGGAAAAAATAAAAATAAAAAAGGCACCAGAAGTTGTACAAATGACTAACAAGTCAGAAAGCAGCAGGAGTTTCGAGCTGAATTTTTTTTCAAGTCATTTTTATTGTCACAAGAGAAGTCAAGAAAAAATAAAAGTGAATAGAAATGTTGGAATTTATGGCTTAATTTAAGTCTAAACTATCACATGCCATTAACTTTTTAGTTTCCTTAAAAATATTCCAGCAATTACTAACAATTTCCTGCTTCCTAGCCAAGTTTCAATCCTTTATTATTCATTTATTCCATTCCACATTCAACATTAATTTCAAATACTATATGGAATTTTTGACACATTGCTTCTACAAATAAAAATGATGTGATGCTCGATGTGTCCTTATCTACTTTGGCCATAATATCCTTGAAGTCACTTAACGAGCTAATAAAATATGAATTTCCTTTACTGAAAACATGTTGATGATTATAGACCTATAGTTTTCGGTCTTTATCCAACTAATTACAGAACTGGCAAAATATCCTATCTGATGGGAATAGTACAGATTAAAGTATATAGACAGACAGACAGACAAGCAGACATATGCATTCACTCTTCATATTCCACTCTTGTATAAAAGTCCATTCTTTATTTTAAAACTACAGGAATGGTTGCTAAATAAAAAATAAATAAATAAAAGGCCTTAATGGACAAATAGCTATTTTATCTTTTTGCTAGTAACCAACTTTTAATATAGATGGCAATTTTAAGCATTATAGCTTTATAAGAGAATCTATTTTTAAAGGACATCATAATAAATACAAAGATTCTGAGCATAAAACAATGATTTCATATTCATAGTCATTAACCAATGTTTTGTGAACTTGGCAAAATAAATACAAACTATGATTATTAGTACCACTACTTTATATTGGTGGTAAAAATATACATTTCTAAATTCTGCTAACTATTAAGGATCATTCAGGAAAAAGGAAAATATTTTAGGAGGTAGTTGCAGTTTCATGAAAACTCACAAATAGCAATTAAAGATGAATTTTGAAAGTCATTTTGAATATTAATGTACATTTTTCTTTTTTAAACTGCTTCTAAGCTTACATTAGAATATCTGAAGCCCCATCATCACAACTTCTATTTTTTGGTTTAACAACAGATTAAATTTTGGCATATACAACAAATAAGTATAATTATCCTTATAAAACAATACAGATTTTAAAATATTCTTTACACTGTAAGTTCCAATATTTCTGTTCACTTTAATTTTTTTCTTAGCTTCTCCTTGGGACAATAAAAATGGCCTGAAGAAAAAGTCAAACTCCTTCTGCTTCCTAGCTTGTTAGTCAATTGTACAGCTTCTGGGGACTTTTCCTCCCAGGAAGGCAGCACGCTCTATTTGGAAAACTTAGGAGACCTGGGTTACAGGCCTGGCACTGCCTTTCTGCAAACCTTAAAGCAGCACACAGACACTGCTGTTGTTCCTGCTGCTGCTGCCGATCTTGTTTCTACTGCTACTAATCTTTTCTGAATCTGCTTATTTCTGAAATGAGAGGATCAGACAGATAATCTTTAAGGTTCTTTCTAGAATGAAAGTAGTATTCTATGAAATCAATGCACTAATATTTTAGGAGCTCACAAAACAAACATATGTCAAAATAAATATTTGTTCTCAGAAATACATTTGTGATCATTATTTCAGATGCTGGAATAAACAGAATTCTTGATGTGAATGACTTTGAGAAAATCATTTACATAAAGAGGTATGCTAATTAATTGGGACAAATAATAATTCTGTTATGGTTTCATTTTGTGATAGCAATGATAATGGCTTCTGTGTGTCTGACCTGGATCAGACCTAAGTGGATTGAGCGGGTTTCCCTACCATTAGCTCTCTGTCAGTTAGGTGCTACGTTTCAGGACACCCATGAGTGTTCCACTGTTTCTTCTGTTTGGTCTTCAAATAAGGAAAGGTGTTTAGAGGCCTCTGACACCTGGAGTGAGGGTTACTGATTCCAGAAGAGAGAAGAGACCAGTAAAACTATTGCAATGAAGAAAAAAATACTTGGCCCCTGAAAGACCGGGATACCAAAGATTATGAAAAGCCCACTTACATCAGTGAAACTCCTTTTTTATTCAAGGTTGTACAAAAACCACTTCCAGAGTAAGTCTAGGTATCTGAATCAAATTTTACAACATCCATTCAAAGACTGTTTTAGAAATTTTTAAACTTTTAAATGGCATGAAAGTCTTGTCACCACTTGGGGAATGATGAACTGTGGCTATTCTGAGAAACAGAATTGCTCTAAAATTACAGATTTCTTGGTGCCAATGGTATTCCACAACACAACTCTGAACCATGCCATATATCATGAGGGGTTAAGAAATTTATCCAAGAGATAGAGAGATAAATATGCTTTAAAGGCCTGGGAACTCACATGACTTAAACTCCATCGAAAACCCATGAGCTATATCTAGAGCTAGACTTTGAAAAATGGATTGCCAAAGGAACACTTAATACACACTGTGATGTGTGGCTTCATGTTAAAGCATGTCAAAATCTTGTTAACTGAATGCCAAATTGTGCAAAACATGTGACCATATCTGAAGGATGATATATTGCATATTTTAAGTTTTTTAAAGATGTAAAAATTCTAAGGTTTATTATGTGTCATTAAATTTAATTATTTTTGCTTTGCTCCAGGTAATCTGCACACACTATACAAATACATGAGTGGCATAGTAAAAAGAGCACTGTGCTTAAGAGTCAGAAGGTATAAGTGTGATAGTGAATCTGCCAATTAGTATGTGACTGCAGACCAGTCGCTTAAATGGAAATCCCATGTGTAGCACTTACATGTGAGCTATTAGTATACTTAACAGTCAATCATATGTGCCTTTAAACCTCCCCACATGTTATTTCTTAGAGTGGGGCTACTTAATCTAAGTACCAACTTGTTTTCAGTAGTCATTCCATGATCTAAGATGACGGCCAATTTGTCTAAACATATGCTGTGAGTGATTAGTCGCTCTATGAATACTGAACAGGAGGGCAGGGGTTCTGCTTCCATGTCAGCATTTATAATTTAGGACAGAAAGATGCTAAAACTTGTACTTTCATATTATTTCTTTTGAATACCATGTATGAAATTACAAAATGACACTACAGCTTGGCTTGTGTCCAAGCATTTTTATTCTCAGTTCAATAATTATTCCCTTCCATTTTTGCTGCTTGCATGTTGGCCAAATATTTATCATGGGGAGGTGACAGCAAACTATCTGTATCCCCCTTCTCAAAAGCACTTCCTCTCAATCTCTACCACCTGTTCTTTTCTAGTTTCTAGTCTACTTCTGATTTTTTTCCTCCAAAACCATCATCCTGTGGGTCACTAGGAGAATAACTTAATTTCTTTAAAGTAACAAACTTAGATCAGTTAATATAGCAAATAATCATGAGGAATGATCTATATGTACATGCAACATGCCAACAAATATTGTCCATGAAATGTTTCTAAAATCAGAAGAAAGCCTCCAACATTGGGAAGATTTTCTAAGAAGGATCATAGAAGCACAGGGACAAGAAGCAGCTGGGTTAGTCAGTGTGGCTGAGTAATAACTTAATACCATCGATAGAACTACCTAACGGTAGAATTCCTGGTAGTATCACAGTTTTACTGAAATATCAAACTACGCATTAACTTTAAGAGTATTCCTAAAATTCTGGACATATTTTTATTACATTAATCAAGTGGAAATGGATGAGAATCAGATATAGGAAGGTAGGATCCAGTCACCTGTATACTTCTAATAGCATCTATAGGTTCAGGGGATGAAATTTCTGATTCTAAATGTATAATATAAAATTTTACTCCTGTCAACTTTTTATTTACTAGATTTGCAGCTCTTTCACATCTTATTTGATTTCTAATATAATGTTATTTACTCTAGATATGATATGAGCAAATTGGGTGTCAAAAGGAAGAAATATCTGATACTTTAATGATTTTTTATAATCTTTCATAGTTTCACAGAAATACATATGGCACAAAAACATGATTCTAATTATTATAGGCAATTATGCCAAAAACTTATGGATGAATAGAAGGCATTCACTTAACAAACATTTATTAAAGGCCTACTCTATGCAATATCAGAGATGTTCCATCAGAAAGGAATCTTAGTGAGATCATCTAGTCATCTGATAGATGTGAACAATGAGACCCACAGAGATTAAGTGATTTGAAACATCAAATTCACAAACTTCTGAAAAAACCATAAAGGACTTATACAAGAGAAATAGCATAACCTGACGCATCACATTTATTATCTTCCACGCATTTCTCCCTCCTATTTGGACTAGGTCATATGCTTTCCTTGACCCAAAGGATCAATATGGTGACTATCACACTCCTTGCTAAGTAATCAGCACATCAAATTAAGTATCCAGGGAAAGGGATACTGCTATCTATTGGTGATAAGACTCAAAGAGTCTTATAATTATGGCGAAGCCTTAGATTTCCACTTTTCACTTTGACAAATACCACTGGGGCTCTAGGGTGGGAGACAGAGATTCACATGAACTTTTTCCAATTATTTTTTAAGAATGACTAGGTAGATAGTAAGTAGATCTGGCTGACCATAATTAGGGCTCCTAAAACCAAGATGATTAAAAAAATCACAGGGGCAGCTAGGTGGTGCAGTGGATAGAGCACCGGCCCTGAAGTCAGGAGGACCTGAGTTCAAATCCGGCCTCAGACCAAACACTTGACACTTACTAGCTGTGTGACCCTGGGCAAGTCACTTAACCCCAATTGCCTAAAAAAGTAAAAAAACAAAGCAAAACAAAAAAGGTACATGTGGGACAATGTCTCTGCCTCAACTGCATTTTAACAATCCTATCATTATGTAGGAAATTCCAGTACAAGACCTAACTAGCGAGAGCACGCAGGTTTTCAAAACAAAACATCTGGCAGTACTGGGAAAAAGTCATCTTCCTCCAGTCCTATACAATATCCGGATTGCTCTGTACAAGTCAAGTGATCCATAGTAATATCAAAGTGAGAGAGTAGAAGGTCATATTGAGTTTGTGATCTTTTCCCAAGGACTTATAAGGGCTTGGTCTCCTGAACCAATGGTCTAGATCAAAGAGGGCATCCATCTATTATTTCAGCTACCACCGAGGCAATACAAGATCTCTAGTGTATATAGCCTCTTCAGACATGTAAGGAGTTCATCACGTTAGCACTATTCAAACACACCACAGCTGAGATGGACAGCAACCAAGAAGGGGAAGATGTAGGAGTTTTACTGTAAGAGTCACAAAGAGCTAAGCAATGGTCCAAGTGGTGAGGTTTGGCTGATACAGGAATGGGAGGTGATAGCAGCTGCTGCTTTCAAATCACTCAATGTATCAGGCGCACAAGTTTGTGGACATCTTCTTGTCTGGATGCAATACTGTGACAGGGAAATAAAGGTAAACTTAGGTCTTTTTATTCTCTGAATTGCACCAGCTACACCAGTTCTTTCCCCATCCCCTCCCCGCCCACAAATGGGCTATGACTAGAAGTTAAGACTTGATGTGTATATCAGGCTCCATGAGAAGAAGCAGGTCATTAGCCATGTTTACCTGACCTAATTCATTACAAATAGGAGCAGCCAGGCCATCCAAAAACGGATCTACCAGAGTAGAAGTCTTCCATGCCAAATCTTGTTGACTTAGGGTCCAGAAGGAACTGGCACATTCTGTCTTGGTCTCTTTGCCGGCTGAGGCAGATAAATTTGCTTATTAGTAAGCTTGGCTCTAACAGGGGACTCTTTGTGGCTTCCTGAAGAAGTCTCTTCTCACTTGTTTAATAGGGTGTATTATCTGTGAGGCTGAGGTAGCCTAGAATACTGTCTGGTGAGTCAGGCAGGCCACCAGTGCCCATCTGGTCCAGGATATTGAGAATCCCAGAGGAGAAAGTCTACAAACAACTTGCTCTTGGCCAAAAATCCCGGAAAGTTTGTGGCACTCATGATGTAAAGGGCCTTTCCCCCTGCCCTACTCTCTGACTGCTTACAGGCCAGGAATCTGTGGCCTCTGGAGGTCTTAAATGCATTTAAGGCACCCTGGTTAACTTTCCAGAGGCCTGCTGTTAGAGCTCTCTAGTCTCTGGAGCCTCATGTTAGGGAGCTGGCATTATAGTGAATAACTCTGCCATTGTAGCTGTAACTTATCTGTCCTGGGATAATAACGTCATATCTGACTCGAGACCCACCTGGGCAGAAGAGGCAGCATGTGAGGAAGACAGGCCTGGTCTTTAAAAAAAAGAAATCAAACCACTAGGCTAGTTTAGCTACGTCTATCTGCGGAAAACAAATTTAAAAGGGATTAGATGGGCAAGTTAACTGGACGAGCAAGTTGTCAAAGTTCAAAATTGAGGAAGCCTAGAGCTTATTAAGGTACCAAAATTAAGAGAGTCCCAGGGAGCTATTTCTTTGACACAATAAACCTATTTTCCTGAAGCTTAGGTCTGTTTTTGCAGCTATCTGTGAGACTCCCTCCTCGCCCTCAACATCCACCTGCTTCTTATTAAGTGACTCCCACTGAGCTTTGTCTCCACATAACCCAGTTCTACTTTTCAAAATGACTGCTATCTCAAGTGAAAAGATCCCAAACTTAATTCGCTGTCTTCTTCCAAAAACCAGCCCCTTGAGGCAGCTAGGTGGCGCAGTGGATAGAGCACCTGCCCTGAAGTCAGGAGGACCTGAGTTCAAATTCGGCCTCAGACCAAAACTTGACACATATTAGCTGTGTGACCTTGGGCAAGTCACTTAACCCCAACTGCCTCACCAAAAAAAAAAAAACACATCAGCCCCTATTTCTACCAATGGCATTACTTCTCTCCAGAGTCAGTGTACACATAAAACATTAAGAATCACCTTTGACTTGTCCTCTCCTAGGTTCCAACACCAGTCTCCAATTCCCAAGCCTTATTCCTCTCCTTTCTGCCCACACTTTAGTTCAAAGCTTCATTACAAAACATTCTGTGACTCTCTACTGGCTCTGGGAGAAAAAACAAACCTCTCAGCCTGTCACTTGAGGCCCTCCACAACCTGCTCCCTATATACTTTTCCAGCCTTATTTCCTATCATTCCCTTCATGGGGTCTCTGTTCCAGCTAATCTGTACTACTCGTTGCTCCCTGAACTTGAGACTCTAGCTCCCACCTCCAAGCGAGAGAACTTGCATTTTACTCCCTTCTCATTTCTGCTTTTTAGAGTCTTTACCTTCTTTCAAGGCCCGGCTCAGGTACCACCTCTTCTATGAAGACTTCCCAGATTTTCCAGTTTGGTAGTGCTCTCCTCTTCTTAAATAAACTTCCAATCTTTCAAGTATTTATTAAGTGTCCACATACGATCTATATCCATCCCATAACATACTCAGCAGAAAACAAGCTTCTCAAGGTCAACACTGGTTTTCTATTGCATGTGTATCCTCATCATCTAACTCTAAGCCTTAGAGTAATGTAAAAATGTTTGGTTGCTGAACTGGATGGATAATCTCTGTTCATTGCCTTGCGCAGACAACATCTGGAGGACTACGTTCCATTCTAAATGCCCTGTTGTAGGAAGTAACTTGGCAAGCAGGTGTGTGTCCAGAAGAGGGTGACCAAAAATGATACAAGGACTCAAAACCATTTGAGAAGAGGAGCAAATGAAACAAAGCGGGATGTTCAGTCTGGAGATCAGACCAGTGAGGGGCGTAAGAGCTGTGTCTGAAGGGCCTGACACATTGGAGAAGGACTAAAATTTTTTCCTTTGCCTCCAGAAGGCAGAGATGGGAGCAATTGGGGGGGGGGGAAGAGAAGGTAATAAAAGTTAGATGAGTTTCATATCAGGAAAAACTGCTTCGACAATTAGAGCTACCCAAAAGTGGACTAAGATGCTTGTGAGAAAGGTCTCAAAATGGAAGCGAGGTAGCCCCAGAGAAGGCATATTGCAGAGGGAATGCCCCCTCAGGTACAGACAGGAATAGATGCTCAGGGAGCTTTTTCCAATCCCAAGAGTTAGAGTTCTTTATTTATTGTGTCCACTGTTCCTTCCAGGCCCTTAACTACCTTACAATGGATTATCACACATAACCTCCAAACAAAGGGCTTCTTAACCTTTTTGATGCACTGGACTTCCATAGGATAACATACATAGGATTACAAAATTATAAATGAAGCTAATTATATGAATTATGAGTGTATATGACTTTTCTAAATATTCTATCCCCTGCCCACCCTCTCTCTTCTAATCCATCCAGAACTTTTACTGCGTATGCATTTACAGATCAGACACACAATTAATATTTTAGGATATAAAACTTTCTAGGATAAACAAGTACTTGTAAAGTTAGGGGAAAACATTATTGGCAATCCTAGACAAAAAGATATAAAGCACAGTTGTCCATGGATTATTCCAAAAAGCTATCAATCTCTCTGAAAAAATCAGTGTCATTAGAAAGCAGAACTATATCTACTGTTCTTTTCTGTTTAGTTAATAAAGCATTTTAATGATCATGTTTATTATACTGATCTATACTGAAAAGGTAACACATACCTTTTTGTGACCTTTAATGAACTATTCATATACTTGAATTCTATGACATCGTAAAAGAATGAAAAGGCCTCTAATAAGTCAGGTGACACACTCTTACTTCCAGTCTGGAAAACGTGTGCCTGCTGTGCTAAGGAAGCCCTGCTACAGTTATCTCACAGATATCTATTCTCACCACTTCTCAGTTTCACCTACAATTATTTTGAAACTATTAAATAAAGCATGAGAGAGTTTTCATGATGGTGTAAGAATGCTCATTTGGTTCTGTAACAAGATCGATATGAAGGAGAAGTATAATGAATAAAAAAAACAGATAAGCTAAGAGGGTTCCTCTACCCCAATTCAATGTTTTCTCAATCACATTCTAAATGATAACTACAAAAATGAATATAGTCTAACTGTGGGAGGCTCAGGATAAAGGCCTTTCTTGAAAGTCTAGACATCTGCCAAAGAAGCATCTTCCCAAGATTACTTCTTAAGTTTGTCTCTTATCTGTAGCAATTATTCCAGATGTCAAATGTCCATCAGATTTCAGGGATAAAATTTAAAAAATTCATCATTAATTCCTATAACTGAAAAAATAAATTAAATGCCTTATTTCTTCTACTAAAGGGGGGGGCATAAAACAAAACCTGGGGAAAATAGGGGGAAAAAATTGAATAAGTTGCAAAGTATAGATTATGCTTTGGAGTTCAATCTTGATGGGAAAGAAGGCAGCACTGCCTAGTAGTAAGAGCACAGGATTTTAAATTGAAAGGCCTGAATTGGAATTCCTCCTCTGCAAATTGCTATATGACCTAGTTAGCTAGCTAATGTGTACAGAGTATTTACTATATGTCAGGAACTGTGTTAAGTGCTTTACACATTATCTCATTGGAATCTCATAACAACCCTAGGAGGTAGGTGCTATTATTCTTATTCTCAATTTCTAGTTGAGGAAACTGAGGCAAAAAGAAATTAAGTGACTTGCCCAAGGTCACATAGCTGCAGGGACTCCTGATTCCAGGCCTCAGGCTCCGTGCACTCTGACACCCCCTCATGGCTCCACCCTGGACTGCAGGTAAATCCCTTCACTTCTCTAGGTACAAATCTCCCTCCAATTCTTAATCCTATAGTTTCATGAATAGAATTCTAATATTTAAATTAATGCAATGTAAAGTCAGAAACATGTATAAGAATCCATGGCCCTTCATTTTCTTCTCTTCTTAATCGCAAATCCCTTTCAGTTTTTATCTGAAATTTTTATTTAAAAAGTAGGAGCCCAAAACCATTGGTTGTATGGTCATTCTAAGCTACACATTTCAATAAAGAAATTTTATCTTAAACTTTCTTTACGTCATCCCATCCCTGGTTACAAGGAAAGGTTGTTAATGAAACAAGTCATTATGAAAAGACGAACATCATGGGTTTTTTATAACACTGCCTGAAGAAGCAGTTCTTCAGTACCTAAGATACTTCATCCCATCACCCCCGTTCCTTCTTACCATGGTCAAGGATTATTAGCTGGGCTCCAGCCTGTGAATTTCCAACATCATTCTCTGCAATGCACTGATAAAATCCTTCATCTGATTTCACCAGACCCAAAACCTGAAGGTTATGTTCCTTCTGAGAAATAAGAATAAAAACAATTTTATGATTTAATTACTGAACACTACTATAGGTATAAACAAAATGTCATCTAAATTTTTATATTATAGAATGTCTCTTAAAACCCAGTGTTAGCAAAAAGAAAAGCATCCGCAATATTTGTAACATGGATCTGCATCTAAGCTCTGCATCCTTCTTGGGATGCACACAAGGAATACTCTTGGTTGTAGTTTTGTCTCTAGCAAAACAGGCATCAGTATCATATGGCCATATCCAATATCATTGGTGGCCTGACCTCAAAATTATTTAGTAGCAAAATCAAAATACTTTTCTGAAACACTCACTTTAAAACTGAACATAGCTCCCACACATCAGAAAACTATGGCATGTGGTGATTAGCAGGCAAAAATGTCACTAAAGCCATCCAATAAAGAAAGAGATGAAAGAATGAGATGCTAATTCAGCTCTGACAGATGGAATTCCACTTAGTTTAATTTTTCGGGAAATGGCTTCCTATAACATGTTCTGTTGTATATTTCACACACATCATTTTAGGATATAGCCTGTGAGGCACAATTAGGTATGTGATTACAAAGAAAAACATGCCCCAACACTAAACCTTTAATGATATAATTTAGATTTCAAATTATCACTAAGTACTTATGTAGATGTTTTTTACATGTGTTGAGGTATTGTATCAATCTTCAGTGCTAAGGCTTAAAGAATTCTGACATGAGGTTACTCAGGCAAACCAAGAAATATGACTAAGATGATGGGGAGAAGCCAGGGCCACATGACCTTTGGTAAGAACAAAGTCCACTCATGTTTTATTTTGAACTTCTTCCCCTAAAACTGGGTCTATTGGGGGAAGTACATTTGTGCAATACAATAATAATGATAGCGATGCTAATGACATTACTATACATTTATATGGCGCTTTAAGATTTAGTGAGCACATTATTCACAACAATACTGTGAGACAGGAACATAGATTTCTAAGATAAGTTCCATTTTGGAAGACTTGGAAAGAAAACTAAAAGTGAATTGATAATGTTAGCCTACTTCTCTCCTTAAAGAATTTAATACATGTTTAAACAACAAGACATAAAAATGGCAGGAAAGGCATATAATAAATGACATAAGTCAATATACTGAGGCTCAAAAAGGTAAAGCAAGTTGACCAAAGGCATATGGCTTTTAAAAGGCAGAACTGGGATCTGAACCCATTGCAGTATGCTGTCTTCAACTAATATCTGAGAGCCCATTTTGGGCATATGGATTTTGTTTCAATGGAACAAAGATGCTAACATTTTACATTTGTATAATGCATTATTGTTTTTCAAAGTACTTTCCAATAGATGATGAGATGAAAGGGATTTTGGAGGTCATGTAGTCCAACCTTATCATGTAAACAGATGACAAAACTAAAGCCCAGAAAAGTGAAATACTTTGCCTAAGGCCATAAAATTGTAATTTGTGCCACTATTGAAACATGGGGCCTGAAAGGACCAGAGTGCTATGGAATGGACCAAACACTGACTCTCTGAGTGGAAAACTGAAGGCCAGGGCATTGTGATGCTCTACAGAAGCTGAGGCAGTGACATGTCACGAGAGAGAGTGAGAGAGTGAGAGAGAGAGAGAGAGAGAGAGAGAGAGAGAGAGAGAGAGAGAGAGAAGGGGAGAGAGAGAGAGAGAAGGGGGAGAGAGAGAGAGAAGGGGGGAGAGAGAGAGAGAGAAGGGGGGGAGAGAGAGAGAGAGAAGGGGGGGAGAGAGAGAAGAGAGAGAGAGAGAGAGAGAGAGAGAGAGAGACAGAGAGAGAGACGGAGAGAGAGAGAGAGAGAGAGAGAGAGAGAGAGAGAGAGAGAGAGAGAGAGAGACAGACAGACAGACAGACAGACAGACAGACAGACAGACAGACTTTCTGGGGACCAGACCTCCAGGCCACTTCCTGGCCAGCTCCATGCCATCAGAATGTAAGCACCCTGAGGGTAGACACTGTCTGGCTTACTTAACTAGTAACCCAAGTGATTAATTCAGTGCCTAGGAACATCATGAATGCTCTCTCTTTCTCTGTCTAGGATTTTATATAAACATTTCTAAGTCTTTAGCTATAAGTTAATAATTCAAGCTAGAAATAATCTTCACGTGCACACATTGGAGAGCTGAAAACAGCCTCTGAAAAATACTTACCACAATCTTAAAGTAATCACTTGGGATAACCATGTCACCATTCTTGACCCATTTCACAGTTGGCATGGGTTTCCCAGTCACTTCACATTCAAACACAATATCCATGGATTCATGTGCATATATATTAGCAGGCTTCTTCAGGAATTCTGGTGAGGCTTTGAAAGAAAAAGGAAAAGAAGAAATTAATAGAACCCAAAAGAGACAAATGTTGAGTATTCAGCCTACTGCTTAGAGACTGGGAATTTCCATATTTACTCTTTTATTTTACACTGGAGGGTTCCTGAAGCTAACTGACAAGAAGGTAAATTGGCCATAAACCAAAAACAAGAACAGATGTTGGGAATTAATAATACAAATAAAATGAATTATTTGGTACAATCAGAAAACCAACTTTGACTTACCAGGCCTTTTCTACATATTCACAGATAAAATTACTACACTGAGAAAATAAAACAACAGAAACACTTTAAATGCTTTAACAATTTTAAGGAATATCGTTGTCGTTGTTGTTCAGTCGTATCTGATTCTCCATGACCCTGTGGACTTCTGTACATGGAGTTTTCTTGGCAAAGATGCTGGAATGGTTGCCATTTCCTTCTCCAATGACAAAGGTTAAGTGACTTGCCCAAGGTCACACAGCAAGGAAGTTTCTGAGGCTAGATTTGAACTCGGGTGTTTCTGCCTCCAAGCTCAGCACTCTTTAAATTATATTACATCATGGAAAACTTGTAATGTTGTTGTCATTCAGTCATTTCAGTCGTGTCCAACTCTTCATGATCCCATTTGGGGTCTTCTTGGCAAAGACACTGGAGTAATTTGCCATCTCCTTCTCCAGCTCATTTTACAGATGAGGAAACAGAGGCAAACAGGGTTAAGTGACTTGTCCAGGGTCACACAGCTAGGAAGTATCTGAGGACAGATTTGAACTCAGCTCTAGGCACTGTACCATCTAGCTCCACAAAGCTTCTAATACTAAAACGGAATTGAAAATAACCTCATTTTTTCACCTCGAACAATTTCACGTTTTTGGAAACAAGATGGCTACATGGCATGACAGGAATATAAAACACACTGCACAAACTAGTCTGTTGACAAGAGGCCTTTGATAAATAACACCACAGAAGCTTAGTGCCATGGAGGGCTCTTTCATCCTGCCTGGATGTCCCTTCTAGATCACTCCTGACAGTCAATATAGCCTTTTGTGAGAGTATAATATGTACATCTTACTTTTTCAAAAAATACATAATAAATTCACCATGCTAGTGTTAATGCTGCCAGGCTTGTCTTTTTCCTTCTAAACTACCTTTTTGCTTTCTTCCATGTATGTTAAAAAATGCTTCATTTACTCTTTTCTCTTTTTTTTTTTTGCAAATGATCCTCTGTCCTACAAGGGAAAAAACAGACAATCAAAAATGTTTCCCTTCAAATAACACAAATCCATATACTGATCATGTCTGAAAATGTGTGTCAGGCTGCATCGAGTCCCTCACATCTGTGTTAAAAAGTAGAAAGCTTACTTCTTCATCAATCCTCTAGAACTAATCATTGCACAGTTCAATATTTTTAAGTCTTTCAAAGTCATTTTCTTTACCATACAATAGCTATTGTATAAATTATTCTCCTAAAAGTACTCAGTTTACCCAAGTCTTCCCAGATTTCTCTTAACCCTTCCCTTTTGTCATTACTTACATCACAATAATATTCTATTATATCCATATACCATAATTTGTTTAGCTATTCCTCAAAAGAGAGACGTTCTTAAAAGCACTTGGCACAGTGCCTGGCACACAGTAGGTACTATAAAAATTCTGACCATAATCGTCACTACCATAAAAAGCACAGTTATGAATATTTTTGTACATGTAAGTCACAAGACCATATTTAGAGCTGGAAAGAATTTCAGACCATCTAGAGAAATAAAGTGATTTACCCAAAGTTACAGGACGGTATTTGGCAGAGGCAGGATTTAAATTGAAAGTCCCCTTACTGACAATCCCCTTCTCTGTCTCCTGCACCACAGTCCTTTACTTGATCTCCTTGGGGTCTATGCCAAGGAGCAGTGACACTGCTGAAAGGGTAGATACAGT
This sequence comes from Phascolarctos cinereus, assembly GCF_003287225.1. Taxonomy (NCBI): domain Eukaryota; kingdom Metazoa; phylum Chordata; class Mammalia; order Diprotodontia; family Phascolarctidae; genus Phascolarctos; species Phascolarctos cinereus. The sequence continues at coordinate 45,296,868 of NW_027555736.1, read as the reverse complement.
GTGATGACATTCTGAGTAGAGTTCCAAATTGCATTCCAGAATGCTAGGTCAATGTAACATCGGTCATTTTCCTTTTCTGTCTTCTCTGCTAATCTGAGGTAGAACCTCAGTTTTCAAATTGCATTTTTCTTAGGGTTGCTGACAGCATAATTTTCTTCTTTTGAGCAATGCCTCTTCATAAGCTCAGACCATGCCAATGTAAAAAGGCTGCTGGGTGGTGATGGAGAAAGAAGCCTAGGGAGTTAGCAGTTGAGCTCAAGGAGAATTCTAATTGCTAGCATTTAGACAGCACTTGCTTTGCACCAGGCACAGTGCTACATGCATTAGAAGTGAAGAGAGGTCCATTTTACAGGCTCTGGTTTTCTCCATCCCTCGTTTGGTCAAGCACTAGTCCCTTTCCCACTGCTACAGAAGATGTCTCCTCCCTGCTCTTCTATGAGGTTTATGATGTTGGAGCTTTTCATTCAGAGGCAGGTCGGCTGCACAGTAAAGAAAGTGCTGGATTTGGAGTCTGGAAGATTTATTTCTAATCTTGCTTCAGATCCTTGTGGGCTAGGTGTTTTCTAGGTGTGTGATCCTGGGAAAATCTCTTAACTTTGCACAGCTTCAGTTTTCTCATCTGTAAAAATGGGGCTAATGATAGCCCTGACCTCACCTGGTCACTGTGAGGATCAAATGAGAGCACCTGGATAAAGCACCCTGTAAGCCTAAGAACTCAGTGAATACTAGCTCTTCTTAGCCCCATTTTACAGATGGAAAAACAGAAAGCTGAGAGAGACTGAGTGAGTGCCCAGGGTCACCTGTTAACTGTAGTGCATCTTTTTAAAAGTAAAGAACTTGGGAGCTACTGGTTAAAGGAAGGAAATCCATAACTAACACTGTCTTTCAAATTCAAACAAAACATTATTAACATAATGTTAGTTATGTGGTCAGGGCTACGGTCCTGTGACCCTGAAACAAGAGTAAAGTAAGTGGACCCTCTGAGTTTGAACTCATAACAATGGTCTTAGCACTTAATCCAACTGTAGAGAACAAGAACACTTTTGAATGTTCATCTCAAAAGACTCACCAAATTTTTTACCAGGATCCTCCCACCATGTATTTGAAATATAAACCAATTCTTAAACTTCATCCAATGGAGCAGGGATTCAATAACTGTTAGTGATTCATCCAGTGGCACTGATCTCAAGCCTGCCACACCTTCTCATCCTGTGATTCTCGTCCATGTCCTTCCATAAACGCTCCAAAGAGGACTACCTCAAAAACGTTCCCCAAGTTGCTGTTAATGGATACAAAGGGGGCACTCAGGCTGTCCATGTACTATTGTTTGTTCTTACTACACGACCAGTCCATCTGCCTTACTGATCTTCCATTTCTTTTATGCTACTTGTATGCTAATTACCATTTTTAATACCTACATAAACCTAAAATATGTCTCTTCATTGCCCTTTGCAAGATCTATAATTTCAATCTTCAGAAATTGTAGCATTCATGATTTTCATACAAATGGCATCAATGGAGGAATACCAGTGTTAAAACAATGAGTTTTTGTGTCAGAAGCAGCCTGTTATAACTGAAAGCACTGCGTAATTTCCCAAATGCAGTGCAGCCTGGTCTTTTCTTTCTCTTTGATTCTAGGTCAAATTGGACTTATTTCATTTAAAGAATATCTGATATCCCTATGTCTGAAACATTTTTTAAAGTTTTATTATAAAAACTTTTCACTTTGAGAGATTCATCTGATGATATTTCCATAAACAAACTCAATGGCAGTTACTGAAATAATCCATTGATCAACTGTATAACATCATCTGGTCAATATACATTATTCATCTCTTTGGTTTTCAGTGATAGATTAGAAGACCAATCACTTTTGAATGGTCATGAATCTCACTGAGGAGGCTCTGTAGTAATCTGGGGTTTGATGTAATCAGCATGTCCTCAACCAATGGGCATCTGAAAGACTCCCTATAAAGAATATAAGGAATTCTTCTGTGCAGACTCTGCATGAGACACGTTCCATCAAAGTAATGAACACCTCCGGTAAATTTATATCTTTATGTTTCATGTCTTACTTGAGACTGATAGAGGATAATTTCTATCCATTATCCTCTGGGTAATGAGTTCATTGTGCCTATATTGCAGCAAAATATAGCTTTAAAGGCTCTCCAAAATAGTTTCTTTCATGTACATGTCAAGCTCATATAAATACCAATAGTAATATTGATAGCTGGAGAGTTAAACTTTTGCTCTCTCAGAAAAACTCTACTCTAAACCAATACAGTAATTCACCATTTCTTTTCAGGCTGTAGTCAACTACAATGGTACAGCACAAAATGCTATCAGGCTAATTCAATGACTCATAAAAATGAGTAGGGTTTTTTTCCTTATTTATTTTTAAAATTAATTTCTTTATTTTTAGCTTTCAACATTCACTTCCATAAGATTTTGAGCTCCAAATTTTCTCCCCATATCTCCCCTCCCCCACCCCAGGATGGTGGGCAATCTGATATAGGCTCTATATACACATTCTTATTGAACCAATTTTCACATTAGTCATGTTGTAAAGAAGAATTAGAACCAATGGGAGAAACCATGACAAAGAAGAAACCAAAAAAAAAAAAAGAGAGAGAGAGAGAGAGAGAGAGAGAGAGAGAGAGAGAGAGAGAGAGAGAGAGAGAGAGAGAGAGAGATCAAATGATGTGCTTTGATCTTCATTCAGACTCCATAGTTCCTTTTCTGGACATGGATAGCATTTTCCATCGTGAGTCCTTTGGAGTTGTCTTGGATCCTTGTATTGCTGAGAGGAGATGAGTCTGTCAAAGTTAGTCATCGCACATTGTGGCTGTTATTGTGTACAATGTTCTCCTGGTTCTTCTCACTTCACTCAGCATCAGTCCATTTAAGTCTTTCCAGGTTGTTTTGAAGTCTGCCTGCTCATCATTTCTTACAGCACAATAGTATTCCACTTACATTCATATACCACAACTTGTTCAGCCATTCTCCAACTGATGGGCATCCCCTCAATTTCCAATTCTTTGTCACCACAAAAAAGAGCTGCTACAAATATTCTTGTACATGTGAGTCCTTTTTCCATTTGTGTGATCTCTTGGGGATACAGATCTAGAAGTGGTATTGCTGGGTCAAAGGGTATGTACATTTTTGTAGCCCTTTGGACATAGTTCCAAATTGCTCTCCAGAATGGTTGGATCATTTCACAACTCCACCAACAATGCCTTAGTGTTCCAATTTTCCCACATCTTCTCCAGCATTTGTTATTTTCCTGTTTTGTCATGTTAGCCAATCCGACAGGTGTGATGTGGTACCTCAGAGTCATTCTGATTTGCATTTCTCTAATCAATAATGACTTAGAGCATTTTTTCATATGACTATAGACAGCTTTAATTTCTTCATCTGAAAACTGCCTGTTCATATCCTTTGACCATTTATCAACTGGGGAATGACTTGTATTCCTGTAAATTTGACTCAGTTCTCTATATATTTTAGAAATGAGGCTTTTATCAGAGACACTGGTTGTAAAAATTCTTTCCCAGTTTTCTGCTTCCCTCCTAATCTTAGCTGCATTGCCTTTGTTTGTGTAAAAACTTTTCAATTTAATGTAATCAAAATTATCCAAAAATGACTGTTTTTGAAGATGGCAGATAAGGGGCAGCAACCCAGCTGAACTCTCTAAACATTCCCTTCCAATCTGCTTTAAAACAATGCCTCAGACAAACATGGCAATGCCTATAACGAACTGACACAAGGTGAAGTGAAAAGAAGCAGATCACTGGGCACAGTAACAGGAATGTTGTAATGATGATCAGCTGTGAAAGACTTGTCTACTCTGATCAGTACAGTGATCCAAGACAATTCCAAAGACAATTCCACGATGAAAGTGAAGTATAATTTTCTAACTTTATTTTTCTTGTTTTTTTAAAAAAATATGGCTAATATGGAAATATGGCTTGAATGACATCACATGCGTAACTGATATCATATTGCTTGCTTTCTCAGTGGCTGTAGGAGGAAGGGAGAAAATTTGGACGTCAAAATTTAAAAAGAAATGTTAAGTAAATGACAAGTTTGAAAAATACAAAAAAGTTGGAAAATGAGTGCTTTTGTTGGTTAATGATGTCCTCTCAATTGCCTTTTGAGGAATAGTAATACCATCTGCAATTTTTAAAAACTTCTCTGTATCTTCTGGTATTTTGAAAACTGATCCTGTAGTATAGATTTTTTTTTTCCAGTGTAAACTTGGCTTGGTCCAGTTGTTTTTCCCGTTTTCAATTTAAAATTGCTGGTAGAAAATCAATTCATAACACTAGCATTTCACACCTTCAGCCATCTAACTCTCAATTTGTAACTCCTGAGAGAGGCACAATAAATTATGCAAAAGATAATAAACTAATGTCACAGCTTGACAAAACACGTCATTATGCTTTTATTTTCAGGCAGCTAGGTGGCACAGTGGATAGAGCACCAGCCCTGAAGTCAGGAGGACCTGAGTTCAAATCCGGCCCCAGACCAAACACTTGATACTTACTAGCTGTGTGACCCTGGGCAAGTCACTTAACCCGAATCACCTTTAAAAAAAATGCTTTTATTTTAGGGTCAATTAAAAGATACTTACCAAAAAAATTTGGGTTTCAACTACATCCCAATCTTATACCCATAAGTCTTATACCTTATACCCAATCTAATGCTACATTGGTGGTTCTAACTGGCCAAATTTATAAAACAAAAACAAACTAAAGACCAAACCAATAATTCTTTCTGCTTCTTTTCAGGCTGTAACAAAATGTCATTAAGCTAATCATATAATCATATAACTCCTCCTCAGGATCATGTGGGCTCATTGCTCCCCAATGACCCCCCTGCTTCCAAGCTAAGGGGTCCGACGACTGCTTTTCTTCCCTCTTACAACCTTTACCATCACTCATCTATTTCCTTGGAGGATCCCAAATGTGTTTGACCCAAATGCCAGAAATGGGTTAATGAGCAAATGAACACATATGCATTACTACCTACAATATTAGGTAAGAAAAACTACTAGGAGATCTATGAAATAATTCTAGTTCCGTAAGGACTGACATATCATGATAAATCCTGGTAAGTCCAGTATCCTCAGTTTTCTTTCAATGATGACTAGGGATGGCAGAATCAAGATGACAGAGCAGAGGCAGCAACCCAGTTTAATTTTCCCAATATTCCCCTTCAAATAACTTTAAAATAATGTCCAAAATCAAATTTTGGAGCAGCAGAACCAACAAAAGATCAGGGTGAGACATTTTTCCAATCCAAGACAACTCAGGAGGTTAGCAGGAGAGGTCTGTGACACCAGGGTGGGAGCCAGCCCAGAATACATGCAGTGGCAGCACCAGAGGTGGCCCCAGGAGGTGGCTACAACAGTGGCGGCGGCAGCAGTAGCTTTGGGAACCTGCAGCCCAGTGAAGGTCAGGGAGCTGGTCGACTGATCAGAAAGATATCATATAGGATCCTGAGTTGAAACTGGGCACAGAACCCTGTCGCACTGCTCACATGCAGTCCTAGGCCATAGTTCCAGGGCAGAGAGGAGCACCTGGAGTCAATCACATGGAAGTAGGGGCCTTTCCTCGGTAAAGACCAAAGTACATACCAGGAGAGCATCGACCCAGTCGCACCCCCTTAGAAGCACTGAAAACTTGCAGACCCCAGAACCAGCTATGAAAACAGCAGTGCAAAGAAGTGTGAAGCTTGGGACAGTTTTTCCTCACCTTCCTGGTGAGAAAAGCCCAACTTTAACATAAAGCTCAAAGTAAAGAAAGAGGCTGGAAAAACGAGCAAACAACACCAACAAAGAACTTGGCCATGAAAAGCTACTAGAGTGGCAGGGAAGATCAAGAAAATAAATTCAGGAGACAATGACAGGAAAACAACTACAACCAATGCCTCACAGAAAAATCCTAACTGGAACCAGGCCCAACAAGAATTACTAGAAGAGATAAAGAAAGAGATAGGGGTGGTAGAGGAAAAATTGTGACAAGAAATGAGTGTGATGCAAGAAAATTAACAGCTTTGGTGAAAGAGGCACAGAAAAATACTGAAGAAAATAACACTTTTAAAAACAGAATTGACCTAATGGTAAAAATTCACAGAAGAAAAGAACTCCTTAAAAAGCAGAATAAGCCAAATGGAAAAGGTACAAAATTTACTGAAGAAAATAACTCCTTAAAAATTATAATTGGGCTAGTGGAAGCAAATGAGACATCGAGAAACAATTAAAAAAAAACAACAAGGTCAAAAGAATGGGGGAAAAAAGAATAAAATGTGAAATATCTTGGAAAATAATTGATCTAGAAAACAGATTGAGGAAAGATAATTTAAAAATTATTAGACTACCTGAAAGCAATGATCAAAAAAAGAGCCTAGATTTCAAGAAATTAATAAGAAAAACTGTCCTGATATCTTAGATTCAGAGGGTAAAATAGAAATGAAAAGAATCCACTGATCACATCCTGAAAAAGATCCCCAAATGAAAATTCCCAGGAATATTCTAACCAAATAAGAATGTATTTTTGTGCAGGCCCAATATGACAATGTATTTTGTTTATGTACATTTTTTACAAGCTGTTTTATTTTCGTAACAAGGCAGAAAAAATGCCCGATTATTGGGGGGGGAAGAATAAAATCTAATTACCAAAAACAAACAAAACAAAACACAAAATAATACAGTACCGGACATAGCAGCACCTCTGTCCCTACAGCCTTTGCTTTTGAGCCATGGAGCAATATTTTCTCCACCCCCACCACCACCAATGCAACTATGTAAACTCAGTCCCTAGGAAGAACAGCAACCCCCAGCACATAGGTTCTACTTCCAGTGTGATTCCTAATGCCATAGTCTAGGGAAGCAATCCTTCTTGAGCTATAATCTGGCAAATACCCCTGTAGAGAGTGAATCCCCCACCTCTTCAGCAGCCACAGCTACTGAAGAAGACCTGGAAGAGAAAGCTTTCCTCACTGGGTCACTGCTGAACGAAGCTAGAGAAAATCAAGAAGCTGTGCTGAGTCCACTACAAAATCAGGCTCTCTCCCAAGCCCTCCTCTCAGTCAAGAACCTTGAGGCCCATCACCAAGAGCTTCTTCTCCCCTCTTCCTCATCTCATAGCACTCATATGGTCACTCTCTCTTCCTTCGCCCCTGTATCACATGGAGAGCTGACCCATTTCCTTGCCAAAATAAATTCTGACATTCACAAGTGATCCCATTCCACCCTGTCTTCTCCAGTAGAGTAACCCTTCCATCACACCCACTCACTTACCTTCATTCTCTCCTTGTCTACTGGCTGCCTCCCTACAAACATGCTCATGTCTCTCCCCAATAGCTACGGTCTTATCACTCTTTACCCCACTCTAGCTGAATTCCTTAAAACCATCTATAAGCAAGGGTTCCACTTCCTTTCCTCTTATTCTCTTCTAAACTCTCTGCTGTCTGTCTTCTGACCCCACTGTTCAACCAAACCTGCTCTCTCCAAAGTTCCCAATTGTCTTTTCAATGCCAGATGTGTGACTTTTTTTTTTCAATTGTCATTCTTTACTTCTCTGCAGCATCTTCTCCCTAGGTTTCCATGATACTACTCTAGCTTCGTTAACCTGTCTTTTCGGTTTAGTTTTCACCTGAGGCATACCTGCTAGTAATTCATGTTCCCCAGCGTTGTCTACTGGGGACCTCTTCTTTTTGCTATCTTTGCCATTTCACTTGGTGATCTCATCAGTTCGCATGGTTTCAATTATCTCTTTGTTGATGATTCTCAGATTTACTTACCGAGCCCTAACTTCCGTCCTAAACTCCAGACTCACATCTCCAATTGCCAAGCAGACATCTCAAACTGGAGATGCTGTCAGATATTCTAAACTCAATGTGTCCAAAACCAAATTCATTAAATTCACATGCAAATCCTCACCGCTTCTGAACTTCCTCCCCCATTATCATCAAGGGTACAACAATCCTTCCAGTCACGTAGGCTCCTATCCTCAATTCTTCATTTCCTCTCCCTCCCATATCCAATCTATTATCAAGTTCTGTTGGTCTTATCTTCATAGTATATACTCCCTTCTCTCCATTCCATGGGTATGAGGGTCTCATTACCTCATGACTGGACTATGACAAGAGCCTGCTGGTTCATCTCCCTGCCTGTCTCTCTGCCCAGTCTAACCTACTATCAGTAGTCAGATTAATCTTTCTAAAGCACAGATCTGACCATGGAACTCCTCCTATTCAATAAATCCAGAGGCTCCCTATCACCTCCAGAATCAAACACAAAATCCTCAGTTATTCAAAGTGGCCACTGCTACCTCTTCAGTATTCTTGAACCTTACTCACCAACATGAGCTCTGAGACCCAGTGACACTGACCTCCTTGCTTTTTCTCATACAAGACACTCCATCTCTAGATACTGGGTGGTACCATGCCAGAGTACTCTTCCTTCATCATGTCCACCTCCTGGCTTTCTTCAAGTCCCAGCTAAAGTTTCATCTTCTGTGAAAAGGCTTTCCTGACCCTCTTAATCCTAGTGCCTTCCTCTATTGTTTTTCTCTAATTTATCCAGCACAAATCTGCTTATTCACAGTTGTTTTCATGTTGCCTCCCCCTTTAGAGGAGGAGGTCCTTGAGAGCAAGGAGAGTCTGATGCTTTTCTTTGTACCCTCAGGCCTTAGCACAGTGCTCACCACACACTGAATACCATCTCCAATGATCTCTTCACTGCACTTTCTTCCCTTGGTTTCTGGGACACTGCTTTCTCCTTTCTGCCTCTTCCTGATTCTCCTGACCAGGTCATTTTCTTCCTCTGTTCCCTGAGACTTTGTCCTCACCCCCTTCTCTTCTCTCCTGATGCCCTCTCCCCTCCATGATCTCATCCATCTCATGGTCTCTGCAGAAGACTCACAAGTCACTCCCATTGCCATTTCTCCCCTAGGTTCCAGTGCTTCATCTTCAAGGACTGGCTGAACATTTCCACCTTGATGCTCTGCTGGCAACTCAACTTTCCCCCTAAACCTGTCCCTTCTCCCAATTTTCTCATTTATGTTAATATTACCAACATTAAAGGAGAGGAATCACAGGGCATAAATTTAGAGCTGGAAAGAACCTTAGAGGTTATCAAGTCCAACTCCTCCTTATTTTACAGAAGAGGAAGATGAGGCTCAAAGAGTGACTGATTCAGAATCATGCAACTATCAAGTGTCTGAGGCAGAACTCAGGTCTTCTCGACTCCCAGTTCAGGATTCTATCTACTGAGTCACAGGTAGTACTTGAGCTGAGCACAGAAGGAAACTAGGGATTTGAAGAGGCAAAAGTCAATTCTAGGCATGAGCTATAGCCAATGTAAACATATGAAATGACGAGGGAGGGAGTGCTGCGTATGAGGAAGTTGAAATGGCCAACTTGGCCAGACCACAATGTACCTGAAGGGGATTAACGTGTCATCAGACTGGACAGTATAAAAAAGTAGGTGGGGATCAGGTTGTGAAGGGCTTTAAATACCAAAAAGAAAGCTTCTAAAAGAATAGGCAGCTAGGTGGTGCACTGGGTAGAATGCTGGATCTGGAGTCAGGAAGACGAGTTCAAATCTGCCCTCAGACACACGCTAATTGAGTGACCCTGGGGAAATCGTTTAAAATCTCTTAGCCTCAGTTTTCTTGTCTGTAAAACAGAGATAAAAACAGCACCTACCTCCCAGGGCTGTTGTTATGATTAAATGAGATAAATTTGTAAAGCACCTTGTAAACCTTAAATGCTACATAAATGATTATTGTTATTATTAAATTTTCTGCCAAAAAACTTTCGTGGCTACCCCACCTGAAGGGTAAAACAGGAACTTGTTAGTTAGATGTTAACATCCTCTTACAAAAATGGATACTACATAATTTTTCAGTCTTACACTCCTCATAGGATCATCAATCTAGATCTGGAAGGACTCTCAGAAACCACCCAGTCCAAGCTTCTTGTTTGAAGAAGAGGAAACTGAGGCCCAGAATAGTGAGGTGGCTGACCCAGGCCACACAGCAAGCAGGCATAAGTGGAAAGCACTGCTTCTGCTATTCAGTTCTAGGCTCCTCCCGGTTCCCAGTATCTTCTTGCACCATCCTATTTTTGTGAATGCTCATCAGTTGCCCTCCAACCCTTGGAAAGTATTACTTGTTTTCAATTCTGAACACTGAAATATCTCTCTCCTTCAGGGCCCACTCCATGAAATCTTCCCTAAATCTCCATAATTGAAAGCAACTTCCTCTTGGCTTCCATATCATTTTATCATGCACCATTCTAATCTCCTTTATAGATCCTAAGCTTACTGAGGTAAAGGGGCTGTATGTATTATTATTCATTTTTATATCCCTAGCACAATATTTTACAATTTGTAAGTATTTAAATATTTAGTTCAATTCAACAAACATTAGTTAGTAATTGAGGGAGAACTTACTTTCTCAAAATACTTTCCCTACACCAAGTAAAATGAGAAGATAATATAAACTATTATATATGTATTATAATACTTTACTCTTACCTACTGTCAACTGCTTCTAAAAACAAATTAATCAGTTCTCTACTGGTTTGTACATGAATTTCAAAGGCTAATAAATTATGCACCATTTCTTTATCAGAGGGGTTTCTACAAAGAGGAAACACCTTTGGGGCAGTTAGGTGGCACAATGGATACAGCACTGACCCTAGAGTCAGTAAGACTTGAATTCAAATCTGGCCTCAGACACAGAACACTCACTAACTGTGTGACTCTGGGCAAGTCACTTAACCCTAATTGCCCTCATAAAAAAAAAAAAAAAAGAGGAGGTATCTTAAGTTTGGAACTCTTCTTTGTAATGCCATAGTATGAAACTAACATTACCATCAACTCTCATCAAGTCAGTCCACACTAATTTGGAATTCTGGATAAGAAGTGGGTTCTGCTTTGCAAGACCCTTCTTTCAAATACCTTCCTAAGGGCTAACATTATGAGCAAAATTACAGCCTCGATGTCTAAAACACTTAAAAATAACATTAATACATAGCATTTATATATGACACTCAAGTCATTCAATGTTATCTCTTCTGGCCTTCCAAACATCTCTGTGAAGTTGGTGTTAATATTATCCCCTATTTTATAGATAAGAAAATAGAAGAAGACAGAGGTTAAGCACTTTACCTAAGTGTCTAAGGCAACATTTGAACTCAGGTCTCCTGCCTCCAGGGTCAGTACTAAATCCACTTGTGTCACCTAGGAGTCTCCAGTATACTTAAAAGTTTACCAAATAACTAATGTTCAAATTCCCTCAATTGCTTTAGAGTGACCTATTTATAAATCAATAATTGATATGCTAATTAAAGCTGCATTTAAAAAACCACTTTAAATTTAAACTATCTTTTTCCAAATAGTCTATTTTAGAGTAGTTGCCCTTTACTTGTAAGAAACGCATATAGTTTTCCTTACTATGTTTGGTAAATCAGTTTATTTTAAGTATAAATAGATGAAAATGTTCTAATTTTTCTTCACTGCTATAGACCTTAGCCTTTAGCTGGTAGCCACAACACTATTTAATTTTGGCAGAATCCATTTAAAAGTTTTCCAATTCACAACATAGTTGTTACTAAGTAAACAAAGGCTTTAAAAGACTATCTGGGGGTGAGGGGTTGGAATTATAAATAATTTCTAAATTTGCCAATTATTTTTCCTTTTCCAGAATTAAAACAGAATGCCTTTAAAATGTTCTCTTAGATTTCAACAACAACCTTAGTAGTTAGTAGTCACACCAATTAAATAAATGTAAGTACAGATGTTTGTGGTAGGGAAGTCAAATTGATAACCAGAGAGCAAATGAGTCAATTACCATAGAAAATAAGAGTTGTAATGGAAGATTTTGTGTCTCCTTACCAAAGAGATAATTAAACTTCAAAGAATCCTTGGCAGTTCAGTCTTACCTCCTGAGCCCTTCTAATGGCATTACCATACCAAAGACAATTTTAATTGCTAAATGCTCAAGTGGAATTTAACATGTAGAATATATTATACTTGTATAGACCTTTTTTAGAAACCTCATTTAATTCCCTCACTGATGGAAAGTATTTTAAATGCAGAAAAGCAAACAATCAATTCCAATGGAAACCAATGTCTCCATGAATAGCTCAACCCTGAAGATTTGTTGTTTCCTTCCCATGCCATGATTTAAGGGTGTCTGACATCTTTCACTGGATGCTCTGTTCATGAATTTTCCATTTCTTGAATTTTAAATGTTTTTGGCTATACACTCCTAAGTGCTTGTGGGCACTGTACTAAAGGACAGTTGTTTTGCTATTGTGAAGCACTTCTTTTGCAGTGCTGTGGCTCTACAAAATAGGAAGTTAAAATTTTAACGATCTCTAGACCTTTAAAGGAAGTTTCTTGTCAGAGTCTGCTTAATCCAGCTGCTTGTACTGTTCTCAACTAATGGAGTAAAAAAGTCCATTCCCAAGAATTCCTAAAGAAGCTTCTTCTCTTTATGAATCAGAACTTTTCTCAGGTCTCTAAGGACAATATGAAATCATAAACATACTTCAAAATCATTAAAAATCAGATACCCTATTTTGGAATAATATAACATAAATAAGTATTCTGACATTTCTTTTGATTATTCTTCTTCCCCCTTTTCCCCTTGTCAAGGTAGAAGTGATCTCACATGACAATCTCATCTGATCATAGTGTAATGTAGCAGCCAAAAAAGGTCTAGAATTAAACTTATAGAATGTGTATGTGTGTACAAGTACACCCCCACATACCCCCCCACACATATATACACTCACACTATTATATAGTTTATATATAGATATATCTCCCTCCCCACCCCCAAATGATCATTACTACATACATACAGTGTTAGCTCCCTGGCTCACTAAATGAATTCTACTGACTATCATGCTGAGAGACAGTATGATAGAGAAGAGAAGGTCAACCTCGGAGTCAGAAAGATTCAGGTTCAAATTCTACCTAGTAGAGAAACAACTACTATGACCATGAGCAGTTTGCTTAACTTCCAAATCCACCCAAGCCATCTCACTTAAAAAAGTGTTTTGTAGAGATAGATAGATAGATAGATAGATATAAAGATATATAACTATATAGCTATATATGTATATAACTATATATATATATACATATATGTGTGTGTGTGTGTGTGTGTGTGTGTGTGTGTGTGTGTGTGTGTATATGCAGTTCAAATCCAGTCTCAAACACTTTCTCGCTGTGTGACCGTGGGCAAGTCACTCAACCCTGTCTGCCTCAGTTCCTCGTCTGCAAAAATGACCTAGAGAAGGAAATAGCAAACTACTCCAGTATTTTTTCCAAGAAAATCTCATGAGCAATATTAAAACAGTAAGAGAGATGAAACCAGAAGGTGAGCTCCTCAGGTTGAAAGGTGCCCAACACTGATACTGTACAGGAGGCAGTAACAAAAAACATTCCAAAGAAAAAGAAGAGCAAGAAAGCAAAATGGCTGTCTGATGAGGCTTTGCAAACAGCTGAGCAAAGAAGTAAAGCCAAATGTAAAGGAGAAAGGAAAAGATATGCCCAAATGAATGCAGAATTCCAGAGAATTGTAAGGAGAGAAAAGGTTTTCTTAAATAAGCAACGCAAAGAAATAAAGGAAAACAATACAATAGAAAAGACAAGAGATCTCTTCAAGAAAATAAGAGACATCAAGGAACATTTCATGTAAAAATAGGCATGATAAAAGGCAAAATTGGCAGGGACTTACAAGAAGTAGAAGAGATTAAGAAGAGGTAGTATGAATATACAGAAGAACTACATAAGATCTTAACATCACCAATAACCATGTTGGTGGGGTTACTGATCTAGAGCTATACATCCTGGAGAATGAAGTCAAATAGGCCTTAGGAAGCACCGATAACAAGCAATAAAGCTGGTGGAGGTGACAGAAGTCCAACTGAGCTATTTAAAATCCTAAAAGATGATGCTATTAAAGTGCTGCACTTAATACGCAAGCAAATTTGAAAAACTCAGCAGTGGCCACTGAACCGGAAAAGATTAGTTTATGTCCCAATACTAAGGGCAACGCCAAAAAATGTTCAAATTACCAAATAATTGCACTCATTTCACGCACCAGCAAGGTTATGCTTAAGATTCTGCAAACCGGGCTTCAACAATATGTGAACTGAGAATTACCAAAAAAGCAGGCTGGTTTTTAAAGAAACAGAGGAACTAGAGACCAAATTGCCAACATTCACTGAATTATGGAGAAAGCCAGGGAGTTCCAGAAAAAAACCATCTACTTCTGCTTCACTGACTACACCAAATTAGCCTTTGACTATGTGGATCACAATAAAATGTGGTAAGTCTTCAAAGGGATGGGAGTACCAGATCATCTCATTTGTCTCCTAAGGAACCTGTGTGCAGGCCAAGAAGCAATAATTAGAATGGAATATGGAATAACTGATTGGTTTAAGATTGGAAAAGGAGTACAACAAGGCTGTATATTGTTGCCTTATTTATTTAAGTTATATACAAAGTAATCACGTGAAATGCCAGGCTAGATGATTCAAAAACTAGATTTAAGGTTGGCGGGAGAAACATCAACAATCTCAGGTATGCAGATGATGCCACTCTGATGGCAGAAAGTGAAAAAAAATTAAGAAGCTTCTCAATGATGGTGAAAGAGAAGAATGTAAAATCTGGCGTGAAGCTTAACATCAAAAAACCTAAGCTCTTTCGCTGGTCCCGTCACTTCCTGGCACACAGAGGGAGAAGAAATGGAAGCAATGTCAGACTTTATATTCTTGGGCTCAAAGATGACTGCAGATGGTGACTGTAGCCATGAAATTAAAAGATGCTTGCTCTTTGGAAGGAAAACTATAGCAAAACTATGGCAAACTACAGCATACTAAAAAAAATGATATAGCACCTTGCTGATGAAGACCCATATACTCAAAACTATGGTTTTTCCAGCAGCAACATATGGCAATGAGAGTTGGACTATAAGGAAAGCTGAGCACCGCCAAATCAATGCTTTCAAACTGTGGTCCTAGAGAAGACTTTTGAGAGTCTTTTGGACAGCAAGGAGACCAAATCTGTCAATACTTAAAGAAATTAAATCAGATGATTCACTAGAAGTTTAAATACTGAAGCTGAAATACTCTGCTCACATTATGAGAAGATGGGACTCATTAAGAAAGATTGATATTGGGAAAGACTGAAAGCAAAAAGAAAATAAGATACCAGAGGACAGGATAGATAGTGTCATGGAAGCAATGAACACGAGCTCGGACAGATTTTAGGAGACAGTGAAGGGCCTGGCTTGTTATATGGTCCATGGGGTCACAAAGAGTCACTAAATGACTGAACAACAACAAAATTGATATAAATACATGATTTCCAGCATTCCTGAGATTAATACAGTCAATATATTTATGGTTTACCTAACATTAAATTAATTGTGAAATCTTAGTATAAATCCAACCTGGTCAGAGTGTACATAATCTTTCTAATTTTACATACACACAATTTGGTATAGAAATACATTCAACTCATCAGGGAAACAAGATGAAAGGAAAAGGGGAAAGGAAGGAAAAAGAGGGAAGGATAATTTCCCTAACAATCACAGAATCTTGCCCTTTATTTTTTTCCCCCTTTTAAAATATTGTCACAATCACTAGCTCTGAACTAAGGGTTTATTTTGCACATATTCCCTGCTTTCTCCTCTTGCTTGAGGCAGCTAGGAGTCACAGGTGATAGAACACAGAACTTGGAATCAGGATTATCTCAGTTCAAATCTTGCTTCAGACACTTCACAGTTGTGTACCTATGGGCAATAATTGACAGGATTGGACAATAAATTGGATATTGGGGGGGGGTGAAACTGAGGAGTCAAGGATGACAGTAGGAGGAGGTAACAGTAACAGGAATATTAACAGGTGAGGAGAGTTTGGAGGGGAGAAGATAATGAGTTCAGTTTTAGAAATGCTGAGTTGAGTTTAATATGTTTATACAGACATCAAGTTTGAGATATGCAAAAGGCAGTTGGAGATGCAATTCTAGAAGTTAGGACTAAGTTTAAAGCTGAATTAATGGGTCACAGAATCATCAACACAGAGAAAACTAAATGAATGCATGCAAATGAGATAGTAAAAGGGGAAACAAGAAGGAGGTCTGCAACAGCATGCAAGGAGACAGTGTTAGCAGGTGTGACCAGGATAAAGATCCAGCAAAAGGAGACAAAGGAGTGTTTGGATAGGTATGATGAGAATCCAGAGAGTGTTACAAAAACTCAGAGAGGAGAGAATATACAGTAGAAGGTGATCAAGCGTCCAATGCTGTAGAGAGGTTAAGAAGGATGAGAACTGAGAAAAGGTCACTGAAGTTGGCAATGAAGAGATTATTAGTAATTCTGTAGAGAGTAGTTTCAGTTAAATGATAAGGTCAGAAGCCAGACCACTGAGAGTCAACAAGATAGTGGGAAGAAAGAAGAGAGGCGGTACCTCTATTGTAGATGGCCTTCTCAAGGAGTTTAGACAGAAAAAGCAAAGATACAGGACAGTTAGTGGAGATGGGGGCATCAAAGGAGGTTTTTTGAGAATAGAGAAGACTTGGGCATGTTTGTAGGCAACAGGGCAGCAGCCAGTAGATGGAGAGACTGAAGATTACTGGAAGAGTAAGAATGAGGGTCAGCGAGGTGGCGCAGTGGATAGAGCACCAGCCCTGGAGTCAGAAGTTCCTGAGTTCAAATCTGGCCTCAGACACTTGACACTTACTAGCTGTGTGACCCTGGGCACTTAAACCCATTGCCTAGTCAAAAAAAAAAAAAAAGAAGAAGAAAAGAAAAAAGAATAAGAATGAGAGAGAGAGAAATAAGCTGGATGAGATAGAATGGGATCACATATAAATACAGATGAGTTAGCCTTGGCAAGAAGGGTCATCTCTTCATATGAGATAGGGATGAAGGACAGGATAGAAGGCAGTTGAGTAAGGTGAGATGCCATTATTATTATCGTCCTCATTTTACAAAGGAGAAAGCTGGGGTTCAGAGACATTAAGTCACTTGTCCAAGGTCACTCGGCTAGTAAATATCTAAGGAAGGTTTCAAACCCAGGTGTTCTGATTCTAAGTCCAGTGCTCTCTCTATATACCATTCTACTTAGCATTAAACAACTTGCTATCATCGTCAGATTAATTTTCAAATCAGATCGTATATAGTCAAATCATCAATTGACTATGAAGTTCAGAGTTTTGAAAAAAAAGGAAACAAGAAAATACTTCATACAATTACATAGTCAAAAAAGCTACTTGTAGAGGGCCGGCTTTGGGGAGTTGGAGGGCTTAGGCCAGCCCGGGTCTTACCTGTAGTTTGTACTAAGCCCTACAGCTGCAAAACTCAGGATGTGGCTCACCACCCCCCTGTTCCGTCTCTTGAGAACAGGATGCAGGAAGGGAGGAAAAGGATGGGGTACAGGACAGGACGCAGGAAAGAATGTAACAGACAAGGTACGAGGAAGTAAGGAAATCACTTAATTAGGTTAGTGCCTTTCATGGAAAATAATGTTACTATTGCTTGATCCAGTACTCTATAAGCCTGAACCCTCAGATCAATAAACCAAGTTTGTTCTTCACATCTTCCACCTGGCCCGGGATTCTTTCTCTCTTCACACTCTGCCGGCATCAGACGATGGCCGCGGATGGCAGCTACTGATTTTAAACATGGGAAACGATTAAAGTAGGGACAATGACTCTCCCTATATAACAATTTCCAATGGAAGTTGAACTAACAAAGAAACTACTAAAAGATCCCAGAAATAACCTTAGCAGGCAAACAATGCAATTCTGCTGTTAGAAGGCAAAGCCTTACTATAAGGTAGGTAGTTCAGGTGTGAATTTGGCAGGAAATGAGACATCTAGAATTCACTCAAGAACTAAACAAACTTGCTTATAGAAAGGATATTCAAGTAAGGATAAAATACTGGCTCAGGTAGACAAGGTCCCCTTCCTTGCCATAGAAAACCACATCAGGTAAGTAGGTAGCATACAATAACACACAAAGTGTTGGCTATTTATCAAGTTTGAGGTCACTGGCTACTCTTGGACTGGCCTCTTTTATGTCCTTAGGTGACCAGGCAGCTACGTTAATGGCTGAACCGTAGCCTCCTGAAACAATGATGTATCGGGGCAGCTCCCTTGCCTTTTAAAGGAAAAAAATCAGTCATTTAATAATTTACATGTGGGCAAGGCAGGGGAAGGATGGCAGAGGGAGAGAAAATCATGGAGGGAATATCCTGGTAGATTTTACCCCTATGCACACATGCCTATCAAATAACAGGGTAATAGACGTTGAACAGCACAGGTTACCTCCAATTAGGACTAACAACTATGTTAATCTCCTTTGTATGGAATCAAATACTAATCTTTCCCCAGATACTCAGTTCAGGTAATTTTACTTCCAATCACAAAGACCAACTGTGTGAAGATCAATTTCTCAAAATTAAAGATTTTTTTAAATATTCCAGCTGAGAAAGTAAATTACAGTTTGTTTACAGAAGAGGAATGGGAAGAAAACCCTTAAAGTGAACATTAATACTAAATTGTGAATAAATACTATACATTACCATACTGGATATCCTCTTCAAATCCATTCAGTATCATCAGTGAAGGATGGGAACGGAGATTTTGGGTCTTTTTTTATTTTGGGGATTCTTAGTGTACCTTTACATATTAATAAGACGATTAAGTACAATTATCCTTTGAATATTAAGGCAGCCTATTCTCAGCACCTTGAAAATCTGAGTCAAACACTAGTTATAGAAATGTAGCTAAATCCCTCATATAATTTTCTCCTATTTTGAACAGATGTACATTAATGCATATACTGATTTTAGCTTTGATTTAAAATTAATATGCAAATTTAAGTTGGAGAATAAATTAAAATCCCAATGGTGACAGATAATTCATGACATTTCCAGAGGAAGGACAGAAAATAGAGGAGATTCTGAAACCAAAGAGTGCTTTTGTGAATACATCTGTTCTTGTTTCCCTGTTGGTGTCATTTAATGGATCTTATCCTAGCTCATATCCAAAATGTGCCTATCTTCCACAAAGCCATTTAATAATATCTTAATGTTTCTTCTTTGGGAAATGTAACTTTGTTTTAAAAATAAAGATAGGGAGAATATGGAAACATTCATGTGTGTATTTGCGTGACTACATTTTATGTTTTCTAAGTTCCCAAGAAGGATATTTTTTGGGAGGGGAGAGGAAGAAAGAATATTTTAAAAAAGAAAAATTTCAAATAAATTAGTGACTTGTAGCTTGGAGAATTGATTTGTTACATATCAAGAGAGCTACATTCAGTATGTAATTACAGCTGTGTGGGAGCTGCTTCAGCTAAGAGTGATGATTTATCATTAACTTGTTTTCTTTAAGCCTATGAAATTGATGCCTTTCTTCTGGAGATGAAACAGTTTTTCTTAGACATATTTGGCAATTAGTATGCTGCTACTGAAATACTCATTAACAAATAGTTATCAGTAGAAGTAGGAAAATATCAGCCAGTGGACTGAAAAGAACATTGGACGGTCAGGTAATCATTCTAGATTCAGGTACTTTATATAAGTCACTTTGCTGATCAAAGCCTAGATTTACTTATCTGTATGACTGGGGATAAGGAAGAAGGAGAAAGGGGGAGTCAGTAAATGATGTCTATGGTCTTTCCTACATCTATGGTGGGAGACTTCCAAAAATTGCAGAGAATATATCGGAAAGAAAAAGGTAAACAACTTTGGTGCATATAACTTTGTGATGCAATCAGAATATAAATTATTGTTTTTGTAAAGAACTAAGTTAACTGACTGCTAATACTATAACTAAAAGAATCACACCAAGGAAAGCCATTCTCTTATTACAATTTCCATTGAAGAACTGTAGATAATTCAAGAAGTGAACTGTTATTTCCACTACATGGAATACTCTTAGAAGAATTCTCTAGCAAATTACTAGCAAATGTGAATTGGATGAGTGCAGGGATAAAACATCTTGATTTTTTAAAACTATTTTGGACATAATTATGACAAGTTATGCTTAAGATATGTTTCACACTTCTCACTCTTTTTCACTTTTACTTATAGTAGCTCATTCCTCTGTGTAAACAGATTCAGCTCCATTTCTGTTGCTCAGACAGTAGTATGGATTTTAGTCCCAGTAACTTCTGAAGACTATTGGCTAAGTTGTCACCTGCACCAGTGGAAGAAATGGTCCAAACAATGAAATCATACATTCTAAGAGAATTACATTTAGGTATGCTGAATAACATCAATTTACTATACAGTGTAAAAAAAAATTTGTTTTTCAGCAGTAACTTAACTTTTTTGTGTGTGGGGGGGGGTTGAGGGGACCACTCCCTAATCCTAAATAATATCTGAAACAGTCAAGAAGTTAGTCAAGGACAGGTCTAAGAGATTACAGGTCTCCTGACTCAGTTTGTTTATTCATTCATCAAACACCAAGATCTTAGTATGTCTAAGGCACAGAACTCCCTGGTGTGTAGAAGATACAAAGGTGAATATAATCTCATTGTATTAAGAGCTGGAAGGGCCTTTGAAGGTCCTCTACTTCAACAGTCTCATTTTACAGATCAGGAAGCTGAGGCCTCTCAAAGGTCACAGAGATGAAGTCCTTGAATGCAGACCATCTGATCCACTCCTCTAGTCCCATGTTCTTTCCCCCAGACCACACTGGCTCTAGTGGGAAAGATGACGCTTCCTCTAGTGCATGGAAAATGAACACTACTTATTCTAGTGCATGGCCTTCTATCAATGGACCCTGCAGAGTGTGAACTCCAAGTAAGTGGTACAAATCATCACCACTTCTTAACCTATTCCTCTGAATTCAAAGTCTTGTCCACAGTTGTTTTTATGTTGTTTCTCCTGTTAGACTGCGAGATCCTTGGGAATAAGGACTGTCCCTAGCACCAGTCTAGCACTTACCACAGTGCCCGATACACAGCAGGCACACTATATATACATGCTTACTGACTGACTGACTCAAATAAAATCAAAATCAGACACTGGAGGTTTCACAGCTCTTTACCAGAAGCAAGAGTGAAGAGTGTAGGATCTCTCTGCACCCTTTATGTCTCGTAGCTCATATAAGGAAGCATCTCCAGGCGATTTCTCCAACCTAAACATTTCAACAGATGTTATGTGTAACAAGTAGAAAAGAAGACTATAACCACAGCATGAAAGCTTGACCAAAGGGAACAGTGTAAGAGCCCTTTAGGAGACAGGAAAGGGTGGAAGTGAAAACAAATGGGTTAGATTCATAAGTTCCTGAATTTTGCAGATGGGAAAAATGACATTGTGTGACAGTGAGTGATGATGGTGATGACAGATCTCTAACAGTAGGTGTCCCACAGGGCTCTGTCCTGGGCCTCTTCTCTTCTCCCTCTATACTACTTTACTTGGTGATCTCATCAGTTCCCATGGATGTAATGATCTCTATGCTGATGATTCTCAAATCTGCCCATCCTTCCCTAACCTCTCTGCTAACCTCCAACCTCGCATCTCCAACTCTCTTTCAGACATCTCAAACTGGATGTCCAGTAGACACCTTAAACTCAACATGCCCAAAGCTGAACTCATTATCCTTCCCTCTAACCCCTCTCCCTGCCCCCAACTTCTCTATTACTGTCAAGGGCGACACCACTTTTAATTACTCCCTATTTATCCTGTGTAGAGCATGTCTGTACATACTTGTTTGCTTGCTGCCTCCCCCATTAGACTGTAAACCCCTTGAGGGCAAGGACTGCCTTTTACCTCTTTTTGTATCTCCAGTGCTTAGCATAGTGCCTGACACACAGTAGGCACTTAATAAATGTTTACTATTTATTGGCGGCTTATTCTTTAACAAAAAATCTTGAAATAAACTAATCAATTTGGCAATAAGTCAGAAAAATAACAGTACAGAGTTAATTTTCTGTTTTTGAATAGAAATTATAACACAAATTTCAGTAAATGTTTCAAGAGAAAGGGAAAATTCCCATTAAACTCATCATTCGGTGTATTATCTATACTCTATAACAGATGACAGGAAAAACATGCAGCAGGCTAATTCACGTCATAATATTTGTAGGCGACCCATGAGTTGATGATAAAACAATAAATCTGAAATATTTACCAGATGAAGAGTGCACTTTTAACCCTGTCAGTATCTGCCAGCATGGCGCTTCCTGTAGACATAACTTGATAAAAATTAACTGAAGCCAGACAACTGTAGCTTAGAAATACTCAGTTCTGTTTCCCTTCAATTGCTTTTTACCATCATTGACATCTTACCTAACGGAAATCCAATGGACACTTTAATAAGAGGGTAGAGTTGAAGTAAAAATTTCCAAATTTGTTTTCAGCCCATGCCCTCATATCTATAGATATGAGGAAAAACCCTAAATCTGCAAGGAAATGTTCATAGGAAGTATTCTAACTAAATAATAACTGACAACTGTATAACATTTTAAAGTTTGGAAAACACTTAACATACCTTATTTTATGTTAGCCCCACAGAGACTGTGGGTTACATAGTAGAGGTAATATTTTCTGCCCTACTGTCCAGTTAAGGAAACCAAAGCTCAGAGAGATGAAATAAATTTATTGATGCACATACAACTTCTAAATGGCAGAAACCAGGACTAAACCTAGGTCTTCCTGGCTCAAAACTGAGTACTAAATCCAGTGTGCCAACCTGGACCTTTGCTCAATTTATCTTTCACAACTGAACAAATTTTGAGATGAAGCAATTAGCTTTCTGCCTAACAGGGGAATACTATGCCATGAAAATCAAGCTGACAGGCCTGCTATGTACCAAAGATCACTCCGAGGGACCATGCTTTATTTAATAAATAGTAACATCTTCTATCCTTTTTTTCAGTTTCTGAAACATTTTAGGTTCATTTAAGATAAAGAAATGGTCTGTACTTATATGATTATTTTTAAAAATACTGCAGCAAAAGTTATTTTTTCCTTAATATGTCCCCTGTTTTTTGACAATGACCCTTCATCAAAGAAGTTTTATTCATCCAGAAAAAAGAATAATAAAAGGAATTTTCTTATAGGTCAAATCTAATCCAAATAAAAAAAGGAATATTGAAAAGACTCTAATTTTCTAAAACATAATTTCTCAAAGTACATTTTGAGTAATATGAACGAAAGAAGAAAATTTTGATGTTAGTGATTTCCAGCTCTAAATCTAGGATTCTATGATCTCCTTCCACTCACTCTGGAAGTTTAAATGAAGGCTATTATACAACCACTATCTGTGGTTGGGGATCTGGCCCTCTTTAATGGCCCCCCTCAAAAACTTCCGAACTTTGCAACTCTCAAGAAGTTTAGCCACAAAAAGGAGGCAAGAAACGCGATGATATCTAGTGGGTATGAGTGGATTAAGTGAGAAAGGGAGAAACAAGGATATATTTGTAGGCCATAGAGAAGCAGCTAGTAGACGGGGAGAGACTCAAGATAGGTGAAAGAGTGAGAATGATGGTGGGGTTGGGGGTGAGGGCAACCTGCTAAAGATGGCAGAGTGGAATAATATTATTTTTGAATGCAGAGAGAAGACTGTCTTGGCAAGAAGTGCCACCTCATTACCTAAGACAGGTAAAGATAGTGGTAGAAAGCACCTGAGTGATATGAGATGAGAAAGAGTGGAGAAGAGGGAGTTTTCAGAGAATGGCCTCAATTTTTCAGTGAAATATGAGACAAAGTTTTCAGCTGAGAGGGTGTGGAATAGGGAAGCTATGGGAGGTTTGAGAAGGGATGAAAAGATTTGGAAGAGCACCTATGATGAATGAGATAGTAGTTAATTAGGAAAGTGTAAAAGAATTACAGCAGTGAGGGCCCAGTTATTCCCTCTTCCCGTACATAATGAAGCCCATCCACACTTCATCTTGTGAGATCCTTGTCCATTTTCTCCATGAGCCCCTAAGAATCATTTAGATAATCCTTCTGATATATTCATTCAGTTTCTTCTTGTCAATTCTAGCTCTACAAAGGCTCTCCAATGTGCCCCCTTCCCTCTCCTCAGACAGCCCTCCACACTAGTTCTGGGCACCATTCTCTATTGCCTGGACTATCACAATAATGTCTCTGTCTCCCAAGTCTCCTCTCTCTGGCCTATCTTCCACAAAGTTGCCAAACTAATATTCCTCTTTTTACTCTCTTACCTTGAAGATAAAATACAAACTCCTGTACTGTAAGGGTCATTTGTAAGATGACTCTGTCCTTACCTGCGGGAGTGCACATGATTGCCTGGGAGTATTAAGGTGGATCTGCGCATGTCAAAATAAATGAGCAGACGTGGTAACTAAGCTGATGCGCAGGTGAGTTAAGTTACTCACGTGCAACGGCTCATGACATGTTGAATAAGCACGAATCCTCTTTGCTTTCAGGGCAGGACATGATTGGCTTACTGCGGGAAGGGCTCGTGAAAAAGGTGGACAGGGAGAGGATAAGAAGGAGGTACCCGAAAGGAGGGGCAGAGCCGCGTTAGCCGCGAGAGCCACGCTAGTAGTCAGAGATGTAACAATAAAAGAGTATACTCTGAAAGTATCTTGGGGTGTTCTGTGGAGTCATTTCTCCAGTGCAGCTGGAGCCGGAGACGTCCGAAGCCCCTTGAGGAGGTAAGTTCCTAACCCAGATAAACATGGAGTATAACACTGTACATGATGTTTAAACCCTTCACAATCTGCCTCCAACCCATCTTTGCAGACTAATTTTGCATTACCCTCCCTACCCACTTTGTTCTAAGCAAACAGGTTTGCCTGCTCCTTCTTCCACCTACATGACATTTCACCTCCTAATCCAGGCCTTCCACGGGCATTCTGCTTTATGGACACTCTCTCCTCACCTCTGCCTCTTAAAATCCCTAGCTTCATTCAAGACTCAGCTCTCATGCAAACTTTACCATAAGATTTTTGCTGATTCCCCCCATATGTTAGTACTCTGAAATCCTGGAAATTATTTTGTAATTTTTAAATGGCCTTACCATTTACATGGCATGTCCCTGAATAATTTCTGAGAATGCTCCCTTTAAGGGCAGGGATTGTTTCACAGGGCCTGGTAGATCAGAGGAATTTAACGAATACTTGTTGAATGAACAGGCCATCTGGAGACTTGACTTTATCCAAAAAGCATGCATGGCTCCTCACTACTTCCCTTTTTAAGGGACACCAAAACATGTGAGTTGACAGGGTGCATTCTTTTTGTTTCATAAAACAAACACGTGTGTACCTTGAACTGTGAGATCTGCATGGGCCTCTATTGTCTCATTGCCGTTGTCAGCTATGCAGGCATAGGTTCCCGCATCCTCCTCCGTGAGGTCACTGACTTCCAGGTTACTTCCTGCCAACAGCACCAATCTGTCAGAGCTGCACAAAACAGAATGTATCAAGGACATTAGCTACTGATTAACAAATTATCATCACTAAGAGACTAAAATCGGAAATAGTTTCTAAATAAGAAAAAGTGGCCAAATCATATTATTCTTCATGGCCCTATTGCCATCAGAAAGTGGGAAGACTCTCAGACTTAGAGCCAGAAGACCTGGAGATCCATCTAACTTTGCACTTAGCCTCTGTGTGCCTTTTCTGTTTGTGTAAATGGGGTATTCCCCCATTTTCTACCCAATCAAATGAGATTATGTTTATTAAGTTCTGTCACACAAAGTTAAAATATTCTGAGTTTATTTTTACATGATTTTAGCCTTGCACAAAGATCGAACATTCAAATGTTATACTTTATAATTAGTTAGCATTTATATAGTTCTCTAAGGTTTGTAAAACTCTGTACAAGTTACCACCTTTGATTCTCACAACAAGCCTATAAGGTAGGTGCTAGCCTTGTCCTCCCCCTTTACAGAGGAGGAAAGACTGGGCAGCGAGGTGACGCAGTAGATAGAATGTCAGAAACACTCATCTTCCTGAGTTCAAATCTGGCCTCAGACACTTACTAGCTGTGTGACCCTGGACAAATCACTTCACTCTGTTTGCCTCAGTTTCATCATCTGTAAAATGAGCTGGAGAAGGAAATGGAAAGTACTCCAGTATCTCTGCCAAGAAAACTCCAAATGGAAGAGTCAGACACAACTGAAAAATGACTTAACAACAAAACTGAGACTAAGAGAAATTGCCCAAAGTCATAGGGCTAGCAGGTGTCTGAAGTAGCATTTGAACTCAGGTGTTCCTGAATCCACATCCAGCAGCCTACCTACTACACCACAAAGCTGCCTCCACTCAAAAATGATTGAAGAAATTGCTAATTATCACTTTATTATCAAAATGGGCACTTTTACGGTAAATCACAACAGGTCTTTTCAAAATTTCTGAAATGTAAGACATTGTATGTAATTTCCCAAAACCAGTGACTCTCTCAGACACTGATGTTGCTTTCACACAGGCCGTGTTCTGGTCAGATGTATGGAGTCTTCTGATGATAATCACTTGGAGTAAAAGTCAGAGATCAGTAGCTAAGGAATCTGGATGAAATACATGATCCTTGGCCAAAGGCTGTCATTCTTAAAAGGAAGGCTGAGAGTTGGAGGGTCCAGAAGCTGAAAATACTGGTTCATCATTTGTCTGATACTCACTGCCTCCAACATGCCCAGCAAGCTCTCACCACTTGGTTATTCTACCTATCCCTCACCATATTAATCACCAGTTACCTGGAAAACTAACTCCAACCCCCACCTCTCATTTTGTCTTCCTCTTCCCATTCAACTCTTAATTTTGCCCACCCTTTCACTGCATCCTCTGCAATCTCAGATCCATACAGAAAATCTTCTTTTCATTCTGGAGCTTTGCCTTGGATAATCCTCCCATCAATTTTCTCTCAATGAGCTCTGGGCTCCACTGCAAGACAATACTTTGTCCCTCACTATCCTCTCTAGCAATGGCTGTACTTTCTCTCACACTCTTTAACATATTAGTTTTACAGAATACTTCTTGATCCCCAGTTTCACTCTCCCTTTGCCTCTACTCAGCAATCTCTCCTTCTGTGAAGTTCACACTAATAAATCTTTCAAACCTACACAGATTATTGTAGTTACTGTCCACCAGCCCTCAGGCTACCTCCTTTCTCAAAGTGTTCAGTTTCTGTCTCAAAGTCTTCCTCTCCCACCCAATTCCTGGCCTTACATTAGTGGACTTCATTAATGTTGATACTCTCTCAAATACCCTAACTTCCCAGTTCCTTGATCTCTTCAAATCCATCATCTCTTCTCCTACTATACCATGCACTGGCATGGATACATCCTGCTTCTCACTGTCACCTATGTTTTTCATTTCCTGAATAAAAACTCAAGATGGTTCTCTATCTGTTCACCATTTTCATTCCAATTTTCCCAATGCCTTACCCTTCCTCAATCTCTACTTTCCTATCACTGCTGCCTCCAATTCCACAATTCATCAGTACTTTCTCAGGATTATTACCCCTAGTCTCTGACTTCACTTTATTTTCTTCCCAACGTCCACCCCTTAGTGAACTGGTTCAATTCCACACTCTCCTTTAGTCTTGGACCTTTCACACCCTTTGTCCTATCCCACTCATTTCTTTCCAGATTCGAAACATGGATTATTCTCACCATCTGCCTCCTGTGCAACTATTAAGTGCTACTAAATGGAGCTGGGGAAAAACACAACTTCGAATACCAGCTACACTCCAAATTTATCTAAATGCAACTGGGCCTTTAGTACAGCAAGACAATCTCACAATTCCATGCCATCATCCCTTACCATTTCTAACTTTAATCTAGTCTCTGGTTAAGATACCATTCTCATCTTTAGTCAACTCTCCTTGCCATGGCCACCCAATCTCCTATCTCCTCCCTCTGTATCCAGAAGACTGTCCCTACGATCATCTCTTTTCTCTAAAACCTTCAACTTCTCCCTATGAACTGGCTCCATTCTCTGCTGCCTATACAAACTAACAAACAAACCACAAAACACAAAAAACCAAAAAACTCTCACTAAGAAGCCATCATCATTACTACCTAAAATCCCAAAACTCTCATCCGTTTCTCGGCCAAACTTCTTGAAAAAAAAAATCTACACTTGGTGTTTCTTCTTCTTCTTCTTCTCCTCTCACTTTCTTCTAAACCTTCTTGTATCTTGGCTTCCAATCTCATCATTCAACTGATCTTGCTCTTTTTAATTGTCAGTTCTAATGACCTTTGCTCAAGTTTCATCCTTCTAGACCTCACTCTGTCTTTTGACACTATCAATGCTCCCTTCTCTCCTGGACTCTTTTCTGGGTTTTTGTGCTAGTGCTCTCTCCTGTTTATCTCCTGGTTATTTATCTAACCACTAGTTGTCAGTCGCACCTCACTAACTCATCATTCATGTCATGCCCACTGCTCTGCTCTGGAACCCTCTTTTCTTTGCACTCTCACATCTGGTGACACCACTAGCTGACAAGGGTTCAATTAGCATTGCTATGTAGCTAACTCTCAGATCTACAGATCTTTTATTAAGGAGATTTATTCCACGAAGTTTGGATTCAGTTAAAGGCCCACACTTGATAACCCAGAGGGCCATGTGGCCTTGAGGCTAGTGGCTAGTTTCTCTCATGATCCTCGTGGAGATCCAAATACTTAACTGCCAAACTGCACGTCCATAGACATTGCCACTCAACATCTCTAAAACAGAATTCAGTATCTCTCCCTTCACTACCACCATTCTTACAGTCAAAGAGGTTCACTTCCTTAGTGTCACCCTCACCTTCTCACTCTATATATTCAACCAGTTACCAAAGTTTGTCATTTCTATCCCCACAAAAATTTTCTCACACAGATCCCCTTCTCTTCAGTCATAAACCCACCACTCTGAATCCGATTCTTATCCTTTCTTACCTAAACAATTATAATATCCTCATATTTGGTCTCATTAACTTAAAGCCCTCCCCACTCTAAACTATTCTCCATACAACATGTAACATAAAAATCAAAGGGATTTTTCCTTAACCATGTCATTCCCTACAAAATAAATTCCAGTGGCTCCCTGTTATCTCTGGCGTCAAATATAAATGTCTTTACTCGGCATTTAAAGCTCTTTACAACTGGGCCCTTTTGACCTCTCCAGTCTTCTTACACAGTATTACTCTTCCTCCACGCACTATACCATCCAGACATACTGGTCTGCTTAGTCTTACTGTCTCCCATGTCTGACACTGTCTCCAGCCTTATGCCTCTGCACTGGCTGCTACCCAGGCATGTAACTCTCCGCTGATGTGTCCCTCTCAGAATCCTGGGTTTCCTCGACTACTCAGCACAACCACCACATCTGACCTGAAGCCCTCCCTGTACATCATCGCTTCCCACAGTTCCTAGGGCCTTCCTTCCTTGTTTGTATCCTCTCTATTCTTAAATATTAGCCTTTATTTCTCCCATCAGAATGTAATCTTCTGAAGAGCGGGGACTATTTCACTCTTGTCTTGGTATTCCTAACGCTGAACACAGGGCCCAGCACACATGGAGCTAGAAATGTCAAATCTCACTTGTGACTCCCTTCTATACGAGGCTTTTTTTACCACTTCATTCCACGCTGATCTCCTTCTTCTAAGAGTAATACTTCAGAGTTAAAGCATTCTACATTAATATTCATTCCACAAACTATTAATTATGAGGTAAAAATATAATCGCCTATGCTCTCAAAGAGCTTACACTGGAATGGAGAAACATGTACACAGATAAAAGTCTATACAAAACACATGCAAATACAAGGTAACCTTGGGGATGGAGGAGGCCAAGGAAAGACCGACAAAGAAAGTGCTGCTTGAGATGAATCTTGACAGAAACCTTGGATTACAAAAGGAGGTGAGGAAGGAGAACATGAAGTAACAGGAGATTTTTGGTTTTATTACTTTAGTAATTTAATATGCTATCACATAGTCCTCAAGCCCTTCCTTAATTACTGTATTTATTCATGGAAATAAAATGTAGTCAGTATGAAAATTGACTCTGCTGAAAACTATCCATTTCTATTTATTTTAGAATTATTTATCTTTTTTTGTTGTTGTTGTTTTTAAAAGCATTCTTATGCCCTGTGAAGATTTAAACTTTTCTAAAGAAAATTCAAGCCAATTGGCCTTATGGAGACACTTTACCACCCCTGTTCCTCCTATCACTCTATACATCCAGAACACCCTCTGGTGGGGAAAACTGAAGTTAAACTAATAGAATAAATTAGATTTAAAGTGCAAAAATATAAACAGATTTAACTGAAATCTTTGCTGAAAGCAGGTACCCTACATAACATAAAATACAAGTTTGGCCAGCCAACATCCAGATGGTCTTAAAAAAAACAAAATCATCATGAAGTTAAGTCATGGTCTCAGATTCAACTTTCCACTAAGTTCCTTTAAGTGGAAGGAACGTCTGGTTGGACAAACTGCTGGAGGAGCCTTGCTATAGGGCGAAACAACAAATACTGGGAAATGAAGCTTAATTAATGGATGAAGCATAAGCCACCATTACTCAATAATGGTCTGTTTAAACACTTCCAGTGACACAGAATTAAATATCTAAAAGGGCAACATGTTTCACTCCTGAATAGCCTCAATTGCTAGAAACATTTCCCATCAAAGTGTGCCTCTTTTTAACTTCTTCCCGCTAGTCCTATTTTTGTTCTCTGGAGTAAATACAATAAATACACACAAATTAACACATAAATACATAAACAAATAAATAAATAAAATCTAATTCTGCATCTGGTGTCAGTGTTTCAAAACTAGTAAAAAGTGGTTCAAAATTAGTCTCTTTTACAGGTCTCCTCCAACCACTCTTTATATGGCTTTACAACACACACAAATAAGGTCATTCAATTAAATTCAGCGCACGTGCTGATTTTGAGATGGCAGGACATCCCCAGTTGGAAATGATGGAAACTAGTCACCATATTAAGAAGCTGGATTTGAATACTGGTCTTCCTGACTCCAAGTCCAGTGCTCTAAATATGATGCCACCTACCCACCTCTAATACTAACTAGAAATAGAAATAAGAAAGTATAATTAAAGAAAACAAATCAATACATTAACCATGTCTGGAAATGTGTATCTCATTTTGCACTTCTATACTTTTATTTTCCTTGCAAGAAACAAGAAGGCTGCTTTATCACTGGTCTTCTGGAGTCCGCAAATGTTCACTGCATTCAGCAGAATTTTGAAGGATTTCAAAGGTGTTTCTCTTTACATCACTGCGGTCATCACGTAAACTGCTCTGGATCTGCTCGTTGCACACAAGTCTTAGCAAGTTTCTCTGAATTCTTCACAATCATCATTCTTACTTTACAATCCCATTACTTCATTTACCATAATTGCTCGGCTATACCTCAATTAATGGATACCCACTGTTTCCAGTTCTTTGCTACAACAAAACTTGCTCCCATAAATGTACACATGTATAATTTCCCCCAACCTTTACCCTTGAGAAAGGAATGCCTAGTTGCGGCATTTGGGGGAATCAAACGTCTGTACAGTTTAGTGACTTTTGATGTATAGTACCAAATTGTTTCCTAGAATGCTTTGGCCATTTACTTACTTCTCCTCAAATCTGCCATCCACACTCCTACCTTTCTGTCTCTTTATTCCATTCCTTTCTATTCTTCCAATAAAAACCCTACATAATTTTCACATCCCAGCGAAACTCTTACCTGTTCATTACAGTTCCTCAATTCTCACTCTGAGTCTTTTTCAAAACCATTTCCAGTTTTCACTAAAAGATCACAAATGAATGACAGCTGAGTTGGCTTCCCTCACTCTCCTGGCCTACAGTGATCTCATCTGTAATACCCATTGGTATTGCCAGATACTTACTGTTACTTAACTGTTTTCAGCGTATCTTGTCTTCCCAGATGATTTTCTGACAGTAGGCTGTGTTGCTTATATAAAATATTATATATAACATTTATTATGATATCTATATTTATGTAACAATTACATTATACTTATCATAGAATACATAATTATATGCTGTATTATATAATGAGTCACATATTATATATTACATTTGGGTGAGTGTATCTCACCAACAGCACTTAGTGAAGTTCCTGGAAGCTCCTCATAATTGCTCAATGAATATCTGGTGGCTGACTGTATGTATATATTTTTAAGATTCAGTAATCCATTTAAAAATTCCTAATATTCCAATAGTGTTGCTCTATGGCAACCAAGAGTTGCAATAGAACTAAAAATGAGTCATCACACAAAAGGCACTGGAGAAGCGGGCACGGACAGGCTGCAATAGATAATAAAGAACAAAAATAAGAGAAAGCACTCAGGAATTGTATGATAAGAAGAAAAGGCAGGCTGGTCACGTGGAAGGAATGAGGGATGACACTGGAAGAAGCCCAACTGCTCCATTCCACCACACAACGGCAAGACAAAGTAAAGAAACCCTCCAGAGCATTAGACGGGTCCCCAGTAGAGGATGAACGGCAAGCCACGGACTAGAGCTACATTGGACTGGGCAGGTATGGATGGCTTACAATCTACACCATCAGAGGGAATTCCTCAATCAATGAGATTATAGGTGTATTTGCATATTGTAACAGCACACATAGGCCCAAAGATTAAAATGCCAAACGTTTAAATTTTGAAAACTGTTTTCAAATTCCAAATGCCTTTATCACTACATAATTTACTCTCTAAGAAACAGCTGAACTCTTTACTCTTCATTTACTTGGTGTTTATGTTGTTCGTCTAAGTAAGATTTCTCCCAGTATTTAATTTTAATTTACTATGGTTGGTATATTAGATAGATCAGTTTGCTTTATATAATCTCCTACTTTGAGAACAACTATCTTAACTGTTTTTGTAACAGGCTATCAGGATTAAGTGACTTGCCCAAGGTCACACAGCTAGTTAAATGTCTAGCTATCCCTAACATGCTTTTTAAAAAGATTTTTTTTCCACTGAAAGTTGCAATGAAAGCAGGCATCACTTTAACCAGTTCAAATGCAACTGATGATAATTTGTTACCTTAGAAACACATAAAGGGTTAATCACATCTTAAAATTATTTATTTTGCAAAATGTCTTAATTATAAATTATCTTTAAGAGATTAATTCTATTCTAGATTTTTCATTTTCATTCAGCACTTAAGGATCTTCCTGTGCTGTACAGACTGTCTGTAATTTCCTGAGTCCTCATATATTTTAAGCATCTTCATATTTGAAATTAGGTTGTCTTTAACAGTAGCAGACAAAGACCCTGGGAATACTTAGAGCTATCCCTAAAAGGGAACTACTAAGAGAGTCCATTTTTTTTCTTTCCCTACTGCCATCAAATCAACAGGTATTAAGTGAGTTTCCTATGAAGCTTTTCCTAGAAAGTATTTTTAAAAGATTTTTACACTAAGGTAAGGATAAATAGTTTCTTTCATAAACACCCTTTTATATGCCTAATTAGCTAATTCTTCTGGAAAATTATTTTTTAGAAAAAAACTCATTTTATTGATAGAGATAGTAGCCGTATTTTAAGTATGTCTATCGTGTTAGTTTTTTCACAGAACCAGGTTTTTTTGTTTTGTTTTTTTAATCATCCCTATAATCTTTTTTGGTTTTCAGTTTATGTATTTCCTCTAAGTTTCAATACCTCTTTTTTTGTGCTTATTTTGTGCTTATTAGCTTTCTAATTTTTAAAATATATATTCAATGCTCTAATATTCTCCTTTGGTTAATGTGTGTTTTTAGGGATTTAATTTTTTTCTTAAGGACTGCTTTAATTGGATCCCAGAAATTACTGAATACAGTTTCTTCACCATTACTTTCTTTCATGAAAGTATCATTTCTATGATTTGTTCTTTGACAGACTCATTATTTAGGATTTCACTGTTAAATCTCCCTTGCACCTGTCTTTTGTTTACACTCCTTGAACTGATTACTATTTTAATTGCATTATGGTGTACCAAAGGAAGTTTTACTATTTCTGCCATTTTACATTTAGTTGCAATGTCTTTGTGAACTAATATACTGTAAATTTCTGTAAAAGTTCTATGTGATGCTCAGAAATATGCACATTCTTTAGTAATTCCATTTTTAAAATGCCATAAGTCTTTTGGTTCCAATTTCTCCAGTAATTTGTTAAATTCTATATTTTTCCTTTTGTTTACTCTTGTGAGATTTGCCCAAATCTGAGAGACACTGAAATCTCATAATTATGTTACTATGTCTTTTTTTGTAATTTAATTTCCCCTTTATGAATTTAGATGCATGCTATAGTGTTTGAACACTATGATAGTGACATAGATTTGTTGTCTATGGCTCCTTTGAGTATAATATAGTCTTGTTTTTCTCTGTAGAGTGAATTTTTGCTTTAAAATTGTCTGACAGCATGACTGCAACTCCTGCTTTTTCAAATTTACCTAACGTAGGAGTGGGGAACCCATGGCCTTGAGGCGATTTTGTTCCAGTCTCTCATTTGTTATTCTATGTACTTCTTTACTTTTAAGGGGTGATCCTGGTAAGCAATACAGTGTGGGGTTTTGTTTTCTTAACCAATCTGTTACTCCCAATTACACTGTTTCATCCATTCACAGTTAAAGGTTTTAATCCATTCACAATTAAAGGCATTTAATGGCACAGTGGATAAAGCGCTAGACCTGGAATCAGCTCAAATAGAACCTCAGACACATAATAATTCTGTGACTCTGGGCAAATCACTTAATCGTTGTCTGCCTCAGTTTCCTCATCTGTAAAATTGGGATAATAATGGTATCTACTTTCTGGGGTTGTTGTAAAATCAAATGAGATGCTTGTAAAGCATTTGCAGAGCTCTGAAATACTACATAAATGCAGAAACCAAACAGTTTGGTTTCTGTTTTCTTTCATTTATTTCTAGTTTAGCCTTTTTTCTGAATTAGGATTTATTTTTGGTTCCTCTCCTGCTTTTAGGACAGTACTTGTTCCCTACAATTGTTTTACATAACCTTTCTCAAGACAACCCTTTTCAGGCGCAGTGGATAGAGCACTGGCCCTGAATTCAGGAGGACCTGAGTTCAAATCTGGCCTCAGACACATAACACTTACTAGCTGTGTGACCCTGGGCAAGTCACTTAACCCCACTGCCTAACCAAAAGGAAAAAAAAAAAGACAACCCTTTTCCCACAAGCAGTCTTCTCTTCCCTTCCCTCTCAGCTCCTCCCAGGAGTTTATCAGCCCTTTCCCTGGTTTTGGTGGTTGTGCCATTTGCTTCTCTAGCTTATTTTACAGATGAGGAAACTAAGGTAACGAAGGTAAAGTGACTTGCCCAGGGTCACAGAATCATTATGAGTCTGAGGCTATACTGATTCCAGGCCTAGAGCTCTATTCACTGCACCACCTAGCTGCTCCTTTTACTTAACTTATTAATTCCTTTTTCCCTCTTATTTAGTCATATAATTCTTCACCTCTCTTTCCCCTTAACTTTTTTTAGTTAGTAAAGTTTTTAATTAAAATCTTCCATTTATCCTTTTCAACTTCTTTTGTTGATAGTTTTTTTCATTTTCTAAGCCTTTTCTACAAAGGATTTCTTTAATTTGTTCTCTTTATTTTCTTCCCTTTCTGTCTATTCTAAACTTTTATTCTTTAATTCATGAGCATTAAAATTATTTATATCTTCTTTATTCTCTCTGTATTTCTCGTGGAATTAAAGTGTTCAAATAGTTAATTTAGAACTCACTCTTGAAGACTTATATGAATTGATGCAAAGTGAAGTGAGCAGAACTCTGAAAATGTTGTACACCATAAAAGCAATATTGAAATGATGAATGTGAAAGTCTTCAGTATTCTGATCAAGACAATGATCCAGGACAATTACAAAGGATCCATGATGAAAAATGCTATACGCCTCTCGAGAGAAAATTGATGAACTCTAAATGCCGATTGAAGCATACTTTCTTTTTCTTGTGGGGTTTTTTTTTTGGTGTGTTTATGTATGTTTTCTTTTGCAACATGGGTAATGAATGCCAAATTGTTTTGCATGACTTCACACGTATAATCGATATCACATTGCTTGCCTTCTCAAAGGGTGGGGAAGGGGTGGGAGGGAAGGAGAGAATTTTGAGCTTAAAATATTTAAAAATGAATGTTAAAAAAATTTCACAAGTAATTGGGAAATATTTAATGAATTTTTCTTTACAACATGACTAATGTGAAAATACGTTTCACAGGAATGTATATGTAGAACCTATATCAGATTGCATGCAGTCTTGGGAAGGGAGGAGGGGAAGGAGAAGGAAAAAATTTAAAAATATATTCTTCAGTGACCATCACCAAGTAAAGTTTATTGACTGTATTTCTCCTTATTTAAATTTCGCCTTTGACACCTCACAGATTATCCTGTAGCCCCTCTGTTTGCTGAGAGATTACAGGTGTTATTTTCCTTTTAATCTTACACTGAATTGATTCACATACATCCCACAATCATCTCTATTTTCTAACTTCTCTCCTCCACTGATAACACTCTCACATTTTGGAGTGTGGTTCACAAAACATACTAATTCACTTGTAGGGGCTGGAAGAGGAGAAGATCTGAAGTTTAGGTGAATCAGGTCTGCTCCTCCTCCCCATGTCTTCCATTTCTTTAAGTTACATTTTCATCTTTATCTTTTTATGTACTCAAAGAAGGAAATCTCCTAACTGAAGCTGTTGTTACTATTTTTAATCCTTTTGTTGTTGTTTTTTTCTTTCTCCTTCTAGTTTTCCCCTGATCAGTTTCTAGAGAAGGGGCAATTTCTTTCGCTATGTGTACTTTCTTTGGTAGTTGTATTTATTAACCTTTCTGGAGTTTATGTTGTTTGAGGTACAGGCATACCTCATTTTATTGTACTTTGCAGATACTGTGGTTTTTACAGATTTAAGGTTTGTGGTAACCCTATTTTAAGGTCTATGGGCACCATTTTTCCAACAGCACGTGCTCACGTTGTATCTTTGTGTCATATTTTGATAATTCTTGCAATATTTCCAATTTTTTCATAATTATTATTATTTCATTATCATTGTTTCACTGATCTGTGATCAGCGACCTTTAACCCATTATTGTAATTGTTTTGGGGCACCATGAATCGCACCTATATGAGACACTGAACTTAAACAATAAATGTTGTGTGTGTTCAGACTGCTCCACCAAACAGCCATTCCTTGTCTCTTCCCTCTCCTCGGGTCTCCCTATTCCCTGAGACACAACAATATAGAAATCAAGCCAGTTAATAACCTTATGATAGCCTCTCAGTGCTCAAATGAAAGGAAAAGTCAATCCATGTGGCAAACTTCATCACTGTCTTATTTTAAGAAACTGCCACATACCGCCACCCCAAATTGCAGCAACCACCACCATCATCATCAGTCAGCAGCCATAGACACGGAAGCAAGACCCTTCACCAGCAAAAAGATTACAACTCACTGAAGGCTCAGGCGATGGTTTTTTGCAATAAAGTATTTTTTAATTAATGTATATACAGGTTTTTAGACATAATACTATTGCATACTTTAAAAACTACAGTACAGCGTAAACACGACTTTTATACCCACTAGGAAACCAAAAAATTCATGTGACCCACTTTATTGCAATATCTGCTTTACTGCAGTGGTCTGGAATCGAACCTGTAATATCCTCATATATGTCTTTATTTCTAAATTGTATAATCTGCTCATGTCTTGATTTCGTGTGTGGAAATGCTTCAAACGCCTCTCTTTTTTTTACTGAATGTGCTTTATTTTAATGGATAAATAGGCTTAGGTTTACAGATGCATCTTGAGCTCCTTTGCTTTTCAAAATACATTACTCCATTCCCTTCTATGGTTTCTTGTGGGTAAAGAATAATCTTGTGTGTCTTCAAATTTCCTTCTCTTTATATTTAAAGGTCTTTGTCTTGGTCCCTTGTCCCTTGCCCCGCCCCTCAGAAACAATCTGTGGGTTCTTAAACTGGGGCACCATTTCCCTATACTCAGAATTTCTGGTTTTCTTTTATTATTTCTTGCATTGTGGTGCTCAGGTTTTTTGATTTACCATGTTTTTCAGGCAGGCCAATAATCTCTAAGTTGTTTGTACACATGCTGTCCTCAAGGTCAATGTACTTTACTTGTATAGAGATGATGTGGTTGTTTTCAAACATTACTGCTTTTAATTTATCTTTTTCCACATTGTTCTTCACTTACGTTTACTTTTATTCTCAATTCATTTGTTCTCCCTTTGGTTCTTTGGAAAAACTCACCAACGTGGATTCAAGTTGTTCTATTCTGCTATACTCCCAGGCTCACAACCCAGCTATCAGCATAGACTCCTCATTCTCTCTTACCACTCCCTTGCCCCCCCTATCCAATCTGTTGCCAATCCTGTTGATTCTACCACTTGTATCAGACCCCTTCTCTTCTCTGACATTGACACAACTCCAGCAGGCCTTCATCACCTCTACCTTAAATAGCCTGCAGATTGGTCTCCATGTCACAGTCTCTCCCCACTCCAGTACATCCTCCGCTTCACTATCAAGCTGATCTCTCTAAACACAAGTCTGACCATGTCACACACACCCTTACTCAATAAACTCTAGTGGCTATTTTCTAGGGTATACATACTTTAAAAAATGTATAACTATTTCAGTATCTTCTTTTGTAATCCAATGTACTATTTTATGCATTTATGACCTGTATTGTGAGAAGGGACCCACGGGTTTCTTTAGACCATTAAAGTGACGATGGAAAAAAGGTGAAGAATCTGTGCTTTAAGGGAGGCTAAGAATTCAGGAAGAGGAGGGACAGAGCAGTTTGGTCATAATCCTGCAAGAAGGTGGGTCTGTCAATGGATACTAAAGCAGGAGGAACATAAAGCAAGCATGATTAAATGAGTCATTTCTTCACATTTTAAAGGTATTTCTCCCCCACCCATACAATTCTAATCAGACATGGCTAACACAATGATTCTTAAAATGTTGTATAACAGTAGTCTCTAATGAGATCAAAGTGAATCCTATCAATTTAATTATAAAAAGGGTTTTTAATCAGCTACCATTTACCTTTCTGGACTAAGGGGCTCCTCATTTCTCATCCATCTGATGACAGGTGTAGGAACTCCTGAGGCAACACAGGGCAAGACTGCACTTTGCCCAATAACTCTGATTAGTGGTGAAGGCTGGCTCAAAAATACCAAGTTGGATGAAATCTCAGGATCTAAAAAAGTTTCCAAAATAACAGACAATGATTAACAACTAACAATTTAAGCCACTTCACTAATACTAATTACTGGATTCAGTTCATGTCTTTAAATTATGGGCATTATCACATTAGGCAGCAAGGCAGTGTATATGAAAATCAACTTCAACAAACTAATTCAAAAATATTGTCTACTACATGAAAAACACTGTGAGTCACTGAGACATAAAGATGTTTAACATACAGCCCTGTTCTTCAAGGAGTGGACAATCTAATGGGAAAGACGTTCATAAAACTAAAATACAACTTCGGAAGTGTTCTAGTGGTAATAAACAAAGTGTCAAAGGAAGTAAGAGACAGGATAACTTGGAGCTAAGGTAACTAGTAAGGCCTTCAGGAAGGAGAAAACATTTGAACTGAGCCTTGAAAGACAGATGGAATTCTGAGGGGAAGGTGGGGGGAATATGATTATCAGGACTTATGATTTTGTTGATAGAGGAACTCTCACCAACACTGCATATTGTCTTGGAGAACTAACTGCTGGATGCTCTAAGAGGCTACAGCAGTCATATAGTGTAGTAGTGTAGCTTCAGAGGCAGGACATCAACCAGGATCTTACTATGCCTCTGGGCTTAGGGGCAAGAAGTTAGAAATAAGAATTCAGGCAGAAGCAAAAACAGCAGCACCAAAGGTATAGCACATACAAACACGTACAGAATGTGTTCAGAAAATGGCCAACAAAAAGAAAAGAAGGAAGGAAGGAAGGAATGGATTAATAAATGGATTGATACTAATACAAAGGTTTGCAAAGCACTTTAAAAATATTACCTCATATTACCCTCAGAACAATCATGCGAGGTGGCTGCTATTATCTCCATTTTGCAGACCAGGAAACTGAGGCAGATAGAGATTAAATGACTTACCTACGGTCACACAATTAGTAAGTATCTAAGGCTGGATCTGAACTCAGATCTTTCAGACCCTATATCCAGCAATCTAGTCACTGTACCACCTAGCTGACTCTTACAAACTATTTAGATGAGCAAAAAGGCCAATGTGACTGGAGTATAGGGATCTTATAAAGAAGTGATGAGAATAAGGCTGGATAGGTAAGTTTGGGGTCAGATTTTAACTGACAAGAAGAACAGTAGCAAGCTACTGCAACAACATAAGGATGAAGCAGTAAAAGACCAAAACAAGGTGAGTGCTTCTCTAATTGGAATTAAGGATATAAATGTATTTACTTATGCAAATTTTGAAGCCATGAAGGACATGGAAATATATGTAATACTTTTTTTTTAGTATTTTCTATAAACCTAAAGTCACCTGATTAATTTAGTAATATAAAAGTATACTTGAAATATAGGTTTAACCTGGTTTCCTATATACTTATCACATTTGATATATTAGAGATAATAAGGCCCCAAGAAAAAAATTGAAAAAAATTTTTTTAACTTCCTACCTTACACACACACACACACACACACACACACACACACACACACACACACACACACACACACATACACACACACATCCTATCTCCCCGAATTTTTGGAAGAAGAAACCAAAAAGGTTCTTAGGAAAACAATTATCCCTCACCACCACTAATTTTGAGCACCAAAAATAGAAAATCTAAATTTAAAATGTAATTGTTTGTTAATGATAGAGGAATCAAAAAGTTAAACTCCTGATAGTTTTAGGGCCAAAAATGACACTTCGATTAAATTGCTTAAAACAAAACAGAACTTTTAGTCAGAAACCAAATGTAAGTTCTAATTTATGGTATAAATTTCATATAGATTAGAACCTGGGACTTAATTTTAAATGTGTAAAACAGTACTGAAAGGTTTTATCACTAAGCATTTATACTTGCAGCAAAGCAATAAATAACATCAAATAAATTTCACCCTAAATACTTGTGGAATAAGAAAAATATATTCAGTGGCTAAGAAAGGTCCCATAAAAACACTATTACCACTAAAAGAAGTCAAAATATTCTGGAATAATTAACTGTCATCATTTATAAAATCCCCCAATACTTCTTTTCAGTGGGACTAAAGTAATATTCCTAACAAGTATAATGCAAATGGTCATTTGTGATTTTTGTTTCATTAACAAACTATTTGGTTATCTTGGATGATCTCCACGTTTCCCTCCTTGCTATGATTTGCAACTTCTAAATAAAAAATACAATCTGTATATTGAGATTTCAATATTATTAACCTTTTTGCAATTTAAGAAATGTCTTTTCAAGGAAACAAAAGGGGTGAATCGTTTTCAATTTCATATTAGATGCTTTCTCATTACTAACGGCCTGCGTTTGGATCTTTTTTTGGTTGAAAAGTTAGCTGTTCAGAAACAATGCAAGTACATCGCCTCCCAAACCACCATGTTTCTTCTCACCTACTTTGGCAGAAAGAAAATGTAGAAGATGGACCAAGACATCAGAGCGCATCTTTGCACTCTGCAGGGACGCTGACATGTTATAGAGCCTTCTAA
The DNA here is from genome assembly GCF_003287225.1 of Phascolarctos cinereus. Lineage (NCBI taxonomy): Eukaryota > Metazoa > Chordata > Mammalia > Diprotodontia > Phascolarctidae > Phascolarctos > Phascolarctos cinereus. Next base: position 45,255,198 of record NW_027555736.1, on the reverse strand, counting down.
AGAGAGGATGAAAGAAGAGCAAGGAGAGCAGATGGAAAAGCTCTATCTTCACAGTCAAACATTTAGGACAGAGCCATCAGAGAACACAGGAAAAGATCTTCCTGGCTTGGTAACTGATTCCCAAACAGGACAGTTTTGTCATGGGGTCTGGCCCTTCTGCACATGGGCAGGTTCCAGAAATAAGCACAGGTAAGATTTTTCATTCAGAGACAAGTTTTTAAACTCAGACACAAAATATGTCACAATCAAGGAAAAGAATGCAGGGAAATTTTTAAATGCTTAATAAGCCCATATTAGATTAAATAAGTGAAAAAGTTTTCACCTTTGAAAAAATCTTCATAAATGATCTATTACACTTGGGCCACAGTACCTTTCAGCAGTCAGTGCTTCTGCCCTGTGGGCCCAGCACTAGGCAAGCTTAGGGGATGATCTGTGCGTGAACAGTGATTCTGGTCAGTTCAGACGGCCTTTGTTCATTTAAATTAAATGCCACCTGTGATCATTTCTGATGCTGATTATGAGCTTACAAGCATCCTTCTAGGCAACAATGTAAGTGGGGGGGGGGTGGAAGGATTATTGGAAGGAAGGAGAGGCGGAGGGAGATCAAGGGAAAGTTATTTCAAAAGTATTACAGTAACTGCTGGCAGAAGGTCAGAAGAACTTTACTAAATTCACATATCCAAGCAAAGCACTGTAGTCACATTCACCAATTGTCAAGAGAACTAAACTGTATTACTGGTATGTTCTATGTGTCACCCAGCAAACTGAGGGAGCTCAATCATTAACACCCGTATTGTAAACAAAATAAGGATGTTTTTAACTGGAAAAGTTTTTAATTATACTTTTTTTAAAAATCATGAGATCACTCATGCATTTTTATTTTCATTCATCTGTTCTCATTCATTCAATAAACACTTATTTAATACGCTCACTATATCAGTTACTGCAGCCAGTGCCGAGGACACAAAAATCTTTTATAAATCTATGAAAACAGGGAGGTGGGAAATCTACAAATGAGGATCCTCCACAGAGATAATCTTTTCTCCAGGTCCCTGGATCCTGAAATGCAGACTCCCTGAGTGGGAACATTGTTGTGGGGATGCATCAGATGAGAAGCGAGCATTAAAGTAACCCGAGCATAAAGGATAACGCTCACTGAACTTCACCATTCATTACTGTTAGACTTACTCAAAGATGCATTGCACAGGCACGTCTTTCAAAAGTGCTGTCAATCAAGACTTACTGCAATGATGACAAAATGGGTTTTTCCATGGATGGGCCAAACACCAACTTCTATTGAACACACTGACCACTCTATTTAAAAATGACAAAAAGCAGAAATGTATATAACAATTTTATACCTGGAAGAACTTTCAGCTCAGCCTCCTCACTGTACTTAGGCGGTCCACCACTTTCAATTATGCAGCGATAAAGCCCTCCATCTTCTTCAGTAACATTGCTGATAACCAGAGCTCCGTTTGGGAGTTTGATGACTCTATCATCCAAAACAAGTGGCTGTCGATCCTGCTCCCACTTCACAAACGGGACCAAATCAGCATTGACTTCACAGTTGAGTACTGCACTGTTTCCAGCATAGACTGATGAAGATTCTGGCTGATTGGCAAACCTCGGAAGACCTAAAAGAGATGGGAAGGGAAAGATGAAAATCAAGCATTCATTGCTCAGAATGTAAGGACTCTCATTCCTTGAGTGCTTATACCCTAGAAACGATTTACTAAAATATATGGAAAAAGTTAAAATTCATATGAAATATAAAACAGCAAATAAGTTAGATGGCAGGGTCCACTGAGAGAGCTGGCCTCAGGAGCTGAAGAACCATGTTTAAGCCCTAACTCTGTCACCTGTTGGTCAGGAGACTCCCTACACAATCATTTAACCTTCTCAGTAGCTCAGGAGACTCTCTAAGTCTTGTCAGGTGACAATCTGTAATGGCACAGGGAGTTTTTTCCACATATTTATTTGTAGCCAGAGCTTACTTTTTCACCAGCCTCAGCCTCCTTTTCTTTGATGCTAAGAGAGACTACTATTGCTATCCCTGGCCGACTTTGGTCCAATCCTGGACTAGAAACTACAGAACTCAAGACATTAAAAAGAGCATAAAAAATATGGGAGGACAAAATGAAGAACATGAGAAGTAAACAGCTGGGTAAGAAGAGAGTACTAGGTGGCTATCCAATCCCTCCCTAGGCCTTCTCTTCACCAAGTTAATCACTTCTAATTAACCTGAAGCATGGGTAATCTACTCAACAGGGATTTAAAATTAAAATGAATCTACAAAAGGAAAACTTCTCAAAAAGAGCCATGAAATCAGATACTACAAACAAAAGCCTAGGAAGTGGATCAATCAACAATCACACTCATGGCCTCAGAGTGTTAACAGACAAATGTGCCAAGTATGGGGTAATAAACAAAATGACCTAAACATCTCAATGGAAAAAGCATTTAAACACAAGCTCAGAGGTATAACTGAGAAGTATACAAAAAGACCTGATGAGTGCAATTATCGTAATTCTGCAAAATCAAGGCTGTAACGGCCTACGAAAAGCTACCAAATGGAGGCAATGCCTGTAAAATGCAAGTAAGTACAGTGGAGAGCATTCACATGAGAACCCTATGGTCCCCTACCCACAGGTAGAAGTACCTTCGAAATCAAGTCCAACCACTGCACTTTACTGAGGAAGGAGCCCAGCCAGGCACAGAGGTGATACAGTGGCTTGTCTGTGGTCATGCTGCTGCTAAGCATCCCAGGAAGGATTTGAACTGAGATCTTCCTCCCTCCAAGGACCCTGTCCTACCCATTATACCACCTAGCTGGACTTAACAACAGAGGTAGAATCAGAAGAAACACCACGGCGGAAGAATATTACAGCCTTCCTACCCACAGGCAGGAAAGTAAGAGATCCATGAGGAGAACAAAGCTGGCAAGAAGAAAAAAAGCTACAGTGCTCGAGGGGTTGGGAGAGAGGGCTTTGACATCTGCTTTACATCAGCTGTGGCCAAAACGAATTCTTCACTTGGTGGCCAAACCTTCTGATGATGAGCCTCTTGCAACTTAGAAAAGCTGGTGCTATGCTATTTGCTATTTTTTTTCCTTCTGTTGAGTTTTATATCCTCTTTCTGGTGGTTCCTCCTATTGGTTCTAATTCTTACTTAACAACATCGCTAATGTGAAAATATGTTTAATAGGAACGTATATGTATAGCCTAGATCTGATTGTATGCTGTCTTGGGGAGGGTGATGGGGAGGGAGGGGGAGAAAAATTTTAAACTTAAAAGCATATGGAAGTGATTGTTGATAAATCAAAATAAATTAATTTTTAAAAAAAGAAAAGCTGGTACTAAAATGACAAACACAGTCCTTGGTGAGGTCACACTCAAAAGGTTCAAGCGTGGCTGGTGCTCCATTGGCAAGCATAGAGAGTCACCTTTATTTCATTCTGAGGCACTGCACAAGGACTTTGGCAGCAACAAATAATTTGCACTTGGACAGGAAAACAACAAAAAGAATGTATATAATAACTGACATTTTAGAATGCTTTAAGGTCTATAAGTCTACAAATATTTTAGTGCTTACTCTGTGCCAGCCACTGGCACACAAAGTGGTGGGGGTAGAAATATAAGCAAAGGGGCAGCTAGGAGGCACAGTGGACAGAGCACCGGCCCTGAAGTTAGGAGGACCTGAGTTCAAATTCGGCCTCAGACCAAACACTTGACACTTACTAGCTGTGTGACCCTGGGCAAGTCACTTAACCCCAACTGCCTAAGCAAAAGGGGGGGAGAGAGAGAAAAAAAAAAAATATATATATATATATACATATATATATAAAGCAAAAAGAAATACAGTCCCCATCTCCAAGGAGCTTACATTCTAACGGGGAGAGGGTGAGACAACATGTAAAAGGGAGCTCAACAAGCTCAAAAGATGGTAGAGGAGGGAGAATCCAGAGACCAGAACAGAGCTGGGAGAGGGGTGAAGGAGGGAACGTGGCTGGCAGGCGCACCTTCTCAAAAACGGAGATTCTAGGAAGAACTCATCAATTAGAGGAGAGGGCCAAGGTGCAAAGTGTGAGATGGCTGCTAGAATATGGTGAATTCAATAAACATTTACTAGTCATCTACTAGGTGCCGGGCACTATGCTGTGTTAGAGATATAAATGGGGGGGGGGGCAGTTCCTGCACTCAAGGAGCTCCCAATCAAGTGGGAGGACGGAAGGAGGAACAGCGCCCCCCCCCAGGAAGGAGGGGGAAGATGCTCCTTCAAGTGGGAACGAAGCAGAGCGGCGGATGGAAAACAGAGCCGCCTGCTGAGTGCAGAGAAAGAAGTCTGAAAGGCAGGAAAGAGCTGCTTCGCCGTCCAGCCTCAACCCAGGGCATGAAGTCTGGAGAACTGAAAGCAGAGTCAGATGGGGAGCGAAGAGCACTGCAGAGGCATCATGTGGCGTTACAAGTGATATCTGCATCAGCGTAGTCGGGAATTGCCATCTAGTAGAATGAATGGAACGTACATAAGCTGCTTTGTAGAGCATGAAGCTGTATAAATACCAAATACCGTACGGACCAGAAAACTCATACCGGACAAAAATCTCATAAATTAAAATGAACAGACGAGTTCAAATCTGGTCTCAGACACTTACTAGCTGTGTGACCCTGGGCAAGTCACTTAACCCCCCATTGCCTCACCAAAAAGCAAAAAAAAAAAAAAAAGAATGGAGGCACAATGATGCCTTGTTAGTAGAGCTGTAATTAGTCCAAACATTCCAGGAGGCAATTTAGAATGTGACAAATAAATAGCTAAAATGTCCACACCGACACTGAGATTCTATTCCTGGAGATGCACTCCAGATAAGTCACAGACCAAAATAAGAACAGCAGCATTTTGTGAACTGGAAACAAGGTCTGTTCGTCAATTGGGAATGGTTAAATGCATAGTGGCACGTGAACGTAATCCAATATTACTGTCCGCTAGAAACAACGCAAGTGGCAAATACAGAGAAGCAGGAGCAAATGCAAACTTCAGCAGACACTAGAGCCAAGAAAACAATCCATACAACGACAATAAAGGAAACTGAAAAAATAACCACAAAACAACTACAAACGAACATTGCAAAAGTACACAGACTAAGCTTGGGTCCGAAGCAAAGAGATGGGAAAACACCCAGTGCATTCCTTTGCAGAGGTGGCATCTACAAATACGAAACGAGAGTTTCTTCAATGTATTGATAGGCTTTACTGAATTGTTATCTCATCTTCCTCTTTTCCTCTTTTAAACGAATTCTTTGTAACAAGAGATAGTGAGGAAGAAGGAACACAGGTGAAAATCCAAGCAATGCAACCTAGGCATACCTATATAAAAAAGAACGAGGGAAAAGCCCTTCAGATACTCAGTTCTCATCAGACACAGATTTAACAGTAGAGAGTAATTCTGAGAATTTAATAATATGGGGGGGGAAGCTTCAGTCAGAATCATCATTAAATAAATATCTGAATGTCAAGGTGTCAAAGTGTCACTTGGGAGGCTGAGAGATAAAAAAGGCTTTTCCCTTTATTTCCCTATTCCTGAAATATCCATTAACATTCATCAGATGCTAGCAGATTTGCTTAAGTCCCAATGGGAAGCACACAGGTGTGAGATCCGAAATAACAGCTGCTAAGCACTATGCTTTCTAAAAGACAGACAAAAAAAGAAACACTATTTTAAGTTTTTTCTATTTCCTGATAATCTTTACATGATCAAGGCTCTGCACAATCTCTTCCCTCCTCTGGACACTCTTCAGATGATCAATGTCCTTCTTAAAGAGACTGCCCAGAACTAAACACAATACCCCAGGTGAGGTCTGATGTGGGCAGAGAATAGCGCAACTATCCTCTCCTCATTCCTGAAAGATCTGCCTCTCAATACAACCCCAGACTGCACTAGCTTTTCTGGTGCTACATCAAACTGCTGTTTCACATTAGGCTTGCTGTCCATTAAATCCCTCCCCTCCCAGACCCTTTTCAGAACAGTTGTCTATCTACGACTCCTCTGTCTTATATTTATGAAGTTGGTATTTTCTGTATCCAATTACAAGACTTTACACTTATCTCAACTGAAATTAATTTTTATCAGTTTTAACCCAGTGCTTTGGCCTTTCAGACCCTTATACTCAGGGTAGTTATTCCTTTCCACTTTGTGTCATCTGCAAATCTGATGAACATATCATCTATATATCTAAATCCATTAATAAAAATGTTAAACAGCACAGGACCAGCCACAAATCCCTGGGGCATTCCACTGAATCTCCTGACATGTTAACTTTGAATCATTAAAAACTACTCTGAATCCAACTATCCAACTAGGTCTGAATCATATTATTGTCTAATCCATATTTCTTCATAATTGCAACAAAAATAGCAGAGATACTTTATCAAAAGCATTGCTAAAATCTAGGTAAAATATGCCCACAGTATTTCCTCATCTAACGGTTGAGATTAATGAGAATAAGCAGAAAAGCCAATAAAGGTACAAACATCAATACAGACCAGCATTGTGTTCCAAAGAAGCTTGACTGATCTAAACTGAACACCATGCAGAGAACAACCACAACAAAACTAGAATGGATAAATGAATCAACACTGAAGTGTGCCAAGCACTTTACTAAGAGCTGGGGATACCGCCCCTGCCCCCTCAAAAAAGCAAAGATAGCCTCTGCCTTCAAGGACCTTACACTCTTAACGGTGGAGAAGGAGAATCTTGGCCAGAAGGTGGCACTTTGGCCACTACTGTGGTTGTTCACTTGTGTGATCCCATGGATCCTACCGTGCGTGGGGTTTTCTTGGCAAAGATACTGGAGTGGTTTGCATTTTCTTCTCCAAAGGATGAAGGCAAACAGAAGTGAAGTGACTTACCCATGGTCACAAAGCTAAGTACCTCAGACTGGATTTGAACTCTGATCTTCCTGACTCCAGGCCTAGCACTCTATTTACTGAGCCACCTAGCTGCCTCAGAATGGGGCCACAGGGGAATAATAGATGGACACACGCCATCCAAGAACAATGGAAGAGCTGATCTGATTATTATTTACTGCTCTAGAACTAGAAAGGGAAAAGAGAGGGAGAAGGACAAGGTACTCAGAGACCAGGGATCAAAGGTACTGAAGAGGCTATGGAGGAAATGGTCAGAGAGTCACGAGTGAAGTGAAGCATGACTAAGATTTCATAAAAAGGACAACAGCGGTCCGAAAGAGGCAGTCACTAATAAAAAATGTGTGGTCCAGGGCAGAAGTGCCTCTGGAACAAGAAGGCTACTGATAGGCTATGGAGAAGACAGTAGAAAATGCAAAGGGAAATCCCATGATACACATTAGATACAGCAGGAATGCATCAGGAGGCCCAGCCTCTGATTTTGAAGTGAAAGTCTTTAGGGAAGAACCTTAGGGAAAGCATTCTTGGCAGTGCTCAGCCAGTATAAAAGAAGTATAAAAAAAAAATCCCTGCCCACAGGTGGCAATTAAAACCTAGTTCATTTAATTGAGGACATTAGACACACAAATAAAACAAAACCAAAAGGAAATACAAGTCAGTTAAGTACTAAGTGTTCTAACTAAAAGAGAGATCTAGCAGTGAAGGGCAACAATGGTTTAGAAAATAAATTTATTTGCAAAATCTTACAGAGGGCAACAGTGAAAGATTATTGATAACATCACTTTATAAGACAGCAGAGAGACAGAACATGTTCATATATAGAATGATTGTCAGGAGACTCAACTAAGCAAAATCACCTTAAGGGCACTTACAGATAATACTAGAAAGAGAGCAAATGCTTGTTTAAAAAAAAAAAAAAGACAGATTTTTATAATGAGCACTTACTAACATCACAGTCTCCAGTGGGCTTCATGAGGAAGTGGAAAACCACACTAAAGAAAATAAAAATGCAAAGAGCTGGACTAGACATCCTTGCTCAAGGCAGCATTATTTGTGGGGCAATGAGGGCTAGATTTTAAGATAGTAAACAAGGGAAGGATATCAAAGGCTTGGGGGGGAGGGGGATCTCAAATCTTAATGGGAAAAAAAAATGACCAAAAAATGTGGCAACCCATATGTCTGTATTCCTGTGTCTATAAAAATTTTATGAGAATAATTTATTGAAAAGGAAACATGAAATCATAGCTAGAAGGCTGGCAATGAAGTTAGGATAAGCAAGGCGCAGTGAAAAGAGCCCTGGATGTGGAGCCAGACGCATAGGTCCAAATACTAGCCCTGCCACCTACTACCTATGATCTGGAGCAAATAATTTAGTTTCTCTGGACCCAAGTTTCCTTATTTAAAAGTGACTACGGTTCCTTCCAGCTCCAAATCTAAGGTGTTAAGCTGTGCTCTAACCTGTAACACCTCTGTGGTTACAGAAAAGGAACTTAACCATGCAGTGCCCCAAGCAACTCTCTACAGCAGTAAGTTACAGATGATATGCCAATTGGTATCAATAGAGGGTTTCCTAAATAGGGGTTTCCTTATAACAGTAACATGACAAGTCCAGATTTAAAAAAAAAAAACCTAACATTACAAAACACACAAAGCCTCCTTGATGAAGTGAGGAAAAAAAAATAAGCAGATCTTCACAAACGAAAATCTCAAGCAGCCTATGTCTTTAAGATCAAATAATTAGCCTCACCATAGTTATTATTTAAGAAAAATAAAAGCATGATTTACATCAGCAAAGCATTACTTTAGAGGCTCTCCTTCAATAAAGTAAGGATCACCCATATGCCACTATCCTATAAGACCACTTTTAGGGTAGAAAAGAAAGATTTATTCTACAATCCCCTGATTATTAACACAGAGAGAAGCATAAAAGAGGAACATATGCTCATCAAAGGACATTGCTACCATCATGGTGAATGTCCAGGGCAGAATCCAAACAGAAGATAGGATTTATAATAAATGGTATTTTCTCATTGCTGATTGAATCAAGACCCAGAACAATGCAGAAGCTCCTACATGGAATTCTTAACCCCTCAAAACAGATTGGGCTAAATACACAACACAAGAAATATCAAGTAGATTTTTTTTTAATTTAGCCTATTTTCCAGACTACGAAATACAGTTGGAGATAACTCCCAGAGCTGGTACAGCAGTCTGTATATGTTGGGCAGTACAAATGACAATGAGCTTGACCTATTACTGAACAAGACAGGCAAAAGAGCAGGATGGATTCTGTATGGAAAACTGCACTGCAATTTTTAAAATAATTCCAAGCTTCTCCCTGAAATAGGGTTCAGCTCTTTAACAACAATATTCTTCTGGTGATCTATGTGGCTGTGAACCAAAGAATGCCATGGTATCCATAGAATTAGAAGTTGAAGGTCACTGAAAGAAATGTGGAAAGGAGCATGATGGGTGTGATTCACTACAATATATTTCCAAGGAAGAAATATGAGAAACAACAAAAAAAGTCATCAGATATATGATAAGGAAAAAAAAAGTTAAGTCATGTGGCTAGAACAAGAGATAACCAATTGACAGCTTATGGACTCAACAGGTCTCCATGCAATGTCAAAGGATCTAGAGTGAGACTCCCAGCATGTTGCATGGACCCACTATTATATAGACAGTTACAGCAAATGAGAATTTGAGGATGCACTGCCATCTGCATCATCAATACAGGAAGGACTGACAGATCTATGAAAGTATTTGCTTCTCTGTCATGAAAAATGAGCCCTTCAGATTACTAATTTTTAAAAGACTACAAAAACTGAAAACTATATGACACTATCATTTTATCCCTCCCACATCTCCACTACTGAAACAGAGGCCTTGAGTAAGACGCTTCTCTCTCTAAATATCAAGTGTCTCCCCATGCCGATCCATTCTCCATTCAGTCACTGAAGTGATTTTCCTAAAACACAGGTCCCAATCATGTCACCTCCCTACTCAGTAAACCTCAGTGAAGTAAATATAAAAAGCTCCATTTGGCATTCAAAGCCTTTCACACTCAGGACCCCTCCTACCTTTCCAGTCTTCTAATACTTTACTTCCCAACACATACTCTACCATCCTCTGACCTTGGCCTCCTGACTATTTCATGAAGAAGACACTCCCTCTCTCAGCTCCAAGCATTCTCTCTGGCTCTCCCCTTCACACCTGGAACCTTCTCCCTCCACTGCTCAGACTACTGGACTTTCTGGCTTCCTTTAAGTCCCATCTGAAATCCCAACTCCTCTAGGAAGTCTTCCCCATCTCTTAATTCTAATGCCATCCCTCAATTTTCTATTTATCCTGTAAATAGCTTGCTTTGTATATATTTGTTTGCATGTGGCCCCCCTGGTTAGACTGCAAGTTCCTTGAGGGCAGGGACAGTGTTTTGCCTCCTTTTTGTTTTTAAGCCCTAGCACTTAGCACAATGCATGGCACATAGCAGGCACTTAATAAATGTTTATTGATTGATTGATATCATAGATTCACAGGCTAACATTGATTCTTGGATATAATACCAAAATACTATTAAAATATTTTAAATTAATTTTATTCTTTAATGTTAATTAAAGAGAATTGGGCTCCTGTCTTCTTCACTGCTAGTTTAGCTTGAGTTAAAAAAACAGTAACTACAAGGAAGTCAGTTATAAAAGAAAAGGTCCTATATATGATAAAATGTTTATAGCAGCACTTTTCACTTTTTATTCATACAACAATTACAATTTTGTGCTAATTTTGCCTACAGGTATCAAACTCCTGAGTGGTTGGAACCCGATTAAAATATAATTGTGAAATGTTTAACAAAATGAATAAAAACACAATAAAGCACAGATAATGTTAAATTTTGGTTTTCTAAGACAACATGGGGCTTGTAGGGATCTGTTTCTATTTGAATTTGACATCACTGATCTAGTCTAACCCCTTCATTTTAATAAAGCAGTGAAACTGAGGCCCAAAGAAGATTCTGAAAGGCAGATGAGGATGGAGCCCTTTGCAGGTACCAACGCAGCCTATTCCAATACGAAGAAGTAGAAAACAACATGGCAGGCATGTTAAGGGATCAGACAAGTACAGCCTGAAATGAGAATATATGAAAAGAAGCCATGTAAAATGAGGATGAGAAGGCAGGTTGGAGGCATGCAGACAACAGAAATCACTGAAGAATATTGCAAGGAATGCAGGGAGAGAGATCAATCAGAAGCAGATTACAATGATGATAGTCTCCCCAAAAAATGTCTAATAGGAAAATCCGGCCTCAGACACATAAAACTTAACTAGCTGTGTGACCCTGGGCAAGTCGCTTAACCCCACTGCCTAGCCAAAAAAAAAAGGAAAAAAAAAAGAAAATGACATTTGAGATTAAATATTGAATAGTCTAAAATAAAGGGAACTAATATAAATATAAATGTTCCTCCTTCATATAAAACCACCTTTCTGAAAGCCTTTTTCACATACACTGGACACTCCCTTGCCCTCACAAAACAATTACTAAGTTTTTGTAATGAGATCTTTTAAGTACTGGCTAGATATACTAAAGTGCTTACCCGAAAAATTGAATCTTTACATAGCTGCTAAGAAACAGGTTTGGCTTTCATAATTTTGTTACCTTGTATCGACCAATTTTAGTTATACAGGACTCCCTAGGTCAATGAAAAAGTAAGAGTTATCATTCTCTCATGGAAAACAAGTGACTGGTCCTTATTTACAAGGTGAATTTATCCTCTTAATTTCCAATCCAGTGAAATATAAAATTCAGATTTGGGTTTGAAAATCAAAAGTTTTTTTTTTTAATGCTACACGGACCAACTCTTTTCCAAAATGCCAACCAGTCAATCAATGAGCATTTATGAAGTGCTTATTATGTACCAGGGCATTAGAGAAACAGAGAAATACCAAAACAAAACAAAGCCATGCAGCCCCTGTCCTCAAGGAACTTACATTTTAAAGAGAGGAGGGGAATGGAACATGTAAATAAGTACAATCGGGATCTATAGAGAGTGAGAGTGAATGGTAATCTTAGAGGGAAAGGCACTAGCAGAGGTGGGAAGGTGAGAAAGACCTCATACAGAAGGTGGAATCTGAACTGAATCAGGAAAGCAAAGAAGCAGATATGAGGAGACAGAGAATTCCAGAACAAAGGGAGAGCCAGTGAAAAAGCTGAGTTGGGAGATGGATTCACTGTGAAGTACAATGAATATGCAGCTATGGGGCTCTGCAGTACACAGAGCATCTGGCCTGGAGTTAGAAAAATTCATCTTCCTGAATTCAAATCCAGCCTCAGACACTTCTAGCTGTGTGACTCTGGGCAAGTAATTTAATCCTGTTTGACTCATCTATGAAATGAGCTGGAAAAAGAAATGGCATACCACTCTAGTATCTTTGCCAAGAACCAAAATGAGGTCCCCAAGAGTTGGACATGACTGAGAAAAAACAACAACAACAACAGTAAATAGGGGACTTGTACATCATGTGATCAAGATGGAAGACTAGACATTTGATGATTTCGGTCAGGGGTGGGGAACCTGCAACCTCAAGGCCACACGCGGCCCTCTAGGTCCTCCAGTGCAGCCCTTTGACCAAATCCAAACTTCACAGAACAAATCCCCTTAGTAAAAGGATTTGTTCTATAAAATTTGGACTCGAGTCAAAAGTCTGCACCCAAGGACTTAGAGGGTCACATGTGGCTTTGAGGCTGCAGGTTCCCCACCCCTGATTTAAAACATCCCGGATCCAAAAGAAAGTTGTGGGGGGAAAAAAACAAACAAGCCATGAACTGACTACTGTACTGGGCTTACTCAATATCCCTTCCTACCTCCTACTCTACCAGCAAGGCTACACTCAGCCAATTCAAGAATCCAACCCAAGCACCTGACACCCCACCCAACTCACAACAAAGCCCATCTCCACACTCTGGTTCTCCTACTCTCTCCCCCTTTTCCCAGTTTCAAGAAGATCTCAGCTCCAGGCTGCAAAAGTTTGCTCCAGCCTTGATAGAGCAACAGAAAGACGGACAGCACTACAGCAATATTCCAGAGGCAGAAACCTGCCTGGGGGAGAGAAGGAAGGACAGCAACAGAGGGAAATGGACAGGACACATGTCTGACCTTGAAAAAGAGCTCACCACCCCCACACCACCATGACCTCCTCCCAGGGCCTTGGAGACCCACATTTCAGAAATCAACCTCATAGGACCAGGACTCCAGCTCTCTTAATTGGTGCTGGGCCAGAGAACTAACAAACAGAAGAAGTAGGATAGGACACTAGGACAGAACACAATGTGTGTGCATGAAGCAGGTAGGGGGTGAGGAGGGGCCACGTAGCATTCTTCTAAACCTGAGAAAAAGAGCTCGCCATCCACCTAGGGCCAGTTTTGTCTGTTCTCCCTCCCCCCAAAAAAAGTCATTTGATGCAGAGACCTAGGCTGGTCAACCATAAATTGTATAGCAAGGGAGGAGGCTGAGATACTTTGAGATCCAGCCCCCAAGGAAATCACTATCAGATGGGAGACTCAGGAACAAGAGAGGAAAATAAGGGAAAAAATAACCTGAAATTACCAGCATTAACAGAAGAAAGAAGAAGGGCCTCCAGATCTAGTAACCGAGTTCTGGCATCTATGAATAAATACTACAAAACAAAGGAAAATGATCCAACACTTAATGAGCAGAGGACCCTGTAGAATTTGAGGAGAACTCAGAACCATAACATGCTATTCTCTATGGTTCAGAAAAGAGATGGCAGGCATATTTCTTTCTGTTATCATTCCTCCTACTGATTTTTCTGTTTATGTTCAAGGTCTTTGAATTTTCTTCTTAAAATTACTGGTCCTTTCCATTTTTTCCCTAATTATTTTTTTTTATTGCTTACTTCCTGACTCCCCCCACCATCACTCAGACTGTGGTTTCCTCAGAGGCTGGATCTCAAAATATCTCAGTCTCTTCCCACCCTGGACAATTCATTGCTGACCAGCCTAGGACTTTGCCCCAAGTAACTCTGGGTGGTCAGAACCAGCTATATAGCCAGATGCTATATTCTTTCCTTCAGTCTTAGTGGAGTTTTGCACAGCCCCCCACATGCACAGTGTCATGTCCTAGTGGGCTGTTCCACTCCCTCTGTTTCTCAATTCTCTGGATCAGCACTGGAAGTTCTGAGTCTGTTATCCCTGGCACCAACAGTTCAGAGCTTTGCAGCACTGGTACTTCTGGGTTGACACCCCTGGCAGACTTTTGCTCCTGAAGGGCTGTGGCCAAACTGTCCATCAGGATCCTAGCAAATGTCCACAATGGGGTGCAGAGGTGGGTTTTGATGTAAATCTGTGTCATAACCTCAGATCTGCTAGTGTGGGAGGTGGGAGAAGGATGCTAACTGAGCTCAGGGTCAGCGAGCATTAGTTCTTGGGTTAGGGTTAATTTTTTAACTTCTTTTGGATTCCTTAATGATAGAGAGAGTGGAAGCTGCTTTACTTTTACCACACAATTTCTGTTTGAAGAAATTTAAACGTGTGAGGAGTTGTGGGGATTGGGGAAAATGTCTAGTCTGCCATCTTGCTTTTCGCATGACCTAAAAATTGCAGTGGATCAAAACAGAAATGAGAAATTATGACAGCAGATTCTACAGCCTATATAGCAAAAATAAGGGGCAAACAAGATGAATTAAAATCTGTAAAGGCAAGTGTCACCAAAGAAACAAAGGAAAGAACAGATTGAGAATGCAAATACCTCAAAGTGAAAGACAAACCTAGAAGAAAAAAAAAAAAGAAAATATGCTCACTATGCAAGCAAAACATACTGATCTCAAAGACAGAATGTGTAAAGACAAACTAAAAACAAATAAAACTCTTACACCATGATGCAGGAAATAAAAGGACAGAACTGCCCATAACTCCTGAAAACAGAAAATTAAATACGATTGAAAGAATTCCTAGATCACTTCCAGGGAGGAAAAAAAAAAAGGCTGTAAACTCCAAAACACATAGTGATTAAATTTAATCATTCAATTCAAAAATAAGTTCTGTAAACAATCAGGAGAAAACCCTTCAAATACAAAGGAAATGAAATTCAACTAACACAAGGCTATTATGTACCAAGCATACAGCATATGAGGGAATAAAAGGATGTGTTCCAAAGACCATTGGAGTTCAGGATGCAGCCCAAGGTGACTTATTCTGAAAATCTGAGCTTAACCACAAATGAAAAAAAGATGAATACTTAATAATAAAGAGAAGTTTGAAAAATTCTTAGAAAGAAAACCAGACCTGAAGAGATTATTTGCTTAACATCCCAGACAACAGATATGCAGGAGAGGTGAATGAATTCAACAAGCAAAGATAGCAGCAGAGAATAAGAGATTCCTTGGGAGAGGGGGGAATGTATTTGTAAGTTTACTAAAACAGTGACTTTCATTTGAAAATTTCTGGCTATCACTTATAAAAATTACAAAAATGCATTGGGTGGTTTAAAGATATAACTTCAATACATTATTATGAGTCAACCTTCAGGTATTCACTGCATGTCTGAAACCCCAGAATGTGGTTAATTTTAATTTATGAGGATAAATGAAACATAACTGTTAAGAGAAACATGAGAAAACTAAGAACATTCAAACCCTAAGTCATGGCTAGTGAAATTTTGCTATTTAAGTAAAAACTCTTGTGATAAAATTTAATTTTGTTTTGAGTTTTGATTACATGCTTGATTGTCTGAATTGTCATTGAGCCAACAGTCTACCAGGCAAGGAGAAAATGGCATGTGCTACACAGTCTTAGAATTCCTACAGATGTTTGTCTGTTCCTGGGAAAAGTTGCGGTGATGACCTTGGCATGGCCTAAGGTAGTATCCACTCGACTACCTTTCCCCATTGTACTATTTCCTTTCTGAATAGGTAATTTCCCCACCTGGTCAGTACTGAGCCTGGTTTTTTAATACCCTGTGAATAATGTGGAGCTTTACGACCCTACTGGTTGTAGATATGACATGTGCCTGGAATTAAACACAGCTAAGGGAGTTTTTCCCCTGTTATGGTATATGTCAGGTCAGCCTGTGCCCTTAAGGGGACAAGTCTTGATATTATTATAACTATGTCCCTCTCTTTTCTTTTCATATTTAATATCTAAAAACAGCAGGTGAGCACTAGAAGTTCTGCAAGTACAATACTAAATCAATCAGTAGATTGACATTTAACATTTGACAATTAATATCTCTAGTTACTATAATAGGATGTAAATATGAACAACCTTACAATTTTGACCTTTATTTGTGGTCAAATTATAAAATAGACATGATGCTCTCCTAAGGAAGGATTGCACAAAGTAAACAGACAAAAATGTAATATAAAAGTTTTCTAATTAAATGGAATAAATTTTGAGAATTACACTGTTTTCTCTAAAAACTAGAATATATAAATACATATATTATTGACTTCCAAATGTGTCTAATATGGAAATTCTGGCTTTGATTGCTGTTCCTGCTGATGTTTTAATAGTAAATTCTCAAAACTGAATTAATGATTTTACATATAAAATTGCAGAGCACTTAGGTGGCACAGTGGAGAGAGCCCCAGACCAGGAGTCAGGAAGACCTGAGTTAAAACTTGGCCTCGGACACTTACTAGCTGTGTGACCTTGGGCAAGTTACTTAACCCTGTTTACCTGAATCTCCTCATCTGTAAAATGAGCTGGAGAAAGAAATGGTGAACCACTCCAGTACCTTTACCAAGAAAACTGCAAATTGGGTCATGAAGACATTACTAAAATAACTGAACAACAATATAAAATTGCACTGATAGTTATTAAGGAAGTAGAATTATTTTCTCCTTTTCAAAGCTTCTGTCTGATCATTTTAAAAGACAGAAGGGTTTATTTTACAAGTTAGACTCTCATAATTTTTTTTAAAAAATTCTTATATCAGGTACAGGGTTTAGTAAAGATAAAAACAGTAAGCTGTATATGAAAACTGAAATTCTCTAAAGTCTCAGGTTCCTAATGGCTTCCTAATTTAATGTTCTTCCTATAGCTCTTATGGTTCTTAATAGGATCAGAACCATAAAGCTTGAACTGGTTTTCCCTACATGAACAAGTTATTGGAAAACCAAACTCAAGAGGTTGTATTACATTGTATTAAATCTTGTTACTAGCAGATTTTAGCAAAATTACCTAAGAATATCTGTGATTTGGAATTAGAGAAGCAAAGGCCCCTTCAGAGTTGTCCATGAATGAAGCCTATTCCAGAATGTCCAAGAGAAAATATTTCCAGGGACCAGACAACTACATGGGACTTCTGAGATTCAAGATGTGCTGATTAAATGGACATTGGGAGTGAGTTACTAGGATACAAGGACACTTGATGTTAATGATTATCACTGAAGTATTGCTTTGACTTTTTGTTTCATAGTGTTTATGTTTGCAGAGTTTTCTTGATTACCTTAGTGACATGCAAATCTCCCCTCTCAAAATTAGTCTACTGTGAACCCTCTAAATATTTCAATCTGTAGCCTTAGTTTATCTACAGGGTCTATTTAACAAGATTTGTATATCATCACTACTGTTCTTAGACTCTGTGTTAGCTGGAGTACTAAGCTATGTGAGAGGATGATTCCCAGTGGTCTTTTCTTGGTATATAATGTTGATAGTAAGCATAAGCACATTAAAAACCTTATAAATTTGGTTTATAGATAAGTGATCCACAGGGAACAATGACGCAAAGTGGGGAATTGAAGGAATTGTGTGAATTGAATGAACCAAACTGATTCCATCTTGTGACTCAATTCTTCCCCGTGAATCAAAGTGAGGAATTGAAGGAATTATGGGAATTGAGTGAACCATACTGATTCTATCTTGTAACTCAATTCTGGAGCTAGCTCACTTCCCTTTCCAATCAGATTCAAAGATCAATGCAAGGAATTTTTTCACAATTATACATCTCAAAGCAACCTTATATGAAACCTTATGTCTTATGTGAAAACTGGCCTTGTACTGGTCAATTAGTTACTGTTTCCATGTTCCTTTTTTTCCTTAAACATTTTAATTTATTATTTAATTATTTTTCACATTCTTTTCTTTTTAAATTAAGTTCTAAATTCTCTTCCTCCATTCCATAACCACTGAAAATGAAAGCAATATGACATCAATTACACATGTGAAATCATGCAAAACATATTTCTGTATCACCATATTTCAGGGGAAAAAAGCAAGAAAACAACATGAGAAAATTATACTTTGATTTGCACACAGAATTCTTCAGTTCTCTTTCTAGAGATGGATAGTGTTTTTCATCATGAGTCTTTTGGAATTACCTTGTATCATTGTATTGATCAGAGTAGTCAAATCTTTCACAGCTGATCATCATTACAACATTGGTCTGTACACAATGATATCCTAATTTTTCTCACTTCACTTTCTATCAGTTCATGCAGGTCTTGCCATATTTTTCTGAAACCACCCCGGGGCCTCATCATTTCTTATAGCACAATAGTACTCCATCATATCATATGCCACAACTTGTTCAGCCATTCCCCAACTGATGGGTATCCCCCTGATTTCCAATTCTCTGTCATCACAAAAAGACCTGCTATAAATATTTATGTACATATAGGTACTTTTCCTTTTTCTTTGATCTCTTTGGGATATAGACCTGGCAATAGTATTTATTGCTGGGTAATCACAGTTTTATAGCCATCAGAGCATAGTTCCACATTGTTCTCCAGAATGGTTGGACCAGTTCACTATTCCACCAGCAGTTCATTAGCGTACCTATCTTTTCCTCATCCATCCCCTCCAACATCTGTCATTTCTGATAGGTATAGGGTGGTATGATCATAGGAGAGGTATAGTCACTGCTCTCCTGGTCTGTGCTCTGGTCTTTACCCAGGAAGGGCCCCCTGCAACCACAAGAGCTCTTCTTTGTGCTGGAACTGTGACCAGAGCTCCTGCTTCCTTGTGATCGACGACCACAGCTCCTCTCTGCCCTGAAATTGCGACCTAGAACTGCACATGGGCAACAGAATTTCTAATCAGCTTCAGCTATACCCAGTACCAGCAAAGGGACTCCTATAATCTCTTTCTGACCAGTTGTCTGACCCCCTTACTGTCTGTGGGCTAAGAGCTTCCAAAGCTGCTGCTGCAGTGACCACTACTGTCTGGACAGGCTCCAACCCAGTGTCAGACTTCTCCTGCTGATCTCTCAAATTTTCTTAGGCCTGAAAAATGTCTCATCTAGACCTTTTTTTGGCTCTATCACTCCAAAATTGAATTTGAGGTGTTACTTCAAAGTTGTTTGGAGGGAAAATCTGGGAGAGTTCAGCTGGATGGCTGCTCCTAATCCACCATCCTAACTTCTCTTCCATGTTCTTTTGATTAAATACAGACACCTGGGGGAGTGGGACAGCTCTTTTTCCGATTTCAGGGAATTGTACCTCTTTGCTCTCCCTCTCCTAACCTGAAAAGTCCCTAATCATTCCTCCCAGGAGAAATCACAATACTTAACCTTGTATCGTGGTTTGCATACTGTTAATTGTTTTCTTTTTTTTCTTTTTTTCTTTTTTTTTAAGGCAATTGGAGTTAAGTGACTTGCCCACGGTCACACAGCTAGTAAGTGTCAAATGTTTGGTCTAAGGCCAGATTTGAACTCAGGTACTCCTGACTTCAGGGTCAGTGCTCTATTGACTGCGCCACCTAGCTGCCCCCAATTGTTTTCTTTTAATGCACAAACATCTATCTTCCCCTGCATTCAGGGTCCAGTGCCTATATGAAGAGGCCTGGTCCTAATTTGTTATGCAGTTGGTATGTGCTGCTTAATAAATTGATATTCTAGGAAGCTTGTACTTTTGTTTCTTCAGTTATTTCAGAGTTCACTCATCAGAGAAGAGAATGCCATGGGAGGCTTGAAAAAATACAAGAAGATTAAGAAGAACAACTGCTTTGGAAAATAGAATAGAAAACTGAATTTAGAGAGGCAAAGAATGATGGCCTTGCTGTAGTAAGGGTCTAATTGAGATTAGATAACATAAATTTGTAGTGGACACAATCAGATCATGATTTCTTCTACCTCGGTCCCTCAGGAAGTAAATAAGAATGAAGGAAGTAGAAGATGGTGGCAAATTCAGAAGCAGAGCCAGGAACAGAACATTAAACATAAGATCATTTTTGCGTGTAGTGAATAGACTAAGGAATTCAAAGTTTAGGTATCTGTGGGAGCACCAACATGTAATCTTGAAGTCTCTTAGCATAAGAGCAGAAGAGAAAGAATGTGAGGTAGGCAAAACTGAGTAAAGAAGGTAGATGTCCTTGGGAGTCAGTAGGGAATGGCCCAAGGGGGATGGATCTAGATTGAGTGATTGATTTGAATAATGAATCCACAAAGGATGAGAGACTGCTAAGTAATGGTAGTACAGGGAGAGTCTGGAAAGTCAGGAAGTAAGGAATATTTTGACTGCATATCACTACGGTATCTAACAAAAATGGAGTATTATTATTACAGAGAAAATATAGGCAAAAATTCCAATAACTAGTGAGAAAATTATGTGTACTTTAAGCCCTGCAGGTTTTTAAAGGTTGTGTGGCATGACAGACAAAAAAATTAAGTACTCATTTTAACATCACTGATTATTCTCATATTACGTATTTTTAACAGAACAGAAAAAGCAACACTCATGGGAAATGCATCACAGTAACTTATTTATTAAGCAAGTAAATTTTGTCAGATTGTCTGGCAAACAAATTGTTAAAAAAGTAAAAGAAAATTGCTGCATGGTCTAATTTTTCCCCTTAAAATTATTTTAGCATTTTCTTTGTTTTGAAGAGTTGCTTACTACTGCAAAGTAAATTATCTGCCTCCCTCAAATAGAGCATACAGGTTTGCAAAGATCAGTATTATTCTTTAAAAAATAACAGATCCTGTCACTATTAAGGAATGCAAAATGAAAACACTTTTAGACAATATGTCCTCTTCAAATTCTCAATATCTCATATACTTTTTGCTCATCTCCAAACACTAATGTTGTAAAAAGGATTATTTCCTTTGCTGTACTGTAACTTATTATTTATGAGTTAAGTTTAGAGCTACCTATGTACAGTTTTATTCTCCATCTTAAAACATTCCTCTAATAATTTTTAATGTCTGAAAAGTTATTTATGATAAATATCATTCCCTTGGTCAACACACATAAAAAGAGTATTGGTAACAAATGGATTTGTGACAGATCAAATTTTCTTGGTTAACTAGGGTCAGAATTAGTATACAAAATTATTATTCCTCCACTAATATTCTCTCATCTACTTCAAAAATTAAAAACAATTGTATATTTCTAGACAGATGGCAACTGTGCTTGGCACATGGTGAGGACCCAATACTGTTCATTCATTCATTCATTCATTCATTCATTCATTCATTCATTCTGTCTCTTTGTATTCCTCAATACCCCAACCCTCCAAAATACCTAAAACAGTACCTTCAACATAGTAGACACACAATATATTTCTGAATGAATTAATCAAATGCCAATGGAGCTCTTCCCTTTCGTTAAAAGTAGAAAAAATGTCCCATAAATTACTTATAGGAATTTACCTGCAACTGTGAGCTTGGCTGTTCTGCTTACAATGGTTCCAAGGCTTTCCACAGTGGCCACACACTGATAATATCCTTCATCAGGCTTATTGTGTTTGGAATGCACCACACTGTTAATCAACAAAGATCCATCTGGCAGGAGCTGACGCCGATCATCTGACATCAAGTTCAAAAAAGTTCCATCTTTCTTCCATTCAATTTTTGGGGAAGGTTCTGAATATACTGAGCAGTTTAGAATAACAGAAGATCCTCGAACTGAAAGGGTATCCACTGGTTCCACGACAAAATATAAGGGAGTAAACGTTCTTACACTGGCCCCTGTATAAACAGAAATGGGGAGAGAGAAAAAGTTAAGAAATTTTCATCTAATTTGTGGGGGGGGTTATAAAGTCAATTAACTACATACCTTTAAATTTTTTCTACTAGACTAAAAAACATATTTAAAAGTCACATAAAACACACAATACAGAAAAGTGCATAGTTTCCCTATGATCAAGAAGTGAGATCAAATATAAACTGCTATGGGTGGCATTTAAAACTCTTTCAAGTCTGTTTACAAACACTCTCCTCCACGGGTTCTGTGGCCCAGCCATTCAGGTCCTACTTGCTATAGGCACGCACACATGGCCTACCATCTCTGTGCCTTAGCACTGACTGTCTCTTGTGCCTAGCATGCTCTGTCTCCTCACCACCTTTTGAGACCCTTGGTTTCCTTGAAGACTGAGTTCAAAGGATACCTTCTCTCTGATAACTCTTCTAGTCCAGCCAGTTGCTAGCATCTTTCCCTGTAAGGTTACTTTCATCTAGTACATATATTACTGTTCTCAGAGCCAACCCGGCTCAGCAACTTGCTGAAGTTAGTGCAGAAGGACAGTGAACAGACTTTGCCCTGGATCACAAAACTTTGAGAGCACTGAAGCATTACAGGTCCCCAGCCAGAGATATTTTGGATGTCCTGAAAAAACACAATGCTTAAAAACCCCAAGAAAGCAGCAGAAGGTCCCAAGAAGACAAAAGCTTCAGCTCAGACCTTCCTGCCAGAAATGTACAGAGTGAGGCCTAAACACAAAGCTAAAAGTTAGGAAGTAAACTGGAATCATGAGCCAAAAATAATAATAATAATAATAATAATTCCACCACAAAAAGCCCTTATGGTAAATTGGAAACTCAAAACAGAAGTAGGGAATGACTAAAAAATATCTATAAAGCAACATTTCAAAGAAATTTCCAACTTGACTGAAGTCCAAGTCTCAGTATTCCTGAGACAAAGCATAATTTTTAAAAAAGAGCTAAAAATGATTTTAAAGCCAAATTGGGGGGGCGGGGTGTAAGAAAAGAAATGAGTGTTATGGAAGACACAGAAAGAGAGTAGCTTAGAACAAGATGTATAAAACCTTACTCAAGAAAATAATTTCCTGAAAATTATAATTGTTCCAATAGAAGCTAGTTACTCCATGAGACATCAAGAAAATTTTAAAACAAAGTGAAAAGACAAAAAAGAAAAAGAAAATATATCTCATAGCAAAACTGACCTAAAAAAACACAGATAGAAAACTCAAAAGCTTATGGAAGTCAATGTTGAAAACTAAAAATAAATTAATTTAAAAAAACAAATTTAAGAATCATTGGACTACTTGAAAACCACAACCAAAAAAAATAACCCAGACATCCTATTTCAAGAAATTGCAAAAAAAAAAACAAACCCAAAAACAAAAACAAAACACCATTTCCCAGGACTCTTAGAATCAAAGGACAAAGCAGACATGGAAAGAATCAACCAGCTACCTAAAAGAAATCCCCATACGAAAACTCCCAGGAAAATTATCACCAAAACCCACAACTTCCATATCAAAGAAAAAGTACTGCAAGCAAACATAAAGGAAGAATTCAAATACCAAGGAGCCAGGGGCAGGACCACACAAGATTTAGTAGCCTCCACTAAAAAGGAGTGGAGAAGTTGGAATATGATATTTAAGAATGGAAAGGATATAGACTTAAAGCCAATAGCATAGCCAGCAAAAGTGAGTATAATACTGCAAGGGAATAAATGAAATGGAAAACTTCCAAGCATTCCTAATGAAAAGACTTAAAGCTAGGTAAAAACTTGAAAATACAAACACAAGGGTCAAGAAAAGCATAAAAAGGTAAACATAAATGAGCAATCACAATGTAATAAAAAAGGAGAAACTACTGACATTATAAAATGGGAAGATGATAATACTCTCAAAACTTATTATCAGGGATTATAAAGGGAATATAGTTGCATAGAAAGTTTGGATATTGGTTCTGTTAAGTTTTGATTCTCCCAAAATAAGAATGCAAAGAGAGGGGAGAAATATACTGGGTTGGGGGGAGAAGAAGAGAAAGGAAGAATGCAGAAAATTATCTTATAATTAGTGTGCCCGAGTAGAATGTACCCTCCACAAGGAGGGGTGGGAAGACGCAGGTAACATTTAAACCTTCTCATAGTAACTGGCCAAAAGGGGGAAGAACACACATGTGCACACACATGAGCATATATACACACAAAGAGTTGGGTACATTTCACCCAAAAAAGAATCAAGGATGAAAGGAGAGAATAAGGGAAAACAGATTAAGGGAGGGATTAGTTATAATCAGAAGAAACTCTTAAAGAAGGAGAAACATGGCGCAGTGGATAGAGCACCAGCCCTGGATTCAGGAGGAGTTGAGTTCAAATCTGGCCTCAGACACATAACATTTACTAGATGTGTGACTCTGGGCAAATCACTTAACCCCATTGTCTAACCAAAAAAAAAAAAAAGGAGAAACAAAGAGAAGGAAGAGCATAACAGAATAGTATGAAGGGAAACATACAATAAACAATCGTAACTGTGAATCTAAATGAGATAAATTGATCCAATAAAACAAGAGAGAATGAATTAGAAACCAGAATCCAACAAAATGTTGTCTATAAGAAACATACCTGAAACAAAAAGATCCACACAAAATTTAAAATAAAGGGTAGGAGAATCTATTATGTTTCAGGTAAAGTTAAAAAAAGGCAGGGATAGTGATCATGACCTTGGAAAAAAAAAAGCAACAGTAAAAATAGGCCTAATTAAATGAGATAAACAGGAAAACTACATTTTATTGAAAGGTAGAACAGACAATGAATTAATATAATTTCTAAAAAAAAAAATGAGCCAAATGACACACTATCAAAATTCTTAAGGAAGAGGATGTAATAAATGAGGTCACAGGGAGAAATAGACAGCAAAATTATAACAGTGGACAACCTCAACGTACCCCTCTCAGACCTAGATAAATGTAACCAAAAAATAAATGAGGATATTGAAGGATCTGAATAGAAATTAGGAAATCTAGATAAGACAGATCTCTTGGATACTGAAGAAGAATAGAAGTTAATATATTTATTTCTCATGTGGGCACAGCACTTTCACAAAATAGCATGATAGTATGAAAATCTTGTAAAAAAATGGAGAAAAGCAGAAGTATTACATGCATTTATCATAATGCAATAAAAATTATAATCCAATAGTCTTTTCAGCAAAGAGTAAAAAATTAATAACTTAATTCTAACAAATGAATGGGTCAATGAACATCATAAAAATAATCAACAATTTTCATTAAAGATAATTAAAACAATGAGACAAAACACCAACATTTTATATACATTCAAAGCAATACATCCAAAAAGAGAAAGAACAGATTAATGAATTGGGCTTGCAACCAAAACAAAAAAACAAACAAACAAAACTAGAACACTTTACAAATTAAGTCTCCCAAATTAAACACCTAAATGGAAATCCTGAAAATCAAAGAAAAGATTAACAAAACTGAGAGCAAAACCAAAATTTTTTAAAACCACTGAATTAGAAGTTTTAAAAAAACAATAAAATAAATTACTAACTTTTTAAAAGAGAATTAAATTGTCAGAATTTTTTTTAAATGGTGTATTCACAATCAATGAAGAAAAAAATAAAAGAAATTACCAGGTACTATTTTTGCCAAATTACATGCCCCGCCTCCAAAAAATCTAAATTAAATAGATCACTATTTACAAAAATATAAAATCTCAAGATTAATAGAATAGGAAATAGAGAACTTAAAAAACAGGATAAGATCCTATCCTAGAAAAGAAATGGTTCAAGCCATAAATGAGTTTTCAAAGGAAAACAAAACAAAAGAAAGAAATCAGATAGATTTACAAGACTAGAAGGGGAAGAATTCATGACCAAACAAGCACCAGAGAGGTTCATAGGAGTAATAACGGACAATTCTGATCACAGGTTCTACCAAAATTTTAAAAAACAATTAATTCCAATACTACACAAACTGTTTTAAAAAAAAAAGGCATTAAAAGAAGCAGCCCAGCCAAATTTCTTCAATGGCGCTGTGGAGGGCGAAAGATGAAATGAATGAGGAAACAGAGGTTCAAGGTTCTGAGCACATATAGATTTATTAAACAATGCATGTCAATTGCTCAACAAATCAGAACCAGACCCCCTTAGCTGTACCACTGGACCCTGCATAGGGGAGACAGATTTTTATACATTAAAAACAATTAATTAAATGAGAACAAATAATTAAAAGAAAACAATTTACCAGGATGCAAAATTAGGTAATCCAATTTCTAACTGGAAGAAAGATTAAGGACTTTCCAGGTTGGGATGGGGAGAAGGAACAGGTACAATTTCCTGAAATTAGAAAAAGTGGCGTTCCACTCCCAAGCGTCTATATACAATCAAAGGAACATGGAAACAATAACTGATTGATCAGTGCTGAGCCAGTTTTCAGATAAGACACACGTACTGCCTGAGACGTATAATCGTGAGAAAACACCTTGCATCAATCTTTGGATCTGAGTAGGTTTCTAGTAAGCATAAGTCACGTCCTTAGTTAAGGGTCTTTAAACAGCAGGTA
This sequence comes from Phascolarctos cinereus, assembly GCF_003287225.1. Lineage (NCBI taxonomy): Eukaryota > Metazoa > Chordata > Mammalia > Diprotodontia > Phascolarctidae > Phascolarctos > Phascolarctos cinereus. Next base: position 45,228,770 of record NW_027555736.1, on the reverse strand, counting down.
CAGGTGGCCCAACTTCCAAGCCATGCAGGGCTAGGTTCAAACAATGGAATAATAAGGTTGTCTCACAATTCCTACAATTGAATAAAGTTTTCTCACAAGACAGAAATTGGACTAAACAGAAGAGTAAGGAAAGCACGCTAGCTCCAGAACTAAATCACAAGATGCTGTTCTAATCCCCTCACCACAAATATGGTCTTAACTCTTAAACTAGGGAGATCCGAAACAGAAAGAAAACTGTAGGCCAATATCCCTAATGAATGATAATGCAAAAATTTTAAACAGATATTAGCAAGGAGACTACAGTAGCCCATCACAGAGATACACACTATAACTAGGTTGGATTTATACCAGGAATGTGTGGCTGATCCAATTTTAGAAAAACTATAAACATAACTGACCATATTAATAGCAAAAACAACAAAAATCATATGATTATATCACAGATGCAAAAAAAGCTTTTGGGAAGATACGCTCATTTTAGTAAAAAACAACAGAAAACAAGAATGTGAGCTTTCTTTAATATAATAGTTTACATATCCAAAACCAAGAGCCTGTTCTATGTGCAACGGGGATAAACTAGAGGCCTTTCCAAAAAGATCAAGTAAAGCAAGGACGTTCATCATCACCGCTATCATTCAATACAGTGCTAGAAATGCTAGCTACAGCAAGAAAGCAAGAAAAATAAATTTAGGGAATAAGTATAGGCAAAGAGAAAACAAATTATTTTTGCAAATGATATTATAATTTACTTAGAGAACCCTAGAGTCAACTAAAAAACTATCTGGAACAACTAACAACTTCAACAAAGTCAAAAGATATAAAAACAAACTCACATAAATCATTATTACTTCAGTATATTAGTAACCAAATCCACCAGGGGTAGACAGAAAGAGAAATCCATTTAAAATAATTACAGATAGCATAAAATGATTAGGAGTCTACTTGCCATCACACACATAGAACTAGAAAAACACAATGACAAAACACTCTCTACACAAAATAGGACCTCTAAATAACTGAAGAAACACTTCTTAGGTCGGCTGATCCAATATAATAAAAATGATCACACTACCTTAATTAATTTACTTGTTCAATGCCATACCAATCAAACTCACAGAGAAAGGGGAAGGGAATAAACGTTTATATAAGTGCTTATCGTGTGCCAGGCACTATGCTGGGCATTTTTACAAACATCATCTCATTTGATCCTCCTAACAATCCTGTGAGGCAGGTGCTGTCATTACCCCCATTTTGCAGCTGAGGAAACTGAGGCAAAGACCGGGTGATCTGCCCAGGGTCACGTAGCTGGTAAGTGTCTGAGGCTGGATGTGAACTCAGGACTTTCGGACTCCACGCTACCTATTCCACCACCAGCTTCCTCAAAGGATTACTTTATAGATTAAAAATTATAAAAACAAAATTTATTTAGAGGAACAAAAGGTCAAGAATATCAAGGAAAATCAAAAGGAAAAATGTAGAAAGGAAGGGAAGCTAGCAGAATCAGATCTCAAATTATACTAGCGAGCAGTAATCATAAAAAGACTTTGGTACTGGGCAAGAAATAGAGGTTTATGAGTGAAACTGATACAGTTCACAATACATAGAATATACGAGCACAGTAGCCTAACGTTTGTTAAACCCAAATATTCCAACCATCAGAACAAGAATTCACCATTTCACAAAAATGTTTAGGAAAAATGGAAAGCAGTCTAGCAGAAACTAAGCATAAACCAACGTTTCCTACTACTTAGTTGCTGTCCTTGCATTTGAAGAGGCCCAAAATGACATCATTATGTCAGAGTCAAGGTACAGCATGTCCAACTGTGGCTGATCAGACCAACATGAGCTCAGAAGGCTCTACTGTAAGTCAGACACTAACAGTCCATATGAACATTTGGAGTGGAGATGTCTCTAAATTTGTACATCTTACTTTTCTTTTGAGCTACTGCAATTCTGCTTTGCTCATATAGCACAGCAGTATATGGGCTTTGATATGGGCTGCTGGGCAGTCCTGCACCAGTGTCTCCGATGTTTCATACTGATTTCAAAATTTTTCAGAGAGACCGTGAGAAGATCTTTGTCTTTCTTCTTCTTACCTCCATGTATGTGCTTGCCTTGGGTGCGTTCTTTGCCAAATAGTCTTTTAGGCAACCAATAACATGGCCAGCCTGTCAGAGTTGCCCCTTCTGCAGCACAGTAAGAATACTTGGCAGTTCAACTTGAGAAAGGACAATTTTGCCAGGATCTTCCATAAGCCCTCAAAACTATCAAAAGCCTTGGTCAGATCAATGAATGGTACATACAGACCTCTCTTCTGCTCCTGGCATTGAAGTTGCTGGGCCACAAATACCATGTCAACCATTCCTTAGCCCTTTCTGAAGCCCCACTGGCTCTCAGGTAGATGACCATCTTCCAGGTAAAGGATCAGCCCATTAAGGAGGATTCTGGTAAGAACCTAGCCAGTAATGACTAAGACAGATTTTCCCACCCCACCCCAGTGATTGTCACAGGACAACCTGTTGCCTTTTCCTTTATAAAGATGGACAATGGAGGCATCCTTGAACTCCTGGGGGGATAACCTCCTCTTGCCATATAACCCAGAAAGTTTCTATCAGTTTTTCTATTAGTGGATCCCCTGCTTTGTAAATCTCAGCTGGAATCTCAGCACCAGCAACTTTGCACATGAGAGGAACCTAATGGTATTCAAAACCTCTTCTTCAGTTGGAAGTCTGGCTAGAAAGGGGTTGACTTCAATCTCAGGTATACAGTCAATGACCTGAGCATCAGTTAATGGTGGTCTGTTGAGAACACTATGTTAGTGTTCAGCCCATGTCTCCAGGATCATGTCCTCAATGTGGTTCTATCAGCACTGAGTAGTTGAGATGCACCATAGGTCTTTGGCCCATAAATAGCCTTCAGGGCATCATAAAAATGCTTTGGATAGTTATTACCAGCATAAAACTGAATTTCATCTGCCTTCTTAGTGAACCAAGAATCCTACATCTCTCCAAGCTTTGCTCACACTTTATTTTTGATGGAGTTAAATGCTACCTTCTTAGAGACAGATGAACTACCCTATTAGTAAACCATTTGGAATTCTCATTTTTCATTTAGCAGCTTCTGAATTCCCCCATCATTTTCATCAAACCAATCTTAATGTTTGTGAGTGTCCTGGCCCAGATGAGTAAATGCAGTGTCATACACCAAATCTCTGAAAGCTCCCACTCCCTTTTCTGCTCCACTGTTGCCAATTCTATGTTGCCTCAACTTGCCCTCCAAGGTGGCAAGTAAACATTTACGTCCAGAGAAGCACTCTAATCCGGCGACATTTAGTCTTCTGGTAGTCATCCTGCCTTGGGACTGCTGCTTTTGTTGAATGCAAAAGTTTAGCTTGGAGAGGATAAGTCTAGGACTGGTCCAGCACTCTGTATCACACGTTATCTTTATCACTCTTACATCCTATCTCTTCTCCTTACAATGACCTAAGTCTATTAAATACCGATGTTTGTTGCTAGGGTGCACCCATGAAGTTTTATTGCATTTAGGTAAATGGAAGATAGTGTTGGTGATGAGAAGGTCATGAGACACACATATCTTTAGAAGTAAGCAACCAGTGATATTGCTGTTTCCAACTCCATTCCTCAAAGGACTCCCTGCCATGTGCCTACTCGTGCCTATTCTGACGTTAAAATCACCCAGAATCACAAGCTTGACTTCCTCCAGGTCTTCATAAAATTTTTCTTTGACATCATCAGGTTTTGTCATGGTGGGAGTATACACACTAATGATGGTGTGGCACTTTCCTGAAAAGGCAATCACATTGTCATCAGCCTTTTTCACTCCTTTTGGGAGACATATAAGCTTGCTGAAAAATTAGTTTTGATTGTAAAACTTAAGCCAGCTTCACAGTGGTCCCCATCACTGCAGCCACTCCAGGAAAACACATACCAACAATGAGTTTGGTGGGCTGGCCTTCATTTGCCAGCCTTGTTTCACTCAGGGCAGCTATTTGGAAGCAATACCTGCTAAGTTCTCTCATACCATGAGCTGCTTGTCTTTCAGGGATACCGGATTTCTTGTTGTGCATAAGCATGCTTATATTACATGCATCAAAGGTGAGTGGAATCATCTTTGCAAATGTTTTTTGTACATTTGTGTGTGTGTGTGTGTATGTGTGTGTGTGCGTGTTTGTGTGTTTTGACCACAGAGTAGGACCCCTGCCTGCCATGGTAAACAGACTAGGATTAAGTTAGATGAAGCAATTTCTAGGCTATCTTTTCTAGCCCCTTCTTCATGCCAGGAGGCAAGCAGTGTGGTAATTAAAAAAGGCTGCTCAGACACCCAGTAGACTGCTGAATCCTACTGCAGCTTCAGTCTGGTAAGAAGATGACCCTTTGGCCTGAGCTGCCTGTGTGCAGGGTTGTGACTACAGCTCCCAATGTATCCATATCTGCTGCTTCATCACTTCCCCTTCACCACAGGGCTTTGAGGTAGGTAAAAATTTAAAATGCTATGTGTGATAGATACTTTTTGTTTCATGCAGAAATTGGATTTAAGTGAGGAAGATAGCACAAAATCATTGGCCTCACTCTCTCTTCCAGAGTCACCATAGTACAGCGGCAGGACAAAAGTAAAAACAACTGACAGTGGCTGGAGATGCAGTGGACAACCTGGGCACAGCTTCTGCTTCAGCCACCTTCGTGGTTGTAACAAATTGTTCTCATCTGCCCGTTCCACTTGGGGTAGACACCCCTCTAACTCACGTAGAGTTTGAGGCCTATTGGTTACCCTTAACTTGGTTTAGCTCATCTGTCAAAACAGTTTACCAGGGCGTGGTCACTGCACATGTTACAGCTTCTTGGAGCCACAGGTGAGAGCTGGGTGGCAGGTAGATACCAAAGATGGAAAGTTCCCTTGAAAAGGGCTCAGCAGCCCTCACACCAGAGACTAGTCCTCTCTGAACACCTAACAATGCTGCTCATACCCTTATACTATTTACCAAGACACACTCTAAATGGGTACATGATTTAGACATAAAGACTGATATCAGTAAACAAATTAGAGAAGCAAGGAAGAAATTAATAGTCAGATCTATGGATAGGGAGGAGTTCATGGCCAAACAAGCACTAAGAGCTTCCAAGGAATAAAAATGGACAATTTGATTACACATACTTAAAAAGGTTTGGCACAAACAAACCCATTCAGCTAAAATTATAAGAGAAACAGGAAAATGAGCAAAAAAAACCTTGGCAGCAAGTTTCTCTGATAAAGGTCTTATTTTTAAGATAGGGAATCTGATTCAAACTTAGAAAAATAAGAGTCATTCCCAAATTGATAAATAGTCAAAGAATATGACTAGGTAGTTTTCAAAGGATGAAATCTAAGTTATTAATAGCCATATAAAAATGCTCTAAACCACTAATAGAGAAATGAAAATTAAAGTAACTCTGAAGTATCCCTATAAACCCATCAGATTGACAAAGATGACAAAAAAGGAAAATGAAAAATGTTGAAGGGGATGTAGGAAAATAGCTACATTAATGCATTACTGATGGAACTATGAACCATTCCAGATATTCTGTAAAACAACTTGGAACTAAGCCCAATTTGACCCAGTGATACCATCCGACCCAGTAATACTGCTAGTAGTGCTATACCCCAAAGAGATCAAACAGTGGGAAAGAACCCGTATGTATAAAATATTTATAGCAGTTCTTTTTGTGGTAGCAAGAAATTGAAACTGACGGAGTGCTCTACAATCGAGGAATGTTCGAACAAGTTATGGTTTATCAACGTAATGGAGTACTATTGTGAGAAATGATGAAGAGAATGGTTTCAGAGAAACTTGGGAACTTGTGTGAATTAATACAATGCACAACGAGCAGAACCAGGAGGAAAATATATGCAATAATAACAATATCAGACAATTTCTAAAGACTTAGGAACTTTGATCAACACAATGACCAACCACAATTCCATAGGATTCATGATATTAGATGCTAATCACCTCCAGATTGAGAGGTGATGGACTCAGACTGAAGATTAAAACATATTTTTTTGACATGGCTAATGCACAAATTTGTTTCGCTTGACCCATATATATATATATATATATATATATATATATATATATATATGTATTTTTCTTGCTTTCTTGACTTGGGGGGGGAGAATAATGCAATCCTGAAAATAAAACAGAACTTAGAAACTCAAATAAAATAAAATATCATTGTTAACTTGGAGAAAGATGTTTCAATTGAATAATAAAGGCATAAGTTAGATTACAAAGAGTAAAGAAGGGTATCTGAAGAAAAACGTAGACAACAAGTATAAACATACTTTTCTAGTTTGGATATGAAAGAGGGCAAATATATAGCAGGGTAGCTTGGTGGGATAATAGGACCAACTGAAAGTCTTTTGAGAATGGAAGCATGCTTGTAAACAGTAGAAAGGTGACAGTAAACAAGCAAAGACAGATAATGGGGAAATCCTGGAGGAAAAGGAAATGGATAGGGACAGATGTACAAGGGCACAAGTAAAGAGGCAGGCACTTGCCAGGGCTACTCATTCTTTTCTCTTGAGACTTAAACAAAAGGGCAAAAAGCCAGGGGTAATGTTGAGGTAAGCTGGAATGTAGTCGTCAGTGAAAAAGAGGAGCTCTCAAAGGATAACCCCTACTTTTTCAGTCAAACATCTGTCCAAAATTTCTGCTGTGAAAGAAGAAAGGTGATGGTGGAGATGATTTGAAAAGAGTTTGGGTGACGGTCATTTAAGTTTTGAACAAATGCTAATGGCAGTGGGATAGAGTGAAGGAAGAGTAAAAGGGCTTGTATGCAGTTGGGAGGGCCCAGTTCAGAATACACCAAGCAAATCTATAACTCCTCCAAGAAGTTAATGGAACATCATATAGAGTCACTAAACAACTCCCAAAATAATGATGATATCTCACAGGACATCACCATGAAAATCCCCTTAAATTTATTCATTAATTAAAACACTTATAAAATTAATTTTAAAGTACAAATTTGTAGGGGAAACCTAGTTTTCCTTTTTTAAAAAAATGAAATGTCATCTAATTTATTTGAAAAAAAAGCAATAAAACATGGGAGTATTAAGTGGTAATTATACATATAGGTAAACCTAGCTTGCTCCATGTTCAATTAATCTTCAATTATTTCTTTAGTTAAAACTCAAATGTTCACATTGATTGTATTTTATTACAGTATTTCTAAAGAACAAAGGTAGAGGACTGCATTTAAGTATTGTTATTTGTGATTATAACTGCAAAATATCAATGTAAACAATTCATCAAATTAACCAGAAATAATTGGAGGGTAAGTATAATGGCTCAAACAAGTATTTATCATGAATGATGGAAATGGAAACACTAATGTTCCAAGACTGAAGAAGATCAAAATGCTACAGAACCAGATGACTGAGTGCCAATGATGCTCCATGCCAATATTCTCCAATGATCAATAAAGGCATCTTTCCCTTGAGATTACAGACAATGAAGGAAGAACTAGTTAGACAATAAGATAATCACTTATTAAAATTTAAAATACCAGACAACTAGGACCAAAAACATATTTATAGAAAGAATTTCTAGATTTTATCTATTCTGTTCCTTAGGAAGGAAACAAAATTACTGACAATTTGTTCTTTGATTATCTATATCCCCTTTCAAACCTCAAAAGGCGATTTGAGTTTTAACATATAAAAAATTTGCCATTTATTTAAAAAAATACCTAATATCTAGCATTTACAAGTGTTTTAAGGTTTACAAAGCATTTTGCAGGTATTATCTCATTTTATTCTCACTACAACTCTTATATTTACAGCCTGGGAAAGATAGGAAGAGCCAGTCTCAAAAAGGAAAAAAGTATAAAACAAAAAATAGGTTTAGTCAGCATCTTATACCCTAATAAGTGTCAAATGGGTACAGCTTAAGTCAAAAAGCTTTTACTAAGTACCTACTAGGAGCCAGGAACTATGCTAATTACAAAAAGTCATATAATCCTTTAAAAGTTAGAGTAGAACTGAAAAAGGAACTTTTCAGAATTAAAGAGAATTTTTAACCAAAGGATAAAGGAATTATAAAAGGTAAAATAATTTAAATTATAGAAAACATCAATGGTTTTGCTCAAAGGAAACACATAACCAGGGTAAAAGAAATCTGGAGAGTAGAAAGTAATACTTTGTATTAAACATAACTGATAAAAGTCTTAAATCCTAGATATCTAGGGATCTGACTCAAATACATAAAACCAAAAGCCATTTCCCAATAGCTAAGTGGTCAAAGGATATGAACAATTTTCAAAAGAAGAAATTTAAACCATGAGTAATCATACGCAAAAGTGCTCCATGTCACTACTCAAAAAATTTTCTTTAGTTAATTAAAACTCTGAGGTTTCTCCATATAGCCATCTATTCACAGTACAAATAATAGCAGTAGTAGCAATAATCAGAGCATTTATATAATACTTTAAGATGTGCAAAGCACTTTGTATATGTATCTCATTTAATGTGACTGAAAGTCAATGCAGAAGGGACTTGGGAAATACTAAATATTAGTTTCACATAATTAGTTTACGTAGAATTATGAATGATTCAACAGTTCCGGAAAATAATTTATACTGTGAGGAAAGTTTTTAAACTGACCATATGCTTTGATGACTCAAATATCAAAGTCAAAGACAAAAAAAAAATTCATATATAACAAAATATTCATAATAGCACTTTGTTGCAGCAAAAAACTATAAACAAAGTAGGTGTCCAGTTGAAGAATATTGAAGCAAATTGTGATATGTAAATGTAACTGAATTCCAGATATTCATTATTTCTTATATTACCATCATATTCCAAGAAACATAAGAACATTTGTTTGAACTGAGGTAGAGAGGGAAAAAAGTAGAATAATATGTAAGACTCTGATAATGTAAATAAAAATAACATAAAAGGGTAAGTGAAGTCAGAATAAATGAAATGACCAACACTCATTCTAGATGACAGATGATAAAATACTTCCTCTACTTAAAGATCAGAGCTACAGATGCCACGTTCAGCAAATTAAGAAAGTAGTGATTACAATTTTAGGCAGTCTTGTTTAACCATTTTTCCTTATTACAAAAGAGGGCTCTGGGGGTGGACTGGAGTGAGGGAATATATCAAGAATGAGGCATCTATGAGGTCAATGAGTCATTCTATCTCACTTGACTCTACTTTGCTACAAGACAGCCTTCTACAGGAGGGGTTTAGGAAATAGCATCTAAGATTTTTTTTTTAAAGTATGAACATTTTTTAAAAATATAAGGAAAATATCCTTAGTGCGTTAAGCATTGTACTTTAAAAATCATGGTTATGTCAATACTTACTAGCAAAAGCAAGAGGTATCAAAGTCCAAAATCCAGTTTGCTCCCCCCTTTTGTTTTTTAAATCTTGTTACACTAGATGTGGCTATCATGATTACAAAAGGAACTCTTTGGTGTTGAAAGTGACTTTCAATATCATCTAGTTCAAATCCTATCACTTTGTTGATGAGAAAACTGAGACTCTCCAAAAACACAAAGCTAAATAAGCGACAGAGCCAAAATTCAAATTTGAGTCACATGACCCTAAGTTCAGAGTTCCCTAGAAACGTTTTACTGCAATGGCGACTATAAATAATCTCTCATAGGCTGATAAACAGCTAATTCAGAGATGCTTAACCTTTTTGTGTCACGGACTTCCTTTTGCTGTTTGGTGAAGCCTGGTGACCTCTTCTCAGAATAATGCTTTTAAATGCATGAGGTAAAGTACACAGGATCACAGATAAAACCAATTATATCAAAATATAGTTTAAAAAGTTATTTCTTTTAAGTTTACATTAAATACAGATTAAGAACCTTATTCTAGTTCCCTCATGATGTCAGAATAAACTTTTCAGTAACATTTCCACTGGGCTATATGATTTCTAAAAGAAGCATGTAGCTTTCCAAAACCCCAGATTATTAAGCCAACTTGTCCTGAAGTATAAGCAACTGTATTTACATTCAAGACAAAAAATAATCTCAAACCATGCAAAATGTTGGCAGTGAACTATATTGAGGGTGTAACTATATTGAAGAGAAGGCATCTGCATCCCCACCTCCCACTTCAAATGTAATCAAAATGTACTAATGAAGCAACTAAAGATGCCTCAATACCCTGACTGATTCAAAAAAGAGACAACCAGATTGGCTGAATAAACAAATTAGCCAGTCCTTCGAAGATTATAGATAGCTAAAAAGCTCTGGACAGCAGCAACTGAAAGAGTAAGAAAGATGGAAAGCCAGGCAGCTAAGTGCAAAGGAAAAGCCTACAGGAGAGGAGGAAGGCATTTCTATTCCCCCTGCCCATACTGTCACGTAATATATCTGGAAATACGGTACATGATAGGAGAAGGAGGAGGGCCAGTCGTTTGCTGAAAGTGAAGGTTAAAAAATGGACAGCTGAATTGCTGCACTGATGGTCACTAAATGGAAAAAGACCTGAAAGAGAGACTTTAATATATTAGGAAAATCTTCTGTAGAGAGAATATCCAAATCGATATATTGAAACATAAGTATATTTAAAATGTGTTAATAGATAACTTGTAAAATCATAAAATTAACAAAGTATCATAACATCATTATTGGCAAAGTAAAAAAACAGATGTGCATTAAAATAAAATGGCATAAGAAGAAATGCATATCTTAACTTGTCCTCCAGAAGCTAGGGTGATGCAATGAATAGAGTACAGGTCCTGGAATCAAACTCATCTTTGTGAGTTCAAATCTGACCTCAGACACTTACTAGCTGTATGAACCTGAGCAAGTCATTTAACCCTGTTTGCCTCAGTTCCTGATCTGTAAAATGAGGTGAAGGGATGGCAAATCACTCCAGTGTCTTTGCCAAGAGAACCCCAAAATGGGGTCACAAAGAGTCAGATACCACTAAACAAATTGTCCTCCGTCTACAAAATTATATTATTAGTCCTATTACCAATAAAAAACAATCCTTACAAAATTAGTGTTCAATTTTTTGTTATCATTCAAAATTACAGTTATCACTTAAATGTCTGGAGTAGATTTGTAAAGTACCCTTCAGTCTCCCTCAGAATCAGGGCAATCTATTGAAAGCCACTATTCGATTAATGGGAGGAGAGCTGTACATTTACAGTGACATCTAAGGCAATTTGTACTCAATCACTGTCACAAGCTTAATCTTTATTTTAAAAATGTCTTTACTTACAAAAAATTTTATTTTAATTTACAGATGAAAGCTAAGCCCCTAACTTTTTCTTATTGCTAAAATAGGGATACATATTCTATACAAGTCAGTGTGTCAACAGGCACACCACATTGATAGAACCATATCTGCACTTCCTTTATTCAGGAGTCATCATTAAAATACATATATCATATAAGCCAACACACAACATCTGAATTATTTAAATTCAAATTCTTTGGCTCCCTATTGCTTTTGATCCTAAAAAACAAATGCATTTAAAAGATACACTCTGTGTTTTCACCATCTTGAAAGGCAATTTGGTGCAAAGGCACAGAGGGAGAGAGAGCTACATTCAAGCACAGGGTGACAATCACTTGCCCTATGACTAGCAATTATACTTCTCTCTGAATGGAGAGGTGAAATTGCCAAGGTGAAAGCTCTCTTCTGCTACCTCTCCTGGTTCCCCATTCCTATTCACCTTGGTCCTATACTTGTTTTGCCACATATCCCACTCTACTCTCTCTTTATATTATTAATACAACTCAGGGCTCAAGAATGCACAAATTGCCCTTCATATGAGGCTTCTTCCTATATATTCTGCATTTAATTTTCCAGGTTATGTTATTTCCAACAGAAATTAAGCTCCTGACTGTCACTTTAGCCTATGTATCTCTAGCACCCAGCATTAGTGCCTGGCACACAGTAAACACCTTAATAAATGTTCAATGAATGAATTAATCTCCCTGCAATCAAAGGAATCTAATTCTCTCCCCGGGGCTACCACACTGCTGGCCTACCTTTCCAGTCCTGGGCTCTTGTGCCCTATGTACACGCAGCCATCCTAGAAAAGCATGTTCTACGACTAGCAAACATACTCCTCAGTCCTCTTGCTGCCACTTACACACTCTCCTCTTTTTTCCATAATTCAGCAACTTCTCTGAAGTTGCTCCATCCACTCCATCAACATCTATTAACCTAACCAGGTACTCATTAAAGTTACCTGCTGACTTCCAAGTCACTCAACCTCCTTTCTTAGAGTTTAATAGTGGCACCGTCTTTCTCACTAGCCCAACCACTTTCCTTATGTTTGAGTACTTCAATACACATGGTAACACTCCCTTCAAATACCTTATCTCCCAAGTTCATCAATCTCCTAAATTTCCATAATCTGAACTATCCTCTACCTCAGCAACACAAAAATTGTTATACTTTGGGATCTCATCATTGCCCATGTATGTTTCATCTTAACAAAACACAACTATGAAATTTCTCTGACCATAACTTTCTGTCCTTCTATCTCTCCCTGTACCTTATCCCTCCTAAAACCTTCCCAGAAAACTTCCTACTGCACCCTCCCCTGTTTTCTCCAATCCATCACCCATGAGCTTTCCTCCCTTCCAAATCTTGATGCCATAACTATTTTCTGCTTTCTGCTATCCCTTGCCCTACTGCTGCTGATCATCCCTTTCCAAATGCCAATCCTGGCATTCCCACTATCTACTTTCTTCTCCGTGACTCTTAGCTACTCATCACTGTTGGAGTTAGTTACAGAATTGTACCGAATGTATCAAATGATCAAAGAAGCACTTTTTAAGCACCTCCTAAGCCAGTCACTATTTTAGGTGCTGGAGATACAAAGATGAAAAAAAAAAATGAAAGCAATACCCTGCTCTCAGGGAACTTAAATTCTATCAGGAACAACAACACATAAATATTTGCAAAATAAATACAAGGTAGTTAGAGTGGGAGAGGAGTATAAATTAGGTGGGGGGATCAGACCGGTTCTCATGCAGAAGGTAATGCTTGAACTGAATCACAAAGCAAGTGAGGGATTTATGAGATGAACAGGAAGAGGAAGTAGATTCCAGGGGCCAGTCAGAACAAAGACACAGGTATGGGAGATGGCACTTCATGTATAAGGAATAGAGAGAAAACCTATTTGGCATGAACACGGAGTGTGGGAAGAGGAATAATTAATGATGAAGGTGGAAAGATGAATTAGAGCCAGATTTGCAGGGATTTAAAAGTCATAGATGCAATATAGACCTCCTAGAATTTATTCAAGGGCTTGATTGAACTTAGGAGAGTAACTAAATCAGCTCTGTGCATAAGGAAAAATCACTTTAGCAACTATGGAGTATGTAATGGAGGAGAGACTTGAAAAAGAAGAAGGACATTTTAATAGGGCAAGTGATGAGGGCATGAACGAAGGAGATGATTGTATGATTAGTGATGATATATTTGAAAGATGCTGCAGAGGTAGAAACAGAAAGATTTAGCTACTAACTGGATATGTGGGGGTAAGAGTGTGCAGTAGAGGGCAATATCCAGGTTACAGACCTGAAAGACCACAAAAATGGTAACACACTCAACAACAACAGAAATTCTGAAGTAGGGCAAGTGGGAAAGTGGCAAGTCAATCAATCAATATTTATTAAGTATTTACTAAGTTCCAGGTATAAATAAGCACTGGGGATAAAAAAAGGAAGGCAAAAATATAATCCTTGCCTTCTAGAAGCTCACATTCTAATAGAGAAAAAAATGCCAACAACTCTATACATAAAAGATATATGACATAAATATAAGGTAATCTCAGAGAAAAAGACTGAGAGGAGTGGAAGGAGGAGAGAGAATGACCAGAAAGGCCTCTTATAGAAAGTGAGATTTGAGTTAAGTCTTGAAGGAAGTTGTCAAAGAAGCCAGAAAGCAGATGAGGAGGGGGAGCACCTAGGCATGGGGGACAAACAATAAAAAGGCACAAAGTCAGGAGATGAAGTGTTGAGTTCAAGTAACAACAACAAGACTGGTGTTGCTGGATCACGGAGTACATGGAGGGGTATAAAATGTAAGAACGTAAATGAGGACTTACATTGGATGAAGCCTACGGGATTTGGTGCTTGAAAAGTCTATTTGTCTTGGGAGTAAGGAAGTTGGAACTCCCCTGAGGTAACTGGCATGTGGAGAAGTGGGAAAGCATGGACATAGGAAGGCGATTTCCAAGCAAATGTAGGGGAAAAAAGGTCAACAAGAGAGTGTATATAGATTAGTGGTGCGCTGCTTAATGGGGGATGTGAAGAGGAAAGGGCACTACCATGGGGCATCACCTTTCTCTCATCTGCAATAACTGCTATTGTTCTGGAATTGAGGCACAACACAAAAGGGGATCCGTGGGACAAATGCTCCGAACCAGCAGCGGAGAGCTCCAAGAGGGGAGAGTCTGAAGTGGACACTCTGAAAGTTTTGATTTCATGAAGAACACAGCGGGAAAAAAAGAGACCAGATAATTACAAAGGCCATGAATCAGAGAAAGAGGGTGCAGACAAAACAGAAAGAAAAGAGGATAATGAACAGAGTGAGAGAAAAAACTGAAATGTAAAAACCAAAGAGCTGGACTGGCCTGCAGGGGAGGGGGGTCATCAAGTGAGAGAAGCGAATGTAGAAAACAAAGATAACCGAGTAACTGAAGGGCTATAATAATGTCTTGTTTACAGCAGAAAAGGGAACTTGAAACTGAAAAGCTTCTGTATAGATGGCATTAATGAACCTAGAATAAGAAGGGAAGTGGCCAAATGGGAAACAGTTTTGTATCAAATTTCTCTGATAAGGGTTTAGTATACAAGTTATATAAACAATATTTGTGTGTGTATATACATACATATATACACACACACACACACAACTAATAGCCATTCACCAATAGATAAATAATCAGAAATACGAACAAGCAGCTCTCAAAAGAACTGCAAAGTTTTCACAATTACACAAAAAAATACTCTAATTGGAATGCAAATCAAAATAACCCTGAGGTTTTACCTCACACCCTGAAAAATAACAATGACCCAAAACAGCAACAGTCAACATCGGAGGGGTTGTACAAAGGCACACCAATACACTGTTGGTGGAGCTATGAAATGGTAACAACCACTTTGGAAAGCAACTTGGAATTATGCAAATAAAGTCACTAAAATGTCCATATCCTTTGAACCAAACACTCCATTACTGAGCACATTACCCCAAGGAAGCCAATGATGGGGGGGGGGGGAGAGAATCCCCATACATTCCAAAATATTCATAGCAGCCCTTGGCAGACAGGCTAAACCAGGCTGAGGGTAAGCAATAAGTCTCAAAGCCATTGGGGGGGGGGGGTGTCTACCCCAAACATGTGAAGACTTCCCCCAGTGGAATGGGTGGATGAGAACCATTTGTTTCAACACTGAAGAAGGGGACTGAAGTAGGCTCTGTGGAGTGCTCAGAGCTTAGTCAGACATCAAAGACAACATGGTGATCTAGGCATCCTAAGCCACGGCCAGTCATTCTGACTATTGTCTTGCCTCGGGACTTTGATCACGACTTTGTGTAACTCTGACTCGCTTAAATCCAATTCCCATGAGTCAAGATATCACCCCATGATATCACTAGTGCCCCTTGGAAAACAAAGAAAAAAAAGAAAAAAGAAAACAAAAGACAAACAACAATAGGATCTTTTGTGATAGCCAAAGATAGTAAACAAAGTAGATGTCCATCAGCTGGGGAATGGTTAAACAAATTATGATGAACAAATATGAATGTAATGGAACATTACTGAGTTGTAAGAAATGACATATAAGGAATACAGAGAAGCATGGAAAGATCTATATGAACGGATGCGGAGTAAAGTAAGCAGCGCCAAGAAAACAATGTATACAAAAAATACAACACCACAAATGGAAAGAATAATGACACACCAAAAAAATCAAAAATAAATGCAACAAAATTATAAAGATCAAGTGGGATTCAAAGAGATAGAGAAGACACTCTTAATCTACCCCTTCATGGAGGTGGGAGGTCTACAACTGTTACATACTATACATCTATACATGTTTTCAAACTTTTTCAATGTATCAATCATTTGTATTGACTTTTTTTTCCTCTCCAAAAAATGCCATTTGTCATAAAATATGACTCCCTGGGAGGGAGAGAGATACATGGGATACTATTGTAATGTAAGAAACAGAAATATCAATAAAAACTTATTTTTCAAAAAATACAACAAAGCTATCTTCAAGTTTTTAAAATGCTACCCAGAAGTTAGAGTGGTAGATAAATATTGCAAGAAAAAGTTTAGACTTTACACATGAAAAGACTTGATAATGATCAGAGCTGCTGCAAAGCAGACTGAGCTGCTACATTGGGCAATGGATTCCCCCTCACCAGAAGTCCTTCCAGAAAAGCATAAATAAGTCAGACCCCTTGTAAAGGGGGGGGGGGGTGGAGTATCTAGTTCAGATATAGATTGGATCAATGGTCTGAGTTCTCTTTGAACTCTGAGATTCAGCTACCTACATAGTGGGAAGATCACTTTAACTACTTTAATCATTTTAGTAGGCTATTTATTAGAGCAGTCCAGGTAAGAGGTAATTAAAGTTCCAATCTTAACTAGATGTTAAGCAGACAGGAAAGAGAAGGAACAGGGAGAAATATTGCCTCAATAAAAATGCTAGGACTTGTTTGGATAGGGGAAGGGAAGAATTAAGAAATACAGAAGGAAAGGAGGCAGACTGGGGAAGGGGGTAAAAATATTAAGTACAGTTTGGGATATGATGAATTTGGGGCTACAGTATGGGGATATCTGGGAGGTTTGGAAAGAGGCCTTCCTCTGAAGTTCAATAGAAAGAATGGACCTATAAATAAAGATATGAAAGCCATCAGCACAAAATTGATAAATGAAGACAGAGAAGTGAATGAGGCTGTCTACAGAGAGGGTAAGAATGAAGAGAAAATTTAAAGCAACTATACTCAACTATACTTCTTTTTTTACTTTTCCCTGTGGCAGTTAAATGTTAGGACTTTAAAGGATTTCTTCTCACCTATCATGCAAAGTAGGAAATAGTCAACTAAGCAAAAGAATTCCAATTTGATTATTATAATTCACCTGCAAGTTATTCACAGCTGGCTCAGTATGTGTATATGTATAGACAGGGACTCAATACTTGTCAATATTTATCTACTACAAACACTTAAATTCATTGGAAAATTGTCCATAGCTTTTTTCTTATAGTTTTGTGTTTGGATAACATTTTTCCAGTAAAGTAAAACTTCATACACGTCCAATATCACATATGCAACAAAACTTACTAAGGAGACACTATATCGAAGCTATAATGAGATTCTTTTTGAGCTTGGACTAGCTAAATTCAGGTAGGTAACACAGATGTCCATCTTTCAATGAAATAAAAAGCCTATTGATAAAAAATTAAATAAATGCTGATTGTAAATATAACTTCTAATCAGTTTGGAAAGAAGCAGTCTCAATTTTTTTTTTCACAACTGACACTTTCTCTTAAGGTCTACAAGTAAATTCCTAAAATCTCAGACATTCCTAACAGTCTAATAATTTCTTTAGAATTCAACAGAAAATGATTCACCTTTATTTTAAAAAAAACTTTAAAGACTAAAACTATATCAACATTGCTTCTTAGTGCAGAAAATATGTCTCAACTGCTGGGGTACTAATCAGACTTTCAAAAAGCAGTTAACACTTTAAAGCCCACAAACCAAAAGAACCCCAACCCAGTATTGGCAGCTTATCTGTAAGCTCTTTCCATTTTTCTCTTCTCTCACTCTCAACTGGTCTACTTAACGATTAGTGTTATGTGCTTTGTTCTTACTATTTAACATAAACAAGTTTAGTGCTTTTTTGTGTGTTTGTTTGTTTGCAGTCCAGACGTATTGTTTTGTGTGGGACAAAGAGCTCTGCCACAACAACTTCCCAGAGATCTTTCTTCCCCTCCACATCCCACCTCCTTTTACAACTCTGAGTATAGTAAGTTTTCAATTTAGCTGTTATCACTAGCTGTGTGGCCCTGGGCAAGTCACTGGACCCCATCTGCCTCAGTTTCCTCATCTGTAAAATGAGCTGGAGAAGGAAATAACAAACCACTCCAGTATCTTTGCTAAAAAAAAATCCCAAAGGGGTCACAAGTTCTGAAGGACTCAGATTCTACAGCCCATCTCTTTTCATCATCTACTATACCAGAACCTGTAGATCACATGCAGCTCAACACACCCCTAAGTGCAGCAGAACCAGATTTCAATGTAATTGGGAAACATTTAACAAAATACATAAAAATACAATGAAACATAAATAATATTACATTCTAAAACTAAGTCAATATGTGGCTCACAAGGGATCCTCATGCAGGGTATAATGGTTTCTGTCTCTTTTTGAATCTGACACCATTACCCTATACCACACTGGCTTTATTACACAGTTTCACCTGAACTAAGAAAGATATGGCTCATATAATACAAAAGTGCCCAACAGTCACAGTAGCTAGTGAGTTCCATGATATTTGAGTTGCAGTTTCTAATATATGATTCTTCTGGAGGGAAAATACAAAAACTAAACAGACCCTATTAGATAAACAAGCAAAGGTGACCCAAAACTCTCAACAGGCTTTAATTAGGAAGGCAAGGTTCAGAACAAAGTCGGAATCCCTCTCCTCCACTTAACCTTCACAATTTGTATACTGACCACCAGATGGCAAACCTGTACAGCTTTCTAGAGGTCCCTCTCCAAGCAACCCCAAGGAAGGTTAGTCTAGTTACAAAAAAAGCTTGGAAAAAAACAGTTTAAGCAGGTTTAGCCAATGCTAAAAACAAATTAGATTAACTATATCCTCAAACCAACATGCTTTACCTCGATAATAATTAGTTTACAAGTTGCAAAATGGAACCAAGCGTCTTTTGGACAGTTTAGGATATCTAACCTTTTCTTCTATCATCCTATGATCCTGGCTAAACCTGGAACCTTAAAAAAAAAAAAGTATTTGACAGTGAAGTAGCTTCTTAGTACACAAGGACAAAAGGACCCAAAACAGCTGAAGGATGGAAGAGGCACTGTCTAGTTAGTTTGCCAACCTAAAGAAGACCTGATTGACTGACTGAAGAGGTCTGTATGAGGTCAAATTACCAAGTGAAAAGGTAGGGGGGAAACAGCAACAACAAGAGAAAGGATAAGAAGAAACACAAGGGTAAAAACTGGGGATGAATGTAGCAGGAACAGAAATGATAAGAAGCGGCCGGGGCAACAAGCAGAAGGCACTGTGCAGAGAAGAGAACCAAGGCACAGCTGATACAAGATTAGACAGCTTTGAAGGGGAGGGCTTGCAGCAAACAGCCACTTAGACCTTAATAACCAGTGAAGACACAGGTATGAACTGCATATACCATATCTGGGGAAGAAAGAATCTCCTACAACCTAGAAGAAACTAAGACTTATCTATATTATAATATTTCATATTTGTAGAAAATTTTATGGTTTACAAGACTCTTTCCACAGAACCACTTTGTGGGGTAGATAGTACAAGCATGATCACCCCTTTTACAGATGAGAATGCTAAGGCTCAAGGAGATTTCGTGACTTATACAAGGTTCCACAGTTACTAAGTACAAGGCTAAAAGAGTCCATCACCTGACTCCAAATCCAAACATTCCTTCCTTCCACCATACTGCACTTCAATGGCAACCAATGAAGTTCAATATCAAGTCCAAATGTAGACAAAAAAATCCATAGAACAAAAGAACTGTAATCTTTTTTTTTTGTCTGTTTTGTTTTTAGGCAATTGGGGTTAAGTGACTTGCCCAGGGTCACACTGCTAGTAAGTGTCAAGTGTTTGGTCTGAGGCTGGATTTGAACTCCTGATTTCAGGGTGGGTGCTCTGTCCACTGCGCCACCTAGCTGCCCCAAGAACTGTAATCTTAATGAAGATATTAACACTCCAAAAGATCGATGATCTCATGTTCTGAGGATGCAGACCACAATTCCCAAAACCTGCCTATCTCCACGTGACTCTAATTTGAGACAATCAGAAACTAAATACGCAAAGAAAAACAAGGTTTGCTTAAGTGGAAAGGATCTCCTTCTGATAAAACTCAAGGCTTCCCTACTTCTCGGTATAAAATGTTACTTCCTTAATTATTCAGATGCAGCTGATCTCTCCATTCAGATCTATGCCCAAACTCTACTGCCAACAATCAGCATCCTCCCCAGCCCCGGCTCATCCAGGGAGCTTCATGTAGAAATCTCTCTCTCAGCCACTTCTCATCTCTTGCCTCTTGATCAGCTTCTGGCTCTATGAAAGACACTCAACACACAGACACTATCAAAAGTTTAAAAACAACAAAAAGGACAAAGAAAATTAAGCCCCCAAATTTATTTTGTTTTGTAAGGATATTCTAACCAAAACTATGGCATTTTGCACATATTATTAATACAGTATGGTAAACAGTAGTAGGCAGTCAAATATTCTTGAATGATGAATGACATTAAGGTAAAAACTTGCCAAAAATAATTTAATCTCATGATAAAAACCTCATTAGAAGATGATATTCTTAAACTTACTACGAAGCTTAGCCTATAATTATTTAATATGCAAGATAAAATTTCAAATATTTAATATCTAATTATGTTCTCACTCCATAATTCTTTTACAATGTACCAAATGGTATATTGCTTTATCTTAAATTTTGTTGTAGATAAAATCCTATTTATTCAATTTAGAAATAAAAATCACTGGAAGGTTATATTTCACAATACAAAATTTCTAAAATAGCTAGGAATTATTGTATAGTGGAGAACAAAACTAAAGTATAAGATAATAATTAAGTTTTTTTATTTAAAATTCCACTGAAAATGCTACAGCAGAAATCTCAACTGATGTCAAAATTGTGTGTACACAGACACACACACACACCCCTAAAATCTAATCTAAATTGGGGGCTGAGCCCTAATTGAACTGAACTCTAACTGAATAACTGAACCCTAGAAAAGAATATTTTGAAAATAATTCTTAAAGTTCTTTCTTTAGGAAGTTTTTTATTCAATGAAACACAGTAAAATTAAATATCCTATATACTCACAGATGTATTCAATTATATAGTGGGTCAAAGTTTCTAGCTATCTGAAGACAGTTAGTAAACCTCTCCTCTTCCTCTGATGCAAACTCTGTTGATATTCACAAAAGGCTCAGTGGCTTATCTGCACAAGCATAAGTTCACATTTCCTAATAACTTCCTGAGTATTTTACAATTGCTTCCTCTCAGGAAATTCAACCTTTGCAGTGCCAACACTAACAACACATTTTCAGAGGTAAGCCATCCAAGAATACCAAAAGTTCATAGAAATGCTAACATAACTGATTTGGCTACATATGTTGGTAGATAATAAAATCTCTATTTTAACAACAAATGTACAAAACATTTATTAATACCCTAAACCAAAATGAGAAGTTGATCACTTAAAAGAAGGAATCTGTTTTCATAGAATGAAATTTTAAAATTAAATAAGTAAAAAAAAAACTTTTATGAAAAACTTTCCAAAATTTGGTCTTAGAACAGCATGTATCCACCTCAAATTAGAATACCAAAACTACATCCTGTGATTCAGTGTCCCTAAAACCAGTGTTCTCTCAAAAAGCAAAAGGGTTGTGACTAAGTCATGTACATTTTGGCAAGGCTAACTTTGATATTTCAGATTGAAACACAAAATTTTAAGGCCAGATAATGAGACTGCAGGAAAATTGTGACTTTTTTTTTAGCAAATAGTTTTACAAAACTGAAAAAAAAATTTAAGTCTAATTTGATGATGATTGCAGTATCTTCCCTGGTAATAGCCAATGAATTATTCTACCCCTAAACCCACACCATTCTTATTCTTTACCCACCACACCCCTCAATCCCCAGTTTTGAAAAATAAAAAGTAGGTTGTGCACATGCATAGAATACTTCTAAAAATTAAATAAAAACTCTCCTATCACTAGAAATTTTCATAATCCTAATACTTCCAAAGGTGTTTCTCTTTTTTTGTTTGTTTGTTTCTAGAGTAAAAAGCTAAGGAAGGCATAGACAAAAATATTTTGTTTTAGTGATTTTATCACCTTTAAAATCATTTACAAACTTGTAATATTAACTAAAAAGAACAAAGCTATTCTATTACTAGGCAACTGTAGAGGAAACAATATTAACATTTAGTAATATTTTTACCACCACTGTGCTTCAAAAATTATCCCATTAATTTAATCTATGAACCAAGGTATTCATATGAAGTGTTATATTAAAAAAAAAAAAGATAGTGATCAGGACCATGGAAGCAAAAAGCTTGTCTTTTATTATGATTTTGTTAAAGTTAATATATTTAAAAAATAAATTTGTAAAAACAAAATATTATCGAAGGAAAAAAAGTGACAGAAGACATGAGAAAGTTTGTGTCACACAAATACAAAGATACTTCAATTTAAGAATATAAAATATTCAATTCATAATATTAAACAGTGAAATGTTTAGTGGTTTATACCTCAAATTCTGCTGAATTTCCAACAATAAGAAAAGCATGGGGGGAGAGGGGAGGAACTGACCATTATGTTTGGTTTTTTTTTTCAAATCAGCACAAATATAATCTGCCTGCTACAAAATGTGTAGGCTTTAGCAAACAATTCTCTAAATATAGCAGTAAAAATTCTTCAAATCATGAAAGATATTCCTCCTCCACACCTTGTCTATAAATAGTATAATGAGAGCAAATAATGGGTCAATTCAGCTATCTGGAAAACATGGCTAACCCAGAAGGAGCTTGATATAGTCCTGGTTTTAGTTTATATCCAAATGAGTGTCACTCCTCAAAGTAGTAATTGCCTTAGCACATTATATACACTCATATTATCATACACATGGTTCAGATGAGTAAGGAGTCACTGACCCCCTCTTCTCCCATCTGATAGAAAAATAGACTCACCACCTACACTGCTTCTATGCCATGAAGACCCCCGTCCCTGTCATGTGACCTAATGATGTAACAGAAGAGCCCCTGGGCCTGTCATGTGACCTAAGGATCGAACAGAAGAGCCCCTGGCCTTGTCATGTGACCTAATGATCTAACAGAAGAGCCCCTGGGCCTTGCCATTCACCTTGCAATGGGACCTGCTTTTTATCTGCCCAGGGGCGAAACTTTCTTCTATGTGTTGTCTCCCCCTCGAAAGTGGGACTGCCTTGCTTTCCTATTTGTGTCTCTAGCACTAAGCACAATGCTTGGCATATATAAATAGCAAACATTTAATAATTTTTTTTTCAGTTATTTAACAAGAAGAAGCAGCAGAATGCCTCACATTTATACAGCACTTATTCTGTGCCAGGCACTATGCTAAGCACTTTACAAATATTATTTCATCTGAGCCTTATAACAACCCTGAGAAGTAGATGCTATTATAATCTCCATTTCACTGATGATGAAACTGAGCCAGAGGTTAAGTGATTTGCCCAGGGTTACACAGCTAGTAAGTGTGTAAAGCCAAATTAGAACTCAGGACTTCCTGACTCCAGGCCTGGTGCTCTATCCACTGTACTATTCCTATACTACCTATGTGCAAATATTTTCCAAATTCCTCTTTCGTAACTACCTTCATTAAAATTTAAAACAAAACTATCACAATAAAAATAAGGCATAAATCTCAAAGACTAATCTTTCTATGTGGTTCATAAACTAATTCTAGAAGCAATTCTAAAAAAAAGAATTACAGGAATGTTTCAAGCAATGCCAACATCTTTGGGAGAGTACCTCTGATAACCTCAAAAGGGGTTGGTCAACTTTGAAAGAAAACACTTACTTGGCTATTTGAATTCTATAATTAAAGAGGAAGATTTTTATTTTGACTTATAAGCAGATGTCACACAAGTTTCTAATAAGAACAATGACTCAGTTCATTCAATATAGATTTTTCACTGGCATTAAATAAACACTGGTGTCTATTTTTCTTTGTGTCACATAGGAAGCTCTTTTCTCAAAATGAAGGAATCTTCAAAGAAGCAAAAACATCTAACTTTTTAAAAGTATCACCCACATCCCTTTGTCCTTATTATATTTTAGGGCTCCAGGATTCAGGAGTTAAAAATGAAAATTCTAATGGTTCCACACTGCATACAGTTGACTTCCCCTTAACTACCCATAAGTTCACTAAAGACCGAGACTGCAATAAAACCCAAAAGGCTTTAAGAAAAGCTTTTGTTACAAATGAATTCAAGGCTTCTAGGCAATTGTTAATCATCTTTTCAATCTTAAAGCTTTCATGTTACAATAAAATGTTCCTCTCTCCAAAATGTGTTTTAAAAATTACAAATGACAATACTGAGTAGGTCATAATGCAATCAAGAATGTATATTCTGAAATACAGAATTGTGCCCTTAGTTATAATTTGGCAAATAATATAAATGCAAGATATCTTAAACTTGTCCTCAGCCTAATCCTACCAATTTAGTTTTTACTCAGTAACCCCAGAAGGGAAGTTACATAATATACTTAAACGTATCTGTGACTTCACTGATGTGGTTAGTGCTTCACCAGGGTACAAGCTGAAACACATTCACCACTTTTCAGTCTACAGGGCTATTGTCATACTGTCATATTCTCCCATGGATCCTCTACAGAAGTAGTTCTTGACCCCCAGGGGGTCCATGGATAGACTTTAGGAGTTCTGTGCAGTTGGATGAGGGGGTGGAAGGGCATCACATTTTTCATTTCAATAAAATTGGTTTCCCGTGTAATTATGTATATTTTATAACATTCTAAAAGTCCACAGGCTTCACCAGCTAACCAAAGGGGTCCCTGACACAAAAAAGGTTAAGAATCCCTGTTCTAGTAGAAGCTTCTAGCCACTGTGCTAGGGAACTTCTTCAAGACCAACTGACTTGTGGATGGATACCAAAGGAAGAGACCAGTGACCCTTCATTCTCACGACACAACCAGTCTACCTCCATTTCTGATCATACGTGTCTACAGTGAAGTCTGTTATGTCACTTTTCCAACACAAATCTTTGGTAAAATGCAGCAGCCATTTAAAATGAAGCTATCCAAATAATTTAGTCGTCAGTTTCATGAAATCAAGTACCCTACACAAAATAAAAACAAAAAAACCTTTTTTGGGGGGGGTGAGGGTGGACAAGAGATATTCACTTGCTTATTTAAAGTAAAAGTAAAAAGAACTTTATATAAAAAGTATGATCCCCTAAAAAAAAAAAACTTCAATCTTACAGTCACTGAGGGGGAAAGATGGAATAAAAGAGTATATAAAGAAGAGTAAGAAAGGTGAAGGGAATCCAGACAAGAGAGAAGAGGTCCACTGAATTCCCTTCTATGAGGGGACCTCCCAAAACCTCAGTCTCCCCACCCAGAATGACTTACTTTTTCTCCTTCACCTCAGCCATACACAAGGATATCACAGCCTTGAACTTCCCATCACCCTCAAGGGCTCCATTCCAACAATCAAAAACTGCCAGATCTCTTTATCAGCATACAACCTCCTATTCTTCCTTTTCTCATGATGCTTTCTTCCTCTCCTAACCCTCCTTTTCCTGACCAGCCCTTCAGTATCTCTGTCTCTCAACATGCTCTATCACCATGCTCCAACCTTACTGCTCCTCCCCACTGAAGCTGTTCAAAATCTTTTCTTCTTTCAAGCCTCTCACCTCATTTCTTTCCCCAGCCTATCCTCTAGCTAGGGAACTCATCTCACATGTTACTGAGAAAATAGAGCCTATTTTTTGCAAACTCAGTCTTCTCCCTCCCTGTATCTCCAAAGCTTACATAGCACAATCTCTAACTGACTATCCTATTCCACCATTCTCTCCTCTTTAGCTCCAGGCTCATGCAATAAGGTGGTCTTTCTCCCAGCCAATCTCTTTGCCTTTACCCTTGATTCCATCCTCCTTCCATCTCTAGCAGATTGCAATCTTAATCAGTTCCCTTCCCTATTGAAATCACAGGTCTGGATTTTTTTTTAACATGTACAGAACACAGGAAGTGGTCATCCCCCTCTGACCAGGTATGGTCAGACCATATCTGGCATCAGATCATATCTGAAGAACTACATTCAAATGTGGGCATGTATTTTAGGAACGACATTGAAAAGGCAGAAAATTTCCACAAAAGGGTGACCAAGATGGTGAAAAAGAACTCAAGATGATGCCTTATTAGGGTAAAGAGATGTACACAGAAGGCTTCCCATTTATTCCTATTAAATTTCATCTTATTAGACATATCTTAATATATCAACCCATCTCCTATAATCTAAAACATTAGCCATGCTTCCCTAATTTGTGTCATCTGGAAAGGTGATGGGCAGACTATTTACACCTTTATGTAAGTCAGTGATAAAAATGTGAATAGCACAAAGTGAAACACCGATAGTTGGGCTATTTCCTCCCAACCTATGGAGTCATTAATGACTCCTCTTCAGGGCCAGACATTAAACCAATTGTGAATTCAACTAATTATACTCTCATGTAACCCAAATCTCTCTGTCTTTCCCACAAGTACAGTATGAAAGGCTTTTACCAAAAGTATTACTAAAATCTAGGTAAATTAGATAGATAGCATTCCCCTGATTTGCATGTTAATATACCTATCAGAAGAAGAAGAAGAAGAAGAAGAAGAAGAAGAAGAAGAAGAAGAAGAAGAAGAAGAAGAAGAAATAAGGTTACTCTGGCATGACCTAGAGTATATTAAGCCATGCTGGCAAGTCCTGCTGGCTTTTTGTGAAAACCAATTCCTTTTTTAACCAACTCTAACAAAATATCCTAAAATTTCCCAGAAATCCAAGTATGGATTATTCAAGGGGCGATAAAGAACTATCACTAGTTTTTGAGCAGGAGTACATTGAAGGAAAGTAACCAGGGACAAAGGAATTTGTCCTCAGTCCTTAATGATGACAGTTAAAGATCAGATTTGAATATATGGTAAAAAATAAAGCTACACCTCTTCATTTTACCCTACCAAACATATTCATCAAAGAACCAGGGCTTGAGAGAGACTGAAACACCACTGCTTTCTGAGTCTCCTTCCCTTTATAGTTTCCAACATTATCATCTCTTTGTTCATTTTTCCCAGATGCCCAGGTTCCTATAGAATATCCCAATGTTGGGGCAGCTAGGTGGCACAGTGATAGAGCTCTGGCCTTGGAGTCAGGAGGACCCGAGTTCAAATCGGGCCTCAGACACTTGACACCAACTAGCTGTGTGACCCTGGGCAAGTCACTTAATCCCAACTGCCCAAGCAAAAAGAAAAAAAAAAAAACAGAATATCCCAACGTTACCTAGGCCCATATTGAGAAATGGGTTTTGTTATCAATTTTTCTCTGGCCTTAGATGCTAAATCACACAGCTTATTCATACAATTATTATGGTGGTGGTTTTTTTCCCCCTCCCTAGAAATGGAGATGGAGGTGGGAAGGAGTATAGGTAGGCCTGGGGAAAAAGAATCGCCTTCTTTCTTCCCCACCCTAGTTAATTCCACCAAAGAAATGAGAGGCAAAAAGCAGAATGCATTTTCTTACCTACATGACAAAAGCAACATAATGCAAAAATCCTATAAGCTATCTCATTGAGGACAGATTGGAGAGCAGAGGCTAGCATCGGAGAAAATGACCAGAAAGCTAATGTACTTCACGGGCAAAGAACATTAAACCTGGAAGAGACTTCAGATGCCCTATTCTACGGAAAGAAACTGAGGACTAATTCTGATTGGGTGTCCCTTCCATCCCTTTATCTCCATTGACACCCTTTCCACTCTGGTCAACCTGGACTGCCCGCTGTTCCCAAAAAAAGCATTCCACTTCCTACCTCATCCCTTTATCCACATGGTTCCCCATGCCTGGAATGTACTTTTGTCCTTTACCTCTTGTTCATAAAATCCCTGCTGCCTTCAAAGTATTCCTCAGACCGTACCAGAGGCCCTTCTTGATTCCCACGTCCTGTCTTTACACTGGCTGTCCCCCACATCTGAAAGTTTCTCCCTCTTCACCTCTCCTGGCTTCCTTGGCCTCCCTCAAGTCTCAGCTCAAATTCTACTTTGTACAAGAAACCTCTCGAGCTACCTTAATGCTAGTTCCTTCCTTCTTCGATTATCTCCAATTTCTCCTGTGTATATGTGTGCATGTACATACAGATATGTTATGTTCTATGTTCTACATGAATATTTATTTATAGTTATTATATATGTGTGTATACACACATATACATTCCCCCCCCCCTCATCCCCACACTTATCTTGCCTGTACATAGTTGTTTGCTTTCTCCCCCATCAGCCTGTGATCTCCTGGAGGACAAGGGCTGTTTGTTGCCTTTCTTTGTCTCTCAGCACTTGGGACAGTACTTGGCATGTAGCAGGTACTTAATAAGTGCTCGCTGACTTGACTCCATAGCTCAAGTCACAGTCCTGGCTGAGGAGACCCTCCTTTCCTATTCATAGGCCCATCCATCCATCCATAGGCATCCCATCCACCCACATCAGGCCCTAGCTCTCAGGCTTCAATCATCCATCAGCCTTTTTGACAAAACTGTGAGAAGAGCAGAAGAATCCAAGTTTTTGTATGGCAGAAACTAGGTATAGGCCAACATCTTATACTGTATACCAAGATAAGGTCAAAATGGGCACATGATTTTTTTTTAATTTTATTAATTTATTTTGATTTATCAACAATCACTTCCATATGCTTTTGAGTTGAAAATTTTTCTCCCCCTTTCCCCCACCCTCCCCAAGACAGCGCACAATCTGATATAGGCTTTACATTTACATACCCATTAAACATATTTTCACATTAGTGAAGTTGTAAGTAAAAATTAAAACCAACAGGAGTAACCAACAGAAAGATGAAACAAAACTCAACAGAAGGTAAAAATAAGTGATAGCGATTTGACTTCCATAGTTCTTTCTTTGGATGTGGACAGCATTTTCCATCCCGAGGTCTCTGGCAATGTCTTAGATCCTCGTAATGCTGAGAAGGGTTCAGTTTAACAATCTTAGTCATTGCATAACGTGGCTGTTACTGTGTACAAAGTCCTCTTGGTTCTGCTCACTTCAATCAGCATCAGACCATATAAGTCTTCCCAGGTTTTTCTGAAGTATGGGTACATGATTTAGACATAAAGGGGGATACCATAAGCTAATTAGGACAGCAAGGAATAGTTTATCTTTCAGATCTATAGAGAAGGAAAGAATTTATGACTAAATAAGAAAGAGAGCATTACAAGATGTAATATGGATAATTTTGATTATATTAAATTAAAAGGCTTTTGCACAAATGAAACCAAAGCAACCAAGATTAGAAGGAAAGCAGAAAGCTGGGAGACAATTTTCACAGCTAGTGTCTCTGATAAAAGGCTCATTTCTCAAATACATAGAAAACTGAGTCAAATTTGTAAGAATACAAGTCATTCCCCAACTGATAAATGGTCAAAGGATATGAACAGGAAGTTTTCAGATGAAAAAAATCAAAGCTACCTATAGTCATATTAAAAAAATGCTCTCACTATTGATTAGAGAAATACAAATTAATACAACTCTGAGGTATCGCCTCACACTTATGAGACTGGCTAATATGACATAAAAAGGAAAATGATAAATGCTGGAGAAAAAGTGGGAAAACTGGGACACTAATGCACTGTTGGTGGAGTTGTAAACTGATGCAACTATTTTGGAGAGCAATTTGAACTATGTCCAAAGCGCAATTGAATCATATACACCCTTTGATCCAGCAATACCACTACTAGTTCTGTAACCCAAAGAGATCATAAAAAAGGAAGAAGGATCTACATGTACAAAAATATTTATAGTAGCTCTTTTTGTGGTAACTAAGAACTGGAAATTGAGAGGGTACCCATCAAACGGCTGAACAAGTTGTGGTATAGGAATGTAATGGAATACTACTGCACTATAAGAAAGGACAAGCAGGTGTATTTCAGAAAAGCCTGGAAAGACTTACATTAACTGATGTGAAGTGAAGTGAGCAGAACCAGGAGAACACTGTACACAGTATGTCAAAATACTATATGGTGATCAACTATGATTGCCTTAGCTCTTTTCAGCAATACAATGATTTAAGACAATTCCAAAAGACTCATGGTGGAAAATGCTATCCACATCCAGAAAAAGAACTGATGGAGCCTGAATGCAGATCAAAGCATAGTTTTTATTCTTTTGTTCTGTTTCTTCTTATACAACATCACTAACATGGAAATATGTTTTATATAACCTCTATCAAATTGCTTACTATCTTAGGGTAGAGGGAGGAAAGAGAGGGAGGGAGAAAATTTGGAACTCAAAATTTTGTTAAAAAATGAATGTTAAAAATTGTCTTTAGTATTATAAAGCAGCAATCATCAAAACTACTTGGTACTGGCTAAGAAACAAAGCGGTGGATCAGTGGAATAGGTTAGGTACACAAGACACAGTAGTCAATGACTATAGTAATCTACTGTTTGATAAGCCCAAAGACCCCAGCTTCTGGGATAAAAACTCACTATTTATCAAAAACTGCTGGGAAAACTGGAAACAGTATGGCAAAAATTAGACATAGACCAACATCTTATACCCAAATAAAGTCAAAATGAATACAAATTTAGATATAAAGGTTGATACTATAAGCAAACTAGGAGAGCAAGGAATACCTGTCAAGATTTATGGAGAACGGAAGAATTTATGAAAGAGTTGGAGAACATTATGAAATGCAAAATGGATATTTTGATTACATTAAATTGAAAAGTTTTTGCACAAACAAAGCCAATGCAACCAAGATTAGGAGGGAAGCAGAAAACTGGGAAAGAATTTTTACAGCTAGCATCTCTGATACAGGTCTCATTTCTAAAATAAGGAGAAAACTGAGTCAAATTTATAAAAATGCAAGTCATTTCCCAATTGATAAGTGGTCAAAGGATATGAACAGACATTTTTCAGAGGAAGAAATTAAAGCTATCCATAATCATAAGAAAAAATGCTCTAAATCACTACCGATTAGAGAAATGCAAGTCAAAATGACTCTGAGGTACTATATCACACCTATCAGATTGGCTAACATGACAAAACAGGAAAATGATAAATGTTGGAGAAGATGTGATAAAATTGGAACACTAAAGGATTGTTCGTGGAATTGTGAACTGATCCAACCATTCTGGAGAAGGATTTGGAAGTATGCCCAAAGGGCTATAAAAATATGCATACCCTTTGACCCAGCAATATCACTTCTAGGGCTGTATTCCAAAGAGATCATAAAAATGGGAAAAGGACCCACATATACAAAAATATTTATAGCAGCTCTTTCTGTGGTGGCAAAGGATGGAAACTGAGGGAATGTCCATCAACTGGAGAATGGCTGAACAAGTTGTGGCATATGAATGTAATGGAATACTATTGTGCTATAAGAAATGATGAGCAGGTGGAATTCAGAAAAACCTGGAAAGACTTGTATGGACTGATGGTGAGTGAAGTGAGCAGAACTGGGAGAACACTGTACACAGTAACAGTCACAGTGTGTGATGACTAACTTTGATAGACTTAGCTCTTCTCAGCAATGCAAGGATCTAAGACATCTCCAAGGTACTCATGATGGAAAATGCTGTCCACATCCAGAGAAAGAACTATGGAGTCTCAATGTAGATCGAAGCATAGTATTTGCTCTTTTTTTGCTTTTGTTTCTCCTTTCTCGTGGTTCCTCCTGTTGGTTCTAATTCTTCTTTACAACAAGACTAAAGTGAAAATATGTTTAATAGGAATGTATTATGTAGAGCCTATACCAGATTGCATGCTGTCTTGGGGAGGGAGAAAGGAAGGGAGGGGGAGAAAATCTGAAACTCAAAAGCTTATGGAAGTGAATGTTGAAAACTAAAAATAAATAAATTTTTAAAAATTGTCTTTATGTGTAATTGGAAAAAAATAAAATACTATTTAAAAAAAAGAATCCAAGGGGTTTTTTATTTTTCTTTTCTTTAATTGTACTGTGGCTGTTTATAGAATAGTGGCCCAATGATCACCTGAAAGGCCAGATGGCACAGGAAGTCTTCCTGCAGATGTATGGGGTGGGGTCTACAAATGTTTGAGGATTCTCACAAAAAGGAGGCCACTAACTTGTAGTTCTAGTGATTTCGGCAACAGCAGGTTCTGGACCTGAATTATCTATATATACATAAAGTCAGAACCTGGCCTAGAATGAAGTCACACAGGCCAAGCAATTTCAGGAAGGCCAGGCTAATTCTATCCATATAAACTAGCTACGTCCCAAAACCCGAATTTTCACTCACCAGTGTTGACAGAAAAATGACACACCTTGCCTCCCCACCCCAAAGTATCCTTTCAGTTACTCATGCCCTCTCCCATAGTCTCCTGACAGATCATGTAGAAGTCATATAGAAGGAAGGGGTCCATCTCTGGCTATCATCCATAAAAAGGATGAACCTGAAAGATCTGTCTAGAATGCAAGCACACAAATAATTTAATACCAGTCTCACCAAGGCCCAATTATGAGTGAGGCCCTCAGGTCTTCCATGTAAAACTGTCAGCCTTTATGTCTGGAATTCAAAATGGTGAACCGCTCAGTCCCAGTTTCACCCAGAGATTTTAACATTCAATAAAAAATTAAACTAAATGTAATAGGATAAAAATCATGGCTTCTCAAAAATGTCCTATCTTCTATATATTACATTTAAAAGGCTGTAACACAACTTCAACTGCAGTGCCAGATTTGGGGGTGGGGGGGAATCTTTTGAAAATCATTGAATATATTACTATGTAATCATTTCTGCATTAAAATAATTGAAACAAAGGATAACTAGTTCTTCAGTCACAAAGCAATTACTTCTAACATCCTGAATGTTCATAGCTACAAAAAAGAAATCAATGTCTTAAGAAAACAAAAGTGAATAAATAGCTATTATAACTTCACAAGGCAACCACATCATATCATGTGTAAATTGTATCATCCCTTAGGAAAAAAAAAAGCTCATTTAGCTACAATACTCTAGCAAT
The DNA here is from genome assembly GCF_003287225.1 of Phascolarctos cinereus. NCBI lineage: Eukaryota > Metazoa > Chordata > Mammalia > Diprotodontia > Phascolarctidae > Phascolarctos > Phascolarctos cinereus. The sequence continues at coordinate 45,195,721 of NW_027555736.1, read as the reverse complement.
TTCTGTCTTTCAATTACCATTTAAAGTCTAGTTCAGTTATTAAAGGCTATCAACCCTTAATGAAGGTCTGAAACATTCCTCTGCCTTGCAAAACAATGCATATAGCAGCATGTTTACAGCAAGACTCTTAATAGTAAACTCTACAATATATAAAATCTTGTGTTTTGAGAGGAAAGAGGCATAGAAAGAGAAAGGAATGGAGGAAGGATCAGTAAGAGAAAGATGTTACATGAGTGTTCTGCTAAAGCAGGTCATCTGAAGACTGTATAGTGGTCAATTAAACCAATTTTTAACTTTACCTAATCTGTCATTAACTGTTTCTTACAAATGGAGCCAATAAAATTAACAAGTGAGAGATATTATTGGTAGTAGACTCATCGAGAAAATGACAAGAATCCCAGAGGATAAGACGTGATGAAAAAGTGTAGTCTTTAGTGGTGGAGAAAGTACCCGACACTGATGAAATACTACATCCAAGGTACATCCCTAACATACATAACTGCATATACACTCCTAGTCTACACACTTTCAAGATTCTGTCCAAATTACTCTGCTTAATGAGAATTTTCTTCTATCCAGTTTATGTTTTGAAGTATTCACTTGCAGATAGTTTCAGAATCCTTTAATCCCTAAAGTTTTGATATCACAAATTGCACTCACTTTTTTTCATAGTGTCTATAAAACTCCCTTTAGGCAAAAGACCCTCTCTCCAACATTCTACTAGTCACCTCTTCATATCATTCTTATATCCAAAAATCAAATGTCTTCTGAGTGTCTTCTAAACACATTCACTCAACCAAGAGACAAATTTTGACCTAAATTTCCAAAAATCTTGTTTCCTTTAGCTAGTAATTTACTATATTGGATAAATAATTTTCTCCTTTTTCTTGGAGTTTTAAAATGTGTTGTATTGGAGGAAAACTTTGGGAAAATCCTAGAGAAACCCAAATTTCCCAAAAATGATCCAATAAAACTCTAAAAGGGTACAAGGAAAAATGATAAAGAAAGCCATGAAGAAATATTGATAAGTTCCTCCATCCAGTCCATGAGTGCACAAAGGTAAACCTAAGGAAGCTCAGAGCAGAGGCAAGTGTGGGCAAAGAGAAGGCAGAGCACCCCCAGGGGCCAGGACAGGAGATGGGGCCACAGAGATGATAGCACAGGCAACTCACCTGAGTTACTGAAAGAGAAAGGATCTGGCTACACCTAGGAAGCAAAAAACCTGGGAACTGCTACCAACCAAATCAATTATTTATAAGTGGGTTCTGTTAATCTCACAGTAACACCATCAACTCTTGGTTTGGGGCTGAGCAAGAAATAGGGGACAGAGCAGGAACCAAGGCCAAACCCTAAGTCAGCTCACAAACAGACAAATCCCTGGAAGGGCTGCAGAAAGCAGTGATAGTCTTAGTCACTCGTATCCAGGGCCTGACACTCTTCCCCCCCACCACCCCCTTCAAAAGTATGAGGTAGTTCAGACTCTAACCCAAACACAAGACCCCAGCACAGAAAGAGAAGCTGGAGATATGGGCAAGGAGAAAACAATGCTGAATATAACGAAGAAATACTACAGACAGAGGAGCCCAAGAGATAAGCACAGAAGGAAGTAACTCTAGGCAGCTAGATGGTGCACTGGATAGAGCACTGGCCCTGGATTCAGGAGGACCTGAGTTCAAATCCAGCCTCAGACATAACACTTAACTAGTTATGTGACCCTGGGCAAGTCACTTAACCCCACTGCCAGGAAGGACGGAAGGAAGGAACTCTACAAGTGTAAATAGCTTCAGATAAAAGAAGTTCACAGTCACAAGGATTCCAAGAGTGCTTGGAAGAAATGAAAGCAGAAATACAAAGTATAATGTTAAAAGAAATAATGGCTAGGAAAGAAAGAATCCAAGGAAAATTAACAGCTCTGAATAGATGGTGGCAAATCTTACTCAAGAATTGTACTCCTTGAAAATCAAAATGGGCAAAACAGAAAGTAACAACTCCATGAGAAATAGCAAGAAATATTAAAACAATACAATAAAAATATATTCAACAAAGGGCCATTGAAGAAAGGACTAAAATTAATTATGAGACTAAATAACTTGATCCTAAAGAACTGGTGAACAAATCATAGAAAAAAAATAGAAAATGTAATCAAAGAAAATTACAATAACCCCAAAGAGACAACACACCAAAATTTATGGGATCCAGCTAAAATAGTACCTTAAGGAAAAATGTATATCTCTAAATGCCTGTCGATAAAAATGTATGTTGGATTTCAGGTTGTTCAAATCGTTCAGAATCTTTTGCTTTGCCTTACCATTTCACAACTCTATACTGTGTGAATTTTTGCACTCCTTAAAATATATCCTTCTAATAACCATATCCACGTGTTTTTTTCCTCAGAACCCTACTACCTGCTTCTGTCTTTTCTAGAAATACTTCATCCTCATAGGATTTAGAGTTGAAAAGAACCTGAAGAAGACATTGAGTCTAACACCGTCCTTTTACAGATAAGGAAACAGACATTAAGTGACTTGTCCATGGTCACACAGTTAGTGTCTTGAGTTAGGGATTCACACCTAGTCTGACTCTACGTCCAGTGGCCCATCCACTACACTATGCTTTGGAAAGAACACTGCATGCACAGTCAGAGAACGTGGATTCCAATTCCACAGTTTATTGTCATATAATCTTGGGGCAACTTCCCTGGGCTTCACTTGCCTCCTACTTCGACTGAAGAGGCTGGGCTAGACGGCTTCTGACATCTCTTCTATCTCTAACACTATGATCGTTCCCTTTTATCTTTCCAACTGCTAAATTCTTTCCTAGTGAGGGATCTCTGAAGAAGCATTAGGGCTAGTTCTGCCACTGACTATTTGAGAGATATAAAGCAAGTCACTTAAATTCACGGAATCTCATTAAATTCTTCCATAAAACAACACAACTACACTATATAATTCATTTAATAACCATGACTTAAGTGACTACTACATGAAAAGCACTCTGCTGAGGCCCTGGGCAAGATACAAAGGTGAATTTGAAAAAGTCCTTGCCCTCATGGAACTCAAAACTGGCAGGATAAAAGACAATATGAAAAAGCAGCACTGGCTACCACAGGCAGTAATGAGTTCCTTCTTTATCAACAGACATCTTAAAGTGAAGGCTGAATGGCCATTTATTGGGAATGATGTCAAAGAATTCTATGCATAAATACGAGATAGACTTAAATTGACTACAAGTTTCCTTCCAGCTCTGTCTACAGATTTAGCCTAAATTTGCTTTGGTCTTCACCAACTCAGATATGACCCCATTTTGGGTTTTTTCTTGCCATTTCCTTCTCCAGCTCATTTCAGGTTTTTTTTAAATTTTTTTTAAGGCAATTGGAGGTAAGTGACTTGCCCAGGGTCACGCGGCTAGTGTCAAGCGTTTGGTCTGAGGCCAGATGTGAACTCAGGTCCTCCTGACTTCAGGGCTGGCGCTCTATCCACTGTGCCACCTAGCTGCCCCCTCCAGCTCATTTCATAGTTGAGGAGCTGAGATAAACAGTATGAAGTGACTTGCCTACGGTCACACAACTAGTAAGTGTCTGAGGCCAGCTCTGAACTCAGGGAGAGGAGTCTTCCTGACTCTATCTAGGCCTGGCACTCTATCCATCACACTAGCTGCCCTCAGTATAAAGACAGCACAATCCATTTAATGGTCCTATGTTCTCTCTTATCCATCCAATCTCAATAACTAGTATTTCTCTATGAAATTTCTCTATGAAAATGTATAGCCTTCTCCACAATTAAAGGCCAGTCAAACTAATGAAACAGTATTTAAACTTAAAATCAAATTAATTCACTATCAGTTTCAAATTATGCCACATTTTTAATTAACAGAAATTTTAGTTAGGCAATAAGTGATTTCACATAGCCCACATTAGTCTTCCACTTAAAACCACAAATTTTAATTAACCATATTATTCATTAGAATAAATGTCAAGTTATTAAGATTATTAAGAAGTTATTTGCCTCTCCACTTAGATTATTTGTACAAGAAAGGCAACTAGTATGATTCAAACATGGAGCTGAGGAAGGTACAAGTTAAAGTTCCCACACATCAGAGTTTTCTACGCTAGCAAAGGTTGTATTTACAGGCAGCATAGTGAAGCGGTGAAAAGCAATGGAAAGTTGCTGATATTTTCCAAAAACCAATGTCATCATTTTGTCATTTCCTATTGAGAAAATACAAGTGGAGAATTAGAAAGAATAAGGGAAGCCCACAGTCACAGTGAGATGGGACAACTGAGTGTTCTGGGGTCCACAGGTACTTCCCTTCAGGCAAGCCTCCCATCCAGGAAAGAGAACAAGGAGAACACATCTCTGGTGGATTTCCTTGGGCATCTGTCTCCTCGTGGGCAAGCTATTCAAAGGCACAGTCCAGAGGTCACAAAAAGAGCAGTGTAGTGATATGAGTAACTTGGGCTCAACTGGCAGTGCTTACCCTGATATGAACTCCAGAAACAATTCCTTTAGTTTTATGAAGCCAATCACACAACAAGTGCACCTCACCTCTTCTCAAGATTGCTAAAACTAAATTCACTATCATAAATTAGATGACTTCTAGCTAGCAAAGTTTCACTGTGACATGACCATAAAGATAGCTTCTAGATAATTATACCAATTAAATCAGTTAACCTTTTTCTATTTTAACGAAGTCCAGCACAATAAGAACTTATTAAATACCTATATTACATGCAAAGCGCAGTTCTTCACACTGAAGACACAAAGACAAATCAAAAGATCTCTGCCTTCACAATCACAGAATTTGATACTTGGAAGGGACTTAAGCTTCCATTCAGTCCAATTCATACACAAAGGAATTTTCCACTAACAAGAACCTAACAAGGAATCATCTGGCTTCTGCTTGACGACCACCAAGGAGGGAGAATCCAACACCTTTTGAGGCAAGCCGTTCCACTTTTGGACAATTCTAATAGTGAGCAACTTTGGTTTTGGTTTTGCCTGACATCAAGCCTAAACTAGTTTCTTTACAGCTTTCACTTACTGCTCACAGTTCTGCCCTGTGGGGCCAAACAAGTCTAATCTCTCCTAACACAGCTCTTCGAGTACTTGAAAACAGTTGTAACACTCTCCCACATAACCCCTCACCCCCAGCCCTGCCCAGTCTTCTCTTCTCCAAGCTAAACGTGCCAGTTGCTTCAACCAATCTTCATGTGACATGGACTTGAGGTCTTTCAACATCCTGGATGCCTCTGGATAATCTCCAGTTTGTCAATGTCTTTCTTAAACCATGGTGCTCAAACCTGAAAACAGTATTCCTGTTGCGATCTGACTGTGGCAAAGAACAGGAGGACCACCACATCCCTATTCTGGAGTTAGGCCATTCTAAAACCTGCTCAAGAATGCATTAGGACACACACTGAGTCTGTAGTCCACCAAAACCCCCACATCCTTTTCAGATTATCTGTCTAGCAATGTTCCTCTACTTTGTACCTGAGAAGTTGATTTCTCAGTGCCCAAGTGAAATTTATCTCTATTGCATTTTATTTTATTATATTTAACCAAATGCTCTACCCTGTCAAGATCTTTTTGGATCCTAAATGCTATCCCAGTGTATTATCACTCCCAGATTTGTATCTGCTAATTTGATGAGTATACCATCAATGCCTCTATCCAAGTTACTAATAAAAACATTAAACCGCACAAGGCCAAGTACTGATCCCTGGGATAATCTATTGGAGACCTCTCCTTCCCCAAAACCCTCCCTTCTTCCCAACTTTCCTACTGATGTCACGGGTATCATTCCACCCAGTCAGGAATGCTCACAACCCTGGTGTCATCCTCAATTGCTTAACAAGTAGAAATCACATATCCAATGTGTTGCCCATCATTTCTAAGTTCACAACATTTCTTGTAGATATTCCCTTTTCTTTCCTCACACAGCCATTCCCCTAGAATAGGCCCTCATCACGTCTTACTTAGACAGTGAAGCAGCTTTCTGGTTAGTATCTCAGCCTCAAGTCTCTCCTCACACCAAACCATTCTCTACTTAGTAGATAATATTCCTAAACCATAAGTCTAACTAGTTCACTCCTCTCCTCTACTCAATAAGCTCTAGCTTATCATTTAAACTCCCTTGCTGATAACTGAGCCTTAAAAAGGTGGGCAGGGCCAGATGATGAAAGACTTTACAAGCTAAACCAGGTAACATATTAAATCTACAAGCAATAAGGAGCTACTAGTTTATTGAGGACAACAACATGGCCAGATCTGTACTTTAACTGCAGTGTAGAGAATGGACTGGTGGGAAGACTTGAGGTGGGGAGACTGACTGGGAGGCAGATGCAATATTCTATGGAAGAAGTTATGAATGCCTGAAATAAGGTGGGAGCTGTGAATAGAGAAGGGGTTGGACACAAGAAATGTCATGGAGGTTTTACCAAAAAAAAAAAAAAGGGCAGATTTGACAACTAATTGGCAACATGGGGTGAAGAAGAGAGAAGAGTCAAGTATAACATTGAGATTATGATCCTGGGAGGCTAGAAGAATGTTCATGACCTTGAGTGGAATTGAGAAGCTCACAAGAGAGGCAAGTTTTGGAGAAAGATAGTGAGTTCTATTTTGGACATGCTGAGTTTCAGGTGTCTCTAGGACATGCAGTTTAAAATGTCCAAATATGCAGTTGGTGGTGTAAGATCAAAGCTCAAGGAAGAGAATAAGAGTGAAGAGAAAGTTCCATTTTGATGATGAGGTCACCAAGACAGTGTAGAGAAAGAAGAAAAGAGGGGCCAGGACAAAGACCTGGAGAACATCCAGGTAGGAACCATGATCTGAATGATGAACCAGTAAAGGCAGCAGAAATAGAATGGTTAAAAAGGTAGGAGGAGAACCAAGAGAGAACAGCATCATAAAAAATCAGAGGGGGCAAAGTATCTAGGAGGAAAGGATAGCCGATAGTGTCAAATGCCAAGCATGTCAAATAGATGAAGAAGGTTGAGAAATGAGAAGAGACCAATTAAATTTGACAATTAAAATATCATTAGTAACTTTGGAAAGAACCGTTTTCATTGAATTATAAGTTTGGAAACCAGATCATATAAGGTTGGAGAGCAAATGAGAAAAAAGGAAGTGAAGGCAATGAGTACAGACAACTTTTTAAGAAAAGGTGGAAAAATACACATGAAAAGCTTAAGGAGATGATAGGGCACAGTGAAAAAAGGTTTTACTTCCCTTTTTTGAAGGACAGAGGAGAGAGGCATGTCTGAAGGCAGTAAGAAATAGAAAGAGACTAGAATCAACAAAAGTTGGCCTATGATTAAACACAAAGGATCAAGAAGAGGAAAGAGTCAAGAGTGACTCCAAGGTTACTTGAAAGATAGTAATATTCCTGAAAAAATTAGGAAATATAGTTTTACGAAGAATAATAAGTTCCATTCTACACAGGTTAAATTCAGATGCTAATAACCAGGTAGAAATACCCAGCAGGCAAGTTGAAAGATACAGAACTGGAAGTTGAGGAGAACAATTAAGAGCTTGGGTACAGGTATAACACTTAGAGATAACTGAATGCACGGGAGTTGGGTTTTTGTTTTTGTTTTTAAGTGAGAGAAGAAAAGAGGACCCAAAGGAGTCTTGAGAGAGATTCTTCTGTCAGGTCTTAGAAAGGATATTGAAAAGGTGAAGTCAGAGATGTAGGAGAACCAACAGAGAGCAGAGTCACAGAAACCAAGGGAGGAAAGATTTTCCAGGATGAAGATTGAGAGAAAGATGGGCAGCCAACATTGTCAAAGCTACAGAAAAAGAGGTTGAAGAATGAGGAAAAGCTTCTGTATTTAGCAGTTTAAAAACTGGAAATCTTGAGGACAGTGGTTTCAGTGGAATGGTGGTGTTAGAAGATTGATTGTAAAGAGATGAATACATAAGTGGTAAGAAAGGAGACAGCAAGAGTTATCATAAGTATGGCAATAATTTTTTTCATTCTCAATTATATGTTGGAGGTAAAGGTCCCAGCGTTTTGTATCAAGAACAAATCATTCTTTGTGCTTAACTCTTTAAGTACAATATTAGCAGATCTCCTTAAATTCAACCCCACTAATAAGGAAGATCTGCTGCATTCAAACCTGAGCATTTGTATCCTTTCAGCATGAGTTCTTAATCTGGGACCCATGAACTTCTTTTTTTTAAGTTGATAACCATACTTCAATGTTTGGAATCCTATATATTATTTTATGCATTTAAAAACATTATTGTGAGAAGGAGTCCACAGGTTCACAATCAGTAGACTTTACCATGCTGCCAAAAGGGTTTATGACATAGAAAAGGTTAAGCACTTTTGCCTTAAGATCTCTGTTCCCTTCTGCATTTCACGGTCAATGACAACAAAAGAAAGAAGTTTTCAGCAGAATCATCAATACCTCAATCAGAAGCTGGAAGGCAATTTATGTTGTTTTTCAATTTCCTATTTTCTGGTCAGAGGTCACTACTGTGCAATGAGATCCCCATTCTCAATAAAGAGTTTGGCCTTACTATCCCAAGAATAGATGAAGTCTGGCTAGTATCCAAACTATGATAAGCAATTAAATGGACAACTCATAGAGCTAAATCTATCGGTGCTAAATCTTGACAGACAAGGCAAATGGAGCAAGTGGAGCCCAGAGGCAACCAGAAGGAGAGCTCGCTGGACTGCCTTCAGAAAACTGCAAGATTCTTTTGAGGACCCTGAGACAAGGACCTGTCTCTTTGCCGCCAACGTTTTCCTAGCATTGCTCTAAGTTTGTGCCGTATGACAAGGTGTATGACTGACAGACTATCCATGTGTTCCGCTGGTATCCTTGGGCGCGTCCCTTGTGAACTTACGAGAGGACACAGGCAAGAGGTTTCACAATATGGCCAGGCCATCAATCACCAAATCACCCACACAAATAAAGAGGCAGACCGATATCAAAGCTGAGCATTACCCAACCTCACTGAATGGCTTTATTAGTCAAAACAAGGTGGTGGGATGTTAGCCTACAATCTTATTAACGGGGATGAAAATCTTTGAACAAACCACAATCTGGAAAGCAAACAATAAAGGAATACACACCATACGCAGGCATAAGGATAGGAAAAGGACTGGACCTGTGATTTCATTGGTATAGGGAAATCCTAGATAAGGAAATTCCCACACCTATGCAAGTTGGCATCTTACCTGCAACTTACGGTCCTGTAGAGTTCTCTGGGGACTAAAGGGTCACACAGCCAGTATGTCTCAGAGGCAGGACTCCAAGCCAGGTTTTCCTGGCTCTGAGGCCAGCTCTCTGTGCTCTATACCATGCTGCCCCTTATTCAAAGAGGTGACAAGGGAATTGACTAGAACTTCGGAGACCTGAGTTTACTCTGGGATCTACCCAACATGCCTCATCTGCCTATGTAAATAACCCAACCTTTCTATGACTGTTTCCTCATCTGTAAAAGAAGGAGCTTGAATAAGATCTCTTAAGTTTTTTCCAGTTTAAAACTACATTTTGTTGCATAAAAATTTTGTAACTAAAAATATTTTATGTAGTTGAGGAAAATTTTCACTTGCTTTTTTATTTTAACTTTTCCAATGTAAAACAAAATTATTTCGTAACTGCATTGCACTTCTCTCTTATTCCCATATTAGTCCTGTTACTATCAAAATCATAACATAAAAAATTTCAAGTTCAGTATGTTCCCAGCAGCATGAAAAATACAAAAGTCCAATACAATCTTACATTAGACCTTATGAGAAGGCCTATGTGCTGTAGGAATTTAAAAAAAGAAAAACATTAACATAAGTAATAGTACCTAACGTGGTTTCAAGTAGACAAACATGAACTTTCCATAAAAAAATTTCTTATCATAATTTGACTTAGATTATAGAAAAGGTCACCCAAGTGCCACAATTCATTACTCACTAAGTTTCAAGTGCCCAATTTATTTGTTAGCCCAGCTGGTATTATTATGAAACTGATGATTGTTGGATAGGGGAAACCAGAGAACCTACTTTCAAATACTGAATGAACTAATTTAAAGATATTTTCTGTAGCTGTTTTATAGTGCTAATATGACCATATCTATATTCAAATTAAACAAAAGAAATTCAAAGGAAGCTGACAAACAATCCTAGTAGCTTTCTTATTTTGGTAGGAATCTATTCTCTACAGAAACCATGTCACAACCAAGCAGAAAGATGTTATCCTGCTTGGGCTCAAATCACTACTACACTACCTGTTTGTAACTCATTGCTCTAGCATATCCTCTTTTTTCCAGGAAAGACACTCTTAACCAGAACATACAGTATGTATCTTCAAATACCTAAAACACTCTTCACATTAACATCTTCAAGATATTTTAATACTAAGTATATTCCTAAACAAAACAAAATTGAATTCTCTTCACCTTTGCAACAGAGAAGGGTGAAGTACTTGTTCTACTGCCATTTCCTCCAGTTTTCCCAGAACTCCAGGCTAAATAACTGGGCATTCAACAATTCGTTTAAAGTAAATGCTCCTCAAATGACAGCTATGTTCCTGGTCATCAAAAAAGGATAAGACAAAAAAACTACAGATAGTAATTAAATTAAAAAAAAATTCTTTGTAAGAAATTGATAAAAGAGGAAAAAAGATTTAAAACTCGTTTACATGTTTTTCTAGTTCCATAAATTTTATCACTTGAGGCAACTTCTTGTAACAAATATTGACTGCCAACAACATATCCCTTTTTTTAGCAGAAGCAATACAACCAACTGATTTTGTTTCCTAAATGAGATTTTAAGGATAAATTTACAAGAATTTACATAAAAAGATACCTAGTCATTTGCATGTGTGTATATACATATATATATGTATATATAGTGTGTGTGTATGTGTGCATGTGTATATATGTATGTGTATATACATATATATAACTACACTGTAAATCACCCTACTAAAATAATACAAATTATCAAATTCACTAAATATTTTGAAAAAACAACATTAGCAACTTTCAAATTATGTTATAAAGTACTATTATCTAGAAGCAGTGAATAGACCAATAAGGAAATAACAATTTCTAGCCATGCAATTTCTAACAGGCATTAGGACATCTGCTCTCCTTCAAGTCATTTCAGATTTTTAAAATATCAAGAAACACAAACATACATTAAAATGGAGATATTATGCTATACTACAATGTTCAAAGAACATTAGCACATACATGCATTATAAATTTATAAAGCCAAGCTTATCATACTTATGATATATAAAATATATCAGCATTAATTAAAAGAACTATCAAAGTAGCTAACTGAAATTAGTTTATACACGTCCAGTAATCTAGAGGACTCATTTCATAAAAGCAGGGACAAGAAGCCATGTCAAAAGATTAAGGAAACCCCCACCTCAAATATTAAATAGAGTCACAGTGGAAGATTTACAGAGAGAAATCTGATAACAGACACAGGATAAAAAGGTGTCAATGGGTTGGAATTGGCACTGGTGAAGGACTACTCACAAGGATGAAATCATACCTACCCTATACCATAGTAAATTATGCTAATCTATTACTTTCTGATTCTTTTCTAGTCTTTTACTGGCCACCTTATAGAACTGAAATTTTCTAAATTTTTTTGGTTTTTAATCACATTTTATGCTCCTTTTTCTTATTTTAAAAGCAACTGAAATGTTTTACATATCCACCCCTACCCACACCCAAACTAGAGTAAGTTGTATATTTTTCTTCCCTAAGTCAGTGACCCTCAACAAAACATGGTCATTCACATAAATCCTAAAATGCAGTAGAAAAATGAGCTACTACTATTTTCCCCACACTTCAAAGTGAAAATTTACATTAAAAGAAGACAAAGTTAATCACACTCTTCTAAAATAAAGACAACGTTTTATGTGTTTCCTAAGGTGAATAAACTCCAGTGGCTATTATCTCTAGCACTGAAAATAAATTCTTGTTTGTGATTTAAAGCACATTATAACCTGGGTGTAATCTACCTTTTTGACCTAATTACATATTACTCCTCTTCATGTATCCACAATCAGGCCAAACACGGCTTCTTGTCCTTCACACATAATATTCCACCTCCCATTATCTTTGCACAGGGTATCAAACTTTCATAGGAACACACTCCTTAATATAGGGACTTGTGACAGGGAGATTAATTAGGAAGCTGTTACAGTAATCTAGGCAAGAGATGATGAGGGCCTGAACTAAGATGGTAGCTATGTGAGTAAAAAGAAAGGGTTGGACATGAGATACTACGGAGGTAGAAATAACACAATTTAGCAATTAATAAAATGCGTGGGGTAAAACAAAGTGAAAAGTCAAAGATAATGCCAAGGTTATAAACCTGGGAGACTAGAAAGAAGGTAGTATCTTCAACAAAAATCAGAAACACGGAAGAGAAGATTTGGGAGAAAAAATAAGAGTTTAGTTTTTAATATGTTAAGTTTGAGATGTGTCCTGGACATCCAGTTTAAAATGTCCAAAAGGTAATCTGATATACAGGTGAAGTTCGGATGAGGGGGGCAAGACAGAGGGGAGCTGAGGGAGAGGGTAGAGAGACAAACACAGACACACAGAGAGACAGAAACACAGACAGCCAGGGGGAACAAACAGAGGCAAAGTAAAACAGAGAATGAAGCATTTACAGGATGCAAAGTACTGTGCCAAGTGCTGCCAAAACAAATAGAAAAGACAGTCAGATGAAGAAGTCCCTTAAGACAAATATATTGCCTCTTTTTTTGAATGTCATTCCCACTGATGAAATGCTATGAGTTTGTGATGGTGATCCATCTGACAGCCCCAGGAATTTTGGGACAAGAGCTTTCCTTTCTGTTCTTGGGTAGCTGTGGCCATGGCCTCAGCAGGAGAACTTACCAAGCTTCATCACCACAGGAGAAAGCATTGCTATTCCCAAGGCTCTTTAGTTCAGGGAGCTGAGCTATCTCCAACAGGTTCTGAGAAGAAACAATGGTCAAGGTGGTCTGACTTGCCTGGCACATTTTGCCTCCTGTCTTTTCCTCAGCATGCCTTGCTGCTTCAACTAGGCTGGCTCCCTTGCCCTGTGTGTGGCAGATGGCTGGTTCCTTCTCTACAGCAGTTGCTTCCCCAGATGGCTAGAAGCAGGACCAGTGGTCTGGGAAGTGCTGCCAAGCACTACCAAGACCTGTGTGCCTATCTGACTGTTGGTGGCAATTGGTCAGCAGTCGTCCATGACGGTGATGAAGACAGTGGGCCCCCTCTCCACAACAATGTTTCCCCTTAACGATGGTTGCAAAGGTTGGGATGGGAGCAGATCTGGTGATTTAGGGGGCACCGCTATTCCCAAGGTTCTTGGGCTCAGGGTCCCCATCAGGATGTGAGGGGAAAGGTGGTGGTTTGATTTGCATAGCACCTGCTGCCTCCTATCTCTCCCTCAGAGAGTCCTGCTGCTTCAACTAGGCCAGACCACTTCCCTGGGCATGACCTGGCCGCATCTCCATAGGGGTTATACTTTCCCAGATGAATGAGAGTGAGAGTGAAATAGGAGAGATACATCTCCAGATGTATATTTCTATCTATATGTATAGATAAATAGAGCAATATATCTACAACTATGTAGCTTTATATGTCTTTTCTTCTAATTTGATATTGATTTTGACCTTTGTTTCAACCAGCCAATAATCTGACTACATACGAATAGGATTCTAAAATGACTCCCACATCAGTGACCATTCATTTTCTACATGTTAGAGACAACTTCATTTCTTCTGAGACTGTTTGATATTTGCTCCATCCAGCACCTAATTCTCTTCTTAAATTATAAATGATGCATAAATTCAAGGTTTTTAAGTCATGTGCCAGTCTTTGGCTTCTCGTTTTTTTAATCAAACCCACATTTTCCAACATCTTTTTGGCCATCCTCCTCTTCATCCCCTTTCACATTCTAGTCACCAAATACCTTATCTGCAAACTACTGTTGAGTTTTTCATAGTTTTTCTACTTCCTCTAGAACAGATGTTGGCACACTATTTCCCCCATGTTCTATTTGATCTTTATGAATGCCGATAGAGATAAGATAGTCAAGTGTACCATAAAATCATGCTTCTGGTTACTTTAGGGGACACACAGGTCTAATTTATAAAGACTGAAAGTTAAGTCCAAAGGCTTTATAAACTATATTAGTTCTTTCTGAAGCTACTAGTGGGTATACGGAAAAGTAAGCATTTGGTGCACATATGAATGGGCTGGTACCAATTTATACTTTTGGCTATTTCATAGGCTATGAAGGCACAAAAAATGTTTTGTTTGTTTGCCATCCATAAAACAATGAGCTTCCTTATATTTAGCTAAGATGGTTCTCAGATGGTAAAAAAAATGTTTAAATAATAATAATAGTAATTATAGCTAGCATTTATATAGCACATCTTATGTGCCAGTCACTGTGCTAAGCATTTTACAAATATTAATGCAACTGATCTTCACAACCCTGGGAGGTAGGCATTTTTATTACAGATGAGGAAACTGAGATAAACAAAGCTCAAATATCTTGTGAAAAGTCACAGAGGTATTAAGTGCCTGGGGTGGGATTTGAACTCAGATCTCCCTGATTCCAGGCCAGATGCTCTCTCCATTGCACCACAAGCAGCTGGTACTTGAAGCTTTTTTTTGGCTCAACAGAACCTGCCAAGAGTTTGAACTCTGCTGTCATACCCTTCAGGATCCCTTCACAATATAATGAGGCATTGTCTTAAAAGTTTGTGGAAAAGAACTTTCATATTTAATGGAAAAAAAAGACCTCATTTCTACATTCATTTTCACTTTTTTCATTTTCCATTAAAATGGTTCTTATTTCTTTCAATAGAAAAATTAAAAATGGCTTCTTCTGAGTCATGCAAGCAACAAGCCAGTACATTAGACATCTTCTCCTATCCCCACAATCTCTCAGACCTCCCCAAAACAGAAACTATACACTAAAGTAACTTCAGCTCTACGGTCTAAAACACCTAGAATCCAAAGAAAGGTAAGAAAAAAAATCCATGAACTGATGCTCACTGACCCTGAGTTCACTCAGCACCCTCCCCCACCACTCACACTGCGGACATCAAAGCTGCATTAGTAGATCCATTAACATGATTTTGACTTGCATCAAAACCCACGCCATGGTCCTATCTCCCTCTTTCCAGTACCATTGAAACCTCGTCTCCAAGCTGTGGAAATTTGCTCAGGACTTACTAGCCAACAAGAACACAGCCTTCGGGAGCAAAAGCTGCCGGGGACTACCATCCAGACGCATCAGTGCTGTAAAACTCTGAAATGCTGATTCTGGGGAAAACAGGCTCAGACCTGCAGGTACCAATCCAGAGAACTGCAGAACAAAGGGAGTGGGACAGGTCACCAGGAAAGGACAATTTGCAAGTGCCCCCCCACCCTTCCCATGCAGAACTCTGCCAAGCCTGAAGGAAAGAGTGCAGCATCCAGCTGCAGAAAGTTATGACCACCCAAAGTCACTTAGGACAGAGACCTAGGCTGGTCAACCTAGAATTGGCCAGGGTGGGAAGAGACTGAGCAACTGAGATTCAGCCCACAAGGAAATGACAATCTGAGTGGTTGGGGGAGGAGGGAGTTAGGAAGTGAATTTTAAGGAAAAAAAGGAAAGTAAAAAAAACTGAAAGACCCAATATTTCAGCCCACCTTAAGGAATAGATTAAAGTAACTGAAGGAACATAATACTATGTTCATAGCAGAAGTGGGAAAAAATCATAACATTAAAAAATTCGGAGACGGAGGAAAATATAAACTTAATTCTTACAACCTTAAATGTAAATGGATTAAACAATCCAATAAAATAAAAAAGGATGCCAAATTGGATATGGGGAAAAAAAACCAACCCTATAATCTGTTGCTTACAAGAAACACATTTAAAAAAAAACAAAGACACAAAATAAAACTGAAGGGATGGTAAAAAATTTACAATGCATTGAATGAGCCCAAGAAAGTTGGAGTTCCCATCACACTATTAGACAAATCAAAAACATTCAAAAATAAAAAGGAATAAATAAGGAAATAATATGTTTAAAGGAATCACTGATGATGAAGCAATATCAATAATAAATCTATAGATTATAAATGTCTTAGCATATAAATTAACAAAGGAAATACTATCTGAGCTTCAAGAAGACATATACAGTAACACAATAATGAAAGGAAACTTAAACATCCTTCTATAAAAAGACAAAATATGGAACTGAACAAATTTCTGGAGAAACTAGAGTTAAAAGATTTTGGTGTCTTCTAAATGTAAAAGCAAAAAGAATATACGCATTGCACTGCACCACGTGGAACTTTTTACAAAAACTAACCATGTGCTAGGGCATAGAGATATTAAAAACAAATGTAAAAAGGTAGAAATAGGTCAAGTATCGTTAATAGACCTTACCATGATAAAAACAGAAATTGGTTTAGGGACCACAAACAAAAGATATAGATCAAAATGGAGTCTTAACAATAAAACTTTAAATAATGAGTGGGTCAAAGAACAAACCATACAACATTTAATAACTACATAAAAGAAAATAATAATGATGAAGAACATACAAAATTTCTGAGATACAACTAAAGCAGTCTTCAGGGAGAAAATCATATCTTTACAGTAACATTAACAAAACAGAAAAAGAAAGGTTTAATAATTTGAATATGCATTTTTAAATCAGAAAATTAAGAAATAAACCTAAAACAAGCACAAAAGAAGAGATATTAAGAACTAGAGGAGAAATACATAAATTAGAAACAAAAAAAACCCCACAGGAAACAACAAATAAAACTAAAATCTGGTTCTTTGAAAGACTAATAAAATTCATAACCCACCAATCTGATTAAGAAAAAAGCAGAAAATCAAACAGAAAAAAAACAAAATAGAGTCACAGCAAAACTAGAAAAAATAAAAATAAAAACTAGAATATACGATGCACAGTTATATACTAACAAAACCAAGAACATGAAATAGAGGAATAATTTCAAAAATATAAAATGCCCAAGCTATCAGAAGACTAGACAGAGATCTTATATAATTCAATCTCCAAAAAGAAAATAGATCTAGCTATAACAGAACTACCAAAGGGAGGAAAACACACTCCTGGTCCTGATGGATTCACAAGGAGAATTCTATCAAATTTTTAAAGAATAATTAGTAGACATACTTCACAAATCATTCTCAAAAATTGAGAAAGATAACACCCTACCAGAATTCTTTTACGAGACATACATATTCCTAATACCTAAACCAGAGAAAGATTAAACAAAAAACAAAACTACAGGCCAATATCATTAATTTCATCATTAATGTTCATTAATGATACTGAATTGAAATTAATTGAATTAAATCACTGATTCAAAACTTTTAAACAAAATCCTATCAAGCAGACTACAGTAATTTATCCAAGAAATCATTCATTATAATCAAGCGAGATTTATAACAAGGACACAAGAATGGTTCAACATTAGCAAAACAATCAACGTAACTAACCATTAAAAATAAAAACATCCAGAACCACATGATCACATCAATCGATGTAGAAAAAGCCTTTGACAAAGTACAACACTTTCTTATGCTAGAAACTCTACAAAGTTTAGGCATAGAGGGACCTTTTTTAATATCATAAAAAGCATCTCTCTAAAACGAAAAGTATCATATGCAATGGGGATACACTAGATCTTTTTCCCAATGAATACAAGAGTGAAGCAAGGTTGTCCAGTCTCCCCACTATTATCTGGTATAATTCTCAAAATGATAGCAATACCAATAAGACAAAAGAAAAGAAAGGAAATTAAAGGAATAAAGATGGAGGAGACAAAGATAGTCCTATGTGTTGACGACATGACGGTTTACTTTGAAAACTAGGGAATCAGCAAAGATATGAGACAATTAAAAGTTGCAGACTACAAGATAAATCCTCAAAAATCAACAGCATTTCTCTAAAATAATAAAATATAAGTAGAAATTGAAGAAATCCCATTTGAAATTAACTATAAAATACATAAAATATCTGGGGATCAAACTTCCAAAGCTCACAAAAGACTTATATAGATTCAATTATAAAGTGCTCCTTAAAAAAATAAAGAACTTAAATAGCTGGAGAAATAGTCAGTGTTCATGGCTAGGCCATGCCAATACAATAAAAGTCAAAATGCCATCAAAATTAATTTGTACTTTTAATGATATACCAATCAAATTGCCAAGGGAATACTTTACAGAACTTGATAAAATAACAAAATTCATTTGGAAAAACAAAAGACCTAGAACATTAAGGGAAATGATTAAAAGAGGTAAGGTTGAAGTGGGAATAACATTTCCAGAACTCAAACTATATTGTAAAGCAGGAGTTATCAAATCCACATGGTACTAGTTAAAGAATCAAGACAGATCAAAGGAATAGAACAGACAAGACTGATTCAGAAACAATAGAATGCAATAACCTAGTGTTTGAAAAAGTGGAAAATGTAAATTAACTAGGAAAAAATTCCCTACTTGATAAAAATTGCTGGGAAAACTGGAAAGCAGTCTGGCAGAAATTAGGCTTAGATCAACACCTTCAATCACATTCCACAATACACTCTAAATGGATATGTAACCTTAACATTAAAGATCACAGTATTTAAAAAAGTAGAAAATAAAGTGGTTGTATACCTCTCACAGCTATGGGGAAGAGACGTATTCTTAACTAAATAAGAGTTAGAAGCAATTACAAAAGAAAAAACAGTTAACCAGTTACTTGAAACTGAAAAGCTTCTACACAGACCATATTAATGCATCTAGGATAAGAAGGAAAGTGGTCAAATAGGGGGAAAACTTTATATGAAATTCCTCTAACAAAGCTTTGGTATCCAAGATATGTAAATGATTAATATATACATATGTATAGATAAATAAAGGATTTGAACAAATAATTCTCGAAAAAGCTGCAAAGTATCCACAACTACATGAAAAAAATGCTCAAATCACTAAAAACAAGAGAAATGCAAACCTAAACAACCCTGTTTCACCTCACATCTTACAAATTGGCAAAAACAACCCAAAAATAATAACAGTCAATGTTAGAGGGTTTGAGGAAAGATAGGCACACTAATACACCATTTGGAGAACTGTAAAATGGTACAATCATTTTGGAAAGCAATTTGAAATTACATAAATAAAGTGACTAAACTGTTCATACCCTTTGAATCAGAGACTCTTATCACTGAGCTTACGCCCCAAGAAAGACATTAATACAGAGGGGAAAGTCCTCATCTATTTCAAAATACTTATAGCAGCACTTTCTGTGATTGCTAAAAATTGCAAACAAAATAGATGACCATCAACTGGGGAATAGCTAAACAAATTGCAGTATATGAATCTAATGGAATATTACTGAGATGTAAGAAATGACATAATTTAAAACTCAAAAGCTTACGGAAGTGACTGTTGATAAATCAATAAAAACAAAATAATGTGAGGAATACAAAGAAGCATGGAAAGATCTATATGAACTGATACAGAGTAAACAGAGCGAAGAAAGCAATATACACAGTAAGTACAAAAATATAAATGAAAAGAACAACATCCCCACCCCAAAATGCAACAAAATTATAAAGCTCAAACAGGACTCAGAAGAAATGCAAAGACACCCTTAGAATCTACCCCTTCATGGAGGTGGGAGGTCCACAGTTGTTACAAACTGCTCGTGTTTTGGACTTTTTTAATGTAAAAAATACTAACTGTCATATTAGATGGTGCTCTGGGAGGGGAAAAAGGAAGAATACCTAGGATGTGATAGAGAAACAGAAAAAAAAAGAGAGAGAGAGAAAGAGAGAGAGAGAGAGAGAGAGAGAGAGAGAGAGAGAGAGAGAGAGAGAGAGAGAGAGAGAGAAAGAGAAAATATCAATAAGAATGTATTTTTTTTTAAATGGTTTATAGTTCTGTACAGCCCCCCTGTATTTCCGCAGGGCTAGGAATACTGGAATGAGGAGATAATTATCCTAAGAGTCAAAGCTTCAAGACCAAGAGTTTTTTATTTGGGGTCTGTGAGCTTATACTTAAAAAAAAATATTTTGATAACTATTGTTATGAACTGTGATATGAAATTGCTCTCTGGGACAGGAAAGGGGAAGAATACATGGAACACTATGGAGCAACAGAAAATACTAATAAAAATGTATTTTAAAAAAGAAAGAAAATGGTCTGTATAGTTCTATACCACTCACTTTTACTTCTACAGAAGCAGTAGAGTGGGGGGGGGGTTACCTTTGTAATCCTATTTCATTTTATGCATTTAAAAACATTAGGAGAAGGGACCCATATGCTTCAACCTGCCAAAGAGGTCCATGACACCAAAAAGGTCTTCCACATCATCTACAAATTTGAACTTAGCTGTTGGTTACTGGGGGTGGGGGTGGGGTGGGTGTACAATCAGACCAATAACTTGTTAGAGCAAAGATAAAAGTAAATGCCAAACCAGAATAAAATGAGATGCATGTACAAAAGAAGTAAATTCAACTGGACTAATTTAAGTAAATCTTTCATAACAAAAGAAGGGTAATGGATAAAATGGCAGATATTGACACAATAATTTTCTTCCAAAGATGACATGTGATTGAGTCACAGAATACCACACTCCAAAGAATTAAGATGAGGGTCACCCAAAGAGAAATGGGGAGGCACATTCTGGGAGACCATAATGTTACCAAGGAAATTTTGCACAAAGAAGCAACATCAATAATCTCATAAGTAAGGTGTATGAACAAAAACAAAAATATAAGTGAGTCATTTGCCAAGAGGAAAAGATAACAGTTGGACAATCTGTATAACTCTGACATATTCACTAGCTATGGGACCATAAGAAAATCACTGAATTTCCCTAAGCAAGTTTCCTCATCTGAAAAATTACGATCACACCTATAATACGTATCTCAAAGGACTAAGGTGAAAATAAAATTAAACATTATATGTAAAAAAAACTTTACAAACCCTAAAGCATTATATGGATGTCAACTTTATGATCACCATAACCTGTTTTAATCTCTCCACTAAACAACCTCAAGACATAAAACTGTTTTGTTTGGCTTCAAATTTTATAGAATTATCAGATCTGTAAAAAATGCAAAGTAAAAATGAGTATTATTCAGAGGGCAATGGAGATATATCTAGCCGAGTGCTTGGCACATCATAGACACTTAATAAATATCTGACTGATTGGTTATAAGGAGGCCATAAAATATAGAAGCAAGGAACTCTGAAGAGTCAAGGATGCCATCTGGAAAACATGTGATTCAAAAAGAAGGTGAACTGGCTACATGACACGAGTGAGGGTAAACCAATGGACTGTCTGTGTGCTCCATTAGCAACCTCAAAACACAAGAAAGACTGTAAGCCCTCCGACACGCTGGGTAGATCCTGTCATGAACTTATGGGAGGACATGCTCAGACAATAGTAGCCACAGACGAGTCTGTGCATGCATTGTAGAAGAGAATATCACCACTCTTGATGTCACAAGTCCATTCGAGTATTAATACTTAGAGCTGTGTTCTCATGCTAGAATTGTCAGGGGCAATATGGTGGATCACGGTAGACTTGGATTCAGAAAGGTGTTTCAAATCTCATACAGGGGAACACAAAGCTAGATGAGTGACCATGGACAAATCACAACCCCTCTGAGACTCAATTTCCTCACCTTAAAAATATGAGTAATACCTGTAACCATCTACCTCACATGGTTGTTGTTATATACAAATGATAGAATGTATGTAAAAGTGCTTTGAAAACCTTAAAGTGCTATACTGCCAGTAAGGCAACAAGCATTTATTAAGCACCTACTACGGGCCAGGCACTGTGCTAAGAGCTGGGGACACAAAGAGAAGCAAAACAACAGTTCTTGCCTTGAAGGAGCTCATAGCTAAGTGGGAAGACAAGACACAAGCAACTATATGTACATAAAGGATAAACTGGAGATAATCTCAGAAGGAATGAGATGTTAAGAGGGATTCAAAAAAAAAAAAGTTTTCTTGCAGAAAGTGAGATTTTAGTTGGCATTTAAAGGAAGCCAAGAAGCAGACATGAGAAGGAAGAGTGTTTGAGGCATGGAGAGCAGTCAGTAAATATGTCCAGAAAAGGAAGGAGTATGTTATATACAAAACAGCAAGGAGATCACTAACACTGGATCAAAGTGTATGTGGGGATGAGTAAGGTATAATAAGACTGGAAAGATAGGAGGGGGTGATCTGGCTATGAAGGGTTTTGAATGCCATACAAAGGGATTTTAAATTTGATCTGGGAAGTGATAAGAAGCCACTGGAATCTACTGAATAACAATAGTCAGGCCTGTTTCAGGAAGATCAATTTGATAGCTGAGTAGACAATGGACTAGAGTGGGAAGAGGCTTGAAACAGGGAAACCAATCAGCAAGCTAATATGATGGTCCAGGCTTGAGATGACGCAAA
Organism: Phascolarctos cinereus; assembly: GCF_003287225.1. Taxonomy (NCBI): domain Eukaryota; kingdom Metazoa; phylum Chordata; class Mammalia; order Diprotodontia; family Phascolarctidae; genus Phascolarctos; species Phascolarctos cinereus. The sequence continues at coordinate 45,173,275 of NW_027555736.1, read as the reverse complement.
GCCTGAACAAGGGTGGTTGAGAGTATTAAGAGAGGAGGAGGAATTTATAAGATGTTATGAAAGATTTGGCAACAGATTAGACATGAGGGTAACGGAGAGGGAGGAGTCAAGAATGGCACGTAGGTGGAGGGCTTAGGTGAGTGGGAGGATGATGCTACCCTTAATAGTAACAGGGAAGTAAGGAAAAGGGGAAGGTTTAAGGGAAAGAAAATTAATTCAGATTTGGACATGTTGAGTTTAAGATGTCTGCAGAAGGGGCAGCTAGGTGGCGCAGTGGATAGAGCACCAGCCCTGAAGTCAGGAGGACCTGAGTTCAAATCCGGCCTCAGACTTAAGACTTGACACTTACTAGCTGTGTGACTCTGGGCAAGTCACTTAACCTCAACTGCTTTAAAAAAAAAAAAAGAAGAAGAAGAAGAAGTTGTCTGTAGACTGGCAGGTGGAAATGCCAGTCTGAAGGTTGGGGGAGGGGTTAGGGCTGAATAAGAAGGTTTGAGAATGATCAGCATAAAGATACTAATTAAATCCACTGGAGCTGATGAGATCAAGTAACATAATATAGAGGAAGAAGAAAAGAGAGACCAGAACAGAGCCCAGGGTGGTACTCCTCATTAGATGGATAAAGATCCAGCAAAGGAAACTGAGAAGTAGGTAGGAAGAGAACCAGAGAGAACAGTGTCATGGAAACCTAAAAGGGAAGGAAAAGAGGGGGAACGACAGTGTCAAAGGCTGCAGAGAGGTCAAGAAGGATGAGAATGGAGCAGGTCATTAGATCTGGCAATTAAGAGATCAATGGCAGTTTTGAAGAGAGAAGTTTCAGTTGAATGAGGTCAGATGCTAGAATGAGAATTAAGAGAGTGTAGAAAGAAGTAGAGACTTCTCTAAGGACTTCTCAAGGAATTTAGCCATAAAAGGAAGGAGAGATATGGGACAATAACTAGCAAAGATGGACAGCTCAAGTGAGGAAAGGGAACAGAGGACCAAGTGAGGATTGAGGATAGAGGAGATACGGACGTATCTGTAGAAAGGAGGGAAACAGCATATAGAGATAAATGGAAGTTAAATGGGAGAATCGGAAATCTACTAAGGAAGAAAGGATGGAATGGGATCACTTGTGCATGTAGAGGGATTTGCCTTAGCAAGAAGGGCCACTACTTCATGAAGATAATGGCAGAAAGCATTTGAGTGATATGAGATGAGGAACAGGGGAGAAGAGGGAGCTCTTAGCAAGTGGCCTCAATTTTTTCAGTGAAATATGAAGCAAGGCTCTCAGGTGAGAGTGTGGTGAGAGGGAGAACCATGGCAGATTTGGGAAAGCTGACATAAGGAATAGGAGAGTAAGGCAATTAGGTAGGTTAAAAAAGCATTCTTTTGCTGCAGTGAGGTCCTAACTGAGATTGTGTAATAAATCTGTAGTGGACCCAGTCAGCACAGTTTCACGATTTTCTCCAGCTTTGTTCAGTAGCACAGGAGTAGCAGCAAAGGCAGGTGCAATGGTGGAAGGAATCCAAGGCTGAGGCTTGGCAGGCGACATAAGAGGGCAAATATTTCAAGAGAAAAGGACCAAGAGAAAAGCAGAGTTCAACTTCTTCACCAAAGACTGGTGAAGGGAAAAGAATGGAGTCAGTGCAAGGGTAAATAAAGGCCTGGGGACTAAACAGTGGAGGGATTCGAGGTCACTGAGGGGTTTACAAGGCCTAGAAAGAGGCAGAATGACAACAGACTGTCATCAGAGAAAGGAAATTGAGAGTGCACAATCATCTTAGTGAAATACCTGTGGGTGATGGCAAGATTAGGGGTATGCCCATTTTAGTGTACAGCTGAGGTAAGGTGGAGAAGGAGGTCTTAGGAAATGAGTAAGTTGAGCAACTGGGAAGCTAGTATGATGGAGGGAGTGTCAAGATTTATTTTGAAGTTCCCTAGTATGAGGGCAGGAGTTGAGGGGATAAAGATTGTGACCCAGGCACTGAATTCATTGAGGAAAAAGAGGCATGTTCCTGGTAGAAAATAGCTATCAGAATTCTGATTGGGCGGTAGATATAGACTGAGTGAATTCCCAAGGAGGAAAGGCTGCTGAATGAAGGTAGTAGAGGGTCAGCTTGCAGTGGCAATGGGGAGCAAGGAGTATTCCAACTCTGCCTCCTGAAGGAGGCAGTTAGGACAAATGAATCAGAGTGCAACTAGTACTGGACAGGTGGCCAAGGAGTCTATGCCATTAGGAAGGAGTCAGAAAATGGAAGAAGTGGGAAAGAAAAAGATTTTTAAATGAAAGTAACTTTGTTACCAATGGCATTTCGGAGACCACAGTGGAAGGAGTGCGTAGCTTTAGAGCAGAAGATTGAGTGAGGGTAGGGGATGAGGTTGAGGGGAATGGAAATGAGGGTCCAGTCACCACAGGATGGAGAATATTTACTTCATTCTTATAGCTCAAATACTATGGCACTACTTGGAAGTACCTTGAAGTAGTCTCAGAAAGCTTTCAATAATTAATAAATCTTGTACCTTTTCATTCTGGAGAATAATTGTCATATTTCTTACTTTTCTTTTTGTCTTTTCTTTCTCTCTTTTTTTCTTCTGATGCTCCTGTACATAAGACATGATTTCTTGACTGCATGATATGAGTTCTGATACTATCTAAGTTAAGACTGTTTCTTCTCATTTCTGTCTGTTCTGGTTCTCTAGCCATAAAATAGTTTCTTTCATCCATCTGGTTGTAGAACACAATTTTTTGTCCTAATTTAAATCTAATCTCTTAATTCTTTAAAACTTCTTACCAGAAATTGGCCTGGTACCTCTCTGTCTCCTACGTTCCTACGTTCTTCCTCAGCAGCCATTTGCTACTTCTCAGAATTCTTTGTCGGTCTGCCTCTATTTTCCTCCTACTTATTATTATAATTGCTGACAATACTCTAAAGATTTTGGGAAGAGGGATAAAGGAGGAAAAAGAGAGCAATAATCTGGGCATTCTTTTTTGTTTGTTTGTTTAATACAGCTACTAACAAAGCTCCACTTTTTCCATTATTTTGTAGAAGATTTTTTTGGAAAACTTCTGTCCTATGTTGTTGATTAACAGTCACCTTTGTTGTCTCTCTCCTCCACAATACATATATGAGACTATATCTATATGTCTATTTAGATTTAATCTGATTTGTAAGCTTTGATAAGTAAACACTGAGTGCCTCAACTACACTAAAAAAAATTCTATACACACGTCCTCTGAACACACACATTGTATTAATTCTAAACCAAGATCCCTCCCATCCTGCCATTCTGTGATCTACAGCCCCCCCCCGTAAGTACTCAGTCTAAGTATGATCTTAACTGGGTCCCACTTTCTGTCCTTTCTACTAAGTTACAGGACCCCTGAAGGCAGGGGCTGTGTACTGCTATGCTTGCTTTCTCCATTAGTGTTTTAACACATGACTTTCATATTTCTCATTGGCATTTAACAGGAGTTAGCTCTCACTGTGTCAGTGATGAGATACCCAAACAATTTAAAAGGCATTTTATACACAACATCACAAAGGTTGTGGTAATAATGTGGAATCAAGTTTATCTTGTAACATCAAATTATATTATCAAATGAGTACCATACAAAATATTTTACCTGGTTATTCAAATGAAACATAAAATTATTTTAGTCACTCATCTAAGTGGAAAAATGATTAAGTTTTGTTGGATACTCATTACAGCATGATCCAGATATCAGAGGTTCTGGGTTCAAATCCTGCCTCTGCCACCTACTACTTTGAATTTGGGCAAATCATTTAACCTCTCTGAACCTCCATTTCATTGTCTATTAAATGTGAGGGTTGAACAGAGGTAGAAGGTGAAGTTCTTGGCTGAGATGGTGGGGAGGAGAGAGAGTGCCATGGGAATTTTGAGAAGACGAGAAGGTTTGGAACAAATATGTTGGAGACATAGCAAATCAATTACAAATAGGATGCTTCACTAGCTGTGGTAAAGGCCCAGTTCTGATTAGATAACATAAATTTGTAATTGGCCTAATCATCACAGTTTTATGATTTCCTCAAGCTCCATTCAGTAGTACATGAATAGAAGCAAAAAAGGCTGAGGAGAGGAACAATGCAGGGTTGGGGCAAGGCAAATAGTGTTTGGCAAGATGGCAAGGAAATCAAGGTTGTGGGATACTGTAGAATTCAGCTGGTTCACCAACGAGTCAAAATAGAGAAGGAAGGAGAGTATGGCCAGTGCAAAGACAATGGTCTGGGGCTGAACAGAAGACTGAAGGAAATGGAGTTATGATAAGAACAAAGTATAGAATTGGCAGTCACAAAGCATAAGAATAAAATATAAAGTTCAACATCAAAAACTGATATGATTTTATGGGTGGAAATGATATTAAAGAAGAGGTATAAACATTTGCCTTGCCATGGAACCCTTAGGTTAGACCATGACTTAGACCCTAAGGGCCATGTAACATCCAACTCACAGCTAAAACTCTCCAAATCATCTCCCCCATTAGAACAAGGGCTATCTCACTTCTCTATCTGTATCCCCAGTGCACTAAACCTAGTAAGCACTTATTAAATGCTTCATAAATTCATTCATTCTTAATGAGATATATGAACTTACAGGTTCATGGAACATGGAAGTGAAATATTTGTGGGTTATAGCAAGGTCAAAGGTGTGACCCTCTCTGAGGTTAGCAGAGATGGAATGGAGGAACAGGTCATTCTATCAGAAGTAAGGGAAGTAAGCAGACTGAGAAATGAATTAGTTGAGGCATTTAAAGATGGTTTCCATATGAATGCTGAAACCCCAACCATGACAGCAGGAGACTGGAAGGAAAGAAAGAATGTGAACCAGGCAATGAACTCATTGAAGAAATAAGAATGTCTTTGGAGAGGTGGACAGATAAAAGCCACCTGGATCTGGATTGGGTGATAAATTTGAACAGCATGAACCTGAAAGTAGGAAAGGTCATTTAATGAAGGTGGCTGAGGGAGGGTCTAGGGTCTAGAAGTGGCAATGAGATGTATTACAATTCCCCTCCAGTGAAGTCAGGAGATATGAAAGAAAAGTATAGCTGGAAAGGTGGCAAGGGATGTTACATCATCAGGAGGGAGCCATTATTCATGAGGGTAAGAAGATGGAAAGAGTAGAAGAGGAAGAAAGAAGTTTAAGATTAAAAAGTTTGGTTAATTATGGAGCAGGCATTCCAGACTGCTGAGTGGAAGGGTGGGACAGATCTGGAGAAGGGGCTCAGGATAAGCCTGAGGAAACACTGAGAAGACTGGAAATGGGATTTGTATATAGGCTGCTAGAGATTCAAGATCACTGGGATGGAATGAGTACAAAGGGATGGAAATATTCTTAACCACTGAGCAGAGAATCCAGGCAGGGTATGGATCAGTGGCTGAAGAGAAGTTGGTTAGTGAGGGAAGCATGAGATGAGACTATTCAAGATCCTTCTCCCTTGAGGTTCAGCTTCCAAGCAGATGGAGACTTTGTTGTATTCTGTGAGACCCAAAGAGGCCTGCTTCACGACAGGCAAGGAGCAAGCAGAGATAAGGAAGCCCCATTAGGAAGCCAGAAGCCTTGTTTGTCCTAGAGAAGGCCTTGGGGATGGTGGCAGAAGAGGCACAATACCCTTTAAAGTAGCTGCTTCAGAATTGTTTTCAGATTAATTGGTTGTTTCAAAAGAAAATGGAATTCTTATGCACCAAAGTTAAGTGTAACAGATGTGTTACTCTAATTCAATTTCTTAATTATAGATATTTGACATGCTACATTATGGTAACAACAACTAAAAACCACAAGTATTTAGTGAATTTTATTTAAACAAGCTTATGTACTCTACAGATTAAAACTGCACAAAGACTTTTGGGACACGCTGTATAATTAATAAGTATTTTTCTATTTTATAATATTATATTATATCATAAAGAAATGATTGCCAGATATAAATCTCTGTCAACTCTTCTTTAGCAGTTAGAGACCAACTCTGGCACGAAGCTTTGAGATTATATGAAATCAAATAGGAGTTAAGGCTGTGGAGCCATCAGGCATGTTTAAACATCTGTCATGTTTAAAGGTTATGTGAAAAAAATTTAAAATATCATACAACTAGCCATTAGTTGTCTATAAATTAAAGAACCATTCTGGTGAATAACAGATTTTTATATGTCCGTTACTGGTTGACTGTTCAATAGACCCTGTTTTGGCCCTGTTTTGTTCCATACTTTTATCAGTGACTTATATAAAGGCATAATGGCACATCTATCACATATGTAGATGATAAACAGCTATCCCTTCCACATCTCGACCTTCCCCATCTCAGTTTCCATACATCGCAGGTTGACATAAGAAATTAAATGAGAATTTGGGGGGAGTTTTGCAGAAGCCACAGATGATACGCAAAGGCCAGCATAAGACACAAAAAAGTTTAGAAACTCAGAAATGCATAAAATATATATAATGTGCTGTGTAATATAAAGGTATTTTACCTTTTAATACCACAATAATTCAGACTAAGATTCTTCTCTGGTACGAAGGGAGGACCAAAAATTTTTATGTGGATTTTTCAGATCGCAGGGGTGCCTCATCCCTAACCCCCATGATGTGGAAGGGATAACTGTAAACATGGGAGCAATAACTAATATATTAGACAACAGAAATGAAATCCAAAAAGATTTCAATAGACTAAAAAGTTGGGTTAAAGCTAAAATTATGAAATTTGATAGGGATAAATATATTAAGTCCTATGTTGGAGCTAGAAATCAGTCCATGTAACAAAGACCTAGGAGCTCCAACATCAATCAAAAACCAAAACACTGATGCAAGACTTAGACTCTGTTAACAATTACATATTCAATACAAGGAAAAGTATAGTCTACTACATACGAGTATATTGCTCTCTATTTGAAATCACGTAGGCAGTATTACATCTAGTCCTAGGCACCACAGTCTAGAAGGGAAAATGAAAAGTTTCAAACCACCCAAAAGCAGATAATTAGTATGACGAGGGGAACTCAAAGCCCCACATTACAGTACAGTGCAAAGCACTGGAGGACGTGGGAATGTTCACTTGGAGAAGGTTTCAGGAAGCACCAGATTATGAGGTGATCCAGAACTAGAATTTAGCAAAAGCAACAAGAATACCCAAATTCCTTCCAGTAATGGAATATACCAACAGCAAAGCAATTAAACAACAGACAGCAGGCTGGCAAAAGGGTGATGAGGTAAATAGGCCTCGAGCAAGCAGATGTGTAGTTATATGGCCTACAGAGTTTTTACCAAATTGGGTGGGGAATAGGTCTACTGAAACTCTATGGGCTTTGGCACAAATCCTTTAAAGAATAAATAAAACTTCTTCTGTTTTGATACTCTGTTAGCTTGAATGTTTGTATGGGAGAGCTGATGGGCATCCTTGAGGGAGTGCCATATACTGCAGGTCACCAAGGGTGGGGGCAAACTAGCTAGATTCTTTAAGACTCCCCCCAAAAAAAGCTACATTAAACTGGTGCTTTAATATGCTAATCAAATCATTCTTATCTAGTACTACTTACCTAGTGTTTTAATTTTTAAATTCCTTTTGTTTTAAAGTATCCTATAATGTTGAATCTGAACTATATAAGTGTGTCATAAAACAAAGCAAGGACCGCTCACTCTTCCTACTATTACTTAATACAGTTCTAAAAATGTTAGCAAAAGCAGTAAGAAAAGAGAAAGAAATTACAAGTGTAAAGACAGGTAAAGTAGAAAAAAAATTGGCCCTATTAGCTGATGACTTGATGGTCTACTTAGAAAATCCTCGAGAATGACCAGATACTAATTAAGACAATAGCTTTAGCAACAGGCTACAAAATGAACCCTCAAAAATCAATAGCATTTCTATATAATAACCAATAGATATATACACACACATATATATTACATATGTATTACACATGACACTAATGCTAACAAAATCTAAGACGTAATAATAGAAAGGGAAATCTCATTCAAAATAACTTAACATAAAATGTTTGGTATCAATCTACCACAGCATACAAAATACTTGTATAGATCAATTTCCAAAGTGTTCTTTAAAAAATAAAGAAGAACTTAAATAGCTAGAGGAATAATCAGTGTTCATGGCTAGGCTGGGCCATGTAACAAAAATGGCAATACTACCAAAGTTAATTTATAGTTTTATTGCTATGTCAAAGTATCAAAAAGATACTTTACACAACTTAGTATAATAATAAAAAATTAATTTGGGGAAACATAAGATCTAGAATATTAAGAGAAATAATGAAAAATGATAGGAATAAGGGGGTAATTACACTCCTACATTTCAAAAGCTATAATAAATTCTTAAAACTCAAACTGTGTTAGCAGTAAATTTTAAAATTTGAAAAGTACTACTATTAGTTTTTCAATCCTAAAAATTCCACGAAGCATAGGTGAATTTAAGAAAGAAATCTCTTCTGGATTTATCCTCATTCATCCAAATATACCATTAGAATTTAATCTTCCCTTCCTGAGGTATCAACAATAGGCTGAGATATTGTAGCACCATGATTACTTAACCAAAATTTGCAACAAGTACTGAAGAAAGGAAAAAGAAACTCATTCTCAGGAAAAAATGAAATGGAGTTCAATAATAGCCTAATTAATAATTTATAAATAAAATTATGTCAAATGTGATCTTGCTGGTCAAAGTTTTATATACTGAACTAAATGAGAAATAATTGAATTGAATCGGAAACCTACTTTTAAACAGCTTGAACAAAAAAAAATACAAGAAAAACAGTTTTACTGCAGATGCTGTCAAAATTTAGAAAAAATAATGAGCACTTTAAAAGAAAATTCGATAACAGTTAATGTAAAGGCATTTTAAAAATTAACTATCTTAAAAAAATGAACCACTATCTTAAATCCATCTGCTTATCAACATTCAATAACATTTGGTACACTAGGGTCAATTTTTAACTTCTGAAGAACTGCTACAGTAAAATACAGAATACAATGCCCAAAGAAATTTTCTAATGAGGTTAAGGAAAGCTACACCAAGAAACTGATGGAAGTCAATTAATTTGTCTGTGAACTTTACCAACTATTTGCTTTTGTTCAGTGTTTCAAACATCTAGGAATTCCCAGTTGCCCCTTCCCATGGGCCCTCCTTCTTTCTGTTCCCCACCCCCCCATTCAAAACCTACCCTTAATCTTTTAAGACTTAGCTCAAGGGGCAGCTAGGTGGTACAATAAATAGAGCACTGGCCCTGGAGTCAGGAGGACCTGAGTTCAAATCCAGTCTCAGACACATGATACTTACTAGCTGTGTGACCCTAGACAAGTCGCTTAACCCCGATTGCCCTCCCCCCCAAAAAAAGATTTAGTTCAAGTGCCCCCTCCCCCAGAAAACTTTCCAAGCCAATCAATTCACTCTTTTCAAGTCACAGCATTCTACGTCTATACCAGTAGTTCCCAAACAGTGTTCTATGGATCAATGGTGTTCTAGAAGATAAAAACCAGAAGATCTATGAGAAAATGTCTATGTACTAGCTGATTGGTCACTGATACAGCAGCACTCAATCATTTGATAAGGTCACATACACAAAAATCACACAAATGTCACTTGCTATGTAATTACATTATATAATCAGCGGGGTCCTCACTGTTGCTGTCATCTTTGTCATCTACACTTACTGACTCCCTGACTCATTTTCCCCATCTTCCATTCAAAATCTTTTTTTCTTCCAAGCCCCTCGCCAAACCTGAAGCCTCTTATACCTGGAGCATAGGCTTTGCTGAGAAGGCCAAAGTCTTCAGAAAGGAGTTCTCTCAACCTCCCTTGTCAAAACTTTTCAACATTCTCATTGTTACTCCTTCTCTCCTCCTCTCCTTTCTGAGAGAAAAAGGTCTGTTCCCTACTCCTTGTCAAGAATACTCTTTCAACCTTATTCCCACTTGCCCCACCTTCTCTGGGAACTTTCTCTAGCAATGATCCTCTCTTTCATGAAACCTCTCTCTTTTCCTTCCATTGGCTCCTTCCCATCTACCTACTAAAATGTTCAGGTCTCCCTAGTTTAAAAAAAGAAAGCCTTCCCTTAATCCATTTATCCCATCCAACTACTAACCCATCTTCTTGTTTCCCCTTCCATACCAAAATTCTTTAAAAAAAAAAAAGGGGGGGTCTACACCAAATCCAACCACTTCCTCACTGCCCCACTCTTCTCAATCCTTTCGAGTCCAGCTTCTTTCTCCATCATCTGACTCATGGAAGCATAATGCTAGAAGGAGATCTGGGGTTAGGATCTCCAGCTCTGCTACTGTAAACTAGGACAAGTCAACTCCTATCTAAAGGCCTCAGAATTCTCATCTGTAAAATGAAGACAACAGACTAAATGATCTCAAAGGTCCTCTCCCATTCTAAATGATCTATGATCCCAAGAAAAATTCTAGAACGAGTTACTAAATGCATTATTTCTGAGCACCTGGAAAGGTGAATAATGATCACTAAGACCATAGTAGGGCAGCTAGGTGGCACAGTGGATAGAGCACCAGATCTGGAATCAGGAAGACTCATCTTTGTAAGTTCAAATCTGGCCTCAGACACTTACTAGCTGTGTGACCCTGAACAAGTCCCTTAACTCTGTTTTGCCTCATTTTCCTCATCTGTAAAATGAGCTGGAGAAGGAAATGGCAAACCACTCCAGTATTTTTGCCAAGAAAAACGGGGTCATGAAGAGTCAAACATGACCAAAACAACTAAACAACAAGACCATAGTAAGAGTTGACAGACAAGTCACGTCAAACAAATGCTGTATAAAAATGGAAATGAAGTTAGATAAAACAGAACTGCATTTCTTAGGATATTTTCATTCATCATTCAATAAGCGTTTGAAAAAATCTCATGGCTTCCTTTTAGGCATCCAGAAATGTGAGCTATATGACACTAGTTAAATGGATTTATAACCACAACAACTAGGCCCAAAGAATTCTGACTAATAGAAGAATGCCAAGCTGAAGGAGTCTTTAAGAGTATGCTGAAGAACTCTGTCCTCTGCCCATTTCAACATTTTTATCAATGACGTGAATTAAGACATAAGTCATGCCTCCACAATTTTCACAGGAACCTACCCTGGGGGAGCTGTCTAATGCAATGGCGGGCAGAATCACAATCCAGGAGGATCGCTACCAGCCGGAACAATGGGCTGAAACTAACAGGGTTACATTTAATAATGGTAAAATGCAGGAACTTAAGCAGAAGGGCTGTCATGGGAAAGAAGGGACAGGTACATTCTGAGTAGTTCTAGAAGATGGGATTAATGCCAGCTCAGTACAAGATGCAAATTTCAGCTAAAGTGAAAGCAGAGCTTTCTCTTTAATAATCAGAGTGGTCTAAAAATGGAAGAGGATGCTTTGGTGGGCAGTGAGTTCCCCCATCAATGAAGGTGTTTGAGCAGAGGCTGATTTTCCTGCATGGGAAATAAGCCTGGGCTGGATGGTCTTTAGGTGCCATTCTATCTCTCAAGCTCTTACTATTTTTTATAGTAGAGCTACAGATGTGCTGGTAAAGCAGAATTCAAATCTGCTATGAGTGCCAATACCTGGGTCACTTATTCAATCAAATCTTCCTTAGTCAAAGACTATCAAAGAATTAATGTAGAACTTTTCATATATTCTGTCTATGCTGGCTATGAATAGTTAAAATATGATTGAATAATTTCATTGCTATAGTCAAAAGAATTCCTACAAATCACAAACTCACAAGTCAACTCTGTACCCTTCCCTCAAATAAATGTATGCTTCCTCAAACCTAGAGGTCTAAATTTGAGACATAAATTTTTTTTAAAAATACATTGATAACTTTATTTCAACATAACTAGTTTCCTTTGCAATTCTATGTATTTTATTTTATGCATTTAAAAAAATCATTCTGAGAAAAGGTTTATAGGTTTCACTGGACTGTCCATGACACCAAAAAGGTTAAAAACCTGTGCTTCAATCTAGTTCAGGCCACAGTCTAATGCTGGAAAAAACTATAACATGATGACCTTGCCCACTATAAATCAGTATGTTTCTTAAGCATCTATTTTGGGCAAAACATTGGGGTCATCATTAGAAAGCATACAATGTTTAGATGAGTCCCTGAGCTTCGGGAGTTTATAATTCAAGATAGGAAGTATGGGCAGCACCTTCATCTCTTTGGCTCAATAATTCAGTAATCTATTTCTTGTTGATTCCCTTGTATACCCATCACAACTACCCCAAACCTCCTCTCCTTTTCTCACTGCCCCAATTCCACTCCAGCTCCCTTCACTAGCAGATGACCCCATCCCCTAATTTATTAATACCAAGGCCTCAGGCTTCTTCCCAACATATGTCTCCTCATTTATTTTACTAAGAAGGAAGGAGAATTATTCACTCTCACTTCTAAATCTAGGCCCCTCAATCTGTGTCCTAAAACCATAGCCCTTCATCTTTTCTCAGACTCTGGTCCACCAATTACCAATCCTTCCAAATGAATTTTCTCCACCAGTTCCTTCCCTTTTCTCCAAAAACATGCTCCAGGGTCCTCAGTGCCAAAAGAAATAATGAAACTCACTTCTTAAACTATTTGTCCCCCTCTCCTTCACCTCACCTTCACTTTTCTTCAAAGAGTGGTAAGTATTGTCTGCTTCTTGAAATCTGGCTTCCACCACAATCGCCCAAGTCCCCTGTGCCAAGTGCAGTGGTTTTACTGTTTTCTTTGCCCCTGACTTACCTGAAGCATTAGACTTGGATGACCACCCCCTTCTTAGGCTTGTGGGGTACAACTATCTTAGTTACTACTTATCCTCCCACCTTTCTATCAGAGACTATTGATTAGTTGATTCTCTTGTTCCCTTTTCCTGGCTTCTCTCCTTCCCCTCACCACTTAAAAATCAGTATTGGGGGCCACCTCCAGTCGTCCTGATCTATCTTGTCAATGGACCCAGATGGCTCTGGAGAAGAAAGTGAGGCTGGTAACTCTGCACAGCCCTCCCTCACTTAAATCCAATTCACTTGCAAGTTGTGGTATCATCTCCTGATGTCCTTTGTTCTCAAAGAGGACCATGACAAACAACACATTCTCCACAATCCTGTCCCCAAACTTTATTTTTCTCTTTCAAGGTTCTCTCCCTAGCTATCAGTACTTCTCTCACCCATTTCCACAACCAGTCCCCTAATTAAGGCCTTCATCCCATTGTCTCTGTAACCTATCAAAATTATTTCACTTACCTCCCAATTCCAGTTTCTTCCCAATCCAGTGCAACCTACAGACTTCTGCCAGATCAATCCTCCTAAACCACTCCTTGGGCATTACTCTCCTGCTCAAAAGGCTTCAGGAAATGTCTAATGCCTTCAGAATAAAATGTAAACTATTTGCCCAGTGTTAAACATCTCCCCAATTTGCTTTCAAGCTAATCTCTCATTATAGCTTCCATTCAGGTTAACCTGGTAGCCTTTCACAGGATCAAAGATTCAGAGCTGAAGAGTATTAAAAGTCATCTAGTGCAACCCCCACATTTTATACATAAAGAATCGCAGGCCCAAAGAGTTTTAATGACTTGCTCAAGATCATAAAAGAAGCAAGAGGCAGAAACAGGACTTGAATCCAGGTCCCCTGATTGCAAATGTAGCCCTGTCTCCACTTCAAGCTTTCACTCAACCCAGCTTTCCAGGCCATATTTGAGTTTCTACTGCTCTCTGAGCATCTCAGACACCAGTTCTCCTTCACCTGGAGGAAGGCTGTTTATTCACTCTACTACTACCATGCTGCCCATGCAAATGTCATATGACACTTGCCATACATGGGCTTGAAGTGGCTTCTCAACCCACACTTTTTCAATCTTCCTAACAAAACTAAATTCCTGAATCAATCAATAAGAATGTGTTAAATGCTTACTATTTGCCAAGCACCTGGGATAAAAAAGAAAGGCAAAAAACAAAAAGACCCTGCCCTCAAGGAACCACATTCCAACGGGGGAAATGACATGTAAATAAATAACTGGGTACACATGAGATCTATGCAGAGTAGATGGATGGCAGCCTCAGAAGAGGCTACCAGGTAGGGGAAATCAGTGACAATATTCATTATCACTCATATTTTGCTTGCTCAGCACAGTATAACAGACAGAGCTCCTAGTCTTGGATTCAGGAAGACCTGAGCACTCTTACACCTCATAGCTCTGTGGCTACCATGGGCAAGGCACTACACCTGTCTGCTCCTTAATTTCCTGATCCACTAAATATAAATAATACCTTTCTCATAAGACTGTTCTAAGTTTTGAATTCAATAACACATGCAAATTACATACTATATTTTTAAGTCCTTACAAATATACCTTTACTTAAGCTTTCACACCTGATACTGCTTTCTTCTAAGTACCTCCCACCCCAACAGAAGGCTCATTGCCCTAAGATGCTGCTAAACACAAGCATGAACCCTTTCCTTTAAAATTATGCATCCAATGTAGCAAAAAAAAAACCCCTAAATATAAATGTTCACAAACATTCTGAAGCAATACTATATGAATATGCTGTCATCATGCATCATTCTAATTTAAACTTGCCTTCTATAAATTAATCCATTAAAATGTTAGGCCATTTGATAAGATTATGCAACTCTTATTCTTCCCCACCTTTAAGATTCATTTTCCTTAAAATCACCAGAATGTCTCACAATCCACAGTCAAAAAATTTCAAATTAAGACTACACCCATTAATTGGACTGTTCACACAGTAAAGTTTCAATGAGTTGTTGGAACATATTTTCTAAGATATTTTTTACTTCTCTTGACTAAGAATTTAAAAAAAAACCTATGGGGTATAGAAATCTATCCCAATCTACAGGAAAATAGAAGACGACAGATGGGGATAAGAGAAGGGGTGGGGGAGAGATAGAATGGAGGGCAGATTAGGGGAAGGGGTATTCAGAATGCATGCTGTCTTGGGGTGGGGGACAGGACAAGATGAAGAGAAAATTTGGAACTCAAAATCTTGCGGAAGTAAATGTTGAAAACTAAAAATAAATCAATTTTTTTAAAAAAGAATTTTTTTAAAAAGTCACTTCCAGGAGTAAAAGGCCTCAAACTGGAACAAAACTTTCAAAATGAAACATGTATTTTAAAGAATATACAATTTATGGTCCAAAGCTTTGCATGAAAACCTAAGAATAATCTCAATTTGATACTAGAATTTAAGCCTTTCTGTTGAAAACAGATTACAAATCTATTTCCTTAAAAGCTTACTACCATCAGTTCTATACAAACAAAAGTTAGCACTGAGATACACTTGCTGAGTAGCTGATAGTAATTTTAATTCCAAATAAAATACTACTGATTTTTCCTTAAAAATTAAACCCAAGAACTACTTGTTTTGCAAATGAATGATGGTTAACATTTAGCCACCTTACAATCCATCATGATTTAACCACAAATCAAGAATCTAAAGCAGTACCTGTCCATAAGATACTGGAAGCTGCCACTATGTGGCATCAACAGAACTTTAAGGGCCAAAGTCACCCACACACTCCAGTGCAAGTTTTTGGTGATTTTTTTCTTTTAATCAAATTTTATCATATATTCTATTTCATCCCCAAATTAATATTCCTAACAACAACTGCCATGTGCAGCATGATCTACCACAGAACCACAGCCTTATATCATGGCAGAGCCAATCTCAGAGCAAGAGCTAGGTTCAAGTGTCACCCTGGATATTGATACTGTCTCTGAAGCCCAGCAAGTCAAAATCTGTGAGGGCCCCAGGTAACATTTTTAGGACTAAAGTGCAGAGCAGATGCCCACCAGTAAGGGGAAAGACTCCCAGGAAACTTCCTAATCTGGTGTTCCCTAAACCAATGAACAGGACAGGGTCTAATAATAATAAAAACAATAACAATCAAAATGACACGACAAACGCTGACATTTACATGGAGCTTTTAAAGTTAAAGCACTTAAACTTACACTTTTACAACCTGCTAAGGGAGGCACAACAGATATTATTCTCATTTTAAAATGAGGAAGCTGAGGCTGAGAGGGTTGAGTGATTTGCTCGTGGGGCACATAAGGGACCTCAAGTCCTCCAGACTCGACGCACGAGCACCAGCCTGCCATGGTAAATACTGAATTTCCAAGCTCTCCGCACTCCAACGCACCGTTCTTTAACCCTTCCTTGTTCCCCACACCTCCACTCCACTAGTCAACACGATGTTCTGCATTAATCGAATGAATAGCAAGGTACGAAGCGTGCCCAGGTACTGAAGTTCTGCCGTTTCCCCCCTTCCCCTCCGCCTCCTCAAAAAAGTTTATTCCGTTCCAAAGACTGTCAGTTTTCAGCCATCTCCGAAGGGGTGTAGGACAAGTTGCCACATCATGACTAACCCGCTGGGGGCTCTGATTCTTGCTCCCAAGACCGGGTGTCCCAAAAGTCCTGGTGCAGCTTTCAGCTTAAAAGAAAGCCTCGGCGCTGTTCCGGGCTGACGAACGAAAGCTCCTCACATGCAGCTTCATTAAAAGCTTACAGACGCACTGAGACTTCTGGGACACACCGCATTCCATCAATAAAGGCCCCGAGGAGTTGCCCACGCTGCGGGGGAGCCCGCTATCAATAAAAGTTTTAAGGTCCAGCCAAGATACGGGAATTCATAGCGGAAACCCTAACGGGCAATTGCGGGGCAGGGTCCTTCCGAAGCCCCCAGGCCTCCCCCTCCGGGCTCGGAGGGCGGCAGGGGCAGGGATGCGGGGATGCCCGGTGGGGGGTCCATGCCGGGTGCTGGAAGTCGGGGTCCCAAGGCTGCCCCCCCCGCCCCGCACACGCACTTTCCCGGCTACAACTTAATGAATGGCGTGAGCGGGCAGCGGCCTCGGCGGGGCCACTCGTACAAGTGGGCCGGGCCGCGCGGCGGGGGGCCCTGCGGGGCTGCGGCCGCGGCGCCCCCTTCCCCCGCACTCACCTGGGGGCGACGGCGGCTGCGGGCTACTCCTGCCCGCCGAGGAGGCGGCGGCGGCGGCCAGGGCCGGGTCCCGGCTCCCGAGCAGCAGCAGGAGGCAGCCGAGCCACAAGGAGGCGGCGCGGACGAGGCTCCGGGCGCCCCGCTCCGGCTCGGGCTCCGGCCCCGCCGCCATCTCTTCGGCCGGCGGCCGGCGGCCAGAGGCGGCGGCGGGGACAGCGCTGGCCAGAGCCCGGCCGCTCCGCCCGCCCTCCCGGCTCCTCGGCTCCGGGGTCCGGCTCCGGCTCCTGCTCCGGCTCCGCTCCGGTTCCTTGGTTCTTCGGGTCAGCTCCGGGCTCTTCGCGGGGGGGTTGGCAGGGGGGCGCCTCCTCGTCCTGGGGGGGGCAGAAGGGGGGCGGTCACGCGCGCTCCGGGAGTCAGAGGGGAGACCGCCCGGGGCAGGCTCCGGGCGCCTCCAGCCCCCGCCGCCGCCGCCGCCGCCGCCACCGCCGACTCTGGGCTCCCCGCGCGCACACACCACACACACTCTCACGCGCGCGCGAGCTCACACACTCACAGGGCGGCCAGCGCCAGGGGGCGGGGGCGCGCGCGCGCACAAACACACCCTCCCCCTCCCCTTACCGCAGCCCCGCGCGAACTAGGCCCGCCCCCAGCTCCGAGCCCGGCCGCCGCCGCCCGGTCCTCCCCTCTTATCCGCCCCCCCCACCCCCGCTCTTCGCCCCTCCCCCCTCGGCCGGTCCCTGCCTGGGCCTCGGCCGAGGCGTCAGGGAAATCCCGGAGAAGCTGATCCCGATCCCGGCTCTCCGGGGAGGCTGGCTGGAGCTCGGGCCCGGCTCCCTATATAGGGCCTCGGAGGAAGTCGGAAAGTCCGGGGGCAAGCGCGGGTCAGCGCGGGGCTTCCCGACCACGCCGAGCCCCCCTCCCGGACCCTTCCGGAGGGACCCAGGGCCGCCCAGCGGGAGGGGGCGCCGCCCGGCCCTACACCCCCCACACCCAGCCTCTTCCTTCCAGGCCCGCCCTGTGCCCCGCGCCCTCCAGCCGCAGGGGCCGGACCCCCGGGGGGAACAAAGGCCTGGGCCGGACTGTGCTAGGCTCCCCTCCCCCTTTTATTTTGTTTTATTGGCACAGACTTCGCTCTCCTTCTAGATGCACTTAGGTGCACGTATACCTGTGTGTCTATAGGTGCTGTGCACATCATGTATATGTGTGAACATGCGTGTGCCCGCGTTTACTCCGGCGTGTGCCCGTGTGTCCATCTCCGCGTCGTAGCGCAGTAGGGAGACTCGGACACCGAGTAGGGACATGCCCCGAGGTCCGCATGGGAAAGGGAGAAGGTCTACACGGCCGCCGGGTGGGCTTCTGGAAGATTTGCAAAGTGCTTTACCGAGATTGCTTCATTTGATTTAGATTAGATAACGCCTGCTGCACCGTCCGGCTAAGCACTGAACCTAAAGGCTGGGGATACAAAAGGAGAGAAAAACCATTAAGTTTTAAACCCTTGAGCCTTCGGGGAGGCGGTAATCGCCTGCTGTCTGGCCCGAGCTCACCTTTTCTTCCCCGGTTACATACATAGTCGGTGGGAGGAGGACGACTGTAAACCATGTTACATTTGGGAGGCAACAAGGCCGCTACACCAGTTGTTTGAAATCACTTAAAGATACCACGGAATTGACGAGGAAATCAGTTTCTTCGTGTTAGAGGGAAACTAGCTATTGGCCAGGTCTGTCTCCCCCAGCCCCCTCTCCCATTACTCTAACTAATGTGAAATTTTCTTCCAGTGACTGTTGAGATCTGAGCATGAAAAGGTTCTTTCTTCACATTACTAAAATACGTTGCTTTCTCCCAAGAGCAGGGTGTTTCCCCACATTTTGCATTTCATTAAGACATCTCTGCGGAGACCTTTATCATATGTTTCCTTTAGTTCCACAGTAGGAAGCAGGGTAAATATAGAGTGCAGGGTTTGTGGTCAAGTGTAAGTGGTAGAAGTGTATTTGACTTGGGCAAGTCCCTGCCCCCCCTTAGTCTCAGTTTCCTCCTCTGTAAAATGAGGTTGGCCCTGGGGGCCTCTGAGGGCTCTTCCAGTTCTAGATCTGTGGATTTGAATCCAGCTGCTTTATCCTGTCTCCCTTGTCACTATACATACCCGAAAAAGTCATTCTTTTGGGTCATGTTTCTCTCCTAAACTCTATCCAGTCTCTCATCATAGATATCCCAAAGTCAATGTGTACAAAGTAAAACTCTTCCCATGTAAAAGAGTATTTACAGAGAAAGAACTCTTCCCTCTGCCTCTCCTCCAAATTTCCTGTTTTGGGAGGCATCTCCCAACATGGAGCTTGTTGCTAAGTCTTGACAATTCCACTTTCATATATCTTAAATTCATCTCCGTCTCCCTAGTTGTATGTCCAGTATCCTACTTTGTACTTTCATCACCTCTCCTGTGGATCACTGCAATCCTAAAAGGTTTCCTGTTTCCAGTGTAGATTCATGGTCCACACAGTTGCCAAAATAATCTTCCTGAAACCTAAGTGACTGTGGCATTCCCCTATTCAGGAATCTTCATTGGCTCCCTAGGATACAGATGCTTCACAATGGGGCTCCTTCCACCCCTTCCAGATCTTTCCAGTACCTCCCTTCATACACCCTATGTTCCAAACAAATGGATCTGCTGGATATTTCTTGAACTCATCATTCTGTTTCCTGGAAGATTCTCTTTCCTTCCCTGCTCCAATCCCTAGCTCTCTTCAAGATTCAACACTGGTGCCACCTGTCCTTAAGGTCTTTCCTGTTCCCCTAGTTTTAAATTGCCTTCCTGTTCTTTCCTTCCTCAAATGATCTGGTCTATGTTACATATGTATGTACATGTATATGTATGTATGTGTATGTGTATATATACATGTTATGTATGTGGCCCATTAGTGGATGAAGAACTGGCTTTGGAATGAGAATAACCTGGGTTTGAGTCTTCCCTCTGACCTTCTTGGTCTGAGGCAGGGAGCAACTTTAGTTTACGCTTTAGTGTAAGTTAAACAGAACATGCTGCCCTACATTGGAGGAGGGAGTTTTCTCCTCTGGGAGTTTCTCATGCCAGTGAAATCACAGGTTCAGCCCCTACCAGGAGGTAGATACAGGCATGCACATAAATAACAGATTCCTTGAGGACAGATACTGGTTTTTGTATTTGTCTTCATGTCCCCAATGTCTGCATAGTGCCTTACATGAAGATGATCAATGCTTTCTGAAATTGACTTAAGATAAAAAAATTCCTTACTCATTTCATTCATTAGTTACCTGGACCACGACTTTCAAAGGGCTAAGAACTGAGTCAATACCCACAGTACTAATAACGGGTGTTTCGTGCGGCTTGTCTGTAATTCATAAAGAAAAGCTATGAAATGATTGGTGAAATTTGAACTTTTTTTCCCCCTTTTTACATGTCAGGGCACAGTACCCAAACTCAAGGAACTCAGAACATCTCGGAAGCAAAGAAGTGGAGCGATTATATAAGTTCCAATTATTGGGGTGGCTGGGCAAAACAATAAAAGAATTAATATATTCTCAGAA
Organism: Phascolarctos cinereus; assembly: GCF_003287225.1. Taxonomy (NCBI): domain Eukaryota; kingdom Metazoa; phylum Chordata; class Mammalia; order Diprotodontia; family Phascolarctidae; genus Phascolarctos; species Phascolarctos cinereus. The sequence goes on along the minus strand of NW_027555736.1, from coordinate 45,152,787 downwards.
ATTTGCCAAAGTATGCTATTGTCTCAAAGTCGGATGGAAAAATTAAATGGTATGAAAACACAATTTTGTGGGAAATGTTCATTTTACTGCTAATAAGTGAAGTCTCTTAGAGAATCATGGTGCTGCAGACTGTACTGGCAGTGCACAGAGGTCCTACAATTAATTCACTGGCCTCATCCCCATATGTAAGACAAAGCAGGAAAAAGCCAATTGACTGACTAGCTATACCAGCCAAAGATTTTTTACCTAATCGAAACATATTCCCACTAGGCAGTGCTCCTGTTATGGGAACAGAATTTTCTCCTACACACATCTTTTGCTCTACTTCTTTTGTATATGGATATGCCAACCCCCTAATCTGGAATGTTTTCTTTCCTTCCTCTCCCAATCAATCTCCTTCAAAACTCACCTATTCAGGAAGCTTTCCCTGATTAATTCCACCTACCACTTATTAAACCATTACTCTGTTCCTTCAGTTTTGAATAATGCAGTTTGCACTCTATTAATTTATATTTGTCTGATGTTGCCTTAAAAATGTTCATGGAAACTTGGGGTGGGTGTGCTTTCTCCTCGACTACTTTTCCTCGCCATTTTCTGTTTCTCTTCTGTCATGGAATCTGCAGAGTTGGAAGGGCCTTCAAAGACCATTTTATTCAACTCATTTCCAAACAAGATATTTTCTCCACAATATACTCAACAGGTGGTCACCCAGCCTTGGCTTGAAGGCTTCCAGTGAAGTGAAATCCACTACCTCCCAAAGCAGCCATTTAAATTTTCAACAGCTCCAACTGTTAGGAAGTTTTATCATATCATTTTACCTTACCTCAAGGCCTAAACCTGTTACCCTGTGATGTGACTACCGCTCATTGTTCCTTGTTGTTCAGTTGCGTCCGACTCTTCGTGACCCCATTTGGAGTTTTCTAGGCAAAAATACTGGAGTGATTTGCCATTAGCTTCTCCAGCCCATTTTACAGATAAGGAAACTGAGGCAAACAGGATCAAGGAATTTGCTCAGGGTCACACAGCTAATGAGTGTCTGAGGCTAGATTTGAACTCAGAAAGATGAGTCTTTCTGACTCTAGGCCCAGCCCTCTAGCCGCAGCATCACCTGGCTACCCCATCATTCTCAGTCCTACCCTCTTGAGCCAAGTAGAACAGATCTGCTTCAATAATTAGATTATAGACTTAGAGCTTGAAGAGACCTTAGAGGCCCACAAATCCAACCTCTATTTTAGAGATGAGGAAACTGAGGTAGTGGTTAAGTGACTTTCCCAAAGTCACACAGCTAGTGTCTAAGGTGAATGGGAACCCAGGTTTTCCTGTCTTCTCTGTGTTCAACATCCCTCAGTCATTCAGCTGATTCCCCTATCATATGAGACCCTTTACCATCTTAATTGCCCTTTGGATACCTTCCCTCTTAGCAATATGGTGCCCTGTACTGAGGACAATAATCCATATAGGGTCTGAGCAGGGAAGTATCGTGGGAGACTTTAGTTTCCTCCTGCCCGTGCTCTGCATCTCTCAAAGCAACCTAAGGTAACAATAAGCTTTTTGGCTGCAATATCACAATGCTGACATATTAAGCTTTCAGTCCACTAAAAACCCCCAGATTTTTTCCAGATAACATACTGTTTAATCTTATCTTCTCCAGCTTGTTCTTTGTGAAGTTGATTTTTAAAGCTGTGTAAGATTACATTTGTTACTCCTAAATTTTATTATATTTGATATGACCCAGTGTTTTAGCCTATCAAGATCTTTTCAGATACTAATTTTATCATCCCATACTTCAGATGTAGAAGGTGTATACCATGTGATTGAATGTGTAATGAGCCCAGGGCAGGTTCAGAGCTTGCTTTCTTCAAAAAGTCTCGAACATCAGCTGTCTTTCTGGTCATTTGCCTCTCACTCATAAAGCTGAATTGACGTATGTGCAACTATTGATCTCCAGAGCAGTGTAACAGGATGGCCTTTTTGCAAATCCAACAACGAAGCATCCTTCTCCCAGGTGACTGTCTCACCCTCCAGAAATTTTTCTTCTTCACAGTAACAATCTGTGTCCTTTGACTTGTCAGCAAATTTGGAACATTATCTAATATTTCTGCATCACCCACACAGTGGACCATGTCAGCCTCCTGATTAACTCACTCTATCTCACTTACATTGTCAATCTGGTGAGATAAACAAGCCATATTTCTAACACCCTTAACTACTCTCTGCCCCAGTCAAACTGGACTATTCACTCTCTCCCATTCATAGTCCATGCTATAATAGAAAAGAATTCCTCCTAATTAGCAGTATTTGCATAGTATATTTTGGAAAGACCTTATTCTATAGCAAACAAATTCTTCATCATCATTAAAAGATAATACGTATCACAGGAAAGCCCCAGTTTTCTCCACTTTTTCCTAGTTTTACTTTGAACAGGATTCTAGATCTAAGCAACATTAAAAGTTACATCTTTAATGTTCATTTGAGTTTGAATGGGATCTGATGTTGGATCGATTTCCTTTTGACAATTCCTCTTTAATTAAAATTCATATTCTCAACAACTTCATCACCAGCAGTTTGGCCATCGGGTAATGAATTACTTTAGCTACAGCAGTAGCAACAACAATAACGATAACTATAATAGCTAGCATTAATAGAGTGCTTTAAAGTTTGTAAGACGTTTTAATTATGTTCTCTCATGTGACCTTCTTAACAACCCTGTGAAGGAGGTGCTACTATTATCTCCATTTTATGAATGAGAAAACTAAGGCAAAAAGAGGTCAACTGATTTTTCCAGAATCACACAGCTAGTAAGTGTGTAAGGCAAGATTTGAACTCAAGTCTTCTTGAGTCTAAGGTCAGCATTAGTCACTGTACTACCTAGGTATCCACAAAAGCTATGCAAAAGGCAATATGACTAGTATTGGAAGTACGCCAATGAAACACTTGTGAATTGTTCTGGATAACAACCTAGTCCATAGATGGAATAAATGACCCTTCAGGAAAGCGGTCAATATATTAGCCTGCTTCCTTATGGTGAACCCAACAATTACATAATAATAGGTGAGTTTTGTTATCCTCACACTTTTTTTTCCTTTCATTTCAGAAACAAGAGTTCAGTGGAGCCAAAGGAATTTATTTGTTCGGAGCTTCATTGGTTTATGCTTTGCACATAATGTGTAACATTTTGGAAAGTTTCAGGAAACATTGGCATCTTCTAGTTACGGTCCTAACATTAATTGACAGCATCCTCACAGCATTAGCATGAGCTAATAGGCAAACTGTCTTATTCTCCTTAACCATTTGGGGCACTTGATTCATGAACAGATGCTTAGTAAGGTATGCTTTGTTAATCACTGCCAAAATAGAACATTTCATCAGTATTATAAAACTCTTGAGAGGGTAGACTACATACAGAAATTGAGGATTATCACTGTTCATACACACCTTGGACAGACAGACACTATAAATGGATGATGGATGAGCTGAGCCCAAAATTGACTAGGAGGAAAAGAACTAGCTAGATTGTCTCTGAGTCCTGCTTTTCATGAATTCAAAGTTCTTCTGGAGACAAAGGCCCAACCTTTAGACATCCTGTGATACAATAGGGTTCAGTCTAGCCATTAAATGCCTTAGTCTCCAAAGAATTAAAGTCATGGATCACCCAAAGAATAATGGAGAGACTCCTTTTGGGTAAGAGTAGTCTTCAGTATATTACCAAGGAGGATTGTGCAAAGTGGGGTAAAATAGGTCATCAGAATGATGTATAATGAGAAAAGGAGATGAGCCACTCTAGGCAAGAGAGAAGTATCACCCGTAGACCACTCACAGGCACCACTGGTATCTGTGTGATCAAGAGCTCAGAGGTAAGAGTTCTCTACCTGGGGTCTGTGAACTTTAACCTTGTGTGTGTGTGTGTGTGTGTGTGTGTGTGTTTCTATATACACATATATGTATCACATATATATAAAACTATATTTTAATATAATAGATTTCCTTTGTAATGCTGTTTTTATGCACTTTAAAACATCATTCTTTTTTTTTTTTTTTGGTGAGGCAAGCAGGTTTAAGTGACTTGTCCAGGGTCACACAGCTAGGAAGTGTCAAGTGTCTGAGGCCAGATTTTGAACTCAGGTCCTCCTGACTCCAGGGCCAGTGCTTAAAACATCATTCTTAATTAAAACATCCATAGTCTTCACCAGACTGTTCAAGGACTTGATGACACAAAAAAGTTAAGTATTCTTGATCTAGAGTTTACCTATGTGCATATGTGTGTGTGTGCGTGTGCAATATATATATATATATACATATATATATAATGTGTCTCTGTATGTATATGTGTGTAAATATGTATGTGTGTATACATGTGTGTGTGTATATGCATATATATTACATATTTGGTAAACTCTGATGAGGAATATTTATAGGAGGAAATAGGAAAGTCACTCACGAGATGAAAAGTCCAGGATGGGTTGCAATCTAGATCACTAGATCATTTAGATCACAGAACCATGAAAGTGCTGATGTATTCATTGGAATGCACCAGTGAGCTATCCTATCGCAGTCAGAAAGTGAAGCCTGTACAGAGATGTGTGTAGAAGCAACAGATCAAAGTTGAATACATCATAGAACTTATCATACATAACATGAAATCCCAATTGTCTCTAGCGAAATGCAAGGAGGAATGAATGAACGAAAGACTGAAGCATTTATTCAGCTCTTACTAGATTCAAAGCACTGGGACGGAAGCTAGGAAAGTACATAGGCCAGTGCCTGCCCTCAAGGAACTCAGATTCTGGTAGTGGTGACAACACATAAGGAGGAGGAGCATAAGTAAGAAAGCTGTGCTGACCTTAAAAGCCAGCATGAAAGTCTAGGAAGTAATGGTAAGCTCATTACAATTCACAACTTACAAAGGAGTTTCCTCATAATAACCTTGTGGGGACGTTCATGAAAGTAGTCTCACCACCATTTTAAAGATATGGAAATCAATACTTGATGAGGTTATTAATAATAGCATTTATATAGCACTTAAGATTTGCAAAGCATTTTACATGTGAAGTCACTTAAAATTACTTCAATTAGTTAATCAACAAGCAATTATTAAATACTTATTCTATATCAAATACTGGCACCAGATACAAAAGTAAAACCTAGTACCTGTTCTTGATCAGGTAACTAATGAGTGCCAGAGGTCGGCTTGTAAACCACGTCTTCTAATAACAAGTCCAGTGTCCTTTCAACTGAACCACAGTGATTCCAAAAAAGAGGACACAGGAAAATGTTGACATTCATGTAATACTGGTTCATCCATATATAACACCAATAATAACAGGAACTCACAGATAGATATAAATTACCAAATGCTTTGTTCACCATTGGCTCTTTAGGCAGATCAATCTAGTATTTATTATCTCCATTTTATAGCTGGAGGAACGAAAATTCAGAGGGATTTGCTCAGTTACCAGGGTTGATGACTGCCAGTCCAGAAGCTCAAACAAAGGTCTCCTGATTCCAAGGCCATTCAACACTAGACAGTGCTGTTTTTACCAGCCATAAAATTATTCTGCAACATCATGTTTGCTGATTATTTTTCACTGCCACCATCAGCGTATACGTGTACTTCAGTGAATTATATTTGCTCATAAAAATCTTTTACCTTTCCAGTTAATATTTAACCAGAGATAAAGGCACTCTCTGATCTTTTCTCAGAGAACCACTATTTAGGTGCTATATAATTTAGCTCTCTGCATATCTAGTTCCCTTCTACCTGCTGATGGGACTTCTCAAGGCTGACTGCCCTCTTTCACAGACCTCTTCCTACTACCTACAGTAAGAGTGTCCTGACCTTAATGCCTATTTGCATTTGTGTGCTCCTGTTCATTGCTTTTTAGAACTCACTCAGTTTCCTCTCTGGGTCCTTCTAGCCTCCAGGTTCTGGCTACCGCTAATCTGACCCATCTCACTATAGGAAGGCAGTATGGTATTGGGGGTGGGGGGAAGGGGCAGAACACTAAATTTAAAATCAGAAGTTTCTTAAAATCTCAGTTCATCACCTTCCTGAACTTGAGCCATTCCATTAACATGTTGAGGCTCCAGATTATTCATCTGTAAATCGAGGGACTGGATTCGATCATCTCTAAGGGTCCTTCTGGCTCTAATAGTCTGTGACTCTAAATCCTCAGAACTGTTTTGGCAATTATAACCAGTTATCATCAGCCAGTGAAAGTACTTCTTTTCTACTGTTTGGCTAAGAGACTGGACACATCTTATCCTATGTGATCTATCTTTACAGCTTCAGTTCTCTTGGCTGTTTTTGTTACTGCCCATATTCAGAGATCTTTTAACTTAGTTCTAGGCACATAGATCTTTTTTTTCCAAACACTTGAGTTGCTAGGAATTTTATAACAAAACTATTATATAAAAATGTGCAAATGTGGAGTATTGAACCATAGAGTGAAACTAAAGAAGAAAGTTTGAGGAAGAAAAACTGTAATAGTGTATATAATTCTGTCATTTCTTTGCTACAGTTTTTATCTTTGTGGATTGAATTTCTTCACATATGGTACTATGACCAATTCGATCTTGAAATTTTCTCATCGATTTATTCATATTGAGTGGCATTTTCCTATATAAAGAGAAGAATGTTTACCTTCAGACTTGGTAATAATGATGGAGATAAATAAAGTTAGGTTTTTCATTTTAGTTTTATACCTATCATTATTGTCAAAATAAAGTTTCTGAAACCCAGGTGTACATAAGACACTATAAAATATTTTTTAAAATAAGTTTTGTTGCTAAAAGAATGAAAATACATAAGCATTTAATTTAAGACCTTTTGGTTGTAAAAAAAAATCAAGGTTTTGAAAGAAATAATATATAAATACAAAGTTTAGTTGAATTCTCATATTTGTTGTATCTTTTTACATGGTAGAAGTGGTCAATTGATAATAATAATAGTAATAATAATAGCTGACAGAGCACTTTAAGATTTGATGAGAGCTTTATGCGTATTATCTCATTTGATCCTCACAACCCTGTAGGGTACAAACAATAAATATCTTCATTTTTTTTTTTTGCTTTTTTTTTTTTTTGTGAGGCAATTGGGATTAAGTGACTTGCCCATGGTCACACAACTAGTACGTGTCAAGTGTCTGAAACCAGATTTGAACTCAGGTCCTCCTGACTCCAAGGTTGGAGCTCTATCCACTGTGCAACCTAACTGCTCTGGTATCTCCATTTTTAAAGATGAAGAAAGTGATGGGGTTAACTGACTTGAAGATGACATGCATATGTACACAATGTTTATAAAGTAGTTTTCTCACAATTCTCTAATGTAATGTGAGTATTGTTTCCATTTTACAGATGAGGAAACAGAGGCTCAGAAAACTAAGATGACTTACTCATGGTCACAGAGCTAGTGACAGAGGCTGGATTTGAACCCAGGTCTTATAGGCTCTTGAGTCCAGCCCTCTTTCCACTATATCATACTGCCTCAAAACAAAGGGTTTTCCAAAAATACTTCAATAATTGAATGGGCTCATGTCTTCATTAATGTGATTCTCCCCATCAGTGCAAATTACAACCCATCTATTATTTTTCATACTGTGTGATTCTTGCCCATGTTTTTTTTTCAAGCAAGCTAAAAGTCGCATGTGCCCTGCATGTATTGGACCACGTCTGAGAAACCATATTCTAAAAAATACTTTAACCATTTGGAGTGCATCTTCACAATGGCAACAAGGATGATAAAGGAACTTCGTGTCCTGCCATAATTGAAAAGGTTGAAATTATGGGAAATATTTAGCCTAGAGAAGAAAAAGTTTACAAGGAATGGAGAAGCATGATACAATAATCAATTTCACATAGTTGTAATCTATAAGACAAATTAGTCTTATTCTGTGCACCCCCTTAATTTTCTCTATTGATTATTTCCAATATATCCTTTACATAGGTTGTACCCAGTTGTTTGTATATTGTCTCCCACATTAGACTGTGAGCTTCTCAAGAGCAGGGAATGTCTTTTGTCTTTGTTTGTATATCCAGTCCTTAACACAGTGCCTGGCACATAGTAGGTACTTAATAAATGTATATTTCTGATTGGTTGACACTCAAGAGAACAGAAGAACCTTGGGGTAGAAATTAGAGGGAGGCAGATTTCATCTTAATATAGTGAAGAATCTACCCACAATCAGAGCTGTCCAAAAATGGAGCCACACACATAGTGAGGTAGTGAGTTTTCCATCTCTGGAGGTGCTCAAGCAGTAGTATTAGAAAGGATTCCTGCATGCCATAGGAAGATTATATTGGATGACTCTTAATATTTCTTCCAATTATAATTGCATGAATTAAAAGAGAGAAGAGAAGCAAAGAGGAAGAAATGGAAGGGGGGAAATAGAGATTTAATAATGGCTTACATTTGTATACCACTTTTAGGTTTATGAAGCACTTTCAATTCAGTGTAACAGGTATGTATCATGAGGCTGCTATACACAAAGACAAAATGCCCTCAAGGACGTGACATTCTATTAGGAGGTGAAAAAAACATGCACATGGATATTACAAAATAAATTACAAAATTACAAAAAAATTATAAGAGAAATAAAAAGAAATTGGCAAGAAGGGAGGCACTAACCACTGGGAGAATCAGAAAAAACCTCTAGTAAGAGGTAGGGCTTGAGTGGAATCTTAAAGGGAGCTAGAGAAGCCAAGAGGGAGAGATGAGAACAGATACTATTCCAGGCATAAGGGAGACAGACTGGAGATGGAATTCAGTATATGGGAAACACCAAATAAGCCAGTTTGACGGGGATAGCAAGTGAGTTAGCGTTTTTACTTAGTTGGTTGGTTAGTTAGTGAGAGTATTTTATCTTAAAAGCAATTGAGAACTAATGAAATTTCTTAACTAGGGGAGTGATATGGTCAGACCTATGATGGAGGAATATCCATTTGGCAGAAAGGATGCCTTGTAGAGGGGCAGAGGGTAAATGAAGAGTTCGCTTTCTTCACAATAACTGTGTAAGGTAAGTAGCACAAGTATTACTATTCCCATTTTGTAGCTGAATAAATCACAGGTTTTTTATACATTGATGTTCAGCTGAAGAAACCAAGTCTCAGAGAGGTTAACTGATATGCCAGCTCAGGGGGAAAAAAAAAAGAGTTGGGTGGAGAAGAAAAAATGAACAAGTGACATAAGAAAGGGAGATTTTTAGATCCGGTAGAAGTGAGGGTTGGTATTATTACATATCTGTTTATTACTAAGAAAAGCTTCACTCTACAGGAATGCCCAAAATACAAAGGAGTTGGTCCTTCGTATAATCGTAGTAAGAAGCTATGGCAGCCCACTACATTAATTTCTGTAAATATTTTATGAAGTTTATTACTGAAGAAGTCTGAATTATTTTACAGGGTCTGCTTGTATAATTGAGCAGCCACATGATGAATCTTAGTAATAATCGTCGCTGGCATTTACCTAGGGCTTTATGGTTTGCAAAACATTTTAGGTATATTTTCTCATTTGAACCTTATGGATTTAGAGATGAAAGGGGCCTTAGATGCAGTGAGTTAAAAGCTTTCAATTTTTAATGGAGGAAACTGAGGCCCAGACTTGCCCAAGGTGATAACAGATCGTAAGCTTATGAACCAGGATTTCAGTGTAGAATTGTCAGCATTCTTTCCACTCTATCACCCTGACTCAAAAAAACAGTAATGTAAGGTAGAGTCTGCAGGTATTATTAACCATTATTATCCATCTTAGGCAAATAAGGAAACTGAGACACAGAGGGGGTTAAGCTAGTTGCTCACAGGCAAGCAGCATTGAGTGTTGGTTGGCAGATTACTTTGATTCCAAGACCAGTGCTGTCTTCTCTACAACATGCCCCTAAGGCTAATTCTATTCTTATATACCACCACTGACTTTCTTGGTTAATCTCTTTATTTTTAAAAATGGGCTTCATAATAATAGGCATATTAATAGGCATTGCTAATTAAAGTTGATGGTGCTTAACAAATTTAAAGGACATTAAGTTCTTTAAAATAACACCAGAGACTTTGCTGTTAAATATATAAATTAATTACTTCATCATTAAAAAGATGATTCTAAAAGGAACCAACTTCAGGTAACATTTCTACAATAGCAAAAGCACTAGCAACCCTTCTATCACTACTTTGGGATCTAAAGATTTCCAATTCATATTTAATGGATGTTTCACTCTTCCTATTGTCTAATTAGCGAGTCACACTCCTCCTCAGAGAGCCAACATGTACTATTTTATGTAGCTCAAGAGGCAGACACTAATGCTTCCCCCAAAGTATGAGTAATAATTTTTGCTTAATAAATACAGAACTGCAGTCAACACAAGCAATAAGGGATTCCCATTCAAGACACCATCTGTAATTATCCCATTGGTGATTTTTGTTTAGAAAACCAAACTAAGTAAACAAGAGAAACAAACCAGCCAAATGCCAGGGATGAAGAAAACACTTTTAGATCAAGAAGTAAATCATTGCAATCTAAGCCTGCAGGAAAGAAACCAAACAAGGAACAATAATTCTTAGGAAGGAGTAATACAAAGACTGGCATTCATAAAAATATTTTAAGCAAAGCCAAAAAAGAAAAATTTCCCACAATTCAGACAATTAGCCTATCAGCCAAAGTTATTTTTAGTTTTCATTTCATTCAATGATGTTCATTTTCTTAAGAATACTAGTGGCATTCTCCAGTTATTTGAACATAGGTTTTCTGATGCCAGCTCCAATGTTCTTTCCATTGGGTTTCAGAGGGCTTGAGGGTAGACTGTTAAAGGGGAGGAAAAGTGAGGACAGAGATGGAGAAAGGAGAAGAAAAATGAACAATTGATGTAGGCAATAGAGGCCTATAGGTCTAGTCAAAGTAGGCTCAGTATTTTTTATGGTGCTGGTACTAAAGCAGGATGACACTATGTAGTGGAGATGTTGGCATACATCCTCAGATGAAGCCAATTGCTGCCAGATATGGAAAATGGAAAAAAATAAAGAGAAGCAGTGAATTATAGTCAAACCAGCCCTAAATTTGGAGCCAGAGGACCAACATTTGAATCCCACCTTTGCCCTTTACTACTTATATAACCTTAGCTGGATTATTTCACTTTGGCCTCACCTTCCTCATCTGTAAAATGAAATGATCTCTAGTTTTCCTTGCATCTCTAAATCCTATGATCCTGAGAAGAAAGAGGTTTCTTGAGCTTGACTGGCACCTGGTCAAGGTGCTGTACAAAATCAACATGGCACTGCCTAATTAGCCATTCCTGACTTAATTTCTTTGTTCCTGGTAGCATAACGGATCATTTTTTTTTAGCAGGCATAGTTCAATTTATTTGTTTATAAAAAACATCTGTGTGGTTGCCACAGCAGCTGCCTGCGTCCTCTGGACAGACACTTGAGTGTGAGTCTTCACAAGATGGTCGGTTAGTGAACACAGTCTGCTTCTGCAGGTCTGGGGTTAGATAGCTGTATGTTTTGGAGATGGCACCAAAGGTAGCTTTAGCAAAGTTGCCCAGAGTGGCAGTACAGCCCCTTGCAAAGGTGTAGCAGTCATCAATTCCAGCCATCATCAGGAGCTTCTTGGGCACAAGAGCTGAGACGATGCCAGTACCTCTAGGGGCGGGGATCAGGCGCACCGAAACCGATCCACATCGCCCAGTGACCTTGCAGGGCACTGTGTGAGGCTTGCCAATCTTGTTCCCCCAGTAGCCACGTCTCACAGGAATGATGGACAGCTTGGCCAGAATGATAGCACCACAAATAGCTGTGGCCACTTCCTTGGAGCACTTGACACCCAGGTCAATGTGGCCATTGTAGTCATCGATGGCCACAAAAGCCTTGAACCTGGTACGTTGTCCAGCTCTAGTTTGTTTCTGAACAGGCATTATCTTCAGAACCTCATCTTTCAATGAAGATCCCAGGAAGAAATCTATGATCTCAGACTCCTTGATAGGAAGGGAGAAAAGATAGATCTCTTCCAGAGACTTGATCTTCATGTCCTTGACTAGCCGGCCCAGCTGAGTGACAGGAACCCACTCCTTGTCTTCTGCCTTTCCTCCTCGGGCCCCGCGGCCATGGCCACGGCCTCAACCATGGCCCCGACCTCGACCTCGGCCCCCGCTGCCAAAGCCACCACGGAAGCCACCTCGGCCTCCAACTCCGGGGCCCCCAGGGCCTCCTGCTCCTCCTGCAGCACCAGCGTCATCCGCCATTTGGTGTTCACTAGAAGTAGCCATAACAGATCATTTTCAAATCCTTACTATGACAGCAGTGTAACAATTTAATAAATGCAGAGGACCCTCTCATGTCAATTAGCTATTATTCCTTCTTTCCAGTGTGGTGTTGGAAGAGGTATTGCTGGTGGTCCCAAAGAAAGATGTAGTAGACAACAAGTAAACTTGATTCTTTAAGATAATAGACAAAAGTTAAACAAAGAAATTGAACAAAGTTTCATAATAAAAAAAAAGCATAGAATGGGCCTTCAGTTAATTTTAAGAATATAAAGCCTTTGTCTCCCCAACAATTAAGTAAACCAACCAAATGATTGACTCATTTTTTTACCTTTTTAACTAATAGCTAACATTTGTATAATAGTATAATTATTTATATACTAGTACAATTAATTATAAAATAATTTATAGAAATTGACTTAACTCTTTCCCTCCTTTGCTGTCAGGTAATGTGGACACAATGACAAATAACTAGTTTGATTAATTTTTCCCACTGAATTGAGCACCTAAGAAAAGCTAGTTATAAGAGTTCTTTATCTCTGTGTTACATAATCACTAAGTAACCAAAGATGGGTTAACATACATTAAAATTATTACTGGTATCAATGGTCAGATTGATAGCCTCCAAGAGAGAAGCCCTCTATTTAGTCCCTGGACAAGTACTGCTAATTATTCAGTCTTCATACTGATCCAAGTTGCATCTTTAACACAGTTAAAATAATTTTTAAAAAATTTAAAAAAAAACCCAAATCTTCAGGCAAATGACTTTCAGAAAGAAACTGTCCTGTTACCTATCAACGATATTTAGAGCTGACGATTAATGACTAAAACTAACAGCGTGGAACTCTGACAGAGCCTGATGTTGGATGAGAATCTTGCTAAGAATTTGTATGTCACCCTGACAGGTATGCCACAACAAGGTATGTGAAGATCTGTGCCAGCTGCCTTCATGATACCGCTTTTGAATTTGGGATGGGGGAGGAATGTAGGGAGAGGGTATCTGATAATCAGCTTTGGAAAGCAAATTATAGCCTGTGAGTGCAGCCCACTGATTGAGCTACTAAATCAGACTGATTGAAACAACAAATATGCCCAAGTACAGCTTCCATGATAAAATGTAGCCCTCAGAACACACTACATTTACTTCTGATTTGACTAGAGATATCGACTAGAAGATATTTTACTCTCACTTTAGATTTGTATTGATTCAAAGAAATATAGAATGAATTTTTAAATAATCCAAATATGCCTTTGTGCTTAACTCAAACACAGTATAGAAATATCAAGTGAAGCAAATACTTATGGAAAAGCTTAAGTAAATCACTAATCTTGTCTAAGTTGGTAATGATTCAGAACCTTTGCCACCTGCCTCCTATTTGCAGGCTTATAGGTAATGATTTGAGAGGTTCCCTACAATTCTTGGGGTTTTTTTGGTGAGGCAATTGGGGTTAAGAGACTTGCCCAGGGTCACACAGCTAGTAAGGGTCAAGTGTCTGAAGCCAGATTTGAACTCCGGTCCTCCTGATTCCAACGCCGGAGCTCTATCCGCTGCACCACCAAGCTGTCCCCCTACAATTCTTAAAGAACCAAATGTTGGTGTCAACAAACACCTTCATAGATTTAGAGCTGAGAGCGCCAGGAGAGGCCATCTAATCTAATACCCTAATTTTAGAGGTGAGAAAATGGAGGTGTAGAGAAATCAAGTGACTCAGCTGAGGTTACGACTGAGGCGAGATTGAGACTGGGGCCAGTATGCAATTTCCTCATTGGCAATCTCAGTATGGCAGCTGAAGAATGTAACATTCTAACTAGACTAACAGTCTCTCTCAGCCTAAAAAGCTATGCTTAGAGAGAGGCTGGGGCAAGGTGGAGGCAATTCTGGAGTCTTTGTCTGTGCTAGGTTGATAGGTATATAACAGGGATAGTCCCTGTTGGACGTGTGTATTGGCACCTTTGGTGGGACTTGGGTTTTGTCACCTTACCAAAGGACATATGTGATACAGTGGTTAGTCTCTTGATGTCTGTGATAGGGAGGGGGGTGGAAAGGAGGGCAAAGGGCTGTGTCTAAGATGGTTGGGAACACAAGCAGGAAGAGCCTCCCCTCATTAGGTAATGTGACTACATTTCTCCTCTATGCATGCCACAAAACTCTTCAGAGTTTCCCATGGACTTCCAGGAACAGGGAATATTTCCCTCCTGTCCCCCTAGCAATAATGAACGCATTAAGATGCATTTATTAAGCACTTATCGAGTGCAAGCACTGTTCTAAGTGATGAAGACAAAGATAGGAAAGCAGTATATATCCAGTTCTCAAGGAGTTTGAATTCTAGTGGGGAAAACGGTACATTTTGCCAATCAATCAACATTCATTAAGAACCTACTGTACGCCTATGACAACCATATATAATATATATGAGAGGTTTCACTGTGAATCATATGGGAAGGTCCCATGGTCCTTAAGATGGAGCGACAAAATGGATGGTGATACATTTTCTTTAAAGTCACTTATTTCCACTAATAAAACATGCCTGTTCCTCATAATGAACCATTTCATAGTTCCAAAGACATAGGTGGTGAGAACTTTCTGTTCTGGGTCTTTAGTAATTGTGACTGACAAGAGGATGGTTACTGCAGCACCTGCAAAATCAGTTTCCAGGGCATATATCTACGAGGACTACCCTTCTGGACGATGGCTGCAGGGGCCAGACTGGAAGCAAGGGTGGACTATGTGGAGAAGTATTGCTTTTCCTAGGGTTCTCGGCCTCAGGGCAGAGCAGTCTCCACTAGGGTCAGAGGAAAGGTGATGGTGGAAGTAGTTTGGTCTGCCTGACCCATGCTGCCTGCCTGTACCTTCCTCAGATCACTTGCCTAGGTGAGTCCGAGTCCCCACCTGCCTTCCTCTGGCTTTTTATTTCTTTTTTGAGCACAGATGTGCAACCAGAATGTAGTGATCCAGAGAGAGGGATATTTCCAGCTTTGGCAGGTAGCTTGCAAGTTTGGAAGTTGCTGGGTTCATGAGTCAACACTGGCTGACCAGTGGGAGATGCTTTTTGTGACTCCTCTGCTTCTCAGAGGAGGGAATACCCAACAATATCATTCTGGACCTGAAGTACTAAAGAAAGAGCCACACCTGACTGGCCAGTACAACTGGATTTGTGAGCTGCTTGGAGAGCACAGATCCAAGATGAATGGGAAATATCTTTTTAGCTGCCTCACAAAATCGTCTGTACTTCCCAACAGAGTTTAATAGGCCACAGGTTATTTCTATATTTCAAATATTTGTTAATGTGTCATTTTTGTCTTAAGGATTTTTTTTTGGTGTGGTCAAAGAAACAGATTATTATCTTCTGCCTGATATCCATATTATATATTAGGTACCTTTTCTGAAATAAAACTGAACTGTTTTTAGGGGAGACTCTAGACATGAAGCGTACATACCTAAGCTTGGTTTAAGAGATTTCCCCAGGAAATCTGTGTGTGTGTGTGTGTGTGTGTGTTGCTTTAAGACATTCTCCCTTTGTCTTTCTCTTTACAAACTAAATGGTATCATTTTAACTCAAATGAGATAAAATATGCAAAAAGTGGTTTGCCTACCTTAAAACACTATATAAATGCTAGCTATTAGTATTGTTAAATTTATTTTTGAGGGAAACAAGCAAATTCCTAAGGACTTAGAGACTGATTAGACAAGAAGGGCAATATAAACCAGTTAACAATAGAGATGTTGGTCCAAGACAGAAAATAAGGTTTCCCTCTCCCCAAGAATTACCAGGGAAGAATGTCTGGGTCCTAGGTTCGGGAAGGAATGGCCTGACAGCCCTTAGAATCCCAGCAGGGAATAAAAGGGCTAATGAAAGCTCTCACAGTTTAAGCATGCTGCATTTCCCCCCACCCCTCTTCATTTAAACCCATAGCACAAATTTGGAGCTTGTGATAAGGCAGAACATTTAATGAAGTCAGTTAGGTCAAAGTACAGTCAAGAACCCTTCATTACACTATCCTTATATGGAAGCCCTTCCTTCCTCATGATATTTTATTTGCCCTTCTTCAGAACTTTGCCAATGTGTTACATTTGTATATAAGCTTTTCAGCTCCAAGACGCCTGACACTTCAAATGGATTTGCAGTTAGCTTTTTTTTTTAACAAGGTAATAAAATAACGTCAACAAGGAATATCGAATCCTCTGACTCTAAATCATCTAGGTATCCAGTTACCATATGGAGGTTTACTAATGACGCTGGCCTACATTATGGAACCCAAACGGCTTTATTTATGAAGCCTAGGAACAGGAGAAACTGGAAAACCAGTCTTGGTGTTGGCCCACCCTGAAGAAATCTTCCCATCTAAGCTAGCAAGGTGGTTGGTTTTAGACTTATTTTAAAACATTTGGGGCTCTTGAAAAGTGAATTGGAATGGTTAAGATGGCAGTGGGAAAGGTTATAAAGAAATCAAGCTTTTCTGCACATGCTCCAGAAACAATCTAAAAAAAAAAGGACTAGATAAAATAATGATTAACAAAGCCAAAGAGAAAAATCAGTAGGGTCCTTATCTAGCCCAGGGCTGCCCAAAAAGGTAACCAGAAGCCATGGGCCTTGGGAGAGGGTATCTGCCAGGGAAGCCAGCAGGAGCTCAGGTGCATTAGCCAATAGACAACAGCAACATCTCACCTAAGGACACTCTAGGGCAAGTTCCCCACCCTGCTCTAGGGCACCAGAAGACTGAAGAGCATGGAGCAGAACTCTGAAGCCTGCCTGGAGCCCAGGGAATCAATGTCAGCAACAAACAAGGTCTTAAAATCCTGGCTCTGGCACCAGAAAGGAACTGAGGTTGGAGAGAGGAGAGAGCAGATCAAGACACTGAATATTGTGAAGAAATATCATGGGTCAGGAAATATGCAAGAGTTAAATGCATAAGAAGAAAGTGACCATATCTGCAAATAAAGCCCCAGAGACGGAAGTGACTTGACCACAAGGACAATAAGAGTGCCTAGAAGGCAGTTAGGTGGAGCCACAGTGCACAGTGCTGAACTTGGAGTCAGAAAGACCTGTGTTCAAATTCAATCTCAAACATTTACTTAATCCCTGTCTGCCTCCATTTACTCTTCTGCAAAATGGGAATAATAATAGCACCTACCTCCCAGGGTTGTTGTGAGGATCAAGGGAGATATTTGTAAAGTGATTTGAAAACCTTGAAGTGCCACACACATATATGCATACATCTATGTATCTATATGTATATGTACATACACATACTAGCTCTTATTACTTGGAAGAAATGAAGCAAGAGACAAACCATGGAAATTATAAGTAAAATAAGAGCTCTGAAAGAAATAATTGGAAAGAAAATAAATAGCTTAGAACAAAAAATGAAAAACTTAGGCAACACAGTCCTTGAAAACTAGAATGGACCAAATAGAATTCAATGAACTCATGAGGCAACAAGAAATATTAGAATAATATCAAAAGGTTCAAAAAATAGAAAAAAAAGGAAAATTTTTACTGCTAAAAATGATTGAACTGAAAAACCTGCCAAGGAGAAGTAACTGAAGAATTATTAGACTTTGTGAAAAGAATGACCAAATAAAAAGCCTAGTTATTATATTTCAAAAAATCATAAATGAAAACTGCCTAGATTTATTAGTGTCAGAATGAAAAGTAAAAATGAAAAGAATCCATTGGTCACCTTCTGAAAGAAACTCCAAAATTAAAGTTTCCAGGAATATCATAGACAAAATCCATAGCTTCTAGATCAAAGAAAAAATACTGCAAGCAGTCAGAAAGTAAAAAAAAAATCAATTATCAAGTAATCACAGTCAAGATCACACAAGACCTGGTAGAGAGGAGAGAAAAAAAAATGTAATGGTACATTCCAAAAGGCAAAGATAAAGGTTTACAACTAAGAATAACTTACCCTGCAAGACTGAGTATAATCCTCCAGGGGAAAAAAAAAATAGAACTTTAGTAGAATACTTTCAAGTATTCCTGATTAAAAGAACATGAAATGCAAACACAAGAGTCATGAGAAACATAGAATGGTAAGCAAAGGGACAAAGTAAGACATTTTTAGAAATTAATGTGCTGAATTTATTATATATTTTTTTCTTAAAAGAGGCAAGCTATATACAATAGAGATTCACAGTTCAATGTGCAATCCTCTTTTTCTGTGAAAGTATTTCTTTTTCTCAAGTTCAGAATAACAAAAAAATTTAAAAGTTAAAGGGACAAAAAAGTTAATTGGAACAACTTCGGATTACATCTGAATTATTATTAGAGAGGAACTCTAATGCTAGTTGCATATAAGAACTAAGCAGTAAGTATCTCCACTGCCTGAAGGCTGACCTAGTCACTGCTAATTTGCAGAAACATGGCCAGGAAGTCTCTCATGGTCCAATGGCACCAATGTGGTGAGTTATAGGATTAACTTACAAGTGTTGAGGAAATGGAAATTTTTGCCCTGGAGAAGAGGGATTCAATTCGTTCTACTTGCCACTGAGGATAGAACTAGGAGCAGTGATTGGGTGGATATTGCAAAGAGCCAAATTTAGCATTGATGTAAAGAAAAACCAAGCAACAGTTAGAGTTAGGGTGGAATGGGCTGCCTCATGATAGACAATTAACCTTCACTGGGGGTCTTTAAGCAAAGACTAAATGACCACTTTTTACACACCTGGCACTTTCCGGGTATGAATGGGAGTAGCTGAACAGTGAGCTCCCTTCCAACTCTGAAATTCTGTGATTCTGAATAAGTTTCACTGCAAATACTGAAAGATTCAGGGAATTCTTGCGGGAAGCCTATCACTCGCTCCAAGTGATTGCCTAGGGCAGTACTTTGAAACACCAGAATCATATTCTTGTCAAAGTTTGGTTCCATTTCCCTAGAAAGCAATAACCTAGTCTTAGAACACTAAGAGCCACCTGGCCCCCTTCCCCCAAAGAGAAAGTAGAAGAGGCTGGAAGTTTGGATTTCTTCAGAAGACTTTAAAGATAGCAATTAATTATAGCTACTGTTTGAATTAGGACGTTGATAATAATTTCCTAATTGCAGCTCAATTAACCCTGAGCAACTAACGGGAAACCCCCCCCCAACAAAAAACCAACAACAACCCAACACGAAAACACAATATGTTTTTTAAAATGTTTCACGCAGGAACCTCCATCCAACTCATTGAAGAGTCATAACAACTCGTGACCATTGGCAGTTAGTTATAGCAGCAAGGGTTGAAAAGAATTGAAGATGTCAGTTTCAGCAATTATAGAGAATGAATAGACAGATAGATGGATGAATGAATATTTAAGTAAGGAGTAAGTTCTAGTAACCGATTGTAAATGGGCTATATTAGTGTTTCTTCCAGAAATAGCAGCTGCATGTGTACAAAATAGAGATTGGTCTGTGCTAGAAAAGGAAGTGAAAGGACTGAAGAAATGCAACTTTACCCTCTGGTTAATTGGGGAGAATGAGCTCTCCTTTAGCAAATGAAAGAAATGTTTCGAAAGGAAAACAAAGAAAACAACTGGATCAAACAGAAGAGAATCTAAACACTTTCCAGGAAGTTGGAGGGTAGAAGAATGTGACCCAAAGAAGAAATTAATATAGCCCTGAGAAGAAAACTAAAGGTGTTATTTCACTGCTGCTGCCAAGTGAAATTAAAGGTTTTAGAATAGAGATAAGATTTTTGTATACTTCAATAAGTAGAAAATCTAGTTAGGAAGATGGTCTCGAAGAGTATTTGGATTTCCGAACTAGAGCTTAAGACACAGGAATGATGTATTTTTAAATGGGAGTAGAGTATGCCTAATGAGGACCAGGAAGAATATATTTTTTTGGAGATTTGCAGAAGTGTTCCATAGGGGTTTAGAATTAAAATGAGGGCTGTGGAAGAAGGAAATAAAACTGCCTATGTGTGGCAATTAAGCTAGATTCACCTGATAGTTTCAGGTATATCATGGAAAGAAGACTATTGGTGAATGAAGATCCTCAGTAAATCACAGGAGAAAATATCCAGGAAGAGGAACTTTAATGATTATCATTCTCTCAGAGGTTTATAGAATAGAAAGAAACTAAAATGAACTAGAACTCAAAGTAAAGAAGTAAATAAGGCTTTATAGATATAACAGAAACTTGATGGGGTATGGTCCATGACTAGAATGCAACGTAAGGGTATACTTTATTCAAAAGAAACAGATGCTGAGTACCATTATGTATTAAGAAAATACATTCCTGAGTGGAAATCCATGAATCAGTGGGGGGAGTAATTGATTAAAGATCAGTGGAGGAAGAAACAAAAGTAAGAATGGAGAGACTGGTGGGAGTCCAAGCCTGACAACTATAGCATTCAAAATTTAACAAAAAAGGTTAAACTGAGGTAATTCTCCAAGCAAGATAACGTTTATTAACAGGGACATGCTGCCTATCAATAAATGAGTCAATGGATTGACTCCATTTATGCCAAAGATCCCAAGCAAAAGATCAGTTCCCCCTTTATAGGTTTTGGGGAGTACAGAACAAAGAACAGAACAGGGTAAATGACATCATGGGATTGACTACAACATAACTGGTTACAAAGTTGAGGTGCACAGAACAACATGATTGGTTAGAAGTTTGGTAACAGGGGCTAGCAATGACCCTGCTCCTTCTCTTATGAGACTAAGACATGCTTGTTGTTTGAGTATAGCTACAAATCTGGAGATGATAGGCCAGACAGCAAACCAGGCATCCTTGAAGGGTAGCTGGGTGGTGTAAAGATACTAGACCTGACTCCCTTGTGTTCACACACATTCCCCCAAGGTCTGCTAATTCCTTGAGGCAAGACTAAATCAGTGAGTAGCAGGAGAGCTGGATTTTTAAACTTGACCCATTATAAACCAGCGGAATCTCTGAACTAAATTTAGACAGAGAACCATGACATAAGCAGTTAAAGGACAAAAACAGTTAATTGTAACCAGCATCAACAAGAAAATGATACAGGATCAATTCAATCTTTGTACCACCCAGTCAGAAGAAAGTATTAGATGATGAATTCCAGAAGCAGGCAGATCATAAACAAAGGCAGGACAAAATTGAGATTGGGGACTCCAGTAGTTATATCTGCTAGGGGTCTCCCCTTCCTAAAAGTAGAGCAACTGATAAATACTTGGTTTACCTTGAAGATGATTTCATTCTGCCAAAGGTGGAAGAAATGATGAAGAAAAAGGCTAATCTGGATTTGACCAATTAATGAAGAGGAAGTGTTCGCTGAAGCCAAAAAGGCTGGTACCTTAAGAGGCAGTGGCCACAGTTTTGCAAAATTACAAATTCTTAGCGTTGAATGTCACTGGTGCCCTCCACAATACTCCTCATGAGTTATCATTTAGCCTCTGTCTGAAGACCATCACTGAATGGGAACCCACTATGTTTGAGAACTGCTTTTAGATGGCTCTGATGACAAAGAACTAACATCAGGCTTGCAACTACGGTCCCATGACATTGACTCAGAGGTCAAGACTGTAATGTAAGTGCTAGTAAGAATGGCCAGGGTCTCTAAAGAAGTGTGGGGATACTGCAGCAAGCTCAGGTGGAGGCGGGACTGACATCTCGGGGCTGTTCAGGAACGGCCTCTATGACATTCATAGGTTGAGACGCTAGCCTACCAGCCATAGTCTGCAAATTCTAGACTTCCTTCCAAGACACTGTGACTCACTTCTATCAGACCTAGCAGAATGATGGAAGAAAGAGGTGGTAATTTCCATTTTTCACTCCGTGCTCCTGCCAGAATCCCAAGGCTTCTGTCTGGAATATAGGGAAAATCGAGAAGTCATCTTAGAGTTTATAACACATAAAATGCTGGGCATAGTCTAAGGAGACTGCTAAGCTTGGGGGGAGCAAATAGCAGAGTTCATAAAGACAGGTAGAACGCCTTTCTTCTTTTTTATATCCTCTGAGAAGGAGAATGAACTCCGAGGAATAACATTTTCACAATGGAAATACAAATTATCCTGATAAGGACAAGGCAGAACTGTCTGAAGTGACCTATGTGTCTGTGTAGAGAACTTACTGACCAAATCAGATTGTCAAAAGGTGTGTACAGTGATTGGAATAAAGGCCAGGTAGCTAAGGTGAATGCAGGGAATAGTGTGGTCATATAAGAATCTTGGGAACATTAGGAAATCAGAATAAACTAAGGATGATGATGAATGCTGATGACAATGAAGACTATACCAAATATAGGTGAAATATATCTCCAAGGTGCTAAAAAGAAACGTCCAGATATAATTGCTGAGCCCCAGTTGGTGTTCACAGAGGCAGCTGGTGGTACGGTGAATAGAGCTCTGGGCCTGGAGTCAGAAATTCAGATTTAATCTCAGACATTTACTAGCTGCATGACCCTGGGAAAAGCATTTAACCTCTGTTTGCCTCAACTTCCTCAACTGTAAAATGGGGATAATAATAGCACCTACCTTGTAAGGTTGTTGTGAGGATTAAAGAGATATTTGTAAAGGTGTTGAACATAGTGCCTGACACATAGTAGGAACTATATAAATGAGTATTCCCTTTCTTTTCCTTTCCCTCTCCCAATTTTTGAAAAATTGTGGTAGCAGGTGAGATGCTACAGGATTGGATATAGGAAAATATTGTCCTAACTTAAAAAAAAAAAGTGGAGAGGGTAGATGATTTGAACCACTAGTAAACTTGACTTCTGTAGCACATTCTTTTGGGCTGTTCTCCCAAATCTCATTTGCACTGACAGGCTGAGTTCCCAGACACTGGTTGCTACTTCTCCCCTCAGGATTTTAGGAGACACTGTAGGATTGTGATGCTATATAGTTCATAAGCCCTCACCAGTGTACTTCCTTCTTATAATTATCAGTTGACATAAATTAGTCAAGCACGATCGATTAGCTTTTAGAAAAAAAAATACTCAGGTGGTATGATAAGAAGAGTTAATGCAGAACGTCCTCTCAAAGTCTGTGATAAATTCTCTCACAAGTGCATCAAGAGTTCAAGGGAAAGAAGACTTAAACTTAGAGGACAAATGTAGCAAAAAGATGACCTCTAGCTCTTGAAAGTCCTTTTGCAGGAAATGCTTCACTCTCCTTTGCAGAACCCTCAAAAAGTTGTCATTGGGCAAGAAATTGTTTTCTTTTGGGCTCCTTGTAGAGTTCTGAAGCTAGCTTTCTTTAGCGTGTCTAGTTCATCCCTGGTTCCCATTGTAGACACTACCACAAGTCATTGCTATTCCTAGGACGTCAATTGAGAAGTCCAAATACGATGGTCTAGTGGAGGGAGAGATGATAAAGGCACTCTCCCCTTTTTCCTCAAGCATTTCCTTCTCAGGAGCTTGATTAGGAAAGCTTCTACCACTGGCTGAGCAGATACTCAAATTCTCCTGAGTTCTAAACCGACTTGTTATTTTATGGAACACCTACAGGTCATGATAAGGGGGAGAAGGGTACATCAGTGAATGCTTTCTCTCTATTCATTGACTGATTCAATAGAAATATCCTCACTTTATAAAGGAATCAGGACCAGGATATCTCATTACTTACTTTGTGTGGGGTGAGATCATTGATTGAATGACTTAATTGACCACCACACTTATACTTAAATTTCTGATAACATTCTAGAATGGATTGTTAAAGCACCCCAGACAAACCAAGTCAATGAGTTCAACTTGACCATTCTAGGCTTAATTGTTTTTAGGCTTGGTATGGTAGGATTCTGGTCATCAGAGACTGGCTCAGTCATCTACAAGTCATCTGAGTTTGGAGCAGCACTGTTTAAGGAATGACTGAACAGAACTGTAAGCCAGAGAACACAAATGAGGGGGAGAAAAAAATCGCTCTCTTCTCTTTAGATTTCTAAAATACATTAGGTTTTTAAGGTATGCCAGCTATATAGCTTATAGATATTGCCCATCAATTGTACAGTCTGTCTGAGCCAGGCTGAATTTGGGAGTTAGGGAGAACGGCCAATAGCAGAGCTGTTCCTTTAATTTAAAGAAGGACAACTATAGTTGGGTAGAATCATTCCTACCCAGACCTGGATTCAAAATGCAGCTTGGCTACTTACTACCTGTGTGACCTTGAGCAAGACAAAACCTTTCTGGGGCTCAGTTGCAAAATGAAAGGTTGGAATAGATGATCTTTGGGGTCCCTTCCAGTCCTCAAGAACAAAGAAAAAAACCTAGTATTTCAGTCTTGAAAGGAAGCATTGATGAGTCAATAGAGGGTAGGTCTTGGAGGCAGGAAGACTTGAGTTCCAGACCTGCCTCTGACCCATAATGAGTGTGCGACCATAGGAAGGGAGGTAAGAGAAAATGGATTTATGTGGCACCTACTATGTGCCAGCAACTGTGATAAATGCTTTTTACAAATATTATCTCATTTGATCCTCACAAATAACCTGGTGAGGGGGCTGCGATTATCATCTCTATTTTACAATCGAGGAAACTGAGGTAAACATAGGTAAAGTGATTTTCCCAGGGTCATAGCTCATAAAAGTATGAGGCTGAGTTTGCACTAAGGTTTTTCCAAACTCCAGCCCCAGTGGTCATTCCACTGCACCACCAGCTGCACCTAGGGTCAAACCGCCTAACTTCTCCAGTCCCTAGGCAATTCTCTAAGACATAAATTACCAAAAAAAAAAAGTTGTTAACTTGCATTAGCAGTTTCCATATGAGGAAGTTCTTTTTATGGTGAAAACCACAGATCCAGATCCATTCCTCCATCCCCATAAAAAGTCATAAAGAAAAAAAAAACAGAACAAATAGAGCTCCTAAAAAGCTTAATCTATCCACCATCAACTTCATTCTCTTCTTTTCATCAGGAAAAAAGAAAGTGACTGGCAATCCAGCTTCTAATCTCCTGCTGTTACATGTTCTAGCTAAAGGCAGGAGACATACATAAGAAAGAAATAGAACTGGCCATGTGGATGGTTCTTTCTAGTTCAAATTTTTCCTTCATGTTTTATGAAGGAAACAGCTACCTGAATAGGAACCTGCCTGGATTTAAAAAAAAAATTAAACCAAGAACCAAACCATTTAATTTTCCTGCCCTGTAGATCCCTGAGTAGCCATTTAGCTCCTTTACCCACAGCAGTCAACTTAATATTCCATGTGTCTAGAAATGCTTGACTCTTACAAACATATTGTTTTTGCTTTCAGGAATTATTTTTGTACTGTGCGACTAGAAGAGTGTGTTTTTAAGTGTTTGGTCTTCCTAATGATTGAAGAGAAGGTTGAAGTGTGAAATGAGCAGATGGTGTTGATTCATTCCTCTTTCTTTTGCATGGGCCAGGAGGACGTTGAGGGGGATGGGAATAATCTTCTGTCCCTGAAACCTAAAATGGAGCTTTCTGCTGTATAGAAACCATTCCAGTTCAGCTATTTTATCTGTAACTTGGTAAATTGACCATTTAAATAGGTGGCACCTGACTTGCTCCACTTTGGAAGTAAATTTTTAAAAATTATTTTTTATTCATTTTTTTGGTTTTTTATATCTCTTCCACATATGAATCTATCCCATACCGCCCATCTAGCCCATTCTTTGTAACATAAAATAAAAAAAGAATGAAGGAGTGGAGGCCAGCAACAAGCAGCAAAATGGATTAACACATCAGTTGAATCTGAGAGCACATGCAATGTTGCGCACCCATAGTCTCCCACTGCTCCAATGAATCAAGGAGGGAAGTGCATACCATCAGCATTTTCTAACAAGAACAAGATCATAGGATTGTAGATTTCGGGCTGGAAGGGACCTCAAAGATCACCTACTCCAACCTTTCATTTTTCAACTGAGCCCCAGAAGGGTTTTGTCTTGCTCAAGATCATGCAGGTAGTACATAGCAGAGCCATACACAGCCAGGTCTTCTGAATTACCTTGTTCAATACTCCATATCAAAAGAATGCGCTTTCCTAGACAGAACAAAAAATTAGGACTTAGCAGTAATGAGCTCCAGTTATGGATCCACCAGTGATTAAAGATGTAGCCCTCAACAGGTCCCTTATTCTTTCCTTCCTCATTTGCTCTCTCCGTAAACTAGCAATAGGGACTGGATCTGTGATTTCATTAGCATGGCAGATTCCCTCTCCCAATGCAGATTGGCATTTTTTTCTGCAACTTATAGTGTGATGCAGCTGCCTAGAACATTGAAAGGTTAAATGACTTGCCTAGGGTCAACAGCCATTATGTTTTGGAGGGGGAACATAAGCTCAAGTCTTTCTGGCTCTCCCTATGTTGCCGCTATAAAGTAGGAATCCCAACTCCGTGTGTCTTCACTGGCTGGCCTCCATGTCTGGAAGGCTCTCCTGCCTTACCTCCATCTCCTGACATCTTCCGCTTCTCGGCTAAACTCCCACCTTCTACGAGAAGCTTTCCTGCTTCCCCTGGCTGCTAGCGCTTTCCCCCAGAGAGGAGCTCCAATTAATGCTGTCTATAGTTTGTTTGTACATAGCTGTTTGCATGTTGTCTTCCCCCTCAGACTGCGAGCTCCTCGACAACAGGAATTGTTTTTGCCTTGTATCCCCAGAGCTTTGCACAGTGCTTGACACAGAGTAGGTTCTTAATAAATGCTTGTTGCCTTAATAGGACTGGACTTCTATAAAACTTACACCAACAAAACAAATTTAGAGTTTCATGTTCGAGAAGGCGACATAAGAACAAAATATTATAAGTGGCTGCTGGCCTTACATTTTCACTGGAAGAGGCAATAGTGTACAGTGGAGAGTGTCCTGAGCACTGATTCTTACTCTGTGTGATCTTTAATCTCTGTGGGCCTCAGTTTCCTCATTTGTAAAATGAGCAAGTTGACCTTTAAAGGTTCCTTCTTGCTCTCAATCTGTCATCCCATAAATGATTCTTCTCCAGGTCGTATTTTAATGGACAAGTTTGTATGTCAAGGAACGGAATTGTACAACAGCATTGGGTGTTCAACTCATTCCCAAACTATTTTTTTCAAGGTTTAGTGTTCTATCAAGTACAAAATGTAGCCTCACTAAAACGTCTCAATCTCTAAAACATGTATGTGTTCCACAGGAGAGTTAATCGTGTTTTTCACTCATTTTAGCTTAAACAGAGCCCTCCGAAGGAACCACTTGATACCTAAGAGGACTCATGAGTTCTTTCAACAGTTTCTTTTCCTCTGAATCAGAAAACATCTTTACATGGACAGCTAGGTGGTGTGGTGGATAGAGCACCAGCCCTGAAGTCAGGAGGACCTGAGTTCAAATCCAGCCTCAGACCAAACACATGATACTTACTAGCTGTGTGACCCTGGGCAAGTCACTTAACCTCATTGCCCAGCCCAAAAAAAGAAAAAAGCTACCTTTTTACCCATACCTATCTTTCTGAGGGTCCCTGTTCTTTTTCATAAAGATGCTTTGGTTTTTTCAGGCAACTGGGGTCTGAGACCAGATTTGAGCTCAGGTAATCTTGACTCCAGGGCCAGTACTCTATCCACTGTGCCACATAGGTGCCCTGGTCTATACTTTTAAAATAAGATTTTATACCACCTGCAAAATCCATCAGAATACTCTCTTCTGAGGTTTGTAAAGTATTTTTCCCCCCTTAAACTATTCTCTCAAAATAAGCAAAATATTTCTGAGGCATGCGCAACATTTTTCTTACCTTCCAAAGGAATAAGGATTAGAAGCTACTTTAAAACCTCTGAAAGAGACAGTTTCAAAGCCTTATTCTCTTTTGCTAACAGTGCTCTGAATGAAGGGTCAATAAAATGCTCTGGGTCATACAATAGCTTAGGCATTTTAAACAACCCTAAACCCAGACAAAGTTAAGGCCCCACTGACTATTTCTAAGAATTAAATGGATAAGGGTCTACTGAGGCCCATAGCTCATTTTCTACATGAAGGCCCATTATAAGAGACACAATTCATAGAATATTCTTTAATATGAGAAAAACCAGTTTCTGGGACTGGAGCTTAGAAGCAGTGTGGAATGGAGGAAGGGTAACAGACTCCAGGAAAGAAAACAGATAATTTAAAAGACCTGGGTTCAAGTTTTGACTTCCCCATTTAGTAGGAGTACAAGTTCATTTCTTTGCTTTTTATCTATAACATAAGAGAGTTGACTAGATGATTTTTGAGGTGATTAGATTTCCAGATCTGATGTTCTATAAAATAAAGGGATGTTTTTGAGTTGTTGAAACCATAGCCAGACTTATTTTTAGCCAGAATGCTTTAAATTGGGCCTCAGATGTCTGATTTGAGAAACACTAGGACTTCACATCATAAAGCCCCCACCAAAAATGGTCTCTTTCACCTAGATGTTACATTGCATGAAATCTTGTAACTAGACATTTACTCCTTCGAGTTTATCGTGACCTTTCCAAGTATCCTCTTCTAAAAGGCCAGTAATGCTGGGAGAGTGGAATCATATAACCCTGGGCTAGATGAGACCCTAGGGATCATCTCATCCAGACCTACCATCTTACAAATGAGGAGACCAAACACCAAAGAAGTCAAGTCATGTCTTGGGTAGGACAGAGATCATCTAGGTCAAGATTTCTCAAACTTTTTAGTACCTAGACCCTGTTAAATGTTTAAAAATGATTGAGGACCTTCCCCAAAGAGCTTTTGTTTATCTGGATTGTATCTATTGACATTTACTATATTAGAAATGAAAATATTTTAGTATTATCATAAACATAGTTTTGACATTGCAGGCCCTATGAAAAGGACTCAGGGACTCCTGGGGTCCCCAAAGCACACTTTGAGAATTACTGCTCTAATTTCCTTATTTTACAGACAAGGAAATTGAGTTTTATAAAGGTTAAGAGGTATGGTAAATAAATGGTAGATCCAAGTCTAAAACTCAACTCCCCTAACACATTTAGTAGAAGCATGGTACATCGGGTTTGAGTCCTGAACCAGCCAGTTAACAGAGTGACCTTGAGAAAATCACTTTAGTTCTCTGTGCCTCAGTTTCTTCATCTGTAAAATGAGATTGTTGAACTAGATGATCTAAGTTATCAAGCACTGCAATAATCACACCTTAGTGTAAATTGATTTCCCCTCTACAGATCACTTTCTCTCTGTGATGAAAGGAACCTGAGGTTAGATGGAGCCTATGAGTAGGGATTGGGGATTACTAAAAAGAGAGTTGGAGAAATATATGTCATAAATTACACAATTTTGCCTGGGAAGAATGCACATTGTCAATTGAAGATGGAAACTTCTAAACCATAGATCTGACAGTCTTGATTCTCATGTATAATTTCTGATTCAGTCACTTAAATCACTGTATTATTACTGTTGTTATCTTAATGAATTATTTCAATTTCTGAAGACCTCAGTTTTTTTGGTGGTGGTTTTTTTTTCTATGTAATAGATGCTGCTACATAAATATTAAACTTAAAAAAGATAGCTATTGTAGCTTTTGTAACAGAGCATCCCTTCTCACATGAGGGCTTGGGTACAATTTTGAGGATGCCTCTCACATAATCTCTCTTCTTGTACTTGAACTCAGAGAAACCCTGGAAACGTCAACATGTGGCTCAGTTTTTTCTCCCCACAAAACGTCTCCACAGGACAGAGCCAAGATGGCGAAGTAAAAGCAGGGACTCTCTTGAACTCTCCTCCAAATACCTGTAAAAATGATTGTAAACAAATTCTAGAGCAGCAGAACCCACACAAAGACAGTGAAACAAATTTCCAGCCCAAGACAACCTGGAAAGTTGACAGGAAAAGTCCAGTCCAAACCGCACCAGCACAGACTGTACCCCAGCAAACCTAAAGCAGGCCTCAGGGGACTGAATCACTGGCAGCTGTGGCAGTGTCCAGACTTCTCAACACACAAATGCCAAAGACAACTTATAAGGTCAGTAGGAAAGGTCTGTCAGACCTGAATGCGAGAGGACCATATTCTGGCCACAGCCTAGTGCAGCTTCCAGAACTGTCAGCCCACAGATGGTAAGGGCTTCAAACAACTGATCAGAAGGAGATTACAGGGATCTCTTTGCTGGCACTGAGGCAGGATTCTGTTGCTTTGCCCATACTTGGACCTGGGTCACAGTCCTGGGGTGAAGAGGAGCACTGACATAACAGAGCTTGTGGAAGCAGTGGAGAAGGAACCCTCCTCACAGTTCCAGGGCAGAAAAGAGTTCTTGGGGTCACTCACAGAACAGAACACAGGCCAGGAGAGCATACCACCTTAGAAGAACTGAAAACTTACAGGTCCCTAGAAGTATTTCTGAAAACAGCTGCACAAAACCCCTAAAGCTTGGAACAGTACACCCTCCACACTGGAAGCAGAGACCTACTTTAACAAAGAGTTAACAAGTCAAGCAGTTGACTCGGAAAATGAGCAAACAGCAGGAAAAAACTCAGACTATGGAATCTTATTTTGGTGACAAGGAATATCAAAACATACACTCAGAGGAAGACAACAAAGTCAAAGCCTCTATATTCAAAGCCTCCAAGAAAAATATGAATTGGTCTCAGGCCATGGAAGAGCTAAAAAAAAAAAAAAAGACCTCTTACTTGAAAATCAAGTTAGAGGGGGCAGCTAGGTGGCAGAGTGGATAGAGCACTGGCCCTGGATTCAGGAGGACCTGAGTTCAAATCCAGCTTCAGACACATAACACTTACTAGCTGTGTGACCCTGGGCAAGTCACTTAACCCCATTGCCTAGCAAAAACCCAAAAAAGAAAAAAAAGAAAAAAAGAAAATCAAGTTAGAGAAGTAGAGGAAAAATTGGGAAGAGAAATGAGAGTGATGCAAGAAAATCATGAAAATTGAGTCAACAGCTTGCTAAAGGAAACCCAAAAAATACTGAAGAAAATGACACCTTAAAAAAATAGACTGGACCAAATGGCAAAAGAGGTTCAAAAAGCCAATAAGGAGAATGCCTTAAAAAGCAGAACTGGCCAAATAGAAAAGGAAGTCCAAAAGCTCACTGAAGAAAAGAATTCCTTAAAAATGAGAATGCAGCAAATTGAAGCTAATGACTTTATGATAAATCAAGACATTATGAAACAAGAATTAAAAAAATAGAAGATAATGTGAAATATTTCATTGGAAAGAAAACTGACCTGGAAAATAGATCCAGGAGAGATAATTTAAAAATTATTGACTACCTGAAAGCCAGGATCAGAAAAAGGGCCTAGACATCATCTTTCAAGAAATTACCAAGGAAAACTGCCCTGATTTTCTAGAACCAGAAGGCAAAATAGAAATTGAAAGAATCCACTGATCACTTCTTGAAAGAAATCCCCAAAGGAAAACTCCCAGGAATATCATAGCCAAATTAGGTCAAGGAGAAAATGTTGCATGCAGCCAGAAAGAAACAATTCAAGTATTGTGGAAACGCAATCAGGATAAGATTTATCAGCTTCTACATTAAGGGATTGGAGGGCTAGGAATATAATATTCCAGAAGTCAAACCAAGAATCACCTATCCAGCAAAACTGAGTGTAATCAATGAGAGGGGGAAGTTGATATTAAATGATGTAGAGGAATTTAAAGATACTTGAGAAGCCAAAGCTAAACAGGAAAATTGACTTTCAAATACAAGAAAGAAGAGAAGCATGAAGAGGTAAACATGAAAGACAAATCACAAGGGACTTATTGAAGTTGAACTGTTTATATTCCTACATGGAAAGATGATATTTGTAACTCATGAGACCTTTCTTATTGTTAGAGTAGTTAGAGGGAATATACACAGACAGAGGGCACAGGGTGAGTTGACTATGAAGGGATGATATCTAAAAAATAAAATTAAGGGGTGAGAGTGAGGATGTACTGGGGAGAAGGAGAAAGGGAGAGGCATAATGGGATAAATTATCTCATAAAAGAGGCAAGAAAAAGCTTTTGTAGTGGAGAAAAAGAGAGGGGAGGTGAGGAGGAAAGAGTGAATCTTACTCTCATTAGATTTGGCTCAAGGAGGGAATAGCATACACTCCCAATTGTATATGGAAATCTCTCTTACTCTACAGGAAAGTAGGCGGGAAGGGGATAAGAGGCAGTGTGATAGAAGGGAGGGCAGATTTGGGGAGGGAGTAATCAGAAGCAAACACTTTTGAGGAGGGACAGTGTCAAAAGAGAAAACAGAATAAACAGGGGCTGGGATAGGATGGAGGGAAATATGGTTAGTCTTTCACAACATGACTATTATGGAAGTTTTTTGCATGACAACACATGTATAACCTGTATCAAATTGCTTGCCTTCTCAATGAGGATGGGTGGGGGAGGAGGAAGAGAGAGAATTTGGAACTCAAAGTTTTAAAAGCAATTGTTAAAAATTGTTTTTACATGTAACTGGGAAATAAGATACACAGGCAATGGGATATAGAAATCTCTGTTATCCTACAGGAAAATAGAAGGGGAAGAAGGTAAGAGAAGGGGAGTGGTGGTGGTAGAAGGGAAGGCAGATTGGGGGAAGGGGGAAATCAGAATGCACTCCATCTTGGGGTGGAGGGAGGGAAGACACGGGGAGAAATTTTGGAACTCAAAATCTTGTGGAAAAGAATGTTGAAAACTAAAAGTAAATAAATTAATTAATTTTAAAAAGTACCCACAATAAGGTAGGTTGATTAAAATATGTTAGTCTAAGAAATGATGAGCAAGATGCTTTCAGAAAAACCTGGAAAGACTTAACATGAACTAATGCAGAGTAAAGTGAGCAGAACCAGGAGAACAGTGTACACAGTAACAGCAATATCGTATGATGATCAACTGTGGATGACTTAGCTATTCTTGACAATATAAAGATCCAAGACAATTCTTAAGAACTTCTGATGCAAAAATGTTATCTACCTCCAGAGAAATAACTGATGGAGTCTGAATGCAGGTCAAAATGTACTGTTTTTTACTCTGTGTGTGTGTGTGTGTTTTGGGCAGGTGTGTTTTCTTTTACAACATGACTAATATGTTTTGCATGACTGCACATATATAACTTATATCAAATTATTTGCCTTCTGAATGAGGGGGAAGGGTAGGGAAGAAAGAATTTGGAACAATTTTTAAACATGAATGTAAAAATTGTTTTTACATGCAATTGGAAAGAAAAATTTGAAGAGATGTTACTCGAATGGTTTCCCAGTCTTAGCATATCACTTAGAATTTATTTTGTGTAATTTTTAATATGTATTTATATGTGCATACGCTGTCTTCCTCAAATAGAATGTAAGCTCCTTGAGGACAGGGACTCTTTCATTTTTGCTTTTGTGTCTCCGGAGATAGCAGGTACATAGCAGGTGCATAATAGATCATTTTGATTGATTGATTGAGTTGGCTTTCAACTTCACATTGAAGAAGAGGGAGAAAACTGCTCACATACATCCACTTATCTGGAAACCACAGAAAATAGTGGGTATAACATGAAAAGACAATAATTTCAGTGGAGACAACCAGCTATTCACAGCAGATTTACTGGTTGAAGTAAAACATACAAGAGGGGGGGATAATTAAACTCTTGGATTTAGGTATCTATACACAAAGACATGAGTGCAGATAATAAACATGGTGAATTGTTCAGATGCAGCTTAGACCACATGTCCTCTAAGGTCTCTTGCAACTCTGAGATTCTGTGATCTCAGAAAAATCTAAATTGCAGGTGATCTAAAGGACAACCAAAAGCTACGCGGCAGATGTAAATGGACTGTAACAGATTGCTAGTGATTACTTGTGTGCAAGATGGGGCCCATAAGATTTCATCCAGGAAACGTGTCATGAGGAAAGAAATGACTTAGTTATGTAGTCAGAGTGAGTGATAACAGATGAATGGTGTGAGGATGGTTTCCAGGAAATGTTTCTATTTAATAATAAAACAAGACTATGAGCCATAACGGATAGGAAAATGACCTTGGAGTCAGGAAGATCTAGGTTCGAGGTCTGCCCCTGACACATATTGGCTGTGTGCCTACCTTCTTTAAGACTCTAAGTTACAGAACAGGTGGTGATCTGCTCTGGTGAGATCAGGGATCTGGTAAAAATTAAGTTAAAATAACCAGAAGGAGGCCTCCAGTGCATTAGGTAGGTGCTTTGTGGAGGACCACAGCTACAAAGGATGAGAAGATTGTTTTTGCAGCAACAATAATGACAACAACAAAAGAGGAGAAGGTACGGATGGGTTAAGATCGACCTCAGTGAGGGGAGTCCCCATGCTAGTAAGATTGTGCGTGTGACTAAGTATTTTCTCCTGGTAGTCCTCTTTCTACGATCTGATTTGTATGCTCTCCTTCTGACAGAAGGACTCTTCACTCCCAGAGACATATCCAGTAGTGAGTCAGTTATACAATCACATATGAAATGTCATTAATTTCTCATTGGAAAGTTCTCTGGGAGTCGTGAGACCTAGGTTCTAGTTTTGTTTCTGCCATACACCAGCTTTGTGACCTTAGGCAAATTGCTACATCTGGGGTCTGTTTTCTCATCTCTAATGAGGACATCGGATCGGTCTGACATTCTATGACTCCTATCTTTGCAGCATTTCATTTTTCCACATTCTTGCGGTTACCCCACACCTCCTGCCATCAACTGACAAAATCTTTTCAGTCTATTTTCACGCCTGCTATTGTCTTTCAGGCCTGCCCCCATCTTCACCTCCATTAAACAGATATCGCCCTATTTGTATTCTATTTTTTCTCCTCCAGAAATCCCACTGTCCAGCTCTGAGTCTGCTTTATTGCCTGTAAACATCCTCGAAGCTAGTGTGTCACAGTAAATGAAATGTTCTTCCATTTTTGTCATTAGATATTACGTTTAATCTGAATAAAAAATGTTTGCTAATGGGCATTCTGACCCACTTAGAGATGGTTTATTTTAAAGTGACCTACTCAGATACTTTTTTTTCCTAATGAGTCAGCATTCTTGTTGTGCTCTGAATGCCCCCAGATAGCAACGAAGCAGAAAGACTGTCAAGCATTGGCCCATAAATGATTCTAAATGCACCTATTATTTTGCTGCTTTTCTGCCCAGACTCCTCCTGCACTCCGTGTGCCATTTGAGGCTATCATAAACTTCAGGTTATCTTGCAGGAGATTGACCTGAGCCCCTAAGCATTAGGCTGGTCCTGGATTTCTTTAGCAAGTGATTAGGAGAGGAAACTCAAACTGATCTTAAAGAAATATTCTTTTCATGACCACAACAGGCGAGAAACATTGCAGCATTTTCTTCATACTAATTAGGCAGATTTTTATAATCCAGAAGGATTTCTCAGGCTCTGTATCTGTGAAGATACACACAGGAGGAAAAGATCCATCTGGCATACTCGGGTTCCAAAAATCAAATGTACAAATACGCTGTCAGGGAGGCATAGAGAGACACTGTTTCTGATGAAAACGATGAGGAGGCTTTGGGAGGGGGGTGTGGGGAGAAGCTCATTGTGACTCAACAGTGGAATATGGTACCCAAAGAAGCTTATTTGTTTGTGGGTTCCATTAATAAAATAGAATTTTTGCAGATAATATGAAGGTTGGGGGTAGGGGAATAGCATGCCTACTGGATGACAGAGTAAGGATTCAGAAAGATTTTGACAGGCCAAAACACTGGGCTGAATTCAAAAGATGAAATTAAAATGGGTAAGAGTGAAGTCTTACATTTTGGTTAAAAAAAAAATCAATGTCACAAGTACAAGATAGGGAGGTACTGTTTAATGATAGTTCATGTAAGAAAGATCTGTTGTTTTTTTTTTAAACTGGATTTCAAGCTCAATATGAGTCATGACTGTGATATGGTACCTCAAAAATGTAATACAGTCTTTAGCTTAATTACTGGAGCATAAGGTCCTGAACTAGTGATGGGCCTTAAGTCATGAAGGCTTAAGTTCAAATCCAGCCTTATGTAATAGCTGGGTGACTCTGAGCAAGTCGTTTAACCTCTCTCTGCCTCAGTTTCCTCAACTGTAAAATGGGGATAATAATAGCACCTACCTCCCAGGATTATTGTGAAGTTCAAATGTGATGTTGTTTGTAAAGCACATTGCCTGGCATAGAGGAGGTACTTTATAAATGCTAGTTACTATTATAATTATTATTATAACCCTACTGTACTCTCTATTGACCATACAACATCTGGAGAACTGTATTCAATTCTGATCGCCATGTTCTAGGATGGCCATTGATAAGCTAGAAAGCAGCTGGAGTCAGTCAGTCAACAAATATTCATTAAGTGTACATTACGTGCCAGGCACTAGAGATACAGAGGCAAAAAGTCCCTGTCCTCAAAGAGCCTACAGTCTAATGGGGGAGGAAACATGTAAACAACTATATGCGAGCAAACCACATATAGAATGAATTGGAAATAAGTGGGGAAGGACAGTCAAGACTAGAAATGGCCTGTTATTTTATGCCATCTGAGGATTAGTTGAAGGAATCAGAGATATTTGATGGTTATTCTTGAAAAAAATGACAGAGGTCTATGACAGCTGCCTTCAAATATTTAAAGGGGTATCACATAAAAGAAGGATTAGATTTAGGATCATAGATTTAGAGCCAGAAGATGCCTTAGAAGCCATTAAGTCCAACCAACTCGTTTTGCACATGAAATCCACGGAAGTTAAGTAACTTCTCCATAGTTATGGAGATAGGAAATATCAGAAGTAGGATTTGAACCCAGGTCTTTAGAGGCAATGTTATTTATACTTGCTCTGCTTCCCCCTAAATCAGGACCTCTAAGTGGGAGCTAGACTTTGGTTCTAAGCCCATGAATCTAACCCAAGATTGGAATTGGCTGCCTTGAAAGATTAAATTCACTTGATCATAGAGTCAGAGCTAGTACCTTAGAGGCCAGCTAAGCTCATCTTCCAATTTTACAGATGAGAAAACTGAGTCCAAAAGTAGTTGAATGACTTGCTTAAGGTTACATTGGCAGTAAGAAGCAGAGTCAAGATTTGAACCTTTTCAACTACTTGATTTCCACCTATTGTATGCAGTTCTGCCTTAGAGGGCCAAGTAGACAAATCTCATCCCTGTTCCATGTAGTTCAGGGGTTCTTAACCTTTTTTTGTGTGTGATCGATACCTTTATTCACCTATGGATCCCTTCTGAGAATAATAGTTTAAATACACAAAATAAAATACATGGAATTAGAAAGAAAACCAATGATATTGAGTTATCAAAGTTAAAAAAAGTTCATAGGCTTAAGGTTAAGAAAAGACCTCTCATTGGAGGTCTCTAAGCAAAGTCTGGATGATTACTCATCAGGAATATTGGGGGACTGGGAGTGATTTTTGATCAGACATGGCTTGCACTAGACTGCCTTCAGAATTTCTTCCAATGGTGAATTCTCTTTTCTGTTTCTTCAAATATCCTGTGACCAGATAAGAGAAATGTCATTCCCACTATCTCCTGCCCTGGTCAAACCACCTTTAGAGTATTGTGTTCTGTCCTAGAAGTCACATTTCAAGAAGGAAATTGACAAGAATAACCAGGGGACCCAGATGGAAAAGAAAAGTTAAATGAGTTTCAGTTGAAGAAATAAGGCATGTTTGGGTTGGAAAAGAGAGAACTCAGTGGGAGACAGTTCCTGTCTCCAAATGGTTGAAGCATGACTCCGTGAAAGGGGGATTAAGCTTGTGTTTGGCTCTAGAGGGCAGGACCAGGACTAACCCAGAGGTAGATTTTGCCTTGAATTAAAAACAAACAAAAACAACCCCAAACCTTTCCTTACAGTGAGAGTTGTCTAAAAGCGAACTAAGCTACTTCAGAAGATAGTGAATTCTTCCTCCTTGGAGGTCTGCAGGCAGAGGCAAGGTATTGTATTGGACAGGATGATCTCTGAAGTCCCATCCAGCTCTGATGATCTAGGATTTTTCTGCCTTTTATGAACTTCAGAACAAATGTTTCACTCAGGTTTGTTGGGTATCTTGATGCTTCTAGCTGTGAG
Organism: Phascolarctos cinereus; assembly: GCF_003287225.1. Taxonomy (NCBI): domain Eukaryota; kingdom Metazoa; phylum Chordata; class Mammalia; order Diprotodontia; family Phascolarctidae; genus Phascolarctos; species Phascolarctos cinereus. The sequence continues at coordinate 45,114,735 of NW_027555736.1, read as the reverse complement.
GGTTTTAACTTTTCAGTAGAGATTGACAGTGACTATTTCAGCTTTCGGGTTTAAGGGTCACAAATCATTTTGCTGACCCTGCTTGTCACCTCTCTAGTACTGATTCACTCACTCAAACCAACACACTTTTTGAGTGCCCGCTCTATTCATGGCACTGCTCTAGGCACCTCTAGGCTATCTCCAAGAAGTAGCTAACTTCTCCCTCCCCTGCATTCAATAACCTAACAACGATGATGGTTGTTGGCAGTCATAGTGCTACTTTTCCATTTCCTAAAAAGAAATTAAGTCTAGGCAGAGGCAGATGAAAATAGGAATTTTAAAAAAAATCCTTCCTGAACAGAAACTACCCTGCTTGGGAGCTATCCACTATTGTTAGTCTCCTAGCAACCAAGCACCCTTCATTTCATATTTCATAGGTATAGCTACTGCCCAAACCATCTGGGCAGAGCCTGGGAATCCATGGGGGTGGGAGAAGGCATGGAATAAAACCTTTCCCTCTCCCATTTTCCCTCACCCCCACTACAGGCCAAACCAGGTTATATGGCAAAGGTCTTCTGGAATGATGAAGTGAATAACTGAGCCTTTTGGAAATTTTGCTTAGAGGCTTAAAATTTAAAATTAGACTATTTCCTTCTTTGGAGTAAATGTAGGGACATTTAGGAACCTGATCTTCAAACTCTTTCACAAAACGTACTGAGAACCTTTCTCTTATTCCTCTAATAATTTTTTAAAAATGTATAGGTCACACTGAAAAGGATGAATCATCTCCCAGAAGTAAAATATGGGTCTGACTTAGCCTAGTACTGCCTCTGTGGTTGAGAGTTTCAGTTAAATACAAGAATCTGTCTGTCTTTCTGTGACTCCCTATCTCTCTCTCTCTCTCTCTGTTTTTGACTCTTTGTCTGTCTGTCTGTCTGTGTCTTTCTCTCTCTCTCTCTCTCCCCTGCTTCTCTCTGTCCCTTTCTCTGTCCATCTACTTCTTCCTCTCTCCGTTTTTCCCCATCACTCTTTCTCTTCTCTGCTTTCTACTCTTCCCTCTTCTCTCAGCCATGCATTGTTAATTGACATTGTAGCAATTTGAATTGTGGAATTCATTAACAGTATAATTCTCGTAACATGGTTCTCCTTTCATGCTAAAAGATGCAATAGAGGAGAGAGAAAGCTGCCTTCATTGTTCCTAGTAAGGAGAGAAGCTGAATTCTCTCAAGTAACCATAGACCTTCAAAAATCTTTCTTTCCCAAGTGTATGATAATCTCATCCCTGATTCGTGGGTCAGAAGATCAGCCTGATGGATAGAACATTTTTTTTCTTTTCTTTTTACTGTTTCAATGGGAATTGTTTGAACCTGGATTAGAAACCCTCAGGAGATAGTTATTGATCCCCTGTGGTTTATAGCATCTTTATAATTTTAATGGTGTACATCATAACCGTCACCATGGTTGTTCCAAATAAGACGCTAACAGCAGGAAATTGCAGGGTCTAAGGATACAGCAGAACTAGTTGCCTTTTGTCATTATTATCATCCCATTATCTGGTTTTCCAGACAATCTGGGTTAATACACAGTGATAGAGGTAAGAGTAACTGCAGAAGCAGACCTTCTCTTAATCATCATCAACTCCATTGGCTGGAAGCTACTATGGGTGAGCTCTGTTAGAATCCAAAGTGGGGAGGCTAGATATGCTGGTGGCGTGTTACTGGCGAAGGGTTAGAAAACTCCCCCTCCCCACCTTTGGGTAGATGACAGCCTGTAAAAGACAATATTTAATTCAATTTAATTCAACATGCATTTGCCATAGGCCAGGTACTATAGTAGACACTAGGAATACACAAACATAAAATTGAAAAAGTCTCTGTCCTTAGGTATCTTGCTTAAGGGGGCTGGGGAGGAAAGAAAAAGGAAACAGCATGTATGTAGATATTAAGTACACAAATGTATACAAAATAAATGCAGAGTGAATTTTTTGGTGGGGAACCACTGGGGGAAACAAAAGCTCCTCTTTGAACGTGAGACTTGAGCCCTGAAGCGAATTTAGGGGTTCTAAGAAGCAGAGATGAAGTGGGACTGTGAAAAATGAAGATAGATTACGAGTCTAGGGAGGGTTCCAGTCAAGAGTCCCAAATGGGAGACCCTGGAGACCCAAGTGCTAGTCTCAGCTCTGCCCTGAACTAGCTCTGTGACTTTGGTCAACTTACTTAATTTCTTCAGGTCTCATTTTCCGCATCTGGAAAATAAGATGATACTGAATCTCTCCTCCAATTTTATGAGACGAAAGCATTTTTTAAAAACATGTAACACCTACAGAAGTCATTACACCTGAGATAAAATGAAACCAGCTACTCTCAAAGGTACCAGCAAGAATTACAAAAGTGAAAACTGATCTAACTAAAAGACAGATTTCTGAAAATGATGGAATGTCTCTGCAAAGTACCCCTTTATGTCTTTTCAAAGAAAACCTGTTGACAAGAGTAGACCTTACAAAGAACAAGTTCTTCATTTAACTAGTCTCTAATACAGGCTTATTTTGTTTTTAAAATAATCAACCACAGAATGCCAATTCCAAACAGACCCCTTGCCTTTTTTAAAGAGGATCAGGAAATACTTCTGTGCCAAGGCCATGGAGAGGTGAACTTTTGGTGTAAAATGACATCCCACCTTATAAAATTTGAAGGTTGGTTTCCAAAATAAGAAAGAAAACAGATGAGAATGATTCAACTGTCTTCACAGGGAAGCCTGCAGATGCCTAAAATGCTGGCCCACTAGGAAGAGAATCCAGGAGCAGAGTCAGGCCTGTTCTCGATTTGCATCTGGAAAAGTGCAAGAATAGCTTCTACCCCACAGACTGCCAGGTGTAGTTACTCTCTGGGGGTAGCCCTCTGAGCAAAATAAAGAATAAAGAGCAAGCCAGGCATGGTGGAGCCACATAGCTTGTAAGCAATAAAAGCGAGGTAGCCTGCAGAGACATATAGAGAACATTAGATTTGGACAAAATGTCATTGGTAAGATCTGGTGCCTCTCTGGACCTTAGTTTGCTCATCTGTAATAGGGGAATTGATGCTATTTATATTCTGAAACGCCATACTTATCTCATTTCAGCTTAAGCTGCTTTGTAAACCATAAAATTACCTGATTCTTCAGAGTATAAGACTTCTCCTGGTTCTCCAGTTGCAAGTGTCCTCCCCCTACCTCCACCAAATTACCTTGCATTTACTACATACACATATTTCTTATCTACTGTATATATATATTATTCACCTCTTTTCCCTTCCAGCAGAATGTAAGTTCCATGAGGGCAAGGTCTTTTTGATTTATGTGTATGTTTACCCAATGCCTGTAACTATACTTGAATGAATGAATGAAAAAAGTATAACAGAAATGTGAACTATGTTTGAAGATGCTTATGTTGTCACACCACCAGGATTTTTCTTGGTTCCCCCTTGGGCACAGTGATGCCAAGGAAAGCTGTAATTTAGAATGACTTTTGTTTGTCATCATGACTGGATTCCATATCTTACTAAAATATTTTAATAAAATATGCACTTCCTCTCTGCCCACTCCATCTCAGTTCATGTCTTTGAAGTCAGAGCAATAGCTTTTGGATTCAAATCTCCTTATGAAAATCTGGATTTATTAGGTAAGACATCTGGAAAAAACAAAGGCATGTTACAGTGTAAATCCCAGAGAAATAAAAGAAAGGATTCAACTGCCTGATTATTCCTATCAAAACTCAGAAAAGAATTCACAGCCTTTCTGATGGAAGGGACATGGTTCTCCCATTGAGATATGACGGCCAATAAGTGGTGTGAGCTTTTCCCCCCAATGGCTCAGGAGTCATAACAACAACCCCTCTTGACAAGTAACCCCATAGAAACAAGGCAGCTTCAGACACAGGCTGGGATGTCGGACCAAATGATATTAATATGCTATCCTAAAGATTAAATGGTGGTAGCTGTTCTGCTCTTGACATTAACATAGCACTTCCTCTCATAAATTCCAGTAAACTACAGTGGTTTGCTGTGAAATATGTCTTTTAATCAAGGGGAAGAAAAGGAAGCAGCCACCAGAGGGAAATGAACTGGCCGGCCCAGATCACCTCCAATGTGGTGTTATGTGGAAGGGGTGACTTTTCTGCTGCCCCTCTACAAGCACCTCCCTAAGTTAGTGCAGAAGGAGGAAAAACTAAGAGGCAGGTTAGGGTCGCACCTACCAGGAAGGAGCAGGCACAGAGAAGGGAAAGGAAAGAGGTGTTTAGTGGACTGGATTATTTCCTTTTGGATTATCGTGTTGCGAGTGATGGGATTTGCTCAAGGAAGAGGAGGGACTCCTTGGAACCCTACCTGAAATCATGGTGTTGTTCCCGAGTCACTATTTGCAATCCGAGCGACTGGATGGGATTGTGTATGGAGGAGAAGTTTTTTTCAAGTCTCTTTATTATTTTCCGTAGTTAATGTTTTAACTTAAAACACAGGCAAGTCAGGAAATATGAAATTTATAATTCTTCTAGGAATTTAACGATAACTCTATCTGCATTTATTAAGGTATTTTTCACTTAATCAGCAATCTAAAACACTGCATATTAACCCAATATGTTATCAATATATCAGTGTTCTAAGAATCTCCAAAATATAAAATTTCATCTGGATATAAAATTCTATGAATAGAACATGTATTTGTTAATGTGCATGACATTATATATAGTATATTATATACCCTAAACAATATACTATATATATATATATGTATATAATAAGCTTATATTATATATAATATATGTGTGTGTATATATAGTATTTTGTGTATGCATATGTATATACATACACACCTACACACATACACCATTGAAAAATGGTGGTGCCACATCATGGTGTATAATGTTGCCATCTTAATGTACTAATGGGAGGCAATCCCATTCTCCTAGAAACTGTTTACACAGGCTGAAAGAGCTGTAAATATATACAGTATTTTGTTAGTATAGTTTTGCATTATAACTCTTCCAAGTCTCTTGGAAGAACTATACAAATTTTTCCAAATCCTAATTCAAATGAAAGGCAGGGTACTGGACCTGGAGTGTCGAGCAATCTGGTTTAGGATCCTGCTTCCAACATTTACAAGCTGAGTAACTTCAGGAAGGTAGCAACTTCCCTGAGCTTTAGTACCTTCATGTATAAAGCAAGGATGGGAACACCCAGCCTGTCAACTATCCCCCAGGGTTGTTGTAAAGATAGAATGAGACTGTGATTGTGTACAATCTGGAGTCAGAGGATCCAAATTCAAATCCTACCTTTGATGTTTGGTATCTATGTGACTTTGGCCAAGTAGCTTAACCCTGCTGGACCTCAGTTTTCTCATATGTAAAGTGAGAAGGTTGGACCAAATGACTTCATCTCTAAAGCCTATGATACAGTTCAAAATGTCCAACAGATAGTTGGTGATGCAGAACTGGGGTGAGGAGAAAGACTAGGGCTGGATGTATAGATCTGGAAATCAGTAGTGTAGAGTTAATAATTAAATTCATGGGAGGTGATGGGTGACTGAGTGAGAAAACATAGAGAGAAAAGGGTCCAAGACAGAGTCTTAGGGGAAGAGAGTACACTTATAAGGAAACTGAGGAGCAGTGAGACAGGTAGGAACCAAGAGAGAACAGTGTTAGGAAAACTCAGAGAAGAGCTAGTACCCAAGAGGAGAGATTGGTTAAAAGGGTCAGATGCTTCAAGGAGGTCAAGAAGGATGAAGATTCAAAAAAAGATCATTAAATCTGGCAATTAAGAGATTGTTGGTAACTGTAGAAAGCAGTTTAGGTTGACAGATGGAGTCAGAGGCCAGATCATAGAGAATTAAGAAGAGAGTGAGAGGAAAGGAAGTGGAGAGAGCATGTATAGAGATGACATCTTTCAGAGCATGGCTGAAAAAGGGAGAAGAGATTTGAGACAAAAGGTAGCAAGGATGATAGGCTCTAGTGAGAATGAGGATGACTGGGGCATGTCTATTGACAACAGGGAATAAATCAGGCGGTAGGGAGAGATTGAAGATTAGTGATAAAAGGAAGCTTATAGCAGTCAATTTTCTGAAGAAGACAGGAGCGGGTGGGATGAAGGGTAGAGAAATTGATTGGCCTTGATGAAGAGGAGGGCCACTTTTTAATCAGAGACTGGAGAGAAGGAGAGAATGAGGGATGATATCAAGAGGTTGTGAAATGGGAAGGGGAGAAGAGCTGGCTTACAGCAAAGCCTTTAACAGAAGACAGAGGCATGCGGTTCTTTCAGAAGCTTGAGAGGGAAAGAGAAGGTCTAGAACAGTTGGTGTGGTGGGAGAGAGAACCAATCAGGATGGAGTAAAAGGATTTTCTAGCTGCAGTAAAGAACCAGATGAGATTAAATAACAAATTTCTATTGGATTCAGTTAGTACATTTGCATGAATTTTTCTGACTTTAGCAGTGTGTGAGTGGGAGCAGAGGAGAAGGATGGTAGGAGTAAGCATCATTGGGATTTGACTAGTGATAAGATGAAAGAGCGAAGGAGTCAAGAATAGAGAACAATGTAAAACTGAACTGGCTAATTAGAGAATGGAGAATGGGAAAAGAGGAAAGTGAAACTAGAGTAAAGGTGATAGTCAGTGAGAGCACTGAAGGATGGAAAAATTGGAGATTCCAATCAAGTTGACAATAGGCTTAAGATCTGGGTAAGACATAGGGAGAGATGGAAAATAAGAGGAAATTGTGATGAGATAAAGAATTACTAAATTTTTCATCATAGATCTTTGAAACATTTGTGGATGATGGCAAGATCAAGGGTATCACTATACCCCTGAGGAGCTTGTTCTTTTGTTTAATATTGTATAGGCATAAGAGGATATCATCTGAAATCATAGTGGATAGAAATTCTCATCCCATCCTATAAATCCCCAGAGAAGAGGCTCTCTATGCACCTCAGCCTTCAATCCACGGGACAGACAGCTGAGTTCTTTCTTGTTGTGGTGGTTTCTCTTACTAGTATTGTCTTCTACTTGCACCTAACCTAGGAAAGGACTTCTAATGGAACCTAGGGGAGCCATTTAAGCAAGCAGCTCTCCTGTACTACCTAATATCTGCAAATGTAATGTCCTAAGCATAACTATGGATATATTCAGAACCATTGTTCTGAACACAATTGAGTCATCTTAGAGTGTAAGGGGGACTTTAGAATGAATATCTTCTGTTGTCCACCTTTGGACCAAGCCGTCCCCTTGCTGATGCAGCATCTTCACGGAAATGGCCAAATGTGATACTTTGTGATCTTTTCTATCTATGTCTTTATGTAGTTTGAACTAAGAGTGGAGTCAAATTGATTAGATGACCTTGCTTGCTTGTAGTTTTTATCTAAGATAATGTCTGTGTAATTAAGGTATAATGCACTATAAAATATAATGCAGTTATAGAGCTGGCCTAGCAGATCTGTAACATGTCTCTGAGAGCCTGCATTATAATAGGAAAATGGAGAACTGCCACCCACTACTTCTCATTGACTGGAAGATTTATGGACCAGAGTAGGAACAAATGATATGCTCTTGAGACATTTGCTTTTCTTCAAAACTGAACTCTTTACAGTATCAACAAAACTGTCTTACTTTGAATGAAGCCTATGAAACAAGAGGCAACATCTTACCTTATGCCCCTTTAAGGAGGAAAAAGAACAAATATAATAGGTAAATAAAATGCTTTTGTTTTGTGTTCTTTTCTTGACTTCCTATCCACCACAGGTGCACCGGCTTTGGCCTTCTCTTCCTTCCTTTATCTCTTCTTCCCTCCCTCTCTTCCTCCCTTTCTCCCCTCTTCTCTTCTCCCCTCCCTTTCCTTATTCCTTCCATTCTTTACTTCTCCCCTTCCTTCTTTCACTCTTTTTTTCTTCCTCCTTCCCTCCCTCCCCTTTCGAATATAGTTTTACTGACTACAATTATCTAATTCTACTGATTTTACTCCGCATCACTTCATATAGGTCTCTCCATATTTCCTTATATGCCTCATATTTATCATTTTTATGGTTACCACAATATTCCGTTACATTAATATACCATAATTTATTCAAGCCATTCTCCAATTGCTGGATATATAGCTCATTCCCAGTTTATTGCTATTACAAATGGAGCATCTATGAATATTTTCGTTCAGATAGGTCCTTTTTTCATTTTTATGATGTTTGGGGGTTAGAACCCTAGCATTATAATCAAGCAATGAATCAACAGGCATTTATTAAATACTCTACGTTCCAGGCACCTTGCTAGGCACTAGAGATACAAGTAGAAAGAATGAAACAATTCCTACTTACAAGGAACTTACATTCTAAAGGAGGAGATAACAAGGACAATAAAAGTATGTATAGAATATAAATACAAAGTAGTTAAATATTAGGCATTTATGGAAGGAGGGCAGTGGGAGTTGGGGGATCAAGAAAGGCTTCATTTAGAATGGAGGGGAATGTGGATAGGTTACAGAGGGTCCATGAATCTGAGTGGGGAAAAATTACATCTTTATTTTCCCTAGCCTCTAATTAAAATTGACCATTTTTTCCATTATGAATTTTTAAAGTCCCATTATTCTAAGATGGGGTTTGTAGTTACACCAAACTGCCAAAAAGGTCCATGACACACACACACAAAGGGTTCGAAACTCCTGTTGTAGAAGACTGTGCTTTGGCTGTGTCTTGAAGGGAGAAATGGATTTTATGAGGTGAAAGTGAAAAGGGAGTGAAAAAGAGATGGAGGATGGAGGGTCACGTGAGAGGAACAGAGAAGAAACCAATTTGGCTAAATCAGAGTGTGCAGGAGAAGGAATAATGAGTAATATGAGTCTGGAAAGATAAGTTGGGCCAGGTTGTGAAGGGCTTTAAAAGCTAGGATTATCTCTTTTCCAAGAAGCAGTAGGGAGCCGTCAGAGTTATTGAGTAGGGGAGTCACATGGTTGGATTGGTTCTTAAGAAAAATCACTTTGGCTGCAGTGTGTAAGATGGGCTGAAGTGGGGAGAGATTTGACGCAGGAATTAAGAGGCTGTTGCAGTAATCTAGGTGAGAAGTAATGAGTATCTAAACTAGATGGAGCTCAGAGGTGAGATGTATCGACAAGACTTGGGATTGCATGTGAGGGGTAAGAGGGAAAAGCCGAAGATGCTTCTGAGGCTTCAAACCTTGTTGCTTAGTAGGATGGTATACTCTCAACATCAGGCCGACTGGACTATTTACTTTTCCCTGAGTTCGTTCGTGGCCTCTGGCACCTCCAGCCACTTCCAGATGCCATCTCCCATTCTTGGAATGGACTCCTGACATATTTCTCTCTACTCTTTCAAGACCCAAATGCTATTTCTTCTCTCTGGTACTTTTCTTGATCCCATCAGCTAAAAATTATCCCTTCCCCCTCAGACCAATCATGCCACTCTTTTTAAAAAAATGTGAGTCGGGGCAGTGAGGTGGTGCAGTGGATAGAGCACCGGCCCTGCAGTCAGGAGGACCTGAGTTCAAATCCGGCCTCAGACATACAACACTCACTAGATGTGTGACTCTGGGCAAGTCACTTAATCCCAATTGCCTCACCTAAAAAAAAGGGAATAAAAAAAATATGAGCCCATCCCCTCCCCAAGCTTGGGGTGGTTTTCCAAAGGATAGCTTGGTAATGCTGAGTGTCACATATTCTTAAGGAGATATGACTCCTGATTCAGATACCTCCAAGTTGGGAAACTGCGTATGGTGGAGACTTCAGAAGCAGAGTCCAAAAGAGATGGGGGGAAGACAACAAGTCAACTTTTAGATGGTAGACAGGAGATCACCCTGAAGTCCCAGCAGCATAGGGGAGCTAGCCCTTCCTCCAGTGTGTCCCTTAGTTATTTATGCTTGCACACTCAGAGACTGCTAGGAAAGGATTTCCCAATGACTGATATAAGATTTTGTCTCATTTCTGAAGAGCTCATTTACTCTAATGGATTCTTTTGTCTTTTCTATTCTGTGCAACTTCTCTGATTTCTGTTTACTGTTGGCTTGGATAAATGAGTTTGCTCACTGTCTGTCGTGTGTGTGTGTGTGTGTGTGTGTGTGTGTGTGTGTGCGCGCGCGTGCGCGCACGCCAAGTGTTTGGTGACAGGGAGCTCAGCTGGTGGGAAAAGCTAATTGTTATGTTCCCCTTTAGCACCCAGGGAAAGCGGTTCTTCCCTGGACTGCCAACATTCAAGGTGTGGTGGAAAAATAGAACTCTAACCCAATAACCTTCTTGGAGACGGACGAGTGCAAGAATGAGCACCCATCCACAGCCTTCCTCTTGTTCCTTACAAAGTCAGAAATCCCAGTCTCCCTTAGAAACATGGTGGTCCAGAACCCTGATCAGGAATCTATCTATCTATCCCAGCTCCATATGGGCCAGCTTTTATATATTAGATAGGTATCCATATTTATTACAAAAAGAAAAAAGAAAAAGTCATGTCTTTCCTAATGGCTTACTCCTATACTGACTTGTTTTGAAGCTCTTGTGTCCCATGGCTCATCTCCCTCTGGGTTATAAGCTCCTTGAGGTCAGGGACTGTGTATTTTATCATCTGTTTATAACTAGTGCTTGACACAGTACTACGTGGGTCCTCAATCTTTTTTTTTTTCTTTCCTGAAATATCACCTCCCCCAGCCAGAAGCAATCTCACCCTCCTCTATATTCCCATACCATTTTGCCTCTACTCAGCCTTTATCAATTACTACCTTCTTCTTCATGTCATATATATTTGCATGCGTGTCATCTCCACTCCTAGATTATAAACTTTTTGATGCAGAAATATGCTGGAGGCATCTTGAGCAGGTTTCAAACAACCAATTACTAAGTTTTCAATTTGAGCATTTACACCTCTGAAATCAGCAAATGCTATAAATTAGGGCTTTTTTTTTTTGTGGATTGTCCAGACTTAAGAAAGTGATGGAGAAAATGTTGCTAATGCGAATTAAAGTTAAAAGTGTGTCGTGTATACTTTTTTTGGAAGGGGCAATTATTAAACATTTACAATACATTCTGTGTTGAGGAGTCTTTGTGTCTCCCAGCACCTTATATTGTGGTTTTCTCATAATAGGTCCTCAGTAAACATTAGTAAACTGAATTAAATTGAATTGGGAACAGCTTCCTAATAATTATGGCTACACATAAAAGAACCTGGCTACCTTGGGAAGAAGGGAGTTCCGCATCACTGGAAATGTACGCACAAAGTCTTGGTGACTATCTGGTACTGAAAGGTTTAAAGGATTTTTGTACAATTGGGATGTTTCACTAGATGACCCCCAACTTCAGCATTTTATGATTGTATCATTATTGTGTGGCTTCCACTGTAACTGTGGGATTTACAAATGGGTAAATATGTGTCAGTGTCTGTGTGTATAAATTTATATGAGATCATGGTACAATCCAGCTGGGGATCACAAAGGTACTTGATTCTAAAATGTTCCCTCTCAAATATGCTAATTCTTCATGCAGTGATTCTAGTATCAAATTTCAGAACTAACCTTTGTTCCTCCAGAGGCTAATCTTTTGACAGTTATTTTTGTATCTAAATCCTTCTTCCAGCAATTTAAATAATATAAAAATCCTAGCTAGTTTTCAGTTGTGGGGTTGGGGAGATGTTTTTTTTTTTAAATCAGATAAATTATTTCATGGAAACCAGCCACTTTTCTTCGTTCATTTTAAACTCTATGGGGAATCTGTCTAATTCTCTCTTAGGATGAAGCAGGACAGGCAAGATAAGGTATCCTGCAAAAGAGAAACAGAAAAGACGAAATGGAGTAGGAAGGACCAGGCATCAGGAAGCATTATCTAATAAAGGTTAGAAAGAGGAGATGGAAGAAAAATCAATGAAGAACTGGGAAAGATAGAGAAAAAAATGTTATGGCTTAAGTTCATTTAAAGCCATGACAAATAGAGCTAGGCTGAGGTTACATGGATAAGGCATAATATAGTCCATTTTCTTTTTATGCGACATCCTTAGGACTCAATAAAACATGTAACATAAAAGAGTCCAAAAAGAGAAGCAGTTGTAGCCTTGGACAGACTACAAAGGTAATTAGAATGATTTAAAATAGTTACAAATATGATTTCATATGCAGCAGTTTATTTCAAAATGATTTACAAATTTGTTGAGTCGCATATTTCCTAGTATACTATAGTCTCCCTCTTTTGTATTGCAGCAGGCAGTGCCAACTTTCACTTTCATAGAAATGAATCCTGTGCCCAAGATGGTGGCTTGCTCACCTTTAAGTGACAGGTGCCTTGTCCCAGTGTGGAAGCCAGCAATGACTTTTTCAGGGGTTTATCCATACTCAGGCTCAGTTAGTGCCAGCCCTCCCCCACAATGGGATACATTTTCTACCTCAATAAATGCAGCTAAGGTACTACTCTGGGAGCTTTACGACAGCTGGCTCCCCACCTTCCCCATCCCAGTGCTGCTCAGGATAGAATGATGGTAGATAAGAACAGAGAATTATTTGCATGCTGCTAGCTAAATTTGTCATTTAAAATCATAGGGACTTGATGAAATGGCTTACATTTTTCCCTGTTCACATATGCAGGGGAGATACTGGTCCTATCTCCCCTTTTCCAAATGTACATGCTCTGAGCATCCTGTGAGTAGCAGTGGTGGATAGGCTGTGATGGGGGAGAAGGGGCTCAGCTAAGTGAATGGACTGGAAGGATCATTACAGTTTTGTTGTGAGCAATTTATTCTGCCTTCCTTTTCTCATTCCGTGGGCCATCCCCCTCTTCTCAGGTTGTATAGCCAAGGCACATGACACAGCTGTGTAACAGGTCTCCCTGGCTTGGAACATACATGTACAGATATTTGCTGCCTTCCTGTGGAAGACTGCATGGAAATTTGATCATGCGCAGATATCCACTATCCATTTCTGTTACATATGACACACCACTGGGTTGAGTGCCTTTGATTGGTTGCTGAGCCAAAAAAGCTGAAAATGAAGGATGCCACACCTTGTAGAAGATGTGGTCTCCAGCTCCCAAGAAGACAGGATGTAACTCCAGTGCACAGTAGAAGAAGAAATGTTCCTTCCTTACCTTGGCATACATGCAGGGCCATGGTCCTTTGGCTCCAGGTCTTCATTCAGAACATGGATTCAACCACCAAGACTTGTACTGGACCCACCCAGCTACCACGCTTCTTCCTTTGGGCTTTCTCCCCTCTAGCATCTATCATGCAAATATCAGTAGGTCCTAGAAGGTCTGTGAGTGCTGGCAATGAGGGCACCATATATTGAAGTGGTTGCCATTGCAACAGCAAAAAGAAAAGCTTTGGCATTGGAGAAGAAGGCTACTGGAAAGAAGATAAGGCTTGAATTGTGCTCAGTGGAAATAAAATGTGAACTGGCTAGTTGGCAGCCCTTGAAAAAAACTATTTATGCACTGAAGAAGTTTGACTCTGAGCATCCTGACTGTAGTAGTAGCGATAAAATTCAGGATTCTACTCTAACCATTTTATGACTTTGCTTAGCATTATGGGAATAAACAATTTTTTCCATACTTATTCACTCTTGTACTTTGGGTACCTTTTTAACTTTCTCCCCTTCTCTGGGAAAAGCCCAAACTAGAGCCAAAAGCAACATGACTATTAGCAACTTTTCTCCACAGGCCAAGGTGAGGATGTGAGGAAAGAGAGATGTCACAGTTAGGGGCCTACCTTCCCCCACAGCTGAACCCTAGGGTAGCCTCAACAGCAAATACAAGATAGGGATTGTGACATTAGCTAGTGGTGCTGACTAGCCACCGTGCTAAGGCTGGTGGACTTACAAGTCTACAAAGGTGGGATGAAAGAGATAGGGCAATTGCCTCTCCCCCTTCTCTGATAGGGTCCCTAAGAACACTTGTTTTCCTGAAGGTCTGATGGATTGAGAACTGGAAAGGTCCTTCAAGATCATCCAAACTCTTATTTGATAGAGGATGAGGAAACCGAGGCACAGAGAGCTGATGATTTATTCAAGGTCACGCAGGGAATAAATAGTAAATTCAGGCTTCATATTCAGGTCCTCTGACTAAATCCAGTGCTCCTGGCTTTCTGCCATGCCTCCTTCTCCAGATGTGAAGAGTGATGATGTCTCAGCCAGTATACCAATTATTAGTTTATGAGGCTTCCATATTTTTTCCTCCAACCTCTCATAACTAAGTGTGTGAAAGTTTGCATTTTAGAAATATTTTTGATATATTGGAAAATCACTCTTCTGAATGAACCACTTAGTATTATTATCTCCAAGTGGAATAAGAAACCCTTCAGTGGTGATACTGAGCAGGGCTGAAATCAATATTCTTGGAAATGCCTGGAGCCCATGTGTCAGAGGCAATGCAGTTCAAAGAGCTCTGGTTTCTTTCTGAGGATGTCACCCTTCTCTTGGCTAGAGCTCTCACGTACAAATCTGGGAAAGTCTTTCAACTAGAAATCCACTAGCTCTGTAAAAAGCAACGCTATGCGAATGTAGGGTATTGTTAAGAAAAGGAAACATAATGACCATTTATTTTGATTTTTTTAAACAAAATTTAATTTTTTTATTTTTAAATTTTATTTTTATTTTCCCCTGAGCAACCCTCTCCCTCCCGACAGTAGCTGTTCCAAACTTCTCTCCTCAAGCTCCCTCCACCCTCCCTCTCAACAGAGGACCATGCCTCCTACATTACAGAGAAAATAAAGACCATCTGTCACCAGCTCCCTTCTCTCCCCTACTCCACATTGCAAAAGCCATCTCCATCACACCCCTCTCCTTGCCTTCTTCTTTGTTCTGGCCTAAGGAAGAAGTGGTCTTTCTCTTTGCCAAGACCTAATTCCTTTACTTGGAACCTAAAATCTCTTTCCTCCTCTCTCCTCAGACAGTTTGCCCTTCCTATTATTCCATCCCCTTTTTCATCCTTAATTTCTGCTTATCTATAGTCTACTTTTCCACTACTTACATTCTTAGCTCTCCCCAATCCTTAAAAAAATAGCTTGGATCTTCCATTCCCTCAAATTATAGTTCACTGTTTCTCCTTTCATAAGCAAACACCTGTATAACCTGACTCCCAACCAAGCTGAGCAGGGAAAAGGCAACCCAGGGCTTCCTCCTGCCTGCAAAATGTTTCTCTGGATTAGAGGAGGGAAAGCTGACAGTACTGGGGTAGAGCTGGTGCAAGAGACTCAGAGAGGAGAGACGCTCTTCCTTCTTGCTTAGACTTTCTTTAGGACAGACTTCAGACAGACAGACAGACAGGCTTTGAGAGGCAGACGTGAGGGGAATCCAGACCCTCAACACATCCTTGATTTTTTTGAGATTTATCCTTTGGGTGACATCAGGGCTTTTCTATTGGTTGAACCAAGATCTCATCTTGTTCCCAACACAATAGTTCATTCATTTGTGTGTGTTTTCTGGTATATTCTAATTGGTATAACTAACTTCTTTGATTTATTTACTAGGGCAGCTAGGTGACACAGTGGAGAGAATTCCACCCCAGAGTCAGAAGGATCTGATTTCAAATTCAGTTTCAGAACATACAGTAGTATATATAGTATATACCTACCAGCTGTGTAATCTTAAGGAAGTTACTTAACCTTCTCTTTGTCTGTGTCCTCAACCGAAAAAATGGGTACAAAAATATCTCCCAGGTTTGGTGTGAGGATCAAATGAGATATTTATAAAGTACTTAACACAGTGTCTGGTCCATAGTAAGCACTATATAAATGTTAGCTGCTGCTACTGCTGCTACTATTGCTACTACTGCTGCTACTACTATTACTACTATTACTGATTCTGCTGCTATTACTATTGCTGCTGCCACTACTACTATTAATGAATCTACTCATAATTTACTATTTGTGATGGTCTTTTCTGTAACTAGGATTTAGTAGTGAGGAGTCAAGCCTGCAAGTGTAAGCTTGATGTTATCCTATTTCTTTCAGGGATAGTAACCAGGGAAACCAGTGGATTTTGGATTTGACCCTATAAAGAGTGTGCCGCTAGACCAGCAAGGGGACAGATAGTTATAATTCCAGTCTGGTCAAGCCTCTCTTGTTCAGAGGAGAATGGAGTGGGCAGTCTTGTTACCCCTTCTCCTGCTTTCCTCAAGGCATGAATCACAGTCTCCCTTGGAGAAAAGTGGGCAAGATTTCAGAGATATCTATCTATGCCTTCCCATGAGCTGTAATTAGCAAACTCATGTGGACACAAATAACTTACTTGGGCAGCACAGGCTTTACACCTAGCAAAAAACTCTATCCTAGGTGCATCTTATTTCCTCACTTGCTTTTAAACTTTTAACTATCCAGGTTTTGTCCTTGACACTGGGCTAAAACTACCCTTTCCAAGATTTTCAGATATGCCTTAATTGTTCAATCCATTTGCTTTTTCTTTGGCCTTTTAGTTTTAGTTTCCTCAGCAGCTTTTGACAGTGTTGTCCAAGAGTTGTCCTTCCTTGTGACATTGCACTCTCCTCATTCTCTTACTCTCTATTGACCTTGCTATTTCTGTTATCTTTCCTAATAATCTCCAAAATGTGAATACTCCTCAGGGCCCCATCTTGAGTCACTTTCTCTTTTCACTCTGCCTTATCTGTCTTGGTGATCTCATCAGTTCTCCTGGGTGTGATTATCATATCATAAAATTGTTCTCAAATCTCCATATCCAGCCCTAACCTCTCTCTTGAATTCCACTGTCCCACATATTACACTGGCTGCTGGATAGTGCCACCTAAATGCCCCCCTGAAATGCCCTGAAATGAAACATTTCAGTCTCATGCACAAAATACTACTACAGTAGCAGTAGTAACGGTAGTAGTAGTAGCAGCAGCAGCAGTAGTAACAGTAGTAGCAGCAGCAGTAGTAATAGCAGTAGCAGCATCTTTCCCCCAAACTCATCTCATCTCATCTTTTTCCCTGAACTCATCCCTACTCCTCACTTGCCTATTTCTGTTGAGGACACCATCATCTTTGAATTTATATAGGCTTACAACAACAAAGAAATTCTTGACTCTTCTATCTCCTTCACACTCGATATCCAATCAGCTGTCAAGCTTGTTTTTTTAATCACATCTCCACAACATCTCTGGAATCCATTCCCTATTCTCCACTGACATGGCCACCATCCAAGTTCAGGTCTTTTCATTTTTCATCTGGAACACTGGTGTTTTGACTTCTACTCTCTCCCTCCTCCAACTGGTCCTTCACAGAGGTACCAAAGTAATCCTCCTTAAAGCATGAATCTGATCATGGCACTTCTGTGTGAGACCCTCAAGTACATCCCTAGAGCTTCTCAAATAAAGTAAACTCTTCAGAAGAGCATTTAAAGCCCTTTGTGAATCTGTTCCCACCTACCTTTCCGGCTTTATTTCACATCCTGTTCATATGCTGTATGTTCCACCCACACTATACTTGCTATTCCCCAAACTCTTCTGTCGCTTTGCATGAAACTATTTGGGGAGTGGTGCTGATTAGAAGTCCTTGATTCTGGTTGGTGAGTTTATGAGGTGAGTAGCCTTACAATCACAGGGTCCTATTGAGAGCTAGAAGGGAACTTCAGGGTCAGTTTTCTAGTTGTTTTTTTGTTTTTTTGTTTGTTTTGTTTTTGTTTTTATTCTGTTTTGGCTAGGCAATGGGGGTAAGTGACTTGCCCAGGGTCACACGGCTAGTAAGCATCAAGTGTCTGAGGCCAGATTTAAACTCAGGTCCTTCTGACTCCAGGGCCGGATGCTCTATCCATTGTGCCACCTAACTGCCCATAGAGTCAGTTTTCTAGAGGAAGAAACTAAGGCACAGAGAAAGGTTGTGACTTGCCCAGGATTATACAAGTAGTAGTTAACAGGACTTGGAACTAGGTCTTCTGACTCCAAGTATAGAAGGCTTTCTGCTGTATGCTGTTGCCTCTTTGGTTTGGGATTTTTGATTATATCTTCCTATGAGAGGTATCAGTCAGTCAGAATGCATTTATTAAGTGCTTACTGTATGCCAGGCACTGTGTTAAGTGCTGGGGATACAAAGAAGGGCAAAAGCAGCCTCAAGGAGCTTATATTGTAATGGAAAAGATGTAAATAACTATGCACATGTGATATATATATATATAATATATATATATATATATATATATATATACATCTCATGTGCACGCGCACGCGCACACACACACACACACACACACACACAGAGAGAGAGAGAGAGAGAGAGAGAGAGAGAGAGAGAGAGAGAGAGAGAGAGTAAATGGAAGTTAATCTCAAAAGGAAGAGACTGGGGACTGAGGTAACCAGGGGAAGCCTCATGAACAAAGTGGAATTTGAACTAAGTCTTAAATGAAGTTAGGGAAGTTAGGAGCCAGAGGAGAGGTGGGATGCTATTCTAGGCAGGAGAGTCAGTCATTGCAAAGGTGTGGAGTCAGGAGATGTAGTTTCCTGTGAGAAGCAGGAAGTAGCCTAATGGAACAGGATTTTAGAGTACTTGGAAGGAAGTAAAGTGTAAAATTCCCATCCCCCAAAATGGTAGGATTTAACAGAAGCAGAAGAGATTAAGAGGAGGTGGAAAGAATACACAGAAGAACTATGCAGAAAGATCTTGACATCACTGACAACCATGATGGTGTGGCTACTGATCTAGAGCCATACATCCTGGAGAATAAAGTCAAGTGGGGCTTAGGAAGCATGACTAACAATAAGGCCAGTGGAAGTGATGGAATTCCAACTGAGTTGTTTAAAATCCTAAAAGATGATACTCAATATACTAGCAAAATTGGAAAACACAACGGCGGCCATTGGACTGAAAAAGATCAATTTACATCCCATTCCTAAAGAATGGCAATGCCAACGAATATTCAAATTACTAAACAATTGTGTTCATTTCACACACCAGAGAGTTGTGCTTAAGATTCTGCAAGCTAAGCTTCAGCAATATGTGAAGCAGCACCAGAAGAGCAGTCTGGCTTTCAAAGAGGCAGAGGAACTAGAGACCAAATTGCCAACATTTGCGGGAATGCAAGGGCATTCCAGAAAAACATCTACTGCTTCATTGACGACATTAAAGCCTTTGACTGTGTGGATCACAACAAAATGTGGCAAGTCCTCAAAGCAATGGGAATACCAGATCATCTTACTTGTCTCCTGAGGAACCTGTATGTGGGCCAAGAAGCAACAGTTAGAGCCGAACATGGAACAACCCATTGGTTTAAGATCGGGAAAGAAGTACGACAAGGCTGTGTATTGTCACCTTATTTATTTAACTTTTATGTAGAGTACATCATGTTAAATGCCAGGCTGGATGAATCAAAAGCCAGAATTAAGGTTGCTGGGAGAAATAGCAACAATCTCAAATATGCAGACAATACCACTCGGATGGCAGAAAGTAAAGAGGAATTAAGAGGGTAAAAGAGAAGAGTTTAAAAGCTGGCTTGAAACTTAACATAAAAAAAAACAACTAAGATCTTGGCAACTGGTCTCATCATTTCTTGGCAAATTGAGGGAGAAGAAACGGAAGCAGTATCAGATTTTATACTATTGGGCTCTAAAATCACTGCAGATGGTGACTGCAGCCATGAAATTAAAAGAAGCTTGCTCCTAGGAAGGAAAGCTATGGCAAATATGGACACGTACTAAAAAAAGCAGAGATATCACCTTGCCAACAAAGGTCCTTATAGTCAAAGCTACGGTTTTTCCAGTAGTGATGGATGGCTATGAGTCAGACTTTAAGGAAAGCTGAACACCGCAGAATCAACATTTTCAAATTGTGTTACTGGAGAAAACTTTTGAGAGTCCCTTGGACAATAAGGAGATCAAATCAGTCCATACTTAAATAAATTAATTCAGACTATTTACTGGAAGGTCAAATATTAAAGCTGAAGCTTAAATACTTTGGCCACATGATAAGAAGTTGGGACTCATTGAAAAAGACCCTGATGTTGGGAAAGATTGACTGAAAAAAGAAAAGGGAATGGCAGAGGATGAGATGGATAGATAGATGAACATGAAACTGGACAAACTTTGGGAGGTAGTAAAAGATAAAGGGCCTGGTGTGCTATGGTCCTTTTGGTCATAAAGTCAGACACTACTGAACAACTGAATGACAACAAAGTGTAAGATGACTACAACAGTTGAAATGGGTCAGATTGTAAAGGACTTTAAATGCCAGGCAGATTATTTATTTGGAAAAAGTAGGGAGCCACTAGAGTTGAATAGGGGGGAAGACAGGATCCAATCGATGCTTTTGGAAGATCACTTTTGTGACTAAGTAGACAGTGGATTGGAGGGGGGAAAAACTTGATTCAAAGTGACTTATTAGAAAGCTACTGAAATAATCCAGGTGAGATGTGATGAGGACTTGTAAAAGGGCGATATCTGCATGAGTAGAGAGAAGGGGACCCATACAAGAAACATAAAAGTAGAAATGACAGGATTTGACAACTGATTGGATATTAAGAGTAAGACAGAATGAAGAGTTGAGTGTAATATTGAGGTTTAAAGCCTAGGTGACTGGGGAAAATGGTGGCACCTTTGGTAGTAAGAGGAAAATTGGAATGAGAGGAGTGTTTGATACAAAATAGAACAAGTTATATTTTAGACATATTGAGTTTCAGATGTCCACAGAGCAGTCAGTTTGAGATGTCCAAGAGGCAAGTTGGTGATGCATGACTATAGCTCTGGAGAGAGATTAGGGCTAGATATGTAGTTCTGGCTATCATCGGCATACATACGATAATTGAACCCATGAGAGTTGCTGTGATCATCAAGGGAGATTGTATGGAGGGAAATGAGAAGAAGTACACAAGACAGAGCCCACGATTATTCAATCGGGCATGATTTGGATGCAAAGCAGACTAAAGAATGGTCAGACACATAGGAGGTGAACCAGGAGAAATCAATGTCACAAAACCTAGAGTGAAGGTGATGATCAATAGTGTCAAAGGCTACAGAGAAATCAATAATGATGAGGACTAAGAGAAGGTCATTAGATTTGATAATTAGAGATCATTGGTGACTTGGGAGAGAGTAGTTTCAATTGACTGATGAGGTCAAGAGTCAGATCGTGGAGAATTTAAAAACAAGTGAGAGGATACAAAGTGGAGCACCTATTATCGACAATTTTCTCATGGAATTCTCAGGGAAGGGAAGGATAGACAGATAAGTAGGTGGGTAGATAGATATATAGAGGAGATTGTCAGATTAAGTGAAGATGTTTTTTAAGCACAGGGAAGACATAAGCATGTTCATAGGCAACAAGAAAGGGGCCAGAAGATATTGAGAGATTGAAAATTAGACAGAGTGTGTGGTAGAAAGGGCAATCTGCTGGAAGGGACAGGAATGGATGAGATCAAGTCTGAAATCACAGACTCCATCTTTTTCCCTTTTTGAAGAATAGAACAAACCCCATGCATGGACCTGGGTCCTGGGTCCTGGGTCCTGGGTAGAGGAATCCACTAATGTCTGCTTTGTAGCAGAGGCACTTGGGAACTATACACGATCTTGAACTCTCCCATATGACTCCAAAGGAGAATTTCTGAATGATGAGTCTCTAACCTCAGTCTTGGAGAGGCACTGGCATAACCTCTCAGCCTGAAAGATTGCAGACCCAGAGAAGAGGAGCCATGTAGCTCAAACGGTGAGAACACCAATTTCCACATAGAGGAGAAGGGCATTTCCTGAGCAGTGTATCCTTGGCACACACTTATCTTGAGAAGTAAGAGGATCACTTGTAGACCCTGAAGCTAGAGAAGCAGGAGGGGAAAAGAGAAGAGGGATGAAAATAAGAATTTATAGAGTATCTACTAAGTGCAGGGCATTGCATTAAGCACTTTTACCAATATTATCTCATCTGCACAACAACCCTGTGAGGTAAGTGCCATTATTATCCCATTTTACAATTGAGGAAACTGAGGTAAAAAGAAGTGGGAAGTATAGACCATGATTTGGGGAGCAAACTTCCCAGACTTTACCCTCTGGTATTACTGTAAGTTATTTGGACATTGAAGATCTAGTGGGAAGATCCAGTCAAATAGCCCTCGGTTCACTTCCAGGATAGTTCCATAAGAATTGGGGCCTGTATAGTCTCTGGAGGGGAAAGTGAATTTCATGATGTTCCAGTAGCAGTCCTAAGATCATTTCCTTTCTGAGGGGACTCTGAACTACCAGATGGAATCATGAGTCTGGAGGAGGGTAGGAGTCTGGGAAGTGGCGGAACTACCAAAGAAAGGAGGAAAATTGCACAAAATGCTTATGGGATACTGTTGCTTTATATTTTCTGTCAAAAGGGAAAAGCTGGGGCAACTAGGTGGCACAGTGGAAAGAGCACCAGCTCTGAAGTCAGGAGGACCTGAGTTCAAATCCGGCCTCAGACCAAGCACTTGACACTTACTAGCTGTGTGACCCTGGGCAAGTCACTTAACTCCAATTGCCTTCAAAAAAAAAAAAAGGGAAAAGCTGTCCTATACTAAATGTATTCACTGTTACCTTTAGTTCTTATATAAAATAGTTCTTATATAGAATCTGGTCAATCCTTTAAACTACACATATGTGTAACCAGGGGCGGCTTAGGTAGCACAGTGAATAGAGCTCTTAGCCTGGAGTTAGGAAGACTCATCTTCCCGAATTCAAATCTGTCCTCAGACACTTCCTAGCTGGGTAACCCTGGGCAAGTCACTGAATCCCATTTGCCTCACTTCCTAATCTGTAAAATGATCTGGAGAAGAAAATGGCATATTACTCTACTTTCTTTGCCAAGAAAACCCTAAAAGGGGTCATGAAGAGTTGGGCATGATTAAAAATGACTAAATAACAAAAATGTGAACTTAGATGCTAGCTATATCTGAAGTACATTATGAGACTTCTTAAAAGAACTCTTGAAGAAATATGGGGTAATGGATAAAAAGCTTGCCTTGGAGTCAGGATGACCTGGGTTTAAATCCTACCTTCTGTGCATTCTGGCCACGTGATCTTGGGAACTTAAATGTTCTGCATTGATAAAATAGTTTTCCTTACTACGAGTTCTCGACACCAGTGAAATCCCAGGCCTGTATAAAATTAATAATAATAACAATAGCAACAATAATAGTAATTGGTAGCATTTATATGGTGCTTTAAGGTTTGCAAAGTGCTTTGCAGATATCTCATTTTAGCCTCACAATGACCCTAAGAATTAGGTGCTATTATTATTTACGGAGGAGGAAACTGAGGCAGAAAGAAGTTAAGTGACTAGGGTCACCCAGCCAGTAATTGTCTGAGGCTTGATTTAAACTCTGGTGTTCTTGACTCCAGGTCCAATACTCTATCCACTGTGCCATCTAAGAGACAGTGATTTCTCAGAGGCAGTTGTGGTTAGGGACAACTGAGCTGATGTGGTCCCTAAGATCGAACTCAGTCCATAGAAACTCAGAACCTGGGGTACAAGGCCATGGGTTACACCTGGATTTCATTTCTTCCTCACTCATGTCTTAGAATCTTTAGTTTCCTTCAAAGCTCAACTGCCTTCTTTCCCCATAAAGTCTTTTGACTTTCCCTGGTTGTTAGGGTTCTCTCTTCTCAAATTATCATATATTTACATATCTTTTACATATATATAGTATATTTGTACTATATTTTATACATGCATAGTACATTTGTCAAATCCTCCTGGTAGAATGTAAATTCCTTGACAACAGGAGCCATTTTCAATCTTTGTATTACTATTGTGGTACACAGTAGTGCTTAATAAGTGTTTGCTGAACTGGATTGAATATATTGGGCAATAAGCAACTTGTAATTACCCGTGATGACTACCTAATATCACTTGGTATGTGATGGTGCTAAGAGTTTTTCTCTTGCAGCCCTCCTTTGACATGAGTCTCTAGTAATTTAGTTTCCCTGTGGTAGCACTCTCCTCTGCACCAGGTGAGGGTATTAGAGAAGATCCCTTTCAATCCTATTGTTGTTCAAAGAGGACCAATGATATCACAGGGTGATGTCTTGACTTGCAAGTGAATTGGATTCAAGTGAGGCAGAGTTGCACAAAGTTGTCAGCCTCATTCTCTCTTCAGAGTCACTTAAATCTAGTGGCAAGACAAGAGTCAGGATGACCAGGATGGCCTATGATTCGGTGGATGACTGGCATCTTCGATATCTGACCAAGCTCTAACCCCCCCACAGCACCTTCTTCAGCCATCTTTGTGGCTGTTGGAACAAATTGTTCTCATCTGCCCATTCCACTGGGGAAGTCTTCACATGCTTGGAGTAGACATCCCCCTAACTCACTGACAGGTTTGAGGCCTCTTGGTTACTGTCAATCTGGTTTAGCCCACCTGCCAAGCAGGTTTTACTGGGGTGTGGCTGCCGTGCGTACTACAGCTTCTTAGAGACACAGGTGAGAGTGGGAAGACAGGTGGTTACTAAAGATGGATGAGCAGCCCTGAAAAGGGCTCAGCTGTCCTCACACCAGAGGTGCTGGTCCTCTTGAATACCCCATACACAATCTTTTAATTCTAACATTCTGTTTGAGGATTCTAAGAAGTCTTCTGCATTCCCTCACACTTCATCTCCCCAAGTCACTCTATTCATGTGGTCATTTTACTGGTCAGAGTAGAGTGAGTGAATAGAGCACTGACTTTGGTGTCAGGAAGACCTGAGGTTCAAATCTCACCATGGACATTTACCCAGAAGGGAGGGAATGGGGGGAGGGAGAGAGGAAAGGAGGAAGGAAGGAAGGAAGGAAAAAAGGAAGGAAGGAAGGAAGGAAAAAGGAAGGAAGGAAGGAAGGAAGGAAGGAGGGAGGGAGGGAGGGAGGGAAGGAAGGAAATATCTATTCAACACTTACTACTTCCAGGTGCTGGGGATATAAGTAGAAGAAAAAAGAAAGTCTCTGTCCTCGAGGAGCTTACATCCTAATGAAGGAAGGTAACACATACAAGGAAGCTGACAGTAGGTGGACATTGTTTGAAGGTGCCCATTGAGGTGGCATGGTTTGAAGTCCAGAAGTTAGGAAGATGGCCAGCAGGGAAATGAAGGCTGGCTTGAGCCCCTTTACAAAATGGCGGTCCCAGAAGGAACTCACCCATGGAAGTGGGGGATGGGCCATACACGGATATTCCCAGTTTGATGAGGCTGCAGGGGTAGTAGAATGTTGTCTCTAGGAGGCCCTGGGAAGTCCCATGATGAGACGGTAGCCAATCCCAGTTATATTATTAGGGCTAAGTCACTCTATCCCTCTGAGTCACAGTTCCCTCCTAGCACCTCTCGTACTTATTTTACAGGGTTGTTTTGAGACTCAAAGGACAAAATAGTAGATGTAAAGGACTTTGTAAACTTTGACGCACTATATAAATGTCAGTTATTATTACTCATGTGATCTGTGCCTGCTGTTTACTATTAGGGCTACAAGTTTCCTGATCTAGTGGACAGTATTTATCTTCCTAGCCTTCCAAAGTACCTGAAGCTCTCCCCAGACACTCTAGAGTGGTTAAGCTGAGGTCTTAACACATTTATTTGAAAGAAATATTTTAATAACTATATTTCAACATAATTGGCCTCCTTTGTAATCATGTGTATTTTATTTCATGCCTTTAAAGACGTAATTCTGAGAAGGGATCCCTAGGCTTCACCTGACTGTTGAAAGGAGTCCATGATACACAAAAAAGGTAAAAGAATTACTTCACTGGAGCAATGTTTCCTGACCCAAAGACACTTCATAATGATAAAATAGCAAAATGAGCTGTTACAGGTCTCACCATCCTCTGCTGCCACAGGGCAGGGTAGTTCTTGGCATCTTGGGAGTGAGGACCAGAAGAAAGGGAGAGGGGAAAAAAATCCAGACAAGGCTGGGGTGCAAAGAACACAACAAAGGGAGAAGAAGAGTAAGAGGTATAAGTTTATAGAATTTTAAAAGTAAAGGCTTTGGGAATTAAAAGTTTGCCAGGGTTGATTATTGGCCTGAAAACTGACAGGTGGGAAATAATCAATCTCTGAGCAGTTATTAAGCACCTGCTAGGTTCTAGGCAGTGGGGATGCAAGGACAAAGAGTGAAATAACTCCTACTCTCCATGAGTTTACATTCTAATGGGGGGTTTGACAAGTACATATAGAAATATATACAGCAAATATAAAGGAAATAAGTTTGGGAAAGGAAGGCAATAGGAGTTGGGGAACCAAGAAAGGCTTCATATAAGAATGTGATACCTGAGCTCTACTCCCCCCCCCTTTTTTTTTTGACAAGGAAATGGAGTTAAGTGACTTGCCTAGGGTCTCACAGCTAGTGAATGTTACATGTCTGAGGCTGGACTTGAACTCAGGTCCTCTTGACTCCAGGGCTGGTACTCTATACACTGCTCCCCCTAGCTGCCCCATGAGCTCTTCATCTTAAAGAGAGAGAGGGACTCTATGAGACCAAAGAAAAGAAAGGAGGGAGTAAATTCCAGGCATGTGGAAGAGCCAGTGCAAAGGTTCAGGGGCAAAACGCTGCTCTAGAACTGTGAAGTTCTCCTGTTCTAGTCAGTGATCGACAGCCATTTTACAAAGCATCTCCTTCTGCTCAGCTACAAGATGAGGGGCTTCTTCCTTCTGAAACCTAGAGACCCCTCCACCCAACACATACCAGAAGCAAAAGTCTTCTCACAGTGGCATGCACCCCTTTTCCTTTGGAGAGCCAGCAACTCCATCTTCAGGCTTGACTGAAACCTCACCCCAGCTATGGTGTCTCCTCCTCTCCCAGTAACAGGTTTGGGTGTCCTTTCCCTAAAGACTGCTCCTTACTTGATCAGACACTGAAAGGAACCTCAGTTGTTCCCCATAACTGTTATTTTGAATAAATACCCTGTTTTTAACTCATATGTCCTCTGCTTGATTGGAAAAAGTGAACACATTGGTGGGGGCTAATGAGAGAAGGTCACGGTGGGTGCTGGTCCATAGAATGCATTGAATTTAGGGTAATTTTTCTAAGGAGCTACATAAAATTGGCCAACTTTTAGATGTAAGTACTTTTGGTAGTAAATGTTTAGAGAGCCAGTGAACACCAGCTCCTAAGTCTATTTGTCCCAGACCTACTCTTTCCCTGCCTTCACTCCTCTTAGATGTGAGCATTGGGTGGGGCAGTCAGTGAGGCAAGAGTAGAGAAAGAGAAAAATCAGAGTTTGGAATCTTTCATTCCGACAACCATTACCCGACTTCAAAAACTCTGTTTAATCATAATAGAGAGACATTACTTACACTTAGCCAATGATAAAATACAAAGCCTTGTTATTTCATTTAATTAATTATTCCTATAGCTCTTATTTCTTTATTGCTAAGTGCTATTCAAAAAGACACATTAACCATGTTGAGGTCAGATGGAAATGTTGCTAGCAAGGCCTTCCTCTGAACGCTAATAGCTTTTCCTGAGACTTCTGCTAGTCAAGGGACACATCTTCTGTCCTGCCAATCTACCCACCCACCTAAACAGACACCTCCACATGGCAGTGCCAAATGGAGAAAAATGAAGATATTCGTGCAAGATAAAGTAGTTTTTTCAGATGATAGTTTGCAAAAAAAAAAAAGACAGCAAATTGGTGAGATAAAGGATCCAATAGAGATAAAGATACAGGAGCAATGTACGGCTGTGAGACTTGGACTGTGAGGAAAGCTGAGTCCTGCAGAATTGATGCTTTTGACCTCTTCTTGCTGCCTGACCATGGGATTCTCAGTGACCCCAGGCAACTCTCCAAGACTTTAGGTTTCACGGAAGGTGTTGACCTGTATTAGCAGAGGAAATTTCCATACCAAGAGTTTCCTATTTCAAGTATTTCACAGGTCTCTCTGTCTGTCTGTCTGTTTCTCTCTCTTTTTTTGGGGGGGGGGAAGTAGTTTGGATTAAGAGCTAAAGGTTGAGCCATCTACTACGACTTAGTGGATAAAGGGATGGCCTTGGAGACAGGAAGACCTGGTCTGAATCCAAACTCAGATGCTTACTGGTTGTGTGACCCAAGTCATTGCTTTATACAGATGAGTGTCCTCATCTGCAAAATGGGAATAATCATAGCACCTCTCTCACAGCATTATATATGGATCAAATGAGATAATGTATGTAAAACATTTTGCAAATCTTAAAGCACATTATAAATGTCATCTACTATTAAAATATATGTATACAAAGTACCATTTTATATAAAGACATACACACAACACACTTGCATATATGTACAAGTTGTATATTAATTAATGAAATTAAAAGATGCTTGCTCCCTAGAAGGAAAGCAATGACAGATCTGGACAGCATGCTAAAAAGCAGAAACATCGCCTTGATGATCACCTCAGATAGTCAAAGCTAGGGTTTTTCCGGTAGCGATGTATGGTGGTGAGAGTTGGACTGTGAGGAAAGCTGAGTACTGCAGAATTGACACTTTTGAATTGTGGTGCTAGGGAAGACTTTTGAGAGTCCCTTGGACAGCAAGGAGATCAAATCAGTCAATACTTAAATTAATTCAGGCTATTCACTGGAAGGTCAAATACTGAAGCTGAAGCTGAAATACTTGGCCACATAAGGAGTAGACAGGACTTATTGGGAAAGACCTTGATATCGGGAAAGACCGAAGGCAAAAGGAAAAGAGGACAGCTAAAGATGTGATGGCTAGATAGTGCTGTGGAAGCAATGCACATGAACTTGAACAGACTCTGGAAGATAGTGGAGGATAGAAGAGCCTGACATGCTATGGTCCATGGGGTCATGAAGAGTTGGACAAGACTGAACGACTGAACTACAACAATG
This sequence comes from Phascolarctos cinereus, assembly GCF_003287225.1. NCBI lineage: Eukaryota > Metazoa > Chordata > Mammalia > Diprotodontia > Phascolarctidae > Phascolarctos > Phascolarctos cinereus. The sequence goes on along the minus strand of NW_027555736.1, from coordinate 45,086,052 downwards.
TTCATCAGTATGTGTGTATAGATCAAGAAGTTATTAATTCATTATTATTGTGTATTATATTACATATGCCTATAATATAAGTGTAAGGACTAGACTTTGATTTCATTGGCATAGGGTACTCCTAGGTGAGGAAATTCCTTCCACCAATACAAGTCAGTACCTTCTCTTCAGCTTAAAGTCTTGTAGAGTTTCCTAGATCACTGAGGTTAAATGATTTGTCCATGGTCAAGTACTAATGAGGGAAGACTTGAACTCAAGTCTTCCTGGCTCCTAGACCAGCTCTCTATCCACTATACTGTCTGTTAATGTTAATGTGACAGGGGGCTGGCACATTACACACACACACACACACACACACACACACACACATATATATGTATATATATACATATTTTATATATTTATACACACATACATATATACATATATATATACACATATACATGTCAAGTGCTTTTAAGAGCCAAATTCCTATTGACCTTTCCCGCTGTAGTCTGATTTTCCCAGCCTATCCTGAATGCAATTCAATTCAACTCAGATACTCATTTCAATTCAATTCAATAAATTCTTACTAAGTCCCTAGTATATATTGTAGGTACTACACACACACATACATATGCACATGTAAAATATCTATATATATTCAGTGCTGTCACGTGTGTGTGTGTGTGTGTGTTTGTGTGTGTGTGTAGACTAGAGAGAGAGGAATTAAAATGCCTTATATAGACAGGTTTATAGTACAAAATCCTTTCACAAACATTATCTTATTGGGTGCCTAGGACAATCTCATAAGTTAGATCCGGAGGGGAGTACCATACCTATTTCAGGGGATGAGGCTCTCAGAGTTTCGGTGAATTGCCTAAGGCCACCTCACTGAATTCATAGCAAAGCCAGGACAAGGACTCAGGTTCCCAGATTCCTGTCCCATCACTCTGTCTGCCAGACCAGGCTGTATTTACACACATCCTTTCATCATTCCCCAAGGGCACTTCATACAATTTCCTCCCTGATTTGCTGGTGACATCCCTTGATTTTTTGCATGAAATAAGGGCCTATCTGGGAAGTTAAAAAATGTACATTTTTGCAGCAAGATTGAAAGGGACTCCAGGGGGTCCTGACTCTTTGCAGGTAAATTTAACACATGTATCATCCTTAGGATTCTCCAATTTGAGTTGCTTTGGAACAAGGTGATCATCATTTGTATTCTTCTGTCCCATCAGCTGCTTTTTTTTCGGTAGTATTGAAGAGGGCAGGGAAATTTGCTAAGCACGGAGCTCCCAGCCAACAAATTCTGTCTCCTGCTGGTGACTATTCTTATTAAGTCTTTTAATGAGCTCAGGAAAAAGCAGGTCACTTTGCAGGATGTGCAGCAGCTTTTCCAAGGGGAGCTGTTGTTTGCAGTTGCTCTTCCAGCCTGAGCTCTGGGAAACAACCCACCCACTTTCTACACTCCTTCAATTTGCTACAAGTTGGAGCATGAACAGAGCCTGTGTGAGACAAGTAAACGCTCCTACCCAGATCGGCTGCGTTCTTCCAACTCCAAAGAGTCACCAGTGCCTCTTGGGGGAGAAAAAAAAAAAGAAGTGAAAACCATTCGGATTACAAGCCCCTCTATTTATACCCACCAGCTAATTGGGAGCTTCTTATTCCATCCCTCACATCGTTGCTACAGACGTTTTTGTATCAAAATGAGATCTCTTACTTCTCAGGAGATCATCTGTCCCTTCTCCTTTGCCTGATGGCAGAACCGTCTGTTTGTGGCTTCCCTTCGTGTTCCTCTGGAAACGGCATCCAGTTGACTGGGTATTTGTGGAGGGGTATGTATCAGGGGCCAGATGAACTCTGAGGAGCCTCGAATTCCTATTCCCAAGTAACCATCTCCCCAAGAGTGAAGTCAGGAGGAAGTATGCCCAAGTCAAGTTTTTTCTTCTTCTTCTGTGCTTCTTCTGATTCCTTCTACTCTCGTTACCCAGAAACGGACAAAAAAAGGAATCTTCAACACGGGCAGATGATCCGTTTTCAAATTCTAAGGCTTTAACTTATCAGCTGTTGCTTTCCTCCAATCATCCTCTATCAGTAAGGATAATAAGAAAAATAGCTAGTATTTATGTAGCACTTTAAGATTTGCCAAGCACTTTGTCTATGTGGTCCCATTTGATCCTGAGAGGTAAGTGAGATTATTATCTCCATTTTACTGATGAGGAAACTAAGACAGAGAGTGAAGTGACTTTCTCAGGGTCTCACAGCTAGTAAATATCTGCGGTAGGATCCGAACTGGGATCTTGTGATTTCCAATCCAACCTCTAGCCACCGTACCACTTAACTACCTCACCAAACGCATCATGAACCCTTTATGAAGATCACAAAGGGTTGAGTCCGAGGCGAATGCAGTTTTTTCTTTTGTCCTAGGCCCGTCATACATAGTTGCATCCTATAACCGTCATATGAATTGAGGTGAGATAGTATTCACTTTTTGCTTAGCTTCCAACAACAAACCTATGTACACCCACATACATACGTATATGTGTTGTGCTTTTGGCAACATATATGCATGTATGCGCACATGCATGCATGTGTGTGTGTGTACGTTTGCATGCGTGTGTGTTTGCACGTATGCTGGTTCTCTGGACCAGCTTTTAATGCTGTGCAGTTCTCACTAATGGAACACTGATCTCACTTCTTTGTGTCCCAAGAATACGATAAGCAAAATGCCAAGTATATATACTAAGCACTTATTAAGTATTTATTGAATTGAATTGACATGAACTGAGGTGAACTGAATTACATTCAGGACAGGCTTGGGAAAAGTGGACTACAGTGGAAAAGGTCACCACTTGTGGCCCTTACAAACACTTGACTCTGGATCCAACAGACAGACCCTCCCCCCCCATGCAACATTTCCCCATTAATTATCAACTATTACTTATGAATTCAAAATCAGGAAGTGTCACCCTGGTTCTGCCTGTTCCCTGGAGACAGGGGCAAGAAGGAAGTTTTGTGTTTTTTTTTTAAATCAGCCTTTCACCTCTTGTCCTGTGATCAAATTGAGCAGATTGGCTATTCTCCCATTTCAGTTGTTTTCTCACTCACCCTCTTCTTCTTTCCTACAAACTGATTCCACATGCAATAAAAAGGAATGACTGCTCAGGTTCAGGAGGAAAGGAGGAGTGCGAATGAGAGCTGGACTTTGTTGTTCTTAAAAAGAAAATGTTGAAAACTCAAGGAAGTGTTTTCTCTCTCGAGCCCTGGCAGAGACGAGAGAGACACCATTGAACCATGTTCGAGCCTCCGTAGAGAAGAGTAAACGAGGGAGAGATTATATATAATTATAGACAATCTGGTTGCTGGGGATAAACAGAATCAAAAGCACAAAGGCTCTGAAAATTTGGCACATCCTCAATCTCAGTTCGAGAATTAACGATCCGCACTCCCCTCCCTCACTGGGTAAGGAGGCTTTTACCCCAGCACTGTCTTGGGTCACATGGGGGGATGGATGGCTTGCTTAGGTTGGCTTTCCCCCTCCCAAGGGTGGGGTGGGTGTGGTAAGGCTTTTTATGGGATCATGGATTAAGAGCTGGAAGGGACCTTCAAGGCCACCTAGTCCAATCGCTTCATTTTAAAGATTTAGAAAATGAGGATTTGGAGAATGAAAGATTTGTCCAAGATCACACAGGTAGTAAGCACCAGAAGATTTGAATTCTTTTTGTCTGACCCCAGAGTCAGTGCCATTTCCAATGTACCACACTGCTTCTGTTTGTTTGGGGGAGGGGGGAGTCTAAGATGAGGAAGTTGGGACCCAGAAGATTAAGTGACTCACCCTAAGTCTCCCAGGAAATAAATAGCAGAAAAGGGATTTGAATTCTGTCTTCTTACTCCAAATATGAAACTCTTCAAAGGAACATTGAAGTCAAATTCAAATGAGCAAAATGGTTGAATTTGTAGTTAGCAGATGACTTTTTCAAAGAGCCACAGAAAAATTAAAAGAATTAGCATTTCTATTATTTCCCCAGGGTCCTCCCTCTGAGGTACGGATAGGGGAATAGACCTCTGATTTCAATGGCATAAGGAAATCCCATTTGAGGAAACTCTTTCCAGGAATGCAGGGGGGCACCTTCTCTTCAATTTATAATCTTTGAGTCACCCAGAGCACAGAGAGGTACAATGGCTTTCGAAGGGTCACAGAGCCAGTATGTGTCAGAGGCAAGGCTTGAATCCAGCTCCCCTGGCTTCAAAGTCAGCTCTCTATCCGCAATGCCATGTTTCTTCTCAGGTAGACAGTGAAAATATTATTATCCCCATTTTGTAGGTCAGGAAACTGAGGCACAGAGATGTTAGTTAAGTGGTTAAGTGGTCTGCCCAGAGACACATGGTTCATATCTTCAAGTCAGATTTCGAATGCAGGGCTCCTGACTCTACTATATCAGGGCTGCCTCTTCAGGGAATGATTCAGAAAATAGCAACTACACTGATTTAGCTTTGAATCAAAACAGAGAGGAATTTCTGAACCTGAGACTCTAAGTATGCTTGCCTGTTTTTACTTACTATTTGGCAAAAAGACCCTCCTTGCTGAAGCAAGACCATAAATTGAGATGACTATTTGGATAACTTGGGCCCCTGAAGCACATTTGTTGGGGGGAGGGGGAAGATAATTGCCTTTCCTTTGGCACGTTTTGGGAATTAAATTAATCAGATAATTGTCTTGAGTTTCTGCTGTGTAGTTAAAGAGGTCTAGCAGGCATCTTTCAAAGCATAGTGAAATTGAAAGAGCCTGGATTTGGAGCAAGAAGACTGCATTCTGATCCTGTCTCTACAATTTACTTTTTGTCCTATGAGACTTTGGGCAAGTCATTAATCTCTCTGGGTGTCAGATTCCTTATTTGTAAAATTAGGTCATTTTATTAGATTGTACTCCAGGGTCCTGTCCAGTTTTCAGTGTATGATCCCATGATTCCAAGATCTGTGTCCATGCTATATCCCCCAATATGATGTAAGCTCCATGAGGGCAGGGACTGCTTGATTTTCATCTTGGGATCTAGTGCCTAGTGCAATGCCTGGCACACAGTACATGCAGAGATGAAATTAACTGAATTGACCTAACAAGAAATTCTGGACCTTCCACCAAAGCCGTGGAATTGTTGAGGACTCACAGGTGAGAAAGAGGAACCATTTGAGAAACCTAGACCATAACTTCATCAACTAGCATTTCTTGAATACCTACTATGTGCAGGGCTCTGTACTGGGCTCTGGGATATGAAGAAACATGTAAGCTCAATGTAAGAGAAAACTTTCTAACCACTAGAGCAGTCCAAAAGGGGGAGGGGCTGCTTCAGAGTTAGTGGGGTCCCCCCTCACTGATGTCTTCCATCAAAGCTTGGTTGACCACATGTCAGTTATATTGAATAGAAGTCTTGAAAAGGTGTGGATTGTACTAGATGACCAGAGGTCCCTTCCCATTTAGTGATAACGAATGCATGATTGAATGAATGAAAAATAATTAAGTCCTTGATCTGGGCCAAGCACTATGCTGAGCACTGGAAATACAAACAGAAAAAGAGAAACAATCCCTGATCTCAAAGCTCACTTCTAATTCGGAAAGACAACACATAAAAGAAAGTTCAGCTGTAAGGCAGATAGAAAGGCCTGGAAAGTCCTAAGGGTGCAAGTGGAGGAGCAGACGGCAAGGAACAGGGGTCCTTAGGTTATGTCGGTGAGTAGATGACAGTGCTGGGCAGGGCATAGATCCAGGGCAAATGGTAAAGGCTGGAAGCCCTTCGGAGGCAGCAGTAAGGCAAATAAGGCATGGTGGTCCTCCGTCTCACTAGAAGGAATAGAGCCGGTGACTCTCATTTCACCCGTTCTTCTTACTGTGACATCCCATTACTCAAAGTCACTTGTTTATGGGGAAGATTTATAAAAACTGGCCCACATTTGGTAATAATTCTGCCCTTGGAAGTATAGTTAAGAAATGACTAGTGCTTATTCCCTCAGTTAGAGAGCAAATGGGCTGGGTTGTGGGAATGGGAATGGGAGTGGTGGTGTTGACCTCCCTTCTCTGCCCTGGGAAAGGTCTCTTTCTCCTGTATGGTTTCCATCGTGCCTTCACGCCTTAAACAAAGGAACAACAGGTAACATAAGGACAAGATAACCACGTGAGTTTGTGAGAAATATTAAATATAGCAAAAGAATTTTTAAAAAAATATCACAAGTAAAAATAATTCAGGTGCAGGTTAGAGACTGGTGTTCCTTGAAGCTGTTTTTTTTTTTTCCTCTCAACCTCCTGTTCCTGGAATGAGCAGCTGAGATTAAAAAAAAAAAGCCAGCAGTCACATACCTCCCTACTCGTCCATTTAGTAATCGTCTCTTACATCTTAAAAAAGGGAATTGCAGATATTGGAGAAACCAGCCTCCATGACTGGGTTGTGCTGCTGCTCTGGGATGACCAGCACCTCTTCTTTCTCCTACCCTGGTTCTCTCCTCCATGCCATGTAGATGGAAAACCTCTACCTTCCTTTCTGGAGGCTGATCTCAGATTAGTTTTCTATTGGGAAGAACCAGGAATCTCAGGGTGTTTATGGCCAGCCAACACCTTGCCAGAGGTTCTTAAATTCTACCTTACTCCCATCACAGCTTTGAGCTGCCTCTCTGTGATTACAGTTATATTCTTTTCCTTTCCTTTTCTTTTTCTTTTTGACTGGACCAATAATTTCCTCAGTGTAGGGAGTATAGATCTTCCTTTATTCATTCAGGTTACCACCTTTTCTGCAACTCATAGTTTTAGTGAGATGCCTGGGGCATTAAAAGGTTAAAAATGACTTACCCAGGGTTATCCAGTAAGTATGAGTCAGAGACAGCATTCAAACGCAGGTGTTCCTAACTGCTGGTCCTCTATCCACTACCTCTCAAATTATTATGAAACTTTTCTTATAAAGCTCTTTGTCTTTGGTCAAAAGGGACAGATTAAACTAAAAAAGAGGAGGTAAAAAAGTAGTTCATATCAAGATAAAACAATGATTATGTTCAAATAAAAAACCAGAGGGGAGAAACCCAATGAAGAACATTTGGGAGAGGATCACTGGAGGCAGGAACTGAAGAGAGACTGTGGTGGGAGTATATTCCAGGCTGCACAGTCACAAGGAGGAATTAATTAGATAATGACTTCCAGAAGCATCTCACAAAGATGGCATGGAGGCAAGATATGATAATGACGGCGTCTCCAACTAGCTGGACGTCTGCTGGAGATCTTTCTATGCTGAAAGCAGAGCATCTGCTAAATTCTTGTCTTGCCTCAATGATAGCTTTATTCTTCAGAAGGTGAAAGAAGTGGGAAATGCTCTTTTGGACTTGATTGTGGCCAAAAAGAAAAAGCTCGTTGCGTAAGGAGAAATGACGGGAACCGTGGGAGACCAACATAGAGAATGTGGCAGATAAAATGGTGGAGGGTCAACTGAGTCAATCGATCAAATCAGACCACTGACTGACGAGATACTATGCCCCGTCACCTTAGCCAAGTAAGAACGTCTTTATTGAATCAAACAAGCAAACAAGCAAAGGCTTTAGACTATGTGTGAGAAGTCGGGTATCAACTTAGAATTCGTCACAACTCATTGGATGAAATGGAATGATGCTGCGTAGGCATTCTATTCAGATTGGGTGAGGAACTGAGTGATGACCTGTGGAGCTCTGATAAAACCAGAAAGCTCGTTTGGAATTGGGGGTTACAGCACCTGGCAGCTTAGCAGTGATTCCTGAAAAGGAATCACTAAAGAATGAGGAGAAGAGCCCTGGCCTTAGCCTTGATCTTGACTTCAATCTTGTTACACACACACACACACACACACAACACACACACACACACACACACACGACCTTGTGAAATTCAGAGAATCAGAGGATTCCAACTTCTCATCAGCAATGATGTGAATGCCTCAGGACAGCAATGGCTACCAATGTGGTATCTACATATGGAGCCAAGGGCAATCTAGACATATTGAGGAAAGGAAACTTCAAGATTCTTCAAGGAGCCCAGCAGAAAGTCTGCACACCTAAAGGGATATAACTTAAAAAAAATTTATTCTGAGCTTAAATGAACAAGGAGGGCATCTCCATCCCTACAGCAGAATGTAAAAGAAATTCTGTAGGAAATCATGCATCTCTACTTTATACCATCTCATTTTTTAAAAATATGCATATAATAAAGTCATTACAAAACTCTCCTTGCCTTCATAACTTCTTTCTGTTCTCTTCTATGCATTTAAACATATTTCAATGGCTTATTTTTGGTATTACTATTGCCACACCTCCTCCCTTCTCCAGCTCTCCCCTCCTTTATTTTCCATAAGAGAAAGAAGAAAAAAAAAGATCCGTGTACAACTTAGCATGGTCAAACAAAATGAATGCACCCAGAAACTATGTCCAAAGAAATATATGTCTCTTTCTGCACCTTCTGTCCATCACAAGGAAAAATCTGGCAGATGAGCTCTCGGGAACCATCCTGACAGGAGCTATGTAACATGCTTCATTGCAGGTCTTCTGGAATCATGGTTGGTTATTGCTTTGATCAGATTTCTTAAATCTTTCAAAGTTGTTTTTCTTTACAATGCTGCTCTCTTTGTATAAATTGCTCTTCTGGTTCTGTTAACTTCATACTGTCAGCTCATACAGCCCAGAATTCTCTGAAATCATCTCTCACTTTTTTATTTCTTAATAACATTCAGTTATCTTCATAGACCACAATTCATTCAGCCATTCCCCAGCTATCTAAGAGACAATTTAATGAATATACCACCTTAGATTCCAGCTCTTTGTTTCCTCCCCCTTCCCCATTTTGCTCTTCCATAAAAGGAACAACAAAAGAACTTCCAGGAGCAGAGAATCAGTCACTTTGCCACATAGGCTCTGTCACCTTGATCTCATTTTCCCCTGGACTGGTGTGAGAGGAGATGTTACAGACATTCGGAGGGATGTTTTCTGTCAATTCTTAGTATACCAGCTCAGTAAAATACTCCTTCTAAAATACCCTTTCTAAAAGCTAGTTAAATCTGGCTGACTAATTGATATTAGTGGTAATCAATAAGGGAAGTACACTAATGGGGGCTCATGAGTTATAGCATTTGACAAACACCTTCCTACCCATCACAAGTATCCCTAGCACCCCAAGGAAAGATGTAGCAGCTGAAATATGAATGTATATGTATAGTCTATATCAGATTGCATGTCATTTTGGGGAGGAGGGGGAGAGAGAGAGGGAGAAATTTTAGGACTCAATATCTTATAGAAGTGAATGTTGAAAACTAGAAAAAAAGAAAGGAAGGAAGAAAGAGAAAGGAAGGAAGGAAGGAAGGAAGGAAGGAAGGAAGGAAGAAAGAAAGAAAGAAAGAAAGAAAGAAAGAAAGAAAGAAAGAAAGAAAGAAAGAAAGAAAGAAAGAATGTAGTAGCTGAGCTTTGGGGACCCATCCTGACAGTGAGAATGGAGTGCAGAGAAAAGATAGCTGGGATCCTAGGGCTTAAGGTTCTATTCTCCCCATTTCATAGATAAGGAAACTGAGGCTCTGAGATGTAAGATGAAGTATTGCCTGTGAGAAATAGCGAGAAAGTGTGGCTAGACCAGAGAAGGGAAGAAATATATAATAAGGCTGAAAACGTAGACCAGAGCCAGGTTGTGGAGGGAAGCCAAACAGAGGACTTTGCATTTGATCCTAGAGGGAAAAGGGAGCTATTAGCGTTTCTTGAACAGGAACGTCACATGGTCAGATCCATGCTTTGAGAATATCACTTTGGCAACTGCGTGGACAACTGTGGAGTCGGGAGAGATCTGTGGCAGGGACACCAATTAGGAAGCTTTTCAATAATCATCCAAGTGAGAGGTGATGATGGACTATGGTGGCAATCCTGTGAGCAGAGGAAAGAGGGCAGAGGTGAGATATCGGTGGAAACTGAATCGAAGAGATTCGACATCATGGAGGGGGAGAGAGGGAAGAATCAAAGGTGGCTTTAACGTTGCAAGCCCGAGTGATGGAAGAATATTGCTTGATTCCCAGGGCTGTTGTGAAGAAAATATTTGGAGAATGTGAAGGAGCTTTATTATTGGCAGTCATAGTTACTACTAGTGGGATGCACCAGGGCTCTGGCCTTTATTCTTGTTCTGTTTGACATCAGGGATTAAGGCAGAAATGGCATGCTTATCAAATTGGCATATTGAGTGCCAGCATCAGAGTCCTGAAGTATCTGGACAAGCTAGAACAATGGACCAAATCTACTCAGAGAAATATGGTAGGGTTACTTATAAAGCCTATGCCTTAGGTTGGGAGAATCAACTTCACCTGTGTAAGATGTATCCCTGGGGGAAAACACTTAGGTGTTTTTCACAGAATCTGAGAAACTGAGTTGGAAGGAACTTCAGAGATTTCTGGTACCTGAACAAAAGGCCCTTCAGCATCTCTGATGAGTCCCTGCTCTGTTGAAGACCTCCAGCAAGGGGGAACTCACTACTTCCTGTCTATTCTACTTTTGGACAACTCTAATTCTTGGGAAGAGTAGTGAGGTGTTGCAGTGGATAGAGTGGGGGTTGGAGTCAGGAAGGCTCATCTTCCTGAATTCAGATCTGGCCTCAGATACTTATCAGCTGCGTGACCCTGGGCAAATCATTTAACCTTGTTTGCCTCAGTTTCCTCATCTGTAAAATGAGCTGGAGAAGAAAATGACAAACCACTTTGTCATTTTGTCTGGTATGTTTGCCAAGAAAATCCCAAAAGGAGTCACAAAGAGTTAGACACAACTGAAAAATGATAAACAACAAATAAGGAAGTTTCCTAAGTAACCCAAGACCCAGAACCACTCACACAGACTGGGTTTAATCTTGCAATCTTCTCACAAATCACGCTCTCGATCATATCCTTACCCAGGATCTCTTCTGGTCATAACAGAAGACAGTTTGGGTCTAGACCTCTACAGAGAAAGTAAAAGAATTCTCAAGCAAGCACCAGGGCTAACAATGGATCAAATATAGGACAGGCTTCATTACACCCAACTGAAACCACAATTATAAAGGCCTTTCTTGACAGCCCATAAGCATTCAAGCCAATTCTCCATCCCTGTCCTGTGAGCCTCCTCTCACTCAGTTCTCCAGGGTCATGGTATTACCCAAGGATTCAGGCTCCCTTCCCAAGGCACTTAAATTTCATAGCAAATTCATACTCCCATTCTCACTGAGACTAGCACAGTGGAAAAAGCACCGGCTGTTTAGGCAAAGGATCTGGGTTAAATGCTCCCCCTGACACCATTCTGTCACTTCTCTCTGAGCCTCAGTTTCCTCACTTGTGAAATGAGGGGATTAGACTAAAAGTTCTTTCCACCTGTAGGCCATTGATTAATGATCTTAGACAGCCCTTCAGACTTATAGTCTCCTGTGTGGTTGAGGCTCAGCATTGCAAGGAATGGGCTCACTAGAGAATTGATACTCCTTTGCCTAGCCATATTGAATACAAATAATTCACAGGAGAAATAAGGGGGTAAATTCTATGTTTGCTGTTCTATATCTTGTTGCTTTTCTTCAACTAACATGGGGATTCTGAATCTTCATTTAGCCTCTCCATTATCTTGGGCACTTCAAGCTTGTTTCCCTTAGCTGCTGGCCAGAGCTCTATGGGAGAAATAAAACTTGGATAAATCCAGGCTTCCTCTGTGTTCTTCCTAATTCTGATGCCACGTTGGAGAGTGCCAAGGAGAAACAATGTGTGCCATTGTACGTGTTCTACTCTCCTCTTCTCAAAAAAATCACAAGTTGATTTTCCACAATTATGTATAAAATTATACATGGCATATTGGAAAGAACACTGGCTTTGAAGTCTGTGGACCTAGGTTCCAATCCCATCTGTGGTCCCTACTACCTGTGTGCCCTTGAGAAATTAATTTAACCTCCCTGAGCCTTTTTCATCTATACAAGAGGTGGCTGGACGAGATGGTCTCTGAAGTCCCCTCCTCCTCAAGATCTATGAGTCTATCTAGAACTCAGATAGCTAGAACTTGTCTGGAACTTGCCTGGGTACCAAAGGGCAAGCAGGGTGGATCTTTAAGCAGCCAAAGTCTACGTCACCAAATCCATGCATGAAAGTCATGCTCATTCCTCTCATAGTAGATTCCCTTGGATACCCACTAAGCAACTATTTAATCACTTATTTTATGAACAATTCTAACAAGCTCGCCCCCCAGCTTCCATCAAATTAGAAGCAGGGAGAGAGGTTGCCAAAGGCCGTTCTACTTGAAACAAAAGATCTGAACGTTGGCAGTAAGGAAGAAGACAGAAAAACTAACAAAAAACGGATCATTCCAGAAACATGGCAGTCCAAGGTTGAGTTGGCATAGAGGGAAAACATCTCACATGCCTCATTAGGGTTATTGAATCGGCTCCTGGATCAAGAGTTGGAAAGGACCTCAGCCATCATCTCATCATTTTATAAATCAGCAAACCCAGGCCCAGGGAGACTTGTCCAAGGTTACACAAGAAGTAAACATCAGAGGCAGAATTTGAACCCAGGGCCTCTCCCTCTAAAGCCAGTTCTTTCTCCCCACTCCTGCATCTTCAAGCTTCCATCAGTAGGATGGTTAGTAATGGAATGAGACAGTTGGAAAACTCACCGTGGGATCACTGAGGGATAGGTTGAAACCAGAGGAATCACCCATAATCAAGCTGACATCATGGCGTTCAGTCCAAATGACCCCAGTGATCCTCTGAGCCTAGTGCAATAATCAATATTGGTAATAATGACCCTGAGTCATCAAAAAGAATTGTTAGACTGAGAGACTCATAGAATTTGAGAGTGGGTTTTGTTGAAGAAGTGGTATTGATAGGAATCAACCCTTGGCTCTACAAGAAATTCAGTTATTCAGAATGATTCATTCTCCAAGTATTCTGGGTAACTTGGGTTTCACAGTGCTGCTCCAGGAACGTCACTCCACTTGTGCTTCTTTGGAAGAAGCCAAAAGAGAAGAGATATCTCAATCTCAGCTAAATTGTAGTATAAATACACCAACCAACAGCTCCATGAGATCTCCTTCCATCAAGGTTAGAACAGGCAAGTGACCCATCTAAGGCCATTCAGCTAGTAAGGAGCAGAGACAGAATCTGAATCCATGTCTTCCTGACTTGAGGACTGGTTCACCATCTAGTATGTTGTGCTGCTTCTAGCTAAGTTATAGAGAATCGAAAAGAAGAGCATTCAGTTTGGTTTATGGGAAAGAACTCTGGCCTTAGAGTCAAAGGCTGTAAGGGGTTTTAATCCTGGCCTTGCCATTTACTAGGCATAAGCTTGGTTTCCTCTTCTGTAGATTGAGAAGATTGAACTGGATGGCCTTGGAGGCATTTTCTGACTCTCAATCTCTAATCCTATGATCTCCCTCATTTTGCTTAAAAGATGGGGAATTATGGGTGTGGCACATTACGCATGCTGCCAGATGTGGTCAACCTGTCAGTTGTTTTGACTTAACTATGTTTTTTCTTTTCATAAAGGGAAGGATAGATCCTGGGAACTGATTTTTATGTAAAACTGAAAATCAACTTTATTCTAACTCCCTCATTTTACAATTGAGAAAATTGAGGTCTAGATAATGCAAGTGATCTGCTTATGGTCACACAAATAGTGAGGGGTGAAGGTGGGACTTGGCCTAAGGTCTTCTGATTCCAAATCCAACTTTCTTTCTGAGGCACCATGCTGCACCCGTCAAAATTAAAAAGGAAAGAAATTGAAGGAAACAAAAGTAGAAGAAATCTTTATAAACATTCTGAGGACACTGTCTGCCCACCTCCCACCCCCTAAAACCCTAGAGAGGGAAACTAAAAACAAAATAAAAGGAGACAGATATAAATATGCTCTTTAAACTATAAATGTACTTTTTGAACACACCTTCATATGTTTTGTTTAATGCCCAGCCAGAGTCTGGTATATTAGTAATGATCAGCATCTTAAGAGGGCTGAAAACAGTCATTCATATGAACCTGAGAAATGCTTGTAGATGAGGCTTGTCTCTCTTCTTGTGTCCAGGCACAAGATTTGGCCCTAAACAGGCTGAAAGAGAAAAAAGGAATCCCCACCACCACTGCCAGTTCTATCCTTCTAAGGTCCCCCTCCTCCCTAACTCCTCTGCAGTGTGTAGCAGAGAAGGAGGCAGTAACTATTTGAGGCTGTGCTTCCCATTGCCTGGTGACCTCTACACAATAGACCCGTGTGCCCAGGAGGACCAAAGGCCCTTTGTAGGGACCACACGGGAGCTAGAGGATGCTAAGGAACTGCTGCCAGATGGAACTGCTAGCTCTCTGCTCTCTCTCTCTTGCTTTCTCTCTCTCCCTTTCTCTCTGTCTCTCTTTCTTTTCTTTCCCTTCTTTTCCTTCTCTCTCTCCCTCCTATCTCCCCCTCTGTCCCTTCTCTCTCTCCCTCCTCCTTCTCTCTCTCCTTTTCTCTTCCCCTCTCTCTATTTCTCTCCCTCCCTCCCTCCTTCTTTCTCTCCCTCCTCTTTTCTTCTTTCTCTGCCTCCTTCTCTTTCCCTCTCTGTCTGTCTCTTCCTGTCTGTCTCTGTCTCTTTGTCTTTGTCTCTCACTCTCTGTCTCTTTGTTTCTCTCTCCCCCCACCTCCCTTCTTGAGCTCCTATGCTCTGCTGGAACAGAATTTCCAGGTTACTGGAAGAAAGCTGAGGCAAACCGATGCGAATGCCATTACTTCTGACAATTATTTTTCCCCTAGCTGGTAGACCAGATTTACATGATGGAGTTTCAAAAGGGAAAAATGAAGAAAGCCTGTGATGCCCTAGTCTAGATGTATTTTTCTAGTGATGTACTTTTCCTTCAGTCTAAGTCCACAAAGAGAGGGTGGAGAGATAGAAACACCCCCTCCCTATGCTGACCTGGAGAAGTAATCTATCTCTGTCAGATCTTGGGAAGAAATCCCGGCTAGTTCATGAAGAAGTCACTATCAGAGACACACAATTCAAGGCTTCATTGTCCCTAGAAGAAGAGCTGCCCCTGGTCCTGATGGTTTGGTTGGGAAAAACCAAGGGAGCTGGAAGATTCATCCTCCCTCAAGGACCAGCTTTGAAACCTGAAGGAGCTGGCAGAGGGCTGCTGGGAGGACACTTGGATCAAGGCAATGGACGGGGCTCAAAAGAAGCATTATTCTATGAAGAAAGAAAAGGAAAGCTTTTTTTCTTTGTCTTTCTTCACTGAGCTAAAGCACTGGGAGGGGAAGACTTTCATTATAAATCTGAGCAATCAAAGATCCATTCACTTGGGCACATTCACATCTGAGCATGTATAAACATGGGTGGAATCCTGTTTTGAGGATGCTGCATAGAAACCGAATGTTAAAGCCCAGTGATTTAAGTGTACTGAAAGGGTCCACTGTATTGTTTACTGGTACTTACATTTGAGAAATTAAGGCAGATGTTGGGGTCCATAAACATTATTATAGCAAATGAGATTATATCATATGTTAATACATAAAGGGGCTTTGCAAATGTTAAAAGTGCCATATAAATACTAATTATTATTATTATTTCTAAAGAAGAATAGATCTGTTGGATAAAGGGAATGTTGCACTATTTCCACAGGAGAGACAGCTAAGAAGTCAAATATCATTCAGACCTTTTTCTATAACCATGTGTTGAGTGGAACATAGTCAATCAAATAATCAAATTCAAGCATTTCAGAGTAGGATGGGACCCCAGAGGCTATCTCATCTGACCTATACCTGAACAAGAATTGGCTCTACAATGTACTCACAAGAAGAAACTCACCAAACACGTATTAATTCCATTCAATTCAACTCAATTAACCAAACATCATAATTAAACACTTCATATGTGTTAGGCTCTGTGCTAGGCGCTAGAGCACAAAGACTTACACAAAATACTCCCTGCCTTCTAGGAGCTTACATTCTTTTAATAGTTTACTATTATGCTGAAACCAGGGATGAAAGGATTTGACCAGCACAGGCCCTGCCTTTAAGTAGGGTCTATGCATAGGAATCTCTGCACAAATAACTATAATACAAAGGAAACAATTGTAAGTGCATGGGGTTAATCTGTGCCCACCTCTGTGACTTTTATGAGTGCCCTTTGACCCCTATGTAGGATGCTCTCCTTTCTTACCTCTGCCTCTTAGACTCCCTAGATTCCTTCAGAGAACACTGGGGAGGGGGCGCCTGAGTAGTACCTTGAAGGAGGGTAGAGATTTCATTAGGAGGAGACAAGAAGGTGCTTTCAGGGCATTGACAGTCTTTAGAAAGACACAGAGGAAGGGACAGCTAGGTGGTGCAGTGGATAGAGCGCTGGCCCTGGATTCAGGAGGACCAGAGTTCAAATCTGGCCTCAGATCAAACACTTGACACTTACTAGCTGTGTGACCCTGGGCAAGCCACTTAACCCCAATTGCCTAAAAATTAAGAAAAAAGAAGAAAGACACAGAGGAAGTGAAAGATGAAGTGTCCAGGATGGGGAACCATGCCGTTACTTGTTACCTGTGTTTTGTATTCTCACCATCCCCGCTTATGTCTCTCAGTCTAATACAGAACCATTAGAAGAAGCATGCTCTCAGACGGGGGCCCCCGCCAAGAAAAAAAAAAAAGATGGAAATGAAGAAACAGGTAGCTCTGTGCCATTTGTTCATGGGACTTAGAGTTGGCAGAGGCTTTGGAGGTCACTGAATCCAATCAACCTTCTCATTTGATAATGAAGAAAGTGAAGACAGGTAGGAGAGATGAGAACAGCTCAAACTGCTTTGGGAGAACCAATTGTTAAATTGATCAATAAACATTAATCAAGTGCCTACTATGGGCCAAGGTGGCACAGTGGATAGAGGGCCCGGCCTGGAATCAGGAAGATTCATTTTCCTGAGTTCAAATGTGGCCTCGGACACCTACTAGCTGAGTGATCCTGGGCACCTGTTTGCCTCAGTTTCCTAATCTGTAAAATGAGTTGGAGAAGGAAAATGGTAAACCATTCCAGCGTCTCTTCCAAGAAGATCCCAAATGGGGTCACAAAGAGTTGAACACAACTGAAACTGAACAGCGGCAACAACCATGGTACTAAGTGCTGGGTTTGCAAAAAGAGGCAAAAGACAATCCCTGCTCTGAAAGAGCTCACAATCTATTAGGGGAGACAACAGGCAAAGCAAGCTACAGACAGGATAAATAGGAAATAAACACCAGAGGGAAGGCTGCCTTTAGAATCAAGAGGGGTTGGGAAAGGCTGCCTTTAAAAGATGGGCTTTTGATTGGGAGTTGAAGCTCAGGAAGCCAGGAGGCAGAGATGAAGAGGGAGAGTGTTCTAGATGTGGGGGACAGTCAGAGAAAATGCCCAGAGCTCAGAGATGAAGGAGCTTGTTTGTGGAATAGCAAGGAGACCAGTGAGGTATGAGAAGACTGGAAACTGGAAGGGGGCTGGATTATGAAGGGCTTTGAAGGCCAAATAGAGGATCCTGGAGGTGATAGGGAGCTGCTAGAGTTTATTGAGTTGGGGAGGTGACATGGTCAGACATGTGCTTTAGGATGGATGGAGGATGGGGAGAGACGTGAAGCAGGCAGATCCACCGGCAGCAACTGCAATAGTCCAGGTGTGAGGTGAGGAGGGGACTGCTTCAGGGTGGGGGCAGTGTCAGGGGAGAGAAGGGCATGTAATTGAGAGATGTTACAAAGGAGAAGTCACACGCCTTGGCGACAGCTCGGATGTGGAGGGTGAGAGATAGCTCGGATTTGAGGAGTCTGAATTTTCAGCTTTTCCATTTTGGAATCAGCAAATGCTATTGTTTTATTGATTGTCTGGACATAAGAAAAGGATGAAGAAAATGTTCATATAGATTAAACTTTTCTGGAGAGCATGTTGTTAAACATTAGCTATCACACCCTGTAGGGATTCTTTATGCTGAGAATCAGTGGCCCCATTCCCAGCTTCCATGACCTCAGGGAAGTCACTACATTAATCTGGACGTGGGTGTGTGGGAAGAAATCCTTCAGACTAAAAGAAAGACTATATTTTCTTCCAGTCCCTTAAATACCACATCCCCCTGCCCACAAAGATTTTTCCTTTATAAATAACTTTACTTTCTTTTCTTTTCTTTTTTTTTACTTTCTTTTTTAAAAAAAGTTTGATTGATGTATCTTTTTTTACCTTTGGTCACTTATCAATGCCTCTCTGCCCCACCACAAAACTCCCTCTTGAAATAAATAGATGTAGTTAATGAGGTACAAGAATCACCATACTGGCCAGCGGATGCCTCTTTCCACCCTTTTCGTTCCCACCTCTCTGCCTTTGTCCTCTGAAGGATGATCTGGTCATTGCATTGGTCAGACTTCCGGAGTCTTTCAGAGCTGTTTCCCATTACATTACTGTGGTCATTGTTCAGCCTCAGTTCCTACAAGTCTTCCCAAATTTCTTAGAATTCCTCAGGATTGTGATTTCTGCCACCTTCTTACCCCCCACCCCCACCTTGCTTCCCCCAGATTTAACCTGTGGCCTCCAACTGCCCAAACCTTCTGCACAGCTTAGTTTTTCCTTTCTGAGCTGGGCTTCCAGGAGGGTGGGTGGCCTTGGAAGACTTCTATTCCTCAGTTCGGTCTGTCTTGAATAGGTTCTGCCAATCCTTCAAGAGACTGTTCCAACAATATGGGCTGATTCAGGGATAGGACTAGGCATGGAACCCAAAATGTGCTCTCACACGTCAGGGTCAAAGGATGCCCATCTGTACCTATAGGGAAACAGCATCTGTTGTCTAGGGCTGCTGCTGAAATGGTTATCCAGAATTGACGAATGTTAGTCAAGTCTGGGATGGCTCCATAAGTGGTTTTGCTGGTGAACTCTGAGACCTAGGAAGTTTGGTCCAAACAGTGAGGTTCACTCATCCAGGAACAATTTCATCTGTGTGAGGACATCATGGAAGGCCTGCTGCCGTACTGGACAATTTCTCAGCTGCCAGTATAATGGGGCAGATTCATCCAGCCATTGCTGGAACCATTCATTGTCCATCAGTCAACTAGCATTTATTAAGTGTTTACGGTATGCCAGGCACAGTGCTGAGTAACCTCCTTCATCAGAGCCTGGCTTAGCCAGTAACCCTCCCTGACTTAGAGGCAGGGGACCTGAGGAGATGAAGCTAGATCAGCCTGTCCCTCCTGGCCCAGGTTAGGGCAGGACCTTGGCTATGGATCTGAGCTTACAGGGAAGGGAAATGAGGCCTCTTCTGGAGGCAGCTACGATAGAGAGTTGATGGTGAGTCAGAAAAAACTGAGTTCAATCCTGCCTCAGATACTTATTAGCTGTGAGACTCTGGGCAAGTCACTTATCCTCTCAGCCTCAGTTTCCCCATCAGAAAAATGGGGGATAATAGTAGCACCTCCCTTCCAGGGTTCTTTTGCAAAACAAATGCGAAGCATATATAAAGCTCTTTGTAAACCTTAAGGTTTTAGATGCTAGCCACTTTTATAATCCTAAGCCTCAGGGCTCTGAGACAGAGGTATGTCCTCAGAAAGGCAAAACCGGTGCGTAAATGGAAGGAATTATCACTGTCTGAATGTCTATGGCAGAGTCTTGTCCAGAGTACCAGCCACATCTAATGCCGCACAACTGGCCAGCTCAATCAACCCGTTATGTACCAGAAACTGTGCTAAGCTCTGGGGATACAAAAAGAGGCAAAAGACAGTCCCTGTCCTCGAGCTTACAATCTATTTTTATTTCATTGTTATAGGTAACAAACAAACATGTTCGAGGGCCACAGCTGAGTCTTTTCCTGAAGGCACTGGGTCACAAACCTTTTCTAAACGGCTGTGGTAGAGATGTGGTCCCAGAAGAGGCAAAGAATCAGGAATCCAATGATCTAAGCCAAAGCAAAACCAGAGCAGGGGTTTAGACTCATAGCATGGGCCAGGAGGTGATTTGCTTGGCTTGGTGGATAGAGTCCATACTGGTCCATCTCTTCAGCTACAACTGCTGAAGACCTGGAATTGTCATTCTTACCATTGGTGCCGTGGGCACTGTCAAATGGTTCAACATCAGAAACAAACATGGTTTTATCTGTGGGAACAACCTGAAGAACACGCTTTGACACATACTTTGCTGCTGAATCCAGCCTCAGTCAGTACCTGTGTGACTTTTGCTGAGTCAACCATTCTTTGACTCAGTTGCCTCATCTGTAAAAATGAAGATGACCTCTAAATTCCCATCCAATTCTAAATCTATGAACCCAAGTATCAGGGACAGGATTTGATGACTCCTAGTTGAACATTCCTTTTACTCTCACGCCAAGAGGGACACTAATATTCATGACTCAAATGTCCTTTTCTTTCATTAGCCTTGACAAATCAAGCAGATCTGTGTATATGTGTATATATCAGGAATTTTAGCCAGAGAGGAATTATAAACAAGAAGGATATCTCAGTGAATTATCAGACATCCTTGAGCACATTAAAGTGTTGGTGTTGGAAAGGATGAGAAGCAGTAGACCCCGGGGATGGCACTGCACAGAATACCAGCCATGCTCAGTTTCAGATCAGAGCTGGGGAAGGCGAGGGGATTGGGGAGAGGCACCGTGAGTCCCTGGATTGCAGTATAGCAGCTAACAGGTGACAGACATGCTGAAGGCGATAAAATTCCATATGTCACATTGCAGAGAGAAGGGAAGAACTCAGAGTCTTTGGAACACAAAGACTCACAAGGACAGGATGATTTTTCTCTACCTTCTTTTCATGGAATTAGAAAATTAGAGACAGAGGGGGTAGCCCTGAATTCCAAAGGCTTCCCTTCTGGCCAGCACAACTGGATTGACAATCATCATTTTCTCTAGTGTAGTCAATGGATACAGTACAGTTATATGTGAGTGCTCTGTCCAAAGAAATATAAATTTTGATCACTTATACTTCACAAGGGATCTTGGGACTTGGGGGCTACATTTTTTTTTCTTCTCTATTTATTTATTCTTTTTCCTGAAATACTGAGACAACTCTTTTGTCTCATGTTTTCATTTGTGAGTTATGATTCAAATGGAGCTACTTGACTATGTTTTTAAATCCAAATCATTCTGGCTTTCACTGATTGGCCAATTATAGGTCCCAGCCCTGACTTCACTAGTTCATTGCTTGAGTTTTGATGGCTTAGGGTGAGTGTAAATAGCAGTTCTTTCTGTTTTGTCCAGAAGCTTTGAGAGTCTTCCTCTCTCAAATTGATTCTTTTGTGAAGGCAAAGTAGGCCATCTTTTGCCTCAATTCTTACCTAGCCTTTGTCTACTGAATGGGTATTGCCTCAGACAAACTGAGACCTGGGAAATACCATAACTTAAAAAAGGCCAAGGTCTCCCACAGCATTTGGGGACATGACCAGTCATCATGACCTATGTTTTGCCTCTGGACCCCGATGACTCTGGAGGAGAGAGTGAGGCTGATGTCACAGGTCTTCTTCTAGAATGAAGGACAAATAACAATGACAACAATCTCCCTTCCCCCTTTTCTTTTCTTTTCTTTTTCTTTAAAGATATTTTTGGATAGGACCTGCGATTTCATCGGTGTAGAGAATATTCAGTGGAGAAGACCTCAAATAATGAAGAAGTGAATTCCAGCCCAGCCTTAGACACCAACTAGTTGTGTGGCCTTAGACAAGTCAATTACCCACTATCTAATTCAGTTTTCTCATCTGTAAAATGGGGATAATAATAGCACCTATGTCCCAGGGTTTTTTGTGAGGATCAAATGAGATTGAGAGTTGAAAAGCACCATATAAATGCTAGCTATTTTTATTATTAGCAAGGTGCCAGAGGGCACCAAGAGGCAAAGAGACTTACCCAAGATGATACAGCCAGCACGTGTCAGAGTTTGGATTTGAACCCAGGTCTTTATCAGCTTTCCAAACCACAACTCCATACTACCTCTCTTTCTTTGATTTCTATTCCCTAAACCAGCTTTGTCTCTTGATCTAAGTAAGGGCCAGTAAACTACCACCTAAGGGTCTGTGTGGGCCCTAAGCTCACCCACAGGCTGTGCTAAAACAGGCTGTGGGCAGGATACATGGCCCTCAGGCAATAATGTGTCAGTGTCTGATCTAAGTGGACAGCTCCCAAGGGATTGTCTTCTAAAAGTTCTTTAACCAAAATGAGAATGACTACAACTTATTCAATCAATCCATCAGCTAGTAATTAACAAGCATCTCCTGTGTGTCCAGCACTGTCTAGTCTCCAGGAACACGAAAACAAAAATCAACCTGTCCCTGCCCCCAAGAGCTTACACACTCAATATTGAATAGACAACATGGCTTTATTCTAGTATGTACAAAACAAATACGCCACACACCAGCAGCTGGTAGTGGAAGGAGAAATCATGAAGAGTCTCATGTAGAATATATAAGCTCCTTGAGGTTAGGGATTATTTCATTCTTTGTAATTCACCAAATCATAAGATCATAGGTTTAGAGCTAGAAAAGAACTTGGGGGTCACTGGGCCCAACTCCCTCATTTTACAGACGAGGCAACTGAGGCCCAGAGAGCCTTAAGTAACTTGATCAGGGTCACACAGACAGTAAGTCTTTGGATCTCCAGAACTTAGAATAGTTCCTGGCACATGGCAACTGCTCCATAAATGTTTTATGATTAATTGGTATTGAATGTGGCCCTTTACCCGGGCTTTGAAGAAAACTAGGGATTCTCAGAGGCTGAGGTAAAGAGGAAGGGCATCCCAGGCAGGGGGCACAGTTATGCAGAGGCATGTGGCTGGAAATGAAGCATCTCATGTTAGGAGCACAAGGTCAGATTGGCTAGACATAAAGTGTGTGAAGGAGAGTAATTCATATGAATGTAGATTGGGACTAGGTTTTGAGGGGCTTTACAAGCCCAGCAGAGGAGCTTGTGCCTGACCTTGGAGATAACAGGGATACACTGGGGTTAATTAAGTTAGGGTGGGAGTAGGTGTTATGTACCTAAGGAGCATCACTTTGGTAGTTTGTGGAGAGTGGAAGGCTCGAGACAGAGATCAGGTAGAGAGATCAGTAAGAGTCCCCCAACCTTCTAGTTCCTTTCCTCCTCTAACCGCCATTTGTCTATTCTGTATTTATCTTGTATTTGCACACCTATTTACATGTTGTATCTCCCATTAGAATAAAAATTTTTTGAGAGCAGGGACTGTTTTTGTCTTTCTTTGTATCTAACGGGCTTACCCCAATCTGACAGATTGAGATGTTCAAGAAAAGTATAAATAAGGGTTTAAAGGATAAATCAGAAGGCCAATTGATTCCTGAGGATCTAGATAGACATTGATCCAGATTGATAGACCTGACAACTCAGCGAATGTCAAGACGAAAGATGAAGAGAACAGGTTTGTTTGCATCCACAAACACAAAGAAGAAATATGCTGAGGACAAGAAGACCTAGGGGCCATGGATTGGGAGCCAGGGGGAGAACCCAGTTTCCCAAGTTGCAAGAACACTGGGCCAATGATGGATTCAGTTTTTTTCTGGGATGTCTCTGATCATTTAGACCAAAAGGGTAGACTAATATTCCACCATGTCCCCCATGTACAGAATTCCCATTAAGGATCAAGAAACAAAGAATAATTCATAACAATACTACTACTACTACTACTACTACTACTACTACTACTACTACTACTACTACTACTAGCTAGCAATTACATAGTGCTCTAAGGTTGCAAAATGCTTTACATATGTTATTATATTTGATCTCCACAACAACCCTGGGAGGTGCGGGCTATTATTTTATCCCTAGTGAGAATGAGTCAGGAGGCAAGCTAGGTAGCCCAGTGGTTAGAGTGCTGGACCTGGAGTAAGGAAGACCTGTGTTTAAATCCAGCTTCAGATACTTACTTACTCTGGACAAGTCACTTAACCTCTGTTCGCCTTAATCCATTGGAGAAGGAAATGGTAAACTAACCAATATCTTCGCCAAGAAAACCCCATGGATGGTATGGTCCATGGGGTCATGAAGAGTTGAACATGACTGAACAATGGTGAAAATGAGGTACGACATTTTAGTCAGGAGAATAAGAAACTCGATGCCAGGGGCCAAGTGAGAAAGGGAGAAGTAGTTTTCCTACCAAGGTCACTCTACCAGTCAAGGTGGGGTGGGGCCCCAAATCAGGCCGATGAAATTCCAACTGTGCCTTTTTACTATATGTGTGACTTTCAGGGATGTCATTTAACCCTTTGAGACCTTTCTTCATCTCTAAGAGGAGGAAATTGTCCTAGTCAGACGTTCTTAATCTGGAGTCTGTGATATATCTTTTAAAATTGATAATTATATCTCAATATCATTGCTTTCCTGTGTATGCCTTTACATTTTATTTTATGCATTTTAAAACATTATTCCCATAGATTTTGCCAGACTGCTAAAGGGATCCAGGACATAGAAAAGCATAAGAATTTTTGGATTAGATCTATAAAATCCCTTCTTGCTCTAAGGCCCAATATCCTCTAATTCTAAGGACAGACCTGATTATTGATTGAATTTGGGACTTTGGGTAATTATATTTCTTGGAGTCAGGTCAGAAATTGGGGAGGGTATCTTTAACCAAAGAGCTGTTAGAGTGGTTGGCCAACCCCTGGTAGGGGGAGGGGTCATTTGCTATGCTATGAGACCATTTCCTTTAGGTGACCACGGGGTCATAGTGGAACAAGAATTGTTTGAGTAGATCACATAGGAGTAGTGGAGATGGCATTTGGAATGCCACAGCTGAAGTGGCATTAAATAGACCTTAGCCATTGTAACTTCCAAAAGTAAGACCCTCATGAGTAAGTTTCCCTAGGAGTTACCAGGCCATTGATAGGACTTAGCCAAGACCACTATCCTAGGAGTCTACCTCACTGAAAACACAAGGTATAAAGACTTACAGGAGGTTTATATCCCAAGGAAGTAACCCAACTGCCCTCACATCACAATAATCATCACCTTTCGCCTGGTCCATCATTCTCTCAAGGCGAACTTGGGCATTAAATGAATAGGGGGAGGTGACTGTTATCAGTGTAACAGGGAACATCCAGAAGTGGTCCATACACATCTCACCATCACCCACAGGACCACCACCCACCTTTTTGTAACCAAGGCAAAGCTGGGGAATGAACTGCACCTTTGCTTGATCAATGAGATCGCCATTCACTATTGCCACACTCACTCTCTAATTTTAGCTACTTTGGCTATACTCCAGGCTGCTTGGATTTATACCAAATTAGATTTGTGTAGGACTTGGAATAAAGGCTAAGGATGACACTTTTCAAAAATGATATGGACATTTCATGTATCAGGTTCTGATCATTCTGATTAGCCAACGCCCCCCCACGACCTTCCAGCACCTGATCAATGAGGTTCTGGCAGAATTCCTCCACCAATTTGTCATTGTCTATCTAGATGACCTATGTGTCTTCTCTAATAAGGAATGTGAGGTATGTATTTGGGAGATATGAAGGGACTTTATTATTGTGCCTTACGCTGTCAGTCAGAGAAGTGTGCTTGTTACCAGCATCAAGCGAAGTTTTTGGAGTTTGAACTATGCAAGACCTGATAGATTTCAGATGGGGCAGTGGACAGAATAAGGAAGACCTGAGTTCAAATCTGGCCTTGGACACTTAGTAGTTGTGTGACCCTGGGCAAGTTACTTAACCTCATTTTCTTCAGCTATAAAATGGGGATAATAATAGCACCTAATTCTCAGGGTTGTTGTGAGGTTCAAATGACATAATTGTAAAGCACTTAGCACAGTGCCTGGCCCATAATAGATGCTTAATAAATGCTTCCCTCCTTCCTTTCTCCCTGCCTCCCTCTCTCCTTTCCTTCCTTCCATATTCAGGCCATCCAAGTCTTGAGTCTTACTGTGACAGATCAAAACTTCCTGGAGCATTTTAAGGAAACAAAGCCTATGGGAATAATTTCCATTAACAATTTATTTCAGGGTTTATGGGCTTCTACACCCAACTCTTAACAAATGGAACTGTTTTACGTCTGCAGCTCTGCTTGATCTCGACCCCATGGAACAAGATGCCCCTCTCAGATGAGCTGATCCCCAGAAAATCTCATCATGCTAGTTAACTCAACCTTAGATATAACCCACACTTTCTCAGCTTCCTCAGCCTTCTCTCCCCTCTGACTGAAGGGCTGGAGGGTGTCAACTCTTCTCAAAGCTTTCCAGGCAGAACCTGGATTTTATGGCTCACTCTACTCTGCATCAGTAGCTCTGCTTCTCTGGCTTTGCCCCTCACCACCCTCTCCAGTTTCCAGCTACCTCTTCTGTGTTATCTTCTCCTACTAGATTTTAAGTACCTTGGGGGCAGAGACTGACTTCCTTTTCCTTTTTTGTATTTCCAGTACTTAGCACATAGTAGGTACTAAATAAATATTTATTGAATTGAATTGAATTGTGCTCCAGGGAGCTAAAAAGGAGGGAACGTGTTCTTGGCTCTACTTAGGGCATTTGTGGCCATGCTCTGGTTTTAATACCCTAACTCTAATTTTCCTTCTTGTGCAGTGTGTTTCTGGGTGTGTGAATATGCCTATAGTGGTAATAATTGGGATGCTGCACAGTGCTTGTCTAGGGAAAAGGAAGGCTCAAGCCCTAAGACCATGGACTTGGAGTGACTCGCTTTTTCTGCCAGTTGGCATCAGTATACAATAATGGACAGAGATGCTGTTCCATACCAATACAGAGTGAAAACAATTATATTACCTACATTAATTTAGAGAATTATTGCTATAGTAATCAAATTATCAAGGAATTACTTTATAGAACTTGACAAAATAATTACAGCAAGGATCTCAAGGGAAATAATGAAAAAAATGTAGGTGTGAAGGGGACCTCGAATTACCAAATATCAAGCTATATTAAAAAGTAGTAATCATTGAAACAATTTGGTGCTGGTTAAAAATAGAAAAGTAAGTGAACAGAAGAAACAGACTAAATAAGGAAAACCCAGAAGCAAGCAAATACAGTAGTCCAATGGTCAATTCAACTGATGAATGGATTGAGACGTGGATAGATAAACCTAAGATTAGCACCTAATGGAGAAGGACTCTCCATTTGATAAGTATTGCTGGGAAATCTGGAAAGTAGGTGGCATAAAGGAAATTCAGACCAACATTGTTTACTATGTACTATGCTAAACTCCAGATGAATAAGCAAGGTATAAAAAGGTCACATCATTAAAACAAAACTGGGAGAAAATATAAGGAAGTACATTTCAGATCTATGATTCTGAGGAAAAATTAACACTAAACAAGGAATAGGGGAGAGAAAATATATAATTTGCATTATATAACATTTAAAAGCTTTCACAAGAACAAAATCAATGTAATTAGAATAAGAAAAATTGTCAGTTGGGGAAAAAATCTTCATATTAACTGTCTCTGGTTAAGGTCTGATATCCTAAATATTTAGGGAATTGATACAAATATGTATTACCAACAGCCATTTTTCAATACATAAATGGTCAAAGAATATGTAAAGTGCTTAGCAAACCTAAAAGTGCTATATAAATGCTAGCTATCATTATTATTATTATAACAATTTTCAAATGAAACAGTGCAATTGACAACCATGTGAAACCATGTTCCAAATCTCTATCTAGGGAATACGTGTGATTTCATAATTATGGAGAATTCCATGTGGGTGGCACATATATAATAAGCACTTAAGAAATGCTTGCTCGTTCTACCTATCTACCTGTCTATCTACTATCTGTCTGTCCATCCATCCATCTATCTATCTGCGTATCTTCAGATCTATCTGACTGTCTATCTATGTGTGGTAACTCCCTCTTACCAACAGGCAGATTGCAGACCCTCTATGATTTAGTAGGAAGTCACTGGAGAAAATGAAAAGGTAAGTGACTCATCTAGGGGCACACACCCAGTAAGTCTCAGAGCCAGGAGTCAAACCCATGTCTTCCTGAGTCTAAGTTTCCTACATCCACTGGACAAATACGAGCACTTTAATAGAAGAAATACAAATTAAAACAATTCTAAGGTCTCCCTTCATTCCCAGCAAACTGGCAAAGATGAGAACAATGTTGGAGAGCATGTGGAAAGGCAGGTGCATAAATACATTGTTGGTAGAACAATGAATTAATATAAATGCTTTGGAACACAATTTGCAACTATGCTATGACTAAAATGCTATGACAAATGACTAAACTCTTCATTAATTTTGTCCCAGCAATATAACTACGACAAGAAATTAGTCTACTTTAAGGAAGCCTGGGTCCTAACAGGATGACATTCCCAATGTGTTCTCTTTTCTCCCCCAAGGTTTTCCTATAAGGGAGCCATATACTTGGTGGGAGTAGAAGAATACGGCCATAGATTCTCCAGCCTGACACATGGAATCAGAGGGGAAGCTTTTACTCAAAAGAGGAGTGTGTGTAGTAATGACAAGGAAGACATGAAGCCCTTGGCTCCGATCATCCCAAGGGTGAGATCTTTGCCATTGCAGGATCTGGAACATGGGCCTCACTCAGTAACATTTATTAAGCACCTGCTGTTTTTAAGGCACTGTATAGGCACCAGAGGCACAAAAGCAGGTAGAGAGATGGGACTTTATGGAGCATGTAAAGACATGGGTACAAATGACTGTGAAACAAGGGAGAAAAGGCATGCAGAAAGGCTCAGAAATATTTGAGAAAGGAGAAATGACTGTCACCAAGGTGGAGGGATGGGAGGAGTACAGGAAGAACTAAGGTAAATCTGGAAGGGAAAGAGGGACTTCAATGAAACCAAGTTGGGGGAGGGTGGTGTTTATTCCAAAAATGAACAAAAATGTGGAGGTGGCAAAGAGGAAATCGAGAATGACAGCTGGAGACTACTCTAATTTTTCTCCTCCCCCACCCCCTTTGGGGGCAATCGGGGTTAAGTGACTTATCCAGGGTCACACAACTAGTAAGTGTCTGAAGTGGAATTTGTTCTCAGGTCCTACTGACTCCAGGGCTGGTTGCTCTATCTACTGCGCCACCTAGCTGCCCGTATTCTAATTTTTTTTTTAAAGCTTAAAGCAGGTGGGGAGAAATGGGAGACAAGGCTGGAAACGCCAGGTTGGAATCATATGGTAGAGGGCTGGCTTTCAAAGCCATAGTAGGAGCTGAGGTTTCAGTAGGAAACAGGAGTCACCGAAGCTTTGAATAAAAGAGTGATATTTGTTTGAGACTGATGTCAGCACTCAAAGAGATCTTGGCAGAATGCATCGTTGAGCTATTCTTGCTTACCAGTGAAAATGAGGCCCTCTCAGGCCCTTATGAAATGGGAAGAATTTCAGAAAGCTTAGCCAGGGTGGAATCACATGATTGAGAGCCGACAAAACCTGATGGACCTTCTAGGTATTCTAATAAATGACGACACTCATTCTACCATTTTGTTCTTCTCTGAATTTCACTGTGGTCCTAGTTCTTTCCAGTTCCATTCTTTTTTTCTTTCTTTCTTTCTCATCATTCTACTTAAGGAACAGACAGTTCAAGGAATTGCAAACAGGGAAAGGCAGCCTATGGCCTCCAACCATGCAAACATTCCCAACACTTAAGGTCCTAGAGACACCATTCCTTCTCCTGGTGAGCTGGGTGTTTTATTATTGTTGTTATTGAGTCAATTTTCTGTTATGTTTGATTCTCTGTGACCTCAATTTGCTGTTTTCTTGGTAGAGGTTCTGGAGTGGTTTCCCATTTCTTTCTCAGATCAGGAAACTGAGGCAAACAGGGTGAAGTGACTTGGTCAGGGTCACACCGCTAGTAATGGTCTGAGGCCAGATTTGAACTCACAAAGAGGAGTCTTCCTCACTGTAGGCCCAGCACTCTCTCTATTGCCTGTTGTGCGTGCATGCTCTCCTGATCCATTGATCCTCTAAGAAGACAGTTAGTTTCCTCTTCCCTTGATGTACCGAGACCCTACTTGATACATGGCACCTGAGTTAGGACCAATCACACTTAATGAGTGAGCGTATCTTGAGTCCATGATCCAGATCCAGTGATGAGCCATATATCCAGTGTTTTTGAATTCTGACATTCCTGTCCTCTGCCTTTGTGATACTGGGCAATTCACTCATCTTCTCTGGACCCCAGTTTCATCTCTGTCTATAAAATAACAGAGTTGGACAAGAAAGTCCGTGAGGTGCCTTCTGGCTCTAAACTGTAGCATCCTGGTTAAGTAAACCCTCTGAAATTCTTCTTTTCATAATAGCCTCCCTGAGGGGGCCTCACTTTCCCTGATAATAATAGATGAAAATGAAAACTAGCAGCTCTGTTCCATTTCTAATGGAATGGAATTGGAGGGAACTTAGACCCCTTGGACACAGTGAAATTCAGAGAAGAAGAAAAAGGCTAAAATAAGTGTCATCATTTACTAGAATAACTCCAAGGTCTACCAGGTGCTTTCAGCTCTAAATCATGTGATCCTATAATCCAGTGAAGGCCTCCTTGTTACCCTCCTTCTTTTGTTGTTTAGTTGTTTCAGACTCTTTGTGACCCCATTTGGGGTTTTCTTGGCAAAGATACTGGAGTCGTTTGTCCTTTCCTTCTCCAGCTCATTTTACAGATGAGGAAACTGAGGCAAACAGAGTGAAGTGACTTGCCCAGGGTCACACAGCTAATAAATATCTGAGGCCAGATTTGAACTCAGGTCTTCCTGACTCCAGGCCAATAGTCTATCCATTACCCCACTTAGCTGCCTTATTCTCCTTCTAGTTTTATCTATAAGCCTCTTGGGAGTAAATGGACTTCCTTGGATCTCATGTGAAGTTCTCTGGGTGTTCATTTTCTCCTATGATGCTTTTTTGCTATTTTGTGAATGAATTCTGCTCATAATCTCCTATCATTCTCCTCTGTAGTGTTTCACAGGTAAGGCTGTCCTTTAAACTGGTACTATCCCTGGCTGCAGCTTTTCATAATATTTCCTGAGTTGAGAAAGGCCTTTGATATGTTCTAGGTCCTCCTTTGATACATTCCATGTAACCGGAGAGAGCTCATTTGAAATTCAAGGAACTGGAAGGAGGAAAATCAAAGCTTGAGACTGAACTGGCAATTTGACCGACCCCTGGAATATATTTAAAGTCAAATCAATCCATAAGGGAATTTCAGTCACGGCTCACTTTCCCTCTCCCACAGCCCATGGCTGCAATCTGGAATTATAGTCTTCTCCATCAGCATATGTAAGAAATACAGCCACATCCTTCTCCTAAGATGCTTTATCACAGTTCTGCAAAGTCTCAGTCTAGCTCTGCTCTTGTGGATTTATTTACATATTGATTTATTTTTCGACTCCATCCACCAGACAAGCCTCTTGAGATTAAAGCATTTTATTTACAAAGACATTGGGGTCGAGGAGACTACCATTTAAGTCAGCCAGAGGTAGTGTCTTTGGATGTGCTCTCCTACTGATCCGGTGATCGGGATGAAGCAGCCTTATTGAGAAGTGGGCTGGAGAAGGAGGGAAAGCTGGACTCTGCATCAGTGGCTTTTCAAATTTTCGCACTGACTGAATCCTTTCCTTTAAACTTCAGGAGAACCTTTCTAATAAAGTTTTTTCTTAAAGATCTTTTAAAAATACTACTGATGGCACCAAAGAGGATGACTGATTTTTTAAACAATCATTTCAGATAAAATTTACCCTGACTCTAGCAATATTTTTTCTGACTAACAATTTTGTGGATAAATCACTTCAGAGAAGAATAAAATTGCTATCTCTGTGCTTCATTGAGGGACAGTGTGATGTGATGGGTAGGGCACTGAACTTGGAGTCAAGAAAACTTGATTTTATATCCTGTCTAGGACACTGGCTATATGACCCTGGGCAAGTCACTTCCCTTCTTTGAGCTTTAGTTTCCTCACCTGCAAAATGAGAATAATAATTCCCATCGTATCTACCTCACAGGAGAGCTGTGATGCTCAAATGAGCCAATCCATATAAAGCACTTTGCAAACCTTAGAGTGTTACATGAATGTCTTCTACAACAATTTTAGATTTGAAAACAAAATTCAATATGATTGCTTCTCTTGTAAAATGCCTTGCAACAATTTTTGCTTTCCTCTCTAAGTCAGTATTCAGGGCATTGTTCAGTTCTCCACATCTCATACTACTCTATAATATTTTTACTTTAAAGATTCAAGATGCATTTAAAACATTTTGTTCTGCTCTGTTTGTTAATTCATGGAGCTATTTTTATCTTTAAATATCTTATAAATGCCTTTAGTTTTTACAATCATTTCCAGATATACTTTCCCCACCCCCAGCATCAAACTCTCTCTTATAACAAAGAAAAACAGTTCAACAAACCCAACAAATAGAGTGGTTATGCCTGTCAGCAGATGTAGCACTCTGTGTCCGGAGTCCCCCACCTCTCTGCCAAAAGGAGGGACAAAAGTTCATTCTCTGTCCTCCAGGATCAAAGCTGGTCATTACAATTATTCAGAGTTTACCTTCGTGGAACTATTTTGTAAAATGTGGACATGACGCACGTTGATTGCCATAGGAATCCAGAGAAGCAAACCCAAAGTAGAGATAAACTATCTTTGTGTTTCTACTATATTTTGGCTTTGTTACTTGGAGTAGGTTCATAGATTTTTGTTTCATCACCAGAATCTTGCTAATCAACTCTTCTCCTTCCCAATTTCTTCAAGCATCCTAGTTTTGCTAATTACCTATAATGGGCATCTATACAAAAATATTTGTAATTAAAATTTTAAAAATATCTTCAGAGTATAAATGGACACCAATTATTTTCCACATACTTTGTGGAGATGGCCAACAATCAGCTGTTTTTGTGAAAGTGTGATTATGAGTCTTTATTGGACGTGTTCAGAGATTGATTCCCAACCCAATCTAGAGCTGGTATAAATCCTTATGACTGCCTCATTGTAAATTTCCTAACAAGTCTTCATGTTTCCATCCCTCTCCCAGCCTAGTGCATCATTCACACTACTCCCATAACCATCTTATCTGTGAATAGCATTGGTCTTTGCTCAAAATCCTTCAGCTGCTGTCTATTGCCTACTCCTTAACCTGGCATTCAAGGCTTTCTGGAACTGGATACCTACCCTAGTGCTATCTCATATCAATCTGCTCCCTATTACTTCCTGTCTTATCTCATGTTATTCAATGCTGTGGACAATGGTCATCATCCTCATCCCCTTTATGTGCCCTGTGACTTCCTATCCAGGACCCACAGAAACCCATTTGCTCGTGTTGTTCTGTGTATCTGGAATGCCCTACCCCTCTTTACAATCTTGCTTGTTGAAAGCCTGCCTGTCCATTAAAACCTGCCAGTTAAAGTGCCTCTTCCCCCCAAAGCATCTCCTGACTGCCCCCACCACCCCCTAGTCAGTAATGGTCCTTTCCCATTTGGATGTCATGCTACCCTTTGCACCTCTCAGGCACTTATCACATAGTATTTTATGCTATACTTAGTAGGTTATATACCTTTCCTTCCTGCTAGACTGTAAGTTGGAGGAGGGCAAGGATTCTGGCCTATCCAAAGTTACCATCTCCCTTAGCACAGTGCTTTTACACATGGTTGATGCTTAATGGGTGTTTGTGGAATCATACAATGAAACTGAATTGGATTTGTTTTTCTGGGCCCCATTAAGCTAAAGGAGGCGCAATGAGGGAAGGTTGCCAAGGGGCCAATTTCAGCTAAATGTCAGGAGGAACTTCCTAGCCATCAGGGACATGCATAAGCGTCATGGGCCTCCTCAGCTGGTAGAGCCATGGGACATCTTCAAGCCAAGGCTGGTGACCACTTGTCTGGATTGTTGTAGAGGGGATTGTTTGCGTTAGGGTTAGGGTCAAACTGGATGGTCTTCTGAGGTCATGTCCAGCTCTGAGATTCTGCCAACCAATAAGAAGTCAATAATGTGTCTGCCAATTGCAATTTGAGTGAATCTCTTAGGATCATAGATTTAGAGATGGAAGGAAACTTCTAGGTCTTCTAGTTCAAGCTTCTCATTTTATGGTTGAGAAAACTGAGGTCCAGAAAGATTACCTGATGTGTCAAAGGTCACAGAGTTCATAAGAATTGATCTTAGGTTTGACCCCAAATCCAGTACTGTTCCCACTGCACATGCTCCCAAACAGGCCAAATGTATAATTAACACAGACACCAAAACAGGGTTGCCATCTATGTGTGTCTGCCATTGCAACTTTGTTATTTGTAGATCCCCTTGTGCTGCCTGGTTAGAATGTGAGCCTCTTGGAGGGCAGGAACTGTTGTTTTTGCCTTTCTTTGTATCCTGAACTCTCACCATAATACCTGGTATGTAATAAGTGCTTAATAAATGCTTTTTGACTTGACTGCTTTTGGAAACCCCAGGGTTCCACGAGAGGCCATTGGAAAAGTGAAGAATTAATTTTTGGTGATTAAAGTGGGAACCAAAGAGAGAGTAAAGAGGATGATAGTTGATGAGAAAAACAGTAGACAGACACGGGCCTTTGGTAGACAAACTAACAGAAGGAGATGGGATGGCTGTAGTGATTCATATTGGACTGGACCTTGTTAACTCCCAGGGAGCCACCATGTACAACCTGGAATCTGTGGAAGTCACCTTGACCCATAATAGACCATTTGAACACTTGAGGTGTTGGGGGTTCAATGAAGAGAAGGGGAAAAAAAGAAAAGAAAGGAGAGGAAAGAGGTGAGGAGCAGAAGGAAGGAAGGAAAGAAGGGAAGGAGAGGAAGGAGGAAGGATGGATCGAAAGAGAGGAGAGAGGGAGGGAGGAAAGAATGAAGGAAGAGAGGAAGGAAGGAAGGAAAGAAAGGATTGAGTGAGGTAGGGAGGATGGATCAAAAGGAGGGAGGAAAGAAAGAGACAAAGGAAGAAAGAGAAAGAAAGAAAGAGAAGAAAATAAACCTTGTGGGGAAAGGGGGCCTACAAAGAGGAGAGGGGGGAGGGACAAGTGAGCTGAGAGATAGAGATCTATGCCCTACCAATGGCCTCATGTTTCAAGAAAAGGCATTAGAGCCTTTTTTATAGCTGCCTTTCCGCTCATGCAGTTTCAAGCTGGAAAGCTGCCCTTCGTGCTGATTAGCATTCTTATCACTCGGCCCTTTTTTCCTCTTTCTTTTCTCTCTCGGTTTCATGAGCCCTATTATTTTTAAGGAAAGAATTAACTGAGATGGGGAGATGCATGTGCACCATGGTCTTAAAAAGTCTCTCAGCCGTGGACTGTGCTGAGGCCAGTCTGGCTGGGGCTCCTGAGGCTGCTGGGCCACGTCAGCTTCTCTGGGTCTAGACCCAAAGAGCCCTTTCAAGGGTGCATGTGTGTGTGTGTGTGTGTGTGTGGTGTGTGTGTGTGTGCGCGCCAAAGGGTGTCAATGGGCAGTGGTGGGTGGGGTATTTTCTTGAAGTGCTGTTTAAGCTCAATAACAGTAATTATTCCTGACTCTGGAGCTGGAAGGGGGCCCCAGAAGCCACCTAGTCCAAGCCCTTCATTTTGTAGACAGGACACCTGAATAGCCCTGGGAACATCAGTGACTTGCCCAAGGTCACACAGAGGATATATGGAATTTGAACCCAGATCCTCAGACTCTAGAGTTATATGGGGCTTTAAGGCTTACAAAGGTCATTGATCACAGAGCTGGAAGGGACCAAAGAGGTCATCAAGCCCACCTACCTCATTTTACACATAAGGACATTAAGGCACAGAGAGGGTGAGTAATTTATTTGACCAAGATCCCATAGGCAGTCAGTAACAAAGCCAGCATCCCACACTCAGTCCTCTGACGTCACACCCGGTGTTTTTGACACGCTGTCACCTGTGTTACCTGGTTTGATCCCCATGATAACCCTGTCAGGTGGCTAGGATCATAGATTGAAAATTGGAAGTCACCTCAGGGGCCATGTGGTCAAATCCCCTAATATTACAGGTAAGGAGACTGAGGCCCAGAGAGCTGAAGAGCTTTTCCAAGGTCACACAGGCAGGAAGGGACCAAAGTGGGATTTGAACCCGGCTGAAACGAGAACCCCCATGGGTGACATCAAAGACACTTGAAGTATAGGTGATCAGAAATGGACAAGGCAGCCTCAGGGCAGCTTAGACCCTCAGAACTGCCTCAGACTGCAGATCCAGAATTCGAATCTCTTTCTAATGTGCTGATAATGGCTCCTCCTTTCTCCTTTCTCAGTGGCCACCTGCATGAGTATCTCACTCCCGCACTTTTAAAAACATTAATTAAATTCTGCCTATATGCCAGGCACCGGAGACGCAAAGAAATCTGGAAGAAGTCCCTGCTCTCAAGAAGCTTCCGTTCTAGTGGGGAGAGAACATGTAAATAAATCCAGGTGCAAATAAAAGGTTCTTGGAGAGTAGATGGAAGGCAATGTACTAGGAGTAGAGGAAAATGCTACCTTACTGCTAGCTTCTGCCTCCAGCAGAAAGGGGTGGTTGAGCTGAAGGAAGCCGGGGGTTCTAAGAGGTGGAGGTGAGAAGAGAGGGCTTTCTAGGCATGGGGGACAGCCAGTGCAAAGGCCCAGAGAGGAGAGGTGGGAGATTGTATGAGAGAAACAGCATACTTGAGTAGGCTGCTGTGAGAAGAAGGAGTCTCATACAAGCGATAGTACTGAATTAAGCCGAGAAGAGTTGGCACTAGGAGAAGCAGGTAAGGCTGGGCAGCTTTTCTAAGTAGCATGCGTATTTTTGAGATGTGGGTGTGGGATCTGAACCAGAATTTGTGCCCTTCTTAAAGGGTGCAGGTACAACACTCTCTTTTATCTGGGGTATACATTTGTTCTTAGAGCCCATCCTGTGGGATAGTGTCTTTGTGGGCCTAGGACTGGGAACCTCCTTATGAGGCCTGCTTTCCTGATCCAGCTGTTTCTGAGCCGACAGAAAGAGGGAATGAAGGCAGCAGGCTTCGGTCTGGAAAGCTTCAAGCAGGCACATCTTACAGGCGTAATGAAAAACACAGAAAGACATTGTAAGAGAGCAGCCTCCAAAGTCCTGCTGAGAGATGCAGAGCAGCAATCAGATATGAGCGCCTATCGCCACACAGCCACGGGAAGGTCAAAGGGAGGCTACCAACGTTCTGTCTGCATCTGATTTCAATAAGGCCACATCTGCAGCATGAGCTCTGTCATGGGGAGATCATGTTAAGAGCGAGTCAGGGAAACCGAGGGCATGGGGAAAGGCAGCAAGAATGATTAAGTGGCTGGAGGAGGTGGATTTATGGGGAAACATTAAAAGGACTAAATACTGTTTGCATTGCTCAGCTAAGTAAAGATGAAAAAAGCATCTCACGTGCTGTCTAGCCACACGTGAAAGGCTCAAGCCACTGAGGAAGAAAGGAATGATTGGCTTGGGACAAGGTTTTGCAATGAAGAGAAATAAGCAAAATGAAGAAGAATAACATTTAAAGGGAAGGAAGAATCACAGACATGCAATTCCAATAATGTAGGCAACAGTCTTCTGGGGGAAGTGTTGGGAGGATCGTTTTACGAGGTCCTTTAAATAACAGGGGGGTATCTGTAATATAATGTCAGTGTGAGGCATGTACAGACAGCATCAGCTGGCTAAGATGGTATCATCCACATTGAAGACACTGCGGAACTACTTTTGAGGGAATCATAAGGACTGGAGTACGTGTAGATATTCGTTGTTAGCCTGACACAGGCTTGAGGGGAATCTTTATCCATTGGCTATGTACCTGGAACTGTTGGGGCTTTCAAGATGGCCTGAGACAACACCAGCTAGGACTTTTGCTACATTTGGGACTGAGAGAGACAGATGACTCCATTCACAGCTAGTGAGATCGTGTGGTTGGTGAGAAGGGTCTTAGGCCCTCCTTTTCTTCCCCCAGCCTCTATCCCAACATGGTGCTAGAGAAACAAGTCTAGGTGTCTGGCCTTACTGTTCATTTTTTCTTGTTCTAGGTTCCAGGCATGAAGTCTCCAAATTAGACTGGGAACAAAAACCACAGGGATCCATGAGTCTCAGGAATTCAGACCAGTCAGCCCACAGCAACACCCTGAAGAGCAAGAGTCTGGTCCCCTAGCCCAGAAGAGGCCAAGTGGTGCTAGCTTTGGATTGGAACTTGGTGGGACCAATTCTATGCAGGAACTGAGTTAAGCTGCAA
Organism: Phascolarctos cinereus; assembly: GCF_003287225.1. Taxonomy (NCBI): domain Eukaryota; kingdom Metazoa; phylum Chordata; class Mammalia; order Diprotodontia; family Phascolarctidae; genus Phascolarctos; species Phascolarctos cinereus. The sequence continues at coordinate 45,047,992 of NW_027555736.1, read as the reverse complement.
GCCTAATCCTTCCCCTTCCTCTTCCTTCCCCCAGAATGAGGCAGTATAAATGAGATTATGCCCCTGAGGTGATGGGGCAAATGTTTATACATTCATTCTTGCTGTATCTTTGAAATAAATATTCCTTTGTAAAAGCTATCTGATGTTAAGTGGTTAAATGGAACTTGGATGTTAGCTATTGTCCCCATCCTAAAAATGGGAGGAACACAGCTAATGGGGAGGGGGCCAAAGCCAATAGCAGTTGAGGAAGAAACTCCTGCAAACCCTCCAAGGTACTCTGGGGCCCTGAGGGGCAGATGTAGTAGGCCTGGCCCTGGGAGACAGGGCCAGGGCACTCTTGTTATGCTAATAAACACACAACTCAACAGATGAGCAGGATCTATCACCAGCTAGAGAGCCCAACAGTCATTTGCCAACTTGAGTTTCAGCATTATCCATTTTGGTTATAACCTAAAATGTTAAGTGGGGAGCTTTAGGGCTGACATCCCAGGGATAACTAGAACTAAGAACTACGACTTCAGAGTTATGAGCGTATGCTGTGATCCAGTCTGGTTTTCTGGACCTTCCCTTTTTGGTGACAGGTTTATCTCTACTTTAGACATGTCTCCTTCTTTTGCTTGGGATCCTCTGTCTGAAAACCTGACCCTCTTCTGGATTCTCCCACCTACTACATCTGGAATTTTTCTTGCTGCACGAATTTTTTTGGTTTCCTAGTTAATTGATATCTATTTGCCTGTGATTTAGAGGTAGGAAACTAACTAGATGGGTCTGTTGGTGACCCTGCCCTTCTCTGTAAAACATCTGGCCCTCTTCCACATGCAGAACAGTCTGTCATAGGAATGGGGTGGGGAGGGTTGACTGAAGTATACTCTTGGAGAGGATGAGAGCCTAGGATAACTTGGGTATCAAGTTTGGAGTGTTCCTCTAACACACTCATGAATGCTCTGCCTCTTTTCAGCATGGCTTTAAGATCAGCTCATCCAGAACCCACACTTCCTCACTCCCACTAGCAAAGTCAAGTGTAGCCTGGGTCTCCCACTACATTGCTCCTCCCACAAAGATATTGCATGGGGGGGGGCATTACCCACACTTCCTCTATATTCTTGGGGCTTTTTTTTTTTTTACCCAGACAACACTTGTTTCTAGGGTGAAGCCATAAGAGGGTTGGAAACAGAAATTATGGCTGTGTTTGGGTCCACATTTCTCTTGCCAAGTCTGGTAGGGAGCTTTCATTCCATGAAAGCGGAGTGCGGAGAAAGTATGCCTGGGAATGGAAACAAGGTGCTGACCAGATCAGGGAGACACTGATAAGGAAGTCGAGAAGTTGTTTAGGCCAAGGAGCAGAGAGCTGACCGAGAACTTGTATCTGTGGTGTCTGGTGAGAGCGAAGTCTAGCCCATAGCTCATTTCTCCTTTAGGAGTGCTGCTCAAGGTGGGAGAGGAAGGATGGAGAATAGGAAAAAGAGAAAGACCTGACCCTTGGGCTGCAAAATGTATTGTAGTCAGCCATAACTTGTTTTAAAGCTTATCTGTGTTTCTGTGCTATTCGATACTGTTATTAAAGTACATCTCCATTAACTGCCACATGATTTGTGTTCAAGGTTATACGTATGTGGTTTGGGATTGAGAGAAGGGAAGCTAACCCAAAGGGAGAAGAGATTATTGTCAGTTTGAACTGGGATGGTGGTGAGTCAACCAGGGAGGAAACTTTCTGCATGCTGGCTGATCTTGAGTATCTTTATGCTTGTTTGAACGCACTCAAACCCAGAGAGAACATTAAGAAAATGAGTGTACTAGTGGAGAGGGGAGGGCATTGGTACTGGATATGTGTAAGGGCCCCCTTTTGGCATTGCTATTTACCCCTAGTGTTTCCTGGCATCAGTGGGCTCCTAGTACCACGTGTTCAATATCCCATGCATAATGTCCATAACATGTGGAAATGGAATGGTATCACGTACACACATGGTTTACCAAGTTTACTGTGGCAAGGAGAAAGGCCATCAATCCACGTGAGACAGGGTTGAAGGAAGAGATATTGAAAGAAAGCGTCTGAGTGGTAGGAGATGATGAAAAGACAGAGAAGAGGGAGATCCCAAGGAATGGCCTCGGTATTTTCAGTAAAATACAAGGTGAGGTTCTCAGCTGAGAGGGTGGGGGAAAGGAGAGCCACAGAAAGTTTGAGAAGTAATTTGGAAAAGAAGACCTGTGGTGAGTAGGATAGGGAGTTAATTTGTTGTTGTTGTTGATTTGTTTCCACTCATGACTGACGCTTCGTGATCCCATTTGGGGTTTTCTTGGCAAAGATACTGGCCGTTTCCTTCTCCAGCTCATTTTACAGATGAGGAAACTGAGGCAAACAGGGTGAAGTGACATGCCCAGGGCCGCACAGCTAATGAGTGTCTGAGGCCAGATTTAAGCTCAGGAACATGGGTTATCCTGACTCAGGGCCCTGCACTCTTGTGCTATGCCACCTAACTGGTGAAGTGTAAAAGGATTGCCTTGCCATAGTGAGGGCCCAGCTGACCAAAAATGAAACTTAGTGCTTGTATCCCCTACTAATGATTGGTCTCATAGCAATAGCATGAGACTTATATATTAGCACGTTATTTTAAAAGTATACGTGAGGAAATCATGGCTCTGTCAATGTGTCAGGGAGACCAATATGCGAACCTTGACATGTGAGAAATACCGTGGAACACCATGATTTTCTAGGCAAAACAGATATGCCTTTATTGGTGTGTCCAATATCGTTTCATACAGATTAATTCTCTCTCTCCACTCAACAATCATTTAAACGTCAGATCGCACGCCGTCTTGGGGAGGGGGGAGGAGGAGGAAGGGGAGAAAATTTAAAACTCAAAATCTTACGGAAGTGAACGTTGAAAACTAAAAATAAATAAATTAATTTAAAAAGGATCCAGAAATGGGAAGGAGGAAGGATGTTGCTGCTCGGTGCTGAGGTGGAAGCAATGAGGCCCTAACTGTTCACTCTTAAGTTCCTAAAAGGTTTAGTACTAAGACTGTGACCTATATGCTAAAATTTGCTTTGTCAAATATTCAACAAGCATTTATGTGCTTACTATGCTCCAGGCTTTGCGTCAAGTGTTCACACACACACACACACACACATATATATATACATATATACAACATAACACGCAAACAACTCCATACAAACAAAATACATACAAACAGTGTAAACGAAAGAGAATCTTAGAGGAAAGACACTGGGTGTGAGGGAAAGACTCTTTCAGAAGGTGAGATTTGAGCTTTGATCTCATGAACAATTCTGATCCTTTAAAACATTAAAGATAAACCATTCTAACACCGAGAAAGTGTCTCTCCCCACAGGGACAGCAAGGTAGAAAAAACACTGGATTTGGAGTCGGAGAGATGCTAGGTTGGAATCTCAACTCTTCCACTTTGCTACCTGTGTGTACTTGCATAAGTCTCTTAAGTTCTTGGCCACAACTGACTCATCTGTAAAATAAGAGGATTAGATTAGAAGCCCTCTTATGAATGTATGGAAACTTAAATGTAATAGAAAGTCTTGGATCTGGCACAATTTTATTTTTGAATGTTTATTCTAATTGCAACCCCCTCCCAGTGTTCATGATTTGTTGTAGAATGGATCTATGTCTGAAGCAGTGTATTACATTTCATTGCTCAATCTGTTTTAACACTGGGCTGTGCTACCTACCTTCTCCTATTAAAGAGAAGTGTCTGAAAAAAAAACATCATTTAGATGTCTGGCATTGAAGATACAAAGACAATAATGAAATAATCTGTGCTCTCAAGTAGCTTACACTCTACTTGGGGAAAACATCTATGCAAAAAGTCATTTATGGAGATGAGGGTAAGGATGGGGAAGAGGTGATCATTAAAAACTGAAGGAGGTGAGAAGATCAGGAAAGGCATGCTGTAGGAGACCAAAAACAAGAAACTGATTTTTTACAACCACCTTTCCTATAGATTTTGTTATTTTCTTTTTAACAGAAAAACTTTTTTTTTTATCTCTCCAATTTTTCATATATAGCTAGCTAGCTCCAGGAAATGTTATATCTTTTTTTTTTTTAATTGTCTTGCATTTCTGAGAGGAAATAAAATCTCTGTTAAAGATTTGGTACTACTTTTTGGTCAGGATTCCTTCCAAGTTTTCAAAATCCTGAAGAATTTCCTGTTACAAAAATAAAGAGCTCGTTCAGCTCTGTGAGCTCACTGCAAACTTTTAATTATGGCAGGCTCTCCAGTGCGGATCACTGTTGTAGAATTGCTTAGACTTGGCCAAAAAGTATTTTCATCAATAAAACAAATGCACAGAAATATTTTTGCTGAGCTTGTTACAATCACAGGGTGTTTGGGGGGGAGTGGAGGTGGTGAGTGGAGCCAGATATTGCACACACAGCAAGCTCCCCACATTTTTCAAAAGCAGCATACTCAGAAGTCCCCATTCCCCCACCCCCACCCCCCAAGGAGGAATGAATCAAAATGGTTTCAGTCCCAGGGTAATCTGAAGGCTTGCAAAACACAAGCTGTGGTTGAGGTCTGCATCTCCTTGTGCTGTGTCTGTGATGGTGGCACGGTGTCCAAAAATAAGGAGAGCAGTTCTCCGGGTGGCAGATGGTGAGCGTGGTGAGCCAGAGAGCAGATAAGAACATGGGCGCCCAATTCTCATATCTTGCCCAAAGAAGATGCACCACCTCAGAGTTGATACTAATGAGCATTGGTCACTAAGGTGATACAATCATAGGATTTGGAAGTGACCTTAGAGGCTGCCTAGCTCGCAATCTCATCTGCAATCCCTTGGACAATGTCTCTGCCCTAGGTGGAAATAGTAATAACTCCCAATGCTTTTGCACTCTTCTCCTTTTCAATTTCTGCACCCCATTCATTATCTATTTTGCAATGTCTACTGAAAATATGTGTGTGTGTGTGTGTGTGTGTGTGTGTGTGTGTGTGTGTGTGTGCGCATATAGAGAGACAGGGGTAGACCTGTGATTTCATTGGTTGATAGGTGAGGAAAACCCCCTGTAGCAATGCATATCTGCACCTTCTCTATGACTTATGGTCTCAGGGAGCTGCCTAAACTATTATGAAATGTAATAACTTACCCAGGGTTACACATCCAGTAGGGGTCAAAAGTGGGACTTGAATTCAAGTTTTCCTGGCTTCACGGCCAGTTGTCTATCCACTACATCATAATGTATACATATTGCCTATGTGTGTAAAGTATGTGTGTTTATTATTTTAATATATACCTACAGATGAACTCCATAGAATTGCATATCATAGTGTAGATAAGAAGTATTTGTCACCCATGTGGCTTTTTCTGTGTGGATAGTTAGAGGGAGGAACATGGATTGTATTACCTTTGAGAAATTGCAAAGCTTTTTCAATAGCCTTGAGCCTGCACTGGAAATAAAAGCACATCTTCTTACAAGCTGTGTGTTGTCCACTGCTATATACATGTCCATGTGGATTGCCTAAACTAACCTCATCATCAATTCCTTATGGGTCTATTTTACCCAGACTCTTGCAGAGGTGATGGTAAAAACTGGGAATGTGAATTGTAATGCTGTCTTGGACAGTGGATCTCAAGTTAACATAATTTCTCAATTTTTATGACAGATATTTGAGAAAACACTTTTAAACCTATGATAGGGCTTAGATTTGGTGATCTGAGTGATTAAAGGCTATTCATATTTTGGATAACATCAAGGAGAGCTTGAGATTACCCAAAGAATGTGTTGGTGCCAATGGGAAAGTGGACACTGTGACTTTGGAATGTCTCTGAAGTATCACCACTAATCAGAACTAATTTTAGTCTTTTCAAAATTTTAGCCGAATACTGCAAGCTGGACCTCAATACCCCCATGCTATGACCATTCATACAAATTATGCTGCATCTCATAGGAGAATAGAGATAAGAGGGGTCGGTGAACATCATAGGAACCCTGACCATTCAGTCTTTGGATTGGATCCTGCCATATTTGACTTGGGGGGATTCTGCAGTGCCAACAGAGAGGAAGTATAGGTTGAAGCTGAAACTCAGCAAGAGAATAGGTATGTTCTCCTTTGTGTACGTGGGATCTGGGATGTGCTTGAGATACAACTCTGAGATCTAGCTCACCAACTCCTGACCATTCAGAGAAACATCTAGGAGGGTTCCTATATGATGGAAGACCTCAGACACTACCTTAGAGAAATGATATTGGTTATTGGCATCATCACACATTCTAGAAGCCCTCATGTATCACCCACAGTGGTGGTGCCCAAGGAATAAAAGAATGTCTGTCCTCTTCAAAGCACTTGCACCAACTCTTCCCCTCATGGAGTCACACAGCTTTTACTCTTGTGTCTGCATTTTCTCCACCAATTAGGAGAGTATCACACAAAAATGCCCCAGGCTTCGCTAGAAACTAGGGTTATATTCTTACCTCCAAAGTTCTTCCAATGATGTTAAATGTCTAAGTCATAGAGCACTGCAGTTTCTGAAGAGTAAAAGATCACCCAAAGGGCAATGAAGAGGTGCATGATATGAACAGGTTCAGACACATTACAAATAAGTTAGTGGAGAAGAGCTTGTATATAGGAAGCCATCAAAGACATGTATGACCAGAAAGAAAAAGTTCCCATCCTATAGTGAGGGTGAGAGATAGCTAGCAGACAATCTGCATATGCCATTGGCATCTACACAATCTTAGGGGAACTTGAGGATAGCCCCCAGTTTGTTGGGTGGATTCCCAGTGGCAAATTTAAAGGCAGACACGGACAAGACTCATACAATATAAAGAGGCATGTTTGGGTTTGTGATCTATCTACATCATTAAAAAGAAAAACAACCTTATGAAGTAGATACTGCCAATATTGTTGTGCCCATCTTACAGACGCAAAAAATTGAGGTTAATAGAGGTAAAATTACTTATCCAATGCCATACAACCAAGTCAGCATTAGACGTAGGATTTCAACCCGCCTCTCAGATCCAACACTTTTCCCATAATACCACACTGCCTCTGTCATTCCCAATTGGAGCTCGAAGTGCCCAACCTCCAAATAGCCGGTCAGTAGCTTTGAAGAGTTTAAAAATTATTCATTTAAATGATGAAAAGGAAATTTGAATGATTCCAGGAACCTTTTATCTCTGCTGGCTAGTTCATAGGTGAAAGAAGCAGTCACTGAAAGTTATTGACATCAACTGGTTGCTCAGTACCGAGGATGAAAAATTAGTGACTTCAGGCCAATGAGTAAGCATCACATCATAACTGATTCCCATAGGCTCCTCTGTTATCAGCTTTGGCAAGGCCAAGAACTGCATAGCCTTTAAAAAGGAGACCAGCATGGCACTCAGAGGTCCCGTGGCTGTCAGTTTTCTGCTGTAGATAACTTTCTTCCCCCGAAGAAAGAATTTATTACTTGTTTTTATATGGTAAAAGCAGCAGAAACAATATTGACTCAGAAGAATCCTGTGGAGAGGAAAAATCCCATTTGGATTCATATGTAAGGGAACACTTTCATAGCCTTCTTACTTAGACATGTAACAACAATGGTCCCTGGCTTTTTAGCCCTTGATAACATTCAGAGCCTTTTATTTACATTTGCTCCTTGCAACAAAGCTGTGAGGTAAGTGGGGTCGGGATTATCAGCCTCATTTTACAAATGAGGATGTGGAGGCTCAGAGAAGGATATTGACTCATTCAAGGCTCACAGCCAGTAAGTGCAGAGCTGGGACCAGAACCTACATCCTCTGACTCCTAACATAATACACCCTCCCTGACACCATGCCGCCTCCCTCTCAGCACTGCCAGAGTGGGCTATCATTTGCTTCATATGACTTATTAATGTATTTATGGCTGTGTAAGCACAGAATCAGGGACACATATGGTTTGGTCATAAACTCTTTTTGACACTCACCTAATGTAGCAATGCAAAAATGATTCCAGGGGTAAGGAAAACCTTTTGTCAACATTCCATTGAAATAGTTCATACCTCCTCCCTAGTTTTTGAGTAGATTGGCTGAGTGGACAGCAGTCTGGTTGGGACCCAGAAACTAGACTGGATTCCTAGGCATATCGGATGATAAGAAACTATTCCAGCAGACGGTGATAAAAGGAAGTTGGGACAAGTGGGTGGATCACTAGTGGGCAGAGTATGTCAACAGAAAATCTGTAGAAGTCCAAGGAGGTCAGTAGTCAACATAGCATGGAATTGAAAGGGATAGACTTGAGTCAGAAAGACCTGGACTTGAATATTGCCTCTGATGCTTAATGTAGCTAAGTCCATTGAGTTCTTTGAATTTCAGTTTCTTTGTCTAAAAAATGGAAATAATACTAACTGTAATAATAATAATGGACATAAAGGTGGCACAGTGGCTGGACCTGGAGTCAGGAAGACTCTTGTTCCTGAGTTCAGATCCAGCTTCAGACACCCTTACTAACTGTAGCTGTGTGACCCTAGGCATGTCACTTGCCCGTATTTACTCAGTTTCTTCACCTATAAAATGAACTGGAGAAGGAGATGACAAACCACTCCAGTATCTTTGCCAAGAAAATCCCAAATGGAGTCATGAAGAGTCAGACATGACCGAAAAACAACTGAACAACAACCACAAAATGCCTTGGGCAGAAATCGCTTTTCCCTTGGCTTTCCCCGTCACTTCATTTTCAAAGGAGATCAAAACGAATCTTTGAATTGAGAAAGCCAGGGGGCCTCATATCCAGATGGCCCTTGGCAGTTTGGTAGGGGGGAGGAAAGCATTCACATAGTGTCACTGTGCTAAGCGCTTTACAAACATTGTCTCACTTGATCCTCACACCAACCCTGGGAAGTGGGTGCTGTTATGTCCCCATTTTATAGCTGAGGAAACTGAGACAAACAGAGGTTAAGTGACACAGGGTCACATAGCTAGTAAGTGTCTGAGGCCAGATCTGAACTCAGATCTTCTCACCCCAGATCTAGCACTCTATGCCATTGCAAGACACCACTGTTAGAAGAGTTACCCCGAAAATGATGCTGAATGGGTACAGTTTAGCTATCAGGCATTAAGCAGCGATTATAAAGACTTTCTAACCTTAAGTCAGATAGAGGTTTGGCACAGAATCTCTGCCTTTAGTGAGTAAGAAGTTATAAAAACTACTCAATGATTGCAGGTCCAATTTAGCCAGATTTCTTCTGTCTTCAAAACAAGCTTGGCCAACAGGGAGAGAACTCTCCTTTTTACAAGGAATAGTCTATCACAGTAAAGCCCTTGGGGAATGACAGTGTCTCTTTTATAGGAGATAAAAAAAAAACAGCTAAAGGTTTTCCCTGGATCCTGGGGAAGATAACTAGGGACTCAGGGTAAGAAGAGCCCATGGGCTACATGCTGCCGATCACACAATCTTAGGGACATCAGGAAAGTGCTTTGTGAAGTACCCTACTTCCTTACCTCCACTCTTAGAATCCATGATTTCCTTTAATATTCACATCAAATTCCACCTTCTATATCGAAGTTTTCTAGATCCAGTGTCTTCCCACCATCCCCCATAAATATGAGTCATTAATAGGTGCAGAGAACAGCTGGTATTGAGCTTCCCTTGAACTTTTCTGGGCTGTGGAACCAATTTCTTTCATCTTCCTCTTGGCCTTCTGGGATAGTAAAGCTCGGAGCTCCCTTGGTCTCGTGGGGATAGATGGGTTTGGTCTGCCATGGTTAAAAGAGACAACTGAATCCAGCCCTGGGGCATGAGAGAAGTCTGGTTGAGCAAGTGTCCAGCACGGAAGAGCTCTAGAACATGGGAGTCCTGCAGGGACAGACCCTAGTTAACACGTCTCCAAGTGAAGTTCTGTGGACCTGGGGCAGAGAGCTGTGGAAGTTCAAGGGAGGGAATGGGGCTCGTCTAGGATGGCAGGCTCATGAGTAGAGTGTCTGCCTCATTACCACCATTCTTCCAGTCCTCCAGTCCCTCCACTCTTACTCACCCCACATATCCAGGCATCATACCTTGACTCCATCTCCACAATATCCCTTACATGGGCACCCTCCTCTCTGCTCACACAACCTCCACCCTCATTTGGGCCCTCACCGCCTCTACCTGTATTATTACAATGACTCTCACTGGGTCTCCTTGCCCCCAGTCTCTTACTCCAATCTGTCCCCCTCACACACAGCCACTAACCTGATTTTCCTAAAGCACAGATCCAGTCACATCATCCCCCTGCACATCAAATTCTAGTGGATCTCTTTTTACTCTAGGATTCAATATAAACTCCTCTTTTTGGCTTTTAAAGCCTTTCACAGCCCATATCATTCTTCCCATCATTCTAGCCTTTTCAGACTTGACTCCTCTGTTCATATTCTGCTATTCGGTCACACTGCTCTACTCATGTCTCCCCCATGCATTACTGCACCTCCCAGGTCTATACCTTTGGAGTGGCTGGCCCCTAAGCCTGCAATGGCCTTCCTTCTCACTTCCTTAGAAAGATCAAGTATTGCCTTGAAGCTTATCCTGCTCCTCCTTAGCTGTTGACTAGACATTCAGGTGTCGTGTCAGCATCATGACAACCTGAGGCTCAAGGGATGCCTGGGGGACCAAAGGAGCAAATTGCCCGGCATTGCAGCCAGGCTGAGTATTTCAGTCATCGTAGGACAAGGCTGGCAGAGGCCATTCACTGAGGTGGCAAAATTGTGTGACAACTACAAGGCCCAGAGGCACTTAAAGAGGGCAGTGCCCATTGGCAAAGGAAGAACTAACTGCCTGTTATGGCCACACAGGACTAGGGAGAGAAACTCTAAGAACATAAACTCCTTCAGGGCAGGGGCTAGATTTCATTATTGCCTTTGTATCTGCAGAGCCCAACAGAATGCTTTGCACATAGTAGGCTCATGATAAATGTTTATTAATTAAATCATTTTCTGCCTTGTGGCTGTCTCTTTTTCCAATGGACCTATTGAGACCATGCCCTGAGGGATCTTTACAGATCCTGCCCTGGTGCTGGGCCAGTGGAGTATCCTGACTGCTGATACTTCACTGTATCTAGCCAGCTGGGACCCACCACACTCTTTCACCCTAGCTTCTTGCTACACATCAGCCTCCTTCACTCCCCCAAATGCACACTCCCTGCCCCCTCCACTTCTTGCCATAACTGCGATAAAACCAACACCTTCACTCTTTCTGGAGTTGGCGTGTGAATGGACTGTGAGGTCACCTCTTCCCCAGCCACCACTCCCTCAAATATACTTATTCCCCTCAATGGAACATAAGCTCTTTGAGGCCAGGGATTGAATCATTTGTGACTTTGTATTCCCTTAGCTTAGCAGTGGGACTAGCACATAGTAAACATGTTTTATTTATTCACTCATTCATTTAATGAATTGAGTATTGGGGGAAAATCACCTGGGTCAGAGTGATAGGTAGAGACAATGGGGCACCTGAAGCCTGATCCTTAGCTGCCAAGAATCCTCTGGACAAGGCATCAATCTCTTTTGCTTTACTTTGTTTTGTTTTGCTTTGGGGAGGTACCACCAGTTTTCTGCTCTATCCTACTGTCTGCTGATGGCAATCAGGTCTGGCTCCTATAGAAGTTGGAGGTAACATAGCCTATTGTCCATACTGGGGCTTGGCAAACAGTAGTGGGGCAGACAATCCATCCACAGAAATCCTATTAGTGAACAATAGAAGGAGAAAGCTATAATAAGAGGGTAGAAAGTTAGGAAAGGGTAGTATCAGATGACTGGGTAAGACCTAGTTGAGGTCAGCATCAAGGTCTGATGGAAAGCAACAGGGTTTGGGGGATGGGGAGGGTTTGGGGAGGAAGAAAAGGAGGGCAGGACAAGGTGTCCCAGCAGGATGGTATTACATCAGGGTAGTTTGGTGGCAGGAAGTAGTTGGAGATTCAGGCAGGCAGCAGGCAGTTGGCATTAGGGAAGTTTGGCATCAGGTCATAGAATCCCAGCCACAGAGACTGTGGTTCAGGGCAAGGCTCCAGTCTCTAGGAAGACTGGCATGAACAAGGCAGGATCTAAGTCTTGGGAGGACCTGGGGTACATGGCAGGCTACCAAGACAAGAACCCCGTTAATGCGCCGGAGTGGGGCCAGCGGAGGGGGTGATTTGATCAGTATCACATCAGGACCTTCTAAGGCCCTCAGTAGGTCCCTGAGGCATCTCGAGTTTGAAGACCTTTTCTTATAGTTTATAAAGTGTCCTTTTTTTTAATCTATAAAACATGTGTATTTTTTTTAAAAATTGCAACAATTTCACAATAATGGAAACCAGACTTGTTCTATTGTTGTATTTATGATTTGCTTTAACAACGTAATTTATAGTTTAAGATTTAAACATAAAAACAGGTCACTAATATGGTCCTATTTTTATTTTTGAAGGTAACAGGGACTTGTAACATTCTAAAAAAAGAACAACTACATTTGGAAGATGGGAAAACTCTATTGAATTAAACATAATGAATATAAAATCGAAGAAAAGGAATTTGAAAAAATCTAACAACCACTCAAAATTCTTAACTAGTTAATATATTTTACCCATGCAGTACTTACTTAATGGTTTTACATATTAACAATTAATTAATAGAACAAAAGAGGAGGGAAGGGGTGTGAAAGAAGAAAAATACAATTTTAAAAATAATTACATTAAGCTATAAGAGCCTTATTATATAAAGTCGCAACATATTTGACCCAATCTATTAGTCATCAAATGCTCACTAGTACATCTATACAATTCTGTAAAATCATGATCTAGATGGGCATAAGTCCTGATTATTCTTTCTCCATAAATTTCAAATGTGTAAAAATGTTTTTCAACATTTCCATCTCATCTTTTGGATGCTTTAGGTTGCCTTAATTGTGAGAACATAAGTACTCCAGTCCAGAGGGATTAAGCCAAAATCCTGGTCAAAGCCTGCTAGTCAGGCATTCTGAGAAGGTGCCAGAAAGATGAGCGAAAAAAAAATGATGGACCAAGGGTCATTAACAGAAGGACTGCAATGATGGGATACAAGGTGGACTTCACATATTACTGAAGCCTCTCTGTGCATATGCCACACCCTGTAGCATTAGTACCTGGTCTGTTTAGGGATCCATAGATCTATGGGGTGTCCCAAAAGTCTTGGTACAGTTTTAAGCTTAAATAGAATTTATCCGCTTAAAACTATGCTAAGACTTTGGGGATATGCTTTTTATAATTCAATGGCTGTGTCATATAAATTAACAGAAATTTGAATGCAGAGCAGAGCTTTCAAGAAAATTGGTCTTACTCTTAATAGTCACTTGGCTTTCTTGGGGAGCCTCTAGGCCTATTCATTAAGCCACCTTTCCACTTGATGCTAAGTTACCCCATCTATGGACTCATCACTAGGTAGGAGCTAGATTGGTCCCAGAGCCTAGAACAGAGCTAAGTCTGGAGTTGTGACCCCAACTGAAAATATTTAGTGTAGGAGTGGGGCAAAGGATGGGCTAGGAAATGAGTGAGCAGAGATTTAGGCTGATCACTATGTGCAAGAACTGATATCTGGGAAAGACATAATCAAGCTTATTTTACTTTTTTAACGAGGTGGAACCCTTCGTTTTTAATTATAACTGATGGCCTAGAAACCTAAGCTCTGGGCTTTATACAGATTGAGTTAGCTCTCCCAAACTACTTTCTTTTTTTCATTATGCCCTTACAGAGTTTACTCTTGAGAATAGCCTGCAGCTCATATTGAAGTATCCATAAATGTGGATAAAAATAAAAATATAAAATATAAATTATATATGTATATATATACACATTTATACATATATTTATATATAAAATGCTCCCCCTCCATCCCACACAAGCATTCAATGTAATAATGCATTTATTATGCATAAGATAACTTTTACTTTATCTCACAGAAAATGAAGATGATAGAAATGACTCAGAGGAATCCATAAACTAGGCAGAAAACAATTAAGGACTCATGATAGCCCATAACCAATACAGTTCTATACTCTGCTGGATCCCACTTTCTACAAGGATCCGAAAATACTCTAGATTCATTCCCATTTCATGGTTTGATCTGATTTTTCCAGCAAGTTTCCCTTTCACCTACAGAGACATTCAGGCTTATGGTACTAGTCTCTGGGCTTGGACTTCCCCAGAAGGAAAATGTACTTAGGCCTACTAGAGTGGCCTCTACCCCCATTGGACTTGCATCATCTAAATTACTCACTATAGTAGCAAAGTGTAAAGTCTAGGTCCTTTGTTCCTTCATATCATGGCTTCAGTCCCTTCTTGCATATTTTCTCTCACTAGGGATTGCATTCAAGATCTTCTTCTCAGGAAACTCCCTTTCTAATAATAGAAAGCCAGATCACTGATCTCTCAAACGTGGATCACCCATGAAACAAACTCCAACGTTAGCACTGCCTAGGAGAGCTCCCCCCCACCTCCCATTAACTATGTCCAAGAACAATATCGTGCAGGAGCCCCATGCTTAGGTCTTGTGGGTGAGCACATCTTGGACTCTGCCATATGCCTCTGCCTTAAAACAGTCAATAACCGTCCTTGACCCTCTCCTACCCCAGCTCACCTGCTACGCTTTTGGGATCTTTCTAGATTTAAGGTAGAAAAAAAAAGAGGGGAAAGGCTGAGTCATTTATAAAAACTCCTCTTTATAGATCAGAACAAATGGTGGATTCTCGCAACAGAATCCATCTTCCTAAGAGTCTCAGCTAGACAGTTCATCTTGGGGGCAGCTTCCATTAGTGAAACATATCCTCCAGGAAGCACACAGAGGCAACTGCAGCCAAACCGATTCATCTACGGGGCAGTACCAGTCATTGAGACAACTGAAAGATGTTTTTAGTCCTCTCAATAAGATGTTAATTTATATGTCCACACAGTTCATAAGGAGAGGCTTTCAAAAGTTCCAAATAAAGCCTGGCTGGCCAGTAAGCTCATCAAATTGATCCGAGAACTACTTGCATGAAGCCCCTACGTAGTTACTAAGTCACTGATTGTGCCATTACAGTTATCCTTTCCACATCACAGGGGCGGGGGGGGGGGGGAGCGCGGTGCCCTGGCATTCTGGAAAATCCGCATAAAATTTTTGTCCCTCCCTTTGTATCAGAAAAGTCTGAATTTTTTTCCTTTTTTTATGGGGTTTTTACAGTACCTTATGGTAAAATTTGGGTTAAGTATTTGGTCATAGGTCTGCTGGACTTGGCATGTCATCTGAGGCTTCTGCAAGACTCTCCCAAAATTCCCATTTAATTTCTTATGCTGACATTCGATATATCAAAACCTGAGATGGAGAAAGTCACAAAATGGAAGGGATGACAGTATATGCATTTTTTAAACAAGCCCCACAGGAGGAAGGATGTATTTATATTATAATGCAAGGTGTCCCAAAAGGTCAGTGAAATTTTAATCTATTAAAGCTATTACATGAAAAAACACAGGATGACTTCTAAGGACATGTTAGGAAGAGATCATTAATATCCAGGGTGTCTCAAAAGCCTTAGTGCAGTATTAACGTATAAACACTTCAAAGTCTGTGCTCATCTATTGTCCTCAGTTAGACTCCAAGGTCTTGAGAGTTGGAAGGGGTCTCTACGGTTGTTTAGCCCAATTCATACACAAAAAGGAACCCACCCCCTCTCTAGGCTGAATAGTCCCTTTTTTTACTGGTGATTTTGAAGTATCCAGGTAAGGCATCAGATCTACTAGGAAGGGCCCAGCAAAGTAACATATTCAGGCACCATAGTGTGTGTGTGTGTGTGTGTGTTGTATGGGGTGGGGGAAGGGGAAGGAGGTATCATCACAGGAGTTGCTAACTGGCTAATTTTTGAAAAATAGAAGGGTAGATGCCACTACATTCTGGTTGAAACTTCTCAGCGATTTTTAATGTGGGTTAATGAAAGGCACCCCCAGAGACAACCAGAAGGGGCCAACCCTTCTTATTTTGAAAATGAAAACAGCACCAGAAAGGGAAAAGACAGAAGAAAAGGGGAACCTTGTCATCCATCTGGAGGGTCTGTCTTTTTACATCTTGTACATGCGAGCCTAGGTTCTAGACCAGCAAGGGAAGGAGGGATAAAAGCCAGTGAGTGCTGTGTATATACTGCCCCTGAGGAAGGAGAGCAAGCTTCTTTCTTGTTTGGGGAGCACAAATATAAAACAGGAGACATAGGGACCTATTTAAGGGCCAGACTGCCTGGTTTTCCCCTCTCCCCTCCCCTTCCCCACCTTTCCCTCCCTGATTCCCCAAGCTTGTCCCTCAGCTTCTACCTACCAACAAGGCACAATTAAGCAAAGTTAAGTAAACACTTCTGTGTCAACTACCAGCTTCCATCCCTTCTCTCCCCTTCCCTGCCCCCCTCCCCCATCACAGCATCTCTCTGCAAATCAAGCTGGAAAACAGGAAAGGTCATCCACTGGCATGTTGACTTAGAGAAGAATTTTGAAAAATGAAATGAAAACCCATAATTTTGAGCAAGCCGAACATAACAGACTGGTTTATTGAGTCTTTCTCCAGAACCTGGTGGATGAAGGGAATGCTCAGTTTTTTCCTGGTTTCCACCATGGCCTTGAACATAAGAGCAAACAGGATAAATTTCTTATTTCACTTTGTGTTTGTCCTTTCATCTCCTGGGGACAAGG
Organism: Phascolarctos cinereus; assembly: GCF_003287225.1. Taxonomy (NCBI): domain Eukaryota; kingdom Metazoa; phylum Chordata; class Mammalia; order Diprotodontia; family Phascolarctidae; genus Phascolarctos; species Phascolarctos cinereus. The sequence continues at coordinate 45,031,377 of NW_027555736.1, read as the reverse complement.
GTCTGGTCCTTAACCTTTCTGTGTGTCATAGATCCCTTTGGTAGTCAGAAGTCTGTGGACCCCTTCTCCAAATACTGTTTTTAAAAGCATATTATATAAAAGAAACTTATTATGTTAAAATGTTTTCCCATCCAAATGCATGAGCTTTCTGAAATTTATTTATAGATCCGTTCAGCAGCAGTGTGTGCTGGAACCAGCTTGGGCTCCCAATTGTTAAATTTTCAATGTGAGTATATATACCTCAGAAATTGACAAACTCTACAAATAGGGGATTGATTTGCTATTTTATTGATTGTCTGGATTTAAGAAAGTGATGGGAAAAATGTTAATGAAAATTAAACTTAAAAGCCTCTCATTTGTACATTTTTCCCAGAGATCCAGTTGTTAAACATTTACCACCAGCACACTTCTTGCCTCTTGAGACTCTATGGACTTCGGGTTAAATACCCCTACTCTAGGCGTGAGATTGGTCCCAGGGCCCTGGGCCACAGCTAGGTCTACAGTTTGGAGTTGTAATCCCACCTGGAGGGACTTGGGATGGGGAATTTCTCTCAGACCCCTTACCCCAACTTTGCCCTAGGATTACAGAGATTCTCCATGCCTAGCATGGCAGAAGGGACCCATGAAAATCTACAACCACAAGGCAATTTACAGGATTCAGGCAGTTCTGGTTTTAGCTTCACAGCCCGTGGTCATTAAAAAATAAGGCAAATCTGTGTGGGTGGCTTGTGGGAATTATGCTGTCTCTTTCTAAGTGGCAGTCCCCGCAGAAAGTTCCTTCTTTGATGTCTAAGCCCTATCTTTCGCTTGTAGTTCATTCACCAAATGACTCAGGGATACAGGAGAGGCAAAGGAAATTGACCAGGAATCTCTCTTTGGCCAGGTGAAAGAGGCATAATGTTTGTGATGCAAGAAGCAAATGGCCCCATGAGGCAGGGACGGAATAACACACTTAGTGAACAATGCCACGAGGCTGTAGCGGAGCCTGAGAAGCAAGTCTCAGCCAGGAGGCAGACGGTGTCCCCCCGGCTGCCTCAGAAGCTTGAGCTGGGAGAGAAGCCAAGATGACAAACCAGAGCAGGAACAGGTCAGGCAGGGATCTGGAGGGAAAACCAACTAAAGGCAATTTGAGACAGGCTCCTTGGCCTCTTAAGCCAAGTGAGGCAGGGGCTGGCCACACCCCTTTCCCCATTTTGCTTTACTGGGCTGAGCTGGACTTCCACTTGTGGTGTGGACAGCTTGGCCACAATCTATTTTATTTTTAAGCTTTAAAAGACCATAAAGTAAAATAAACCAAAAAGGAGTTATTTAAGCCAAAGGAAAATAGCCTTAAAGTAACACTAGCTGCAATTCAGGACTATGAAACACAGTTATTGAGAGTGATTTTTGAGAGTAATAAGAATGAGGATGATGACAATCCATTGGCCCTTTACAATCCAGAAGCATTTTCACACGTATTCCGCTTCCCTTCCCTTCCCTTCCCTACCCTTCCCTTCCCTTCCCTTCCCTTCCCTTCCCTTTCTGTTAAGTTTTCAGTGTGAGTACATATACCTCAGAAACTGGCAAACACTACAAGTAGGAGATTGATTTATTGTTTTATTGATTGTCTGGATTTAAGAAGGTGATGGGGAAATGTTAATGCAAATTAAGCTGAAAAGCCTCTCATTTGTACATTTTTTTCACAGAGCCAGTTGTTAAATATTTACCACCAGCACACTTCTTGCCTCTTGAGACTCTGTGGACTTCAGGTTAAATATCCCTGCTCTAGGCGTGGCATATTGGATGTGGGGGATGAGAGATAGTGAGAAGCTGAGAATGACACCTAGGTTATGAGCCTGGGGGACCAGAAGGATGGTGCTGCCCTCTATAGTAACAGGGAAGGAAGGAGGTGGGGAGGTTTAGGGGGAAAGAGAAATTCAGTTTTCGACATGTTGAGTTTAGGATGACTATTGGACATCCACTTCTCTGAAAGACAGTTGGAAATACAAAGTTGGAGGTCAGCAGAGAAGTTAGGGCAGGATAGGGAGATTTTTAGAATCATTAGCCTGGAGATGGTAATTAAATCCATGGGAGCTGATGAGATCCCCAAGTGAGGTAGTATAGAATGACAAGAGCAGAGAGTCCAGGACAGAATCCTATGTGACATCTTCAGTTAGAGGCCATGACCTGGATAAAGATCCACAAAGGAAACTTCGAGGGAGGGATATATATGGAGGGGAATCAGGAGAGAATGGCATTCCAAAAGCCTAGAGAGAAGAGAATATTAAGGAGAAGAGAATGGTAAACAGTGCCAAAAGCTAAAGAGAGGTCAAGAACGAGGGTTAAGAAAAGGCTATTGGATTTAACAAATAACGCAGCATTAGTATGTTTGGAGAGATCAGTTTCAGCGGAACAATGAAGTCGGAAGCCAGAGTATAAGGGGTTAAGCAGTGAGTCAGAGGAGAGACCTTGGAGGCATCTATTGTAGATGGCCTTTTCAAGGAGTCTGGCCCCAAAAGACAGGAGATACAGGATGATGGTAGGCACAGAAGGCTTGAGTGAGGGCTTTTTGATCATGGGGAGACATGGGCATTGTAGGCGGCAGGGAAGGAGCCAATAGACAGGGAGAAACTGAAGATAAGGGCTAGAATGAGGATGACAGGAGCAATGTGTTGGATTATAGGACATCGTTACAGACCTTCCCAGTGACAAAGAAACTCTCACAGTATTACCAGCTAGGAGGAGCCAGCCTTCTGGCCTTTGTTCCAGTCTTTTTAAGAGATTCCCAAACTGGCTACCACAGCACATTGGAGGATCACAGTTAACGTTTAGTGGGAACCCCATCCCAAGTCCCTTGCCTGCCCTATCTATTTACCCATATTGTGAAAGTTGAAAGCTTATTGTTGTCTGGACAAAATAAATTAATGCAATAAAATATTTCTGTTCTCTCCCTAGCCTGGCCACAACTGAGAGAAGCTGAAGCCAGGAATAGATAGACAGATAGACAAATAGATAGATAGATAATGATATGATAGATATATATCTGTGTATATAAGTATATGTGTGTGTATACATACACACATATATATACCTACATGCACCTATATATGTTGTATGTGCATGTAGGTATATATACATAAACATATATGTATGCTCTATATGTGTATACATACATATATATATATATACACACACACATTCGCACACATCTATGAGAAATTTAGGCAATGGGGCTTGAGCCTCTGGTTACATATATATACATGATAGCACACTACATTATAAAACATTCAACTTTAATGCTTCATATGTATATACAGTATTCTAGGTGTGTTATATATATTTATTCACACATATTTATATAGCAGCAGCAGCAGATTGATGACACTAATTTTGTTCAGCTTATGCTAATATTCAAATCAGCCTGAGTTCCCTGAACACACTCATGGGTGAGGAAAGGTAGCCCAGAAGCATGCTGGGTGTCAGGAAAAGCCAGACTGGGGTTTGAAAATTACATGCAGGTTGGTTATCTACACATGAGTAGCACAAAGGTAATGGTAGCCAGTTGCTATCTTGCCCTTTGCAAAGGGGAAATATAGCCACTAAATCCCTAGTGCACCAATGTACATGAAAAATAAAACCAGACAAGCCTTGGACTGTGCTGAAAGGGAACTCTGAAGTTAATCCTGCCCAGCCTCAGCTATGAGACAGTCTGTGCCAAAGGCCTTCTTCTCCAAGATCCCTGGAGAAGAAATCAATATCATTTACATCCCCTTTTCAGATGGAGATCTAGAGAAGATAAGTGACTTTGCCCCGGTCACACACTGAATCAGTGGGATGGCTAGAATTTAGAACACAGACACTCCTGACCATTCATCATGTCCACTCAACAAGCCATACGATTGCTTCAAATCCTCCTCCTGCCTTTCTGGAGAATATTTATTTTGTTTCAATACCATCTTTAATCACATTTTTTCCCATACCTAGTGCATTTTCTCCCTACACAGATTTTGAGACCAAAAAAAAGTAAATTGTTTTCTTTACATAATGATTTCATCTCCTTTTCTTTCTTCTTTCTTTTCTATCTCCCTCACTTTCTTCTTCCCTCCCTCCCTTGTTTCCTGCCTTTCCTTCTTTCCTTCCTCCCTCCTTCCCTCCCTCCCTCCTTCTCAGTCTTTTTCCTCTCTTGCTTCCTTCCTTCCTTTCCTTTCCTTTCTTTCCTTCCTTCTTTCCTTCCTTCCTTCCTTTTCTTTCTTTTTTCTTTCTCCTTCCTTCCTCCTTTCCTTCCTCTCTCCCTCACTCACTCCCTTCCTTCTTTCCTTTCCTTCCTTCCTTCCTTCCTTCCTTCCTTCCTTCCTTCATTTCCTTCTTTCTCCACCTATGGGGAAATGTCAGTGGTATGATCTGGGTCTCCAAAAGCTAGCTCTCTTGTCCTATTGGGACTGTCCTGGGATCAGGGCCAGAGGCAGGACTTGGGGGGAAAGCGACCTCAAAGAAATCAGTTACTCTCTCACTATAATCCACAGCAGCAAAGAGTACGGTAGGGGGTGACAGTTAAATAGGTATAAGTCCAGTTCAAGGTAAGCATGTTAGAGCAAGGACTAGGACCAGGAAGGAAAATCCAGTTGGTGTGCCGTGGAAATGAGCCCATGACCTGGTGTACTAGCTTCTAGGAGGGCCTGTCCACATGGAGGTTCCAGATAACCAATAGTCCCCAGATTCCAGATAACTCTAGCCCCCAAATTGTAAGGGCCAGGATCACTGGTGTTGATTAGCTCCATCAACTTTTTCCAAGCTCTGATTTTGTACCAGCTAGGTTTAATTCTGGAGACTTTTACAAAAATCCTATCTCTTTGCATTGGTTTTCCCCAACCCAGATTTCCCACTAGGAATCTCTAAATATATATGCAGTTCATGTCAACATTTCTACAGCTGTGTAGAAATGGTGGGTAAAAAGTGGGTAAAAAGACCCCAGTTCCCATGCAAATGCTCAAAGAAATAATCCATGTAAGACACAAGACAGTCTTTATTTCACCCCACGGAAAATTCAGGAATGATGAAAAATACTTACAGTAAGCCATGGATGATCAATATAATTCTTTTGCCCTTTCCAGTTAAATCCCTTCCCCCCAGGGACTTATACAGGCCTCCAAGCCTTATAAAATACCTTAAGGGTTTGGACTCTCCCTTCCCCCAGAAGAATAATGAACTTAAAGTTGCTGAAGAGGCAACTTCCTTTCTATTGGGTCCATGCCATCTGAATAACTCATAGCAGAGGACAAAGCCAAGATTCGCCTTCCACATCATGGCCATTATGAATCCCCAGAGTCATCTCCTCAAAGCTCCAAGGGGTGGACTTCTAGGAACTCTCACCACTTCTCCCGAACACTGGGATACAAGAACTCCCTCTCTTTAAGCCACAGTGTTCAGAACGTGCTTGACACCCTGCCTACCTGTTCTACTGCCTCTTCGGTTTCTCCACCACTATCCTTGGCTGGTTGCCATGTCTTGGGCAAAGAAGCTTTAGCTTGGACCCTTCATAGTTGCCGTTGCCAGGGCTAGGGTTTTATTTGGTATCTTGGGGACTGTGCCCATGTGCAAGCTTCGCCTAGAAAAGGAATCAAAAGCTTTCAAGTCCCTGGTCTCTGGACTATGTTCAGTTCTCTGCCCATCTCCCTGTGGTGGGTCAGTGGGCAGGCCTGAGACAAAAGGGTAGCACAATAGCCTGAGCAAATCAAATCATCCTCCTGATGTTTTGTTTTTATTACTTTCCCCCTAATGGTGTGAGTGAGGTAAAAACAAAAGGTATATACATACATACATACATATAATTGAAAATAAAATAAATTTTAAGTTAAAAATTACTGAATTTTTAAAAATCATCTCCCTGATTCTGAGACATAACTATTTATCCTCAGTAAGGCATTAAGATCACAGCACCAGGTATTAGCGCAAGAAAAAAGCTGGGAGTAAAAAGCATAATTTATGTAGGAAAGAATGTTTTGGATTAATGAACAGAATTATAGCTGAATTTTGCCATAGTGTGAATCAATCAGTCATCTTACTGTTACAAAAAAAAAAAGAGAGAGCTAGGGTACTATTTAAGATTTGTAAAATTCTTAGCACAGTGCCTTGACATATAGTAGGTGCTTAATAAATGCTTGTTCTCCTCTTTTCTTTGTTAGTACCTTCTGTCTGGAGTGTGAGAGGCAGCCAACATGTAGATTTTACCTGGAAGAACACTGAATAAAGAGTGTAGATTTGAAGAGTAAGAGACAGAGGGTCCCTGATCAAGGGATGGTCTACAGCCAGTTCGAACCGGCTCACAATAATTGATTGTTAGATTTTTCAATGTGAGATTTACATTTCAGAAATTAGCAAAGACTACAAACCAGGTCTTGATTTACTTTTTTTTTTTTGATAATTGTGACTCTAGACTTAAGAAGGCAATGGAGAAAATGGAAAATGTTAATAATGCTGATTAAACTTAAAAGTGTGTCATACATACATTTTTCTTCCAGAGAGCTGGTTGTTAAACATTTACTAGCACACTTATATATGTTCATATATTTATAATGTATGTATGTGTGTGTGCAAGCATGTGTGAGAATAGGCAGGCAGATAGATGACATGGTAAATAGTGTGCAGGACTTAGATAATGAAGATTTGAGTCTGAATTCTGCCTCAGATGCCTTACTAGCCTTATGAGTAGGTAAGCTCTCTCTAGGACTCTAACTTCTCTATGTCTGAGTTTCCTCATCTATAAAATGGGGGTAAAAAAACACTTAACCTCACAGGGTTGTTATGAGGATATTGACATATGTGAATCAACAAATGTAGAACCTTAAAGTTCTGCTTTACATATATATATATATATGTATATATATATATATACATATATATACATATATATATATACACACACATATATAGTATATATATATATATGTGTGTATGTATATATATGAATTTCATTGCTATAGGGAACTCCCAGTAAGCAAATTCCCTCTAACCCAAACAATACAGATCTGTAACTTCCACTCTGTAAGTGAGAAGAGGTCAGGTTAGTAGGGTCACAAAGCCAGTATGTATCAGAGATAGAACTAGAACCCGAGTCTCCTGACCCCAAGGTTGACTCTATCCATTATGCCATACTGCCTGTCTCTGACTAGAATATGAAATATGTACAGGCATAGCTTGGAGATATTGCAGTTTCAGGTCCAGACCACCACAATAAAGTGAATATTGCAATAAAGTGAGTCATGTGAATTTTTTGGTTTCCCAGTGCATATAAAAGTTATGTTTATACTATACTGTAGTCTATTAAGTGTGCAATAGTATTATGTCTAAAAAAAACAACATATGTGCCTCAATTAAAAAATACTTTATTGCTAAAAAATGCCAACCATCATCTGAGCCTTCAGCGAGTCATAATCTTTTTGTTGGTGGAGGGTCATGCCTCGATGTTGATGGCAAGCTGACTGATGAAGATGGTGATTGCTGAAGTCAGGGTGGCTGTGTCAGTTTCTTAAAATAAGACGGTAATGAAATTTGCTACATCCATTGATCTTCCCTTCATGAAAGATTTCTCTGTAGCATGCGAAGATGTTTGATAGCATTTTACCTACAGATCACATCTTTGAAAATTGGAGTCAATCCTCTCAAACCCTGCTGCTGCTTTATCAACTAAGTTAGTGTGATATTCTTCAATATTGCTGTGTCTCAGGGAATAGGGTGGCTCAAAGAGAGGGAGAGAGAGAGGGAATTGGTGGAGCAATCAGAACACATACAACATCTATCAATTAAGTTCTTAGTCTTATATGGATACAATTCATGGTGCCCCAAAACAATTACATTAGTAACAGTGATCACAGGTCACCATAACAGATATAAAAATAATGAAAAAGTTTCACATATTGTGAGAATTACTAAAATGTGACACAGAGACATGATGTGAGCACATGCTGTTGGAAAAATTGCACCAACGGTGCAAGGTTACCACAAACCTTCGATTGTAAAAAAAAAAAAACAACTCAATACCTGTGAAGTGCAATAAAGCCAAGTGCAATAAAATGAGGTCTGAGGTATGCCCATAACTCGAGGATCAAAGCCCATTTCTATGGGTGGAGATTCTTCATGATGGAGATTGATTACTCAGTGCTCTTCACCTACATGAAGGGTGGAGTTGGTGAGAGCTTGTGAGAAGGGAGAAGTCGACCTTTTAGGTCCCAGCTTTGAGAGAAAAGACATACAGTTCTACACTCTCTTCAGGCTTCTTAAGGGAGAGAGAGACTAGGGAAGAAGTGGACATATACAGGACCGGGCATCCTCTTTAGACGTGAAGGAATTTCCCTTTTGGATCTGGGACTCTCTCTAGGTTGAGCTGAGATAATCTTGCTCCTACTGGGAGAGTGCTTTCGAATTTGTACATTGTCTGGTACATATTTTATTCATATATTTTCTCTAATTTCTGGGTTTTTTTTAAATCTACTTGGATAAGTGGGTTTATTCAGTATTCACGACACGTGTTCACCGCAGAACTGACCTTTGGTGGGAAGCACCTCAGGCCTTAAATGTTTAATTTGGGGTACTCCTTCCCTATCATCAGGAGCACAGCTTGAATTTAAACATTTCTTCTAAATTAACAATATTTAAGGAGGTAGACAGATATAATTCTAGCCTGGTACCTCCCCTCTCTGAGGAAAGCAGAGTGGCCAGCCTCTGGCCTCAACCTCCTCCTTCTTCTGCCAGCAGGAATCAAAGTCTCCCTTGGAGAAGGATGGGGAGAAGAAACTGTAAGAGATATGTATGTATTCTTGCTTCCCTGTGAGGTACACGTAGACAAACCCATGTAGACGCATATAACCCACATAGGCGAAACAGCCCACAGCACAGTGCACCCCCTGCAAATAAAACATGAAAAGTACACCAAAGAGATACAGAGTGTCAGAATGTAAGCTACCTGAAGGCAAGATTGTTTTATTTTCCTCTTTGTGTCTCAGGTGCTAGCACGGTACCTGGCTTTTTCATCGTTGAGTCATTTTTCAGTTGTCTCCAATTCTTCCTGACCTCTTCTGGGGTCTTCTTGGCAAAGATACTGGAATGGTTTGCCATTTCCTTCTCCAGCTCATTTTATAGACGAGGAAACTGAGGTATCCAGGGTTCAGTGACTTGCCCAGGGCCACACAGCTAGTAAGTATCTGAGACTGAATTTGAACTCAGAAGCGGAGTCTTCCTGACTCTAGGCCTAGCACTCTATCCACCCAGCCACCTAGCTGCCCCAACTGGCATTTATTTATTAAGTGCCTGGCCCATAGTAGGCAGTTAACAATGATTTGTTGACTGATTTTAATGACCTATGTCATCATCTAAAATAGGCTTTTTTCCCCTTTACTTTCACCTTGGGGGCAGGTTCGGGAAGACGGCACTGGGTGATAAGTGGTCTTTAGGGCAGGAGGTTAGGGAGGTGAGCTCTATGAAAGCTGAGTGGGCCTGACTCCCTGAAACAGCACCTTGTTGACAGTCTCTGTTTTGCTGATATTGATCCTTTTCCCTAAGACTGAGAGACAATGGAAGGATTGCCACCCAATAGCCTGATTACTTAATGTTCTAAGAAGGCGTGAATGAAACCAATGGTGGAGAATCTTTGGGGTCAGGGTAAGTTGTCCCCGAAACACATTTAGGCCCAGATAGGAAGCTTCCCCTGGAACAGCTCTCCCCCTCAGGCCAGGATTAATGCTTTAACTTATCCCGTAATAGGAGAATCATTTCATTCAGAGGAATTAATGGTTGGTAAATTCATAATAAAAAGAAGGAAATACATCTTCTCATCATGCATAACCAGGATGCTGTAGGGGGTGATTGTGTCGGAAATGGGGCCTCGGTTTTAGAAAGGGTTGGATGGCTTTATGATCATTAATAACATTCAGAGTTATGTGTGTGCCAATCTCATATTTCATGGTATGAGGAGACCGCCTGAAGGGGTCAGGAAGGCTTTTTTTCTCCCCCTAAGATTATACAAATGGGTAGGTCAGTCACAGAGGGGAGAGGAAGGCTCTTTTCTTCTTCTAAACCTTTAAGAATTGTTTGATAGCTTGGGAAAATCATCTAGAAAGAAGTTCCATTCCCCACCCACCCACCCCATGCTTCTGTGTTTTTTGTTCTTTTAGAGACTCCTTCCTTTTTTATTTTATTCTTTTCAATGAATGAAAATCTACCTTCTCTCTTGCCTCCCTCCCCCACTCCCTTTAAAAAGGAAAGAAAAACAAAACTCTTGTAATAAATATGTGTAATCGAGCAAAATAAATTGCCACCTTGGCCATGACAAAAAAAAAAAATCTATGCCTTGATCTGTGTCCTGAGTCTTATCACCTCTCTTCCAGGAGGTGGGCAGCATATTTCATCATGGGATACTCCCACTATTTAAGAGGGCTTCTGAACTAATTTAGGATAAAGCACAGGACTAGGGATAGAAGGGCAGAGTGGGTGTAGGGGAAAAGAAGGGATTCATGCTGGGTTTCAGACCTTTGGTTGGATTAAATAAGGAAAGGCATTCATAGGATACTCACACGGAGAACCTTGGAGACTGCCATGGCTAAGTCCTTACTGATAGCCCCTCTTACTTTTTCAAGTTGTGAGCAGATGACTCTGTTCCATGGGAAATAAATCATATGCGGCTAGAATTTACTCTTCAAAGTTCGCTAGAGACAGCTAGATGGTGCAGTGAATAGAGCCCTACCTGGGCCTGGAGTCTAGAAGAACCTAAGTATAAATCTGGCCTCAGACACAGCTGTGTGAGCAAATCACTTAGCCTCTATCTGCCTTAGTTTCCTCATCTGTAAAATGGGGGTAACAGTAGCACCCCTACCTCCCAGGTTTGTTGTGAATATCAAATGAGATCATATTTGCTTAAAGTGCTATATAAGTGCTATTATTATAATAATTATTATTATTAATTATGGAATCAAATAAAACTTAAAACAATGGCATTCGTAGGACATAGAACTAGAAGAGGTCTTAGGAATTATCCAATAAATAAATAAATAAAAACACCCCCCCACACACACAGAAATCAAACTCCCCCATTTTCCAAACTTGGAAACTGAGGTCTAGGAGCCAAGTGACTTACCAGAGGTTGCATAGATAGTAAATGGCAGAGGTGAGATTCAAACTCAGTTCTTCCATTTCCAAATCAAGTACTCTTTCTACAGCACCGTTATCTTGATATATAATGAAATTATGTTATATACGTATATAGATATCTTTCTCTAGAATTATTATTGTATTGCCTAGTCTAGGGATAAGAATTGGACCTGTCATTTCATTGCTCTTGTGGTTTGTCCTTCATTCTCAAGGAGAACCATGATATCAGGAAGATGGCGTCATGACTTGCAAATGAATTGGATTTGACTGAGGGAGGGGTGTGCAAAGTCACCAGCCTCACTTTCTCCTCTAGAGCCATTTAGGTCCAGTGGCCAGATACAGATCAGGACAATGGGAGATGGCCCAGGATGCAGTGAGAGATGCAGTAGCCTTTCTAAGCTAAGGTCTTTCTAAGTTCTCAGTTTGACTGAAGCAACACCCATTCAGTGATTAGGGCTGTTTAAGAAGTGATCTAACGGATGGCCCCCTTAATTGGAAAAAATCCAGTGGTGTAATGGTTAGCACTCTGGCCTCTGGACTCTGAGAGTTGCCTGGGATACTGAGAGGGTAAGTGGCTTGCCCAGTGTCACAAAGCCAGTATGAGTCAAAATTGGGACTTCCTGACTTTGAGGCCATCTCTTTTTCCATTATACCACAATGGCCCTCACTGTTTTGTAATTAAGCATAAATTATAAATAATTCACATAAATGATTGAACCAAGCTTTTACTTTTTCTCTTCTCATTTCATCAGTTCTCCAGGATCTACAATTGGTACAAAACAAAGTTTTCTCTGATACACGATTATCATCTTCACATATGCAATGACATTAAAAGAAGAAAGTACTACACCCTAATTTCAAACAGCTGGAGCTTCCTTGCCCCTAACCCTTTCCACTCTGCCATGGCCTAGGCCAAAATACCCTGTTTGTAAAGTAACTAAATGTTCCCTAAAGTTCCTTCTGGCTCTGGAATTCTGTGTTTCTCTGTTCCGCCCATTCGCTCCCAACCCATCCACCCCCCTTTAAACCACCCCTATCCACTGCTGCCACACAAGGAGTCCTCAAACAGCTGCTCCCTGCTCTCAAACAGGTGTCCTGTGTGTTGGAGGGTTTGAAACAGCAGAAACTCTGGGTCATGAGGCTGCGGAGTACTGACTGCCTGCTCGAGGCAGAGGACCAAGGACAGATTTTCCAGGTAGAGATCCTCAGTTTGGGGAAGGAGCAAAGTACCAGTAGAGACGAACCCAGTGGGGAGAGACCCTGTGTTCAAATACCAAGCAGAGTTAACGAGTTGATGTGATGAGGTTTCAGTAAAAGTGTCCATTATTCACCTCTCCTATTAGAGGAGAGTGTTAGGAAGCAGGAGGGCATGGGGGTCCTGAAAAGGGATGCTATGGAAGGAGAGAAGGGATCAGAAAGTACAGGGACTGAAGATAAACTTCAAAAGTGGACCTCTGCTTATGTTTCTGCATGTAGGATAAACCCAAAGTTTTCAAAAATGATCTGCATGTCCAGGATAACGTGTTCAGTGCATAGAATGGCACCCATGTCCTTGTTCTTCTATACCATTTCTCACTAGTGACCATCCCAGCTCTGCCTGGAGATGTCCAAGGAAGGGAAACTTATGACTTCCTAAGACAGCCGATGTGCTTATTAGATAGCTCTCTTGTTAGGAAAGCCTTTTCCTTAAATTAAGTTGGCCCTGTTTGTCAATGTCTTTCTTAAAACAAGGTACTCAGACATAATATTTCAGAGGAGTATCTTACCAACACAGTGTGTGTGTGGGGGGGGCTTAATTTCCCTTTGGGGTCAATGGATCTCATCCTATTAATTAATATATACGTTTTAAGCTCCCCCCACATGCCCACGCTGTGCTAGATTCTAGGGACACAAAGATTCATAGAACCTCAAGGATCTTCCATTCTACGTCCAGCTCAGGTGGCTGTTGGGAGGCTAAATGACTTTATGGCTACTGGTGACCAGTCACAGATAGCTCTAGTTCTTCTGTTTAATAGGGATTAAAACAGATAAGCTAAAAGGAAATTATTGAAAAGGGAGTTACGGACTCATATAAAATGGTGATAAGTTGCTCTGGGTTTATTCTTCTTTCCATACTTTCCCCTATTTATCTCTGCCTTCTGGCTTACTTGGCTTCCTTTAAGTCTCAGCCACAATCCCACCTTCTCAAAACAGCCTTTCCCCGTGCTCCTTAATGGTCGTGCCTTCTCTCCGTCGATAATCTCCAATTTATCTTGTATACATCTGGTTTGTACATACTTGTTTGTATATTGTCTCCCTAATTAAACTGTAAGCTCCTTGAAGACAGGGACTTTTTTTTTTGTTTGCCTTTGCATCCTCAGTGCTTAGCACAATGCCCAGCATAGAGTCTCTGGTCAATAATGCATTTTGACTTGACTAAGTACAGAGAGGATCATTGGAACCAGTAGACTGGCAACTTGGTGATGAATACTTTGACTGTGGTAACCCGCAAAACAAAGAAAAATACAAAATGGTTCTCCATCCCATTAGGCCCCCTTTCACAGAGGGAGTCCCCACATCCTTGATATCATGGATCCATTCAAGTGCTTTGTGTTTAATAGCATACGTTTTGTATCTACTGTACCTATCTGCTTCCCTTCAGTAGACTGTAATCTCCTTGAGGGCAGGGCTTATCTCATTTTTGTCTTTGATTCCCCAGTACCTAGCACAGCACATGCCCATTGTTGTCGTTCAGTCGTTTTTCAGAAGGGTCTGACATTTTGTGACACCATTCAGGGCTGTCTTGGCAGAGGTACTGTAATGGTTTGCCATTTCCTTCTCCAGCTCATTTCACAGATGAGGAAACTGAGGCAAACAGATTTAAGTGACTTGCCTAGGGTCACACAACTAATAAGTGTCTGAGGCCAGATTTGAACTCAGGAAGATGAGTCTTCCTGATCCCAAGCCTAGATCTATCCACTGCATCAACTTAGCTGCCCCTGCCTAGCACATAGCAGGTGTTTAATAAATGCTTGTTGAATTGAATAGAATTGAATCAAAGTATAGTAAAAATAAAAACTGTAAGCTCACTACATGGTTCCCCCCCCAAAAAAATGCCTAGAGATTGCCTATTTTGTCCCCCCCCCCGAACTATAAATCTCTACCTTCCTCTGGAGCACAGCTCACTAGGATTGGTGAAGCCATTAGGAACAAGAGTGGTGGAAAGAGCAAGAGAATCAAAGCCTGTTTCTGGATTAGGTAATGGCTTACTAGCATCCTATTAGTGGAGAGGTCTCCCCACTGCTTGTAACTACTAGTAATGAAGGATCCCCCAGTTTGAGATCCTCAGGGCTGTTTCCATGGTGAAATTTTTGTTAATTCAGTCAAAACATTCCTCCACTTTATCTCTGGCCCATGTTCAGCTTCCTTAGGGCATGGGGATTACAACCCAAGACCTCAGATTTGGGCTTGGGGGCCTCCCAATTGGCATAAAGCTGGAGAGTGGATTGTCGTTCATTTGGCAAAACTTCTAACTTACCCTATGTTTTCATGACTTGTTGTTTAATAACATATGTAAATATCCTCCTTTACACTCACTCTTTCACTTTCCACAGAGTGCAGGTTTCCCAGCCCACTCACTACCCTCCCTCCTCCCACCTAACTCAGCCATTACTGGCCACTTATCATCCTCCAACTTCAGGGGACCCTTTTAATACCCCATTAGATGTCTTTGGATGGTTTATGGATTCTCTGTGCTGCTGACTCCATGGATTGCATTACTTTAAAAGCTAGACAATAAAATACAATCATAGAGGGGTAAGTCAGAGGGAGGTAGTGTACCAGGTGATTTATTATCTGATGAATGAATCCCCACCAAATGGTTGGAAAGGCATTAGTCAATATTTAAGAAGCTATGTGAGCAAAGGGGTTAAATTCATCCAGGAAGAAGTTGTTAGCCTCAGAAGAAAAGAATTATCTTAATGAGACTTTAATGCCATTTGCTAAAATAGACCTTTACCCATTGTCACCCAATAGAATATTCTAGTTGTTTGGTTGGATAGCATAGGGTAATGCCCTTACCTAATTGGATTTGAAAGCAGACACTGATTACTAGTAGGGTCTCTGAGAACAGAGCCCTTGCCCAATCCTCGGAAATGACAGCAGAGATGAGGAGTCAGCTGGCTTTCAAAAAACTACCTAGCTGTGCTACTAGATATAGATGGAGTCTAGTCAGAAATGAGTGAGGTCCTTTCCATTTCAAGGGGCTAACCAGACAACCCAGGGGTGAATAGTTATTCTTGAATTGTGCCATTTGAAAAGGCCTCTGGTAGCTGTTGGGACTGTGATTGTCACAGAGCACTCTTGGCTGGTGGGACCACACACCACTCATTACCCCAGTCAGAGAGGCAGGGCGGTCAAGCTGTGGGAATCGGGAAGGTAGTGATTGCAGCAATAATTCTGACAAGGGTACCTGTATCTCTCCCACTTGAAGGCCGCCTATAGTTAGATAAAAGCATGGTAAATGCAGGCAGAGGTGTTCTGGAGCCAGCTGATATAGGCTCAGGAGAGCTGATTGTTAAATTTTCAGGGTGAGTTTTTATGCCTTAGAAATTGACGAATGTTCCGGATCAGGGCTTGATTTGTTGTTTTATTGATGGTCTAGACTTAAGAAAGTGAAGGAGAAATGTTAGTAATGCAGATTAAATTTTAAAATGTGTCAAGCATAAATTTTTCCCTTGGAGACCCGGTTGTTAAACATTTACCAGCACATCACTGAATACAAACTTCTGGGCTAATGTTCTTCAACTGACCCTTGTATCAAGCTGGTGAAACTAAGTGCTTTGATGAAAGGGCAAACAAGCAAAGAGACCTCACTGTGGCAGAGCAATGTAGTTCTGGAAAGCCTGCTTACTTGGGTGGTTTTCTCTATGAATATGTGTGTGTCCCAGTATTGTGTGCATTGGGTTAAGCTGCCCAGAATGTGTTGGACAGAAGGGTGGATCATGGACTGCGTCACAGAGACAGCAATAGTAAACTGAGTATTGGACAGCGCCTCCTGAGGCTACTCCTGTTCTCTCAGGCACATGTGTGCCTGAGGTCTTGGGACCCTGGCCCTCTCTGGTCCCAGGATCCTGGCAAAAAGGATACAGAGGACTTGTTTCCTTTAACCTTGTTGCTATAATCCTTATCTTTAAGCACTAATCATAGCAGCATAGATTTAGGGTTTTTTCCTAGTGTCTTTCTCTTTCCTCAGAGACCTCTTCCTTAAGAGAATCAGGAGCAAGGGCTGCTAGTTGGCATAGTGAATAGAGTTCTGGCCTTGGAGTCAGGAGGACCTGAGTTCAAATCCAGCCTCAGACACTTAACATTTACTAGCTGTGTGACCCTGGGCATGTCACTTAACCCTAATCGCCTCACCAAAAAAAAAAAAGAGAGAGAGAGAGAGAGAATCAGGAGCCATGTGTCTCCTTTCCAGAAACTGGAAGGCAGAAGAACAAGGATCTCTCTTCTCTAAACTCGCTGATTCCATTCTTTGCACAAGCTCAAGTAATCTCTACCAATGAGGAGAGTCTTATGCAAATGTATTTGAGCCCTTGGTTATATATATTGGCTTCTGTTTTTATGCATTGTCTTCTCCTATTAGAAAGTAAGCCTCTTGAGAGCAGAGACTGTCTTGTTTGTATTTGTATCCCTGGTGCTTAGCACAGTGCCTGGCACAAGGAAAGAGCTTAATAAATGCTCTCTCTCTCTCCCCCCTTTCTCTGTCCCTCAACTCCCTCTCCTTGTCTTTTCTCTCCCTCTCCCTCCTCTCTCCTTTTCTTTCTAGGCCACATCGCCTTTTCCTTCTTTCCTCTCCCCCTCTCCCCTCTCCCTCATCTCTCTTTCCCTCCTCTCCCTCTCCCTTTCTCTCACCTTCCTTTCCTTCCTCTCCCTCCCCCACCCTCCTCCTCCCTCTCTCTTTCTCTCTCTCTGTCTCTCTGTCTGTCTGTCTGTCTGTCTCTCTGTCTCTGTCTTTCCCCTTTTCTCTCCTCTCCTCTCCATCCTCACCCACTTACAAGGACTTGCCGATCACTTCTCAGGATCTCTGCAGAGGGTCTTGTTTCTTATTCAAGGTGGGATTAGCCTAGGTCACTTCTGAGGTCCTTCCCGAGATTCTGATGTTTGTCCAGGGACTTGCCATGCCTCTTTTTCTCATCTCTTTTAAACTATGACAGGCAGAAGTTAATAGCACTTTCTTGTCATCAGCCTAACTCTGGGTAACCCCATGGGGTTTTCTCAGCAAATAATCAAACAGATGAGGGTTCATGTTCAAGGTTCTGATGATGACTTTGACAGCGAAGCCTATATACCAAGACATAGATGTGCTGAGGTGTGCAGGGATCTGTCATGATTCCCACTGCCCAATACTGAGGAATTGTCTTATTAGGGAATGACATGGTCCAGTGGAGAGAGTCAGAGAACCTTGATTCAAAGCCCAGCCCTCCTCTCTGCTACCAGGGTCATCTCAGGCAAGTCCCTTAACATCTGCAGGCCTCAGATTCCCCCTCTGTAAAGATGGAGGAATGGTTGGACAGACCAGATGGTATCTGAGGGCCCTTGAAGTTCTCAATCTCAGATCCTCTGGTCTTTCCTCTTCACTGTTCCCTGAAACCACCCTAAGACGAGTATTGGCAGACTTACCCACTGCGTGGAAGTCTGCTCCAGAGAGCTGGCATGGCCAATCCCCTTGGACTTACATGAGGAGGGATTTCTTTCATCAAAGGACAGGAGGTGGCTCTCCGGGAGGCCACCATCTGCGGGCAGCCCAGGGTAGTGTTGGCAGCAAAGGCAAGCTTCCATCTTCGACTGGGCTGTCTACTGCTGCCATTTCTTGGGTACTGGGGAGCTGGTCAGAATAGCTGATAGCAGAGTAGGACTAGGCCTGAGGTTGGACTGCCCAGCTGTCTGGTCAGTGGGACCCAAAACCTGAAATGGCTGACTGAGGTAAGCATTTTCATAACAATTTTCTTGGTATCCCTTCCCCCAGGAGTTGATGCTTTGTTTTTTAAAGGGCTTTAGATGTAAGTTATGGAGGAAGGTTGGATAATAAGAACTGTGACTATGGACAGAGCTTCTCTGTTACCTGGGGTGTGATATCACAGGTCTGTGGCAACACTGGAGACTCTTGCGTGGACAGCTTTTTAAAAATTTTTATTTCTTTCCTAGCAGGAGGGAAAAAAAATCCAGCATGCTTCGCAGTCTCCTTTATAAGAGAGTAGCACTAGTCTCAGCTCTCTGCAGCCAGAGGGGCTGAATTACTGTAGCATCCACAGGGTAGGGACTGTACCTTGGGAGTGAAAGATCACAGAATTAGTCTCTGCTGGGACCTTCTGGTCCATCTAACCCAACCCATTCATTTCACAGATGAGGAGACTAAGGCCCATAGAGTCAAAGACTTTCCAGAGGTCAAAGAGAACGTACACATCAGAGCTGGGATCTGAATCCAGGCTCCTGACTCTCACCACAGTATGTATGTTTTCTGCCCCACCACTTTCCCTTGATTATTCATATTATGCTTGTAACCGAGGGGCCACTTATGAGTCTTCCTGAGACACTTAATAGCTTGTATGACCCTGTGCAATTCACTTAACCTTGTTTGCCTCAGTTTCCTCATCTGTAAAAAAAAAGAAGGAAATGGCAAACCACTCCATTATCTTTGCCAAGGAAACCCCAAATGAGATCAAAAAAAAGTCAGACAAGACTGAGAAAGAGCAGCGACAGCAACCATTACTGAGAGTCAGCTTAGTGTGGAAAAGCTGGCCCCTACTCCAGGAATACCTGGTTTCATGTCCTGCCCTGGACACATACTGGTTATATGACCCTGGGTAAGTTATTTTACCTCTTAGTGCCCCTAACAACTCTCTAAAATCACAGTTGCAGGTGAGGTGTCCTCTACACTGGCAGAGAAAGTTTCTTCATTCTATATTCCGCATCCAATGATGTCACAGGTTCTCCCCTAAACACATTTAATCACTCATCTGTATAGTTCCCCAGTGCCTGAGAATGCCCTGATCCTAGCAGACACTCGGTAAATGTTCATTCAAATATTCAATAACAACAACAAAAATAATAATAATAGCTAACAATTATATAGTGCTTACCATGTGCTGGGCACTGTGCTAAGTGTTTTATAATTATGATCTCATTTTGACCCTCAAAACAACCCTGGGAGGTAGGGGCTATTATTCCCATTTCGTAGATGAGGAAACTGAGGCAGACCGATGCTAAGTGACTTGTCAAGGGTCACACAGTGAACTCAGGTCTCCCTGACGCCAGGCCCAGCGCTCTGCCCTAGGAAATGTTTATTAAGCCCTTGCTATGTGCCTGGCACTGTGATTGGTACTAGAGTTACAAAGACAAAAATGAAACAATCTCAGCCTTCAGGGCCTTTATAGTCTATTATGGAATGAGAGAGTGATTGGATGCACATTTTGTCCCCCTCTGACCCACTTTCAAATGATGGCCAATGTTGGTCTGGAAAGAATAGAGAATGATGCTGGTAGCCTCCATGTTGCCCTTACAAGTTCAGACCCGCTGCCAGTCTTTGTAGGAAGTGTTCTGAAATGGATCTCCTTTGCCTGCTTGCAGCAAGGACTCTCTCACAGCACTCAGGGTTGGCCTGAATACCCAGGCCTGGGGTTTCTCTCTTAACCCAGTGACAGCCTGGCCCCAGCAGGGAGAAACAGCAGGACAGAGGGTTCTGTGATCGCAGCATCCCACTCTCACCAGAGAAGCTTTTGTTCTCCCCCCAACCGCATCCTCTGATTTCCCCAGTCTGATTACCTCGTACTTGGCAAGTCTCCTGCAGGGATCTGTCTGCCTGGGAGCTGCTGCCCCATAAGGAGCCGAAACTGTTGCTATTTCTAATCTGAGCCCACGACTGCTCAAGCCAAAAGGAAGGAAGCTGAATCATGACAGCAGGGCCAGAGATTGGCCCTCTGAGCTTTGGACATTCCTTGCTCCCCCCTCTTTCCTTGGCTTTGTCCTCCTGTTTATAGGTAGCGCCGCCTGAAATGTCACGCTGTCCTGCACTCAGAAGCCGGGCCTTGTTGCTCTGATAGGATCTATATAAATAAGAAATGAGAAGGCAGGATATGTGTTCTGTGTGTGTCTACACCTACTCTCCAACCCACCGGTGACACATTAGAGTGTGCCCAGTAGCCAGTACTATAATTAGAGAAGCCGGCTTCAATTACAGACCTATTTTCACTTGCCCATGATATCCTTAAAATAAGAAATCACATTTTAGACAGAAATTTTTCCTGTTGACTCCCAGGCCAGAGACTTATTTGTGTGTGTGTGTGTGTGTGTGTATGTGTGTGTGTGTATTTTAGGGAAAGAGGATTTAAGTTGAATTTGCTTGATTGGCTGTGAATTATAAGAAAAGGAAAAATAAACTTTTTCTCTCTTACCCACAGGGATATTGTACACAAATAACTAAAAAAAACAAAACCCCAACCACCCAGCTATAAAACTTTCATCTTAACGTGGGCCTAGTCCTCTGAGGCTATATAAGCTGAAAGAATTTTTTAATAACTTAATTAGAAGCAATTTAATATCACTGTTATATATTTTCCCACACTACAAAAAGACACAAGAGGCTTCCTGGTTTAGTGGATGGAACAGTAGACCTGAAGTCAGAAAGAGCTCAGTTCATAATCCAGCCTTTGTCCCTTGCTAGCTCTGTAACAAACCTCTTTTCAGGCTTCACTAAATCTCCAAGTTATAGATGGACTGCAATCTGCAGAGGTGAAAGGAGTTCCCCCAGCAGTGGGACCTTTGACATATTAACATATAAAAAGATAATAGGCCTTTTAGAACATAAGCATGAGGCCTAACAGATTGGTGCTTTTGCCCTCAGTGCCCAATGTGTGTAAAGTTAAATTGAATTGGTTTCAGCAAGGTACAGTGGAAATCATAGGAACCCAAGCTAACGTCCTTTCAATGCCACTTATTACCTGTGTGACCTTGGGTAAGTCACTTTAACTCTCTGAGTCTCCATTTCTTTTTTTGTCAAATGAAAGGATAGCTCAGTGGACTCAAAGTAGAAGGCTAGGCATCTGTCCAGTGATTTTCAAAGTGGAGGGACAGTGGCCTTACCCTCAATGGGTGTGTGATCAACCACTCAGAGGGTAGGAAGAAGGGGTGGTTCCCATCCTCTGCCTGCAGTAGACAGCTGTGGGGCTTGTCTCCAACACAACTACACCCAGTCATCCTCCTATCCACTTCTGGTCCCTCTTTCCTTTGTGGAAGCTCCCACACTCCCCTCTTCTGAAGCATTGGCACCTTAGGACTGTTACAGCCTAATCTCCCACTTCCCACTACATACTAACCCCTTGTTTCCAGATGACTGCATAGCTTTAGCAAGCACTCCTCCAAGACAAGCTCTGTGCCCCAAGGCAGTGACCCATGAGGAAGAGCCCCACCTGGGAAGTGAGGAGCCCAGGAACAGAAAGCATGTATAGACTATAATCTCCATTCTTTTATCTTCTCCTAACCCCCTCCTCATCTAGTTTGCTCTCTTCACGCTGAGGCTGCCTCCATCCTACTAGTCAAACTGTTCCACAGCCTGGAGTTAGCTTCCACCCCTCCCTCTCCTTCACCTCCCATATCCAGCCAGTTGTCAAATCTTGTCTTTTTTCCTGCTGCAGCATCTCTCACCTGTCCCCTTCTGAGGCAGGTTTTTAATACTTCTCTCCTGGACTACTACAGTAGCCCCTTAATGGCTCTCCCAGTTCTCAGGATCTCTCTTTTTCAATCTAGGCTCTACACAGTGACCAAAAAGACTGTCCTTAAGTGCAGGTCTGATTACTTTACTCCCTTAACTTGGTAAAGGTCCAGTAACTCATCCAATGAGTATCTACTGATTCTAAGATAAAATATTTCATCTTTATATCATTTTTAAAAAATTTCTATTTTGTGGAAGTCTTATGAAGTATAGCAGTACATATATAATATGTAAATATGCATATATAGGATACTTAAATTTTTCTACTGATGAGGTATGTAATTTTAAAAATTGCAGAGCACCGGAATAGATGGCCTCTAAGATCCCTTCTAGCTCTGGTTCAAAGACTCAGAACTAGAAGAGACTTCACATGGCGTCTAATGCCCTCACTTTAGAGATGAGAAAACGGAAGCTGGAGGTCATATGAGTCGTAAGCATCGGAGGTCAATTTGAACCTGGGTCCTCTGCCTCAAAATCCATACTTCTCCCACTCTGTCCCATTGCCTTCTTAGGGCTATGACACCCCCCCCCCCGGTCTATTACCTCCCTGAAGCTAAGCCACTTCTGTCCCAGGAAGCAGGAGACTTAGCTTTCAAATCTTGCCTCAGACACCTTCTGGCCTTGGAACTGTGGGTAAATCACTTTGCTTCTCCAGCCTCTGTTTCTTCTGTCAAACAGAGCTAACAGCGCTCGCGTTACTTGACTCGCAGGCCTGTTGGGAGGAAAACCCCCCATGCATGTGATGGCATGATAGGGAGGGGACCAGAGGAAGCTGAAAAGACTCGGGTATATCCGGAGGCGAGAGTATTTTCCAGGGGTTAGTTCCTCTGCAGCCCGAGTGGAAAAGCACAGTGGGAAGCTGAGGTGAGGGTCAACACGTGGGGGAAGTAATGGCAAGAAATACTTGCTGAGTGAATTAGGGGTGGGTGGATCTCTGGATTTCTGGTGTGGTCAGTGCCTCGCCCGCCAGGTGGGATGACATGGCCGGCCAGACCATCGTCTGGGGTGCAGAGTAGAGCCACCAGCTGCTGGACTGGATGTCTTTTCCATTTCTCATCAAGGCCCAAGTTCCCAGAATAATTATATAATCAGCCATAAAGTTCAACTTAACAACTGCCAATTGAGACAGAAGCCCAAGGACCATCTCAGAAGGAGTTATAAAATAGAGCTGTGTATCACATGATAGGAACTCACCGGAAAAAGACCATGGGTATATCGGTTTGAGCAGGAAGATACCTCAAGGGTCATTTAGTCCAGCCCCCATCACTTGATGGATGAGGAAAGTGAGGCTCAGAGAAGAGACTTCCAAGGGAGCCCCCACAGAAAGTGGCAAGACAAGATTCGAACCCAAGTCCTCTAACCTCAGATCCAGTCCTCTTGAAGAATGGGATTTTTGAAAAGCAATAGCATAGTCATGGCTATTCCCAACGGACTTTCAAAAAAGAGGCTCTTTTAGCCTCTGAAGCCTGCGTAAGATTTGTGTGTGCCCAGCCTAATTTCACAATTTGTGCCACATTATGATTGGTCACCACAGGGAAAGAATCATTTTGTGGTTCTGTGGGTTGAGAGGTCGTATTGACCATAGCTTAGCTAACCCTGTTTTCTGTGGAGTTTCCAGAGGCAGCACACTCAGCCAGCAGGCTTTATGTAGCCCACTCCACCCCCCAAGGGCCACCTGAACTTAGGTTAAAATATAATTGGGAAATATTTAACACAATAAACAAAAACACATTAAATATAGATTATGTTACATTTTAAAAATAAATCAACACATGGCCCACAGGCAATCCTTATGCAGTGGCCCCCTTTCAAGCTTGACACCAAGGGCCTAGGGGATAAGGAGACAGCCCCTAAGCCAGGCTTTGATTCCTTCCTCTGACACATATTGACTGTGTGGCCCTGGATCAGTCACTTAATGTCTCAACACTCTAAGCAGCTGGTATTGAGGGAGCGTCTTTACCTGGGAGTTCCCTTTCCCATCTTTTGGCTTAATGCTTCCAAGGTCTCTTGAGAGTGAAACATTTAAGGTTAACTTCCATCATGAAACATTCTCACGATGCTGGCAGACTCTGAAAAAGGTGGGTGCATGGCAGAGTGCTCAGCACAAGCTTATGGCTAAAGTTGCACTGATGTACTGGAAGCATCCACCATTAAGACGAGCCATACTGGGCCAAAGCCCTTGAGAGATTAAGTGAGGACATGGCTCTGACCTTGGAGCTCCTCTCCACAGGCCCTATTTTAAAATATTACTTGGGTCTCATTGCAGGCTAATTGTGCAACTTCTCAGCCAGTCATCTGAACAAGATCAGGGCTGTCCCAGCTCCAAGGCGACTGGTGGTCACATCAACCAGGACACCATTGCAGCTCTGGCCACCAGCCTCACTCCAGTCACTAGCAGCAGGTGTGTGTTTCAAATGTCAGATGCTTTGTTCCCATACAGAATAGCTCTGTAGTTGGGGGTGAGTGCAAACGCTGAATGCTGTATTTGACAGCGAGTTAAAGAGAAGCTGATAGGAGAAGAATTAATTGCTATTTAACTATAATAATAAAAATCCAAACAAAGGGAAAGGTATAAATAACATGGGCCGGGGAAACAGTGGGTTTGTAGGAAGAATGATGTCTGTTCAGCACAGAAAATTTATAGCGAGAATAAATGCTGGGAACTGAAGCGTTAGCAAGGTAGTAAAAGTCCACCAAGGTCCTAACAAAAGCAGGGCTGCTTTTCACTGAATTCTCTCATTAGCCAGTGGAAATAAAAATTCCTTCAGCTTTGTTGTTGTTTGAAAAGATGGGAAGGGGACTGAACTAGAGTGGGAGTTGGACAAGAGGGAAGGGGACCTTGGTAGCCCTCAGAACCTAAATGGTTATAATAAATAATAATCCATAATATAATAATCTAATAATCTATAAAGAATAAATCTATGGAGTTGCTGGCTGGGACAAACCCAACCCAACTCTTGCAGATGAATCCACCAGCTGCAGCTTCCTAGATCACTCTGTCTGTGAGCACCACCAGGTCTCCTTTTAGACCAGCACCCTCAGACTGAAGGAGCTGCTTTGCTCTATAACTGGCGCTTTTAGCATTTTAAAAAAATTCTATTTTTCTCACAAAACAACTTTCCCATGGGAAAATCCTCCTTAATATCCATAGCTCTAGGATAACATCAATACTACACATTGATGGGACTTTAATATACTGAACACTGTTTTCCTGGCCTGATGTCTCCCGAGGCCAAAAAGGGATTGTTGCAGAGTTTTGGTTAACTGCAGGAATCAGATGCGTTGAACACTTCTGTGTTTTGAGGCTGGGAAAATTGATATTTTGGGTGGCCTGTTTAAAGCAAGTTATATTTATGAATATTGAATGAACGATGATGCATTCATTCAGTGCTCAGTATATTCTAGGCACTGTGCTAAGTGCTGATAATAGAAGTATAATCTGATCAGACCTTTGCTCTCAGAGAGCTTACATTCAAATGTGGAAAGACAACATCTAACAGCTGATAACAGCTAGCTAGCTAGCATGTAAATAGCATTTTATGGTTTGCAAAGTACTTGACAAATGTCATCTCATTTTATCTTTACAATAACCCTAGGAAGTAGGTGCTATTACTATCCTCATTTTATAGTTGAGGAGACTGAATAAGATAGAGGTTAAGTGACTTGCCCAGGGTCACAGAGCTACTTATTGCCTGAGGTCAGATATGAACTCAAGTTCGAAGACTCCAGGCCCAGAGCTCTGTGCACAGGGCCACCAGCTGCCTGAGGGAGATAAGAGTCAGGGCAGGGCCAGGGCTGGTAAGGTAGAGTTTGGGAATGGATGGTAAGTGATGTGAAGTCCTAGTTCTGGGCAAAAAAAAAAGAAAAACTGAAGAAAACTCACTCATCAGATCCCAGACTCCCATGGGATGCTTGCAACAGAATCATTTATAGTATTACAGGGGAGAAGCTGGCAAGTCTGAAGATCTTGAATTTCCTCCAGCCACAGGCAACATGAACAACAATAGAAGAAACATTTATAAAGTACCTGCTCTATACAATGAGAGATACAGCATGGTGCAGCGAGGAGAGAGCCAATCAAGAAGATCTGGGTTCAAGTCTCGCTTCTAACAGATTCCAGCCATATGACTGGGCAACTATGCCTTGGGAAGCCTCTAAGCCTGAAAGTTAGAAGTTGCTGATCTGAATCTGTGGATGGAGTTTTCCAGTTTGAGAGTTTCCCAAGCTGATGTAGACCTTCACCCATTCCTCATCTCCCCACTGTCATAAAAAAAGAATAAAAGTTGCTCTAGGCACTAGAAAGACAAAGGTTAAAATTAGACAAAAGTTTTTCAGAAAATCTTTTGCTCTTGAATCATTTATGAGCTGCTTCAAGATCGATGTTACAATAGCTCCACTTGACAAAGATCATTGAATAGACAATATAAAGGTAAAGCTTCACATTCATATATATCACGTGCCCACAAACCTCCTTTCATTTATCTTCATCATTCACAACCATTTACTGAGCACATTCTCTGAATGACAATGGCAGGTGTCTTGGAGGACACCTAGAAATAAGAAAAGATCACGTTCCACATTGGGAAATAGATACACAGTTAATTTAATTCAATTTGACAGGTATTTATTAAATCCTTACTGTGTAAGAGCCATTGGGCTAGTGCCGGGAATTCGAAGATAAAAATGAAAAAAAAAAGCCTGCCCCCAAGAGGCTTATGTTCTATTGGACAGAAAACAATACATATACGGAGAAGAAAATACAACATATATCCAAAATGCATAAATACAAAGAATTGGGGTGAGGAGGGGCACAACTTACTAGGGAAAATCAGAAGAAGTCTCTTGTTAACGCTTCTTCAAGTGAGCCTCAAAGGAAACTGGATATTCCAAGAGGCAGAAGTGAATAGTGAAAGCATTTTGGGCACCGATGATAGTCCGTGTGAAGGCATGAAGATGGGAGATAGAATGATATGTACTGTGAAGAGCACGTGAGGCCAGTTTGTTTGGCAGAGAGAGTGGGGAGTGAGAGGGAGATAGTTAATGCATGGGAAGTCATTCTGGAAACGGTAGGTGGAGCCAGATTGTGAAGGTCTTTTAATGCCAAATAGAAGGAGCTTGTCTTTCATCCTGGAGGCAGTAGAAAGCCACTGGAGGTTCTTGAATAGGGAAGTGACATGGTCAAAGCCATCTTTTAGGAATGCCAACTTGGCAGCTGTGTGCAGGATGGATTGGGGAGGGAAGGGACTGAAGGCTAGGAGACCAATTAGGAGGTTATTGCAAAGTCTACCCAGGAGATAATAAGGTCCTCAACCAAGTCATACCCATGTGAGTAGAGAGAATGAGATGAACCCAAAAGATGCTATGGAGATAGCATCAACTCAACTTGGCAACTGATAGAGCAAAAACTAGAGGATGATTCCTAGGGTCCAATCTGGATCACTGGAAGGACAACAAACACAGAGAAGTTATTGGGAATACCCTTAGAAGGAAGGAGAATGAGTTCTATTTGGACATGTTGAGTATGAAATAACTATGGGACATCCAAGGGGGAGGTGTCCACCAGTCAGTTGGTGACTCGGGATTAGAACTCATCTTTATCTTTGCACTTCCAGCACCTGGCAAAGTGACTACCATATAGGAAGAGCTGATTTCTTTTTTCTTGAGAGACATGAATGCTGGAGATGTAGACCTAAGAACCATTTGCAGACATAGTAACTGAATCCATGAGAGCTGATGAGAGAGAGAGAGACAGAGAGACAGAGAGAGAATGAGAGACAGAGGGAGAGGGTGAGGATGAGAGAGAGAGGGAGAAAGAAAGGGAAAGAGAAAGGGACAGAAAGAGGGAAAGGGGGAAAAAAGAGGGAATGGGGAGGGAGTGGGAGAAGAGAGCCTAGAATGGAGCCTGGTGAATGCTTATACATAAGAAATGGTACATGAAATCATAAATGAGTCCTCCAAGAATATTGAGCAGTGGTCAGACAGGTAGGAGAAGAGCCATAAAACAGGAAAGTCATAAAAAACAAGGGAGGAGAGGTCACTCAAGGAGGAGGAGAATGACAGTGTTGAATACTGCAGAAAGGTCAAAGGTTGAAGACAGAGAAGAAGCCAATGGATTTAGAAACCAGAAGGTTGTTGGTCTTCCTAAACTTCGATGGCAGAGCACCTCATCCCTTCTTGATTTCTCTTCTGCGGCTGCACCTACACCAACAAAAATAATTGAGACTTACATAGCACTTTACAAAGCCGTTTCTCAGACATTATTTCCTGTGATGCTCCCAACAATCTTGGGTGGTAGGTATTATAGAAACAGATGAGAAAATTGAGGCAGAGAGGTTAAGTGAGTTGCCAGTGGTCACCCAGGCTCATCAAGTATTCTTTTCACAATGACCCTATAATGTGCTGATCATGTAATACCATCCCATCCCACCCCAAAATCCTCTGAGTGGTATGTGCAAATTGCTTTGAATGGCACCAAAAATCTCCAGGGAATTTCCATCAGAGATAAGTAGAAAAGAAAAAGTTTTCTGCAAACCATGAAGTCCTCTACTTCTAGGTAGTCACAAAAATCATAGCATCTTTGATTTAGAGCTGGATTGGACCTTTGAGACCACCTAATCCAACCCTTTCTTTTCACTGGGAAGAAAATTGAGGCCAAAGAGAGGAAGGGGCTTCCAAAGGTCAAACAGCTTGTAAGCATTGGAGCCAGAATATGGCGCCATATGCCTTCATTCAAAGTCTTATGCTCTTTCCACTGCACCATACTACCCTTCATAATCTAATCAGACCTGGAAGGATCATAGGACAAGAGATATAAGAGAACTGTGAGCTCATCTAGTCCAGTCCCTTTATTTTTATAAAGAAACTGAGGTCAACAGAAGTTATGATCTACCAGTGGTCATACCAGTTGTAAGTGATTGTAAGTTGTAAGGATTCCTCTGCTTCTTAAGCCCTTCAGTACAATGCTCTCCATTGTCCCACACTCTATTTCAAGTCCAAACTCCTATTTTACAGCAGAATAGACTGATGCTGAGAGAAGGGAAATGACTTTCCCAAAGTTACAAGATGATTTAATGGTGGCACCATTAACTGGAATCCAAGCTAGAATCCAAACATCCTAACTCCCCAGGCTAGATTCGTGCTCATTCATTCTTGACTGGTTATGTTCTGATCCTACTGTCAAAGAGCATTTTGGCTTTTGTTGGTAACCCACTTGAATGTGACCATGTTCCCTCTGGCAAGTAAAACCCTCCTTCCTTTCCTAACCTAAAACACTCCTGCCTTTTCTCTCTCGCTCTGGAGATGGGAAGTGGCTGCTTTTCATCAGATCTGGGGTCTCAATTGGCACTTGGGACCCACAGGTTCCATAGTTTCTGAGAAAAATGAAGCTTTGGGGATGTTCTCTATCCCTAAACTCTAGGAGTCCCCCCTCCCTGTCTTCAGACCCTGCCAGCAATAGTGGGGATGATGACAGGCACCCTCTGTTCTGGGATGTCCCCTCGTGCCATTCCTGGAGCAGTCAGACCCCATGGGGGCTTTACATTGTTGCTGTGTAATTATCGCTGCTTTACAGTTCATCTGATTTAAAATAATGCTCAGCTTTCTCATTCTTTTTTAATCTTCCCTTCCAAATTAACTAGATTGAGGGGATAAATTGAAACCAAGATACTTATGAATGTTTAGCTTTGGGTCTCAGGAAAAAAACCAACTTATTCCTATTCTCTATCGCTATGGCCTTGTGATAAAAAAAAATCTTTGAAGAAATCCAAGACCAGCTCCTTGGATACACGTCATGTGAATTCATGTCACTTCTTCAGAGGAGAACAGAAGCCAGAAATGGCTTGGTAAGGCATCCAAGAAAATAAATGCAGCAGATGTGCCCAGGCATGCCCCCAGAAGGAGCCTCTTCTTCTTGACAAGGTGTGAAGTCCTCATTTTCCTAGTCTAGAGGCTGTTATTCTGCACAGACTGAAGTTCACACACCTGAGCTAGCTCTGGAGCTTGGCCTCACAAGGAGCCTTTACAAAGACTCAAGAGGGCTGGAGGAAGGGGAGGTCAGACAGTGATGAAGGAAGGGCTACTTCCAGTGCCTCAGAGAGGGGTTGGCCCATGTATATGGCCCTTCCAGAGGACTCCAGTCTCAAGGAGAGCAGTAGATGGCGGCTATGGTGGAGTGGCTAAGAGTCCCTTGACCTTGGCCACAGGAGGGGGCGGGGCAGCAAGAACCAGAAACGTTCAAGTATTGGAGGTAAAGACAAAGAGAAGAGGAATTCCTACACTAAACCAAAGCCCTGATTTAAGATGGCAGCTTTGGGAGCTGTAATTGAGTACACTGGTCTTTTCACTGTAACTCTAAGTCAGATGGGCTGTGCAGGTGGGGGGAAGGGGGGAAAGTTGACTCATTATTGACCCTGAAGTCTTTCAACACTTGGAGAGGTCTCAACGTCATGTTGGGGAAAATAATATGTGTGTGTGTGTGTGTGTGTGTGTGTGTGTGTGCATGTGAATTGCCACAATAAGGACTGACCAACAAAGCTTAGACAAAATCTTTGCCAGCAAAAACTTCATACCCTTGCCAGGTAGAGAAATATGGCAGCCACAGGCAACATTAATTTAGAATATAAACTCATTTATAAGATCTGATTTAGAATATAAGCTCATTTAAAACACTGGAGAAGGATGGTAGAAGATTATGAGTATAAATTAGTGAGAAACAGTGGAAGGTAAAACCAATTTGGAGAAGGCTTAGCAAGAGACCCAACCAAACAAAATCATCCTGAGCATTTAAGTATAAAAATGGAAAGAGGATTACAAAGAGATTTTTAAAAGGAAAAGATCTGGAAAGATTTCTGCAGCAAACCCTTTGCTTCATCAATTGCCAGGAAATCAGCATATTTAGATTCTAATATCTCAGTCCTTAATGTTCTGTGCAAGGAAGTGGAAATGACATTAAAGAAACTAAAGCACTAAGAATGGTTGGACTGGACCAAAGGTGCAAAAAGAATGCATGGGCTAAAGGCAACCCAGTGGTGATAGCATTGAGCCAATGGTGATGGCATCAAGGTATATAAAAGAGGGAAGACACCAAAGGCTTAGAAAATGTTGACCCTATTATAACAAAAAAGTGACCAAGAAAATATAACTAAAGTCAAAGACAATTGTCTCACTTCTACAGAATTTTTTAAGAGAATAATGGGATTAGAGGGAAAACTTGAAGTTAGGAGAAAGGAGCAGACAGGTCTTACCCCCACCATCTACCTTCTCTGCTCCTATTCATGAGCTACTGAATGCCACTGGAGAAAGTCACACAACTCTAATGATTAGGGACAAATTGTACAATTTATATTACCTAATCTCCCATTTAGGGCAGATAGTACTGTGGATAGATCTCTGGGCTTTGAGTCAGGAAGACCCATCTTTCTGAGATCAAATCTGGTCTCAGACACTTACTAGTGTGTGAC
The DNA here is from genome assembly GCF_003287225.1 of Phascolarctos cinereus. Classification (NCBI taxonomy): domain Eukaryota; kingdom Metazoa; phylum Chordata; class Mammalia; order Diprotodontia; family Phascolarctidae; genus Phascolarctos; species Phascolarctos cinereus. The sequence continues at coordinate 45,000,054 of NW_027555736.1, read as the reverse complement.
CCTGGGCAAGTCATTTAACCCTGTTTGCCTCAGTTTCCTCATCTGTAAAATGGGCTGGAGAAGGAAATGGCAAACCACTCCAGTATCTTTGCCAAGAAAACACCAAATGGGGTCACAAAGAGTTGGACACAACTGAAAAAAACCTGAACAAAAATCTCCCATTTGCATAGCACTTTTTTTTATTCTTTCCTGACTGACTCTCTATCCCTCGACCCACAGAGGCTGTTCTAATAATCTTATGTCTCCTCAATCCCTTTATACCATACCTTACCCATTCCATCTCAGCACCTTATACTTTACCAGAAAGTGGAGACCATCTATCTCAAGTTCCTTCTACCCACTCTTGTACATTACAGCCCCTCAATATCATGCCCTACTCTTCTCTCTTGCTCTAGTACCTGAAGATTTAGTCCTTCTCTTTGCCAAGGCCAGACCCTCCACTTGTGCCCTTGAACCTACCTCATTATGTGTGTTCTGAGAGCTTGCCCTTTCGACCATCTCCTCTCTTTTTAATCCTCACTTGCTTAACTCACTTTTTTAAATAAAAGTTTTTAATTTGATTTTAAAATATGTTTTTATTGATAAAATTTTTACATTACCAGAATTTTTCCCAGTCTCTCTCCCCATCTCCTCCCAGAGAGTCACCCCTGATAACAAATCCTATTTTTAAATAGTATTTTATTTTTTTCCACAATTACATATAAAGAAAAATTCTAGCATTCATTTTTATGAGATTTTTGAGTTCCAATTTTTTCTCCCTCCCTCCCATCTTCTGAAAACTGTAGACAGTTTGATATAGTTTATACATATGCTATCATGTAAAATGGATTTCCATATTCATCATGGCTGTGGAAGAAGAAACAGATCAAAAGGGAAAAAAACACAAGAAAGAATAAAGTGAGTGAAAAAATATGCTTCGATCTACATTCAAAGTCCACCAGTTCTTTATCTGGATGTGGATAGCGTTTTCCTTTGTGAGTCCTTTATACTCGTTTTGCATCATTGGGCTGCAGAGAAAAGCTGAGTCCTCCGTAGCCGGTCATCACACAATGTTGCTGATGTGCACAATGTCTTCCTGGTTCTGCTCATTTCACTTTGCATCAGTTCATGTAAGTCTTCCCAGGTTTTTCTGAAGTCTGCTTGCCCATCATTTCTTAAAGCACAATAGTATTCCATTACATTCATATACCACAGCTTATTCAGCCATTCCGCAGTTGATGAGGAATCCCCTCAATTTCCAATATTTTGCCAACATGGAAAGGGTTGCTATACATGTTTTTGCACATGTACGTCCTTTTCCCTGTTTTATGATCTTCTTGAGATGCAGACCTAGTAGTGATATTGCTGGATCAAAGGGTATGCACAGTTCGGTTGCTCTTTAAGTATAGTTCCAAATGGCTGTCCAGAATGGTTGGATCAGTTCTCAACTCTACCAGCAGTGCACTAGTGGCTGAGTTTTCCCATATCCTCTCCAATATTTATCATTTTCCTTTTTTGCCAGATTAGCTAATCTGATTGGTGTGAGGTGGTATTTCAGAGTTGTCTTAATCTGTATTTCTCTGATCGTAAGTGATTTACAGTACTTCTTCATATGCTGATAGATATCATTGATTTCTTTATCTGGAAACTGCCTATTCACATCCTTCATATCCTATTTCATAGCCTTTATCAATTTGGGAATGGCTTGTATTCTCATACATTTGACTCAGTTCTCTATGTATTTGAGAAATGAGACCTTTATCAAAGACACTTGCTATAAAGATTATTTCCCCACTTTCTGCTTTCCTTCTAATCTTGGTTGCATTGGTTTTGTTTGTACAAAAGCTTTTCAATTTAATGTGATCAAAATTTTCTATTCTACATTTCATAATGCTCTCTATCTCTTATTTGGTCATGATTTCTTCCCCTCCCCATAGATCTGATGGGGAGACTATTTCTTCTAATTTGATTGCTTCATTGTATTTTAGCAAGATCTAGTGTCTTTCCTTATTTCTTTTAATTAGATCTATTTTTGCTTTTACTTTGTCTAAGATCAGGATTGCTACCCCTTTTTTTTTTTCACTTCAGCTGAAGCATAATACATTCTGTTCCAGCCCCTTACCTTTATTCTCTGTGTGTTTCTCTGCTTCAAGTGTGTTTCTTGTAAGCAACATATTGTACAATTCTGGTTTCTGATCCACTTTGCTATCACATCCATTTTATGGGAGAATTCATCCCATTCATATTCACAGTTATGATAACTACCTGTGTATTTCCCTCCATCCTATTCATCCTCCTGTTTGTCCTCTCCTTTCATCCTTTCCTTCCTCACCAGTGTTTTGCTTCTATCTACCACTTCCCCTGATCTGCCCTCCCTTCTGTCAGTCCCCCTCCCTCTGACCTCCTTTACTTAACCTCCTCCCCTCCTACTTCCCTTTCAGGTAAAATACATTTCTATATTCATCTGATTATGTATATTATTCCCTCTTTGAGCCATTGCTGCTGAGAGTAAGGTTCAAGCAATGCTCATCACCCTCCTCTCATCTTCCCCTCCACTGTAATAGGTCTTTCTCACCTCTTCACATGAGATAATTTACCCCATTCTACCTCTCCCTTCCTTCTGCACCCATTGCACTCCTCTTTTTCACCCCTTATATTTTTATGTCGTTCCCTCAAATTCACCTTATACCCCTACCCTTTGTCTATGTACTGTTAGTGATACAATTTTTAAGAGGTACAAGTACCATCTTTCCAGGTAGGGATGTAAACAGTTTAGCTTTATTGAATCCCTTATGTTTTCTTTTCCCTTTTTACTTGTTTATGCTTCTCTTGGGTCTTGATATTGGAGGTCACATTTTTGGTTTAGTTCTTGTCTTCTCCTTATAAAGGCTTGAAATCCTTCTATTTCACTCAATGACCATTTTTTCCCTTGATGTATTATGCTTAGTTTTGCTGAGTAAGTGATTCTTGGTTGTAGTCCTAGCTCCTTTGCCTTCTGGAATATGTTCCATGACCTCCAATCCTTTAATGTTGCAGCTGCCAAGTCCTGTGTGATCCTGATTGGATCCTCGATATTTAAATTGTTTCTTTCTGGCCACTTGTAGTATTTTTATCTTGATCTGATAGTTCTGAAATTTGGCTGTAATATTCCTTGGGGTTTTTATTTTGGAATCTCTTTCCTGAGGTGGTTGGCAGATACTTTCAATGCCTATTTTGCCCTCTGATTCCAGGACATCAGGGAAGTTTTCCTTGATAATTTTTGAAAGATGCTGTCCAGGTCCTCCTTTTGATTATAGCTTTCAGGTCCAGCGATTCTGATATTGTCTCTCCTGGGTCTATTTTCCAGGTCAGTAGTTTTTCCCATGAGGTATTTTACATTTTCTTCCATTTTTTCATTCTTTTGAATTTGTCTGATTGAATCTAGATGTCCCATAGAGTCGTTAATTTCTATTTGCCCCATTCTAACTTTTAAGGTGTTATTTTCCTCGATTAGCTTTTGTACTTTCTTTTCCATTTGGCCAATCGTAGTCTTTGAGGAGTTGTTTTCTTCAGTGGATTTTTATATCTCCCTTTCCATTTGGCCAATTCTACTTTTTAAGCAGTTTTCCAAGCTGTTGACTCTTTTTCATAATTCTCTTGCTTCACTCTCATTTCTTTTCCCATTCTTTCTTCTACCTCTCTTGTATGGTTTTTAAGCTTTCTTTGAGCTCTTCCATGAGTTCTTTCTGGGCTTGAGACCACTTCCCATTTTTCTTTGGGATTTTGCCCATGAGTGTTTTGAAATTGTTGGCCTCTTCTGAGTTTGTGTCTTGGTCTTCCCTGTCACCATAATAAGTTTCTATGGTCAGACTCTTTTTGTTCTTGGTTTTTGCTCATCTTTTTTGGGGGGGGGGCCTTTTTGCTTTTTAAAAAATTTGATCTCTGCTCCCAGGGTCACTGTCTCAGGCTTTTTGTGCCAGTGGCTGCTGCTGGAGGCTGGGGGGGATTGGGCAGTTTATCTGGTGCTGAGCTGGGGTCCTAGTGGTGGTGTCTGGTGTGTGCTGAGGCCTGCTGGGGTGTTTCTGTGTTTCCCAGGGGATACACTGAAGCACGAGGAGGTCTGAGGCTCTTGCAGGATGAACGTTTGCTTTGGCATGTGCTGAAGCATGCTGTCTGGTGGTGCTGGAGGATGTGCCTGCCACCCGGACTGTGCCGAAGCTCATGGAGGTCCTGTCACTGGGGGATGCCTATTTGCCCACAGCTATGCTGAAGCACATGGTGATTCTCAGAGCTGGAGTCTTCCAGTTCCCCTGGCTATGCTGAGGGATGTGAGGTGGTCCTGGTGTTGGTGTTTGCCTGTTCCACCACACTGGGGCTCAGGATTTTCCACTGGTTTGCTGAAGTGAAACTTGCTGCTGGCTTGCTGAGATGATTTCTGTCCTGGAACATGCTCCCTTTTTACCTAAGTGAGATGGACCTTTCTTACCAATCCTCCATGTCCCCTGAGTTAAAAGACCATTCCACCCCATCTTTCTGCTGGCTCTACTGCTTCAGGATTTGTTCTGGGGTGCTATTTTATGGTTGTTTCGTTGTTTGGAGATGAATATGGGAAGGCTACAGCAATTTACTGCTTACTCCGCCATCTTGGCTCCTGGAAGTCTCCCAAGGCCTTTATTCACTTTTTAACCTCTTGCTGCCTACAAACATGCCCAGATCTCAATATTCTCAAAGACCCTTCATTTGAGTTGGCCATCCCCTCAAGCCCTCATTCTATAACTCTCCTTCCTTTCCCTGCCAAAATCTTAGAACAAGTTTTCCGTGCTTACTGCTTCTCCTTGCTCTCTTTTTGCTCACTTCTTAATCTCATGTAAGCTGGCTTCCAGTCCCACCACTTGACCACAGCTGCTTTCTCAGGCATTGCCAATGATCTCTTAATTGCTAGATCCAGTGGTCTTTTCTCAGGCCTTATCTGTCTTGTTGCCTCTGTGGCTTTTGATGTTCCATGCTCCAGTTGTTCTTTTTGCCCTATGTTTTCATGAGACTATTCTCTCCTGGTTCTCCTCCTGCCCATCAGACTCCATTGATGGCTCCTCATCCATTGGGAGAAAGTGGATGTTTGTGTTAGTGTAACAGATAGAGCACTGGACTTGGAGTCAGCGAGACCTGAGTTTAAATCCCACCACAGACAGTTAATTCAGTTATCATTTCTATGCAAACGACTCCAAACTCTACCTATATCATCTCTTTCCTGAGCTTTAATCCTGAATCACTAGCTGCCTGCTGAATATCTCTACCTTGATGTCTCATTGGCACTTCAAACTCAGTCTGTCCCAGCTTGAATGTATTATTTTTCCTCTAACTTCCTTATTTCTATCAAGGATGATATCATTCTTTTTCCTGTCACCCTGGCCTAAAATATCAAGACCATCTCTACTCTTCACTTTCTGTCATCCCTCTTCTTTAGAAAGTTACCAAATCTTATGGAATCTACCTCCCCCCAATCTCTCCCTTTCTCTGTATTCACATAGCCCCTATTCCTAGTTCATGTCCTCATTACCTCTCATCTGGACTGTTGAAATGGTCTTTTTATTGGTCTCCTTGACTTTCAGACTCTCTTCTCTCCAATCCCTCCTTCATACAGCTCTATGACATTTCGGAAGGATAGGTTTGACCATGTCAGACTCAGTGGCTCTCTATTGCCTTTTGGACAGAATACATATTCCTCTATTTGGTATTCAAAACCCTTTGAAATCCAGCTCTGAATTTTATTTCCCCTGGCTCCATATCACGCCCCATTGGACACTCGATTCTTAGCAAACTACTTGCCTTTCCCTGCACATGCCAGTCCATTGAATACCTCCATCCTGCCATTCTGGCAACACCCCTGTCCTCTACCTACTTCCTTTGAAGCACTGCTCATGTGCCACCTCCTACATAAGGCCCTTCCTAATTTGCCCAGTTATAAGTGCCTTCCTCCCACTCTGAAATTACTTTGTGTTTACTTCGCATATATTTTGTGTTTTCTTATCTGTACAAATATTGTTTTCCCCCAAGAGAATATAAGCTCTTAGAAGGCAGGGTCAGTTTCACTTTTATCTTCATATTCCTAGCTTCAGTACCTGGCACATACATAGTATTTAATAGATCCTTATTGAATCAAACTAGATTGAATTAATATTAAGTACATTATTTATTTACAGTCAAAAGGCTCAAGGAGTGCAAGTTCCTACTTTATAAAAAACATTTTATTCAGTCAAAAAAAGCACTCTCTCAGAGGCTCTATCCAACATGGAGTCTCCCATATATTTATCAAACTCATACCAGATACTTTGGAAGATCTAACGACAGAGATAATGTTAGTTGATGACCCTGTGATGATTGATGTCCAGCAAGGCACAAAACAGAGATGGGTGTGTGTGTGTGTGTGTGTGTGTGTGTGTGTGCGTGCGTGCGCGCACACTCTTACCAAAAGTGTTTATCATTGTCTTGGAGAAGGTCCAGCTCAGAATCCAGGTTAAAGAGAGATGTATGACAAATATTTCTACTAACTAAAAGTATTATATGAGCTGTTTCAGCTCAGAACATTGCAAAGCTACCTGAATGAGACCTATAACCACTCAGAAGAGTTGGCCCAAGTAGGTGCACATTCACTATAAAGTGAATGAAAAATACCTACTGTTCAAACTCTGATATGGAGTTTGATGGATGGACAATTTATAGGGCTTTCCCATCTGTATATATAACTATCGGTGTCAAGATCATCATTGTTATCATTGTCGATATAGATACATATATGTTATGGATAGACATATTGGATAGATGATAAGCTTGGGCAAGAATTGAACAGAAGGAAGAGAGCAGGACAGGTGGCCTCTGGGAAATTATACCATGCTTTGGAATGAATTTTCCCAAGATTCTCCAAGACACAAAAACCTGTCCTTTGAAAATCACAGTTCTTGTAAAGCTGCACCACTAAAAGTAACATATCTTAGGGCTCGAAGAATTGATGTTGCTGGTGGGCGTGGGCAGGTGCCACACATCACCAATGAGGAATTGCTCAGGAGGAGGAGGAGTGGAAAGGATGGCACCAGAAAGATGCACAACCAGAAAAGGGCTTGAGCACTTGTGCATAGCGAATGAGGGAGACTGCCCCCCACACTTTTTTTTTTTGCAAAGTTGAGGGATGATGGGTACGGATTATTGCATGCATTGTCAGCATCCATCCATGCATTGGCTAATTTTGCTGTACAGCTTCCCTCAAGGGATGGCGTTCTGGGGAGAGAGCAGAGAAGACATGTATCTGGAAATGAAGGTGATATTAAAAACAAAGGATATAAATAAAACTTAATTAATGTTCTAAAAAAGAGAGAATAGGAGATAACTTTTCAGAAAACCCATGCATTCCACTGGTATTCATGCAATGTCAGGAGAGTTAGAAGAAACACACACACACACACACACACACACACACACACACACACACACAATCCCAAGGAGGACTCACAGGCTTCCATGGACAAGAGCCAAACAGGATGAGAATCAGACAGTCATTGGTTTCCAGCCAGGGGGGACCTTAGAGGCCGCTGAATCCAAAGCCTTCAGTTTCTAGATAAGGAACCTGAGGCACAAGTGACTTGCCCAGGGTCACACAACTAGCAAGTGTCAAATACAGGATTCGAACTCAGGTCTTCCTGATTCCACATCCAGCACTCTACCACTGAGCTGCCTCTAGAAAGTGTGAAAGTAATTACCGGAAGTAATGTCCACCCGGACAAGATTCCAGGTCCATCAAATTGCCAAAGAAAAGCATAAGCCCTTCCTCTTTGTTAAGAAGCAGCAGAGGACACGGATCCTCAATTGCCATCAATCTATTAAACAAGTTTTACTTATTTTTTTTTTATTGCAAGGTGCTATGGGGGAGGGCATGATTTGTTGGGAAGTGACTGATGTATCCAAACAAAATGTATCTATTTTTTAAAATCATGCTTCTCAGTGCCCTTGTGATGGGTGTAGCAACTACTAATTATCCTGTTGCTCACCCACCTTAGGGAAGCCCACAAGGAGATGGCACTTTATACTGTAGCACTGAACTCAGAGGCAAAAAGATCTGAGTTCAAATCCAGCCACAGACATTTCCTAGCTGTGTGACCCTGGGCAAGTCCTTTAACCTGCCTGCCTTGGTTTCCTCACCTGTAAAATAGGGACAATAACAGCACCTATCTCGCAGGGTTGTTATGAGGATCAAATGAGAGTTTGTAAAGCATTTTGCAAACCTTAAAACATTATGTAAATGCCAGCTATCATCATCATCATCATTGGAAGGAGGAAGAAGAGAAGGAGGAAAAGGAGAAGAGATAAAGTTCTTAGCACAATGCCTGACATATAGTAAGCACTTAATATATGTTTGTTCCCTCCCTCCCTCCTGGGGCAAGGGATCCTTTTTTTTCTTTTCTTTCTTTTTTTTTTTTTTTTGGTGAGGCAATTGGGGTTAAGTGACTTGCCCAGAGTCACACAGCTAGTAAGTGGTATGTGTCTGAGACCAGATTTGAACTCAGGTCCTCCTGACTCCAGGACTGGTGCTCTATCCACTGCACCACCAGCTGCCCCTAGGGGATCCTTTTCGTGTATAAGTTGTACTAGATGGCCAGCTAAGGTCTCTTCCAACTCTCCAAATCCATGATTTTGTGAAATGTACACATTGAAACACAGTCAGGTTGTCTTCCTTTCTCAGTGCAGGATACAAATCAGACTATATTGAGCTTTTTTCCTTGTCATCTACCATAAACTGTAGAGTGATGTGGTCTCTTCCCTTAATATCTAAGTCAGTAGTTGGTTTCTCCTTTTTGGACAGAATCAGGTTCAGAATTTAATTAGGGGGAGGCCAGAGACATAATATTCCTGCCCTTAAACTAGGCATTTGGTTAAAATGGAGAGATGAAGAACAGGTGATAATCCTTTAGTAGGATTTAGAACTCAACGAATGTAAATGGACCCCAGGATAGCAATCTGGTGAGAGAGCCCTAGGGGAGTATCCCATGAATCTCTTCTTGGTCTTGTTCAATTCAAACTTTTTATCAATGACTTGGATGAAAGCATAAAAGTGATATTCATCAGTTTGTGGGTGGTATAAAAATGAGAGAACTAACACACTGGATGCTAGAATAGATATTCAAGAAGAACCCAGTGAGGTAGAGAACAAAGGACTAAGCCTAATAAGATGGTATTTAATGGAGATAAATGTAAAGACCCTCATTCCGGTTCAAATAATCAACTGTGCCAAGTACAAGATCAGATCTAGACAACAGTTCTTGAGAAAGAGATCTGGGTATAGCAGTTCAGAGGAGGCACAACAGGATGGAAAGGGAACTTGAAATCCTGTTATATGCAGATTGAGGTAAATGATGATGCTTTGCTGGCAGAAGAACACTGAGGCAGGACATGTTAGCTGTCTCCAAGTATTTAAAGCACAGCTAGGTGGCGCAGCGGATAGAGCTCCAGACACTTCCTAGCTGTATGACTCTGGGCAAGTCGCTTAACCCTGTTTGCCTCAGTTTCCTCATTTGTAATATGATCCAGTGAAAGAAATGGCAAACCACTCCAGTATCTGTGCCAAGAAAACCCCAAATAGGGTTACAAAAAGTCAGACGCAACTGAAAAACAACATATGGAAAAGGGACTGGACCTATCTAGAACTAATGGGTAGAAGTTGCATTGAGGGAGTTTTAGCCCAGATACGAGGAATCTCTTCTTAACAATTAGAACCATCCCAACATGCCCTGGGCTGCAGCAGAGGATAAACAGTGTGCTTCTTATCATTAGAGGTTCAGCAGGAGTTTCATGATGACTTTGCCGGGATTGTTGTATTCCCAATTCCGGTAGAAGTGAGAGGAGGGCCTTTCAAAATCTCAGATCCTACGAGTTTAGGAATTCATTATTAAAACCACCAAGAAAGCATCATGGAAGCCTCATTTGTAGTTTTTAGTTATATCCACCCACCCTTGGGGTTATTTCACATTAGTTATTTTCTTGTGTGTTAGTTATAAGCCAGTTTCCTCTGAGCCTCACTGCTACTGGGGGAAAAAGAGTCTTCCAGTAAATTATGGTGATTTCTTCTGGCTAGAACTCTGCCTTTGAAACCCTAGGCATCTAAGATGAGCCGATAGCGTCTTTCAACATACAAAGCGTAAAGGGCTAGCTGGTTTGGTCTCTGGAAGAAGTGGTATGAAAGGATCCCCAGGGTTCCAAGGAATCAGCCCTGGGGACTCCCCTCCTCCTCTAAATTCTAGGCACATATCAGAGTGGAACAATCAGCTTTTCCACTGCAGACAGAGAAGTGCCTCCATGCCAATGTTCCTTGGACAGTTTTCATTATCCCAATTCCTCCCTGTTGTACTTAATTAAAGTAAGCTGCTTATTTTAACTCTGCGCCTCTCCCTCTACCCATGGCCTCCCACCAATGCACAATTATTACCCTTTCCTTGCCATTAATTGAACCTGGCAGTGCTGAACAGTAATGGAATAGTGTCCATTTGTAAAGAGGCTAATCCTGTGTAATTTCAATTTACTTGCTTTTATTCTCCACTTGGACTTGTAGGGTGCTTTGTTTGGGGGTGAAGCAGACCGTGGAATTGTATGGCAGTCACCTTGATATTTATTCCAGTCCCTTCCTTTGCTTCCTGTTGGGACAATATTTAAACTATTCTAAGAGGATAGTCACCTAGCTGATGCCGTAGCCTACAATAGGCACCTCTTCTGTCTCCCTTGAGGATGGGCTCTAGCATTTCACATGCTCACGGTCAGGTTTCTTTCAGATGAATAACCTGAATTCTTCCATCTTCAGGTCAAGCGTATTTTCTCTTTACCCCCCATCTAGAAAGTAACCCCTTATATCCTGGAAGACTGTTATTAAATGGCCTTGATGGTCACCTCCACTCCGGGCCAAATAAAGAGCCCCGTTTTCTTCAGGCTTTGTTCACAGGTTCTATTTTATGCTCTGTTATTGCTCTTTTTGTATCCTGAAATCCCCACGTGTCGTAAATTACTGTGAGTCTACAAAGGAAACTTCCTAGTGCTGAGTGCCATGTCTGTTGGGTCCTCTGGTGGGTAGTTCATGTATGCACCCAAAATGAACACAGGGCATCTAATTATTGAAGTCTGGGTCACACTTTTAGGCAGCAAATTATTCAGTCCATCCATCGTTAAACTTCTTGGAATCCTTTATTGCTTAGAATCCCCTTACTTCAGTCATTTCTCTATTGCTTGAATGATCCTTAGAATACTCTCATGGGTAGGCAACCTGTGGCCTTGAGGTCACCTGTGGCTCTCTAGGTCCTCAAGTGTGGCCCTTTGAATTTAAACTTCACAGACCAAATCCCCTTAACTAAAGGATTTGTTCTGTAAAATTTGCACTCAGTCAAGAGGCCACACCCAAGGACCTAGAAGGCCACGTGTGGCCTCGAGGTTGCAGGCTTCCCACCCCTGCACCCTCATAGCTCCTGTCTAGCTTCCATGACTTCCATCTCTACGCCACTCTAGCCCCTCAGTATCATGGTCACGCCTTCTAACTTGCAGTCCACCTGGAATCATCCTCCTTCCGAGAGGGAAGTCTTTCCAAGACTTGCCAAGTCCTGAAATTCTCCCTTCTGACCCTGATTGTCTATCCTTCCACCCCTCTCATTCCCTCGCTTCTACTAAATCTTCTCCTTGTTGTTATTAAGCCCTCAGGTCCCCGCACTCCTCCCAGTGTCCTAGTTTATAACCCTTTTTCTGTCTTACACACATAAGCCCATAGATTCAGAGCTAGAAGAGACCTCAGAGACCATATAGTCCAATGCCCTCATTTTACACATGAGGAAACTGAGGCACAGAGAAGCAAAGAGACTCATCCAAAGTCCCGTAGGGATTAAATGGCAGAACTAAGATTTTAAATCGTATCCTGTCTCCAGAATCAGTGCTTTTTCCAATGTGCTTCACGTGCCTCTCCCTCCCTGATCAGTCATTCCAATCACCTTGCTTTCTCTGTTCCTATTCACAGGATGTCATTGCTAGAAAAGGTCACAAGTGTGTGGCAATTGGGTCTGATGTAAATTCCTGCTGGCTAACTCCTGTTGGATCTTCCTGGGACTCAAACATTTTATTTACCTCCTGAATCTCTATCCCATGAAGTAATCAAAGTTATCTATAGCCATATGAAAAAAGTACTCTAACTCACTACTGACTGGAGAAATGCAAATTAAAACAATTCTAAGGTACTACCTCATAGCTGTTGGATTGGCTAATATGACAGAAAAGGGAGAAAATGAGACTTTAATGCACTGCTGGTGGAGTTGTGAACTGATTCAACTGTTCAGTAGAGAATTTGGAACTATACCTAAAACCATGCATACCCTTTGACCTCGCAATACAACTACTAGGTTTGTTTCCCAAAAGAGGTAAAAAACAAAAAGGAAAAGAACCTATAAATACCAAAATATTTATAGCAGCTCTTTTCTGAGAGCAAAGATTAGAAATTGAGGGGATATCCATCAATTGGGGAATGGCTGAACAAATTGTGGTATGTGATTATGATGGAATTCCATTGTGCTGTAAGAAATGATGAGCAGAACGCTCTCAGAAAAACCTGAAAAGACTGGCATGTGCTGATGTAAAGTAAAATGTGCTGTGTACAAAATAACAGCAATATTGTAAGATGATCAGCCATGAATGACTTAGCTCTTCTCAGCAATACAAGGATTCAAGACAACTCTGAAGGACTTATGAAAATTACTATCCATCCCCGGAGAAAAAACTGATGGTGTCTGAATACAAGTTAAACATACTTTAAAAAAACACTTTTCTTGAGTTTCTTTTTCTTATCTATGTTTTCTTTCACAACATGAGTATCAGGAATATGTTTTACATGACTATGTGTGTATAACCTATATCGAATTGCTTGCTTTCTCATTGGGGGGGGTAGGGGGAAAGGAAGAGAAAGAATTTGGAACTCACAGTTTTAAAAACAAATGTTAAAATTTGTTTTTACATGTAACTGGGGAAAAATAAAATACTAAATAAAAGTTTAAAATAGAATCTCTATCCCATTCCCCATAGTTGTTCCAAACTTTTACCACTGTCCTCAAACTCCCAAACTCCAGTCCCATGTCTTCCCTTCTCAGGAGATATTTTAACCTTCCATTGCACTCACAACATTGGGACCATGTGATCTCAGTTTCCTCAGCTTCCTGTATCATCACCTTCAACTTTTTTTGTATCTTTGCCTATCCTTTGTTCCTTCCTCTTCTGTCTCTGTCTTCTTTCTCTTTGCTAAGACCAACCTCATGCTGTTTACCCCATCTTCCCCATTATCCTCCTCTGGGACCTTATTCCATCAATATTTCTCCTTTCTCCTGCATCTTTACTTTGTCTCCCCACCGGGTTCTTCTTCTCTGCCTCCAAATTCTTCAGTTTCTATTATCCTAATTTTTCCCCTTAATCCTTCTCCCTTATATTTCCATCTCAAGTCTCTTTTTACTCTTAGTCATTAAAAGAATAGATTGTATTTGTTACCTTCGCTTTCTCTACCATCCCTTAACCCCCTTATAATCCTGACAGTTCTCTGGAAGATCACCAAATACTTCCTAATCTCCAAATGCAATGGCCCTTTTCAATATTCATTCTCTTTGAGCTTTATGTAGCATCTGATACTGTTAACTCTCTTTCCTCCTCAGAAAATAAAAATATGTAAAATAAACTAAAAGAAATATATAAAATAAAATTAAAATATCTTTTCCCTTGGCTTCCCTGACCCTATAATTTCTTGATTTGATTTTTCTGATTTTTCTTTCACTTGTCTTCACTGACTTTCCTTCCTTTTTCAACTCTTCAGTCAAGATTCCATCCTTGGCCAACATCTTTCTTTTCTTCACATTTCTTCTTCTTAGTGCTTATTCTTCTTCTGGTTTCAATGATCACCTCCAACTGGATAACTCCTAAATCTAGGCATCCAACATTGATTTCTCTCAGGCTGCGATCTTAGGGCAGGCGTGTTAAAGAGAGAACGCTGGATTGGGAGTCAGAGGAGCTAGGTTCAAACACCGTATCTGCTGCCATCACAATGTCTCTCGATCTGCCCATCTTCTGCTTTTCCCATTGTCATTACTCTAACCCATGCCCTCATTTCTCTTCACTTGGGCTACTGAAATATCTTCCTAAATGATCTTCTTGCCTCCAGTGTCCTTTTGTCCACTGGGGCCTGGTGTGGTTGCAAAGCATGCTGAATTTGGAGTCAGGGTCTGGAGCTCAAATCCCAGCTGGGCTATCCATGGAACCTTAGGCAAGCCACATCACTTCTCTCGGCTCCAGATTCCTCACATATAAAATAAAGGACAAAGACAGAAGATCTCCAAAATCCCTGCCAGCTCTAAATCCTGTGAGCCATCCTTTCCATATCACCACCGGATTAGTTTTACTAAAGTACAACTCTAGTCAGTGCACTCCATTGTACAAAATCCTTTAATAGATTTTCACTACCAGTCAAATCAGTTGCAGCCTGGAGTTCAAGTTCGTGCATGCTCTGGCTTCAACCTACCTTCCTGGCCTTATCTAGGTGGCGCAGTGAATAGAGGACCGGACCTCAAGTCAAGAAGACCTGAGTTCAAATCCGGCCTCAGATGCTTACTAACTATGTGATCCTGGGGAAGTCATTTAATCTCTATTTGCCTCAGTTTCCTCAACTGTAAAATGGGGATAACAATAGAACCCACCTCCCAGGTTTGTTGTAAAGATCAAATGAGAGACTTGTAAAGCTCTTAGCATAATGCCTGATACATAATAGACACTATACAAATACTTATTACCTTTCCCTTTCCCCTTTATCTTTTTTTTTTTTGGCTAGGCAATGGGGTCAAGTGACTTGCCCAGGGTCACACAGCTAGTAAGTGTTATGTGTCTGAGGCTGGATTTGAACTCAGCTCCTTCTGAATCCAAGGCCAGTGCTCTATCCACTATGCCACCTAGCTGCCCCTCCCCTTTATCTTTCCCTGTTGTCATATGTAGGGTGTCCCAAAAGTCTTAGCATAGTCTGCCAAATTAAGACTTTTGGGGCACCCTGTATTTGCTCTGTATTATAAAACAGATGAGAATATTAAGTTTTCCCTTAACATGACATATACTTTCTGGCCACTAACCCTTTGCTTATGCTGTTCCTTTGATATGAAATTTTCAATCTATCAAAATAAAGCTGAAAATGCCATCTCTGTCATCACTACCTCTATCCAAATGTGATCTCTCTCTCGTCCCCAAAACTCAGAGAAACGTGTCCCTTTGAAATAGCACTTCTTTGTATGCACTTGTCTTCTTTTCCTTACTAAAATGTAAGCTCTTTGAGCTGAGGGAGCATGCCTTATAAAACATTGTATCCCTTGAAGTGCCTAGAGCATGATAATATGTTTGGCAAGCTGAAATGACTTAAATTATTATTTCTGTAGTCTCCAGTGCTATGGATGGGTCATTAGAAACATGGAACTTGGGGCAACCTTAAAAGGTCATCGAGCTTTCTCTTTACCTTCAGATGGGGTGATGTTGAGACCTTCTGTGTCTATGCAGACAGAGATCTACAGTGTGTCTCAATAGCCCATTCTAGGGCTTATCACCTTGATAAATAAGGTTCCCTGCCCTATGAAAGCACAGTGTAATTGAAAGCACACTAGACTTAGAATCATTAGCCCTGGGTTTTAAGTTTGGCTCTTCCAGTTACCAATGATGTGATTTTAAAGCAAGTTACTGTCCCTTGCTGGGGCTTGGTTTCCCCATCAGCGAAGTGGGAAGAGGAGACTTAGTGATCTCTGAGGTCCCTTCAGCTCTGACATTCTATAATCTATGACCCAGAAGTGCAGAAGAGAAGGACACCAAGTGAAACACAAGTATACCAGATGGTTCAGTTGGCCTGTTTGAAACATGTAGCAGATGTCTGGCACCTTGGTACTTTGGAACTGGCCCCCATCCCTGTCTGGCATCTGAGACACATGACAACAGTGCAAGCATATCCATGCCAATGGCAGGGCTTCCTGGCATGATGCTACTTCTATGCATCCACCTGCTGCATAAGATTGATGCCCACTACACCTGATGACAGAGGTTCCAGAATCACAGAATTTTAGAGTTGAAAGAGACTTCAAAGGTCACAGAATCCCATCAGAGGGCCATTGGTCCCCTCGACGCCCTCATGTAAGGGGAAGCCATTAATTCTGAAGGTAGTGCATCACCCTTTTGGACAATGCTAACTCTTAAGAGCTTTTTTCATTATGTTAAGTTGAAACCTGTTTCTCTGCTACTTCCATCCATCTCCACTAGTTCTGCCCTCTGAGGTCAAGCAAAACCAGCGCAATTTTGCTTGCTCAGGAAAGTCCTTCAAATACTTGGGTCATCAAGTCCCCCCTCCCCCCTCTGCCTGTTGAATCTTCTCTTCTCCAGGCTAAACATTTCCAGTTCCTTCAATCCATCCTCGTCTAGCGGTCACCAATCCTCCTGACATCATGGTGGTTTTCTTCTAGACGTATTCCAGCCTGTGTGTGTCATTCTTACAGTATGGTGCCCCAAACTGAATGCTGCTCTACAGATATGCTAAAACGAAGGTAGAATTAGTGCCCAGTGACTGCTGCCTTTGTTTGGGAGGCTATGCCTTTCCTGGTAGCATGGGATACATTCACTTTTCAGGCTGCCATTTGCATTCGAGCTACCATCTATTCCTTAAAACATTTATTAAGTACCAGCTATATGCAAAGGATGTGGCAATGCCAAACCCACCTCAAACAGTCCATACCCTCGAGGAGTTTCCATGTTAAATTGTTAACTCAACTTGGGCTTATAGTCCACTAAAACCCCCAAATCTTTTTCATACGGATTGTTGTCTAGCCTGTCCTTTTTTGAACACAGATGTAACACTTTATTTTTGTTCCTATTAATTTTCATCTGATTTGATTCTGCCCATTAGTTTTGTCTAGTGAGACCTTTTGTTTTTTTGGATTCTATTTCAAACATAATACACATTGGCTGTCCTTTCTAGCTTTGTATAATAATACTTGTGATGATAACAAGAGCTACTATTTATATTGCACTTTAAGGTTTGCAAAGCACTTTATTATCTCATTTGATCCTCACGATAACCTCGTAAAACAGGTGCTATTGGCATTCCCATTTCACAGATGAGGAAACTGAACCGCATAGAGATTAAATAACTTGCCCCAGGTACAAAGCTAGAAAGTGTTTGAGGATGGATTTGAACTCAGGTCTAGTGCTCTAATCCCTGCCTATTATCTGCATATTGGACAAGCCTGCTTTGTATAGCTTCCTCCAAGTCACTGATAAAAATGTAGTGCCTAGTGAAGTACAAGGCTGGTGGGTTTCTTCAAAGGCTAGAACTAAGATGGTACTAAAGGGGCCCTTCCTCAGTACAATCATGACTCAGATACAAGATGAACAGGTAGTTTCTCCAGCAACCTCCAAGGGGGTTTCCCAGAACAGTTCCAAAGGAAGGACTGCATCCTGACAGGCAGAAAGCACAAATACTTTGGGACCTGTTCCAGTGGCCTTATGTCTGTCTCCTACAGAGAGGTCACTGAGAAAGTGAAAAGACTCAGGAACAGCTTTCCATCACCAGCCTTAGTAAAGAGGAGAAAGGGTTCTTTGACAGGCGGGGAGAAGAAAATCTAGAGAGGACACTAAGAAGGAAAAAAATGGTCCAAGTGGGCAGAGGGGTCTCAAAACTCATCTTTTATTTTGTTTTGTTTTGTTTTTGCAAGGCAATTAGGGTTAAGTGACTTGACCTGGGTCACCCAGCTAGTAAGTGTCAAGTGCTTGAGGCCAGATTTAAATTCAGTTTTTCCTGACTCTAGGGCTGGTGCTCTATCCATTGCACCACCTAGCTGCCCCTCAAAACCCATTTTTAAGAGCTGGCAAAAGGAAAAACATGACAGAGTAGAAACATAAGGAGAAGAAATCCTGTACCATTGATGCAATATAATATATGAAGCTTTTCCCATAGAAGATAAATCTGGGCCTTTTGAAGAAACAATAGCAGTAATCCATTCCCAACAGAAGCCTAAGGAGGATGTACAGGCACTGGCACGGATGTGCAAGGAAGGTCTTCTTGCCCACTTCCTGGAGGAAGCAACATTTGTGAAGAATGGGTCAACCCAACACAGTTAATCAGAAGCCATCATCTCTTCCTAGAGCATGTATCTGCTATGGACTGGAGGACTGGTCCATCAAGCCTGAGAGAACTTTCACTTCTCTGGAAATCCAATTCCATCTCATCTCCACCCAGGAAAATGTCTGCCTCTTTGGAATAGAAACTCTTTGCCTTTCTTGTCTCCCCAATGCTTAGCATAGTGCCTAGCACATAGTAAGTCCTTAATAAATGTTTGTGGATTGATTGATTTTCCTCATCTACTTCTCAAATCCACTTCTGGAGATCCACAGAGGAGTAGAGACAGAGGCAGCATGGTATAGAGGAGGGAACATTGGCCTTGGAGTCAAGAAATCCTTGGTTTGAATCCTGCCTCAGGCTCTTACCAGCTATGTGACCTTGGATAAGTCACTTAGCTTTTCTGATGTTCAGTTTTCTTATCTATAAAATGAGGGGATTGGACATAATGACCTTTATGATCTTTTCCAGCCCTAAGTCTATGACCTATAATTAAGTCAGAGGAAACCTGTTTGTCTAGTGCCAATAAGGTCATGGGTGAGAAACTGTAAGACTTGAGGACAGAGATGTAATCAGCAATTTCTGCACCTGGGGCAAGTGGCAGTAATAGAGGTGGTAAGTTCTTGTTACAGCTGGGGAGTACTGCTGGGAGAAAGTATGTCCCAGGGCACCATGATATTTCTAAGCTGCTAAAGGGAAAAGGAACACTGTGGGGATGAGGTGGCTATAGAAGCAGGATGGGTAGAAGCCCAAGAATGGAGCTTTATGCACACTCTAAATTTTCTACTCTGGAACAAATCTCCAGTTGCCATACCCTAGTTATGGCTCTTGTTGCAAGCACAGATAGTGTTGGTATCTCCTTTTCAAGTTGAAGGCTATGACCCTGAAAGGAGGATATGGGAATGAATAGTGTAGATGGTGTTCTCACAAAGGGCAATGGAAAGACATATGATGGTTATAAGTAGGCTATAGTATGTCACCAATGATGACTTCCCTGCAAGAAGAGGTGTAAAAGATCTCATTCATAATATGAATGATTAAAAAATGAGGCAGGCTGGTTATATGGTGGGAGTAAGGGATAAGGAGATAGTGTGGGTGTTGTACTGTTATGTACAAACTTTTAAAAGGCCCAGAAGAAGGCCATCAGCATAAGTGATATACCCACAGTGGGGGGATGTGTAGAAGAACTGGGACAAGAATCACATAGGATAAGATGACATGGAGGGGTTGCAATCTGTACTTGTGAATGGAGTAGTCCAAGTAATGAAATCACAGACCCACCGAAGTGTTGAATAAAGCAGATGGTGCTGGTTGAATAATAATATTTGATTTTTCACATCATAGCTTTTGATACCAGAATGATAAAGGCCAGGCAAAATGGGCAATGGAACACTAGAAAACCAGGAAGAACATGGAATCACACATTCAGAGATGGAAGGAATCTTAGAGGTCATTGAGTCCAGTCCCCTCATTTTATAGATGAAGAAACTGAGGCACAGAGAGTCATCATAGGCTACTCACAATCATCCTTTGTCTTTCCACTGCCCTTTGTGGCAACATCATCTATACTGCTGATTCTCCACGTCCTCCGTCTTTCAAAGCCTTCAACCAGAAAAAAGATACAAACACCATCTGTGCCTGCAACTGAGACAAAGTATCTGCGGCAGGACTCAGACTCAGGCCTTCCGGGCTCCAAGTCCTGTACTTTATTCAACATGTCACCCGATGCCTCAAATATTGGTTTGGTAGGAGATACTGACATAATTTAAAGAGCTCTGAATAGAAATTTGAGAGGGAGAAAAATGCTAAGATAAAACTATAAAACCAGTTATTGTGGTGAGCAAGAAATATAATAACGAAGGAATAAACAAAGTAGGGGGAATGCCCAGTAATTTTCAGAAGGAAGGAAACGGGGAAGAAATTCAAAAATGATGAATTCATACATTATAAATCAAGAGTACGAGAAAACCAATGAACTGAGAAAAAAATAGTCAAAAGGCATTTCTTGAATGCCTACTATGTGCTAGGTATGGTACTAAGCACTAGAGATACAAAGGCAAAAGCAAAATGGCTTCTGCTTCGAAAAGCATTTTTCAATAGGGTCAGACCTCAAGCATATCATCTATCTATCTATCATCTATCTATCTATACCTATCTGTGGAGAGGAAAAGGGAGAGAGATAGAGAAGAAGAGAGAGAGACAGAGGCAGAGAAGGAGAGAGACAGAGAGAGAGGGGTAGTGAGAGACAGAGAAAGAGAGGGAGAGAAAGAGAGAGAGGACCTGAGAGAAAGGGAGAGAGACAGAAAAAGGAGAGAAACAGAGAGAGATAGACAGAGAGACAGAGAGGTGGTGAGAAACAGAGAAAGAGAGAGACGGAGAGACAAGGGGAGAGAGAAAAAGGGGGAGAGAAACAGAGACAGACAGATTATAATGAGTTATAACCTGGGGCTCATAGACTCCCAAGAGGAATAGAGTTTAAGGGACCTATGAATTTTTAAAATCTTAATAACTATATTTCAATATAATTTGTTTCTTTTGTAATCCTATGTATTTTGTTATATTCATTTAAAAATATTCTGAGAAATTATGCTTCAGCTTCACCAGCTCACCAAAGGAGTCCACGACACACAAAAAGGTTAAGAACCCTTGGTCAACAGAGACGCACTCCTCCTGCCCTCCTCCCTCCCATAGGACAGTGATAAGAACTAAACATTTGATATCATTGGCATGGAGAGTCCCCAGTGAGGAATTTCCTTTGTTGGCGCAGTCAGCATCTTCTGGGCAATTTAGTGTCTTAGAGAGTTGCCCACAGCTCTGAGCGCTTAAGTAATTTGCCCAGGGGCACAAAATAAATATTTTCTAAAGGAAAACTTGAACTCAAGTATTCCTGAGTTCTGTCAAGCTACCAGAGTGTAGAAGGCATATGCAAAATACACATCTTCTGCATTTAATATTTTTTTGTGGGAAGGGCTCAGTGGTTGAGAGTTTGTTTGTCTTTGTAAAGGTGAAACTGACATTTTAACACAAATAAAAATGTGATCTCCTATCTTAGAGGCTTTGGGTGGCCAGAACTCCTGACTGAAATAGAGACATGGAATAGTAACCCTTGTTCAAAAGAAACACATCAAGTGGAAGGCTGAGGGGAAGTAGTTTGGTGGCTTAAAAAAGAGACTAGAAATAGGTTGGAAAGCATTTGTGAGGAGGATAAATGGAGTGGCAGAAGGGGTGCAATTGCAGGCATTTTTTGACTGTACAAGCAGACCAGATGATGACTTAAGATTAATAATGAAAAGATACAGTGGTGTCTCAGAGCTTGAACAATCTGGATCTCTGCTGGTGGTTTTACTCTGCTGACCCTCTACCCTGATAACTCCTACTATCTCTCCCCTTCCTTCATTTGTCTCTACTCTGGATCTACTGATCAGCACTGGAGGAAATCACCAAACTGGACTGAGTAGGCTTACTACCAGATTTGATAGCTAGGTAATAGATACATGTTTGGATAGATGGATAGAGGATAAGTAAATGACAGATGGATAGATGATGCACATACAGATTGCTACACGATAACCCTTGTATTTGTCTGCCTGTTACTGACTATCACACGCTGCAAAGACTGTGTGAATCTCTTCACTCCTCAACCACTGTCCCCATCTCCTCCCACCTCTTCCCTCTCTCTCTCTTTCTTTCTCTCTCTCTCTCTCTCTCTTTCTTGATGACTTCAACTCTTTGGATTTTTTCCAAAATAAATTTTAATTTCCCTAAACAAGTACAAGTATTAAAAATGTGTAATCAAGAGCAAAGAAAATAAAAGAATGATTGTAAATGTAGCTATAAACTTACATGAAGATTATTAAAGAAATGGGAGAAATAGAATGAAAGATTCCTATCATAACTTAAATCATCTTGGTTTTTTCCATAACTCCTTTTCTGCTGATTTCACTGGCTTTTGCTGTTGCGTCGATGCTTTTATTAACATGGTTCTAGGTATAAGTACAATGTTCTTTTCATTTTTTTCATTCTGTATCAGTTCATACACATCTTCCCAAATTTCTCTGTTGTCCTCATAGTCATTGTCAATAACAGAACAGCAATATTCTATTACATTCACGTACTATAATTTATTTAGGTAGTCCACAAGTAATGAACACATAGTTTTACATTCTTTGCTATGTCAAATAGAGCTGTTAGGAATATTTCTGTACAGAAAGACTCTTTTTTTCCTGTCTATCAACTCCTTAGAATATTATCCTAGTAATAGGATCATTGACTCAAAGTGTATGAACATTTTTAGAACTTATTGTGTAATTCCATCCAGAGTTCCATCAGCACGTCAAGCCCAATGTACATAAAACTGTATAAAACATCACAAGTCACTCCTCCTAATTTCTTTATTGTTATTAATAGCACCACAATCACCTCCATTCACAAAGGCTCTAAACCTCAGTCTGGCGTTTGATCTTTTCCTTAAAACCCTCAATCCAATTCATGGCTTAATTTTGTCCATTCTGTTTCAACCATATATCTCGAAACCACACTCCTTTCCACTCAAACTGCCACTACTCTACTTCATACCCTCATCACCTGGACTATTATAATAGCCTCCTAACTCATCTCCCTGCTTCCTGGCTTCTCCTCTCTTACCCTAGAACCCTGAAGCCTAGACCCCTATTCCCAGCCATCTTCCTGCCATGCTACTGCCTGCATATATTGCCATCTTTTCCCCATTTTCCTCTTCTCCCCTAGCTCTGAGAACAATAATTAGATCAACTATCAAAACGCTCCTCCCTGTCCACCACTCTCCCATATATATTGTCTTCCCTACTTAGAAGGTAAACTTCTAGAGGGCAGAAATGTCTTCTTCGCTTGTATTTGTATTCCCAGTACCATTCCTGGCCTGTAATGAGTCAGCTAATACATCAATGAGCATGGATGAAGTGTTTACTATGTACTTCATAAATGAAATGCTATTCCCTTCCCTATCCAATCCATCTTTCACATCACTGAGTTGCCTTGCTAACATGCTTCTCTAATCCCATCATTCTTGTTGTTGTTTAGTCATGTCTGACTGTTCATGACCCTTTGTGGAATTTTCTTGGTAAAGATGAGAAAAATGAGGCAAACAGGGTTAAGTGACTTGCCCAGGGTCACACAGCTAGTAAGTGTCTGAGGCCAGATTTGATCTCAGGAAGATGAGTCTTCCTGACTCCAGGTCCAGGGCTCACTGCCCCACCTACCTGTCCAACATTCTTCTACCACCTCCCCAAATCTTTAGTGTCTCCTAATTGCTTGCCGAATAAAATATAAATTCTTAATCCTGACATTCAACTCCTTACACATTCCAGCACCAAAGAACATTCCCAGCTTTATCTCATACTAGTTCTCTTCATTTATTCTATATTCCAACCACACTGAACTGTCTTCCTTTCCCTTTTCTTATTCTGTCCTCTACCATCTCTGTGCTTTTGGTTGTATTAGTCCTCATGCCTGAAATAGATTCTCTACAATCTCCATTTATTAAAGTCCTTCCTATGCCATCTCCACCCTGAAGCCTTCCTTAATTCCCTCTAGTTGAAAGAAATGTCTCCTGCCTCAACATTTTCAGACCTGGATTTCACCTTTGCGCTTATCATGCTTTTTATCTTACATCATAGATCTCTGAGTCATCTGTCTTGTGCTTTAACCTCTTTGAGTCAGTCAACATACATTTTTAAAGTGCCTTCTATGTACCAAGCATTACACCAAGTGCTGCTCATTTAGTACAGAGTGCTGGAGACTGTCAAACCTATTTGGATTCTTGGTGTTTGCGTACGCGGTCTTGTGCACAGGTGTTTTAAAATGTTAAAAATAAAAGTAGAGCATCTAATAAATGTGTGGTTTGCCTTGATGATACTTTCCTTTCTTGGAAGGTAGAGGAAGAAACAAGGGCAACTTCCAGCCAGGATTTAACGATCAACCAGATGATGAGAACCTTGGCAGAGGCAAACCATAGCCTCTTGGAGTTCATGAGATTGGAAAAAAGACAGATGTGCACTCTAGATTTTAGGAAAACATTTCAAACAAGTCAAGAAAAAAGGATATATCCCATGCCCTAGCACTTTGGACAATAACGCTGCTCAAGGTGGATTTAAATGTATACGCGATGGCACAACAACAAACGGTATTGATAAGGGAACAAGTAGGAAAGGCTTCTAAATAAACTAAAGTGACCACAGAGTGATCTTGGATGAGCTTAGATCTAAGGGAACATGAGCAAAAGATGAGAGAAGAGATACGGAACTAAATACAAAGACAACACAAAGACATGAACCTGTAAGAGTAGTATGAGGAAAATTAAAGCCAAGAATGAGCCTAAGTTTATGAGAAATGCCAAGGCTAACAACAAGCTTTTTTTCCCTTTCCTAATTATGTTCTCTTTGCTGTCAGCAAGAACAAGAAGGGTATATGTCCTCAGCGTGGGGGAAGATTAATATCAGCAGGTAACAGAGAGAATGTAGTACTACTGTCCAATGCCCATTTGCTTTCCATCTTCTCCATCAACAAGAATGACCTCAAAATCAAGAAAGGTTAAACAAATGTTATTTTAAAGAACAGAGAACCAAGGAATATAAGGAGCATCTAGCAATTTTAAGTAACTTCTAGTCTCTAGGTCCAGAGAAATTATATTCCAATGTGTGAAGGGAACTTGCTAGTGGGATCACAGAAGCAGTCTTTGTTGTTAGCAATCTTTGAGGAATCATGAACAGGAAAAGCAGCCAGAAGATCAGATATGGACAAATGTCTTTCTGATTTTCAAAAAGGGGGAAACAAGGTAGATTCTCAAAACTATTCTGGAATAAATTTGAAGGCTATCTCTGACACAATCCTAGAGTTCATTATTACAGAGATGCTTTTAGGGAACTTTTAAAAAGTGGTGATTACTGGGAGTTATCAGAGGTTCACTAAATGTAAGACTTTATAAACATTTTGTTTACCATCTTCAATAGAATGACTTAGATTGATAGACCAAGAAATAATACAAATACAGTTTATTTTGATTTGAAAATGGCATTTGGTAACATTTCTTTAACTATACTTGTGGAAAGTATGTAGAAATGTGGGTTATGTGACAATATACTCAGTTGAATGTGGAACTGGCTGAACCAAGGTACCAAAAAGAACATTAATCTCTCCAGCAACATAAGCCTATAGTGAAGTTTCTACTCATCTTCATGACCCATTTCCTTATAACATTTTTTGTCACTGACTTGGACCGGTTGCAAACAACAGCACTGAAAGGATGTAAAGATGCTATTGCTCCATTGTTGTCAGTGGTATATAAGGAAATGGGACAGGTGCCATGGAATTGGAAACAGACAAATATTCTGATTTTCAAAAAAAAGAGGGAAAAGAACCATTACTAGGTCTGTATCCCAAAGAGATTATAAAAAAGGGAAAAGGACATACACATACAAACATATTTATAGCACCTCTTTTTGTGGTTAGCAAAATATTGGAAATTGAGGGGATGCCCATCAATTGGAGAATGGCTAAACAAGTTGTCGTATATGAATGTAACGAAATACTACTGTGCAATAAGAAATGATGAGCAGGCAGATTTCAGAAAAACCTGGAAAGACTTGTATGAACTGATGCAAAGTGAAATGAGCAGAACCGGGAAAACATTGTACACAGTAACAACAACACTGTATGATGATAAACTGTGAATGACTTAGGTCTTCTCAGCAAGACAATGATCCAAGACGATTACAAAAGATTCACGATGGAAAATGCTATCCATATCCAGACAAGGAACTGATGGACTTTGCATGCAGATCAAAGCAAACTATTTTCACTTACTTAATTTTTTCAGGTTTTTTCCCTTTTGATCTGTTTCTTCTTTCACAACTGTGACTAATATGGAAATATGTTTTACATGACAGAACATATATAACCTATATCAAATTGCTTACCATTTTAGGAAGAGGAAAGGGAAGGGAGGGAGGGAGGGAGAAAAATTTGGAACTCAAAATCTTGTAAAAGTGAATGCTAAAAATTGTTTTTATGTATAATTATAAAAAATAAAATACCATTACAAAAAGAGGGGGAAATGGATATTTCAAATTTAGATCTATAAACTTGACATTAATTCTGGTTATAGATCCTAGAAAGAGAGATGCAATCACTATGAACCAGTATAGATTAATTAAAATAAGTCATGCTGGTCTAATTTCATTTCTTTTTTTTTTTTATACAGTTCCTAGACTAGTAGACAGACATCATGAATATTATGGAAACAATAAATCTGGATTTAAGCTATCCTCTCTCGTGATGTCCTTATAATAAAATGGAAAGCCATAGACTAAGCAGTAGTGCATTTAGGTAAGCTAGAAACCAGCTGACAGACTCACCCCACCTCCCCCCAAAAGTTGATAAATGAATCATTTTCAACCTAGACTGAGGTGTCTAGCAGAGAGACACAGGGCTCTTTCTTTGACCCTCTTCTGCTCATTTTAATTCTTCATCAATGACTTGGATGAAGGCAGAGACAGCACTCTTATCAGATTTGCAGGTGGCATGAAGCCAAGAGGGCCAGCTAATACATTAAACGTGTTCCCTTATAGAGGAGCTGACATGTGTTAATGCCATACTGTATGCTGACTTGTGTCCTCTCCTCAGGCACATATTCCTTCCAGTCCACTAGACACTGGAAGTGGTCCCATCACCTTAATAAGTCACATATCTTATGAACAACATTTTCTTTTTCCACATCCACACACATTTGTGGTGGGCAAGGATTCAGAAAGCCTTAAATGATTAAGTAAACTGTCAAAACAAAGACCTGTAAAATACAAGATAAATACGGAGTAACTAAGAAAATTCAACTCAGATCCAACCTCAGATGTATCCCACTTAATGTCAAATGGTAGTCCACATGACTTATACCCAACTGATAGAGACTTACTGTTCATTCAGCCATTTTAAGGGAAATCCTACTGGTATATAGGGTAAGGGAGTACAGTTAGCACTGGTCTTTTGAGTTCTATTGGGAATCCCTGAGGGTGTGTGGAAGATGATCATTGTTGTACATTGCTCTGGCAGCTCATGGGGAATATTACAAATCAGGCTGGGTTACCTCCAATTCTCTTATATAATCATTGCCTATAAGATCTTTGGTACACAGAGTGACTGTGAGAAACAAGAAGGGTTGAAGTCATACTTCAAATAAAATGGTAATTCTCAGTGGATGAGTGAACCACATTATTATTTAAAAATCAGCAGAGTGATTCAATCAGCCTGATAGGAGGGGTAGCACAAGTGATACTTTTGTAGGATTCAGTTCATGCGCTCAGCCTACCAGATGAGGGCAATATGTGGAAAGGTGACTCTGTACCTGGAGGGCAATGAAATGTGAGATAAAATGGGGAACCTGATTGGAACTGATGTGTTCTCCCATGGAAGAAGGATTAGATTTGTCCTGCTTTGTCTCAGAGAGTAAAATTAGGAGCAATGAATAGAAGCCCCAGATGGGCAATAAGGAAAAAAACTGCTTGTTAACAATTAGAATTCTTCAAAAGTGGAATGGGCTGCCTCAGAAGTTAGCAGAGGTTGGATAACCACTTGTTGAGTATGTCATAGAAAGAAGACTTTTTCCAGTGTAGGTTGGACGAGATGACCACTGGAGTTCCTTCCAACTCTGAAATTTTGTCATTCTGTGGTTAGGAAAACCATAGAATTGCAAGATTTTCTTCAGGTAAGGCAGGCAGCCTCTGCAATGGTGGGAGGATCAGCATAGGGAACAAAACAGGCCATCTTGGTTAGGCTTATAGGATCATATATATAGAAGTGGAAAGGACCATAGTGCTCAAGTCCAATACTTTATGTTACAAATGAGTAAACTGAGGACCAGCACAGGGAACAAAATAGGCCATCTTGGTTGGGATCATATAAAGGATCATAGATATAGAAGTAGAAAGGAACATAGTGGTCATAAAGTCCAATAGTCTTATATTAAAAATAGGGAAACTGAGTCCAGAGAGGTGAGTTCACTTGCCCGGGGTCACACAGCTAGTAAATTTCTGAAGTGGAATTTGAACCTAGGTTTTCCTGACTTCAAATCCAGTACTCTATCTACTACATCAACAGCAAGGTGTCATCAAACCTTGGGACAGAGGGAACACTGTGATGAAATCTAGAATGCATATTTCCTATCGGTGGAGGAGAGTTGGTAGGGTTCGCAACAACTGAACACTGCTAGTGGCTCCTTAGTCAAAGGATGTACTGTCAGATGTCATTTCATCATCATAGCCAGCAAAAATATCTCGTAACCAAGCGTGAAGTCCTAAAGACTGCCCATGGTCCCTGTTGTTGGGGTATAGAGAGAACACTAGCATATTAAGGTTGGCCGGTGAGGATATACAAACACAACAAGTGCAGGGATCCAATTGAGATTCTGATCATCCCTTGGATGTAGGGATTGTGTCTGAATGGAGGGCAGACAGTAGGGCCGAAGCACAAGCATCCCTGCCTGCTGCTGGCAAATTAACTGCCATAGACCCTATCAGGGCCTAGTGGATGAAAGTCTATAGAAGAGCCTGTTGGAGATGACTGATCTTATCTGGAATCCAAATTCAGGCTTTTATAACACTGCATCTATTTGTAGACAGATGTCTAGGCATGTAAGCAATGATTCAGTTGAATATGCTAAAAATGGTGCTTAATAGATCGTCTATTGGCTGGTCTTCCAGGATGTCTCAGTGGGCTCCGGGTTCTTCTGGTCAGTGTAGATGATAATGAGGTAACTTAACTCCCACAAGACTGTGCCTCCATGCCTCAAAGATTACTCTGACCATGAGCAGATCCTTCTTCTATCTCACGTAGTTAATTTGTAGTCATATTTGCAGGGTTGGGACAAGTAGAAGAATAGCGTGACCTATGAGGGGAGATACCCCATGGCAATGTTGGGTCCACTGGTTTCCACAATGAATTATTTAACATCTAGACATATTAAGATAAAGGCTGAGGTGCATTGATTCTTTGGGCCCTTATGTGAATTTTGTTTCCTGGAAAGATTTGGGGTGCTTCAGGAGATCAATGAGAGATATCAGGGTGGAGAGTAAAATAGCATGAAAACTAAGAGTATTTTTTTTGTTTTGCTTTGGCCCAGTTGGAGGCGACCCACTGCAGTATGGCTTCAATCTTTTGTGAAGATCCATGAAGCTTTCCCTCTGTGTACTCACCAAGTGCCCCCCATGTGTCCCTAAGGACTCCATCTCCTTCACAGATTGGCGTTTTCCCACTTTGGCAGATAACAGCTAATGTTGGCAGAGCCACTAGAGGATGATTTGAATCAGTTTGACATGCTGGGCAGCAACCCAGGGTGGACGGAGGAATCATTGAGATAAACTCCCTACCCAATTCTGCCAGGTCTTGGAACACTGAAATTATGACCCTTTCAAAGGATTCAAGGAGTTTTACACAAAACAAATGGTATTACCTTGCATTCATACTATCTTTCCAAACTCATTATACATTACTTCCTATCATATACTCTTTGGTTCAATCAAAATGGCCTTCTTGCTCTTCCTCAAACATGATACACGCAATACTCCATTTCCCATTTTAGTATCTTTCCAACGTACTCACTTCTCAACCCTGTTTGTTAGAATACCTAACTTCATTCAAAGCTCATTTTAAATGCCACCTCCCACATAAGGCTGTTCTATATACTCTCCCCTGTTATAGTGCCCCCCACCTCAAAAATCATATATTTATTTCATATACATTTTACATACTGTTTAGGCATATGTAGTATGTGCTCTAGATTCACTCTTCTAATCCACTTGAATTGGTAGATTGGATCCCCAGATGGTGGCTGAATTCTCTTCTCAAGTTTCTAGGGTCGAAGGTCGAAGGTTTTTGATGCTATCAGTTCAAGTTTTTCACTCTCATGCCCAATATCAATGAACTAGTTGATATTGATTAGCTTTTATAAAGTGATATTTACCAAGCAGGTATAATAAAGACAATTATTATGGAAACATTCCCCTAAATTGGGAGGCACATTTCTTCTCTTGTACACATAAAGCACATACACATGCGCACGCGCGCGCACACACACACACGCACACACACACACGCACATACACAGCTTAGACTTGAAGCACAAAGATCCCAAAACACTCATGTAGGGAACAGGTGTGGCTGAGGCATACCTCCCAGTCCTTCTATCTGTTGCTTCTAGGTATGGTGGTGCCAAATGAATGAATCCCTCCCTTGATTTCAGCACATGGTATCTTAGCTGCTGGGCCAATCCACTATGGGGCTGGGTCCAGCAAGTTGCTTCTCAGGCCTAGCTCCTCACTGAACTCAGTTATTGCTGTCATTGACAGACTCCAACACTGATGCCAGCTGCTGGACTTCTGATGGCTTCTCTGACCTCTTAAAGCGCATAATGTCATAACCTGATCCATTCTATCACCAAATACCCAGTCATCAATGCTTGGGAAAGAATTAATACAAGAGATAAAAGAAACAGAGGCACCATGTATTCACGGACACGTGATGACCAGGTGGGTCCATAGAGCCTGCTGCCCCAGTATCTCACAGCAAACCTCACTCAAAAGGCACTAGGGAAGAGAGCAAGAAATCATCCACTGGAACCTTTTGCACATACCCTCAGTTCTAACTCAGCATCTAGTAAGTCTTTCTGGTTTGTCAGCCAAGCAGATGTTTCATTATCACATAATCACTCATAGATGCAAAGCAGCTGCCCTAAAGTGTCACATATTGGACTGAAAACAAGAGGAGACACTGTGCATGTTCTAAGGACTGTGCTTTCACTGGCCAGTACACGTACATGTTGTCTTTTCCAAAAGAAAGTAGGGGGAGAGATTATTTCATTTATATCTTTGTATCTCCAACATTTGGCATGGTGTCTGGAATGTAAGAATTTCTTAATAAATGTTTGCTGATTGAGTGACTGATAGAGGCCATACCAGATGAGGAAAGCCATCTTCTTTTCATCTTGCCTACATGTTTGACCAGGTTGTATGCCTTCCTGGAGGTCCAACCTGGTGAATAGCACTGTTCTTGTTGAATGATCCATCAGATTGTGTATTAAGGGGTATAGGGATAGTATGGGTTCCAGATACGGGATAATGTTCAGGCCTCTCTAATTGTGGCGGGGTCTCTCATTTTTCCTTTTCATGAGCAACATTTGGTTCTGATGAGGGAGGGGCAGGGCCAACTGGTTCTTTTCCAGGAATCCCTGCAGGACTGCCATCCCTAGCCCAATAATCAAGGAGATCCTGGGACTGGAGATCCTGAAACTAGGCTGACTGCACAATTGAATGCCTTGAGACTCTCTGTCTTGCTTCTGCCAAATTACACACACACACACACACACACACACACACACACACACATCCCTCTAAAGTCCTGGTGCTAGTAAAGAACATCTCCACATTTCTCAAACAGCTAGACTCATTTTGAACTTCATTGACTTCTTCCCCATGCCCCCATAAACTTGGGAAGTCTTATCTTGCCAGATCCAAAAAAGCCTTGTTAGTCACACTTCATCAGTACCATCTGCCCCTCTGATTAAAGGTAGAGCCATAAACTCCTTCATTTAAGGAAAGACAATATGATAGAAGACCTCAGTTAGCTCTTCATTTCCCATCTGGCTGCCCTCATTTGGAAACTCTGACTTTTCCACCATGCCCCCACACTGGGTACTTTCCCCTCCACTTCTGCCTTTCGGCTTTCTTTTAAATGTTGTCTTCCACATAAAACTGTAAGCTCATTGAGGGCAGGAACTGACTTTCCTTTTTGTGTTTATGTCCTCAGCACTTAGTACAGCACCTGGCACATAGTGAGGCACTTAAATGTTTATTGACTATTGACTATCTAATTTAGGGGGCTAGGACTTGAAGTAGCATCCAATTGATAGACAATGGATTTCCACTGTATGAGGACCAGACAGTGGTCTTCCCCAAATTCCATATGACGGCTGAATTTTATAGTCCTCCTACTGGTCCCCTACTAGAAATAGCAGGAAACAGGTTATATTCACATTTCTGCCAATTCACCCAAACCTGCTGTGATCTAGGCAAATCCTTTTTATAGATTCCACATGTTTAATTCCACAGTACATGGAGCCCTTGTCTCTCTAATCTCATGGGTGAGGTCTCCCGGCTCACTAGATTGGATTTATGCAGATATCCATAGATTTTTTCCACTCAACTTCCACTAGGAAGCTTCAAAGTCTTAGAGTACTTAACTTTGAGTCATAACTAAGTCCATATCATTGCAGATTTCTCCTTTATAAGAGACTCATTTTATCCTTATTTATGTGACTCATTGACTCGTAGATCCGGAGCTAGATGAGACTTTAGAGGTCATATAATTTAATACCTTATGTATAATATATATAATCATTTTGCTGTCTTTTCCATCTTCCTCTTCTTAAAAATAATAAACATATTTATATAGCACTTTAAGATTTATGAGATGAAAAGAAAACATTAAAAAAAAAGATTTATAAGATGATTTCTACATCGCAGCTCTAGGAGGCAGGTATTGTTATTTTTTTTAATCAAATGAGGAAGCTAAGGCCGAGCCTGATTATGACTTCCTGGCATTGTGTGACTAATAAGTATCAAAACTGGGACTTGAATCTAGGTCTTCTAACTCTGAATGAGCGTTCTTACAAGTATGGAAGTCACTGTTTGAAACGTCTGAAAAGGATTTACTGTGTGACCTTGGGCAAGTCACTTAACCTCTATGGGCCTCAGTTTCCTCATCCATAAAATGAAGGACTTGGATTAAGTGATTTTAAAAGCGTCTTTTGGCTCTAAAGCTTCAATTGACCTAGGTCACTGTACCGTTTGGCCAACTGGTAGAAAAAGCTGCATGGAATCAATTCCCAAATCCATCTGAGGACATATCCTTTCCCATCACACTAATAACAACAACAAAAAAGGCATCAGATCTGAGATTCCATGAAAACTCACTTAGTTTTAGCCTTGCAGAACACATTGACTAGGAGGGAATGGTCACCAGCTTTTCCCAGTTCTCCTCCTGGGGAGCTCTACAAGCTACCATAGGCTCCCAACCTATTTCATCCATTTCTTATGATAACTAATACATGTATGACTTCCTAAGATGGGATTTGTGTCACACTGAGCCCTCTTGATGTTACTACTCGTCTACAGTTAAGGAACAAAGGGACATTGAGAAATGTCATTGTGCTCTTAATTCTCTCAGACTCCTAAGTTATAGACCAGTTGCTGGTTAACAATGGTGCAGGTAGTTTCCACACCTGTAATTCCCCAAACAGATGGAATCATGGGTCTAGGTTTGCCTCTCTCCCCCACCCCCACAAAAAAATTAGAATATTAGATCAACCTCAAATGGAATCTTGTGGGGGAGGGGAGGGGAATGATGTTGTCTGAGCAATTTCATTTGAGAATTTAGGAGACAGGACGCTTTGAAAGCTGCCCTGGTGACCAAGCACCCACAAGGTGGCAACTGCTGGCTGGGAGAGGCATTATGGTCTGAATGCCATGGGTGATAAGCAGTCAGACATGGCGTGCATGGTACAGTAAAGATCCCCAAATGCTCAGCTACTTATTGAACCTAAGGCAGGCTCATTAATTCATTATTCACTGACCAGTCTGCAAGGGAAAGCACGTTATACCCGAGGGCCAGCACTGATGAATGCAGTCATAAATCTAGCTGTTTACAAGCCCAGCAATTAGAGAACAAGCAGGCTGAAGGGGAGGGGGGCTGGGAGAGGAACTCTGAAAGCTACCAAAGCAGTAATAAGTCTGTACACTGGGAGCAACCACACGCCCTGATGGTCAGGAAAGGAGCATGTCTGGATAGCCAGCCAAAGAGCCTAGTCACATAGAAAAACTGCATCGTCCTCTCCATCCAGTCACTGTGAAGTCCTTTTTCAACTCTGTTTCAGAGGGCCATTCCTGTGGCTTTGAGTGTCCTTGCTCGGGAATCCTGATCCCGGAACTGGCATGGAGTGTTGTGCCAAGTTTCCTCAGCACTTGGGTGCTTGGAGAAAGCTACTGTCCAGCCCAGGAAACATCCTGATGTTTGTCTTCCATGCCAAGTAGAGGGGCCCTAGGACATAAACCTTGGCAGACTCATCATCATCCCTGCTAGAATCCTCCTAGCCACTCAGGACCTGTCATCTCCGTTACCCTTGACTTTGCATTTGCTCTCACTCCCCACATCCAATCAGTTGCCAATTCCTATTGAGCTTATCTCCATGTCTCTGGAAAATGCCCCCTTCTCTCCACTCATGCAACCAACAAGCAACCACATTCTGGCTCTCATTGACTCTCATCTGAAACATTGGAACAGCCTTCGAATTGTTCTCCAGTCTCCAGTCTCTCCCCCACCCCCAACCCCTTTAACTAATTCACACTCCTCACAGCTGACGCAATTACTCTCCCAAGACACGGATAGATACGTCCATATTCCTTACCTGCTTACCACCATTGGCTCCCTCTTGATCTAGGATAAAATCGAAACGTCTCGGTCTTTCATTTAATATGTAATATCTTGCAAAATTTGGCTTCAAATCCACCTTTCCAACCTCGCACCCTGTTAATCTTCTTCATGCATTCTACATTTCAGCTAAATCAGGCTATCGCTGGTCCCCAATCTCAGTGTGTTATCTCCTAGTGCATTTATTTGAATAAGCTGTTCCCATGGCTTATCTCAACTCCCCAAAGGCTTACCTAATCCCCCTAATTATTAGGGCTCGCTTACTCTTCAAATTACCTTGCATTTACCTACTTGGGTACATATTATAGCCTCCTAAGTAGGATGAGAACTCCTTGAGGGCAAAGGACGATTTCACTTTTTTCTAGCCCTAGCATTTATCAAAATGTACATAGAAGTATGTATAGAATATTTTTACATATATATACCTACTTGTGTCTAATGGTAGCCATCTCTAGGGTGGGGAGGGGGAGGGAAGAAAAAATTTACATGATAATTTTCTTACATAGTTGAAAGGAATGGCAAGACATGCATAGTAGATTTGCAGTTTCATGTGCAATCGTCTTTTTTTATTATACTATGTTATGGAAATGCTTGTTTTATTCCATAAATGAAAAATAAAATTGTTTAAAATGCACATGTAGTAGGCATTTAAAATGTTTGTTGAATTGAATTGAATGCTACTCCCCTTTTCTGTTCCTTTCAAGGCTAATTCTGTTAGATTTTGATGATGATTCGGTATAACGAAAAGTGTACTAAATTAGAAGTGAAAGGACCTGGGTTCTAGTTCCACTAATTAACAACCTCTGTCAAGCAGCTTAATAGCCCTGAGTCTGTTTCTTCATCTATAAAATGGGAACCATAGAACCTATGGACTTAGATGTACCTTCCTTCTAGCCCTCACATTCTATGAAAAAAATTATGCTTAAAAATGTAACCCATGACCCAGAACTCTAGCTTTTGGCTAACTTGGATTGGGTTAAAACTTGGAGGTCTTCTCATAAGTCACTCTTTTTGGTTTATGTCCCCTCTTCATCATCCCAATGTTTTCCCCACCCTTAGAACATTAGGATTTGGCTCATTTCTACTTCCCTACAGAAAAGGATATAAGATCCTCAGGTCCAATGCAAGCACTCAGGCTGACAATACATCCAATAAAAGGCAGGCTATATTTCACTTGACATTAAATGAAAAAACACAAAAAACTCATATTTGATCCCCTAAGCCTTCAAGACAACTCCATTTTCTCTTTCTGGTGGGCTCCATCCCCTCTAGGGATAGTTCTCCAGATTTATAGTGTTGCCTTGTAGCTGAAGAAAAAGTATTTGGAACTGAGAGTCAACCTCTCATTCTCCATTAAGTTTCACCTTCCCCAAGGACCTATAAAATCTTGTAGACTTAGAGTAAAAAGGCCAAGGTCTCCCACTGCATCCGGGGCTGTCTCTAGTCATGCTGATCTATATTTTACCAGCAGACCTAGATGGCTCCAGAGGAGAGAGTGAGGCTTTGCACAGCCCTCCCTCACTTAAATCCAATTCACGTGTAAGTCATGACATCACCTTCCTAATGTGATTGGTCCTCTTTGAGAATGAAGGACAAACAGCAAGACTTATAGTGCTAGCACCAGGTCCAGTGCCAAGATATGTCTAACATACATCTATATATAAGGTCTGTGGATCAGGATGACCAGAGGTGCCCCCAATGTATGGGGAGACCTTAGCCTTTTTAAGCTAGGGTATTTACCAGTAGGCAAAGAATGGCCTCTTTTACCTAGTCGAAAATAAACAAACAAACAAATAAATAAATATAAAATCTATCTGGGAGGGGAAGTCCCTCAGGGTTTCTGGCCAAAACAGAAATAATTGCTATTTACACCCAGAGTCATCAGAATCCAAACAATGACCAAGTGAGGCTTGGGCAGGGACCTATTGTTGGCCAATCAATGAGAGCCAGAGTGATTTTAGTTTAAGGCATGGTCCATAAAAAAGAAATCTAGCCAGTAAACCCCAAGATATCTTACCAGGTTTCAGCAATCAAAATTGAGAGTCCTTTTAAAAAGGGAAACAACTTGGGTAAGAACAAGAAGGGGGAGCGTCATTAAAGAATCAACTCCCTTGTAATTCACAGTACTAGTGGAAGGTGGGGTCTGGGTTTGTTTCTTTCCAGTATGTCTCTGACCTTTGCTGCTCCTTAGGCCTAGCTGCTGTTTGCTCTCCTTCCTCCTCTCTCTAGGATGCCTAGTCCAAGAATTCAATATTGTCTATGACTCTCTCTATGGAGTGGTTCACCTTCCAGGAATTCATAAGGTCTGATCTCTCAAAATCTATGTCTGTTCTCTTTAGAGGACACATCCAATGGTGAAATGCATCTCTCCACTAGCCGTGACTCAATCATTATCAGTGTCATGTTGGGGGCCTGTAATATACTGGATAAGAATATTTCTTCATGAAGAAGATAGCATAAAGGCCTCAAAAGGGGTATCAAAAGGGATGTTTTGTTCTATAAAATGAGACATAGTCTACAAGGGACTTATTCTTTGACTTTGTCAGTCTTGACCAGACTTGTGTTGATAAGAACATCTACATGAATATTCCACAATTTACCTTTCCCTTTCATAAGATCAAAAAGTTAGAGCTTGAAGGTAGCAAGGTGGTACAGTGGATGGACAGCTGTACCTAGAGTCAGAAAAACCCAAGTTCAAATCCTGCCTCAGATACTTACAAGTTATGTGACCCTAGGCAAGTCACTTAACCTCTGTCTGCCTTGGTATCCTCATCTGTAAAGTGAGAATAATAATAACACATATCTCCCAGGATTATTGTAAAGATAAAATGAGATATTTGTAAAGTGCTTTGCAAACTCTAAAGTGCTATGTAATATTAGATTTTTTTTTAGAGACCGCCTAATTCAACCCCTTAATTTTGTAGACAGGAAAACAAAGGCCTAGAAAGGTGAAATGTAACTATGTTATTACCATCTCCATCACTGCCATCTTTAGAAAGCTTTTGTAATCATGTTAGGCAATGAGATGTCTTCCATCCGGACCTGGAGGAAATTCAAATCTAAGGCAAGCAGCAACAACAGTCCCCAACATGCTGGAGATAGACAAGATCATGGGGACATCAAATGAATACATAAAGAGTAATGTATTTTTATTATGCACAGGCCAAAGATAAATGCATTTGGGGGAGCAGAGAGTCATAGCAGTGACTGTAAATATTATGTTTCCAGACTGGGAGGAGCCAGAGGCAGCCATCAGAAAATCTGGACCAGCAACCTTCAAGTCAATGAAGGTACACTGTATTCCGAGTGAGAGTGTTCTTCATTGCCAGACAGAGGGTCAGGAAATGGGCCCAAATCACAACAGGATAAATTCGGATGAGTTTTCAGAAGAACTTGATAAATGTCAGATTTGGGAAACTGGACCTCATAACCTTGGTGGAAGAGGTAATTTGAAGGGAAGTGGTTATTGTAAAAGAATAACAATAGCCTGCATTTATATAGTGTTCCAGGCTTGTGGAGCATTTTAAATAGGTGATCTCATTTGCGATAGAATAGATGAGTCTTGATCAAGAATCATTATCTTTGGTAATTAGATGCTCCCATGGATCTGTGATCTCATCCATCTTTATATCCCTTCCAATAAGGCAGACCACAAGTCATCCGCCCCTGCCCAACCTGTACTATCCTTGTACATGTCCTTCTACAGATCTTTTATGCAGATTAACTCAAGTTACCAAGGAATCTCATAACTCTCTTGATGCTGCCTGGATACCAATGGAACATGTGGCTCATTCATTGGTTATCCTTCATACTTGCTAGGTTCCCAGTTCATTCCTGCATTTCTGATGACATTCTTTATACCCTACTTCCCTTGCACAATTCCAAATTTATAATGTATTACGGCCTGCTCACGCCTACCATATGCTTCTCCACTGCCCTTTGGGTATTATTCAATTTCACTTCTTCAGAAACCCTGGTATTTCATGACTCACAGCCATACATCACCACCAGAAGAATATTGGTATTAAAAAGTATGGGCCTTTATTTCAGGGAGAAGCTGAGGACCATTAAAAGAATTACATAATTTCCCAAGTCCAATCCAGCCTGCTTTCATCATCCTGCTCAATTCTTGGCTCAGCTCATTCGTCATATGCAGTGTCTGTCTAAGAATATGATCATACCAACGTTGGTATTTGATGAGTTATCCCCCTAACACCAACTGGATACATTTCTGTAATTCTTCACTAAGATATGCCATTGCGGTGCAGTGGGAATTAGGGAGGTTTGATTTTAGTGCTAATGAAAAATCAAATTATTTTAATGCAGTAGATGAGAAGAGGACACATCTTTAAAAAAAATTAACCAAACATTCTGTTTCAATGACTGTCAAATTAATGCTCTCTTTCGGTCTGCCATAGCTGCCTGTGGTTTTGAACTGGAACAAGAAAGGGCAAGAGAACAACTTATGAGTTTCTGAAGGTGAAGGGGGGAAAAATCTCCTTTAACCTTGAATTTATAAAGACTAATGAGAAGTCTCCCCCAGGCACTGGCTCTGAGCCTTTGATGAGCCATCTGACAAGTTGGAGGCAACTTTCTAGTAGCATTAACTAATTAGGTTGTTTCCAAGTTGAAGAGAAAATAAAACGAGAGCAAAAACAGCAATGTGGCTGCTTTCAGAGGACACCAAAGAGAAAGCGATCTACTGGCAGAGAAACAAGAAAATCAGCATTCAGCCTGTTTTACTCATATCCACACAGCTGAGTAAGTTTCAAGCCATTGGAAAATATGGGGGAGGATACAGATGGGCAGCACATGGCTGAGGTAGTTAGAGGACCTAAAACTTCACAGGTTCTCGAAACGACTTCTGTCTCTGTGACTTAGTTGCTGTGTAACCCTGAGCAAGATGCTCTGCTCCTCAGCTTTCTTCTCCTTTGTAAAAGCAGGAGGTTAATTCCAGAAAATAATTTCCATTCTGTAAGAAAAGTCGCTAAATTGTATGTTGATATGCGCCCACTGACTGGGCACACACCACAAGGATGCCAAAGACAGAAAGATCGCATATGTGCCAAAATATTTGCAGCAACATTTTTTTTTGTGGTAGCCAACAACTGGAAACAAAGCAGGTACCTGTCAATTAAGGAAAGGCTGAAAAAATTGTGTGATATGAATGTAACGGAATATTATCGTGTCATGGCATCACTAATATGAAGAATTCAGAAAAAACATGGGGAGACTCGTGTGAAATGAGGAAGTGAAGAAACATAAGTGCAAAGAAACAATAAACACAATGACTTGGCCCTGGAAAAGAGATGAGGAACCCCCTCCTTTCATCGCCAATTCAGAGATATCAACAGTACTTTAGTGGGGCTGTCTTTCTATACCTCCCTGCACATTGACTTTTCCCATTTTTTGTCATCTTCACCAATTTGTAAGGTGAGATGAAAATTCAGAGTTGTTTTGACTTACTACTCTCATTATTACTGACTTGAAACATTCCTTGATACATTTTTTTAATGCCTTGCAATCTTTTGGGGAATTCTTCAGTTATATGCTTTGACCACCTATCTATTAGGGAATGGCTTTTGGTCTTAAATATTTCTGTTGATTGTCTATATATCTGAAATATCAGATACTTATGAAGATATTTGATAGAGAGATTTTCCCCCAGTCAACCACTTCCTTTCTTTTCCTGAATGCATTAATTTAGTCTGTGCAAAAGCTTTTCAATTTCATGTAATTAAAGTGATTTATTTTACCTTTGTGATTGCCTCTACTAAGTTCCATTTTTTTCCTGATTCTTCCTTATCTAGTCTGTCCCATAGATCTTTTGTATTTGTTAGCTAGTACCAAATAATTTCAATGATAGCTGCTTTATAATATAATTTGAGGTCAATATAATTAAGGTTTTGTGCTTTATTCCTACCTTTTCATCATTATTTTCTTTTATATTCTAGATCTATTACTCCTCCAAATGAAATCCGTTATTGTTTTGTCTAGCTCTGCAGAGTATCCCTTTGGTAGCTTGATCAGTATAGCACTAAATACACATGATTTCTGAATTGCTAGATCTAATGGTCTTTTCTCCATCCTCTTCCTTCTAGACTTTTCTTCAGCATTTAACACTGTCTAATTCACATTCCCCTGTGGGGTTTTGTGACACTGTTCTCTCCTGGTTCTCCTTACGTGTGTGACATCTCGGTTTCCTTTGACAGATCATCAGCTACGTCATGTCTCTTAACTGTTGACATGGCCCTGTGTCCTAGATCATCTTTTCTTTACACTCTACATTCTTTTAATGACCTTATTGGTTCCCATGATTTTAATTATTATCACCATGCAGATAACTCCCAGATCAATACATCCAGCCCTAGCCTTTCTCCTAAGTTCAACAACTACCTATTGGACGTGTCCAACTGGATGCTTTCCCTGTAGACATCTCAAACTGAGCACGTCCAGAATAGAACTTTTTGTCTTTCTCCCTTAAATCTGCCCCTCTTCTGAATTTCCTTGTTTCTCTTGAGGGTGCCACCATGCTTCTGGTTACCCAGGTTCAAAACCTGAGTGTCATTTTCTCCCTCTATACAGTTAGCCTATCACCAAATAGCTTTTTTGTGTTGTTTCTGCACATCTTTCCATTCTCTCTTCACAAAGCCACCAAACTAGCGCAAGCCTCTCAATCCAGCCTCTTTCCCTAGTCCCCTAAGTGGTCTCCCTGCCTCTAATGTCTGCATTATCCAAACTATCCTTCGTACAACCAACAGAGTATTTTCCTCAACACACAAGTCTGACTATGTTACTGTCTTCCCCCAAGCACAATCCAGAGGCAAATTCAAACTTCTCTGGGTGACATTGACAGCTTTATTTTTACAATTGCAGCCTCGCCCCAACTGACCTTTCTAGCCTTATTACTTATATAAATAAATATATATATATATATGTGTGTGTATATTATTGTGTGTATATGTATATATATTTTGTCATTGTTCAATCATTCAGTCATTTCCAATTCTTTGTGACCCCACAGACCACAACTGTCCAAGGGGTTTTCTTGGCAAAAATACTGGAATGGTTTGCCATTTCTTTCTCCAGTGGACCCATTTTGTCTGGTAATCAGAGGTTAAGTGACTTGCCCAGGATTACACAGCTAGAAAGTATCTGAAACTGGATTTGAACTCAGGTCTTCCTGACTTCCAGGCACATTCACACACAGACAGAGACAGACAGACAGACACACACACACACACACACACACACACACACACACACACACACACATACACACACACACACAGAGACATACACTGTTTCAACTGAG
Source organism: Phascolarctos cinereus (assembly GCF_003287225.1). Classification (NCBI taxonomy): domain Eukaryota; kingdom Metazoa; phylum Chordata; class Mammalia; order Diprotodontia; family Phascolarctidae; genus Phascolarctos; species Phascolarctos cinereus. The sequence goes on along the minus strand of NW_027555736.1, from coordinate 44,958,094 downwards.
AAATATCCCAGCCAGAGTTATTTCTGATCAACTGCTGACTCAGTGCTTGGATCACAGTCTGATGATGACATTTCAGCTCTCAGGCTAGCAGTTAGAGTCTATTCTCAGAACAGACTTCAAAGAATAAGACATAAACTCTGTTCTCTCAAAATGTCTTTTCAAGACTCTTCTCTATGACAGTTAACTCAGTCTCTCAGGAAGAAGTTGCCTGGTCCTTTCTCTCTGCGCCTCCTCACCCAGTATCAGCCATGACAGGCGACTGTCTTCAAGTGACAGTTAATTGCCTGTCATTCTCTCGGCCTCTGTTCTCTTAAAGGTTCAGTAACAATATCCAAGGGCAGGTAGGTGGTAAAGTGGGTAGCATGCCAGGTTTATTTGCCTCAGTTTCCTCATCTATAAAATGAGCTGGAAAAGGAAATGGCAAACCACTCCAGTATCTTTACCAAGAAAACCCCAAATGGAGTCACAAAGAGTCAGACATGCCTGACATGACCAATAACAATGAACAATCACAACAATAATATCCAAAGTCCTTATGAGAGAAGTTATTTAAACTGAGGTTGTGTCAATATAGGTTACATGTACGTTGTCTCCCCTATTAGAGTGTGAGCTCCTTGAAGGCAAGAATTGTTCTGCTTGCCTTTGTTTCTGTAACATATGGCACATAGTAGAAGCTTAATAAATGTTCGCTGATTCCGTGTGTTATTCTAACTCTGTCCTCATTAAATCTTATTGTATTTCTGGCCTAGATGACTAAGATTAATGACTGAGTACCTAGCCAGTGTGTCCTGATCATCTACAATCCTGATAAGGCTTTTAAATTATTTTAAACACATTCTCTTGCTAGTCTAGATTTTATATGCAATTTTAGTAAGCATGCTCATCACTCCATCATCTAAGTCATTAATAATTTTTCTCCCTGTGGAATATTCCCTGTGCCAGTCCAAGAGAATCACCCACCATCTGGGTACTGGAAATACACAAAAATAAATAAAAGAGTCCCTGGTTTCAGCAGCTTACATTCTACTAGAAGAAGCAATGTATACATAGATAAGTCAATATAAATTATATATATAAATATAATGCATATATTCATATATATATATAAATTAGCCCTGAGAAATCACTGCTAGGTATGAGGGTCTAGAATACCATACCTACTCCCTGTCCTTGAGGGACCCCTTTGTTTTTTAAGAATGGGGGGGAACCCTGAGGGTGAGATCATTTTCTTTTTATCTACTCATTTTTCAGCTCTTTTAGTTTCATGGCCATTAAGAAAAACATCTTGTTATTTCAAAGTGCCAAGTCCCTGAGTCAGGCATAGTGAGGATGACAGCAGGAAGGTCAGTTTTGTGCTAACATATATAATACTGAGCTCTGTATTGTCAACCACCGTTTCAAAGAGCTGTGAATTCCTCTGTGTGGGTACTCCTCCAACCACAGATATTACAACCTTTCTAAGACTTAGCTTATGGTCTTCAAGAATTTCTCTGATGGAAAAAGTCATCACCTGATGGCTACCCTAGTGACAGGCTTCTCCAAACTTAGCTAGGCTGGTTTTCAGATAAAATGTTAGTCTGCAGGCCCATAAAGCCTTCCCCACTTGTTATAATTTGATTCAAACATTATTAGATGCTTACTATGTACAGGGCATGGTGCCAGGGGCTAGGCGTACAAAGACAAAAAGTTGACAATCCCGGACCTGCCAAGATTTGTGCTTCCAGATCTCAGGGTCACCTCCATGCCACAATGAAGCCTTGAAATAGGACCCTAGTGGAGGTTCTCAGTCATTAATCTAGGTAATTAGTCCCAACACTAGAAGGTAATCATGAAAGAGAGACAAACTCAACCACATTCAGGGCTCGTTGAGCACAAACTATTTCCTGAATATTTTGGGCACAGAAAGAGCCAACTGAGCATTTTGCTTAGAGCACTCCCCTCTTCCCCAATTATTAAACCCATGTGTATTTCAGGGAAATTTAATCCGTCTGTTTCAGATTCATTTACACTTAACTCATCAAAAGGTTGTTTTGTAAGAGTCTGATGCACAAAACCCCTCGTGAGCCTTTTTTATAAGCTACTTTAAGCTCCTTTCCAAGAATTAGGAAGCTATGTTGCCAAGAATAAACAAACTTCAACCCCCACAAGGTTCAAGTTTGGTTCAGAACTCTAGATCCATAAGGTCTGAAGCAAGTTATGTGTTTGGTTTAAGTCCTTGTGCCCTTACCATGATAAACCCACCGGAGAAAATCCTCCACCCAGAGCATAGCTTCTTATTGTGGATTGTGTTTAATGATCACTTCCAATAATGGTTTATTGGAAAATCTTGTTCATGTTAACTAGACAAACAGGACTTTGGGATTTTGTGGTCTGGTTTATGTAAAAATTTTAAAAGATGGACTTTCGGGGCCTTTCCTTTTAAGAATCTTTTAATGCGCATGGACGAGGGCCACTGTTTGATTGACTGAATGGAAGAGGTGACTCGGCCAATTAATTACTTTCAGAATCACAGAGCTGAAAAGGACATTAGAGGCCATTTAGTGCAATCTGTGCTTTAAAAGGAACCCCTGCCATAATGCATTTTGTTTTCTCCCCAGTAGAATGTAAGTTCTTGAGGTAGGGGCCATTTCATTTTCGTCTGTGCTTTGTCTACAAGTATTTATTAAGCCTCTGTGTGCCTAGAATTGATGATACAGGTACCACGGATTATAAATTCCCAACTAGCAATGAGCTTACATTCTAATGGGAGGAGACAAGTACATACAAAAATATATACTGCATAAATATAAAGTTTAAATGTGTGCGTAGTAGTTAAATGAAAGGTGGCATTTGTGAGGGAGGGCACTAGCAATTCAGGGATCAGGAAAAGCTTCATGCAGAAGATAGTACGTGACCAACATCTTAAAGGGAGAGACTTTATGAGATGGTGGCAAAGAGGGAGTACATTCTAGGCATGGAGAATGGCTGGTACAATGACGCAGAGATGGGAGATGGAGTACTATGAGTGAAGAATGAACAGACGGCCAATTTGCCTGGATGGCAGGAGTGATGTTGGGGACTGATGTCCAATGAGGCCAAGAAGATAGGCTGAGGCCAGGTTGCGAAGGGCTTTAAAAGCTCAAAAGATGAATTTATATGCTCTCCTAGAGACAATAGGAAGTTGCTGGAGTTGACTGAATAGGAGAGTGACCTGCACTTAAAGAAAATGACTTTGACAGCTGTATATAGGATAAGTTGGAATAGGGAGGGACTTGAGGCAATGGACCAATTAGGAGGTTGTTACAACAATTTAGGCTAGAGATGATGAGGGTGTGAACTAAGATGGTGGTGGAATGAATACAGAGAAAGGATCAGGTGTGAAAGCTGGTAGGGATAGTAAGACTTAGCAAACAACCAGATATGTAGGTTGAGGGAGAATAAGGAGCCTGAGACAAAGCCAAGTTCACAAAACTGAGACGTCCTTGTGCCTAGCACAGTGTGGGTCATGTTATTGAATTTAATGAATTCTTGACAAGTTGTCATTCAAACACAGCTTGAAAATACCCTCTGTCTTCCAGCCCTTAATTCCTCCTACTAGACAAGCACAATAGTCTCTCAATTGTCCTTGCTGCTTCAGGCTTCCTCCTGCCCAATCCATCTTCCACATAGATTCCAAATTGATATTCCTAAGGCAGAGATCAGACTGTGCTGTCCTTCTGCCCAAGAATCTTCGCTGTCTCCCTCTTACTGCTGGAATCCATAATAAATGCCTCTGTATGGCACCTCAAGCCATCACAACTATCTTCAACCTACCTTTGGAGGCTTACTCCTCTTCACTATCCTTCACACACTCTGGGTTCTACCCAAGTTGGGTAGAATTCTGAAAGTGGCTCTGGAGTCAATCTGGGTTCAAATCCCACCTGCCATATTTATTATCTGGGTGACAGACCAGTGAATCATTGAATGTCTCTGACCTATTTCCTCATCTGTAAAATGAGTAGGGTTGAATTAGATGACCCTTGACATCCCTTCCAGCTTGAGATCTTTGATCCAATAGATGACCTCCCTTCTCCAAGCCACTGTTCAGGTTACTCTCCATGCACTCCCTCCCTCATTCCACATCTGGAAATCCCTAACTTCCTTCAAGGCTCTGCTTGGGTACTATCTCTTACATGAGGTATTTCCTGACTCCCTAGCCCCTGGCACTCTCCCCCCACCCCCAAAATTACTTTGCATTTACTTAAGTACAAGTCATTTTCACTCAGTAATATGTATACTCCTTGAAGGAAAGGATTGTTTTTATCTTTGTAACCCCAGGGCTTAGAACAACACCCTGTACTTTGTTCAGCAAATGAATGAACCTACTGCCTCTCATGGTATCCCATTCCACCTGGGGACAGGTCTAAATGAATATTTGTTTCTTTATAACCCAATGACATAAGGATCTTTGTAACTTCTGCCCAGGGCTCCAGAGTCTGCCTTTTGGTGGGACCAAGTAGATGTCCATTCCCTCTTTTGTCTTAGAATACTTGAAGATACATGGTATCTCCCCTCATCCAAAGTATGCTACCTCCATGGAGATCCAGAGAGGAGGCAAGGCCAGACAGTGACTAGCATAGGGCCCAGAGAGCCTGTGCCTGAGCCACAGAGAGAAACAGGGCCAGACCAGGCAGGCCCACCCAAGACACAGCATGGTAGATAGAAAAGGAGAATCTAGAAAGACCTCTGACACATAACAAGCAATTCATTTAGCTCAAGAAACTCTCCAAGATCATAAATGGAAGAAAAGCTGCCCATATGCTTTGGTAGGGGGATCATTCTTACTGGGAATTTCTCTTTTTTTGTTCAAGTAGTTTAGTTGTTTTCAGTCATGTCTGACTCTTCATGACCCTCTTTGGGGTTTTCTTGGCAAAGATATTGGAATAGTTTGACATTTCCTTCTGTAGCTCACTTTATAGATGAGGAAACTGAAGCAAATAGGATTAAATGACTTGCCCAGGCTCACATAGCCGGTAAGTCTCTGAGGCCAGATTTGAACTCAGGTGTTCCTGACTCCAGGTCTATTACTCTATCCACTTCACCACCTAGCTGTTCTGTAGGGAAGTTTCCTGCAGAGGTGTCAAACTTGTGGCCCTGTGACTGCAAGGGACCAGCAAAACTCCCCAGTGAGGTCTGAACCAGATTAAAATGGAATTAGGAAATTCATTTCCCAATTACAAATTGCAATTAAAATATAACTGGGAAATTTAACAAAATAAACAAAAATATAATACAACATAGACAATGTTAATAAGTGGTTTTCTAAATCCCTGTGCAGTCCCCTGGATCCATTTGATCTATTTGAGTCTGACACCACTGTTGAAATCACAGGCCTGAACTGCCTCCTTCCACTCCCTCCCCCACAGCGAGCGAGAGAGAGAGAGAGAGAGAGAGAGAGAGAGAGAGAGAGAGAGAGAGAGAGAGAGAGGCAGAGACAGAGAGTATGCTCATATTGGAGTAAGAATATAACAAGGCAGAGAAGTGCAGGGATGACATGACAGACAGGTAGGAGAAAGTATGTATATTTGATATAGAGAGATAGAAGGAAGGAGGCAGTGATCAGGGAAAAGAAAGTATACAAAACATATTAAAGTTATGAAAAACAGCCCTGGCTATCATGTTCAGGACCTAAAGTGACTATGATTGAACCTACAGAAGGAAAAACAACAACAACACATAGACTGTGAATTTCAGAGAAACAGACTAAATGTGTTTGATGTAGCCAGATAAATTTGTGTTATCTCGCTTGGGGATCCTGGGAGCTGCAGAGAATGATAGTGGGAATGAGCAATGGCCAGCTGTCAATTCTAGGATCTAAATATTAGAATTTTCATCAAAATGTCTTTACAAAACTGATGTCAAAGGACGTGTTTTTTTCAATGGTCTTCCCCCAATGGTACAGGAGGCACTGGACTTGAAATCCAAGGGCAGGGGTTTAAATCCTGCCTCCACCAACTTAGTATCTGTGTGAGCCTGGGTGTGTCCTTCCCTCCTCTGCACCTCAGTTTCCTCTTCTATAAAAGGAGAAAGTTGGATTAACTGGCCTCTCAAGGTTGCCTCCTTCTTTAAATCTATGATCCTATGAGAAGTAAATGTTCATTTTTGGCACCTGATTTCCTGCTTTAGAATAACCATATGGAAAAATGCATACCGAGTTATTCCCTGCCTTTCGCTTGGGTCTTTCAGCACTTGAGTTGTAGATCCAAATTGGATTTTCTTAAACATTTCATGAGTCACAGGGAACAACAGTATTCCTGTTTTGAAATAATTTGTCTAGGAAAAAAAAAGCTACCAGTAAGGAATACACCAAACCTATCAACAAAGTGGGGGAGGAAGAAGGAGGGAGGGAGCAGAGTAGGAGGGAAGGAATGGAAGAATGGGGGAGGGGAAAGAACACTTAACTCTAATACAAGAGGTGAAATGAGAGATGCGACGGAAAGAGATGAGACTAAAAACATGCAGAATAATCTCAGTTGTTCCAAGCCGGGGGCATCAGAAAACCCAATGTCAGCGAGATCCAGGGTGTACTCCAGGGACATGTGAAAGACAAGATGGGAAGACAGCCGTTGATGGGCACCGACAGCTGGCTGCCCTTACAACTGGAGACAGAGCTGCAATTATAGACAAACATGGTGTCCTGCAGAGAGGAGGGCAGCTTTGTTAGCACTTCTGCAAATTTGACAAGCTAGGACAAGAAGCAATTCTCCTTCCATCAGTGGGCCAAGTAAAGAAACAAGACAGAAGATCTCGCATTAATCCATTCCTTCTGGTCCGAGCAGTTAAATCCAAGAGAATCCACAGCAGCCCAGTAGACAGAGATATGGGGGGAGGGAAGCCAGTATAGTATTGGAAGTAACAGACAGGTCAGCAACTTTGAATGCACCTGGAGACCATTGCAGTCTGAGACCAGGGTGGATATGACCCGTGCACCCGACTTAGGACAGATGTCAGAAACCGGGAGAGGATTGATGTGGAGGATGAGAGTCTTGGGATCCCTGTCTAATAAAGCACTGAGGGGGAATGCTCTCCCAAGCAGAAGACCTTCCTAAAACAGGAATGAAAATGGGAGTCCACAGATAAGAAGACCTATCCCAAGGAACTGCAGAAGGAATGTGAGGTCTGTTTTGGGGGGACAACAATGAGGTTGATAACAGCTGAGAGGAAATGGCTGTTCTCTGGGCACACATGTTCTCTCATTGACCAGCCCCTTGGTCAGAAAGAGAAATACCCCTGATATATCCAATACGGGGCTGAATGGGCTCCTGCAGGTATAAAAACACACTAAGATGGAAGAGGCCAAGATGCAGGCTCAGTGACAGTTCTATGACACAGCTACACCAGCCTCCTTGCTAACACTCCTTATCTCCAAACACTGTGCCTTTGTACTTGCTGCCTCCACCCCTACCTGGCTTCCTTCAAGACTCTGCTCACATCCCATCTTCCACAGGAGGCCTTTTTTAGTTCTTCTGAGATTCTCACCCATTAGATGGTGAGCTCCTTGAGAGAAGGAGCTGCCTTTGCCTCTTTTTATATTCCCAGCACTTAGTAGACTGCCTGGCACCTAGTAAGTGCTTAATAACTGTTCGCTGATGGGTTGATTGAGATTACCTCCCATACACACACACACACACACACACACATATGTATATGTATGGATGTGTATATATGTATATGTGTGGGTGTATTGTATATCTATGTATTTGAGTGGGTATATATATGTGTGTATGTGTGCTGTATATATAATATATGTTATATATATGTGTGTATGTGTACGTATGTATGTATATATTATATGTGTAGGGTGTGTGTGTGTGTGTGTGTATTTATCCACTCATGCTGTAGGTGAGCAAACCCTGGAAAGATGATAATGTTACTTGGTCATGTTCACACATCAAATTAGTAGTAGATATGAGAGCTCCTGACTTCTTTTCCCTGAAAAAAGAGGAGGCTCTAGATTTCTTATTATATAGAGCATAAGAGTTGGCCTAGTCATCAAAGACTGAGTCACTCTGTGTTTTGATTTCTATTTACTGAGAGGGTTGAATGGTATACTTTTTGTCATATAATGGAAATTCAAAAGATAAAAGGGGGAAACATACTCTCTTCTCTCTTTCTTCATTGACTCTCTTGAGAATCTCATCAACTCTCTCTATATATACCAATGACTTCTAAATCTATATACACAACCTTAATCTATCTCATAAACTCTAATATCCCTTGAATGTCTCATAAGTCTTTCAAACTCAATATGTCCAAAATGGAAATCATATTTTCTGCAAAATCCATCCCTCTTCTAAATTTCCCTATTTCTGTTGAAGGCATCTCCATTTTTCCAGTTACCCAAGTTTGTAACTTTGGAGTTATCCTCCATGCTTTTCTCTCCTTCAACATCCATATCTAGTCAGTTGCTAAGTCTTGTTGATTTTACCTCCAGAGCATCCCTTGCACCTGTCCTCTTCTCACCACTCACACAACTAGCCACTACCCTTGTCGAGACCTTTCATCTCCTCTTGCCTAAATTGTTAGTTTCCTAATTTATCTTCCTACTTCCTGAGTCTCTAGTCTCTCCAACCCAGCTTCCATGCAGTCATAAATTCCTAAAACTCAGATTAGATTATGACATTCTTTCTCTGCTCAAAAATCTTTGTTGTCTCTCCGTTGCTTCTAATCTAATGTAAATATATAAACTCCTTGTATTGGCATTTTGAACCCTTCATAATCTACTCTTCCAGTCTTATTTCATGTGACATCCCTTAACACATCCTCCATGCCAGTCAAACTGACTTCTTTATCACTTCCAAGCTCTTGTGCATCCAGGTCTCTGAGCCTGAAATTCCTTCTCTCCTCACTTCTGCCCCTTAGAATCCTGAGATTCCTCCCAGAGTCAGCCTTAATGCTACCTCCTCCATGAGACAGCTCCTTATCCTATCAGTTGTCAGCATTTTCTCCCTCCTACAATTCTTATGTTACTTCATATAAACTTTTCATTTACTTATCATATACAGATTGCATGATTGAGTGTATTGGAAGCCCCTTGAAGGCAGGTATTGTTTCTCGGATTTTTTTCCTCTTTTTTCTCTTTATATTCCCAGCAACTAGCATAGTGCCTTACATATAACAGGCACTTAAATGCTTGATTAATTCCATGTGTTTAGAGTCCTCCCACTCCCTTCCAAAGGAGTAAAGCAAGCTGTTTACCACAAGTAGGTTATCCATTTTGCGGATTCCTTTCATCTAAGAAATATTTCCAGGGCACTTGTTAGGTGCTAAGTGCGCTGTGTTTTGTTATGTGTACACAAATAATAATTATATAAAACAATGTTTGATGAACGATACAAAGTGGTATAGAGCTCTAGAGGAGAGAGAAATCACTTCTGGATGAGATGGTCAGGAAAGGCGTCAGAGAAAGTGGCATTTATGCCAGGCCTCAAAAATTGGACAGGATTTTTATAAGCAAAGATAATCAGAAGGATGGATATAGTATCACATTAGAGTTGGAATAGACGTTGGGTGTCTTCAAGTCTCCTCACTTTAAAGATAAGAAAAAATAGACCCAGAGAGGTTAAGTGATTTGTTCCAAGTCACACAGTAAACATCTGAGGTATGATTCGAACCCCTGCCTTCCTGGTTCCAAGTCCAATACTTTATCCTCTTCAACAAGCAGAGATGATAGGAAGACATTTTAAGTTAAAAAAATCCTATGGAAAATCAACGAATCAATGACAAAATTATTTATTAGACATTTAGAGTATATTTATCACAGGTGCAGGCATTGTGATAAATGCTAGGGATAAAGGCAGGGAAGCAGGATACTCAAGGAATGGGTGGAGCATGAGAATCATGAAGGGAAGTGGTGGGATCTACGATTGTAAAGCTCTGTTAGTACCAGGTAGTAGAGGGTTTCAGTGTCAGGCTGAGGAGCTTGAACTTTGTCCTGTGGACAATGGGGAGTCATTGAAAGTCTTTGAGCTGGGGAGTGGCATGATTAAACATGCATATTGAGAAGACTCCACTGGCAACTCTGCCAAGGATGGCAAGAGGAAGAGAATTGTGGCAAGGCAGCCAGTGAGGACGTATGAGCCCATGAGACTCAAAATAAGGGTTTGGGAGATGCAGGTATGAGAGATTTCATATGATGAATCACTGAATTTTTTAGCTGAAAGGGATTAACAAGACTTTAGAGAAATCACAAAATATCCCAGCTGGAAGAGACCTCAGGGACTTGGCTCACTCTACACTGAACTACAATTCCCTCTATCACCTACCCATCAAGTGACCAGTGACTTGTGCTTGAATACCTTCAATGAGGGGAGACTCACTACCTCCTGGAGCAACCTATTTCACATAGAGAGGCCTTAATTGTCAGGCAAGGCAAAACTTCTTGGGCCTTAATTTGTTTCTTTTCAACTCCCTCCCACAGCTCCTAGTTCAACCCTCTGGGGCCAAAGACAACAAGTCTAGGCATTTCAAGCCCATCACCATCTGGCTCCATCCTATCTTTCCAGACTGATTCCATATTATTATTCCCCCCAATGTACTCTGTCTTCCAAACACACAGGCCTGTCTACTGTTTCCCATGCAGGATATTCCATCCCCTATATCTTGAGCTATTTCCCATGCTGGGAAAGCCTTCTCTCCATACATTGATCTCTTATAATCCTTAGCTTCCTTCAAGGCTCAGCTTAAGTGAGACCCCCTAAATGAGAACTTTCCTGAAACTCTCCCTCAGTCGTTAGTGCTCCGCCCCCCATTATTTTGTACTGATTTTCATTGTTTCTTCCTATAAAATGTAAACTTTTTGATGGAAGGAATTGTTTTATTTTTTGTTTCTGTACCCCAAAAATTTAGTACATGCCTGATATACACAGTAGGTATTTAGTAACTGTATGTTGAAAGGATGGCTTTTCAGGAGTGGGGAGGGATACATTTGGGAATAAAGGTGATATAAAAACAAAAGACATCCATGAAAGTGTTCAAAAAAAATTTTTAATGGATGATTGCTGCATAAATTGGTAAGTCTACAAGTCTTTCTTGAGCATTTACTCTGTTATCAGGCACTATGCTAAGCAAGGGGGGGGATACAAAGAAGGGCAAAACTAGGGTCCCTGCCTTTAGGGAGCTCACAGTCTAATGTGAGAGAGAACAAGAAAACAGCTATGTACAAACAAGATAGATACAGAGTAGACTGAAGGTAACCTCAGAGCAGGAGAGGCTGGGGTGGTGGGGTAGGAGATAGAAAAGGTTTCCTGCAAAGCATGGGATTGGAGCTGAGTCTCCAAGGGAGATGATAGAGAAGCCAGGAGGAAGGAGAAGGTGAAGGAATGAAGGATGATCCTTCTTTTACTGGCAGCTCATCAAAGAATAGATTATTGACTCACCTGTCCAGCACAAGAGGTAGAAGAGGAAGGAAAAGGACACGAACATTTTTTGGGATTAGCCAGCATGCTGCTGCTACCTAGAATTTTTCTCCTACATTCCCCAAATTCACATCAGCCTACATATGCGCTGTGTTTGCAAACTAGTTGGCTGTCAATTCAAGCATAACCTCACTAGGGACATCTACCCTGTGCAATCAAACAGAAAGTCAGGAGGAAGCGCACCAGAGCTGAGCATCAGCATTCCATGAATTTACGACTTTTAGGTTTCTCCAGCCTAGGAGTGAACATCAAGTAATTTGTGAAACCTGTAGACCCAGGATGTGAGTTCAAATACCAGAGCTTCCGCTTGCTCTTCGTGTGACTTTGGATAAGTAACCTCACCTCTGTGGGCCTCAGTTTCTCCATCTGTAAACTGTGATGGAAGGGTTAGGAAAACTAAATGGCCTCTGAAGATCCCTTCCAGCTGAAGATCTAAGGTGCCATTATCCTATGTGGGAATTTCCTCCAAGGTCACAACTAGAACAATTTTTAAAACAAAGCTTGGGGGACATTTGGAATTCTGCTAGGGTGAGGGTTGGGGGTGGGAGGAAGCTCTTCCTGTCTTATAGCATAAAGACAGATTGGTTTCCATGGTGGCTTCATTAAAAGATAAGAGTTTCTTTGAGAGCTGGCTTGGTTAATTATAAACCAGATGGACCAAATGGTTATGAAAGACTGTTTTATGTGAGATATTCGATATGGTGAAAGGTTTGAGAGAGAAGCCTTCTTCCACCCCCACCTCCCACCTAGCCAGCTGATCCCTCCGTGATCTGAGCAGTCACCCTGGGGCTGCTTAGCATTCGGGTCCCCTCTCTCAGCTCTTCTAGGGTTAATATAGAGACCAGCTGTGACAGGTGTGAAAGGATCTATATTTAGGCGGGGAAATGACGTGAAGAAACAAGAGAGAAAAACAGAGGCCTTTTGGAGGGAGGCAGCTTGGTAGAGTCGTAAGGGCAGTCAGTATGGAGTAAGGAGAGAATGGGGCTTGAACCCCACTCTAGACAGATATTAGTTGTGTGACCTTCTGCAAGTGGTTTAAATTCTCCGAGCCTTGGTTTGCTCTTCTGGTAAATACAGAAAATAATGCCATGAAGTATGTACTTTGCAGGGCCACTGTAAGAGTCAAGGAAGATCTCACATATAAAGTAGTACATCTACAAAAAAAAATGTCACCTAGTACAGGAAGGGAACAAGCATTGAGATAGCGCCTTCTGTGTGCCAGCACTGTGCTAAGTGCTTTGCAAATGTTATCTCATTTTATCTTCACAACAACCCTGGGAGGTAAATGCTATTATCCCCCCCCCCCCATTTTACAGTTAAGGAAACTGAGGCAGACAAAAATTAAGTGACTTGTCCAGGGTTACACAGTTAGTAAACTTCTGAGGCTGGATTTGAACTCAGGTCTTCCTGACTTTAAGTCTAGCATTCAGTGAACCACCTCACTGCCTACTTAGAGTATTGTCTGAAGGCACTGAAAAGTTAAGCCACTTGTCCTGTATCATAGTGCCAGAATGTATCATAGGTTGGACTTAAATACAGGACTTTCTGATTCCAAGTTTGTCTCTATTAAGAAGGTTAAGTTGAAGAACAGTGGTTGAGCTACTTTGGTGGAGGGAGTTCCGTCTCTATGCCAGTGAAATCCTAGTTGCAGTCCAAAACAAAGATTATAGACCAGGGAGAGTCCTTCTCCCCTGCTCAATAATAGATACAAAAGCCATCAGGGCTATCAATCCCTGGTAAAGGATATATTTCTATCCTCTCTCTCTTTCTCCCTCTTCCATTTTTAAAAGATGATTATAAGTTCTCTCTTAGACCAGCTAGAACTAATAAGTTCTAGAACTATTAAGGACTAGAACTGTTAAGTAAGGACACTGAAATACTAGCCACCCCCCACCTTTGTCCACATTAGGATTCTCTGCCCCACTGAGAAAAAAGGAGTGGAAGTACAACTCTCTTGGCACCATATTCTCTCCAGCTAGAAGACTAAGATGCTGTCATAAGTTGCTTTTCCCTCCTGCACTTGAAAGTGGTTCCAGGCTGTACTTCATCAACCGTGTCCCTGGACATGACCTCATTTGGGAAATGAGCCCATAAAATGGGAGTGCTTGCTAATGTATCACTGCCAGGCACTTAAAAAAACCTTAGAGATTAACCTAAAGGGCTAAGAGAAACATTTGTGTTTTCTCAAAGTTTGTTTGGAAAAAGAGATGGGTATATTTCAGTATTTCACTAGTTGCATGATCTCATGGGGGTGGATACTCTCTCTTGTGAAGCAGATCCCAAGCCATCCACACCCTCTCATCTTATGTGACTCTTGTCCACACCTTTCCATAAATCCTCTGTGAAGGATCCACCCAACACCCTGTAGACCTTTGAATATTTTATGGATACCAGTATAACATTTGGAATGTCTTTCTGTTACCCTTCACTCTCACTCCATATTCAACCTATTCCTTTTCCCTGTCATATGGATCTTGGATGACATCTATTTTTTGCCACTTCTTATATTTAAGTTCTCCTTGGCAATATGTTTCAGTCTATTTACCCATACCATATATTTTTCCATTGGCCTTTGGGTCATCTATAGTACTGATTCTTCTGAGATCATAACAAGCCATGATTCGAAGATATATAGCATCACTAGGGAAAATAGTAATATTCAAAAGATGGGCTTCCATGGCAATGAATGTAGTATAACTTGGATCACCAAAAGTTCTTTACAGTTTCCCAAATGTTAGCTAATATAATCTCCTCTTTATTTTGGTCCTAGTTCTTTGTCCATGTGTAGTATCCAGCACTTAGAACAGTGCATGGAACATAATAGGCACTTAATAAATGCTTGTTGTCTGGCTGACTGCCCAAGACATATGTAATGGTCTAATTAAGAGGGTAACCTCTGTAGTGCATATGTGGATAATATATATTTTTCATCCACTTTCGTCTTCCACTCTGGATGGCTAGGTCAATTTATTTTCGTAGGTGTAGCTTTCACTTAGAAGTCTCTGTATTATGAGGTTTGATGAAATCAGCACATTGTCACCTACAAACAGGGCATCTTTAGAATCTTTCCAAATACAGAGACATCCTTTTCTCTTTGTATTTTACCATAGAACATCTTCTAGGAAAAATGGTGGCCATCTTTGATGAACATTGATGCTTTGCTTGATGTTGACACTAGATCTTTGCATAATTCTTTTTTTCTGTTGTCATATTTTTCATGGAGTCTGGAGACAAAGTAAATGCTTTACTGGGGAATGGCTAAAAAAGTTGTGATACATGGATGTAATGGAATATTACTGTGCTAAAAGAAAAGATGAGTGTGAAGAATACAAAGAAAGATGACAAGACATGTATGAACTGATTTAAAATGACTTAAGCAAAATCAAGAGAGCAATATACATGTTGACAGCAACAATGGAAGTGGAAAGAACAACAAAAGGGGATGAAACTATATGCTGTAGAATTATAATAGTCTAGCTTGGCTTGAAGAAGAGAGGAGGAAATGCACCTCCCTTTCCTCATTGGAGAGGTGGAGGGCTATGGGTGTGGAATACTGTAAGTTTTGCAGGACTGATTTTTTCTCCTTCCCTCCACCCCACTTTATTTTTTTTCCCCTTTTTTTCATGCCTTAGCTCTCTTAATCAATTTAGCCTCAGGTCAATTTATCGCTTTGGTTTGCCATATCCACATCATTGTTAACTCCTTTTGAGCTTCCAGTCCACTAAGAACCCTATTTTTTCTGATGATTTCCCATTTAGCCATTCCTCCCCCACTTTTAAGGCTAATCTCGTGATTAGTCTCAGTGGCATACTTACATTTATCCCTATTGAGTAAATCAAAAACATTCAGTGTCAGGCATTGTTCTATACACAAAATGAAGTGAAGGAAACAATACCTGCTCTCCAGGATCTTACGTTCTTTTAGGGAAATCAATGTGGACACATATAATGAGATATAAAAAAACTTACATACAAATTAAGTCAAAGTAACTTCAGGGAGAGTAATTAAGTAAGACTTCATGTTGGAGGTGGCCCTTGTCTTGACCATTGAAGGAAGTTAGGGATTCTAATGGGGGAATTTGAAGAAGGAGCACATTTCATGTGTGGGCATCAGCCTTCACAAAGACATGGAAACAAGATATGGAATGTCATATATAAGGAATAAGAAGGCTAATTTGGCTGAATGAAAGAGTGCAAGAAAGTTAGTGGTATATAAGAAGCCTTAAAAGATAGGTTAGAGCCGGATTCTGTAGAGCTTTCAATGACAAAGTGTATTTTATCCTCAAAACTATGGGGAGCCTTTGGAATTTTTTGAGCAGTGGAATGACGTGGTCAGATCTATGCTTTAGGAATATCACTTTGACTTCTGTGTGGAGAGGGAGGTAAACAAGCTGATTGGAAAGCTATTGTAACTGTTCATGCCAGAGGTGATGAAGGCCTGAACTAGAGTGGTGATTGTGTGAGCAGAGACAAGGAAATGGATGTAAGAGATACTTTGGAGGAAGGGTGGAAAAGGCTTGGCAATTGATTGAATGTAGGTGGTGAAGGAGAATGAGGAATTTAAGATGACTCTGAGGTTGAGGACATGAGTGACTAAGAAGCTGGTAGAGGCTTCAAAAGGAATAGGAAAGCTAGGGAAAGGGGTCAAGTAAAGCCAATGAATTCTATTTTTGGACATAATGATTTTATTATGCCTACTAGGCATCCAGTTGGAAATGTCTAGCAAGCATTGTCTTCATTTCTCCTCTGGTGCATTTCCTAATGTCTTATGACCTGGCTTCCTATTTCATCGTTCAACTGAAATACTATCTTGAGAGTTATCAAGGATATCTCTGAATCTAATTTCTCATCATTCTCGACTTCTTTGTGTCATTGGAAGTTGTCGACCACTCTCTCTTCCTGGATACTCTCTCTTTTTTCTGAATTTTGTTGACCCTACTTTCTCTTGGCCTTCTGTTTGTCTGGCCACTCCTTTTAAGTCTCCTTGGCTGGATCATCGTCTTCCCCCCAATGCACTATGTGTAAACATCTCAAATGTCATCAGCAACTCTCAAGATAGCATTTTCAGGGGGCAGCTAGGTGGCTCAGTGGATAGAGCACTGGCTCTGGAGTCAGGAGGACCTGAGTTCTAATCCAGCCTCAGACACATAATACTTCCTGGCTGTGTGACTCTGGGCAAGTCACTTAACACCAATAGCCTCACTAAAAAAAAAAAAGGAAAAGAAAAGAAAAGATAGCATTTTCAGTTGAGTGATGTAACAGGGATCCAAGTCACAAGACATTAGGAAATGAGTGAAAGGAGAAGTAGATCTTTCTAGATCTTTCCATTTTTCTGTTCATTGTCTTCCTTTCAGTTTCATCCTTTAATTTCCCCTGGGATGATCTGGCTTAGTTTGTTCTCTCTTAAGCCTTCCGCAAACTTGTTTTTTCCATCTACTAATTCTTCTTGTATTATAAGATCATACTGTTCATAATCTTCCACCCATCTCCTCCATAAGTTTTTACAATGTATTTATATGCTAAATTGGCATGACCCTATATCCCAGCTTAGAACAAAAAGTCAAGTAATTTCTGGCTAAGATAATTTCTAAGCTCTTGTGATCTCCTTGTAATGAATACAGATTCACATCCATTAACCTTCCTTGGAAATTGTGTGGATGTCTGTTCTTTTATCTGTTTCCCCCCCTTTTTCTGTTAACAACTTGTAGAAATAAATGGGTTGAACTTCATTCAAATGCACATTATATCTACTTATTTTTATTTTTTTTTCTAATTTCATGTTGGTTTGGATCTTTGCTCTAACAAGTTGGTGGCCTGACTATACACAAATACTTGATTCAAAAACAACTCCACACCTAGTAACCAGTCATTTCCACCAGTTAAAAAACAAGGTGACCCAAAAGTCTGATAGGCTACCTCTCTTTCCACTATTATGCATGCATTTTTTTTCTGAGAGCTAGTTGTTAAATATTTACCGATCTTAGCAGAGAAAACAGAACAACCATAAAAATTAAGGAGCAGTTCTTCTCCTTTACCAGCATTATCCCAACACACTATGAGTGGAGATCTCATCCCTTGTCTGATCTCTTTTCCACAGGAAGGTAATTGTAGTTTATGTACCAACAACTTGCTCGGGATGCAGAAATTGAGAAAAGTCCCTCCAAATGAAGTCAACATCCCTCTTGGCATTTGTTATATATGAGTACATATGGCCATAGGAGATAACAATGAAAGCCATGTTGAAAAATGTAGTTGAGGATGGAGAAATGAAAGACTCCCAAACTAATCAGAGGCTTCATTCATTCTTTGTGTCATAAATACTTTTTTCAAGAAAAGAGGGAGGAGTTTCAAATTACAAATAATGAGAGAAATTAAATCAAAACAGCTCAGAGGCTTTACTTCACACTCAGCAAACTGGCAAAGATGACAAAATATGGGAATAGTCAATGTTGGAGAAGTTGTGGTAAGATGAACACACTAATACATAGTTGGTAGTGCTGTAAATTGATCTCACCACGTGAAAATCGTTATGTATTTATGTAATGTAAGTGACTACAATGCACATCCCCTTTGATCCTGAGATTCCATTGCTAGGAATATATGTATCCCAACGAGGCCAGTGTTAAAAAGCAAGGTCCTACATACACCAAAATACTTATAACATCATTTATTGCAGTGCCAAATGGCTGGAAACAAAGAAGATATCCATCCATTGGAGGATCACTGAACAAGTTATGAGACATCAATCTAGGGCTTGCCGAAGCCAGCTCTAAATAGGTAATTGTTAAATTTTCGATGGAGCATTTATACCTCAGAAATCAGGAAACACTACAAATCAGGGTTTGATTTATTGTTTTTTTGGATCTTCTAGACTTCAGAAAGTGATGGAAAAAATGTTAATAATGCAAATTAAACTTAAAAGTATGTTGTGCACGAATTTTTTTCAGAAAGCCAGTTGTTAAATATTTACCAGCATAACCCTGAATATAATGGAATATTTCTGAGCTGTTAAAAATAACAAATATAAATAATATACAGAAGCATGAGAAGATATAAACTTATACAAAATGGAGGAAGAAGACACAGGAAAACCATGTGTCAAATGGTTGCAATGATATAGATACAAACTATAACAATACCATAATCAAAAGTGAATGATACAAAATTATAATAACCAAAGAAGAGATAGGGGAAAGCACCTCCTTAATGCTCCTTTCCAAATGTGGGAAGTTATAGGTGCAGAATATTTAATATAATATCAGGTTTATTCAACATGTTGATTTTGCTGAAAACTAGACCTTCATTTGCTCATCTACAAAATAAGAGAGTTGGATTAGATGGCCCTTGAGTTACCTTCAAGCTGTAAATCTATGAGCCCATGAACTGTCGCCTCCCATCCCTGCTTCATTTTAGTCTTTGTCATAAAGCATTGCTCTCAGGGAGAATAGAGAGATCTATGGGGAAATGTAAATGATGTGCAAACAAAAGAGATCAGAAAAAAAAATTTTTTTTTAAGAAAAGAGAAGAAAAAGGAAAAGATTGGTAAGTGATCTTGGCCCCAGAGAAGAGATGAAGAAATAGATGTCCTTCCTCTCAGGGGGGAGGTAGAGGCCTGTGGATGCAGAATGTTGCATGAGACGAAGGTTGTGGCTTTGTTGCTTGACTTGGCTTAACTATTATCTTTTATTACAAGGAAGAATTCATTAGGGAGGGCAGGGTATGTGGGGAAATCATTGTGGAATACGAAACAAAGGGCACCAACAAAACTTTTTTTTATGTGAAAAGAAAGCAAAAGAGGAAAAAGAAGATTGGCAAATAGAAAAAATGCTGTTTTAGCTCTTGGCACAGCATTTTGCCAGTGACATCCCTTGGCACAACCTCACTATCTCAGTCCTGAAAAGAGCTTGGAAATCAGCCAGGTATATAGGCCATCTTTATGAAGACATTTGCAATCCTTCAAATCCAAGGAGGGAATGATGCCAAATCTCAGTTGCCTCATTCCAGGCGATGGCAGGACTATTGGCAAAGACGGTCCAGAGTGTTCTTTCCACTGGGAAGGACCTTACCCTTTCTGAATTCTGAAAACACCAGCCATGACAGTCCAGTGCCTGCTGACTTACATCCAGACCATATTTTTGCTTATGGTCTCCAATGGGTTAAGTGGATAAACAGGCCAAAATCCTAAAGGTGAAATTTACCCTTAGAGCCTCCCAGCAGATCTCTTTCACAGGTTCCATTTCCCAGTTGAATGACCAAGAAGAGTGGTATTTCAGAAATAAGATAGAGTGTGAGAATCTGAGGGAAGAATCTGGCCCATGCATTGCCTTTTCTGGGATCCTGCTAGGAAGGAAATGACACCAGCAGAGATCAACTGGAGCCCTGAGTTTCAGAGGTATTTATTATTTTTGCCATGCCTAGAGCCTCTTAGTTAGTTTCAAAGGAATAGAATCAAAGTCCAATAAAAGCAGTAATCATGAGAGGCAGTGTGGCATAAAGGGTAGATTGCTAGACCTAGAATCAGACATTGGTTCACATCCTGCCTATGACACTGAGCAAGTCACTTAACTTCTTTGAGCCTTAGTTTCCTCACCTGTAAAATGGTGGAGGGTGGGACCAGATAGCCTGCAACATCCCTTCTGATTCTACATCTATGATCCTTTGAGATATCTATTGCATATTAACAGCATACTAGAACCAAAATCCTTCAACACCAGAGATAGTTTCCTTTCCACTAGACCCCATTGTCTGTACGGCCAGTTGATCATTTGGAAGGAGTGTTGGTTATAACAGAGATAGGTAGATTTGGGGCCAAGGGGGGAAGAGAAAAAGAGAGTGAAAGACAGAGAGAGACAAAGAAGCAGAGACAGAGGGAGAGAGAGAGACAGAGAACTATTAAGTTCTTACTATTCATCAGACATTATGAAGAACCCTAGGTATACAAATAAAAGTGATCAAGAGAGTCCCTGCCTTCAAAGAGCTTACATTCTAATATGGGAAGACGATTCATAAAGGGAAGCTGGAAAAGGGAGGAGGTGGTAGTGTATGGTGGTGATACATCCAGAGACTGCTATGGAGACCTAGAACAGAGCAAGATTAGGTCAACGCTAGCCTACCCAAATCCACAGTGGTTTGGGGACATTGTCCAATTTTTTAGTGTGAAGGGAATAGAGACAATAGCTCAAGCTGGAGTGGAGGCAGCATGGCTGGAGATATCTGAAAACTGACGTGGAGGTCTGGAATCAAGTATCTTAGAGTGGGTACATGCATAGGGAAAGGAAGGTACAATGTAGGTAGAACGAGTCAGTAAATGAATGAAGTAGCTAGGTTGGAAGGTGGTGAAGGGAGGCTAGTAGAGATATAAGGTAATGGAAAAGAGAGGGGAAGCACAAGGCAAGGAGAGACAAGGGGGAGAGAGGGTGGAAGGTAAAGGGACAGAGGGAGGGAAGAATATAGAGGCGCGTAGGTGGGTAGCTGGGTACAGGTAGATGGATGAAGTTAAGCAGGGAAGCAGGGCGGATTTTCAAAAGTGAATCCTGCGGACTTACTTTTACTCCTTAAAAAATAACTCTGAAAGGAATATTTGGCCCCTTTTTATCAATCAGCCTCCCCTCCGGTGGTTTAGGGAAAGATGATTTAATATTCTTAAAAGGTCCCAAACTAGATTATCAAGAAGTGAAGAATCAGCAGTCTTACTTCCCTTCATCTATGCATGGGAAGGTTCTTAACCAACGAAACCAAATGCGGCTCCCACGGATAGCCCTGCTGCAGTCAGAGTGGAACACTTTTCATCACTTATTTGGCATGGCGGTTTCCTAGTCTGGTCAAGACATTTAGAATGCTACTGGAGATGCCGCTATGGCTGCCTCTGTTGATTAGAATAATCTCAGTAATAACTGATTTGCTTCCAGGAAGACTCAGGCAACCTGCCCTCCTCCTACACATCATTGTCCTGGACTTACCCCTTTGGTCAGTCTTATGCCTGAGGGCAGAGGAGAGGAAGAGGGGTGAGATGCCTAATAATGAGTTTTATTCTCTCTTCTTTCAAGAGTACAAGAAGTAAAGTACAGAAAGGTGGAGGTAATTGGGTGCATTACATAAAAGCGAAAGCCCTTCACAGTGATAGTCGGGGGTGATGGAGAGAATGCAGGATTGAGACTTGGGTACCAATCTGGGCTCTAATGTTTAAGAGGGCTCCCTCTGAGCCCCAGCAAAATCCCCTGAGGAAGGAACACTGCTGGAGGGAGATACAAGATGAATTATTAAACTAGAAGAATAAAGAAGTCACTGCTTCAACCATCCCTAGTAAGTCCATTTAAGACCAAGACAGGCTGCCATAAGCAGGGCTGCCCAGGATTCCTAAGCCTCTCTCTCTAGAAAGGTGCCACTTAAAAGAAAGTCTCTATTAATAATAATAATAATAATAATAATAATAATAATAATAATAGCTATCATTTATATAGAGCTTTGTTTTACAGATGTTTTTACCTCATTTTCTCCTCACAACAATGCAGGGAGGTAAGGCTATTATTATCGCCCATTTTACAGATTGGGAAACTGAGGCTGATACAGGTCAAGTTACTTCCCCAGGTATACACAGCTAGTGGGTCTGAGGTCACATTTGAACTCAGATTTTTCTGATTTCAGTCTAGAGTTCTATCTACCATGCCACCTAACTGCCTCCCATGAACACATCACCTCTCTAGGAACAACTTTCTGACCCCCACTACAACCTGTGCTCTCCCCTCAACCCCCTATCTACTACCTTCCAATCTCAAGCTTACCTTCTCTTTCAGTGAAAGGTCCAGCCTCAGTTTCTTCCTTCATTGCTACCCAGGTCTAGCCACCCCTCTGTACTTAATCAGACTTGAAGCTTCCATTTCCTTTCTGCCTCTGTATGTCCAGTTCCTAGCACAGTGATAGGCACAAATAAATGCTGGGTGAGTGACTGAACCATCTCAATCTCCCCTCACACCCACTTCGTTTTCATCCATGTTATTATGTAGGTTACACTTAGAAGGCAGTAGGGAGATGTGTCTGGTAACTGTGCATTAACTTGGCTCAGACCTGCACTGAGGGCGACGTTACTGACATCCCAGGGGACGTGGCATTCTGATGGAGCTGGGGAACAGAGGAGCCAGAGGCGTGGAGCTGGAAGCCAGAAGTGACAGGTGCAGAAGCCAGGCAGGGGAAGCACGAGGAATGGGGGCAGTTCTGTCTCCTTGGGCCCTTCTTTGTCACTTGCCCCCTCGTTACCCCCTGCGGTAAGGGACAGTGAAATCTCGAGGAAGAATCCCGAGTTCTCAGATGCCTAAATAAATAACAATGAGCTCCTCCAATGCGGGTTAGGACTTGCACTTACCAACCTACTCAGCCCATGCAAATGCAGCCTTTGATCCGTTACTTGTCTACACTCGCACCCACTTGTGTGGCTGCAGCTAAAGCCAGGACCCAGACTGCAGACTATGTCTGCTCACCCCCTCCACCTTTTTCTGTTCTATGTACCTGATAAAAATTCTTTTTTCTCCCAGACCTGGGGTTGTCAGTCCCTGCGGCTTGGGCAATGGATGTTCATTGGTTATGCAAACAGCATGCTTTACGTGCGGGTCTAGAGTCCTATCTTCTTAAATCAAAATGGAAAACACTTTTCTCAACCAAAGCCTTTTTTGGCCACAGCTCTGCTGCCCTTTTGATAGCTAATTAAGCAGAGGCTAATAATAGCTCACCTTTCTAGGCCATTTTACAGTTTGTAAAGGGCTTTATTTACAGCGTCACTGGGAAGTAGGTGACCTGAATACTACTGTTCTCCCCACTTTACAGATGAGGAGACTGAGCTAAGAGAGATGAAATAACTTACCTGTGGTCACATGGGTATTGAGAGGCAGAGTGGGGCTTGGAGCCTAGGCCTCTTGGCTGGGAATCAGGGACATACAATCTAATGAAAAGAAGTCTTGGGCAAGGGGCATTAAATCCATCATAAAGCATTTAAACCGTTTGTCAGGAAATTCAATCTATTAAGCCTCCATCCTGTACTAGCTGCTATGAAAGGCGTAGAATGTGCAATGGGCCCATGGGGCAAAATTAGAAATAACAGGGGGGTTGCAGAGAAGGAGGTTTTAGCTTAATACAAGGAAAAGCTTCCTAACAAATTGATATGGCCAAAGAGATTGGACTAACCCCTCACTGGGGTTCTTTAAGCAAAAGCTGAATGACCATTTGGAAGAGATGTGACAGAGGGATTCCTGTTCAGCTATAGTCAAGAATAGACGGTCTCTGAAGGGCAGCTAGGTGGCACAGTGGATAGAGCTCTGGGCCTGGAAAAGGAAGACCTGAGTTCAAATGTGACCTCAGACACTTAATAGCTCTGTGACCCTGGGCAAGTCACATAACCCTGTTTGCCTCAGTTTCCTCATCTCTAAAATGAAATGTAAATTGACTGAAACAGCTCAGCAACAACAAAAAGATGGTTTCTGAAGTCCCTTCCAAGTGAGAGGCCACACATTTTCATTGGAACTTCTGAGCAAGGAAACTCCCTCTGCCACTTGGAAAGTTCCCTAGCCTATTGAGATGTTAGGTGACTTGTCCAGGGTCATACAGCCAGCATATACTTGAACCCAGATCTTGCTGACTCCAAAGTTATCCGCGATGCCATGCTTCCTCTCACAGTGGTTAAATGCTTAACCAATTACCCGTTTGACATCTCTCAGATTTCTTTCTGATAAACTCAATTGCTGGCTAGCCGGTGCATTTCAAAGAGAATCAAGAACCCAACAGCATTATCAGAGTCCTTGCCTCAGAGACTTTGATGGGAGTCTTTCCATAACACTTTCAGCAAGGTGATAAAAACTACTCAGTTATCAAATGGAGTCACAGTGCTGAGCATAAAAATGGGACCAAGTAGGGGGCAAGACTCCTAGAAAACTGAGCAGCCACAGAGTAGAAATCCTAGGAAGCTAATGTTAGTCTGCAGATATTGTCAGTGTGTTCAAGACTTCTCTGGGAGGAAGCCCAGTGGTCTGTGCCTGCACAGCTGTGTTAAGTGAAATTTACATCACATGTTATTTTCCAATGGTGAAGGGCCTGATTTTATTCAATAAGCATTTGTTAATAATTACAGTCTTATGCATATTTGTTACAAGGGTTTTATTTTTCTTTCTTTTTTAGTGGATGAGAGGGGAGAGGGGAAAAACAAATTTTTTGTTCATTGAAAAAATTGAATTGAATTGAAAATAATGATAGTCCTGTTTAATTATAAAAATTGGTCATTTTATCCACCTGCAAAAAAGTCCACAGAACATTAAATATAAAAAGAAAATAGCAGGATAGCAAACAGCCTTCAGAGCCATTTCTATCTCAACTTCATCAAAAAAGATGAGAAAGACAATAGTGATAATACCAATAAAAGTAATAATAGCAATAATTGTAGTTAAATAAATCCTCACTATGGGCAAAGTACTGTGCTAAGTGCTGGAAATACAAAGAAAAAAACAGGACAGTCCCTACTGTCAAGGCTCATTCTCCTGGGAGGGACAATGGCCATGGAAAATTCAGCTGCAGGGCGGATGGAAAGGTCTCACGGTCCTGGGGTCCAGCCGCAAAGTGGATGATGATGCCATTTGTTGATGTTAAACCATTTGACGTGGAAGAGGACTTTGGTGGCAAGACTTCCTTCCCTAATGGGCAGCTATGTGGCTCAGTGGATAGAGCTCCAGCCTTGGAGTCAGGAGGACCTGAGTTCAAATGTGATCTCAGACTAGCTCTGTGACCCTGGGCAAGTCACTTAACCTCAATTGCCTTGGGGGGGGGAAGACTTCCTTTTCTGGGTCTTCAGAAATGTATAACAGCACCTTAAGGATTGCAAAGCACTTCACATACATTTCTTTATCCCAACAACCTGTGAACTAGGTGCTATAGTTCTTATACCCATTTCACAGACAAAGAAACTGAGGATCAGAGATGGTAAGTAATTTCAGTGCCTACTTGCTATATGCCCAGGTCCATTCTAGATGCCATGGGAAATTTCAAGAAGTGGAAGGCCTATTCCTGCCCTGTTTCCACAAAGGGAAAACAGTGAAATGATCTGTTGGGCTGGAAAGCAGCAGCTGTTGCCAATAACCCCAATGAGGGCTCCAGCCTCTCTGTCCCTCTGAGGCTGCCTGTGGCCAATCTAGATAAAATAGACCAGACCAGGTCTCCACGTCACATTTCTAAATTGGTCCTAATACTTCAAATCTGATAAAGCAATTGGCAAAGTCTCAAATGTTGTCTTGGCCCACAAGATAAATAGTTCTGGCTTAAGATGATGGGTCAGTGCAATAGATTCGGAACTAGCTGAATGCAAAGATCCAAAGAGTAGACATTAATGTATCAACACCAACTTGGGGAGCGGGGATGGAGGAGGTCTCATAGCAGAGTTCCAGTGATTCACTGTTCTTGGCCCTGTGCTTTTTATCAATGCATTTTATCAGTGACTTAGAGTGTAATAATAATAATAATAACATTTATATAGCACCTACTTTGTGCCAGGTACTGTACTAAGGCTTTAAAAATATCATCTTACGTGATCCTCACAACAACCCTGAGAGGTAGGTGCTATTATTATCCCCGTTTTACAGTTAAGGAAACCGAGGCAGACAGAAGTTAAGTGACTTGCCCAGGGTCATAGAGCTAGTAAGTGTCTGAGGTCAGATTTGAACTCAGGTCTTCCTGACTCCTTTTCTACCACTTTATCCACTGCTTCACCTAGCTGCCTTAAGAAAATTATAAAGTCTTAAACTTAGATTTTTTTAACCCACTTCTTAAGTAAAATAATAACAATAACTGGCATTTAGGTTGTACTTTTTAAACATTTTCAATCACAATCTCATTGGGGCTTCCTAGAAAATTATGGAATAGGTACTACATACAAAGGTCAGTCAATTACCCCATCTTACTTAAAGTAATTATTATGATACTATGATTTTGATTCCTTATTCAGGTGAGAATATAATTCAATGAACCAAAGACTTTAGACAAAGTGCAAAATGTCTTTGAAAGGCATTGGATGAACTGAATTGAAATTGCACAGGATACACGTTTGGATTGGTCGAATCCCCTGGATCGCCCCTGGAAGTTATCTATAAAATAATGAACCAGTTCACAACCAAGGATTTTGAGCAGGAGAAAGCCTTGTAGTCAAGCCACTGAAAAGAAATCATTTAGGGGAGGGGGTAAGGGGAGGGATGTGGGGTAGTGCCCGAGTCTTGACCTTCATTGTAATTTCTATTCCTTGCCCTTCATTATAAACGTGTCTCATGAACTTCAGAGGACCAGAGGTTTTGGACTTTTTTTTTTAATCAGTGTCCTAGGAACATTTTTTGGGACAATAATAGCTGAAATCAGTTGAGAGGAAGATTCAACACTCTACAAGAAGCCCAAAAGAGAAGCCATTTCATACCCGAGGATTCTAGGGAAAAAAAATACTTCTAGCAACCAGAAACTGTGAATTAACGTTCCCCTTAGCCACGTGTGCTTTCTAAGCTTGAGTAAACTTTCCCCTGGATTCTGCATGTTCTTGAGGGAAAGTAGTTACAGACCTTTTTTTTTTTCGGGATGGGGGGAGTGTTTTATACCAAATGTTCTTACTAAATCAGCTTGGTAAATACCCTTTCTAAAAGCAAATCATCTGCATGACTAATTTCTCAACTGACAAGCATGAGGGGAAGCACACCAGTGGGGGCTCATAAACTAGAAAGAATATCTCCAGGATATTCAGGACTATCCCCAAAACCTCCAAGGGAAATAGTAGCACATACTCTATAGACCTGACTTGCCAGTATGAGTGTGAGTTGAGATACTTGTCCTAGAGCATGAATTACGTGCAAATATTGTTATCCTCTTTTTATATATGAGGAATCTGTAGGCTCAAAGAGGGAAGAATTAAATAACCTAGCCATGGTCACACCACTAATAAATATCAGAGGCAGGATTCAAACTCAGGTCTGATTCCAAGTCTAGCACTCTATCTACTATGACACCAGATAGCAATTCATCCGAAAATAATCTGACATTGTTAGCAGACCGAAACATCACTATGAGTTAGCATTGTGATATGGTAGCCAAGAAAGTTAATATGATCTTAGGATGAATTGAGGCCTGGAGTCAGGAAGACTTGTGTTCAAATCCAGCTTCAGATGCTTACCAGCTATGTGATCTTGGATAAGTCACTTCAGCACTGTCTGCCTCAGTTTCCTCAGCTGCAAAACGGGGGTAATAATAATTGTTGAAGGGTTGTTGTGAGGATCAGATGTGATATCTGTCAAGAGCTTAGTGCAGTACGTGGCACACAGTGGGCACTGTATAAACACTAGCCATCATCATCCTCAAAATTATCACTACTATCATTATTATTCAGAATCCAGGAGGCCCTCCTCAAGCTGAAAATGTAACAATCCAGCCACTGCAGCTTGACTCCAGGACACTTCTGCAAAGTACATCTCATGTTGTTCTTTGAGTATTTCATGTGTAAGTCTTGTCTCCTCATTAGACTGTAATCTCCTTTAGGGCAGAGACTATTTAAAATTATAGATCCAGAATCAATCGACTTCTCTTAGTGATAATTAGAGCGCACAATCAATGCTTTTCAGTTGATTGGTTGACAAGATTGATCAATGGCCATGGATTTGGTTTAAGTTTGGGGGCCCCAAGCAACCACAGTCCGAAATGGTCCCTCTCCCCACTGGGCACTGCCAGCTAATTCAATCTCTAGTCCAAAGCATATAGTTCCTTTAACATATCTCTCCCTTTCTATCCCCACCCTCCTTTCCCATTCAGCTTTAGGGCTTTGCAATTTCAAGTTAAGGACAGTGGAAGTGCAATGTTCAAAAGGCTATTTTATCTTCACTTGGCAAATGTGATCCCCAAAGACCCCAAATTAGCTCCCACTGTTGTCTGCTCTTTTGACTGCTCTTGGCCTGCTGGCACTCAGAAAGCAGGACTGGATCAGATGCCTCATGAATTTCTCTCTCAGGACAGTGGTGCTGGACTCGGGATATGGAAGGAAAGGCCATGTGTCTTCATGTTCCAAACAGCACCTGTTGTCTTAGAAATGGTTCTAAGAAGCGTGAAATGACAGCAGCCTCCATAAGTCACCACTGATCACAGACAGGTGACAGACAGGCCCATGCTTCAGAAGCTAAGCACTGAATAGAACAATTTATCCATTGAATTGTGTTGGCAAGGATAGCTCCATGCCTTATTCAGCCCCTAATGTGTATTTCTTAGGGCCTGGAAGATTCAAATAGGGTGTCCAGCAATGGCTGGTTAAGACCTCAGGGACCCCCTAGACCCTCAAAACTTTAGAGACCCTTCTTTGGAGTTTATAAGTTTTTAGGAAAAATATAATGATTTTTAAGAAATTTTTGGACAGAAAGAAATGTTTGTAGTTATTTTATTTAGATATTTTTAAGAGCAGCCAAGGGCAACAGTTATTTAGCATATAAACTCATTTGTAAAATATTATGGAGGAGAATGATGGTGAATTAGAAGTATAGCCTCATTAAACAGAAAGAATGGGTGGAGATTCATCGATTGCTTGGCACAAGACCCAGCTGAGCCAGATCATCCCAAGAACATATAAGAATGCCAATAGAAAGAGGACAATGAGAGACCAAAAAATGACAAAGATCTGGCAAGATTTCTACAAAAAGCTCCTTTTTCTGGCAGTGACAGTAGACACAGCACATTGAGATTCTAACATCATAGCTTGTGATGCCTTTCATGAGAAAAAAGCAGGGCCACAAGAGACCACATGTGAAGAGCAGTCAGACCAAGTCAAGGATGTGGGGATGAGGTCTCCACTCTCTAGAGGTGATGCCATTCCAAGAACAGTGAGTGATTCATCTCAAGATACTTGAAAGAAGGAAAGATAATAAATTATTGGGGGGGAGGGCAGGAAATAACAGATGTTAAAAAAGACAGTCAAGAAAATGTTAGCAGCTACCAACCCATATGCCTCCTTTTTCATCTCTATAACATCTTTATGAGAACAATTTGCACATATATGAAGAGCATCCTTGCTAAAAATATGAAGAGCTAGCAAGAGCTTTGCAAATGATATTCTACAGCAAACCTCATCTTACAGTCATGCGATTGATTGAAAGGTACGAGAAAATCCAAGATACCATTGTGTTTATTATTTGTTGACTATAAAAAAATAGCATTTTATTTAGTAGAGCAAAATGGGATCTTAACGGCTCTCCTCCATCATGGTGTCCCCAAAACATACGTTAAGCTTATACACATGCTTTCTTCCCAAGATAGAGCTAAAGGTAAAGAAGGAAGTTGTTCCTTCCCTCTGCACCCCATCGCCACCCCACCAAGACAGAAACTTAATCAAAGGTCCCAAGACAATCACGAATTAATGAAACAAGGAGGGGGTAGGAAGGGAAGAAAATAAGTATTTATATAGCACCTACTATGTCCCAGGCCCTGGGCTAAGGGCTTTACAAATGTTTCATTTGTTTCTTACAACAATCTTGGGAGGTAGATGTTATTATTACCCCTGTTTTATAGTTCAGGAACCTGAGGTAAATGGGTTCAATGACTTTCCCAGGGTCACACAGCTAGTAATCATGTAAGATGGGATTTAACTTAAGTCTTTCAAACACTCTATCCACTGTGCCACCCAAATACTTGCTGTATTCTAGGTCCTGTGCTATGTGCTAGGGACACAAGAAAAAATGAAAATATCTTTACCCTCAAGGAGTTTACATTCTATTGAGGGGGACGTGTATGTGTAAACATAGACACAGACATAGACATATGTATATACATACACATATACATATACATTTTTTTAAACCAGATCTGTAATTTCACTGTGAATGTTCAACGAGAAAACTCTATCAGTTCAGATCAGAACCTGTTCTACGAGTCATACTTTAGGTAATTTAGAAGTCAGGATCATACAGCCAATGTGCATCAGAGATAGGACGTGTGCCCAAGTCTTCCTACCTATTCACTCCACTGAGCTGCTTCTATATAAGATAAATGCAAGGTAACATTTTTGGTGGGGGAGGGGAGAAGAGGAGCAGGAGAGGCGCTAGTAACTGCAGGAGCTCATGGAGCTCCATTGGAGCTGAGCTTTGAAGCTGCCTAAGAGGCAGAAACGAGAAGGGAATGCATTCCAGGCAGAAGGCACAGCCTGCGTAAAGTCACAGGGACAGAAGACGGGATATTGTGTATGAAGAACAGCCGTGGTTCCCACAGCCATGGGAACTGTTCCCTGTTTCCGGTGGTGGTGTATGGGTGTTCAGGGAGGACTAGTACCTCTGGAATGAGGGCTTACCAAGCCCTTTTCAGGACTGCTCATTCACCTTTGGTGTCCACCTGTCACCCACCTCTGACCGGTGGTTCCCAGGAGCTTGCCCAGTGACCACACCCAGGTAAACTCTCTGAGCAGATGGGCTCACCCAGGTTGAGGGTAACCCATGGGCCTCACACCCATTGGTGAGTGACAGGAATGTCTATCCAGAGCATGCAAAGACTTCCACTGATAGAATGGGTAGGTGAGAACAATTTGTTCCAACAATCATGAAGGTGGCTGAAGCAGGTGCTGTGGAGGGCTTAGAGCCTGGTTAAACATGCAAGATGCCAAGGTCACCCACTGCATCCCAGACCATCGCCGGTCACTTGTCATTCTGACTTTTGCCCTGTCACTGGACTTCAGTGACTCAGAAGGAGAGAGTGAGGCTGATGACTTTATGCAGCTCTCGCTTACTTAAATCCAATTCACGCACAAGTCAAGACATCAACCCATGATGTCATTGGACCTCTCCTAAATCAAAGGACAAGCAACAACCCTCTGGTGACCCAAGACGTTCCAGATTTACAAACAGCCCAGGAGTCCTCAGAAAAGTGCCCTAAGAAGGAACAAATTTGGTCATGATTCCATCATCAACTTTCCTCTGACCATTAAGTCAACTATGAAGAAGACTGAGGACAGTAGGTATCTGTTCTTAATTGTGAATGTCAAAGGAAATAAGGTCCTGGTCAGGCAGGCTATAAAGAATCTGTTTGACATGGAAATGGCCAAGGTCAGTTCACTGATTTGGTCTAATGAAGAAAAGCTTTTTTCTTCACCAAAGGGAATGTGACGATGCCCCAGACTATGATGCATTGGGTTTTGCCAAAAATATTGCCATGTTCCAGCTAGCCTGTTCCATATATAATAAACGACTTTTCACAATTTAAAAAAATCATACACGATCCTATGATAGACATAACACCAAAGACTGGGCGTACATGAACCAGATTCAGTCCTAGAGCCTGACCCCAAAGGGTCAATTTTTTTTTCTTTTGCTCATTGTCCACACCTGGGATTCTCCTGGAAACTCTCCAAAATAAAATTAATGGACTGCTTTAACCCTCTGAGAAGGAAAGTAACCTAAGTCCTTACCATCTGCCATTTCTGTTCTAGTTGCTATTAGAAATACCAAAGAAGTGATAGGCATAGGCCTGCCCTATCTCCACAATAAATGAGGCAGCCAAATTGGTTTTTGGAGTCTCATGAATATTTTCTCCAAGAAAAAAGATTGGTGAGCATCAAATTATTCATAGCAGTGTGTGGAACTGAATAGAAATGCAAATCATAAAATTCTGAGTTTTCACTTCATATCCAGCAAATTGGTGAATATGACAAAAGTTGGGAATGGTCAGTGTTGGAGAGGTTGTGGAAAGACGGGCACACTAATGAACTGTTGTTGGAGCCGTTAATGGATCTAACAATTATGGGAAACATTTGTAATTATGTGAAGAAAGCTGTTACAACATGCATATTTTTTGACTGAATGTGTCCACTGCTAGATACATATCTGCCCCAAGGAGGCCAATGATTAAAAAATAAATAAAGGCACCATGTACACCAAAATGTTTACAGTAGCATTTTTGTAGTGCCCAAGAACTATAAACAAAACAGATGTTCATTGATTGGAGACTGGCTAACAGAGTTGTGGAACATGAATGTAATGGGATACTACTGAGCTTTAAGAAAAAGTGAATGGGATGAGGAAAGAAAAGCACACAAAGGAAGACATATGAATTGATGTGAAGTAGGGTAAGTAGAATCAAAGGGAAAAAAGACACAATGATTCTGATGTAAGTGGAAAGAACAACCATGAGACTATCAAAACTGAATGCTACAAAATGATAATGCCCCCAAATAATTTATGAAATATGATATAAATTTGAATAAGAAGGACTCAGGACCTGCACCGAGGGCAGAAGCATTGAAATTTCACTGGAACAAAAATGAGTCGGTGCATGGAAGTAACAAATAATAAGTAACCGGTGTTTGTAAATTGTGAGAGAAAAATTATCTTCAGAAAATTAAAAAATTATGCCAAGTATAGATTGAATGGGATGATAATAAATATAAGATTAAAGAAAAGCGTAGTAGACCAGAAAGATCTTGTTTTTTTAGTCTTCTTGGAAAAGGTTGTCTCCATTGTAGACAGTCCCCTCCTTCCTCCGGGTATACCTATCCTACCACTCCTCTAGAACATGCACGTGTCTAGAATTGTCCTTGCTGGAAACTTTCAGCTTCCTAATTGGATGGGACTGAGAGAGGCTCGACCACTCCCTCTAAAGCACATAGCTCTCTTCCATCAGGATCTACCATGGAATACAGGGGATCTTCACCTTTTATTTCTTTTTTAATGTTATGGATCCCTCTGGCAGTCTGGTGATGCTGATGGACCCCTAATCAGAATACTCTGTTGATTATATTCATAATTGAAGGAAATTCTAAGTTTAAATGAGAGGGTGGTAAAAACAATAGTGTCATTTTCCCCTCTATCCAAGCTCTTAAACTCCCGGAAATCTAACCATGGATCCCTTTGTGGGAAGGTGGGAGGAGAGAGATCTGTAAACCTCAGGTGAAAAATCCTTGCTGCAGTTAGAGTGATCCAGGCACATCAGCACCAGACTGGGGAGAAGGGATGAAAGTCTGGCATAACGTGATCATTCGGTCCGGAGGATGCCTCTTTCATGACTATCAGTCCTCTTCCTTCTCCTACCACGACCCTGAAGTCATCTCACCCAAAGTCTAGTTCCCTTCTCCATCCTCCCCACCCTCAAAATTGTGGCTATGTTCTGCCCCACCCTGCCCGTCTTGAAGGCTTGTTTCTACAGTGGCCGTGATGTCCATTTGTCCTTAGCCTACTTCTTTCCTCTCAGTCTTCCTCACATCATCACCCCTGGGGTCCCACAAGCTAAGTGGCTCCCCTTGGATGAGGTGACATGTCCTCCTGATACCCCTAATAAAGTCCTATTTTCTTAGTATCATTGCTCAGTTTACTTCCAGCACTTAGCACAGTGCCTGGCACGTAGTAGGCACTTAATAAATGTTTATTGATTGATTCTGTAGAAATCTCCAAGTCCCATAAGGCAACTGAAATGGATTAAACCACAACCACAACGAAAAAAGAATGTTGAGAAAATCTTATAATCACTTAATCTAATTTTTTAAAAAACCTTGATAAAACAATGTGTTTTCTGCTTGGCCTGAAGTCAGGAAGAGCTGAATTCAAATCCAGCCTCAGATATTTACTAGCTGTATGACTTTGGGTAAATTATTTAATCTCTGTTTGCCTCACTTCACTTAACTATAAAATAGGGATAATAAGACCTACCTCCAAGGGTGGTTGTGAGGATCAAATAAGATGATAATTGTAAAGCATTTAGTACAGTGCCTGGCACACAGTGTTCTATAAATGCTATCTATTAGCCATTAAATTGTATTGTGGTATTGTAGGAGGTGTTGATTTGGTGTCAAAGGACCTGAGTTCAAATTCTACCTTTCCCTTGCCTACCTGTGTGATTTGGAGCTAGTTTTTTTTTAACCTTTTTGGGCTTCATTTTCCTCACATTGTAATGATAATAGCTAACATTCACTTAGCATTTCAAGGATGCAAAGCACATTGTCAAATTGACAAAGTAAATTGCCTCATTTGAGCCTCCTAAAAATTCAGTGCGCAGATGCTGCTTTCTGGGTAAACTGAGGCTTAGAAACATTATATGACTTTCTCAGAATCACCGAGAGTTTAACCAGGGTCTTCCTGACAATCCAGCCCTTGCCCCACTCGCCATAGTGACTCCCAGTTGGAAAATGAGGAATTGTACTAGATGACCTCGATGGTCTGTTCCATCTATAAAATCTGTGACTAATGTAACAAGAGGCAGCTCCCCACTGGAGAGCCCAGCTTACAGGCCTGGAGGTAAAGTGATGTTTGGTTCAGGCACTCGTGGTAATAATGGCTGGAAAGCAAGGGAGGCCAGGGCTACCCAGGGAGCTTATTAACTGCAGTCCCTCCTTAGCCCATGGGCATTATTTCACATCAGGACCCAAAGGCTGCGATTTGATGGCTGTGGTGGGTGGAGAGGGCTGGGGCACAGCCAGCATGTAAACAAACAGTTGGAAACCTACCCTTGGAAACTGGGCATCCTCCTTCAGTCCCCTGGTGAGACAGCCCTCCTTCTCCCAGACTCAAGAGCCTATGTGGAAATCAGCCACTTCTGTTCCCATTGCCCAAATTGACCCCCAAGAAAAGCTCTGGGGACCCAAGAAGAAGGACAAAGAGCTCAAAAGAAAAAAAAATCTATAGTCTCTTACCTCTTTACTCACCAAAAAGCTATTATTTGAGAGAGAAGGAATGAGATTGGACCTGTGCTTTCATTAATACAGTGTGTCCCAAAAGTCTTAGTGCAATTTTAAGCTATGAATGCTTGGACCAGGAACACTTGAGTTCAAATGGCCTCAGACACTTATTAGCTGTGTGACCCTAGGAAAAAAATCACTTAACCTCTGCTTGCCTCAGTTTCCTCAACTGTAAAATGGGGATAATAATAGCACCTACCTCAGATGATTGTTGTGAGGATGGAATGAGATAATATTTTAAAGCATTTAACACAGTGTCTGGTACATAGTAAGGGTTTAATAAATTCTTGTTTCCTTCCTTTTCCTTCCCTTTTCCTATAGGAAACTCACTGATGAAACACTCCTTTTTTCACAAATGAAGATTGTTACTAGTGCTACAACTTACAGTCTCAGAGTAGGGTTTCCTCACCTGGGGGCTACAGACCCCAAAGGGTTTGTGGATAGATTTTCTCAAATGAGGGGGGAAATGCATCTTTATTTCCCTATAATTAGTTTCCTTTGTAATCCTATGTATTTTATTTTGTGTTTCTACAAACTTTATTCTGAGAAGGGGTATATGGATTTTACCTGCCTGCCAAAGGGGTCCAAGACACATTTAAAAAAGGGTAAGGACCTTGTTTCCTAGAGCACTGAGAGGCTGTGAAGTCAAGGGCAACATAGATATCAGAGGCAAGGATTGACGTCAGGTCTCCCTGTCTCTAAGGAGAGAGACAGAGAGAGAGAAACAGAAACAGAGACAGAGAACAGCTCAGATCTCAAGTTTCCTTTCCCAAGGATCAGAGATTTACTCTGTTTGAGAATCTGACTAATACAGAGGAAAGAGTGGCCAACCAGAACTTAGCTGGACCCGGGTTCCAGGCTTGGCTCTGATACTTACTGGTTGAATCCCCACGGGCCAATCACTAAAGCCCCTTGAGCTCAGAATTCTCTGAACTTCGAAGCAGCAGAAATCCACCCACCCACCCACCAGCTCCAGAAATGGCAGGGGAGGCTGTGTACAGAATCCTCAGAGAGTCGGTGTTTGGAAAAAGCAGAGCAGGAAATACACAAAAGTTCTTTCCCCTGGCCAGGGAAGCAAACATAAAGCGTGTTCTTTATACCAAAGGGCTTCGAGTGAGATCAGAACCCAAACCCACCAGCTCTGCTCCCAGACGAACTTTTATTTCATGAGCTCAGAGGACGATTATGGCTTCAGAGCTGGAAGGGACCTCACTGGTCATTTCGTCCAACCCCCTCATTTTACAGATGAGGACAAGGAGGGACAGAGGGGTTAAGAGACTTGCCCAAGGGCACACCGGGAGTAACAGACCAAACCTTCAACTCTGGGTGTTCTGACTCCAAATCCACCATGGTCTGCCACGTCTCTTGGTGGTTGCTGTTCAGTCATGTCAGTCGTGTCTGACTCTTTGTGGCCCCATTCGGGTTTTTTTGGCAAAGATACTGGAGTGGATTGCCATTTCCTTCTCCAGCTCTTTTACAGCTAAGGAAACTGAGGCAAACATGGTTAAGTGACTTACCCAGGGTCACACAGCCAGTAAGTGTTCAAGGTCATATTTG
Organism: Phascolarctos cinereus; assembly: GCF_003287225.1. NCBI lineage: Eukaryota > Metazoa > Chordata > Mammalia > Diprotodontia > Phascolarctidae > Phascolarctos > Phascolarctos cinereus. The sequence goes on along the minus strand of NW_027555736.1, from coordinate 44,921,411 downwards.
AACTCAGGGCCTCCTAACTCTAGGCCTGGCTCTCTATCCACTGTACCACCTAGCTGATCCATAGTACCACTTGAACTTCCCACCAGATCTACCTTTGGACTCTGGCAGCCCAGATCAGGAGCTTTCACTAAGCTGCTATCAAAGGTATTTGTCTAGTATTTCACTTTAGAAATGGAAAGATCCTCCATTCTGCCTTCACTTACCAACCCAAAATGGGAGCCATGTGGGAAGTAGGCTGGGTTTGGAGTCAGAGATCCTGAGTTCAAATTCTTCATTTGTTATACTTCCTACACCTTGAACAGGTCTCTTAACCACTGTGGGTTTCACTGTCCTCATCTGCGAAGATGAGAGGGTTGGACTCAGCGAGTGTAAGGTCCCTTCCAGGGCTAAATCTCTGATCCTAAGATCCTTTTTAATGAAAACTATTAAATAAATATCCTAAAAGCCCTAAGCTAGAAGAATCTTTGACTCCAAAGCCTGAAGGGAATGTGAGAAAGGGTCAAGGAGGAGAGGCCCGTCTGTCTGTTTGCCTTGGGGAGAATCAAAGTTCCCAGCACAAACAGGCCACTGTAGGCCAGCTCCTGCCGTATAAACACGGCCCACAGGAGGGCATTCTGTGCAGTGGGGAGATAGGGGGGCCTCAAATCCTGGCTGCTGAACAATTCCCTTTTCTTCTCTCCTCACTGGCCAGGCCAAGCTTTTAATAAACACAGAATCCAAAAAAATAAATGTGTCTGCAATTTGGCAGCAGAGAAACATACGATGTTACCCCACCAGGGCACAGATGGACCTTGTGTAGAATAGAGATTTGGGTGTTGGGCTTGTGTGTGTACGTGCATATGTGTGTGTGTGTGTGCACATGTGTGTGTGTGCATGTATGCCCTCAAACACACCCCTGAGCTTACATGTATAAGAAAGAAAACACTTCCAATTACTAGGGTTTCCACCCAGTGACTTTGTCCGGCCCCCAGCTTCCTTCCTTCCCTCCTTTCCCTCAGCCTGAAGCCTGCTCCTTGCCTTCATGGCTGATCCCCACAGAGGAGGAGCTCTGAATTCAGAGGTTATAGGATTGGGGTTTCAGCACTAAAAGGGACCCTTGAGGTCATATAGTCCAATACACTGATTCTAAAGAAACTGAGGCCCAGAAAGGTAGTGACTTGTTCAAAGCCACACAGGTTGTAAGAGACAGAAGCGAAACTTGAACCCAGATCCTCTGACCCCAATATTGCCTTCTTTCCACTGCAGCACTGAATGACTGACTGGCGTCTGGTTCAGGTTGATTGGAGTTGCCTTAGAGGACATAGGTCAGAGCTGGAAGAAAGCTTAGAGGTCATCTAGTCCAACCCCCTCATGTTACAGATGAGGAAACTGAGGCTCAGTTAGATTAAATGCCTTGCCCCAGATCCCTTAGGGAGGGGCTGAATCAGGATTTGAACCCAGATCCTTTTCACTCCCAAGCTGCAGCTTTTTCATATGTAAGATGGAGATAATAATAGCAGCTGCCTCGCAGGGTTATTGAGATAATACATATGTCACTTTGCAACTCTGAGTGCTCTATGCAAATGCTGACTCTTCTTATTGTCCCATTAGTATAGGGCTTTAGAAATATGGGGAAGCCATGACTCTGAAGTGGGCCCGGCAGTTTCTGCCCAACCCAGTGGAATACATTTGGCAGATGGCTCTGGGAAGGAAGTTTGCATGTGGTTCTGGATCTCTGAGGGACGAGCATCTTTCTTAGGGTCAGGCTATGTTTCAGTATGCAAGGAATCACCTGCCATTTGCACAGGAAAATGAGAGCCAGCAGATCTGCGAGGATGTGTGCGTCTTGGGTAGGGGCTGTGGGTGTATCTTATGAGCTGTTTATTAGGTTGTATTTTTTCTTTTCACCAAGTTTGTTTACTTAAGTATGGAGCTATTTCAATGTAGCTCTGTTTCTGGGTAGGTATACACCCACACATCCACACCCACACCCACCCACCCACACATACGTACATACACACACACACACACACACAGAGCCTACCTTGTCTATATATACATACATATACATATATACATATATATGGGGGGGGAAGAAAGAGAGAGAGAGAGAGGAAGGGGGGGAGAGAGAAGAGGGGAAATGGAAGGTTCATGGGGAAACATTGATTAGCGCACTGTAATTCTGGTAGGAGGAAGTAGCCGAGCTGCCAGAAGCTATAGAATCGAAGTGTATGACAGTGTCTGAACTTTCAGGGTTATGCTCAGCCCTCTTCCTCTCCCTCTCCTCTCCTCTCCCTCTCCTTCTCCACTCTTTCTTGTGCATCCCCTTCTGACCTCTTTCTTCTGCAAGGCTTCTTTAAGGAGTCATATACATTCTCATAAAAAGCAAAAATTCTGCTGAGGAAGCTCCATGGATCGTTCTGGAAAGCAAATGTTTCCATCAAGGATCCCCAACACCATTGCCAGGGAGGCCGAGAGGTTCACTGTGTGTGCGTGTGCATAATATTATCTCAGCCCCCAGCCCAGGCGGATGGCAGCCTTGTTAAAGAGACAGTCTATTGATTGGAGTAAAGTGGCTTTTTATGGGGCTTCAGGCCTTGAGACAGGAAAGAGTCAGAGAAAGCTGAGGGAGACAAGACCCCTCCTTTGGAAGGTCAGTAGAAGCCCTGCAATCAAGAGAGGGGGGAAGGGCTGCCAGTGAGAATTCTGGGGTCTCTGAGGAAAGCACAATTTGGAGTTGAGGAAACCAGGAAGGAAACTGGAGGTGTGGGGGGCATTCTCCCATCTCCCCACTCTCAATTTGGGGAGACAGAAGAAAGCTGACAGGTACTATGGTAAAAAGTGCCCAAGGGCAGAGAGGATTCTCACCTGAGGATTTAACCTATTAAGACACTGTTCCATCCTTGGAGAACTGGGAGTCCTGGGCAGGTGAGGATCTGCTTAGGAAAGTCTCCTTAAAAATAATGACTCATATACATACAGCACTCCATAGTTATGAAGTCTTTTTTTTGGCCCAGGTCTGGGATTTCACCGATGCAGATAGGGAACTAATCCATAACTTGTGGTCTTAGGCTTTGAAAGGTCGATGACTTTCCCAGGGTCATACAAACAGGATAATAATAGCTGACAGCTGACATTTATATAGGAATAATAGCCAACATTTATGTAGCACTCACTATATGCCAGGTACTGTGCTAAGTATTTTACAATTATTATCTCATTTAACCCTCACAACAACCCTTCAAGGTAGGTGCTATTATAAGGCCCCCATTTTACAGAAACTGAGGCAGAGGTTAAATGACTTGCCTAGGGTCACACAGCTAGTAAATGTCTGAGACTAGATTTGAACTCTGCTTTTCCTGAGGCTAAAGCCAGCTCTTCATCATCTCCTTTTGCACATGTGAGCTCATCTGAGCTCTAGGACAATTCTGTAAGGGAAGTATTAGCTAATCCTAACAGCGTATTTGCATAGTGCTTTACATTCAGGGGGTCACAAAAGTCTTTAAAGCTGACAACTGCACTAAGACTTTGGGGACACCTTGTAGATTCTTACCTCCTTTGATTCTCACAACCACACTGTCAGGTGGGTGCTATTATCATCCCCATTCTACAGGTGAGAAAACTGAGGCAAAGAGTCCACCTGGCAAGTAGGAGTGCTCTGTCCCTTGTCAGAAGAGGAAACTAAATCTCAGAGATTTGCTCAAGGGAATGCAGGTAAGATGGCTAAGATGGCCTCCTCAGGACTCAAAGCCTGGTCTTCTGATTCACTGTCCAATGTGTGCATGTGTGTGAGTGTGTGTGTGTGTGTGTGTGTGTGTGTGTGTGCGCACACGCACACACAGAACAAAGTTTGGATTCAGTAGAAGGGCTGCACTTGAGGATCTAGAGGGCCACATGCATCCTTGAAGCTGCAGGTTCCTGCCCCTGATCTAATACAACCCCCTTCCCATTTCACAAATGAAGAAACCAAGTCTCAGAAGGTCTAGTTTATAGGAGAGTTGAGATTCAAAGATTCAAAGCCAGGTCTAGGACTATACCAACCATATTCCTTTGCCCTCCTCCCGGTCCAGGACGCCGACAGATTTTCTTGAGAAAGAGGAGAAAGCGACAGGGCTCCTCTAGAATATAAGACACAAACTTAACCAATTTTAAAGACAAATTATCTTATTTTCAATTCATGGAAATGAAGAAGTGGAGGCAGCTAGGTGGCTCAGTGGATAGAGCACCGGCCCTGGATTCAGGAGGACCTGAGTTCAAATCTGGCCTCAGACACATAACGCTTACTAGCTGTGTGACCCTGGGCAAGTCACTTAACCCCCATTGCCCCCCCCAAAAAAAAGAAGGAAAAAAAAGGAAATGAAGAAGGAAGACCAGTTAGGAAGCAAAGTTGGCATGGGAAGAATGGGCATTCCCCCTGCTGCTATGGTGTAGGCTATAAGAATACAGCAGCAGGCAGATCAGTCTCCATTATGGACAGAATCCAACGGCCTCCTTCCTCCAATCAGAGCTTGGGATCTTAATAGACATCTTCTTTCAGAAGATCTTTAATTAAAACTGTAATTCCATCCAGGATACCCCTCTGGTTTTGATGAGACAGTATAGTATAAGGAACAGAGTGCTGGACCCACCATCAGGAAGACTTCAGTTCTACCCAAGGGTATGCTGGTAAATATTTTACAACCATCTCCCTGGAAAGGCTTTTAAGTTTATCTGCATTATATAAGCCTCCCTCAGACTCATACTAGCTACATCACTCTGGGTGGGTCACTAAACCTCTCTCAGACTCAGTCTTCTCATCTGTAAAATGAGGATATAAAAAACCCAACATTGGAGGACTGTTGTAAGGTCTGAGTAAGATAATACATGCAAAGCGTTACATAAGTGCAAGCTGTTATCATTATTACTATCATAGAGACAAGAAGAGAAATGTAGTCTGTGACTCTCGCTGGTAGGCTGGCTTCCCTCTTCCTAACAGGGAGGTTTCAACCAAGCTTAGATTTGAACTAATTCAACCAACCAGCATTTATCAAGTGCTTATTATGTGCCAATGACTGCACAAAGCTCTGAGGGTACAATGACCAAAATGAAAGTCTCTGTCCATAGCGAGCTTACATTCTACTACGGGAGATCACATCTACATCTCTAAGTATACACAAAGCCAACACAAGGTAAATGTTTTGAGGGGAAGGGTACTAGCTGCTCAGGGAATCAGGAAGGGCTTTATGTACAAGATGATATTCAAATGTAATTTTGAAGGAAATGTGGGATTCTAAGAAGAGCTAAGGAGGGAGTGCATGGCAGGCATGGGGGGCGGTGTTGCTAGTGCAAAGGTGTGGAAGTGAGAGATGGAAAGAGTGGGTCTCTGCAAAATGCCTATGACTATCTCCTTCTGAAACCAAGATTCCTTCCAGTGTTGGGTTGGAGCTAATTCATGTGGCCTTGGTAGAGCTGAATGTTAAATTGTCATTGCGAACATTTACCCCTCAAAAATCAGCAAATGCTACAAATCAAGGTGGGATTTATAGTTTTGTTGTTTGTGTCCAGGGTTATGTCTTCAGAAGAAAATGTTAAGAATGTAGATGAAACATTGAAAGTATTTCTGAAGAGCTGGTTGTAAAACATTTACCAGCACACTCCTTCCTTAGACATTTCCAGTCTGCCTTTCTGCATTCAAGAAGTCAAAAACCCAAGATGAAGAATAACACAGGATGCTACAAGGCAGAATTAAAGAACACTAACAGATCCTAAGGGGGGCCTCAGGCCTAGAAGAGCCTTGGATTTAATGGGCAGGGCTTGAAATGTATTAATAAATGAGGGGAGGGGAGAATACATCTGCACTCAGAGCCTTCCTGAGCAAGTCTGTCTGTTCCGAGGGCTCTGACTCAGGGGCTGGACTTTATAAGCAACACTTTAACCAACAGACTTCTTTTAAAAAAAGACAAAACACAAGACTTCCTCTGAATTTTCCTATTAAAAACCCAGTCAACCGACTGCGGGCCCTGCTTTATGGGAATCTCCCATAAAGACTTTCATCGTCTTTTGGGATGAGATCCTGAGAAAGGGACAGCCTGGGCTAATGACGGATCAAGTCAACAGGGCAGTGGGGGAAAGAAGAGGCCATTTGCCATGGGAAAACATATCAGAGGATCAAAGCAGACGCCTGCAATTATTTAAATTAAATATTATGTTTCATTAAGTGTAAGATATATAATTAATAAAGTTTCCTCTCCTTATTTTTTTTATTGCCTGGCTGGGCTGTATGGAGCTTATTACTGGAATAAATCTCTCCCACAGCCTCCATGACTCTGATGGGTGGGTGAGTGTGTGTGTGTGTGTGTGTGTGTGTGTGTGTGTGTGTGTGTGTGTATGCAGATAAATGAGTGTGTGGGCTCCATGCGTGCTGTTTTCCTGATGGAGAGCAGAGTGGGTGTGGGGGTGTATGTCAGTGAGTCAGGATGTAGGTGTGAGTGCGACTATAGCACACAAAGCTTGGTTCTCAGTTACACTCTCAGTCTTCTTTGGAGAATCTGATAATTACTCATTAACTATCTTTACACCTACCCTTAATGAAATGCTAACACAAATCATGTCAGGATTATTTTTAGGGCCCAATTTCTTAAAGAGACAGCATCAATGCATCTGCTGATTTTTGAGGATTATGCAAACCAGGATTAAATTGGGGGTGAGAGGAAGAAGCAAAGGAAGAGAGAACCACAAAATCACTGAATTTTAGAGCCAGAAGGGACCTTGGCAACCAGATAGTACAACTCATACCCCACAAAGAATCCCCACCACACCATCTTTGACGAGTGTTTTTCTGCCCTCTGCTGAAAAACCTCCAACAAAAAGGAATCCACAACTTCCTATGGCAGCCCATTCTATTCTCTGATGACTCTAATTAATCAGACTTTTTTCCTAACTTCAAACCTAAATTTACCTCTGTTGCTTCCATCCATTGTTATTAGTTTGTAATCCTTCCTCTAAAGTCCTTAAAATTCTTGTAGACAAAAACTATCATGTTCCCCCTCCTAAGTTTCTCTTCTCCAGGTTAAAAATCATATTCTTTCAACCAGTCTTCATATGTGGTGAAACTGAAGTTCTTCACTATCCTGGTTCTTTTCTATGGATTGCCTTTTGAACCTGAGTGCTTGTAAGGGGAGCTGTCCAGATTATCAATAAACATCCTTCCTAAAAGTGGGTCCCAGAGCTGAACATTATGCTCCAGAAGTGTTGTGACTTAGGCAAAGTAAAATGGGAGGTTAAGAGTAGGTAATAGTGAAAAAACATCCACGGAAGAAAAACATTCCATGGAGACAATGGGACTTGTTCTGGTCTTTGAGGAGAGAGAAAGCCAGGGAGCTTGACTTCAAATCCTGGCAAAATCATAGAATGTATTTGTCAAAGGAGGATTGATGAACATCTCCAAAAGAAGCAATGCTCATAAAGAAACAGTATGGCCTCATTAAGAATGATTAGTCATATCTGATTAACTTCACTTAATTTTTAAATGGGGTCATGAGACTTGTAGATGCTGAAGGCAGAGTTATTCTAGTTATTCTAGATTTTAACAAAAGGATTTGTTAAATGATCCCAAGCTACTCTCGTGGAAAAGATGGTGAAATATGGGCTAGCAGATAGTACAGTTAAGTGGGATCAGAACTGATTGAATGTTTGGACTCAAAGAATCATTATTGATGGTTTGATGTCAGCTTGGAAAGAGGTCTCCAGTAGAGTGCCTTTGGGGATTTGTGTTGGCCCTGTGCTGTATAATATTTTAATCACTAACTTAATGATAGTAAAAATGATAGCTAACATTTGTAGCACTTACTATGTACCAGGCACTGTGCTATGTGCTTACAATTACTATCTCTCTTGATTCTTACAATAACTTGGGGAAGTAGGTGCTATTATTTATTATCCCCATTTACACATGAGGAAACAGAGACAAACAGAAGCTAAGCAACTTGCCCAGGATCACATAGTTAGTAAGTGTCTGAGGCTGAACTTGAATTCAGGACTTCCTGTCTCCTAGCCCATATTCTATCCACTGCACCAGCTATCTTAAATAAAGGTATAGGTGGCATGTATGCTTATGGGGAAGATGGGCCAATAATACATATTTGGGGGCTATATAGCTAACATACAAGATGATAAAATCAGGATACAGAAAGATCCTACGTTGGGCCAAGTCTAATAAGATGAAATGTAATAGGTATAAATAAAGTCTTGCACTTGGATTCATCAATACTTGATAGAGAAGTATGTCTGGGAAACATTTTGATTGAAAAACTGCTGGGATTTTTACTAGACTTTCAACTCAAGATGAGTCAACAGTGTGATATGGAAACCAAGAAAGCTAAAGTGATCTCAGGTTGAATTAGGAGAGATACAGTCTATGAACAGTGAAGAGAGAGTCCATTAATATGATATCTTGGTCAGACTATGCCTGGATTACTGTGCTCAGATTGGGGGCTGCATTCTAGGAACAGTGTCAATAAACAGGATTGCTTCTAGCCTATCCTTATTTGTCCTTTGTTCTCAGAGAGGACCATGACATCAGGAAGATGATGCTGTGACTTGCAAGTGACTTGGGTTTAAGCGAGGGAGGGCTGTGCGAGGTCACCAGCCTCACTTCCTCCTCTGGAGCCATCTGGGCCCAGTGGCCAGATACAGATCAGGACTTCTGGAGATGGTCCCAAGCCTCTAGACTATCAGGGTGGTCAAGGACCACAGCGTCATATCTACGAAGACTGAGTGAAGGAACAAGGGATAGGAAACCTGGAGAAGCTGTCTTCAAATATTTGTGCCAGAGGGAATGGACTTTTTCTGCTGGACCCCCAAAAGACAGAACTAGAATCAGTTGGGGAAATCACAAAAAGGCCGTTTTAAGTTTGAAATTAGGAAGTTTTATTCCAAAGGGGAATGGACTGCCTTAGAGGGAATAGGTTTTTTTCCTCATGTTTGAAGTCTTTAGGCAAAGGCTAGATGATAGGGTCGTTGTAGGGGAATTCTAATCACAGTAAGACTTGGACTCAGTGGTCTCTGAGGTCCCTTCCACCTTAGGGGTGCTTTGAGCAGTAGAGTAATAGAGCAAGTTGGTGAAAGGAGTTTTTGTCTTGTAACATCTCTCCCCTTACACTGTCCCTCACCACCTCTCACCTAAACAATTGCAGTAATCTTCCGTGGTCTCCCTGCCTATGATCTCTTCCCGCTCCAGGCTATCCTCCACTCGGCTGTCAGCTTAATCTTCCAAAAGCTCAGGTCTGACAATGTCACTCCGGCCCCATTCAATAAAGTCCAGTAACTCCTTATTACCTCCAGGATCAAATGGAAACTCCTCAGCTTAGCATGCAAGCCCTTTAAAACCTTGCCCCCTCCTGCCTTTCCAATCTTCCTAGACCCTAATCTTCTCTTAGATATGGTGACACTGGCTTCCTTGCTGTTACTTGCGTAAGACACTCCATCTCCTGATTCCAGGCATTTTCACTGGATGTCCCCCATACCTGAAATCCTCTCCTTCCTCATCTCTACCTTCTAGCTCCCCTAGGTTCCATAAAATTCCAGCTAAAATTCTACCTTCCATAGGAAGCCTTTCCCAATAGCATCCTTAATGCCTTTCCTTGGTTAATGATCCCAATTTATTATTTATAAATACATAGTTGTTTGCCTGCCTCTCCCTCATTAGACTGTGAGCTCCTTGACAGCAGGGACTATCTATTGCCTTTCTTTGCATCTCCAGTGCTTAGAACAGTGCCTGGAATATAGTAGGCATTTAATAAATGCTTGTTGACTGCCTGACTGAGTCAGAAGGGCTAAATTGCCAGTGCCAACCCTGGCATGTCATGGCACTGTGTGGCACTGGGCAAGTTGGTTAATATCCCTGAGCCTCAGCTTTCTCATCTGTAAAATATCAATAATAGTATACTACCTACAGCTTTGAAAGAAAAGACTCATATACTCCATGTATATTTATGTATAAAATATTTATAATAGCACTTTTTTGTAGAAGCAAAAAATTTTACAAGAAAACAAAGTGATGCCTATCAACTGAGGAATGGCTAAACAAATTATGATATATTGATATAATGAATGATATTGTACTATAAAGAAAAAGAATGTGGTGACTATAGACAAAGCCGGGGAGGTATTTATGAACTGATACAAAGTAAAATCAGCAAAATCAAGAAGACAATGTATAAGACAATTTTGGTTGTTCCTCTTCTCCTATTTTCGTTGTTGTTCAGGCTTGATATGAAGGAAAATGAAAATAGAAATAGAAAATAGGAAAAAAAGAATATAGAAAAAAAGAGCCAACAAAATAATTGTGACCCAGGTATTTGAGCCTAGAGCACTTGCATAAGATTCTCTTCATTGATGGAGAGAATAATTTAATAGTATGTACCTGGAAAAAAGGGACAGAAGTGGTAGACAGCTTTGGAAAGAAGGCACATTCTCCATTCTTACATCAAGAGAAGATCCTCTTCAGGACTAAGTGGAGAGAAAAATAAAAGACTTTGGGAATAGGCAGACATGTGGATAAGATGGCCCCCTACCATGTCCCTGATTTCCAGTTTGTCTCCCTGCAGACTTTGGGAAATTTCCCCTTGGGTGAGACATCTCACTTCCAATGGGAGAGTTCATTTGCTCTGTGTATTTCTTGGTGTTTTCTAATCTGTAGAACTTCTCTAGTTTCTGTTTGACATCTGGTTGGAAAAATAAGTTTAATCACAAGTCACTATTTGTCATCATCTTTTGTGCAACTAACATTTGGGGAGGAGTCATGACTATGTAGAAGAGGGTTATCCCTTCCCCTTTAAGTGATAGTGACCACGAAAGAGGCTTGAATCTGAGGGGGGAAAGCACACCCTAACATGATTGCTATGCACATGGAATATTTAAGGAGGCAGTTAGATATCATTCTAGTCTAGGATCTCTCTCACTCTCTCAGAGCAGAACAGAACAGCCTGCCTTGTGACTTTTCTCATGGTCCCCTCCAGCCAGGAATCAAAGTCTCCCTTGGAGAGGGGTGTGCAAAGTGCAAGAGATATCTTTCAATGCTTCCCTGGGAGTCACATTTGGATAACCCATGTGGCCATATATAACCTTCATTGGGCTGCACATGAGCTGCACACAGTTGAACTGAATGCTACCAAAATGTAGAGACCAATCTCAGCCCCCGAGAAAACCATTTTTAAAGATATCTCCACAACTTCTTTTCAAAGGTGGGGAACTATGGGTGGAACATTGCATATAATAGCAGACTTTTTCTCTATTTTGGTTAGGTTCTCTTTTTGCTTCCTTTTGTAATAAGGGCTGGCTCTCCAGGGTGGTGAGGGAAGAGCTGTTTTGGGAAATGCATGTGACCTTTTAAAAAGATATCAATAAAAATTTCCCTTTAAAAATAATACCTTACCTATCTCACAGGGCTGTAATGAGAAAAGCACTTTGTAAACCTTAAAAAATAGTACACAAATGTGACAGAGTAAATGTGTGTTAAATGGAGCATGAGAAAGAAACGCTTTTCAAGCTCCCAAGGAAAAAAATATTTACAAATAATGCTAAGTGAACAAACACTAAGCATGTGTAAATCAAAGCTATCTCCAAACTTCCTTTGTAGTATTCTGAAACTAGCCGCTGGGTCTTGCAGAAGGGGTAGACAAGGGGGAAGGGGACGAGGAGGAAGGAGAGTCAGAAGAAAGGGGGAAGGAGAGGAGGAGGGAGAATGAGAAGGAGGAGGAGGAGGAGGGGGAAGGAGAGAGGGAGGAAGAGGAGGAGAAGGGAGAGTGAGAGGGAATGGAGGGGGAAGGAAAGGAAGGAGAGGGAGGAGGAGGGAAAGAGGGGGACAAGGGGACAAAAAGGGGGGGCAGCTAGGTGGTGCAGTGGATAGAGCACCGGCCCTGAAGTCAAGAGGACCTGAGTTCAAATCTGGCCTCAGACCAAACACTTGACACTTACTAGCAGTGTGACCCTGGGCAAGTCACTTAAACCCAATTGCCTAAAAAAAAAAAAAGAGGTAGGGTAGGGTGATAGAGGGGGAAGAGGAGGAGGAAGGAGAATGGGAGGGAGGGGGAAAGAAGAGAGGGGAGAAAGGAAAGGATGAGGGAGAGGAAAAGGAGAGGGAGAAAGAGAAAAGGGAAAGAGAGAGAGAAGAGGAGGGAAAGATGGGGAGAAGGGGACAAAAAAGGAGGGGAGGGGAATACAGGAGGGAAGGAGAGGAAGGAGGAGGGAGAATAGGCAGAGGAGGAGGAGAGAGAAGTAAAGGAGAGGAGGAGGGAGAATGAGAGGGAAGGGTGAGGGAGAGAGGGAAGGGGAGGAGGGAGAGGGAAGAGGAGGGAAAGAGGCGGAAGGGAAGGAAAAAGAGGGGGAGGGGAGGGAGAGAGAAGGGAAAGGAGAGAGGGAGAAGTGGGAGAGGAAAGGGGAAAAGAAGGGAGAGGGAAAGAGAAACAGACAAAAAGTAGACAGAAAAGGAGAGAAAGAGGCTTAAATAACCTAATATAGTATGTAAAACCCTTTGGAAATCTTAAAGCACCATAGAAACCTCAGTTATTATTTTTATTCAGTCCTATGCCCACTTGAAAGAGAGAGACAGAGACAGAGAGAAGATAAAATAGGGAGAAAAAGGAGAAGGAAAAGGGTGGCCTGGGCCGGTAGAAGCACTGCTATCAAACCTGGCTGTGCTCTGATAGGCCCCTAGAACATCCATCTAGATGCCCAGATACCTGCCCATTGGCACTGTCTCCATCAAAGGACCACGTGGTGACAAGAGCTCCATTGGTACTTGTTCATTACGTGCCCTGGGATCCGGGATGTGCTGCAGAGAAGGCTAGACTTGGAGGCAGAAAAATCTGAGTTCAAAACCTGCCTCAGACACTTAATACCTGTGTGACTTTTGGAAAGTTTCTTAGCTTCTCTCAGCCTCAGTTTCTCCATCTGTAAAATGGAGATAATAATAGCACCTATCTCACAGGGCTGTTGTCAGGATCAAATAAGACAGTACATGTGAAGCACCTTAAAAACCTTACAACACAACAAAAATACTAGTTGTTATCATGTTATGTATTATAATTAATTATTAAGCTACCCTAAGAGTATATTGGTATTAATATGTTGTAATACATTATTAATTTGACAATAATGGGTTATTATTATTCACATGAGGCTGAGGAGTTGAAGAAATGAGCTTTGGGGTCCCATTACCTGAGGCAAGGAAGGGCATGCCAAGAGCACTCTGAGACAGACTCTTCCTCTTCCCCCCATCACCCTCTTGTCCCTCTTTTTTGTCACCCTCTTTCCCTCCTCCTCCCTCTCCTTCCTTTCCTTCCCCCCCTCCATTCCCTCTCACTCTCCCTTCTCCTCTTCTCCCCTCTCTCCTTCCCTCTCCTGCTCCCTTAGTGTGGGGCCCTGATTTAGGGGTTCCTGGATCTTTCCTAGTCCAACCCCTCATTTTACAAATGAGGAAACTGAGGCCCAGAGGGGCTCAATAACTTGCCCAAGGTCACACAGGTAGTAAAATGGCAAAATCAGGATTTGAACTCAGGTCCTGTTTAACACTCTTTCCACTCTATGTACCTCACCACACCACCTCCCTCACGAAAGATCCTGACAAAGGAAGAGTTAGGCAAAAAAAAAGAGGAATTGATAGAAATGAGATCTAGTTACTAATATATTTGTGCATAAGATTACTTTAATCCCACAACTGTTCTTTCACAGTAATTTTATTACTCTATGTTACTTCATGATGCACATGAATAAATCCTTTTGAAATACAAGCCTGAGGAAGAGACTATACTACTGATGAGGTGCTATCTGCAGGAGTGGAAGGAGATTCCACACATGGGAGTTTCCTATGCCAATGAAATCTTAGAGCTGAGCACTGATTTGGAGTCAAAGAACCTGGGTTTGAATCCCCACTTGCATCCTCACCGACCTACTTAGTGCTTAGAATCTATCTGTCTGACTTTGGACAGGTTGCTTGACTTCTCTGGCCTCTATTTAAAACAAGGCAGTTGGTCCACACTTTTCAGGTCCTTTCCAGGGATAAAACCATATCCTTTCCCAGAGCCAGCTGGCAATAGTGAATCCAGGAAACAGAAAGAAGGTAGAAACAGCTGGAGACCTGTAGGGGGGTATCAGTGAGCTAAGACCTGGGCAGATGCAAAGAAAAACAGGCAGATTGTACCCCCATGATGCCACCTGCATGTCCAAAGGCTCATTCCCTTCCAGCCAGGCATCGGCCTTCGAAGCTCTGTGCCACCTCCTTCCCCCCTCTGCTGTCTCCAGCTCCTTCCTTTCCACTCTATTGATTTTCCCTTGATGATGTAGCCTAATAAAGCATATTGACAGAGGCCACTTGTGGTGTCTTGTTACAACCAGGCTCCTTGGCACCTGCACAGAGAGACCAAACCTCTCCCCTCCGATACTCCACGGATCAGCTGCTTGAACCAATGCCATGGCTTAACGTGTGCCCATTCCGAGGAAGGAAGTGAAAGTGATTTCTATTCCTCCCCTCCTACCACCCTCTCCAAAAAAAGTCTTGCATCTTCCCATCTCCAGGACTTCACTCACGATGCTCCCCTTGTCTGGAATCGCTAGCCCATTATTCTTTCCTTGTCTCAAGCCTATTCATCTTTTAAGGCCCGGTTTGACCTCAACCTTTCCCTACTCATCCCAGCTAGGGGTCTCTTCCTTCTCCTACTTTCTCTATCACTATCCATTTGTCTTATTTATTTGCCATTTAGGACACATGCCCTTGTATATTCATTTCATCTCCCCCATCAGACAGTGCTCCTTCAGGACAAGGGACCATGTGTGCTACAGTGATTTGCATTCATGAGTGGCTCAATAAATAGCTGCTGACTGTTGGATCACAAGAGGGCTCAGCTATTACAAATGGACTACTTTGTCAAGGCTGAGATTGAGAGCTTGTTTTTCCTGGAAGATACACCTCAAGGACAGGGTTGGATAACCCCAGTGGGCCCTTTGGTTTTGTCCTTTCCCATCCCTTGGGTAATCTGCCCAGTGGCCTGGGATCGTGAGAATACATCAAGCTTGTTGTGGAGCAACTGGGTTAGTGGCAGGCCTTCTCAATGACCGCTTCTGGGCAAAGGCTGATGGGCTGGTGTCTGAGTCTGTAGGACCATCAGTCCACCTGTCTAAAAGGCCAAAGGTGGAGGCCAATCCAAGGATGGAACTCACTGCTAAAGGGCATTCAGGGACAACTTGCTTTCAATCAATGGGGAGCTCCTAACAAGCCTAGTTCCTTGGCTCAATACTAAATTAATTTCATTCATGGGAAAATAATAATAAAAATGAATAGAGGCATTACAGTATAGTCAGTTGGTCAACAAGCATTTATTGAGCACTCACTGTGTTCCAGGCACTGTGCTAAGCACTGGAGAAACAAAGAAAGTCAAGACCATCCCTGCCCATTAGGAGCTTAAGATGGAATACTGGCTACCATGGGAGGGGGGAGGAGAGGAGAGGAGGAGAGATGGAGAGAGAATATGATATATTAATTTATTAAGCGCTATGTGCCAGGGACTGTGCTAAACACTAGAGATACAAATACAGACAAGACAGATAGACCCTGCCCTCAAAGAGCTTACATTTGAATCAAGAAGACAATACCTAAAGTAGAGCTGGAAGGGAGTGGGTAGGATGGAAGTGTACCCATGAGAGGGCCAGGCAGATGGTGAGGAGGGGGGAAAGGAGTCTAGAGAGTGAAATCACTGTGGTACGATGGAAAGGCCTCTGGATTTGGAGTCATTGCAGTTGGGTTCAATGTCAGTTCTGCTACTTACCTGTGCATGGGAGAATTTGAGCAAACCACTAATCCTCTTCTGGCCTCAGCTTCCTAGTCTCTAAAGTGAAGGGAGTTGAACTAGATGACCCTTAAGTTCCCTACCAGACATAATTCTATGATGTTTCCTGGGTTTCTAGTGAAGCAATCCCTGATAATTTGAATAAGTCTGCTCAATTGACCTCAGAGAGACTCATGGGGTCCTAAAGGATAATTTTAGGGGGAGGACAAACCTCTATATTGACCCCCTTGGCAGATCTTGGTGCAGGTAAGAGGTATGTTGATCCATGCAAGGAGACAAAGGACAGTCAAATTACTGTGGAAGCACATTGCTCCAAACTGCTATTGGGGATGGCCACCTGCCTGGAAATCCCAAGGTGCGGCCGGTGGGTTTCTGACCACTGAGGCCCCTTCCATGGGGCCAGAGGTCAACAGAACTTCAGCACAAAGGAGAAATCTGGAGCAAGGTCCTTTGCTTGGCACTGTATCAAAAGCTGGAGGGAGGCCAAGTGTCTCCACTATAATAAGGGAACTCTGGAATATCCCGTGTACTGACAAGAGCAACTTCTACCTGGGAGAAATAGAGAGATGGGCAACACAAGAGAGAAGCCATAGCAGAGAATAACAATGGTCCTGGATACCCACATACTGGCTCAACGCCACCTACTGGGAACTGTGGGGAACTGCACAGATGGCCAAAAAATCATGGAGGGCCACACCAATGTGGAATGGCCTCAGGGTCGGAGGAGACATATTCCAAAGACTGACACCAGAGATAACATCATTTGGGAGCTCAGCCATGGCATAAGAATGACTAGAGTGGTACAGGGGACCATTGTCCACAAACAGATGACCTCATTTTCCACGAGCTCAATTTAAACCCATTGTTTTATTTGCCCTAAAAAAATTAGCTAGTTGATTACTGGAACCTTGTGAACCATTTGCTTGCAAGAAGAATTGGAGACCACACCCTGATTGGTGTTAGATAGTGAGGTTCACAGATCATCTGGGTGGTGGCAATGAGCCAAAGAAATAAGACTTTACCCACCCCCATATGTATACATAGGTCCTTTGTGCCAGTCTTAGGAAAGTCTTTAACACAAAAGTCACTCCTGTATTACACTGTAGCATGTGGGCTGTCTATTCTTCCTCACTCTTCCTACATGACTAGCCCGCCTCTTTTTTTAGTCATATTTAGATCACATTTAGAGCTGGAAGGGACCTCAAAATCCGTATAATCTGAACTCCTTGTTGAAGATTAGAAAATTGAGGCCCAGAGGAGTTAAGTGACCTGTTGAAGGTCACATAGGTACTAAGTGACTAAGGTGAGAGTTGAATGCATGTCCACCTTTCCATTCTGCTATGCTGCATTTCTCTTGAAGCTTTCACACCACTTCTCACACAGCAGTCATTCCTGGCAATGTGCTGCAATTTACTATTCATCTTCGCACTGTTCTTTCAGTCATCTGTAGTTTGAATTCTTATGACATCATTGTGTCCTATAATTTGCAATCATACAGCATCCCTGGGAGAATATTGGCTTGTAAAATGGGCTTTGGAGAAGCTTGGTATCATTTATTTTAGCTGACATTGCTATAGCCTTCTAAGATTTCCAAGGTGTTTTTGCATACATTATCTTATTTAAGCTTTGCAACAACAAGGTGAAATAGACACTGTAGGTATTGTATTTTGCAGATAAGGAAAAAAGCTCATGAATGTTCAGAGACTTGTCCAATGCAAAACAGCTAGTTAATGTAACAGGCAGAATTTGAATGCAGGTTTTCCTGACTCTTGGTCCGATGCTCTAACCACAATGTCAAGTTGTTTGTTTATTGAAAGTACTACATAATTTTCTCAACACAATCCAGCCCAATCTCTTCTTCTACTCAATTCTGGACCCATCCTATTACTCATTTGTTGTACCTCTCCACCAGATTTGTATCGATAAAATAACCCAATGGACTATTTATCCAATGGCATGTCATAATAGGCTTTCTTTATCTACTTTGTTTTTCCCATGTAGCTTGTAATCACCAATTTCTTTTTTAGTGACTTCTGTGACTTCAGGTCTCATTGCGGAGACCTCATGGCATTACAGAACATGGTGGAACCAACACAATGTTATTCTGAAAACAGGAGCATGTGGAGAACGTCACCATCTGTCATGAATGCCACTGTCATCTGGACTGAGTGTAGGACACTCTCCTCCATCATACTAGTGAATACCTTGGGTGAGCATACATCTCCCTAATTTTATGCTTCACTTGAGGTTGATACTCATAGGATCATTGTCTGTGGGGTGGCACTTTTAAAGGATAGTGACTTAGAATGCAGCTTGGACCTGAGAAAAAT
The DNA here is from genome assembly GCF_003287225.1 of Phascolarctos cinereus. Classification (NCBI taxonomy): domain Eukaryota; kingdom Metazoa; phylum Chordata; class Mammalia; order Diprotodontia; family Phascolarctidae; genus Phascolarctos; species Phascolarctos cinereus. The sequence continues at coordinate 44,903,281 of NW_027555736.1, read as the reverse complement.
AATTTCCCCTAACCTAGCCATATTCAGGGGGATAGATACAATTCTAATATAGCATTCTTCTCTCTGAAGAGAGCAGTGGCCATCCCTATGATCCCTGTTCCTCCCTTCCAGGTAGGAATCAAAGTCTCCCTTGAAGAGGTATGGGTAAAATTCCTGAGCTTGGTCTCAGTCTCCCTGTGAGCTGTACTTAGACAAACCCATATGGGCACACATATACCCGTCACTGATACATACACCTCTATATATTGTACAACTCGTACCTACTCTTCTACTGTATACCTGACATCCATATACATCTTGAAGTCTTCCAAGATGGAGAACTCATTCCTTCCTGAGGCATCCCATGCTACTTTTCTACAATTTTAATCACTAGGGAGCTCCCCCTGCCATATAGATCCAAAATCCGTCCCTTTGTAACTTCTACCTATTGCCGCTAGTTCTGCCCTTTGCAGTCAAACAAAATCATTCTAATTCCTCTTCTCCATGAGAGCCCTCAAATATGTGTGATCACAGCGATCAAATTCCACTTCAGGCTTTTCTTCTCCATACTAAACATCCTCACGTCCTTCAGTTCATTTTTAAGTCTCCTTGACATTCTCCTTACCACCTTCTGGACACACTCTCAATGTCTTTCCTAAACTGTGGCCCATTCTTAGGATGGGATCCTCTGCTGCAGATGGGAGCTAACCAGGACATCAAACAGGAAGACTGTCACCTTCCTCTATTAAGGAGCCTAATGTCACCTTAGATGTTTTTTAGTGGCTACATCACATTCTCACCTCATCAAGCTCCAAACTGCCACAATTGAAAAAAAAAAAGAGAGACATAGAAGGATCTTTTAGTTGAAACAAATCTAGCATTGATTAACATAGCACATCCTCATCACCAATCCCAAGACAGCCTTCACTAAGATAAGGGGCATACAAAAAAAAAAGTGTTGAATTGAATTTGCTGGCTTGAATTATTAAGTTGTAAGAATTCCCAAGACATCTGACCACCAGGGTCCCACAGCCTCTGGCATAGGCATATGAGAAAAATAATAATAAAACAGGAAAAGTAGAGTTATCACTGTTGAGGCTTTGCTGTATTTTGCCCTTATGACCTCAGGGACACATAACAGGAAAATCCAAATACCAACACACAGGGAAATTCACTCATTAACCAGACTCCACAGAGTTGAATTAAAAACCATATAATCATAGCTTTAGAGCTAGATGGGACATCAGAGGGCATCTAATCCAATCCCTTCACATTTTACAGGTGAAGAACTGAGACCCAGAAAGGTCATACAACTTGTTCAAGGTTGCACAGGGACAGAGCTGACTCAATATCCAGTCTCTTGTTTATTCTTCCTGCTTCCAAAACATACACCTCAACTACTGTGGTAGGACCAGCCTAACAATGGCCTAGAAGGTCAAGTCGTCTATGCTTTTGCCCACAGGCGTAGACTTGTGTTTGTCTTATTGGCAATAGCTACTGCCTTCCTGCCTCATGGATATACTACCCTGCCTTCCTAATTGCAGCAAGCAATGCCATTATTCTTCCATAATCCATAATTTCAGGTGGGGGGAAATGGAATGTTTTGGATGAAGGTTCAGGAAAGAGGACATATATGCCATCCAATCATCCATCCAGCAACCAACAAGTGTACAATAAAAGCCTTCTATGTGCCGTGGATTTGGAATCCTGGAGTCCAAACAAAAACTCAGTGATCTCTTTTGACTCACCATGGAAGCTACTAAGAGGATCCCTGGCCTAAGTACTTGACAACTAACTTTCCTGAGAGACTCCAAACCTTGAGACTTTCTACACAGAACATCACAGGCATATTGTTCAGTTGATCTGTTTGGTTTGACTCTTTGTCTGGGGATCAGAAGCAGGGGAAGGATATACTTTGCCTGTAGTACAGAGAAAAGAGCTACCCAGAGGTGTCAAGGAACCTTCAGCCTTCAGTCAGAGATAGGATATGTAAAAAGGCCACTTTGCTGGAATATATTCTGGAAAAAACAAAAACAAACCAGTGTAATGCCTCTTGTGGCATTAGTGTTTCTTGAACAGTAGCAGGAGAGCTATCTTTTTGAGAATCTCAACTATGATAGCAAAATAATTCTGGGACAGGGCAGATCCATAAGCCAGGTCAGGGTCACTGTGGATCCAGATTGTGTGACCTGAGGAAAAGGTATAAGTATCCTTTAAGCTTCCCAACTGGATCACTGACTAAGACACAGACCCCACATGATTGAACATAGCAACATCCATCGTGCTGGGCCCAGGGCCAACAAAAATCCCTGGTGGCCAAGTAGTCCATAAGCTGACGTGCCTTGCTCCCAACTCATCATGGCAGAGCCAAAAGTTCTGCCTGCCCTTCCCCATGGGGAACATACAGGCAGGATAATCTATGTGGCAGCCCATTAGACATGAACTCCATCTCCAAAGAGGGAGCCCACTCCTTGTGTAGAGAAGTCAGATGACTTTGGGCAAACAGGTCCTAGAATGAGATTACCCACTCATTGAACTCTTAGGCTGTAGTAGTGAAGCTACAAATTTTTCAGACTTTAGGAGTGATGAGGGCGTACCCAGTAGCGGCCCCTCTCCTGTCACGGCCCTGGAATTTGAGTTTGCATTACACAGTGGTGATGCAAAATCTTGTTACCTGAGCTTACATAGCAGTTAAACTACACTAAAAAATAATTCCTTTGGATCTGCCTTTGGTTTGCAGACTCCAAAGGCCTATGCAGTCATTACTCACGAGAACTAGGTCCTGCACTCCTTTGAGTGTCTGGCTCTGTTTGCCATGAGGAAGTTGCTGCTTCGCTGGGCCTCGGGCCCTTCTTTTGTCACATGAGGAGGTTAGACTAGATGACCTCTAAAGTCTTGCACAGTTCAAACTCTTTGATCCTCTAAGATCTTTTTCAATAATGGCACCTAATTCTCAAAGTCAGCCTTCTTCATTGGAAAGAATTCCTTTCCTCAGGCTACATAATTGTACTCTACTCTACTGTATGTATTTTTCATGAGAAGGTAAAGGGTAAAGTGTGGTAGACTGTGGACCAGTCTAGACAAGAATAATTACATTGGAAGCATCTATTATACCACAATCTGGGCAAAGATGAAACTGCAAACAAGCAGATCCAGGAGCTCCAAAGGGCTCCATCTCAGGAGCTGACTATTCAACACTTTCTAGACTGTCAGGACTTGGCTTTCAATGAGGCATACTAACAGGACAATTTCCTCAGTTTTCAGCCCTATTCAAAAGGAGCTTATGAGGATAGTAGCCTATCCTTATACAGCAAGTTATTGGGGTTTGCTTTCTAATCCATTCTGCCACCCCCTTCGACTTTATGGGAAAGTCCATTCCATTCTGCATTGCTTTTCCTGTCCATCAAATCCTGTTATCTCTTCTTTCAGCAGCCTCATTCTTTTCTGTCTCTTTTTTTAAGTATGAAAAAAAACAAAATTAGTAATTCATTCAATCCAATTCCAGTCTCCTCCTCTACTCTGACAGTCCAGACACAAATTCCCTCAACTTCTTAATTCTTCTGTTTTTAGGAATCAGTGCTCTATAGCAGTAGTGTTTTACTTGAGACAATCCCTTTTCCCTTCTTCAAACCACCCTCTGCCCCTATCTTGTTCCAGTTCAGTTCCCTACTTTACCCAAGTGTACTTTTAGCACTATGATCTTTTTTTTTAAACCTTCCTTTTCCCAATCCACATGAAAATGGACTCATAAGACCCCTGGTCCTTTTAAGGCCCCTACTTGCCTATTTTAAAAGTCAACTCCTGTGGCTCTCCAGTTAGAAGAGAATAAGGTACTCACTACACCTCTCCTTCCCTAAGGGAGATTTTCCATTTTTTGAATACTCAGACCCATAACTTGTATCTCTCTGTTCTCACGGAATTTTAGAGATAGTGGGATTCTAGAGGGATAATATTCTCTTCTTCCCCTTTTGAAATGTAAGCACTTAACCATAACTTAGCCCTTTAAAAATATTCACATTTATTTATCTTTTTCAAGATTTCTTTGTCTTCTGTTTATTTTTAGAAAACTCTGCCCAACTGTTTTATTTTTAAACAGAAATTCTTAAGAAATCATCCAATCATATTAAAGTTAATTTTTCTCCTGTAGAATTATGTTCAACCTTGCAGGACAAATTATTGTTCAGTGTAAGCCATTTTCCTACTGCAATAGCTTCCTAAGTGGTCTCTCTGCCTCGTTTCCTTTTCCAATCCATCCTTTGCCCAGCTCTCAAAGTAATTTTCCTAAGGCACAGGTCTATGTTACTGAGTAACCTCTAGTAGAAGCTCCCTTGTTTGGTATTTAATGTACTTCATAGCCTGGTCTCAAACTACCTTTCCCACTGTGTTGTACATCAGTCCTCTTTCATGCACTTTCTGGTCCATCATACTCGTTCATCTCACTGTACTTCTCACATGACGCTCCATCGCCTGTCTCCATTCCTTTACACCGGCTGTCCACCATGCCTAGAAAACATGCTCTCCTCACTTCCCTCTAATATAATCTCTAGTTTCCTTCAAGATTCAACTCAAGCACCTCCTTCTGCATGAAGTTTTCTCTGATCCCCACAGCTGTGAGGCCCCTCCTCTCATAAAAACACAGTCTATATCATATAGGCACCTACATTTATATATGTTATCTTTCCTTACAGATTATAAGTTTTGTGAGGACAGCAAATGTCCCAATTTTGTCTTTCTATCCCCATTGTCTATCATAGTGCTTGGCATTGAGTAGGTGTTTAAAAAATGTTTGATTAATCAATTTCTTTGCTTTTAAGTATCATTTATTCCAATTTTAAAATTTCCTTTTATGTAACTGATACATATTGCCACATAATTCTGATTTGGTTACCTCGGTATGTGACCTGTCTTCCTAGCCATCTGAAATACTTTTTTTCTTTAACCAATGTGAGCCCTGAAATTTGGCAATCACACTTCTGGGCATGATCTTCTTGTGTTTTTTTTTTCTCTTGTGGTGACTGATGGATTCTATCAATTGGCATTTTGTCCTGTGGTTCAAATATTTCTGGGAAATTTTCTTTTATCATTTCTTGAAAGATAGTATTTAGTTTTTGATTGTTTCATCGAGCTATTCTGGAGACTAATGATTCTTAGATTCTGTCTCCACAGCCTTTTTTCCAGATCACTTGATTTTGATAGCAGATGTCTCACAGGTCCTTACAATTTTTGCTGTCTTTTAACTTCTCTCTAATATTGCTTATATCATTGAATTTTGGGGCTGTATTTCCTCTATTCATTTTTGCAGTATGTCTGCTGCTTTTCTAAAGCCTTCCTGCCTCTTCTCTGAGGGGTCTATTCTTCTCTTTATCTCTTCCTTCAGTTCTTTTATTAAGGCTTCCAGTGACTCCCAGGGTTCCTCTGACCATTCTCTTCTTTCTTTGGGGATTCTTGTTGTAGTTACTGTTGAATTATTCATATCTAGAGTCACATCCTGGTGTTTTCATACTTGAATATTCTACAATATTTCTTCATTGCATTAGGAGTTTTTCTTTTGCTTATTTCCTCAGTCTCTTGCCTGTTTTATACTATTTACCAATGAGAATTGAATTTGCCAACTTCGATCTGCTGAGGAATAGGGATATATAGTTAAATTACTTCCAAGAGGAGCTTCTGGGTTATAATAGACTTTAGAGTGACTGGTGAAGGCCCTTGGTGAATGACCACACCTGTTCTTTAGCACTATTTTCTTTCCCTGGAACTACTGAAGGCACTGTTATGTGAAAACTGAAGCATGGGACCTAGAGCTGGGGAATCGCTTGAGCTTTTAGACTGTAAAACATAGTGGGCAGCCAATAGCAATATTTCACTTTGACGTCTCGTTGGAAGCCCTCACATCTCCTGATGAAGCAATGCCTCCATATAAAAGTAGCCTCTGTGCTACCTTGCCAATACCCTGTCTAGTTATCCCACATGCCCAAGCTTCAAAAAGTAAGGTAGGAGACTGGGATTGGATTGAACCAAGTGCTCCACATGGAGAACTCTAAATAGATAGACTGGACCCAGCCATATATGATCTTTTAGGAACAGGCAAGGCAGCTTTTTTGGGAAGGCATTGGCCTCTTTTGCAAATGGGCAAAACAGCTAGCTCTATGAAAGTCAGTCAATTTGGAAATGGGAAAGACCAATAAAGGGCAGAAAAAACCAAGCTCTATGGGAACTGAATAATGACTAAAGGTCACCTGGGATCAAAGTTGCCATGGTCATCAGGGATATGGTGGAGCATCTCAAGTTTTTGGAATATTACTTGGTAGAAAGAGGCCACTGAAAGTCTTGAGAGATCTCAGGATATTGGGTGAAGGGAGAGTTAATGGGAAAAAAAAGTATCAGCATGGGAAAGGCAAAGCAGTTTGCAGCCAATAGCCCCAGGAAGCTGTTCCACTCCCTTATTCCCAATGGATCTTCCGTCAGCCAGTCCACTAATGCAAAGGGAGAATGGTCGTCACTGCTGCTATTTGGAAAGCAGCCCTCACAAACCCAGATTCAGATTATCAGACAGAGCTAAGATGTGTGTCCCTTGTCATGTGAGTTTTCCCCAGGACACGGTGTCTCCGATGCCAAGAGTGCTATGCTACCAATCTCTGAGACAAACTTCTTGCATTTTTTCCTTGGGTCATAAGAAGTATTGCCTTTGGGGGTCTATTATCTACATGGCTAGTGGGGGAAGGAATGGGTAATGGCAAGCTCTACCTTTAGCTCATCAGTAGCAAAGCTGTGAGACCCTAGTCTGAGATGCAGAAGGCACAGAGTTCAAAATCCTGGCAACTCCTCCACTCAGGCAGAAAATTTTTCTGACTGGTCCGGAAGCTGAGAAACACACTTGGGCTTCTGAGCCAGTGCATGGCATCTTTTCATACCACTACCCAGGCCCGCGGGGTGATGATCTTGATTTGGGAATGTTCCAGCTAAGCCTGGAGAAGCACCCGGATATTTATTGCAGGGCCACTATGTCAGCTTTCACTGCCTCCAGGGGGTGGGGGGAGCATCATGCCCTCTGGGGTCGTAGCTATTACATTTGTGGTGGGGGCGCAGCCGGACAAAAAAAAAATAAAAGAAGGTGTTTCGTGCCTGTCAGAGTAGGCTAGCCATGTGGCCACAGCCAGGAACGTCAGGCAGGGTTGATGGGACATGCTGAGACTGAGCTGAGTTCAGAGCCGGGCCGTTACCATGGAGATCTATCCAAAGAGAGGAATGAGGGAGCCCTGGCAGGGTTGCCGACAGAATCCAAGAATCACCACCTGAAAGATAAGCAGGAATGGGATGTAGTTATCATTTACTTACCGAGCTACTGCCTACGGGGGGCTTTCCTGCATGCGAACCATCTACACCCAGCTGTACTGCAGAAAATGCCCCACAGTCTCGGCAGCCATTGGGAGTATATAACAGCTGATGGAATAGTCAGTCACTAAACATGTAAATTATTAGAAAAATACAAGATATATGCAGGCTAAAAGGGAAAGGCACAAGCAGCTGGATGGACCAAGAAGGGCTTCCTGCTGATGATGGGACTTGACTTAAGTTTTGAAGGAAGCCAGGGGTGCTAAGATGTGAAGGTGAGGAGAGAAAGCATTCCAGGTACAAGTTGATAGCCAGTGCAAGAGCACAGAAGTGAGAGAAGTGTCACATTTGAGGAGCTAGAAGAGGTCCTGTGTCCCTGGGTTGTAGAATGTGGAGAAGAGTAAGCATAAGAAGACTGGAAATGTATGAAGGGACCAGATCATGAAGAGTTTCAAATGCCAGCTCTTTTACCCTGAAGTTCATTGAGGATGGAGATGACACGTACAGGTCTACACTTTTGAAAAAAGCCCTTGGCAGCTGAAGGGAGGATAGATGAGTATGGGAAGAGACGTGTCAGAAGGCTATCGCAGTATTTGGAGCAACAGACAGTGGGGGTCTAAACTAGAAGCTGGGGCACATAGAATAGTGGAAAGAACAAGTGTATACATACACGCAGAGCCTAGAACAGAATCTGGAAGCTAGTGGTCAAGGTATAGCCTGGAGTGAAAGAGAAGCCGTGTGTCTAGCCATAACCATGTAGTTATGCCTATGTCAAAGAACAGATGAAAATCGGAGTTCAAAGTCAGCCCCCAGTTTGATACTTTCTTATTCTCCCAACCCCTGCTCTGATCAGACCCCAATCCCAGAAGATTAATCAATGACAGCCACAGGAATACAAAGAAGATTATATCCACCCTGGCTCTGGTGTGGAAAATAGAGCACCCTCCCAAATTTAACATGTAGAATTGCTGGGCTGAAAGTGACAAGGCTCTGGTTCCTGGACAGGTGGGTAGGCACTAGTCAGTTTGTCAATAAACACATATTGAGCACCTACTATGTGCTAGGGGATGCTAAGTGCTGGGGATACAAAGAAAGGCAATAGTGCCTGCTCTCAAGCAGCTTGCAATCTAATGAGGGAGCTGATAAGTCCATACAAACAAGACACATGCAGAGCAAAGAGATAATCAACAAAGGGAAAGTGCAAGCATTAAGGAAGATTAAGAATTAAGGTGCTACAGGTGTAACCTATATCAAATTGCTTGTTGTCTGGGAAGGGGGAGGAGAAGGAGTGAAGGAGAAAATTTGGAACTCAAAAATTTTTTAAATGAATGTTAAAATTTGTTTTTACATGTAATTGGGGAAAAATAAAACATTTTAAAAAATACTATTGGTTATATGGGATGGCTCTCTGGGAGGTGGAGGAAGGATACTGGGGGTAGTCACGATGATGTAAGAAACAGAAGACATCAATAGAAATGTACTTTATTAAAAAAAAATAATTAAGGTGCTACTTAGTATAGCTCATCTCTGCAGCCATGATGTGAGGAAAGGGCTCAGAAAAGTAGGTGGTAATTATGTATATTGACTGTTGCTTGGCCAGTGGCCATAATGCTAGACTCAGAGTCCAGATGACAAGAGTTCAAAAATTGCCTCAGACACTTACTAGCTGGGAGAGCCTGCCTGGTGCACCACTGAACCCCTCCCAGACTCAGTTTCCTCATCTGTAAAATAGCTAATAATACCACCTAGTTCATAGGGTTGTTATGAGGATTAAATGAGATAACATGTAAAGCACATTCTGTATCACAGAGCACAATATCAATGGAAGTCAAGTCAAGTCAATAAGCCTTTATTAAGTGCCTGCCATGTGCCAGCCACTGTGCTAAGCACTGGGCTTTAATTATGAACTGAAGGAGAAGGGAAGCCAAATTCAAGATTAGATTCAATAGAATCAGATTCTTCAGTGGTGTGGTAATCTAAGGAGCAAAGACACGGCCAACAGGCTACATTAGGATTAGACACATGAGAAAATGATGGAAAAAAATCTGCATTGTAGTTGGAAGCAATCACTGTATTTTGAGAAGTGGGTGGCCTGTGTCAGAAGCTTCCCTCTGAAGACTGTGGCTTTAGGACTTCCAGGAAGACATAAGGGTGTCATGTCACAAGGGAGCCTCCCTCCTTCATTATCCATCTCCCAATTGCAATAGAAATGCTAACAAAGAAACAAAACTGCCCCAAATCCTCCAAACTACATTAAAAACAAGCCTAAAAATAATGAGCAACTCAAAAAAGGAATCTATTGCAATAAAAGTGTATTCTGGATTACATCAACATAGATCAAAAGCATCAAAGGAAAGATGTATTAAAATAGCATCGACAGAAGCATCTGAGACAAAACAAGAAATTGCTAAGTAGATACAATAAAATTAATAACCATACTGAAGGAATTAGATGAAGAAATGGAATTAGCAGAAATAAAGTCAAAACCGATTGGTTACAGCAATAGACTCTTAGGAGAAGATGATGATGGAACTCAGTTTAGAAATCAGCACTGAAAACATAAAAACACCAATGGAAATAATGAAGGGCAGAATTATTATATTAGAGTACAGAATGGCAAAAAACATCAGAAGTGGAAAACAAAACCAAGTTCAGAAAAAACAGCACAGCTGGAGAACATTGGGGAGCAACACATGAAAGTGATGATCAGAACAGATTAAGGAGAGGAAATCTGAGAATGATCAGGCTTCCAGAAAAGGGTGGAAAAATAGTAATAATTTGAGTTCCATATCTGAGACTGGGAATTGCATATGTAAACTTCCCCAGAAGTACCCCAAATGAGGGATGTGCTGCAAACATAGAAGATTCATAAAATGCTGACTTGGAAAAACCATTAATTCAACTTAGCCAGGCACATCACCACCAAACTTCAGAACTACAACTAGGTGAAAATCCTGCAGGTAGGTGGTATGGTGGATAGAGCACCAGACCTGGAGTCGAGAGAAAGGAGTCCAAATCTGTGCTCACATGCTTACTAGCAAGTCACTTCATCTCTGTTTGCCTCAGTTTCCCCATCTATAAAATGAGGACAATAATACCTACAGGACTTTCCTGAAGCACAGGTCTGATCATGTCACTCCCAATAAACTCCAGTGGCTCACTGTTGCCTCCAGGATCAAATACAAAATGTTCTATTAGTCATTCAGAGCCCCTCATAGCATAGCCCCCTTCTGCCTCTCCAATCTTCTAACACCTTATTCTCTAATAGGTACTCTTCCATTCAGTGACATTAGCCTCCTGGCTGTTCCACAGACAAGGCATTCCATCTCTTGGCTCCAGGCATTTTTTCTGGCTATTCCCCCTTCCCCCTGGTCTGGAACACTCTCTCACCTCTCCTCCAATTACTGACCTTCCTGGCTGCCTTTAAGTCCCAACTAAACTCCTGCCTTCTACAGAAAGACTTTTCCCCTCCCCCTCCTAATTTTAGTGCCTTCCCTCTGTTAATTAGTGGATAGACTGGAGTTAGGAAGACTCATCTTTATGAGTTCAAATCCAGCCTCAGATAGTTACTAGCTGTGTGACCCTGGACAAGTCACTTCACCCTGTTTGCCTCAGTTCTTCATCTGTAAAATGAGCTGAAAAAGGAAATGGCAAACCACTCCAGTATCTTTGCCAAGAAAACCCCAAATGAGGTCACGAAGAGTCAGACACGACTGAAATGACTCAGTAGCAACATTTATCCTGTTACAGCTTGCTTTGTATATATTTGTTTGTATGTCGTCTCCTCCAATTGATTGGGAGCTCCTTGAGGGCAGGAACTGTCTTTTGCTTCTTTTGGTATCCCCAGTGCTTAGCACAGTGCCTGGCACATTGAAGGTGCTTAATACTTGTTTTTTGATTGATTCAATTGATTGAGGGTGTTGTTAAGATGAAATGAGATAATAATTGTAAAGCACCTAGCACAGTGCCTAGCGCATGTAAATGTTAGCTAAAGTAGGATAAAAATCATTGCTTATTTAAAAACACAATTTTTGATCTCACAGAATTTTATGTAAAAACTAGAAATGAACAAGAAAAAACTGGAACACAGCCTATCTAAAACTGAAGACCATAGGGATGGATCACAGAAGCCATTTCCCAACAAAGCTACACATTCTTTCTAAAAACAAAAGATTTGAAGTCAAGGCATCTTTGAGCAATTTCTGGAGAAAGACCCAAGCTTCAGAACAGTTTTTTGGCTTAGATAAATAGCAAGAATAAACTAGAAGCCCATGAATGGTTTACAAGCAAGAAAGAATCAAACGAAGAAATGTTCAAACAGACCTTAAAATACCCAAAGCTAAGGACTTTGAAAAGTAGAGGCTTGGTCATTGTGATTAACTAGTTGCTAAATCAGTTAAACCACTGAATGATACTGTCAAGCAAATAAAGAAATGAGGAAGAGGAGACAGAACATGTCCCTATTTTTATGGTCAATTCTCGACAACGCGGTGATAAGTTAGAGAGCGTCCAGGGGAGGACAACCAGGATGATGAGATCTTTCATCTATGTCATTGGAGAAGGAATGGTTGAAAAAACCAGGTTGGGGGTGGAAGTGGTGGGTCGGGGGGGGGGGGGAACGCCTGGCCAGGATAGAGAAGGCTTAGGGGGCAGGAGAGGAGAGCATTGTTTGAGTACTCCAGGACTGCCTTGTGGAAGAGCAATTAGAATAACTCTGGCTAGCTCCAGAGGGCAGCGCCAGGACCTATGAGTGGAAATTGCAAAGAAGCAAATTTAGATTTGTTTCAGAAAAAAACTTTCTACTATTTCGAGATGCCCCAGGTGGCAGCCAGTCCCCCTGGAACCATCAGCAGCCTGGTGACCATCATCAGGTTTGTTACAGTGTGTCAGTTGGACTCAGTCACTGAGGTTCTTTCCTGCTCTAAGTTCTTCAATTCTGTGAACTCACCTAATGTCCAAAAATGTAAATACGTTTGGAACCCACAGCCGAGGACTGTAGCTCTGAGTTAATATGGGTTGGGTTCATTTTTTGTGTCTCCAACCAGTGCCCTCCCTAGGAACATCAGAATCTTGTTCCTAGCTAAATCTCTACATCTGATTGGCTCTCAGCTCTTATAACAATAGGAAGAGATTTATTTAACCCAACAAAGAAAGTCCACAAAGGACTCATCATACCCAATAGCACAGTAGGAAGAGCTAGAATTCTGGAGTTAGAGAACAGAGGTTCAAATCCTGTCTCTTCTTATATCTGTGTGACTGTAGATAAGCCACTTAATGTCCCTGGGCCTCAGTTCTCTTATTTCAAAAAATGAGGGGACTATATTAGATGGCTTCTGGGGTCTTTTCTGGCTCAAAATCTATTATCTTTCAAATCCGAGCCCATAATTACCAAGACAATTATCCTTCTCTCTCCAAGGGTTGTCCGCCCTACCAGGGATCTATATAGCCTTTCAGATTTATGTCCTGAGTGCTTTGATGAATAGAAAGAGAAAGAAATATACCATGTTTTTTCACTTGGACGTGAAACATTCACAAAAAATGATTGGGTCATAGATAGAAAAGTTTTAGCTTTAGAAAGGCAGAAATTTTAAACTCTACACTTAAGAACCATAATACTGTAAAATTAGAAGTAATCAATGAAAATATGATCAAAAGATTCAGACTTCCATGGAAATATTAAAGTGACTTATTGAATAATTCCCAGGCTAAAAAGCAAATTATAGAAACAATAACAGGTTACCTCAAGATAATAACTCCATAAATAAAATATCAAAATCTATGCAATATAACCAAAGCAATACTCAAAGGCAAATTTATAGCCTTGAATGTTCATATTAACAAGAGAAGATAAAATGAGCTTGCAATTTAAAAAACAAGAATATAAATAAATTAATATCCCAAGAGCAAGGACAAAAAAATAGTACCAAAGAGAAGATCAATAAGATAGAGAATAAAACATTTGAATTGCTAAACAAAGCCAGAGTTGGTTTTATTAAATTTAATTTAATTGAAAATGAGAAAGAATAATGAGATTACCAAAATCAGAAATGAAAAATGCAAAATCACAGTGAATTCAAAAGAAATTTAGAGGCATTATACACAGGTGTATCTCAATAATACTGAAAACTGAAAATAGATGGATATTTTTTAAAGCATAGAACACCCAAACTCAAATTGACAAGAGCTCCAGAACACTTAAATTCAAAAGGAATAATTAAATTGCCTTTCTTTTTCATTCATCTCATAAAAAGGCACTGTAATTAAGTTGGTTCACAAGTAAATTTTATCATATGAATAAAAAATAAATAACTCCACATTATATGGATTGTTTTAAAGGATAAAGACAGCATACTGCCTAATTTTTGTATGAACTAATGATACTTCTGGTCCCCAAACCTGATAAAGATAAAGCAGAAAAAGAAAATTCTAGGCCCATTTCATTAGTGAATATTGATGCAAAAATATTCAGTCCAATACTGGCAAATCATGTATAGAAATATGTATTTAAATTTTCATAATCATCAAGTAGTATATATATCAGGAAAGCAAAAATGATTTAATACTAGGGAAAGAGTCAATATAACAAGTCATATCAATAAGAAAGCCATAGAAATTACATCGATTCTACTAATAGACACAGGAAGGGTTTTGACAAAATATAATAATCATTTATGTTTTTAAAAAAACTAAAGATATCAAAATAGAAAGATTTATTATTAACATAGGAAACATAGCTATTTTAAACCAAGAACTAATGTTATATGCAACAGAAAAAAATTAGAGGCATTCCCATTACAAAAAAAAAAACAGGATTACAAATAGAGATGTCTATCATCAATTGACATGGTTTTAGAAATACTATCTATAGCAATATGGCAAGAAAGAGAAACTGAAGAAATAAGCATTGTCAAGGAAGAAACTGAAATATTTCTATTTATAGATGATAAAAATGGTATATTTACAAAGCCCAAGAGATTTAACACCCCCCTCAAATTAACTGATGTAAAAAAAATCTCTAGCAAGGTAGTTGGATATAAAATGACGCCCCCAAAAATATTTATAGTTTTAAATATCCCTTATAGACAACAGGTACAAAGTTGGCCATCTTACACTTCCTCCTATGTGACCCTCCATCTCTCGTCTTCTTGCCTTTGCACTGACTGTCCCTCATACCGGAAATATACAACCTCCTCACCTCTGCCTCATGGAATCCCTGGTTTCAGCTATTTAGAGAGCAAGTTGGTCCCTGGGTCAATTGTACCCTTACCATCTGAGTTTGCTTAAGACAAGTGTTATCTGCCCAGCACTTAAAGTGATCATACTTCCCAAAGGGCTTCACATTCTACTAGGACATTACTTCAGCTTTCCCATCCCTAATATCCTTTGAGCCCAAAAGAGGCAAGAGAATGTGCTTGGGGTAGACAGGGTGCTTCCAGGCATCCAGAAAATGGTGCTTCTACAGCTAGTAAAGGGCTGTAAGAGGAGAAAGGAAGCTGACTCAGACTGACATTTTGAGAACAGGACAGATTTCTACCCCAAATGGTGATGCCTCAAAATCCTACAACCATGCACTAAGAAACCCTCTGCTAGAAGTACTGGGTTCAAATCTGGGTTTGACAAGTTCCTCTACACTGGTAAAAAAGTCCTTGGGATTCACTTTGATCAATTCTAATAAAAACCAACTAGTAATTAAGCCTAAGACAAGCTAATTGAGATTAACTGTCATGTCACCATGTAGGCATGGGAGAAAGGGAACTTCAGAAACTTCTTCAAAGAGACTGATCAAGACAAATGGTCTGTACCTTGGTTCTCCTTGTAATTTGCCTTCTGATGCAGCTTAGATTTCTTAGCCTGAATTTCCCCTCTGACAACTGAGGTCCTTAGCCTCCTTGGATTTTAAGCATTTCACAGATTCCCTAGTGCCAACCAAGCTTAGTTCTTCAGTTTACACTCATTCACTTCTTTATTTGAAATTTGCCTCCTCTTCTGCCAATTAGGTATTGCCTAATAAGCAATGGTCAGCCCAGCCTGGAAAGGTTGTTTCAGCTCTCAAGCGGGAAAAAAAATGTATACAGAATACTCTTTTAAGTTGATTCTATATTATTAACACTTTCTTTAAGTCGAGACAATCAGCAACAATATTGTCTGCATGGTACTATGTAAAGGAAAGAGTACTAGAGTTATAATTCAAGGACCTGGGTTTAAATCTCATCTCTGCAATTACTATGTTTGTGCCCTTCAGCAAGTTAGTAACTCCTCTCAGCAGTCAGTTTCCTAATCTGTGAAAGAGGAAGTTAGGCCACTATCCTCACCGTTCCTATGATTCAAACCTAGATCCTGTCTCCAATCCCATCATTCATTCCACTTCACCACACTTTAGAAAACTATAAGGAAGTGAGGCAACATTTTTTCTACCATTCTTGGCCTGGCAACTCCTCTCCATCCCCATGGCCCATCTGCTTCTAATTCATAATATAAAACTGTTGGATCCCTAGTTATTACGGATCCCAGGTATGGTGGACCAAGACATCTCTTTGGATTTAACGGATTCATTATGGGCCCAGACAAAGCACATGCTCCAGAGATTCTGTATTGTCTTGGTTGTGGTCCAGACAACAGCCAGGCACTTCCTTTAGTTGAGTCCAGTGACCTAGGAGACCATCCACCCACTGGTCCAAATGAGTGTAATGCCCCTTTAGCTATTCCCAGGTTTAGCAAGGCTGTTTTGGAGCGATAACTATTCAATCCATGGCCTGAGCCCACACTTGATGCATTATTACTCTATTGCTAGGCAAAGACACATAAACCCTTATAGCAAAGCATTTGGTTAAACACAAAACAGTATAAATAGCAAAGAAAGGAATCAAATGGTAAAAACATTCTCTGCACCCATGAACAAAAGGGTACAAATCTCCTCCATCTCCAGGGGAGTTATAATTGAATTCCCCTTCAATTTCTCTAATTCCCCAGCATGTAGGGAACACAGCCACTTTGTAATTCACCATCTGAGTGGTGGACGTGGCACCATCTGCTCCTTGGAGTCTTTCCCAGATGTCTCTTGGGGCAGGCTGCCAAGCAGATGAAAACTCTTCCCTTCGCTTTGTAGTCTCCATAATAATGCAAAAGGAACACCAGGGTTCAGGGAAGTAAATGAGCAGACATTTATTAAGTACTCACTATATGTCAGACACTCTGCTGGGCCTCAGGGACTCAAAGATCAAAATGAGACCTTCCCTGCCTTCAAGGAGCCAACATTCCAATGGAGGAGACAGCATGGACGTATATAGCACAGGGGAGTATCACCCCTCACTCTCCTCAGCTCCAAGGACAGTCCAGTGAGAGTAGGCACACCAACCCAAGGTCCCAAACTACTCAGACTTATTTAAAGTTTGAGACAAGGAGTTGATGTGAAACTAATGAGCATCATTTCTGTCACCCATTAGGCAAGGCAATGGGGTAGTCTAACCCACTGAAATTAGGGGATTTTCTGAGTCGCCTAATAAGGAATAATGAATCAGCAAGCAAGTACCTGGGGAGGGGGAGATGCCCAGATTCTCAGCCAGCTGAATCTTAGCATCTGTGTATCCCGGGGTGCTGGAGACATACCAAACTAGTTTTCACTGGCTCCCAGGAATCCATATTGATCCATGCAAAGTTGAAATTGAATGACAGTGGGGGCCTGTGTTCTTTTGAAACACTTGCAGCTGCCCTTTACCTTTCTAGGGGACCCACTAATGCTTTATCCTTAGGGTTCTCTATCTTGTCGGCCACTCTACTGTTGTCCTGTAGGTCTTCCCAGCAGACACCAGAAGCTGAAGAAATATTTAACCACCCAAGAAAACAACTCACCTCAATCCGTATCTTGATATACCCAGATCTAGAGAAACAGTTTATCGTGAAGACTGAGGCACACATGCAACACTGCTGTGCAGGTCATCCGGGCTCTGAGCACGCTTCTCCCCAAAGCTGGACAATGCAGAAAAAAAGTTTTGCCATCTTAAGAAAGGAGCTGCTCACAATCAAAGTCACAATCTGTGGCATATAAACCCCATTGCACATCAAACTGCAGGAACCCGGTAGTTCAATCAATGCCAGGTGTCTGAGGATTTGTTTTTCAGCAAGTTCCACTTCACTATCCCCTACCGTACTAGACATTGTGATCAGCAGGCATTGTCCAAAAAACAGCCTGAATCACAATACCAGATGAATCCCTCGTCCCACAGGCCCTTCTATAGACCATAAATTTTGCAGCTGCTAAATTCCAACCTGCTTTTTTGAAATTAATTCACCCGCAGCAGACACTCCTGCACTTGAACAATATCAATTAAATCCAAACCAACAAACATTCACTAAGTGCTGACAATATACCAGGCATCATGCTGGGCACTTGATGCACAAAGACAAAAAGAAAGAAGTCCTGCCCTCAAAGAGCTTATATTCTACCGGGGCAGGGATTCTTAACCTGGGCTCCAGGGTTCATGGATAGATTTCAAGTGGTCAGGGAACTTTGATAGGGAAAAATCACGTTGTTTTCATTAGCCTCCAACTGAAATTTAGTATTTCCTTCAATTATTAATTTGAAAGAGAACATTATTCTGGGATGGGGTGAACGCCAAAGAGGTTCATGAAACAAACAAACAAAAAAGGCTATGAACCCTTGCATATAAGCTATGATGTTTGCACGGATAAAAGCCAGCCAGAAGGTTCAAGGCACATTTTGGGTCAACTACTCAAAATCATATGATAGTTTGACATACTACGGTAGTTGGGCAAATCTCTAGTTTGCGGAATATTATACTTTCTTGTTACTGCTCTAGATATGCCACCACCTCCTATCTGGCAGCCCCCACCCCTTCTCCACATCCATGAGCAACCTTGTTGTGTGGAGCAACCCCACTGTCCCAGCATGGGACAATGCCCATATTGAAATGTGAGGAACAAAATGCTGGCATTACTGAAGTATTGTGTCACATGATTATCAGTCCTCTTACTCTTGCTGTGGCCTTAAGATCATTTCACTTGAGCCTTTGACTCCCCTGTTGGCTAAAGCATGGGTATATGCCCTGTTCAGTACAATCCATTGCGTCTTTGTCTCTCAATGGTCTCACTCTTTCTTTGGCCTGCTCCCCACATCTCCATTGGCAATTACAGTTAAGCCATAAGGTCTTTATTGTGTTAAAGCCTACCAAGTAAGGTCAATTTCTTTTTAGCATTGTGTTTAGTAGAAATCTCTGAGTTCCCCAAAACAGTTGCAATGGACCAAGTAGAAGATACATTATTCCAAAGTAGAAGACACGTTAATGAGCTCAGCAAAATTAATGAAGAGGGAAAGTCCTCTTTCCCCCACCCCATACATAAGAATATCATTTCCCACAGTTTCATACCTTTGGTGGGAGACATAACACGTAGAAAAGGGCACAAGCATAGGGAAGCCAAGGAAACTCATCCTCCTAGAACTGCAATCACTACTAAGTCTTGATGTCATCTACTGGTCAGTTGATGTCATCAAGCCCTAGGCTGTCCTCCTCTACTGACAAGTGATTTTTCTCTATGATGCCATCTGCTAGATGGGCTGCTCTCCAAGGTCCTGTGCTGTCCATCTTCTGGTTCTACTTAGTTGGGTGGCTCTTTACAGATCCTCTGCTGCTCTCTGATATCCTTCTTTGGTCTTCAGCTCTTACGTGTTCACTTTCCTTTTGGAGGAAGGGTCTATAAGCTCTTTTGGCTCCTAGTCTCAGAGGGCTACCTCAGCTTTTTCATGATTCAGAACCAGGTGGTCTCAATCCTCATCTTCCTTGACCTTCATGCAGCATTCTTTTTATTTGACCTCTTTCTTCTTGTTTAGATCAAGGAAGAGGTCCATGGACTTCAAAGTGGTCTATGGATAGATTATGGGGTGTCTATGAACATGGATGGCAAAATTATATCTTTATTTCAATATAACTGTATTTATTTTATTTTACACATTTAAAGACATTATTTGGAGAAAGGGGTCCTTAGCCTTCACCAGACTGCCAAAGTGGTCAAAATATGAAAGAAAGTGAAGTGTCCCTGTTCTAGACATTCTCTCCCCTCTGGTTTCTGACACTGCTCTCTTCTAGGTCTCCTCTTATCTGTCTAAGCCTGCCTTGGCCTCTTTTACTGATTTATTCTTCTCTTCCTGCCACTGAGTTGCAATGTCCCTCCAAAGCTCTCTTTTCTCCTCTTGCTACCCTTTCTACCCAGTGATCTTAACCACTCCCATGCACTTAATGGTCACCTTTATATAGATGGCTCCCAAATTGACATTTTGTTGATGTTGGTGAGTCATTTCAGTGATGGTCAACTCTTTGTGACCCCATTTGGGGCTTTCTTGGCAAAGATATGGTTTGCCATTTCCATCTCCAGCTCATTTTACAGATGAAGAAAGTGAGGCAAACAGGTTAACTGACTTGCCCAGGGTCACACTAGTAAGTATCTGAGGCCAGATTTGAACTCAGGAAGCTGAGTCTTCCTGACTCCAGACCCAGCACTCTACCCACTGTGCCACTTAGCTGCCCCTCCAAACTGACATATATGCTACCAAACTCCCCCTTGAGCTCCTGACCTATGTCTCCAACAAACTCTTATTCCTCTTTCACCTCAAACATGGCACATCCAAAATAACCTATAATCTTTCCTCTTCTCACCCCAGCTCTTCCTACAATATCCCTACTTCTGTTCATCATGCCACTATCCTCCCAGCCAACTAGACAAGATCTAAAGGGACACCTTTGGTCCTTTCCTCCCCTTACCCACTCATAGCCAATCATCATCTTAAGTCTTATGGATTCTATCTTCATTTCTCTTCAATCTATCTCATTCTTTTTATTCATAATGCTGCTACCCTAAAACAAACCTCATTGACTCTCACCTGGACTGTTGCAATAGCTTCATAAGTGGACTATCTGGGGGCAGCTAGGTGGCACAGTGGATAGAGCACCGGCCCTGAAGTCAGGAGAACCTGAGTTCAAATCCGGCCTCAGACACATAACACTCACTAGTTGTGTGACTCTGGGCAAGTCACTTAACCCCAATTGCCTCACTAAATAAATAAATAGGGTAAAAAAAAATTAAAATTAAAAAAATAAAATAAAATAAGTGGACCATCTGCCTGCAGTTTTTTCCCTCTCCAGTCCATCCTCTACGTAGCTACTAAATTAGTATTCCTAAGATACATGCATGAACACGTCACTTCCCTACTCAAAAATCTCCAATGACTCCTTTCGCCACTAGGATAAAATACAAGCCCTTTAGTCGGCCATTTAAATCCCTCCACAATGTGACTCCCACTTACCTTTCCAGACCTAATTTCATCTTACTTCCTTGAGGCACTTTATATTTCAAATACTGTACAAACTGATGTGTCTTCTCCCATTGCTACACCTTTGCTAGGCTGTCCCCCTGCCAAGAATGCACTTCCTCCTCACCTCTGCCTCTTAGAATCCCCTACCTTCCTTCTAGAGCCTACCTAGGTGTTCTCTCCTTTACAAAGCCCACCTTGAATCCCACAAGTGAAAGCATTCTTTCCCTTCTCAGGTTTTCAGAAAGCAAATTTTCTGTATCTCCTTTGCCCCCATCACAAGTTACCTTGTATTATGTTTATCTGTATCTGTATCATATTCATCCTAGGAGAATGTAAACCCGTTGGGACATAGATTGTGTTACTTCATATCTTTGTATCCCCAGTGCTGACTTCAAAGCTCCCTTCAAAGAAATGAAACAAGGAGCTCCCCCCACTTCTTTGCAGAGAAGGGGACTATGGATGTGAAATATCACATGTGCTGCCAGACTCAGCTGCTGTGGCCTTTGATTCTGATGAACTGTTTCTTTTTTATCATTATTCTTCTTTTACTGGCTAGGGAAGAGAAGGGGGTATATTTGGGAGTGAAGATGCTACAAAAACCGAAGATATACATACATACATTTAAGTGGGGAGGAGTCACAGACTATGATACTATTTTTCCACCCCTAATAATCACAGAATCATGGATCTTCCAGCTTGAAGGGCCTTCAGCATCATCTAGTGCAGCCCCTTCATTTTACAGGTGAGGAATCTGAGGCTGCAGAAATCAAGTGACCTGTCCAGGGTCACATAATAATAAGCACTTACATGGTGCTTTATGTTTGCAGGCCCTATAATCCCATTTGAATCTGACAACAAACCTGGAAGGAGGCACTATTATTATCCCCACTTTACACATGAGGAAACTGAAAAAGGCAGAGGTTAAGTGACTTGCCCAAGGTCACATGGCTAGGAAATGTCTGAGGGCAGTTTTGAACCCTGGTCCTCTGGGTCCAAATCCAGTGGTTTTGCCACTGCACCTGAGGACTCGGCTTTCACGCCCTTTAGAGGCACAAACTTGAGGGGAATCCCTGCTCGTGACTTGTGAGGGCCTGATTAGGCCCTTCTAGAAACTCTAGTTCCCCCCTACAAATGCTTTCACTTCACCTGGTTACTGTAGAAATCTGTCTGCAGAGTGGTGATTGACTTGGCAAGAGATCTGTTGGATGGCGGTAAGAATGACTCAGGGTAACTGATCTCCTTGCTAAATACCTCCTCTGGGTCACAAGGATTCATTCCTCCTTTTCCCCACTGACTCAGGAAACTGCTCAAAGTGTAGTCTTGAGGCAGCTACAGGGCCTGCCTCAGAGGGCAGTGAGTCTGACCCTTGTTCTTTTGATCAGATTCCCCAAAGAGGCCAGCAAACCACCCAGACATTTGTAAAAACACTTTGCAGACCTTAAAGCACTATAGCAATGCGAGCTATGATTAGACACAGACAAAAGGGAAATGTCCTGGTACACTCAACTCCCACGGCTAACGCTTTTCTGCAGCACAACCAAGCCCTACCAGAACCCAGCACTTTCTCCTTGTGTGCAGCAGCTCGGCAACAAGAGGGACCTGTGGGCTGATTGTTTTGTTTGGATTTGGTTTTTGACCAGGACTTGTCCAGTGAAGGAGTCTCCTTGCATAGAAATTCCCTTTACTAACTTGTCAGTTGCTATCATCTTAGAAAAGTCACAGCTGGCATGTCAGATGCAACGCTTAAACCCAGCTCTTCGTGACTCGGAGACCAACCCTATGCACTATAGCATTCTCCTCTTTGAGCTAGGCTCTTACTATAGCAACTGGAGCAATTGGGAGCAGAAGGTAACTACACACACCTGGCTGAGGTGGACTGTGTGAAAGAGAGAAATCCTAAGGCTCACCAAAGGCTAGAGGGCAGAACAATACAGTAAGACTCAGCCCCGGGACAATCAGGCATGTGACTGTGAACTAGGAAATACAGGACTTGTCTAGATGAGGGCGAGAGCAGAGGACGTGACTGATGGATCCCTAGACCCCATGATGATTGACCTTTACTGACTGCTCAGTGGGCAAGGACCATCCTCGTCATTGGTTCACAGCCCTCAGGTGCCTCCCATGCTATCTCCTCCTTCACTCCTGCCTCCAGTGAAGAGGTGGCTTGTCTCCTGCCTTTTCTTCCTTCATGGCCCAGATAAAATCCCATTTTCTACAAGAAGTCTTTCCTGGTCTCCCTTTATCTGAGTGGCTTCCCCCTGAGATTACTGACATATAGATAGATAGATAGATAGATAGATAGATAGATAGATAGATAGATAGAGAGATAGATAGACAGACATATATATGTAATATATGTATTACAATATACATATATACATACACACATAGATGTGTATATATTATATATATATTACCTATATACATATGTGTATACATATGCAGACAGACAGATTGATATACAAACACATATATAATATATATGTACAATATGATATATAATACATATACATATACACATAGATGTGTATATTATATATATTACCTATATACATATGTGTATACACATATACAGACAGATATACACACACATATATATAATATATGCATGTATAATACAATATACTATATATATACATACACATATAGATGTGTATATATTATATATTACCTACATACATATGTGTATACATACATAGACAGATTGATAGATATACACACACACATATATATGCAATATATGTGTGTACAATACAATATACAATATATACATACACACAGATTTGTATATATTATATATATTACTTGCATACATACGTGTATACATATATACATATATAGACAGACTGATAGATATACACACATATTATACAATATATATATATATACATACACATAGATGTGTTTAAATTATATATTATTTACATACATGTGTGTGTGTGTGTATACTTAAGATAGATTGTACAGTTGTCTCCTCTACTATGAGCTTCTTGAGAGCAGGGACTGTTTTTGTCTTTCTTTGCAACCGCAGTGTTTAGCATTTAATAGGCACTAAATAAATGTTACTTGTTGACTCCTACCCTCTGTTCTCTGCTTCCTTCTATTCCCTGAAATACACACACACACACACACACACACACACACACACACACACACACAGAGACTAGGACAGACCATAGAGCAATCACAACTAGAACTTACGGTTCCCTTAAGCTATGTTGTTACATAAGATGTTTTAGTGGACACCAACCTTAAAATGAATCAACTGTAAGACATAGCCAAAAAAACCAAAACCAAAAACCTGATATAATCTTAAGCTGCATCAAGAGGGATACAGTGTCCAGAGACAGGAGGTGAATGGTCCAACTGTATTCAGCCCTGGTCAGATCACACATGGAGCACTGTGCCCAGTTCTAGTTCCACAGGAAAGATATAGACAAGCTGGAAAATTAAATGAAAGAGACTAGGATGGTGAAGAGGCTGATGACTGTGTCGTCCAAGGATATATTGAAGGAGATAGGGGTGTTTAGCCTGGAGAAGAGAAGACTTGGAGGAGACATGAGTGCTGTCTTCAAGTATTTGATGGGTTGATCCATGAAAGATATATTAGACTTATTCTGCTTAGTCCCAGAGGGCAGAATAAAGGACAAGGAATGGAAGTTTCAGAGGGACAAATTCTCGATACAAGGAAAACCTTCTTAACAATTAGAGCTCTCCAAAAATGAAATGGACTGCTTTGGGAAGAAATGGACTTTCCCTCTTTGGAGATTTCTGAGCAGAAACTGAATGGTGATGAATGGTGTTTGTAGAATGGACTCTTAGTCAAATATAAGTTCAACTCTGTGGTCACTGAGGTCCTTCCCACCTATCCCATTATGTGATTCTATGATTTCATGGCCCCAGATGAACAAAAGGTTCATCCCATTATTAGGAATCGATGAAAAAGCATATGGAATGATTTTAAAGAATGGGGTTGATTTATTCTTTTCCAAGACCAGTCTTTTCTTTTCTTGGCTCCTGCTGTTTTATTTCTTCTTGTACAAAGTTTTAATGGCCTAAATATAGTTTCTAACAGGTGCATAACCAGGGAGGTGGGAAGGAAGAAGAGAGAGAGGCAGCTGTCCCCAGACACACAGTTCTCCCTCCATCTGTCATTTCAGTGTCATCTCTCCAAGATGCCAGGGCAAGATCAGAGCAAAGAAGTTGGAAGGAGTATGTATGTTGAGGGGAGGAGATGGTTCTCAACTTAACTCACCCCAAGCTGCCTCCTGGGCACTTGGAAGAGACTGGGGTTTATGGGAAAGATTTTTCATTCTCCCAGGTCCATGCCTGTCAATAACAGGGCTCAGTGTATACCTGATAGCCTAGATCAGGATGAAGATACTAGATAGATTCTCAGAGGTAGGGCAGGATGTCTCCAGTGGGTGCCAGGAGCAAAGTATAGGAACAAAGATTTAAAGCTGGAAGGGACCTCAGAGGCTACTTATTCTAACATGCTTTTTTTTTTTATAAATGAGGACACTATGACCAAAAAGACCTTAAAGAGGCCAAAGAAGTAGATAGAAAGCTGGACTTTAGAGTCAAGAAAACCTGAGTTCAAAGCCTGTCTCAGACACTTACTAGGTGTGTGACCCTAGGCAAATCACTTAACCTCTCATCCTCAGTTTCCTTATCTATTAAATGGGGTTAATAATAGCACCTACTTTATGAGGATGTTGCAAAGGTCAAAAAACACATATAAAGTGCTGTGCGAGCCTTAAAGTACAATGTGAGTACTCACTCATTATTATTAAGTGACTTCTCCAGAGTCACACAAGTATGAAGTAGCAGGGCTAAGACTGGGATCCTAAGGCCTTTGACTTCTAAGCCTATGCTCTTTCCACTGTACCACTTGACAGGAGGATTGAAGTAGGGGGAAGGGGTAGAATTCAAGTAAGTGCAGTGGCAGATAATATTACCATTTCACCTTTCAACCTCAGTTTCCTTATCTGTAAAATGGGGTAATAATACTTTCACTACAGACCTTGCAGGGTCATTATAATAATCAAACATGTTGACCTTAAAGCATTATATAAATTTCAGCTGTTAGAAGCAGTAGTTATAATTATTGTTATTATTATTCAGAGATCCAAGAAGGTAGGCGGTTGGTGTCAGGGAGGTCTGACAGGTAACAGCTGGGAGGTCTCCTGGTAGGTGGGCTGAGCACAGCTTCGAGGAGGCACAGAGGAGTCCTGCCTCCTGTTGAATGCCAACCAAGGAGGCAGCTGTCAGAATCGGTGGCCATTCAGGAGTGGTCACAAAGTGACCCAGGAACTACTCCTGACTAGAATTACATGGTCAAAGTCCTAACTGATCCCAAGGAAGTAACAAGATAAATTCAAAGGGAGCGATAGTAAAGACCAGGGAAGTGTTGGAAGCACCATGAACAACAGGATGGGGAAGCAGGCTGTTGACCTGAGAAACCAATCAAAGCCGGCCAAAGTCTGACAATCTATGACCTCTCTTTCTAATGACATTTAAAAATTAATAAGCATTTATTTTCTTTCCTCTTTCACCTCCCCCATTGAAAAAGAAAAGCAAAGCCCTCCTAACAAACATGCAAAACCAACCCCAACATGGGCTGTGCCCAAAAAATGTCTGTCTTGCTCTTCATCTTGAGTCCATCAGCTCTCTGTCAGGCAGTGGGTGGCACACTTCCATCATCAGTCTTCTGCAATCATAATTGATCATGGGGCAGCTAGGTGGTGCAGTGGATAGAGCACTGGCCCTGAATTCAGGAGGACCTGAGTTCAAATCTGGCCTCAGACACTTGACACTTACTAGCTGTGTGACCCTGGGCAAGTCACTTAACCCCACTGCCTAGCCAAAAAAAAAAAGGAATCATGATTGATCATTAAATTGATCAGAATTCTTCAGTCTTTCAAAGTTTCATAAGAGTTAAGGCTAGGAAGAGAAGAATAAGGAAGCAGAGCTATAACTACACAGTCTGGTACCTGTGGAAAATCCAGGACATGAGGATGGGCTATTCTATAGCCAGGAAACTCTTCTCCTCCTCCTCTCCAAATACGTGTAATTCAGTAGTGCAGGCTTGGGCTGATCACGGGCAGGTAATTATTTCCCAGCCCACTAGTTGCCTCTGAATCACCTCTTCTTTAAGCAATCTTTGGTCAAGAGAAGCCCCACCATCTCCAAAGACAAGTCCAGTCCTATTTCCCCAGAGTACATAGGTTCCTTCCACCCTTTGCTATCAACAACCTGACTCCCTCATCCTCTCTCAAGATTAGCAGAATATAGTGAGGTATGGAGTAGGTGACAAGGGAAAGAATTACCCAAGGAGGAAGCAGTCTCCTCCCCCACTTTGCCCAATAGACACCAGCACCTGAGGCTAAGCTCCAACTGCCCTGCCCTAATTATGACTCTGTTCTTCTAACACTAAGAAAAAGTAAAGGAGGTGAGAGGAAGGAACTGCTCTTCTACACCTGATTCTTACCTAGAAGGAACTAATTGTTAAAGTAGAAATTATGAGAATCTTGGAGGAAGGGACCACTCCATCTTAGAGTTCATTATGGAAGAAAAGAAAGCTGAGTCTAGTATGACACACACCCTAGATTTGAGAATTGCTGATTTCGTAAGGTTCAGAGAAAAGATAAGGAATATCCCATGACCTATAAACCTCTATGATGTAAGTTGACCCAAGAGAGATGAAACACTCTCAAGAATAAAATTCTTTAAATACAAACAGAAATAGCTGAGGAGAAAGAAAATGAGGAGCTCTATATGTGTGCCCCTATGAGAAATCATCAATGAACTTAGATGTTTAAAAGACATAGAATATGATAACAAGGATAACAAATGGAGAATGAATAGAAAAGAAAGGCTTAGTCCTCTAAGAATTGTGTCAGAAGTATTAAAACTCAGAAAGATGTAAGTCTGATGACAAATGCTATGGACAATTTAAAAATGAAGGATGGGTGAGATAGTAATAACAGCTGACAGTAAGAAGATAGCACCACTCAACTTATATTTTGCTTCTATTTTCTCTGCCAAGGACAGTGACCTTTGAATCCAAAAGAATATAATAAAAGTGGCTGATAAAATGATGAAATCCAGGATAAACAAGGAGGTGGTAAGGGAGCATCCTAGCCACTCTCAAAAAGTTCAAGTTGTCAGGCTCAGATATACTACATCTTTGGATATTTAAAGAACTGACAGATGGAATTGCTGAGCTCACAAAGATTAAAAAGAAGTGGAGAGGTCCTACAAGATTGGAAAAAGACAAATGTACAGAGAGAGAGAGAGAGAGGAGAAAAGAATTGGTAAGATATGGTCCAGTGAGTTGAGACTTCTGGCAAAATTCCAGAATGTATTATTAAAGGGATGGGTTGTACATATTTAGAAGAGGAAGCAGTAGCTCCTAAAAGCTAGCCTCACTTCATTAAAATCAGGTGATGTCAGACTAACTCTAAGAGCAGGGATGGTTTCATTCTTTGTTTTGTAGCCCTAGCCTGATACATAGTAGACATTTAATAAATGCTTATTGATTAATCAAATGGCTAGACTGTACACATAGGTTTGCATAGAACCTTTGGTGGGTATGTCCACACTCTACAAATACCTATGCTAGTAGATTGAAGGTATTCTAGACAAAGAACACTAATATTTGACAAAGTCTCTCATGCTGTCCTTGTAAACAAGATGGAAATATAGGGTGTCCCCCAAGCCATAGTGAAATTTAAGCTTAAAGGGAAGCCCTTGAGGGAAGGGCAGTGTAAGCTTAAATTGAACAAGTTTTGTGAGACACCCTATATGTGGGTTAAATGACAGTACAGTTAGGAGGATTGGAAGCTGGTAGAATGAGCAGATCCAAGCAGTAATCATCAATGAGTCAATGTTGACTTGGAAAGAGATAACTGAGGGGCAGCTAGGTGGTGCAGCGGATAAAGCTCCAGCCTTGGAGTCAGGAGGACCTAAGTTCAAATCCAGCCTCAGACACTTGACATTCACTAGCTGTGTGACCCTGGGCAACTCACTTAACCCCGACTGCCTTACCAAAAAGCAAACAAAAAAAAATGACTGGCAATCTGGCCTGGGCCCCACATTGCTCAATGTTTTTATTAATTATTTGAATGACAGCATGCTTGTCAGATTTGCAGATGACATAAAGATGGAATGGACAATAAAGTATCCAAAATGATGTCAACAAGGAAGAACATTAGCTTAAATCAATAAAATGTAATTTATTATGACTAAACATAAAGTCCTATGCTTAAGTTTAAAAAAATCAGTTCCATAAGTACAGAGTGGAGGAAGCATAGCTAGAACACAATTTGTGAGAAAAAGATCTGGTGACTTTTGTGGATTGCAAGCTCAAAATGAATCTACAGTGAGATACAGCAGTCAAAAAAGGTTCCGCTAACTTAGGCTATTTTAAGAGACACATCATGACCAGTAATAGTCCCATCTTATTCAGACCACACCAATAACAGTTTATTTTTAGTTCTGAATACCGTATGCCAGAAAGGATATCATGAAGCTTACCTATGTCCAGAAGAGGTTGACCAGCAAAATCAAAGGGGTTAAGATCATGCCATACAAGACTGGTTGAAAGAACTCTATGGAGAAGAGACTTTGGCAGGCGGGGGAAAATGAGAATACTATCTTAAAGTATCTGAAGGACTACCACATGGAGAGAAGACTTATTCTCCTCAGCCCTATGAATAATGAGTAGAAATATCAAAGAGACAAATTTTGCTTCTGAGTAAAGAAACACTTCCTAATAGAGCTATCTCAAACAAAATGGTGTATGTTACCCTAGGAAATAGCGGAAGTTTTCAGTCAGAGGCTCAAGGAGCATTTGTCAGGGATGTGGTAGAGAAGAGTCCTGCACAGGTATGGGCTGGGTAAGATAACCTGAGGTCTTTTCCAATTCTGAAATTCTTTGATTCTGTAATTAACACATAAACTGGTGACCATAGCATTTGCTCATTCATCAGACTTCCCTCTGACTTTTAATTGCAACTATTCATATGAAGGGGATCTCATATCTGTATTACCATAGGGTACAGACACCACTCCCCTTCCAAGAGGACTTCCCTGAACCCTGAGTGTGAGACTTGTTTGGATACTGAAACAATCGAATCATAATATGCCTTGGGCAGGAACATACATCTTTTTTACCCAAAGCCTTGTAAATCGACCAGATAACATACTTTTATCTCCAGCAGGAATCCAATATTTCCTAGACTATAAAATCCTCCTCTGTTCATCCACCAGTACCAGAGGTGGAAATAATGGAGATCAGTCATCAAGCATTGGAAGGGTTATCACATGGAGGAAAATTAGATTTCATCTGCTTGGCCTCAGAATGAAAAGCTGTGGCTCAGATGGGGGAAGGAAAAAGCCTTTACAGAGCACCCACTATGTGCATTTTTTTTTACAAATATTATCCCATTCGATCATCACAATACTCCTGTGAAGTGAGTGCTATTATCTCCATTTTACAGTTGAGGAAATTGAGGTAAACAGAGGTTAAGTGACTTGTCCAGGATCACACAACTAGTAAGTATCTGAGGCTGGATTTGAACTCAAGTCTTTCTGACTCCTACTGCACCATCAGCTGCCTCTAGATAGATAATACTGGCTGTGAAAAAAAATATGTAAACTCCCAGTACATTGTGTTGGGAAGTTTCCATCAGAAAGAGTTTGCCCATTTTAATCTCAAAAAGACGGATGGTGGCATCCTCTAGTTTCCAGGAAGGCTGGTCAGACCAAAGATGTTCTGTGGGAAGTCATGCCTCAGCTTCTCCCTACAAGGACTCACCTAATGTTTCGAGCTCCTTGGTTTTTATCTTGGGGCACATGTAGTGGCCACGGAGGTGGGGATATAGGACATGACTCCAGCATTCAGAAGAGAGGCTGAGTCAAAGCAAGGGCCTGGATATGTAAGAAAAAGGGCACGGAGCAGGACCTGTCAGTGGGTCGATAAACACTTATTAATTGCCTGTCACATGCCAGACACTATGCTAACTGCTAAGATACAAAGAAAGGTAAAAGGCAAGTCCCTGAACTGGAGGAGCTCACAATCCAAAGGGGAGACAAAATGCAAATAACTATGTCCAAACAAGCTATGTACAGGATTAATTGGAAATAGTCAATAGAAGGAAGGCTTCCTGTAAAAAAAAATGAGATTTTAACTGGGATTTGAAGAAAGCCAGGGAAGCCAGGAGGCAGAGATGAGAAGGCAAAGCATTCTATGCATGGGGGACAGCCAGTGAAAATGCCTGGGGTGAGGAGAGTGTCCAGCAAGGGAAATCAATAACCAGGGATGCCACTGCCGGGACTGGAGCACCAGTCACAGTATATGAGGGCAGATCTCAGTCACTAGAAACAAGAAACAGTATCAGAGCAGGACCCAGAACAAGGCTGGCTTGATGCTGGGCCAGCTGAGTGGTTATTAGAGCTCATTGCCCAGGGCTATGTTTGCCCCAGGACCTGGAAGAAGGCCAATTTTACAGGAGCTTCAAAGGTGGTGGCTAAAGGGATGCAATGAGAAGAGCCACCTCTGACACTCTCTGACTCTCCATCTCTCCTCCACGTCTCAAAGCCTTTCGCTTCACCATCTTCTACCCCTTGTCTCCAGCTTCAGAGGATAAAGTGATGCTCCTCTCTGGGGACTCAGTTCCCTAATCTGTAAAATGGGAAGACTGGCTTCAACAGCCTTAAAGATCCTTTTCAGCTCTAAAGCTATGATTCTATGCTCCTCCTTGCCAACGTTAAGCCCTCCATTTGTCAGTCAACCAAGAAGCATTTATTAAGCACTTGCTGTATGCCAGGACCTATGCCAAGTGCCTATTTCTGTTCATGATCCCATCTTCTCAACTTGCTGTGTCAGTCTCACTCTTTTCTCTTTCTGTCTCTCTCCTCAGTCTTCCAGTCTTTCCATCTCCACGATCTCCTTCCCCTCTGCTGACCATCATGGCCAGGAGTCTCTTGTTCTAACTCTTCCTATAGAGCTATAGAGTTGGAAGGAACTTCAGAAGTTATCAAATTCAAATCCCCCTCTTTTTACAGATGAGGAAACTGAGGTGCAGGTAGAGAAAGTGAATTGCCCAATGCTACATGCACGGCAAGCAACAGAGGTGGAACTAAAACCCAGATTCCCTGACTCCAGAGCCAGGGCTCTTTCCCCTGCATCAAACTCTCCTTCTTGGACTGAGTCTCCCAGTCTTC
Source organism: Phascolarctos cinereus (assembly GCF_003287225.1). NCBI lineage: Eukaryota > Metazoa > Chordata > Mammalia > Diprotodontia > Phascolarctidae > Phascolarctos > Phascolarctos cinereus. The sequence continues at coordinate 44,871,417 of NW_027555736.1, read as the reverse complement.
TCCACCCCCATCCACCACCACAGGATGTCACAAAACCCCTTCTTTCCTCTGTACACTCCCTTAGCAATCTCACTGTAATGGAAGTCTGGAGGCATCTTCCCCATCTGAGTTCTCCATCATGCCCAAGAGCTGGGAACCTCTCCCCCCTACCCCAAACAAGCTTTTCCTACTTTTGAGCGTCCCTTGGAGTGTTGTCTTTTCTGACGATTGTAAACTCCTTGAGGGCAGGGTCTGTCTGTCTTTTTAGTATTTGTACCAGCGCTTAGCTCAGTGCCTGAAACATAGGAATCATTTAATAAATGTTTATTGACTGATTCTGCTTCTGGGAGAAGACATCCCGCACTTTCCTGCCCCGTGGGTGGGAAAGCCTCCTTCAAATGGCTGCATCTTTAAAACCACTGTGCTAGGACAGTCTCCCTCTCTTTCCTGCCCTCACTCTCCTGCTCAGCCTCCAGAGAGGGTGAGGGCTAATTAGCCTTCGGAACTGAACCAGTGAGGCGGGGAAGGGCTCCCTTCTGCTGCTCTCTTTTATCCCATGGCTCTGAGAAATGGGCCTGGGGTCTCTTCCTTTTTGTTTGTCCACAGTTTCTAGGTACAGGTGGTAATCCCCACTAGATCTGGAAATTAGATGGTCTCAGAGCCAGGATTCCAAAAAGGATGGTGGAGCCAGCCAGCTCAGCAAGAAAGCTCTGATAAGTCAAGGTGCCTTGGACTTGAGCCAAAGGGGGGGTTTGGGTGTGGTGCTGAAACCGTGGGCTCTATAAGAACTGAGCTAAACTGTGAACCCAATCCCCTTCCCCACCTCCAAGGCTGAGATAGTGGGGGAGGGGAGGTCATGCTCCACCTCCCCTCCCCCACTACCTCGGCCTGTTGTTGAACATGTTTGTATATTTATTATTAGATTCTTTATAAAAGCTAATCTGGCTGTTAAATGGTTACATGGAACTGAGGATCAAGGGACCCCCTTACACTTGAGTGAACACCGTTGACCGAGAGCCTAGTCACCTAAACACCAGAGAGCCCTGGGGGAAGGGTGAAATATAATACATCTGGCCTTTAGGCAGTGGGGACCAGCATGGTCAGTGTTACATCACTCTCTCCTATGGTGTCAAATATCAACTATATGCAGGCATTCCCCTAGTCTAGAGCCTTCCTGAGTACAGGTCAAGCTCTTTATATATGAAGCAGCTGGGTGACACGGCAGATACAGCATGGGTCTGGAGTCAGGAAGAACTGAGTTCAAATCTAGCCACAGATACTTATTAGCTGTGTGACTCCAGTGAAGTCACTTAATTTCTGTTTCTCTTAGTTTCATCACCTGCAAAGTGGGGACAATAATAATACCTACCTGTTGTGAGGATCAAAGGAGATAATAATTGTAAAGAATTTAGCACATTGTCTGGCATACTATACACATGTTTTTATTATCATTATTATTATTATTCACTCACTCACATACCTAACCCTAAATATTTTAAATACCCACTAAACACTTGGTAAGAGCAGCTAGGTTGCTCAGAGGATAGAACACTAGCCTTGGAGTCAAGAGGACCTGAGTTCAAATCCAGCCTCCAACACCAGCTGTGTGACCCTAGACAAGTCACAGCCCTGTTTTTCCTCTGTAAAATGAGCTGGAGAAGAAAATGATAGACCTCTCCAGTATATTTTGCCAAGAAAACTCTGAAGTATAGTCTGAGAGTTGGACACAACTGAAATGACTCAATGAGAACAAAACACTTGGTAAATTTTCTGAGCGCCATACTCCCGCAGTGGGAGGAAAACGGAAGGAGAATCTCTGGTCCCAGGAAGGTCTGTTCACTTTTCCAATGCAACATGATGCCCCAGGCTTAGTAACCCCTGACAAATACCTGTCAGATTCTTCTCTTTTTATTCTCACTGGTACTACTTTGGACCAGGCTCTCATCGCCTCACACCTGAACTGTAGCAAGAACTTTCTCATGTGTTCCTGAGCCTTCTGTCTTTCTTCTCTTCATCATGTCCAGGCTTATCTTCCTAAAACACTATTTTTATCATGTTCTAAGTTTGCACGCTACCATCCCTTCCCCATGCCCCACCTTGGAGCATGCTCACCTGGCATCCCTGTCACAAGTTCTCAGATGTCTGCAGTAGGTCAGTTTCAGGTCTTGTGTGACCTTTATGGGCCCTTCTCCCAGCCCCTAAGCCTATGGCTCAGACAGGAATGCTGACTAAGGGGTCCATGCTTGTCCAAGACAAAGAGTCTTTTAACTGGATGCTGAACCCAAACTCCATTGAAATATTGATAGTCCGGGCTCCTCAGGCTTCTTCTTCCTGCCAGCCTTGAAGTATAAGGATAATTCTCTGAGCTACAGGGCTTTGGAGTGCCCTTCCCCAACCCCAGGTACAAGCCATGAGCTCATGGCCTCCTAAGCACGCCTGGTCTTGGAAGGGGCTGCTGCCCACTGGCATCCTATTTCCTTTGGTATTCTGTTTGGGGTATCTTGGAAAGCAGCTGATGTAGTACCCTTCCCAGGAACCCTAAGAACAGAGTAGAAGCCATCAGAGCAGTTGCAATGAAGACAAAAGCAGAGACATCCCAACCAAAAGCGAAAGGGTCCCCTAGCGAGACTATAGGAAAGTAAGAGCCCACTTGGCACTGATCAGTCTGTATCCGATGGAGGTGAAACATGAAATGACAAATCAGCAACCCTCATAAAGCAACTGCTTATACACATGCTAGTCATGCTTGCCTCTCCACTGATTATAATCATTCTGTTCTCCTTTATAATGCAACATTCCGTTTATGTGTGAGAATAAAACTGCCTGTTTCAGAGTACTTACTTCAGAACTCTTTAAGGGGCAGCTAGGTGACACAGTGGATACAGCACCGGCCCTGAAGTCAGGAGGACCTGAGTTCAAATTCGGCCTCAGACCAAACACTTGACACTTACTATCCTGGGCAAGTCACTTAACCCCAATTGACTAAAAACTAAAAAAAAAATACACACTTTAGGGGGCAGCTAGATGGCGCAGTGGATAAAGCTCCAGCCTTGTAGTCAGGAGGACCTGAGTTCAAATCTGGCCTCAGACACTTGACACTTACTAGCTGTATGACCCTGGGCAAGTCACTTAACCCCAATTGCCTCACAAAAAAAAGGGGGGCAGCTAGGTGGCGCAGAGGATAGAGTTCCAGCCTTGGAGTCAGGAGGACCTGAGTTCAAATCTGGCCTCAGACACTTGACACTTAAGTCACTTAACCCCAATTGCCTCACAAAAAAAAAAGCAAAAAAAAAAACTCTTTAGAATAGAGACAAAAATGGAATTGCTCCTTCCAAATCTGAGGTGCTGATAAAATTGAAGGACTGGGAGCCTAGGTCCCATACTGAAAGGACAGACAAGCCCAGAACGATGAATGCAGGGCAAACAATGAGGACAGAGACTGGTGAGAATTGCTAGCTCCCCTGGCCTCAGCCTGACTAGCTGCTATACTAAATTGCCATTCTCCTCAAAAACTTTCAGCTGCTCCCCATTATCTATAGAATAAACTCCAAATCTATCACCTTAGCCATACTACCAACACATACTACCCCACCTCTCCAGTCTTTTCTTCTTCTACTTCCCTTCCCTTCTCTTCTACCTGTTGAAATAGGAATTGTACTCCAGATGGCATGGGCCACAGGGCCATTTGAAAGCTAGGCTTTAGGATATAGTTCAGGTGACTTGAGACCATCTTGTGCCAGCAAGAGAGGTGAAATCCAAGGAAGAATTGTAATTTGCTCTGAGCTGGGATGGGGATCAGCCCTACCTGGGCCTAACATATGTAGTGAGAAATCATGTGAAATGCCATTAACCCCAAAGTCTTGGGCTGCCTGTTCCAACTTGCCTCTAAGACCAGGGGAGTCTTGCATCAAGGGGTATCTTTTAAAAAGAATATAGTACTGCCTCTTAGGCCTTTGGAGGAGGGTGCCAAGCTTTACCTTTCTAAAAAACAAAAAAGTGGGGGAGGGGACTCTTCTCAAATGGTGTTAACGCAAGTGTAAGATGCTATTTTCTTATGTGCTATAACTGTGAATGAAGCTGTCTTCCCATGGTCTTCTAGCCAGATTTTGTATATTTTGTCAATGGAATAAAAACAAAATTACCCTCCCAAAAAGAGGACCCAGTTAAGTCTCAGCTCATCCATAAAACCCTCCCTGATCGCTTTAGCCCACAGTGAATCTTCTATGTTTTAGGTCAAGAGATTGGGATGCTAAGCAGCCAGGGTGCCCAGGTCATGCCATGCCCAGCCCCTAGCATTTCTTCCGGACAAACAAAAGCAGTGTGCATTGCGTGAGCATTTCCAGACTGAGTCAGGGGTGCAAGAGAGTAGGAAAGGGGCTGGTATCTAAGTGGTGGTGGAGACAGGCATAAATTGTTATTAGGCTACAGAGGAGATGAGTAGGGAGTAAGAAGCAGAGGATCAGAAATGGAGGAGTGAACATAGGCTGATGAGACTGAGATGATCCTGAGACAGCCATGGTACCTCAAGCAATCCCTTGTAGTGTACGGGAAGTGCGAATGGAGGGTCTCTGACAGTTAGCATCATGCCTTGGACTGCTGTGGAGCCCTTACCCACCCAGCTCACCTAACACAAGACTGATGTCCCCCCTCCTCTGCACATTTATTTGTACTGGAATGTCCTTCCCCTTCTCTCCTACCTGTTAAAATAAGAATTGTACTTAAGGACCCAGTGAAGTCTCACCTCATCCATAAAACCTCCCTGACTACTTTAGCCCACAAAGGTATTTCCTTTCTCTGAGCTCATTTGGCAATTATTTATGTTATTTATTTTGGCACCTACCATATACTGCTTTGCAATGTTAGATGTTTCATATGTATATTTCCTGTCTTCCTGCATAGATCATGAAGTCCTAGATGTGAGTGACTGTTCCTTATACGTGTTTTTCTACAACAGAGCACCTAACAGTGCCACGAGGGTAGTAATTCTTCAGTTACTGAATAAATGAATGAGCTAATCCTAAAGTCCAGGAATGATTAATGTCAATGTTATTCATTCAAACAACACTAATCAAAACGAGGGTCTAAGAAACAAAGTCGAGAAAAGTCTATTCCTCAGCATTATCCAGATACTGTTTACATTAGCCAAATGGAACATAGAGGCACAACTGATTATTTTTTAATAAATTAGTAAATTTCAACATTAGCTATGGTTGGAACTTTACCAATGGACCTCCCAAAGCAAATCCTGGAATGTCATCACATTGTGAGAGACAGAAAGACAGAGAAGAAGGGAGAGAGAGAGAAAGGGGGGAAGAGAAGGAGGAAGAAGAGGAGGAGAAGGAGGAGAAGGAGGAGAAGGAGAAGGAGAAGGAGAAGGAGAAGGAGAAGGAGAAGGAGAAGGAGAAGGAGAAGGAGAAGGAGAAGGAGAAGGAGAAGGAGGAGGAGGAGGAGGAGGAGAGGAGGAGGAGGAGAAGAAGAAGATGATGATGATGATGATGATGATGATGATGATGATGACGATAAAGGAGAAAGAGAAGGAGGAGAAGGAGGAGGAGGAAGAGGAGGAAGAGGAAGAGGAGAAGTAAGAAAAAGAAAGAGGGAGGGAGAAACAGACAGACAGATGGACATATACATGTCTGTAGGGGGCAGCTAGGTGGTGCAGTGGATAGAGTACTGGCCTTGGAGTCAGGAGGACCAGAGTTCAAATGCATCCTCAGATATTTACTAGCTGTGTGACCCTGAGCAAGTCACTTAAGCCTGTTTGCCTCAGTTTCCTCTTCTATAAAATGAGCTGGAGAAGGAAATGGCAAAACATTCCAGTATCTTTGCCAAAAAAACCTCAAATAGGGTCATGAAGAGTGAATGCAACTAAGCAATTTAACAACAGTCTGTTCATGTGTACGTGTGTATGCATATGTGTGCACATATGCACACATAGGTGTGTACAAGTTTGTTGTCATCAATCAAAATTTAGTATGTTCCAGGCACCGTACACACACACACACTCACACACACACATGAATATATATGTACCTAATACAATGTGCACACATATACACATGCACATGCATATCATCTGTGTCTGTGGTGTTCCAAAAGTTTAAACACAAATAAGCTATTAAAGCTTAGCGCAGCACCAAGACTTTGGGCCAGCCTGTATATTATGCTGCTGTTTCTCAGTGTCAGGGAGCAGCACCATCTTCCTATAATAACATCCATACAGTCAGCATTACGTACTGGACAAAGCACTGGCCTGGGAGTCAGGACACCTTGGTCATAGTCCCCGCTCTGCTATTTTACTAGCTATCCGACCTTGGGCAAAATGCTTAACCTCTCAGAGACCCATTTCCCCATCCATAAGACAAAGGTAATAAGAGCCTCCCTGCCTAGATAGAATCCAGGCTTGTAAGAATCCAACCACTGACATAATACATTTTACAATTCTAATCATAGTATGGAGGCTTATTATTGTTAACATTATAATTATTGTATTATTATTATTATCATATTCATTGGCAAAGTGGGAATTCGAATGACCCTGTAACCTTGTGGCCCACGAACCCCTAACAAGTTAGGGTTTTAGTCTTCTTGAACGCAGTCTCTCTTTAATGGCTAATCCTTCTTAGAGATCTCCTCAGTAGACTGGGTTAATGCTATAATGATGACATCTTAATGTACATTAAATCATATGCTACTTCCTCAATTAAAGGGACCAGTTGAGAAGAACGTAAGAAAAGTGAAGCCTTTCTTGCTGGTAGTTATCAATTGTGACTTTCCCTCTTTTCTTACTTTATTCCCAAGAATCAAACAAACAGCGTCATTACCAGCCTACACAAAATAAATTGACAGGGGTTGAAATCTGTGAAATGAGATTCACATTTCTAATTAGCTGGAGGGTTAACAGATAGTCAGCTAATACTTGGGGGCGTCTCTCATCCCAGGAAGAGTGTGGCTATCTTGTGATCTCTGGGAAATGAAGTGCTACCCCCTGCATCTTACAAAGAGATTTCTGATGGAAGTGTAAATGTGAATTTCCTTTGGACACCTGGAAGGATCAGTCTGAAGTCTTCAGCATTGAGCAAATTCTTCATTAATTCCCCTCCTATTTGGAAGGAAGTGTGATTCTGCCATTTCCATTTTCAAAGGAATTGTCTTTTAATGATAATGTCTTATGCTTAGATAACACCTTCATCCATGGAGTTCAAAGGGATTCAGACATGTTTTCTCTTTAATTCCCACATCCTCAAGAGGGTAAGTGGGGGTAGGGAAGGAAGAAAAGCAATTGCTTCCTTGATTGTACATATGAGGATGCTGATAGATAGAGACAGGAAGCAACTTGCCAAAGATCACCCAGCAAGTGGAGAGGGAGGTGTACAGCAAGAATGTGAACCCAGATCTCACAACTCACTATTACAGCTACTAAAAACCCAGAAAAGACAGTTCTTACCATCAACATTCTTGACACTATAAAGTGGTTCGATATCAGCAACAAATGTGGTTTCATCAATGGGAATGACATTAAAGAAGAGGCATTGCCATCTGATTTGTTATTGCACCCTAAAGACCACAGACCCTTCCCCATGGGCTTGCCACTGAAATTTTCTGTATTTTTTGTCTCTCCCCTAAAACTCAAGCTCCCTAAGATGAGGCACTGTCTTGCTTTTTTTCTATTTGAATCTCCAGTGGTCAACACAGTACTTTTGACATAGTAAATAAACACTTAATAAATGCCTTCTCAATTCTTCATTCAAAAAGGTAATCCCAGAATCTTTAGAACTGGAACAGAACTGAAAGACAATATAGGCCAAGCCCCTCAGGAGGAAACTGAGTCCTAGAGAGGTGAAGTAAATGACTTGTTCAAGGTCACACAGTTAATCGATAGCAAAACCAGGAATAGAACAAGATCTCCTAGCTATCTTCAGTTGCTCTTTCTAGGACACCATGCTACCCCTTGAACAGAATTCTGTCTTCCTCGTTTACTTGCCATATGACCTGCATGAGTGTTTCAACAATACAACAGGCCGCTTCAGTAGATAATGAACTCTCCATCACCAGAAGTACTCACACAGAGGATAATGCTGGGAATGTGGTCGAAGAGATACTTGCTCTGAATGTGAAGCTAAGCGAGGTGACCAATTTAAGACCCATTTCAACACTTCTAAGTCAACTCATTTCTATATGCCTCAGTTTACACATCTGTGGAATGAACATAAACTACCCTATAGGGGAGGTGTGAGAGTTATATTGTGATCACTAGGGGATCACTTAATGTTTGTAATGTTCTCTGAGATGATTCTTCGCTAAGATCCTTGTATCAATATGAGGCATTGCTGTTCTCAAACTGAAAGACTTTGGAAAGAGGTTGAGAATCCAAAAGAGATGCTATTGGGTCACCAAGCTCCTTTGTTTCCCCTTTTCTTGCTCCAGGCCCCCTTTTCAGCCAGAAGCTATTTTCAAAGAACAGAGTGAAATTTTGTCCAGGTAGGGACCAGAGATGATTGGAGCAAAACTACTCCCAGGGCCCGATGCTTCAAAGTCCTTTCCACCACCTTGGGAAGCTGTTCTTCCTTTTTCAGAACAGAGGAGACAACTGCAAAGAGCAGCCAGGAGGGCATCTGAGAGAAGGGGGGACTTGTGGGAAGAAAGCAGGCAAGGAGAGATGATAAAAAATGGGAACTCACCAGAGGCATGGGCTTCTTGCTCGCTCATTCGCTCTCTGCTTTTTCATCCCTCATTAATCTGAAAGCCCCACACCTCTGTGCTGGGTAGTACGGAGGTCAGCAGGGCTCAATAAAGCAACACAGGCCTCTTATTACACCTGCATGTCTGGCCTTCATCTTCTGGCCAATAAGCTCGTAGCGGAGCAGCCCCTAGGCCTGCCCAAGCAGCAGATTATGAAACACCTCGACTGTCAAAGGAAGATCTGCACAAAAGAAAAGAATGCTTTGGTTCTGATGGTGCGGCTTACTTACTGATGAGCCATGTTAGTCTAATTATATGTCACCCCCAAACAAAGGCCACATCCCTAAAATAATATCTCCTTGAAAGAAAAAAAGTGTGCATATAGGGGGGTGTGTGTATATGTATGTGTGTGTATATATATATATATATATATATATATATATATATATATATATATACACACACATACATACATATACACATACACATTATATACATATATGTGTGTACAATATATACGTGATGTATAAAAACTTTGAGAGACATAGTTCCTGGGTAATTAATCATTTTATTAATTATTGCTGGCAGATAATTAGTAAAAGTGGTCAGTGGTACTCTTGAATGCCAAAGACCCATCTCTCAAACTTCTTATACATCATGTATATAACCTGTGTATATATGACCTGTGTCCACCAGGGAAAAAGGTCAGATATGCAAGTATAGTAAGAGTACCATATTGATCCATATGCATGCTGGAAAATGGCAACACTACGCTTAGGTTATATGCAAGCCATGCTTTGGAGAAGCAAAGAAGGACAGTAGGGAAGCCTATATTCCAGCCAATAATAGCTTTAAGAGGTATTGCAGCAAGGTGAAGAGAGTGCTAGGTCTAGAGTCTGGAAGACCTGAGTTCGAATCCTATCTCTGACAGTAACAGTGCAATTATGGGCAAGTCACTTAACTGACCCCAAAGTGGAATGGGTTACCTTAGGAGGCAAAGGGCTCATCCTCATTGAAGATCTTTAAGGAGAGTCTAAATGGCTAGGGTTCAGGTATGTTGCAGTGTGAATTCCATTTCAGGTATTGGTTGGACAGGGTGGCCATTGGAATCCTTTCTAATCCTGAAAGTTGGTGATTGTGTGGGTCTATGAACCTCTCCGAGCATCAGGCTCCTCTCTAACACCATAAATTACAGGCAGGTTGTGATCTGCCTTGGTGGAAGAAATTCCCACACTGAGAGTTCTCATACTGATGAACTCACAGGTCCTTAATGCTGATGACAGGAGCACTATTAGCTATCCATAGCACTTGAATAAAATCTCTCATTCTGTCCTATATACACTCACCTGCTCTTTTCCATTTTTAAACCAATACCAATAGTGTTGATTATTACTACTTCATAATCTAATTTGTGTTCTGGTATTTCTATTCCTCTGTAAGGGGAATTTTTGCCCTAATTGCATTAGGGTAGTAAACCTCTGAGGTTCCTTCCAACTCTGAGATACTCTGGGATCATTTTGAATTTGAAGAATGAGTATAGCTGCTACCAGGGACAGGCAGCACAGGAAAGAGTTCTCAGCAAGCAGGATGGCACATTCCCTACCATGGCAGACAGCTGGTACAGGGGCCAATTTATCATGGCATCGTTTTCTGCCAGGGTCTTTAACAGAGAGCAAGAAGTGTCCAAGTAGTTCAGCAGATTGCAGACCCACCATTATTTAAAGGTGCAGAATTCAACACAGAGGGCATCCCTTGGCATTGAGAGCATGTTTGGTGAGAGATGGTAGAAGTGCCTGCAGATGAGAGGCTGAGAGATGTGGCCCAAGCTGGGCATTTGGTCTTTGCCATCCTACTTTGGTGTCATCATCCTTGTGTGTGGGGATGCTGAGATCAGTCCGGGCTTGAGCTGTGTTGCTCTGACATCCACAGGCAGTGTGTGCCATCTGGGAAAGCAAGTGATGCTGGGAACAGCAGACACAACTGCTTATCTGAGGCAGGTTTCCCTTCTAGTTTCATGCTGCTTCTCTGGGACCAGGGTGGGGCCCTACCAGAGGGCATTTGGGCATTTTCTTGATGGCCTGAAGGGGATTTTGCCCCAGTGAGTCCTTTTCCCAGTGAAGGAGGAGCCTGAGCCCTTTGACCCTGCCTGGACTGCTGGGGAAAGTATCCTATCTGGGCTGAGGGTCTCCAGCTGACTCACACTGAACTCTTATCTGCTGGGATTCTCTGTACTATACTGGACAAAACCAAGAAATCAGAATCAACTCTGTCTTCATGCTTCTTTGCAGACCAACCCGTAGGAATGTCAGAGCCAGTGCTAGGGTGTGTTGAGGTGGCTAGGGAGACAAAGGAGATGGGGAGCCTACACCCTAGAGAAATTTAAGCCCCACATGTGGGACCAAAGCCTTAACCTCTAACTGAGTTCCCCAGAGAGAAAAGAAGAAATGGAGAAGGGGGAGTGGGGGAAACATGCCTTCTGCCACTGGGCAATTAAGCATGAGATTGATAAGAGAAACTCCACTCAACCTGAAAATCTAGAGGTTTCTTACATCCCTTGGGCCATGCCAGAGCATCTGTCACCCCCTAGACAGTCACCAACCACCAGCCAAGACCAGACCTCCTGCTCTGACCAGTCACACTATTCTCAGGCTGGACTGAGCCTTTCGGTAGAGCTGCGTAATAGTTGCCCTCTCCTTCCCCTTCTGAAGGACGGCCCACAGACCATAGATTTCCTTAGGAGATGTGGAGATGAGAGCTAACTAGAGCAAGAGACTACCAGGTGAGAAAAGAGATTTCTGCCCAGAAGACACTCTCCTGTTTGGGAGGATAGGGCCTTGGTAGCTTCATATTGAGTTGAGTTTCCCATCTAACACATAACTTTCATCTATAGCAGAGGTCTTTAACCTGTGGTCCCTACACCAATTAAGGAGGTGTTTCAGGAAGTCCATTTTTTTAAATTTTTGTGTCTCTATGAAAAATGAAATTTAGCATTTCCTTTAATTACTTTAAAAAATATTATTCTCAGAAGGGGAGGCTTTACCAGATTTCCAAAGGAGTCCATGAGACAGAAAAGGGGAAGAACTCCTGATCTATATATAGTATTCCTCACAGCAAACCTTGCTCTACCTCCAGTCACAGAGAGCTCACTTCCTATTGAAGCAGTCCACTGTGTTACTGGTCAGCTCTAGTTAGAAAGTCTGTCCAGGTCACAGTGACTCAGTGAAATGCTTCCTGCGGACCCACAACTAAGCCGTGCTCCTGTCTCTTCTCTAAAAGATGGGGAAATGGAAAGTAGTGAGCTACCAGATACCCTGGCATGGTATATCTCCTCAGAGTCAAGCCTGTCTTAGAGCCCTAGCTTTGAGAGGGAGCTGTCCCTGGTGCAACAACAAGAAGGTTAGCTCTAATAAATAAATTCAATATCCAGCTCACTCCTTAATGATCCAAGGAAAGAAAATACCTCTGATTTTAGGGAAAGGAAATGGGTTTCTTTGTTGGAACTGATATACATCATCCTCTGGCTCTGGAGCTAGAAACACTGGCTTTATATTCTGCCTCTGCTCCTACCTGTGTGGGCTTAGCAATTCGCTTCACCTGCCTGGGACTCAGTTTCCTTATCTGTAAAATGAAGCCTTTGAGGTCTCTTCCAGCGTTAGGACCGTGTTCCTAAATGAGATGCTAAGTTTATTATTATACACCTGCTTCCCGTTCAAACTTCATCCTCTTTGTCAGAGGCATCACTGTTCCCTCCCCTCCCCCAGGCGCCAGATCTTCACGTTTTCTCTAATGACTCTCTCTTCCTCACCTCCCACATCCAAGCAGTTTCCTGTCAATTCAACCTCCAGAATATCGCGTTACTCCCATCTGTCCCTTCATCTCTATTCCCAGCCAACACAGGTTTTCGTTACTACCTGCCCAGACTATTGCAACAGCTTCCTAACAAGCCAGTTCACCTCCACTCTTGCCTCCCTTTGAACCATCCTTCACCCTTTTGCCAGACTTATTTTCACTGCCCATTGATCTGGGAAGGTCTCTCCTCTGATCAAAGGCCTCCAATGGCTCCCTATTAGTTTTAGGACAGTGGTTCTCAAAGGGCATGCCATTGAGCACATGGCTTTCTTCTAGTTGTGCCTTAAATTGTATGGGATTTATATGTACAGTCACATGCACTGTGAGAGTCACAGGAGCATAGATATAAAAGTGTAAAAGACCTCAGAGGTTATTGCATCCAACCTCTTCATTTTACAGATGAAGATACTGAAGGCCAGAGTGATAAGCATCTTGATTTTCCCACAGTGTGTCCTGAATCATCACGGTAAAGAACAATACTGTGCCATGAGCAAAACCAAGTTTGAAAGCCACTGTTCTAGCCTATAATGGAAACTCCTCTTCCTGCCAATTAAGGCCCTCCATAATCTGACCTCAACTGACCTTTGCAGTTTTTCTTTTATATTGTTCTTCAACAATTAACGTTCATTTATTAAGCCCCCACAATGTTCAATGCAGTGCTAGACTCTAGAAATACAAACAGTCCCTGCCCTCAAGGAGCTTATATTCTCCTGGGGGAATACAACATTTACACAAATAAGTATAGTATAAGGAAAACCGAGGAGGAAAAGAGCAGAACAACTGGGGGAGATCAGGGAAGACTTCTTGGAGGAGGTTACAAGCCAAGCCTGGAAGAAAAACAAGAATTCTAAGGGATGGGGTGAGGAAAGAGTACATTCAAAGTAGGTAGGAGCCAGAATGTTACACGTTTTAAGTGTCAGGCTAAAGAGTTTGAATGAAACAAAGGGAAGCCATGGGAAGGAAGGTTTTTGAGAAGGGGAGTGATGCAGTCAAATCTATTCCTTTGGAACGTGGTTTTGGCAGCTGTGTAAAGAATGGATTAAAAAAAGGAGAGATGAGGTAGGGGGACCACACAGGAGGCTATTCCAATAGTCCAGGTGAGGCATGATGATGGCCTGAATCAGGGTGTAGGAAAGGGACAGATAAAAAAGATGTGGAGATAAAACTCAGCAAAGCCTGGCCACTGATTAGATATTGGGCAGGGAGGAGGAATAGTTAAGAATGACACCAAGGTTATAAACCTGGGAGACTTGGAACATGGAGGTGTCTTCAAAAGAAATAGGGAAGTTTGGGATAGAACTAGGTTTGGGGTGAAAGATCGTGAGTTCTGTCTTCAACATGTGAAGTTTAAGAGGCTTATGGGACACTGAAGAGGAGATATCCAGCATGGAGTTAACTATGCCTGAATGGAGTTTAGGAATGAGATTAAGAAAGGAATTCTCCATGTAAAGAAGATGCTTGAGGAAGGAGAAGAAGGAGAAGGAGGAGGAGGAGGAGAGACTATATGTTTCTAAGTCTCAACACAGAGCCATTCCTGCCATAAGGAATTCCAAGATGCTTCTAAGGTCCCTTGCAGTTCTAGAGCTACGATCCTAGGATCCCAGAGACACCTAAAGCAGTAAGACATGAATGATGACTAAGCAAAGGGAATGAAAAAGGAAGAGTCAGACAAGTAAAAGGAAAACCATTTCCAAACTATGATGCCAGTTCCCCTTCTCCTCATCCCCACCAGAACCTGGACCCTGAGTCTGAGGCTCTAGGGTCTCACAAACCAGCTTTTGCCACATCTTACCTAAGACCAGGTCACCACACTACTGCCCATTCATTCCCAAACAATACCACCGAGCCCCTCCCTTTCTAGCCCCTCTTTGTGTTATGTTCTTCCCTTAGAAAGTCATCTCCTTGAGGGCAAGAACTCTCTTGTTTGCTTTCGTATCCCAAAACACGGTGCCAAACAAACAGTAAAAACATAATAAACACCTTTTCATCCATTCAGAAAATCAAGAGAATGAAGAGCCATGAAACCCAAGGAAGGTGAACACACCCTGGGGTGGGAGTGGTGGTGAGGGGGGGAATAGCTGGCCATATCAAAAGCTGCAGAGAAGTAAAGGAGGTCAAGGCCATCACATCTGGCTCTTAAGAATCCACTGGTAACCTTAGAAAGAGCAGTTTCACTCAAGTAGCAGGATTAGAAGCAAAAGACTGAGAACTGAGTGCATGGTGAGGAAGGGGAGGCAATGAGTATAGATAATTTTTTGCAGAAATTGGGCATTGAAAGGGAGGAGAGGAATGGGATGCTAGCTCCTCTCTTTGCATTCTATGCTCTAGCCAAACTGTAGTATTATCCTCCCTGGCATATACCCCAACCCTTTCTTCCTTCTGCATCTTTTCTTGTGCTGTTCCCTGTGCAAAGAATGATAGAATTGGACTGAAGCACTAAATTGGTAGATGCTGTTCCCATCAAAGCTTTTGACAAAGTCTCTTTTGATATCTTGCTCTTCAACTTGATGCAGAGCAGAAGTGGCAAAAACACAGCCAGGGCTGCAAACAGCCCACAACACTCCCTAGTGAAGCCTGAACCAGATTAAAACGTAATTGGGAAATATTTGGCAAAAATTAATAAAAATACAGTAAAACATAGGTAATGTTACTATGTGGTTTTCTAAGTCACTATACACACACAGGGATCCTTATGTCTGATCTAGTGGCTCCTCTTTCTATTTGAATCCCACACCACTGCCTTAGAGTATTGCCTAGGGACACCAGAAGGCTACAGGACATGCCCAGGGTAGTAACGCAGCCTATAGGTATCCAAAGTGAGATCTGAACCCAGATCTTCCTGACTCTGTAGCTGGTTCTCAGTCCACTGCACCACACTGCCACTCTAAATTATATATGGATAAAAATAAAGTCTTATACTTGAGTTGCACATATATAGGATGAGGGAACTAGGGCTTCGTAAGAGTTTGTGTGGAGTGGGGATTTTAATGGACGGATTGAAAACTCAGGATGAATCAGCTGTGTGAGATGACAGCCCCCAAAGCTCGTGGGATCTCAAGCTGCATCAGGTGATAACCCTCTGCACTCTGCCTTGGCCAGACCACATCTGGAATGGGGCGTTTAGCTTGGGGCACCTTCTTTTGGGCAGGACATTGACAAAGAGACCGCCCAAAAAGCGAGAAGACACAAGTCCATATCATACGAGGATCAATTGAATGATCCAGGAAGACTTAGCATGGAGAAAAGAAAATGTAGAAGGGACGTTTTGCCATTTAGGGGAGAAATTAGGTTGGTCCTACTTGGCCTCGGTGGCCCAAGTAGGAGCATGTAGCACAGTTACAGGAGCAGCTTGTTGTTTCCACGTAAAAGAAAACTTCTTCACAATCAGAGCTGTCCGCAAGTGGGTTGGGTAGCCTTGGGATGCAGCTTGGGATGGCAGAAAGAGTACTAGCTTTGGAGTCAGAGAACCAGGCTTCAAATCTCACCTCTGGTGCTATGTGCATGTGACCCTGAGCAGGTCATTCAGTCTCCCCAAGCTTCCAAAGGAAGGTTGGCATGGGACGGCCACCGAGGATTCTTCCACCTCGACATCTGTGACTCTACAATTCATCTCCAAAGGTCTCCAGGTGGAGGCTGCATGACCTGCTTGCCAAGGATTCAGTAGAACATATTCCTAGTCCATTCCCAAACCCAAGATCCTGTGTTTCTAGGACTGTCCTCCCCCATGCCTTTCTGAATGCTGGAACCAACCCTTCAGTCTGGCTCAAATGCTGCTACCTCCTTCTCAAAGACACATGTGGTTCCTACAGTCAGTAGTGACCTTTCCCCGCCTCACACATCGCATAGCAATTTGCAGGCACCTACCTTAGGCCCTCGCACTTTAATACCGCAGGGGATCTGTGATCTTATCCAGGTGAGGACCTCTTCTGGTAGTACAGACCACAACCCAGACACATTTCATCCTGCACAGCCCTTGTTCACATCCTTGCATAAACCCTCTTGAGGGGGTCCACCCATCATATCGGGCACTGAACTCTAGGAATATTAACATTTTTAATTAATTTATTTTGAATTATCAACCATCATTTCCATAAGCTTTTGAGTTTTAAATTTTTCTCCCCCTCCCTCCCCAAGATGGTGCACCATCTGATAGAGGCTCTACATATACATTAGGAATATTAATATTAACAACTTATAACAATAGCATTTACTTAATGCTTTACTGTTTGCAAACTGCTTTACAAACACTGTCTCATTTGATCCTCATAATAGACCTGGGGGGAAATATTTTCCCCATTTTACAACTAAGGAATTCAAAGCAGACAAGAGGTTAAGTGCCTTGACCGACTAATAAGTGGTTGAGGGCAGATTTGAACTCAGGTCTCCCCAACTTCAGGGCCAGTGCTCTATCCACTGTACCACCTGGCTGCCTACATTATGTTACATCAGATCACTTTACATGGATATCAAAGCTGGCTGGGAACCATTTGTTGTCTTTCCCCCTTCTTGCCTAGGATCATAGATTGAGAGGTACAAGGGACCTCAGAGACCACTGACCCATTTACAAATGAGGTGACTAAGGCAGAGAAGGTACCTGGCCTGCCTCACGCAGCTACCACGTTTGGATAGAGGGATGGGAACTAAAAATGCTCCGACCTCTCCACTGGGTCACACCACCTCCCTAATGACCAGCCCCCCTCCTTTTCCCATCATACCTCTCTTTGATAAAATCTCCCACACTATTTTCCCCTAAAAAAAAATTCACCTTTGGTAATAGCAGCTGCCTTTTTACCCCCTCCCTGTGTCTCTGGATTGCCCTTTGCGTGACCTGCTATTCTGACTGCAGTCTGCCACGATTCCCAGGCAGATAACATCCCCAGAATATTAGTGCTGGAAAGACAGATTTAGGTTTCCGGGGAAAGCTGGGGGTGGTAGAAGGCAGGCTTCTTTTCCTAACTGCAACCCCTCCCCATCTATGAGCCATCGGCCCTTTCACCTGCCCATCACGGTCTCCACAACAGGAATTCTTTCTCTGCTTGTTTTGCCCTGTGTGGACTGTCAGGTCAAAGTTGAGTGAGTGACTACGGGTCTCACTGAAGAGGCTCTGAAATATTCCAGGGCTTAAAGCCGTCGGCACAATGTCATTCACAGAGAAGAGCATCTGGAAAACTCTATCATCTTTAGAGAATCCTCCTTTCATTTAAACACTGAGCTGGACCTCCTCTCTGAAAGCAGCAAACCCCTTTGGCCAGTATGCACCTCCCCGTTTTATACACTCGGTGTTAATGATCGGAGGATCAAAGAACCAAGTTTGCTCTGCTGTTGCGTTTTTCAAGAAATCATGGTACCTAACTTATGTATGAGGGATGTCTTGTCAGAGGGGAACCTTTACAGCTGTATTTTGCTCTGCTAAATCAAGTGCTTTTAAATATGTAGAGAGAGCTGGCGAACAATAGATGCAGTGGGACCTTGTATTCTCCACACCTTTTAGTCAGTTTTACGACTATAAAGAGGTGGTCTGCTACAGGCTGCCATTTGCAAAAGTCAGTCTGTTTCCTGCTCTTGTTTTCAAACACTTTGATACATATAGAAATTATCCTCAGAAAGATTTTGTAGAGAAGAAAAAGTAGGCTTACGGAGTGATTTTTTAGCAGTAATAATGTCCGTTATAGTTTTTTTTCAAATGTTAGGTCTATTGATGTAATCCAGCCAGACCAGGAACCTTTCCCCCAAAACATATACACACACCCCATGATATTATAGGAACTCTTGTCAACTCCTGTGTGTAACTTTATCTAACTTGCTCATGATCAATGTATTCTTAAAAGTGTCTAGGGCAGGTTGGCATATTTGAAGAAGTCTTCTGGGGCAGCTAGGTGGCCCAGTGGATAGAGTACCGGCCCTGAAGTCAGGAGGACCTGAGTTCAAATCCATCCTCAGACCAAACACTTGACACTTGCTAGCTGTGTGACCCTGGGCAAGTCACTTAACCCCAATTGCCTAACAAAAATTAAAAAAAAATAATAAATTTTAAAAAACAACAACAAAGTGGACTTTGAATCACTGGGACTTTCAATCCCTTCTAAAATCAATGGACAATCAGTGATTAAAAAAGAAGAAGAAAAGAAAGGTCCCATTAAAAAAAAAAAGGCTTCTACTCTCTGTTATCTGGAGTTTAAGACAGTATTAGTCCCAACCATTGCTATCACTTGTGCATGACCTGTATTTTAGACAGGGCTAGGATTGCCTCAAAATACCATGTGGTTGTCCTGCCTTTGAAGCAGGATACACAGCTGAGAACTGGGTGGCCAGAAGGGTTGATTAATACAGATATTCCTGTATCTTTTTTGTATGTACCATTAGTGGATTTTTTGTCAATAAACCTTGTAGAGTTAGTTGGTCAACAAGCATTTAAGCACCTATCATGGGCCGAGTGCTATGCTACGTGCTGGGGATACAAAGAAAGGTTAAAAAAAAATACAGTCTCTACTCTCAAGGACTCATGGTCTAATGGGGGAAGGTGACATGTAAACAGCTATGTACAATAAGATACACAAAAGATAAATTGGAGATAATGTCAGAGGAAAGGAATGAAAATTAAGGACTGGGAAAAGCCTCTTGAAGAAGGCAGGATTTTAACTGAGGCTTGAAGGAAGCCAGGGAAGCCAGGAGGCTCATTTAGGGAGAAGAAAGCTCCAGGCACAAGGGGCAACCAGTACAAAATGCTGGGAGTCAGGAGATGGAAAGTTTTGTATGAGGAACAGCAAAGAAAACTGGGTAGCTGGATCACAAAGCAGTGAGGAGAACGGGGAGGAGGGAGGAAGGTATAAGAAGACTAGAAAGGTAGGAAGGGGCCAGGTTATGGAAGACTTTCGAAGCCCAAAAAGAGGTTTTTATCTTTGATCCTGGAGGCAATAAAGAGCCACTGAGTTTATTGACTAGGGGTGTTATGGGGTCAGACCAGCACTTCACGCAGACGGATTTTAATTAGAAAGTTAAGAAGTTCAACTTTCCAAGGCAGCTAGGCGGAGCAGTGGATAGTGTCATCCTCAGACACTTACTAGCTGTGTGACCTTGGGCAAGTCATTTAACCTCTGTCTGCCTCAGTTTCTTCAACTGTAAAATGGCAATAATAACCGCACCTACCTCCCAAATAATACAGTATTTATTATGTGCTTAATACAGTGCCTGGCACATGGTAAGCACTTAATAAATGTTGGTTCCTTTTCCCCTTTCAGTTTTGTACACATTACATTTAAGATGTCCACAGGACAGTCACTTCAAAATGTCTGACAGCGAATTGGAGATAAAAGCCTGGAGGTCAGAAAAAAAAAAGTTGGGGCTGGACAAAATAGCATGGAGAATTATCTGCATGGAAGATGATACTGAATCGCTGGAAGCTGATGAGATCACCAAGGGAAATAGTGTAGAAGGAGAAAGAGAAGAGGGATGAAGACAGAACCTTAGTGAATGCTAGGTTACTATGTCACTAGGTTTCTATTTCTTTCCATTTATAACTGGGCTAATTTTTGTATCTTTCCCTCTTTCAGATGAGAAATTGCATCATCTCCAGCACAGTCCTCCTGTGAATATGGTTGGGCTGTTTCCACAGCACATCCTGTCTTTGTTTCTCTTCTGTTTCCATTTCCTTGTGAACAACAGGGATTGTGAAGGAAGAGACCAAACATGATGGCTTCATTACCATTGATGGAGACAATATTTGTTGTAAAATCTTGACAGATTTTGTGTTTCTGTATTTTCATCTATTGGTTGCCTTCTGGTTTTATCCTCAAATGCTTCAGGATGATCTGGCTTCATTGGTTCTCATTGGGAAGTTTTGTATCAATTCATTTTCCCCTTCTCTTCTCACCATTCTATGAGGTCATACTGCTCATAAACTTCTACCATCTTCCCACAGAAGATGTTGCCAGGGAATTTATATTCTAAACTGTTCTTGCCCTTAGCTGCCACATCTCTCTGCTTGGCAAGGAGAACAAGGGTGTTCTGGCTAAGGCAGTTTCTTGGCATTTTTCACCTCCTTGTTCTGGTAATCGTCTCACTAAGCTGAAATTTCCATAAGAAATAATGACAGCCTACATCGGTAGTGTTAAACTCAAATAGAAATGGAGACCACCAATCCATAAATAAGGATCCCTGCAGACTGCATATTGACTTAGTTTTATAATTTAATACTATCTATGTTTTATTGTATTTTGATTAATTTGGTTAAATATTTCCCAATTACATTTTAAGCTAGTTTGGGTCACACTTGGGAGTGTTGTGAGCTGCATGTAGGCCAAGTTCTGTGTATTAGACACCTCTGACCTATGTTGCTGTTTGCTCCATTATCCATTTCCCATTTTTTAGTGTCAATAACTTATTTAAGTGTCAAATTAGAGCTATTTTATTTACATTCCATATCTTCTCTTTTTATTCAGTCTTCTAATTTGGTATTGATCTTGATCTTTGCTCTAATAAGCCAGTAGTATGGCTGTGAACACATAGTTGATTCATAAATGAGTCCCATTTCCAGCATGGTAGAATCTAATGGAGTGTATGTTCTCTTGACACAGCCTTGGAAAATTCAGGGTGACTACACAAAATAATGAGGAATCAGAACGGAATTCTGACTTCTTTATTCACTCACCACAAGTTAGTATGAAACGTGGTTGTATACCTTATCTCCTTACCTGACGCTAAGCTTCATGACAGCTACTTATCTAAATTTGAAATGTCTTGGGCATTAATCTCTACTCAATGATTATTTGCTGAGTAAATGTTTACTGAATTTAGTTGAACTGGTAACAGCTTATTTCTGAGGTCATTGGAAAGCCCTGTAGATGCGTTGACCTCTCACAAGAATGACATGAGGAATCGGAAACCCATTTCTCATGATCAGGATGGCTGGATTATATATTTTGGAGGTGTGAGAGGACCATGAAGTTTGTCTTTGGTTCTACTAGGCTCTATATTACATGTTCCTTTCCCCCATCCCTAGCATTTCTTTCTTCTTATCTAGGGCACCTACCTATGCCCCACGACTACATAGCTCTACTTTCAGGAGTCAGCCAACTCATCCCTAGATAATTATTTGAACTTAAGGTAGGAGTCGATCAATCAATAAGCATTTATTAATGCTACTATGTAGCACAGCACCTACTATGTGTCAGGTACTGTGTTAAGCATTGAGAATACAAAAGGAAGCAAAAGGCAGTCCTTGCCTTCAAAGAACTTAAAAACTAATGGATTAGGAAGACCCAATCAGTCCCTTAAGACCAACTAGAATGGAAACTGTTGGCATGGTCTGGGGCTCACAGGTATTGCCAGTAGGTAGAAGCCATGTGAGAACAGTTTGGGGGCAGCATCTTCCAACCTTACCCTAATCCCAGTGTTATGGCACTTCAAGGAAGTGTTAAGGAAGACTGAATGTGAGTTGCCCCCATCACCACCATCATCCGGGAGAATATCTGTTTTGTTAGGAGACTCCTGGACACTCAAAAGCCTTAAATATCAAAAGAAACAAAGTTCTAATGATGGAGTTGTGAGTGGCTAGGGAGATGAGCCTTCTTTACACTATTCTA
The DNA here is from genome assembly GCF_003287225.1 of Phascolarctos cinereus. NCBI lineage: Eukaryota > Metazoa > Chordata > Mammalia > Diprotodontia > Phascolarctidae > Phascolarctos > Phascolarctos cinereus. Next base: position 44,849,326 of record NW_027555736.1, on the reverse strand, counting down.
CTTCTATGTAGGTCCAGTTCAATAATAACACCTTCTGTGGCCACAGAATAGAGGGAAGCTAACTGGCCCTTGCAGGAATATAAACCATGACATTGGATCCATGAGTACTGGGCTGTAACCACCAAATTGACTAGTCGTGGTCCATTTTTAGTACAGAGGGACAGTGCAGCGTGAAGACCATAAGACTTAGAGTTAAAAAAGATCTGGCTTTGAATCCCACCTCTTACGCTGACTAGATGAGTGAGTGACCCCAGACAAGTCATTTAACCCCTATGAACCTCAGTTTCCTCATCTATAAAATGGAGGTTATAATACCTTAAGTGTCTATCAGAGAACATCTATAGCTGGTAGGATCATAGGTTTACATATGAAAAGAACCAGGTTGTAAGAGTCAAATAAGGTGTTTTTAAAGAACTCGGCAAACTTTAAAAGGAGAGAGAGAGAGAGAGAGAGAGAGAGAGAGAGAGAGAGAGAGAGAGAGAGAGAGAGAGAGAGAAGGGAAAGGTAGATAGATAACACATTTATTAATCACTTACTATGTGCCAGGAACTGTCATAATAACCAAGGCATATCATATAGCAGTTACCTGACCCTCCCTTGGCTTTTATATGGGCTGCCTCAAGCCATCCCCATCTTCTAATTGGCTTTGATCAAGCACAGCATCTGCAGACACTTGATAGCAACAGCTGCCTGCCCTTTCCAATTGCTCTGCTCTCCCTAAGAAGGAGAAGGCTGAGTGTCCTCCAAGGGGGGCTGGGGGGAGAGGCCTTCCTTGGCTCTCCGGTGCCTGGTTTGGCAGAGGCTCAGCACTTGGCAGTACATCATCGCCGTCTAAAGGTTCTCCATGAGGCAGAGGCCCCTGGCCACACAGCCTGGCTAGAGGTAGCCTGGCCATGACCACTGATGCGAGTAACTTATGAAAGGCAAAGGAAAAACATTAGGCTCTGTGCCTAATTAGGCTGCAGGCCAGTAATAAAGAAAAAAACATAAACTCTATTTATTAATAACAGCTGGCATTTATAGAGTGCTTTAAGGTTTATAAGGCACTTTATATACTCTTATCTCATTTAATCTTCACAACACTGTGAGTTAGGGGCTACAGGTATTCATCAGATCAAAGCTCAAAGAGCTGAAAGACTCATCCACCAAGCACATAATAATTAAGCACTTATTATATGCCAGGTGTTGAGGACCCAAGGAAAAGCAAAACACTGTCCATGCCCTTAAGGAGTCTGAGGTCTAATGGAAAGACAACATACCAATAACTATGTGCGTACAAGACGTATGCAGAATGCACTGAAGATCATCTCAGGGGGAAGACACCTAGCCGTTGGAGACTGGCAAGGCCTCCTACAGAGGCTGGATTCAAGCTGAGTCTTGAAGCAAGTCAGGGAAGCTGAGGCCAAAGCGAAGGGGCAGAGCACTCCAAGCACGGGGAGCAACCATCACAAAGACAACAGAAGAGAGGGAGTTCTAGGGACATGGAGCAGGAATGTAGAGTTAGATCATAATGTGAAAAGGAGTAAAATTTGAGAAGCCTGGAAAGGCAAGAAGGGGTCAAGGTTTAAATGCCACACAGAAGACTTTCTAATTGATCCTGGAGGTAACAGGCAGCCACTAGAGTTTACTGAGTAAAGAGGTGACATGGTCAAATACTTTAAGAAAATCACTTTGGCACCTAAGCGGAGGATAGACTAGAGTGAGGAGTGACTCAAGAGGAGGTAAACCAATTAAAAGTCTCTTGCAATAGACCAGGTGATAGGTGATGAAGTTCTGTACTCAAGTCGTGGCTACAGGATCGGAGACACATACAAGAGATGCTATGAAAGAGAAATCATGAGACTTGGCAGCAGATTGAGACATTGAGGATGGCACCCAAGTTGCCAGCTCAGGTGACCAGAAGCGTGGTGGTGCACTCAGTAACAATGGGAAAGTCAGGAAGATGGGAAGATGTGGGGGGAAAGGACAAAGGTTCTTTTTTGGACATGCCATATTTGAGATGCCAATGAGACATCCAGTTGGAGATGTCTAGAAAGCAGTCAGTGATTCCAAGAGAGGAAGGAAGTTACAGCTGAATCACTTTCATTGAGATGATCATTGAACCCATGGGAGCTGGTGAGATCACCAAGCAAGATGATATAGAAGCAGAGAAGAGGGACCAGTACAGAGCCTTAAGGGATACCCATGGCTAGCGAGCGTAACTCAGAAGAAGATCTAACAGAGGATACAGAGAAGGAGCAGTCAGAGAGGCAGGAGGAGAATCAGGGAAGAAAGGTGTTACAGAAACCCAAGGAGAATAAAGGAGACGGTTATGATCAACAGCATCAAAGGCTATAGAGAAGTTAAGACGGATGAGGACTGGAAAGAGGAGATGTATCGATGAAGAGATCATTGGTGACTTTGGAAAGAGCAGCTGCAGTTGAGTGGTGAAGTCACAAGCCAGATTTCAGATGGTTTAGAAACAAGTAAGAGGAGAGAAAGTAGAGACGGCCAGTATAGACGGATTTCTTAAGGAGTTGACCTGAGAAAGGAGAGTTGCAGGATTACAGCTAACAGGCGACAGGATCAAGGAAAGGGACTTTTTTTAAAGCATCAGTGTGAGAGGGAGGATGGGTATGTGTGTAAGCAGCAGGGAAGCAGCCAATGGGAAGGAGATTGAAGACAAGAGAGTGGGGAAAATCTGCTACGGGATGGCCTGGCCAAGAAGAGCTGCCTCTTCATCAGAGATGTGATTAAAGGAGGAGATGCTTGGGAGGAACATGAGTGGTGTGAGATAAAGAGGGAGGACAGTGAATGGCCTTTTCAGTGAAGTATCAGCCAAGATCCCCAGCTAAGAGGGTAGGAGGATCACAGTATCACAAGATCATACACTGAGACCCTGAAGGGAATTTTTTTTCAATTAACAAAAAATCCAACTTCTCTCCCTCCCTACCCTACATTGAAAAAAAGAAAAAAGAAAAAGAAAGCCCTTGTAACAAATATGTATAATCAAGCAAAACAAATTCCCACACTGGCCGTGTCCAAAACATATACACACAAGTGTGTGCATAAATACATATGTGTATGTACATATGTGTATACATACACACATATACACACACATATATACACACTGAGTCCACCAGCTCTCCCTCAGAGGGTGGGCAGCACGTTTCCTCATGAGTTCTCTGAAATCAGGATCATGGATTTAAATTTCAATTGGACCTTAGAAGTCATAAGTCCAACCCTGTCATTTTATAGATAAGGAGACTAAGGCTGATAAAAGTAAGTGACTTGCTTAGGGTCACACAGCTAGTAAGTGTCTGAGGCAGGATTCAAACCCAGGTCTTCCTGACTCTAAATGCCATAACTTTATCTACTTCATCTAATCGAATCCTGTCATTTGACAGCTAAAGAAACTGAGGCCCAGAGAAGTTACCTCCCCCACATTGTGCATCATCATACGGAGCTTGAATTTGAATCCAGGTCCTCCAACCCAAATCCAGCTCTGCTTCGATTGCACCCCTCTGTTCTTCTCTGTGCCACTTGGGCACATGAGGATACTTCACCTTTCCCCTTCACCTTTTGATAGGACTAACACCTACCAGCATGTCCCTACACCATGGGATAGGCTCATGCCTCCTCCTTCCCTCTGGGGACGGAAATTCATTTTCCCTAAAAGGAGACAAAGTGGTTCCTAGCATCAAATTGGCCCCTGCCTCCCTGAAGCTTTTCCTGGTCACGTGAGGACATGAGAAGTCCTGCCTACTTGGGGTCTGAGCCTTTGATTAGGAGACAAGGGAACAAGGGAGGCCACCCCTACCAAACTGAAAGAGAATGCCCCTGTATCCCTTCTGCACGTCCTTACTATGGTAGGCCTAACCCGCCCCTTTTTGTTGACCATTCATAGACTTCTGACTCATTTCATCCCAAAATCAAACCTGAACTAAGAGACTGCTGCCGTTAAACCTGCCCTTTGGAGACCAAATCCCTAAATTCCTTAAATGAAAGTAAAATGTCCTAGTGGGACACCCATTTTTCAGAAGAGGAAACTGACACTCCAAGAGGAAATTCCAAGCTTAGCCTAGCACTTGGTTCCTGTCCTTATACCCTTGCCACACAACACCCTGTATCCTAGCTATTTCTGCATGCACCTTGTCTTCCTTACTAGATTAAAAGATTCTTAAGGGCAGACTGTGCCTTCCTAATCTTTGTATCTTCTTCCACATTGAGCATGGGAACCTGCCCTGAGCAGATACTCCAACATGTTTGCTGAATGAATGGATGAATGATCTGAGAACCATGAGGCTTCGATGCTTGTGAAGTGATCCAATCCCCTAAAAGTACCCCAGTTTCTTCATCTGTGAAATGGGTGTGATTTACCTTAAAAGAGGAAAGGTGCTCGGGATCAGGCAAGATTTCCATCTGGCCACACAAAGGAGGAAAGCCATACAGGTTGGGCAGGCCTTCCTGGCTTCAAGATCAGCTCTTGATCCACTCTCTCAAAAATGACCAACTTTAAAAATTCTCAGATGTGGCATGCCAAAAATAATCACAAATTCAAGCTCTCATTTCTTTTCTGAGGCCATTCTTCAAAGCATCACAGAATCTCAGAGCTGAGCAGAACCTCGGTAATGATAATATGGCATTATATATTGCTTTAAGGTTTGCTAACCTGAATTTTTCATATTTTTTAAGTATTTCATTTTTGTCTTCTGATCTGTTTTGTTAGCTTATAATTGGGCAAAATAGTTTCCAATAATTTCCTTAATTTCCCCTCAATTGTTATAAATTCTCCTATTTCACTTTCGGTAAAAGCAATTTAGTAGAAATAATGCTCCTTTTTTTTTAAGCAAGATTAGCTATTTATCTATTTTATTAATTTTTTTTAAACCAGTTCCTAGTTTCATTTATCAGTTCAATGGTCATTTTGCTTCCGGTTTTATTAATCTCTTCCTTAATTTTCGGAATTCCTCCTTTCTATTTAGTTGGAGATTTTCCACATCTTGTTGTTCAAGTATTTTTTTTAAGTTTTTATGCCCAAGTCACTGATCTGTTCTTCCTCTCCAAGCTGTGTTAGCCGTGTCCTGTAAGTTTTGCTTTCTTCTAAAGTTTGCAAGCATTTTACATGTTATTTCATTTAATCCAGCCCAACCCGTATAATTGTAAATTTTTCTAAGATGAATCAAGCTAATACGAACCTAGATTGATGGAGGGAGGTTCTCATTCTTCCCTGTCTTCCAAGCAGAAAATCACCTTAATGAACGAGAAAAAATTCCACTACTCTACAGAGATACGAAGTTGATTTCTTTCCCACGTTAACTTTTGAAAAGTCCGTCAGATGTCATTTTTAGAGTCTGTTTCCTATAATCTCGTGTGATCCGCAGCGTCACTGGAAGTCTGAGAGGAGGCTGGCCTTTCGGGTAGTTATCTGCTTCCTGCTACACCAGGATAGCCCTGGACTGGACTACTTGGGACAATAGGTTTCTCTGATAGCTTTCAGCTCAGTCTTCATTCATTCATTCATTCATTCAGTGAGATAGAGGAATGGACTGGGGCTGGGGGCATGGGGAGGGGAAGAGAAATCCACTTTGCTGCTAATTAGTTCTGTAACCTTGGACAAATCATTTGATCCTTCTGAGCCCAAGATTCCTCTTTTGTGAAAGGAGAGGCCCAGAGGATTTCTATGCTCCCTTTTAACTTCAAATTGTAGCATTCTATGACTCCCGAATTGGGAGTGGCAGGTAGAAAGAACCATAATTAGCAATATTTTCAATCAACTGACTGGAGCTGGGGAAGCAAGGGGAGGGAGGAGCTCATCCAGAAGGAGGAAATGAACTGACCTTGTCCCCTCCCTCCCTTGCTCAGCTCTCTTTTTTGTTTCTTCCCTCAGTGACCATGCTTTCAACAGAGTAGAAACCCTTGGCTGTAAAGTGGGATGAATACAAGAAGTGCCCCCAGGAAGGTGCTGTGGGTGCCTTCTCAATGCCCCAACTTGGGACAAAGCTCCAGCTGCCCAGTCCTAGGTACAGTTTTACACTTGTAGACTCAGGTTCTAGGCATGGCTCAGGAGGTCAGCTCTCCTACCAGTTTCCTGCTGACAGAGGCTGCATTGCTAAGAATGGTGCAATTGTCCCAGTCTCTGGGGGTCTAGTGATCTATGTACCTCTCTCTTCAGGCTGCTCCTTCCTTCTTTCCACCTGTCGAGAAAAGAGCATTTTTATTTACTGACCCATAGAGACTGAAGAGCCAAAGAGAAGTAATGGCATTTTTTCATCTGACAAATGGATCAATGCTTTTCATGCAAATAATGTATTCTGTGACTAATAAATATTGATTTTTCTTATTCCCATACAGCCCTGCCATAAACAGTAACTTAAGTGTCTCCTCAGCCTGGACTGCTGCCCACTCTAACCAGCCCCCACATTTCTCCAGAGCTCCAGGCAGTCCCTCCTTGGTATTTCATTTAATTTCTTAGATGATGGGGTAAAAAGGAGGGATGGCAGACCAGAGTGCCTGAAATACCTTTCCACTGACACCCTTCTCCCTGCACAGATAGCTCAGCCTAATGATACCAACTCAGAATCACAGAATGTCAAAGGTAGAAGAGATTGTAGAGATTGTCCGGTCCAAGCAGATCATGCTACAAAGGAGGAAACTAAGGTTGAGTGGCAAAGTAATGTACCCACAGTCCCATGGAAAGAAGGAAGGAAAGAAAGGAGAGGAGAGGAGAGGAGAGGAGAGGAGAGGAGAGGAGAGGAGAGGAGAGGAGAGGAGAGGAGAGGAGAGGAGAGGAGAGGAGAGGAGAGGAGAGGAGGGGAGGAGGGAGAGGGGAGAGGAGGGGGAGAGGAGAGAGGAGAGGGAGGGGAGGGGAGGGAGAGGAGAGAGGGGAGAGGGAGGAGAGGGGAGGGGAGGGGAGGGAGGGAGGGGAGGGGAGGAGGGGGAGGGGAGGAGAGGGGAGGGGAGGGGAGGGAGAGGGAGGGGAGGGGAGGGGAGGGGAGAAGAGGAGGGGAGAAGAGGAGGGGAGGGGAAGGGAGAAGAGGAGGGGAGGGGAGGGGAGAGAGGAGAAACAATTTATGAAGCACTTACTTTATGTCCGGTATTGCATGATACCAAAGACACAAAACATGACAGGCCAAGTTGGGATTCAAACCCCAGTTGACTCTTAAATCTACTGCTCTAGCTCCACAGCACTTTTCTGCCAGTCTCAGGCATCCTCCAGCTACTACAACTGCAAGCACTATGCCAGCAGAGAATGGCCAGGGTTACTGCCCATTTCTGGCTTGTCTGCACCCAGCCCACAGCATGATTACTTCTGCAGTTCCCTACCTCTTCCCTTTCTCCACTTTTCTCCTCTCTTCCTTTTTCCCTTCTCCTGAGTTCAAAACCACCTCTGATACTTCTTATTTGTTTGTTCTTGGGCAAATCATTTAGTCACCAGATTTCAGTTTCCTAGATGGCCCTCAGGCATGGCCCTTCCAGCCCCAGATCTATGTTCCCATGACCTCTGTTTCCCTTCCTTCCTCTGTCCTTTCTTCCTCTCCCCTCTCTCTTTCTCTCTCTCTCTTCCTCCCTCTCTCCCTCCTTCTCTCTCTTCTTCTCTCTCCCTCTCCCTCTCTGTTTTTCTCTCTTCCTCTCTCCTTCCCTCTCTTCATTTCTCTCTCTCTCTCCTCTCTCTTTCTCCCTCTCTCTCTTTCCTTTCCCCTTCCTTCCCCTCTTCTCTCCCTCTGAATCCCCATCTCTCCACCCTCCCATTGTTTCCTTTCCCCCCACTCTCCCCCTTTATCTCCCCCCTCAAACACTTTCCTCTCTTTTTGTCTCCCTCCTCTTCTTTACATCTGCCTCCCTTTTCCTCTCTGCTCCTCTCCCCTCCCTATCTCCCTCTTCCCTTCTCTCCCCCTTCTCATCTCTCTTCCTCTCCTCCCCCCTCTCTCTGCCCCCCTGCCTTCTTCCCTTCCCCCACTTGCCTCCCCTCCCCCTCCTGGCTGACACAGACTTGCTGTTCCAGCAGATTTCCTGGGGTGGGAGCAGAGGAATCAATGACACTGTGCTCACTGAAAGCCGGTGGGAAAAGCTGCCCTGTGCCTTCCTGACACGAGGAATAAATGATTCAGTGAAAAGAAAATCACTCAAATGAGGCTGGAATTACCCACTGGAGAGATATTTCATCCTGAGGTATTGCATGGGTTGCTTCAGCCATCCCTGGGCTCTAAACTACCTCCCAGGCCTTCAGCAGTGAAAGGTCAAAGACAACAGGATCTGGACTGCTGCCGCCCTATTTGGGTACATACCCCCGGCATGGCCAGCCAACCTGCCTGGATGCAAAGGGGCTGCCTGAATCACCAGAAGCTGTCTGGAGCCTCAGCTCTATCCCCCACCCAGGCATGGGGGGGGGGGGGGGAGAGACAGCAGCCTAGGACAGTAGCATTAATGCTACAAATCAGAAGACCTGAGATTGGAACCTGCCTTTACTACTTAGTACATGGATGACCTTGGACAAGTCACTGCATCTCTGGGGGCCCCAGACCCTTATCTGTAAAACAGGGATTTAGACTGAATAGCTACTGAAGTCTTCTAGTTTTAGCTCTTTAAAAAGAGCCACACCCTTTGTCCCTCTCCTCCAAGGGTGACAAAGGGTGTGAGACACATGTGCCCTCAGACCCCATAGATGTACTGGTTGGTTCTGCCGAATTCTTTTCTGCCTCTTCCTTGTTTAATTTTTGTCACTGGGTAGAGGAGGGACACATTCAGAAATGAAGACAGTATAAAAATCAAAGATGTCAATTAAAATATGATCCAAGAACAACTGGAGGCAGGGAGGAACCCTCTGGTGCCCTGTTATCATAAATACCAAGCCCTCCAGATAGCAACTTTCAGCATAGGAAGTAGAGCAGCTGGAAATTGATCTTTGTGATTTGTTGGGGGTGGATAAGAGTGTATTTTCTTTTACTTTTAGACCAGAAAACATAGTTTCCTTTTCCCTTTGGTTGACTGACGAGGCTGAACGGCCCGTGACTGAGTCCAAACGTGCCTGTGTTTATTCAGACGAGGAAGGTGACGATCCCATTTCGGGGAATGTTGTTAAATGCCAGTCTGGGAAGCCCTCTTTGATGCTGCAGAGTACAAGTACTTCCCACTGCACCAAGAATTCAGAGTGACTGCAGTCCAGGAAGAAGCTGATGGGTCATCTACTCCAACTCCAGCCCAACAAAAGAATGTATTTTTAATAATAGCTGACATGTTCATTGTGCTTTCAGTGATCGAAATATATTATTTTATCTGATCTTGATACAATATTATTATGCCCATTTTAGAGATGAAGCTGAGACTCAGAGAGGTACCCAGAGCCACACAGCATGTATCTGATAAAGGGTCGGACCCAGGCCTTTCTACTGCCACGTCTGGCCCTCATCTACTTGCCATATCTGCCTTTACAACATCCTGAAGGAATGAATGAAAAAAAGAACGTAAGTGCTTACCATGGGCAAATGCTGAGAATACAGATAGAAAAGCAATAAAATGCCTGTTCACAAAGATTCACATCCAGCCCCTACTGGGATACTGGTAGTGTCTGAGAAGGCACTTCCTGAGAGGCAGCCAGCCCCACCTGTGGATTACTAGGATTGCAAGGATCCTCTTCCTCCTCCTAAATTAATATGACTCCCTCACTCCCAGTGTCTTCTTTGTGTGGGTGGGTGAGAAGGTGGAGTGGGAGTCTCTGTGATTATCCCAAGCACAGACACCTGGAGTTTCAGCTGAGGGATGGGTGGTGATTTGGTCACGGTCTTACTTCAGTACAGAAAGAATCTAAAGTAGGATTAATACCTTGACTTCCTGATCTCTAAGATAGACGGTAACTGTCCCTTGCTCCTGGTCAAGGGGTAAAAGCAAATGATAGCTGATGAAAAACTCACATGCTTCATTGTCAGGATGGTGGAAGGAAGGCTCTCAGCACATTGGGTGGACCACCTCTACTGCACTCATGGGAGGACGTGGATAAGAATTACAGCACACGTGGAAGAATGAGTTCTCAAAAGACGAACTGAAAATTATTAACGATCATAGAAAAGGGTCTCCAAGTCACTAATAATAAGAGAAGTACAAATCAAAACAACTCTGAAGTTTTACCCTACACTCTGCAAATTGGCAAAGATAACAAAAGATGAGAACGGTCAGTGGTGGCAGGGTTGTAAAAAGAGAGACACATTATTTTTTTTTTGATAACTGAAACAATGACATTTAATGGGAGCTGGGGGCATGGTTACAATTACAAAGTCCAACACAAAACAAGGACAGGGAACTGGGGGGGAAGGTTACAAAATAAAGGGATCAACAGTAGGGTCTGGAAGGAAAGATGGTCCAGAGATGCCTGAGCCAGGCTAATACGGCCTCTCCCGTCTGTCTTGTCTGTGTTCACCCCTTGAGTCCATCTTGCCAGGTCCAAAGCCACCTCTGTTCCCTCCACCCGGCCCCCTCGGAATTCCCCACGGTCTCCGCCTCTGCCTCAGTACCCTCCACGGTCATAGCCAGCTCTGCCACCTCTCTGATCATCTCCAAAATTACCCCCCATGTGAGAGCCTCCAGGGCCACCTCCAGGTCCATCAGGTTTAGGTGCCTTACACTGGTTATACTCGTTCCTCCAAGAAAAGTTCATATTCTCACATATGGGATTAGGACACTTCCAATCTCCAGCTCTCTGCTGCCCTCCACCACCACCCCCTCCACTAGGGAATCCTCCTCGGCTGCCAACACCACTGCCACCACCTCCAAAGCCCCCGCAGTCCATGGGTCCTCCACGCCTATGGCCACCACGTCCATAGCCACCTCCTCAGTTAAAGTCTGCTGTTCTAGCCACAAAGGAGACTTTAATGGGGTTTCCAGAAAATTCTTTGCCATCAAATCAATCAATGGCTGCCTTGGCAGAGGGTGGATCATCAAATGATACTGTAGCCTCTCCTTTCAGCTTTCCTGTCTCTCTGTCTGTATACAAGTTGATCATAGGCTGCCCTGTCTTCTTATTAGTCTTAATAATGCCAATTTGCTTGAAGTAATCTGCCACAGACTCAATATTAACATTCTCCCCCAAGCCTTGGACGAAGGTGGTATTATTATCAGAATTATCCTGTTCAGAGTCACGGCGTGATCCTTGGTCCCTGGGTCCACCAAATTTATTGAAGCCACCACGGTCACTTCCGCCCATGCCACCTCTGCCTCCACGGCCACCTCCATGACTTCTGGCCTCATAGCCACCACTGCTACAGTTATAGCTGCCTCCGCCACCCCGTCCTCTTCCCCCTCGGTCCTGCTGGCTACCCCCACAGCTGCTGCTGCTACCACCTCCACTCTGGTCCTGGCTGCCATAGCCACCACTTCCACCACTCGTAGATGACTGATCTTGGCCATAGCTACCTCCACCACCTCCACCACCCCCACTGCTGCTGTTATACTGGTTCTGCTGGCCATGTCCCTGAGGGGGATTGTAGCTTTGTTGCTGTCCATAGGAGCTTTGCTGTCCACCACAGCCAGACTGCTGACCATAGCCCTCACTCTGGGGCTGCCCGTAGCTACTTCTCTGGGAGCTGCTACCATAGCTCCCTGAAGTGCTGCTGGGGGCTGGTGCTGTAGCTGGGATAGGATGATTGCTGACCATAAGAAGGTTGGGAACTCTGGCTGCTGCCATAGGCCCTGGTTGAACCATGTCCTTGGGGAGCTGACTGAGTACCATAGCCTGTGCTCTGAGTTTGTCCATAGGAGGGGCCATAGCTGCTCTGACCATAGCCTGAGGTATCAGCTGACTGGCCATAACCACTGTAGCTCTGTTGGGAATAGCCTTGTCCAGGCTGGGTAGGGTAAGCCCCATAGCTTTGTGTGGCTTGCTGAGTGTACTCGTTGGAGGCCATGTCCACGCACGCGCAACCAGCTGCCGAGCAACAGGAAATAGAAGGCAGCTGACCACCAACACCTCGAAGACTGAGAGACACATTGTTAATACACTATCAATGTAGCTGTGAGTTGGTCTAGCCCAGGGGTAGGGAAACTGCAGCCTCAAGGCCACAGGTTCCCAACCCCTGCTAGCCATTCTAGAAAGCAATTTGGGATTATGCTAAGTGACTAAAATAGCTATGTGTTTCGACCCAAAGATCCTACTGCTATTCATAGAATTGCTGGATCATATATTTAGGGCTAGAAGAGACCACAGAGGATACCAAGTAGAAGCCCTTCATTTTACAAATGAGGAAACTGAGGATCATAAAGGTCATAAACATCTGATGCAATATTTGAACCTGAGGTCTTCTCTAACTCCAAATCTTATGTCTTTTCCTTTATACCTTGCTGTTTTGAGCTGCATATGCTGCTAAGAAAGTAAAAAGCTGTTCATAATAGCATGAGAAACAATATGGCAAAGTGGATAGAGAACTCACCTTGGAACCAAAAAGATATGGATTCAAGGCCCACATCTGACACCATATTGACTATGTGACCCTGGGCAAGTCACTTACCCTCTCCATGCAGATAAGCTGCTGACCTGCTTTAGTAGGTGTACTTTCCTCATCCTAGAGTTACTTAAATCATTGAAATCACAGGTTCAATCCCTATTGCTACTCCTATCAGCATTTTTTGTGGCAGCAAATAATTAGAAACAAAGTCAATGCCAATCAATTACAGCATGGCCAAATGAATTGTGGTATATGCGTACAATATGTTACTGTACCATAACACATAATAAGTACGGAGAATTCAGAGAAGCATAGGAAGATTTATTATGAACTGATGCAAAGGGAAATGAACAGGACCACAAGAACCCTTTACAATGATTCCAGCAATGTAAATGGATAGAACAACGGAAAACAAGGAAATTGGATTCTGTGTAATTATAATGACCAAGCCTAGCTTTGGAGAAGGATCGGAAAAAAAGCACTTTCCTCCATTCCTTGCAGACTTGGGGGTCTAGAGCTATGGAATGTCATATTTGCAATTAGATGTGGTTGGTATGTTGATGGACTTTGCTGATTTCAGGGAAGGCTCACTGTGAAGGGGAGTTCACAGTGCTGTCCCCTATGGAAAGCTATATTTGGAAAGGAAGGTGAAATAGATAGATAGATAGATAGATAGATAGATAGATAGATAGATAGATAGATAGATGGATGGATAAATAGATGGATAACAGGTAGATGGATGTTAGATAGATGGATAGATAAATACAAATGGAAGGAAGGAAGGAAGCAAGGAAGGAGGGAAGGAATAATTTCTTAACGATGGACAGCCTCAGATCAGCTTCTCTCTGCTCCCTTGGACAGAGTACCCACATGGATGAGATCACAGATTCAACAGAGTAGTGAGTATCCTCACTCTCTCTACTATTCCTTTCCCTTCCATAGAAAAAGGAGACAATTAGGTTTTGGAGAAAGACATGCCCAGCTGCCCAGCCTGGAATGGACATTCAGAAAGAAGCCACTGCAAAAGCTGCTCTGCCTCTTTTTTCTCTCCTCCTCCCCCACAACCCACTCCATCCTCCTCTTCCCGGGCTCTGTGCTGTCCAGCCCTGGTCCTCTGAGCCAAGTCAGCCAACACTGACAAATTATCTGGCAGTTTTTATAATGCAGACAAACATTCACCGGGGACTCTGATGAAACCGCCAGCCTCATTTTCACTTGTGACTTTAGCCAGATTTGATTATGCACTGAAAGACTTTAATTTAGCCTGACCGTGATTATATTTGGCTTAAATATTGACAGTGAAGGAAAGGTGTCGAGGCAACCCTCTTTGGCTGGCCAGAACCCAAATAGCCCCCATCCCCATAGACCCACTTTAAGGTGCATGGGTTACAAAAACAGGACTGCCCTGGGACACCAAAGACAACACCCCACTCTGTGTCCTGTTCCATCTCAAACAACATGAAAAGGCACTTGGGGAGAGGCCCAAGCTGAGGGAGGGAAGAACATGTGAAATGGTTTTGAATGGGAGGATTGTACTCAACCCCCCTTGAGCACTGACTGGAGCCTTGTCCTACAAGGAAAGGGGCAATTATGCTGATTTCCCTGCTGAGAATAAAATGGCCAGAAAGATGAATATTATTTTTAGTTTTGGGGTCCAGAACACAGTCTCCAATGCGGTCGTTCCTCTGAGAGATAAAGGCCTATGTCATCACGGCTCACAGGCCGCTCTGCAAACATGTCCTCAGGCCTTCTAACTTAATGGCGCCCACGTCATGGGCCAGAAACCAAGCCCCAGAGGGTGGCTAAATCTCATCTGTGACCTTCCACCCTTCAGGACAGGGATGAAAGTCCCATTATTGCGCATTCGGCCTCCATTCATTTTACCTCTCCCAAACCCTCTTAATCCTAGTGCCTTCCCTCTGTTCATCATTGCTTATTTTTCCTGCACATGGCTTGCTTTGTAGATATTTTGTTTCTATGTTGTCTCCCCCATTAGATTGTAAGCTCCTTGAGGGCAGAATCTGTCTTTTGGCAATTTGTATCCCCAGCACTTAGCACAGGGCCTAGCACATAGTAGGCACTTAATAAATGTTTATCAATTGATTGATTATTATTATTATTAATAATAAACCCAGGAAGGTCTAGATATGTATATAAGTGATGGGGTCATGGGATCTGAACCTCTAAAAGGAAAAGACCATGTCTTTGGGATCTGGACCCCTAAAAGGAAAAGCCCCTGAACTTTCCCACAAATTTCAGCAGCTCAGATCCCTGGCATTCTCCTAAGGCATGGACATGTTTCTTTCAGTCTTGTGAGGGGGGAGGGAGGTGCCCCCAGACACATTTGATTCCATCTTAATGGGAAACTCCCAGTATAGAAACTGCTTTGTGCCGGTACAGATGGGCACCAGTGTATAATTTATAGTCTCAGAGAGATGCCAAAGACAGTGGGAGCTTGAGTTGCTCATCACTGCCACACAGCTCAGTGCTGACCAGACACAGGATTTGAACTGAGGCTTTCTTGACAAGGCCAGCAGCCTGCTCACTAAGCCACACTGCCTCAGACAATGACACCACCACCACCACTTCTCCTTTTGTCATTGTTGAGTCACGTCCAACTCTCTGTGACCCCATTTGGGGTTTCCTTGGCAGAGATACTGGAGGGGTTTGCCATTTCCTCCTCCAGCTCATTTTACAGAGGAGGAAACTGAGGCAAACAGAGTGAAGTGACTTGCCCAGGGTCACACAGCTAACAGGTGTCTGAGGCCAGATCTGAACTCAGGAAGATGAGTTTTCCCGACTCTAGATCCAGGGCTCTGTCCACTGCACCACCTCACTGCCCAACCTCACTGCCCACCACGAGCACCACCAGTACCACTAGTAGCAGCAGTAGCAGCAGCAGCAGTAGCAGTAGTAGTAGTGGTAGTAGTAATAATAATAATAACTAGGTGGCGCAGTAGATAGAGCACTGGCCCTGGATTCAGGAGGACCTGAGTTCAAATCTGACCTCAGACATATAACACTTACTAGCTGTGTGACCCTGGGCAAGTCACTTAAACCCACTGCCTAGCCAAAAAACAAAAATAATAATAATAACAATAACTTACATTTATATAGCATTTAAATATTGCAAAGTATTTTACACGCATTGAATAAAGGAACGATTGAAAAAGCATTTAGTAAGTGATTATTATGCCCCAGGCACAGTGCCAAGTGAAAGAGATACAAATAAGAAAACAAGACAATCCCTGACCTCAAGGGGCTTATATTCTAACAGGGAAAAACAACATATATGGGTTGTGGTGGCAAGGGAGGGGGTGTTTTGGTCTGGGAAGTCTGGGAAGATGAGTGGAATCACAAAGCAGTTGATGGACAGGACCTGCCCAAGAATTGCCTTGATTAGTACCTCTAGAGCTTCAGGTGGAAGTGAGATAGAGGGAAGACTGTGGCCCCATGGCTAGGCATGAAATGGTAGGTCTGGAGAGCAGAGCAATGGATATGGGTAAGGTGTGTCTAAAGAAGGTGACCTCTCACCTGTCAGGGCCCTAGCAAGGGCCCAAGGCCAGTTAAGAGGTGGAAGACCAACATGGCGGGCCACTAGAGAGTTTACAGAGTGCTTCATATGTTGTGGTGGTGGGCTTCCTGATTCCAGGCCCCACGCTCTATTCACTGTGATCTGTCCGTCGCATCATATAGGTGCCCTAATCTTATTTTACCCTCTCAAAAACCCTGTGAGCTCATCAGAGCAGGTTATTATTATCCCCATTATACAGGTGAGTAAACAGAGACTTAAAGCTGGAATGACAGTGACCAAGGTCACCAGCAAGTTATTGCAGAGCTGAGACTAGAACCCAGTTTCCCAATCCTGGGCTTTATTCTGCCTTGAACCAACTGAGGGCAGCTGTATTTAGGGAAGCTCGTTTCCATATGCACTTGATTTAATTCAAGAAACATCTGTAAAGCCCTACTGTGTACTGGCTGCTGGGTAAGCAATGACCAGATAACCCTGCCTTTAAAGAGACTCCATTCCACTACACAAAGGTATGACAACCACACAGGTAAGTTAGGCAGAAGACAGAGATTTCCTTCAACTTTGAGGCTCCTCAGATATGAGTGGAAAAGATGCACAATTTTCTCCAGTTAGGGATTTCCCTGAGGTAGGCTGCCATAGTCAAGATTCAGAGTTTTGTTTTTTTCTTAAGCATTTTATTATAGCAAACTCAGACAATGTTCAGTCATTTGTATTACCCAGAGGACTTTTGTTTACTGTTTCTGCTTTGGGAGAAAAGAAAGGGAAGCTCTCTGCAATCTGTGATGAAGTGTTTTTTGCAACAGTAGGCATAGACACTTCCTATTACCTTTTGATCTATTTTTAATTTACAGCAAGGGTGCATTTGAAGTGGATTTTTTGCAGGCCAGGTCAAAATTGGAAAGGACGTTAAAGTCTGCTGAGTCTGACTTTATCATTTTACAGGTAAAGGAATTGAGAATAAGAGAGAGAAAAGGAAATAACAGTGCCAAGTTTCAAAGCAGGAGTATTTTGTTGAATGTTTAACAACTAGCTCTCAGAAAGGCAGGACACCCTTTTAAATTTAATCTGTATTAATAACATGTTCTCCAACACTTTCTTAATTCTAGACAATCACTAAAACAATAGATTCAGCAGTGATTTGTAGATGTCCAAAGTGTAAATGCACCCACTGGAAATTTAACAAGCGGCTCACCTGAGCCAATGGCCTTGTTTGACAGACGAGGAAACCAGGGCCCAGAAGTTAAGGGATGAGCCCCACTTCACTCAGGGAGTCAGTGGTAAAGCCAAGACCAAAGCCCAGGTCTTCTTACTCTCCAACTCATGGTCTTTTCACCATCCTGCTAGCGAGGTTACCTTCCACTCACTCTGTAGAGGCCTTCTACATATGCGTCAATGTTTGCACACTGTCTCCCCAATAGATTGTGAGCTCCTTGAGGGGCTGGGACTGTTTCTGTCTTTGTATTACCAGTGCTTAGCACAGTGCCTGGCACATTCAGTCACGTCTGACTCTCTGTGATCCCATTTGGGGTTTCCTTGGCAGGGATACTAGAGCAGTTTGCCATTTCCTTCTCCAGCTCATTTTACAGGGGGGGAAACTGAGGCAAACAGGGTGAAGTGACTTGCCCAAGGTCACATGGCTACTAAGTGTCTGGGGTCTTCCTGACTCCAGCACTCTACCCACTGAGCCACCTAGCTGTCTTGCTCGACACATATAGCAGGTGCTTAACAGATACTGTTGACTTGATACTGCCCTGTTTTAAAGTGTGAAAAGCAGTTTTCTCACAGCAACCCCACAAAGTAGGTAGTGTAAGCTTTGTTATCCCCATTTTACAGATAAGGAAACTGAAGCTTAGAAAGTTTAAGTAACTCACCCAAGGCCACTTAGCTCTTGTGTTAGAGTTGGAATAAAAGCCTCAGTCTCTTGACTCTCAGAACAACGGACTTTTCCCAACAACATACTTCTTCATTTATCATCAAAGCTGAGTCAGACATGGGTCTCGTTGAGTCTTCTGCGATAACTAAAATAGAAAGCTAAAATCCTTAGCCAACTCTGGAAAAAAAAATAGAAAAGCAAAGAAAATAGAAAGCCCAAATACCTTCCTGGCATTGGTTTAAAGGGAGCCACAAAAAATAAATCCTATTACATTTGAATGGCTACCAGTGCCCTTTGAAATTCTGATTGGCCCTGCTAATTTCAAAAGGCTAAGTCTAATTACTTTCCCTGTGGAGCCGCTGCTGGAGTAGAATCCAAACCGTACCCAAGAATCCTGAGCCAAATCAGTCAAGAGAGGAGAGAGAAGAAGAATGGGGGATGACCGTTCCTGGGCATGGCGGAGGTAGATCAGAAACCAAGGCTCCTGGGAATTAAGAAGGCTGAAGAACTGGGATGCCTGGGTGTTCAAATGAAGCAGAGGCTGGAGTGGAGAAGAAAAAACAGCCAAAACTGTGAGCCAGATGCCAGAGAAAGAGTGACCTGGAGATCCATACATGGCAGCCACAAGGACCTGAACAGGACAGAGCGAAGCCGAAAGGAGAAGAGGGCATTGCTGAGTGATGGCGACCAAGGAAAGGTAGGTCTGAAGGTGGCTCTGGGGAGCAAGGAGCAGTCAGTCAGTCAGTCAACAAACACTTATTAAGGCTTACTATGTGTCAGGTCTGTGCTAAGTGCTGGTGATTCCAAAAGAGGCAAAAACAGAGTCCCTCTTCTCGAGGACCACACATTCCAATAGGGCAAACAATTATCCGCATACAATTGATCAATGAGTATGTATTAAGCACCTACTATGTGCCGTGCTGAGTGCTATATCTAACATATATGTGGAGAAGATAGGAGGTAATCTCAGAGGGAAGGCACTGGGGGTGGGGCAGAGGGGAACCTGGGAAGGGCCTCTTGCAGAAGGTAGGAAGTGAGCTGAGTCCTGAAGGAAGCTGGGAGGCAGAGGTGAAGAGGGAAGAATTCCAGGTGGAGGCTGGGGGGAGCTGCTGAGGAGATGCCTGGTCAGCTTGGAAGGTTAGCATCTCCGGATCATGGGGTACATTGAACAAGTGAAGGCAAAGAATGTGACAAGAGATCTAGGATGAAGAAGAGTTTGTTGCCAGCAGAGAAGGGTTCCAGGGGACTGAGCAGGATGAAAACGAAGAGAGATCAGAGCATGGGGAGAGATGAAAGGGCACAGGAGGGTGGGAAGGCTGAGGAAAGGAAAGCAGGCCCTGATGAGAGAGTCCTACCAGAGGAGCAGCGGTAAGGGCAGAGCAGGGGGAGGGCCCCTGGCTGCTCCTTCCCTGACCTCCACTGGTCAGCCGTGTGCCGTTGAGTGTAGCTCGGCAGAATCAATCAATTAGTAATCAATAAACACTTACTGAGGACAGAGTATATGCAAGGCAATAGCCTAATTGCTGTGTCAGACATAAAGTGATAGAAGACATTTGGTAGTGAATATCAATCAGCAACCATTTACTAAGCTCTTATATACCAGGTTAAGCCCTACACTACGCCTTGCTAAGCACCGGGGCTGACAAGAAGAAGCAAAGACAGTCTCTGCCCTCGGGGAGCTTACAATCCACCGGGGAAAGTCACATGCAAATAGATAGGTCCAAACATCCACCAAGGGATGACCTCAACTCTGTATGTACCTTGTATGTACCTATCTACTTGCATGTGACTTTCCCTGGGAGAATATGTCCAGGGAAGACCCAGAAAGGTCTCCTCCTGCAGAAGGAGATGATTGAGTGGACTCTTGAAAGTAACTTTGAAAGCTGAGGCAGAGGTGAGGAGGAAGGGTATTCCAGTAATGGGAGATTACCAGCACCAAAACACTGAGACCGCAGAAAAAGTGTAGTGTGCTTGGAATAGAAATGGGCTGATACCACAGACCAGCAGTGAGCAGGGAGGGGAATAAAGTGTAAGAAGACTACAAAGGTAGGAAGGAGGCAGCTTGTGAAGAGTCTTACATGCCAACTGGAGAATTTTATATTTGATCCTGGAAGTAACAGAGAGCCACTAAAGTTGATTAAGCCAGGGAAGATGCATGGTCAAACCTATATTTTAGGGAAAGCACTTTGGTAGATGTGTGGAGGATGGACTGCTGCGGGAAGAGACTTGCAGAAAGGAGACCAGTTAGTAGGTTATTGAAATAGTTCAGGTGAGAGGTGATGAGGGCTGAGGAATCTGGGAGAATAGTTCTGCCCTAAATAGTAAGAGAGAAATTCACAACAGGAGAGTTTGGAGAGAAAGATAATGAGTTCTGGGTTGTTTTTTTTTACATTAAGTTCAAGACGCCCATGGATCATTCAAGCTGAAATGTCTAGTAGCAGTTGGTGATGCAGGACTGGGGCTTAGGAAAGAAACTAGGGCTGGAGATGGATAGACACATAGATAGATAGATAGATAGATAGATAGATAGATAGATAGATAGATAGATAGATAGATAGATAGATAGATAGATAGATAGATCAATAGATCGATAGATAGATAGATAGATTGACATAGATATAGATAGATGGATGGATAGATAGATAGATAGATAGATAGATAGATAGATAGATAGATAGGCAGACAGACAGACAGACAGACAGACAGACAGACAGACAGACAGACAGACAGACAGATAGATAGATAGATAGATAGATAGATAGATAGATAGATAGATAGATAGATAGATAGATAGATGGGTAATAGATATAAAGGTGCAGACTGTATATGAATCATCTGCATACAGGTCATAACTGAACCTGAAATAAATGAGATCCAATGAGATCCCCAAGGGAGAGTACTTAGATGAGGAAAGAGAAGAGGCCCAGGATAGAACCTTGGGGGACACCCACAGTTAGTGGAGATGACATAGATGAAGATAGACAAAAGATCTGAAAAAGCAGTCAGACAGATTGGAGAAAGAACCAAGAGAATGCAAGAATCAAGGAGAAGGTGGCCACCAGTGTTAAGTGTTTCAGAAAGTTCAAGAAGGAAGAGGATAAAAAAGAAGTCATTAAATTAGGCAATTAATAAATCACTGATGACTTGGAGAGGGCAGATTCAGTTGAATGAAGAAACGAGATTACAGAAGGTTTTGCTAGTGAGAGGAGAGGATGTGGAAGCACCGACTTTCTTAAGAACTTTCATAAGAAGATGAGCTAAGGAAGAAGGCTAGGTTTCGTGTATGGGGCAGTGCACGTATCTCTTTTCAGATGGTCCTGCTTGCCAAAATGAAGTTCAATCCAGTTGTGATCTCAGATTGAAGTAAGAACCACAAGAGACCCTCCAAAGGGCCCTTGCACATCTGGCACAAGATCTGCCCCACTCTCCAAGGAGCTTAGGCAGACATACAATGTCTGTTCCATGTCCACCTGGAAGGATGACGAGGTACAGGTGGTTCGTGGACACTACAAAGGTCAGCAAAATAAAATGGTATGTTATACAGTTTTAATTAAAAATGAAAATTAAAAACAAAAAGATTAGCTAAGAAAGGGGAGAAAGATATAGGTTGATAGATGGGGTGATGACTGGATCAAATGAGGGTTTTTAAAGGATGGGGGAGACATAAATGTCTTTGTAGTCAGGAGGGAAGGAGCCAGGAGATAGAGATTATGAGAATGACAATGGTGGCAATGTTCTGAAGAAGACTGCATGGGAACAGTGGTGAATGTAGAGGAGTTGGACTTGGCAGAAAGAAGGGCCACCTCTTCATGCAAGACCAGAGTAAAAGAGGAGATGGGGGTGGCAAAGATGGCAGAATGAGATGGCATTAGAAAAACAGAAGAGGGAACTCTCAATTTTAGGGGGAGGGTGATATATGAGGTGAGGGTAGAGGAAGAGAACACAATGAGAAAGGCTTGAGGAGAGAAGGTTTGGAGCAGCTGCTGTGGTGAGTGGGATAGCGAAGGAGGAGTTAAATTGCCTTGCTGAAGTGGGAGCCCAGGCGAGATTTTCTAGCATCAATCTGCGGCGGATCCATTCAGCATGGTTTCAACATTTCTTTCAGTTCCTTTCAATAGCACCTGAATAGGAGTCACGGAAGCAGATGGCAGAAGTAACCAGGGTCAGGGCTGGCAAAGTGTGATTAGTGACAACAAAGGGGGAAGGGATCCCAGTGTAGAGGATAGTGTAGATTCAACCAGGGTTTGAGAATGGAAAGAGAGGAGGACTAAGCCAGTGCTGGGGGATGACCTTGGAAAGAACTGGGACAGGGGGAGGGATTGGTAGTCTTGATGAGGACAGAAAACATGGCTGAAGTTGGAAGACAGAATGATAAAAGATTATTATCAAGTAAAGGAATATCAGTTTGTGAATAAGGACATGGAAAATTTGTAAAGTATGGAAAGATCAAGGTTAGGACCAGCTTTGCATGTAGCTGAGGTCAAGTGGAGGAGTTGGGCACTGAGTAGACTGAGGAATGGGGCAGTTAAGCATTTAAGAGAAAGTGGATATGCGTCCTCTAGAATGAAAGCAAGAGTTGAGGCGGAGAGAAAGACAGTGGGTCAAGCACTGGAAAGGGTGGCCAGGGAAGCAGTGTCATCAGGAGGGAGCCAGATCTCAGTGAGTGCCAGATGGAAAGAGTGAGAAAGGAAAAGGTTCCAGATGAAAAGAAGTTTGCATTCCTGAGGATGCCGTATGCAGCAAAGCAGAGCAGACCACAGTAGACCAAACCTGGAGGAGGACACTGGGGGAGTAGAGTTGAGATGGATGGGAATAATAAAGCAGGTAAATGAGATAGAGAAAGGGGACTTTTTTGGCATCTAAGTTTTTAATAACAGTAGGATAGGGAAAGCAAAAGGAGGTTGGGAGTATGCAAACCATTTAGGAATGAATCCTGGCAAAGCATGAGTGGATGGGGAAACATCTGAGAAAGAAGACAGATGATTAGATGGTTTAAGGTTGTCCCTCAAGGACTGATTTCATGGAAGGAAGCAACTTATAAAGAGGAGAGATGGCCCAGGAAGTCTGGCATCCCAGTCAGGAGGAGGTGTGAGATGGAGTAGAGTAATAGACTGGAATTGAGCCGGGGCTGGAAGACACAGCTCCAGCCTTTAAGAAATTCATCCATGAAAAGACTTACATGAATTGATGCTGAGTGAAGTGAGCAGAACCAGGGGAACATTGTACACAGTAACAGCCACATTGTGCGATGATCAGCTATGATAGACCTAGCTCTTGTCAGTAACACAATGATCCAAGACAATTCCAAAAGACTCATGATGGAAAATACCATTTACATGCAGAAAAAGAACTGATGGTGTCTGAATGCAGACTGAAACGTACTATTTTCACTTCATTTTTTTTCATGTTTTTTTTTCTCCTCTTGGGAAAAGGTTTTTTTTTCTTTTTTTTCTTCTTTTACAATGTGCCTAATATGGAAATATATTTTACGTGATTGCACATATATAACCTATAGCAAATTGCTCACCACCTTAGGGATGGGAGAAGTGAGGGGGAAAGGAAGAAAATTTGGAACTCAAAATATTTTAAATGAATGTTTAAAATGGCCTTTACATGTAATTGGAGGAAAATACTATTAAAAAATTCATCCACTAAGTGGAAAGAATGCTAGGCTTGGAGATAGGCACACGTAGGTTTAATCCTTCTTCTAATACTTATTAGACAGGTGACCATGAGTAGATCATTTAACCTCTCTGAACCTCAGTTTCTTCATCTAAAATGAGGATAATATTATCTATTATGAAGAATTAGACAATTTTAAGCTCCTCGGGGATATGGGAAGTACATGGATTGAGCTTTCTAGTCCCAGCTCAGAGAACAATGTCTTGCAAAGGGTTTGGGTTTGGGGTTTTTTTTGGGGGGAAGGGGAATCTGACCTGTGATTTTATGGGTGTTAGCAGACTTCTGGTGTGGAGAGTTCCTGTATTGACACAGGTCAGCAATCGTCTGATTGTCTTAACACATCGCCCACTGGCCCCTAGTTTTTTATGCGCCAGAGGCAGGCCATGAAGTCTTCCTGTCTCAGCAGTCAGCTCTCTGGTCAATACTCAGTACTTCTTCCTGTATCCAGTGGGCACTTTGAACAAATGGTTTTTGAGTTGTTGAAAGGAAAAAGGATGGTAGATGTTTTATGTTTGGTGATAAAATCTACAGCAGGCAGGTGTATGCAAATAGCATGCTAACTATGCATATGACATGCAAATGTTCACTATAATTTTTTTTAGACATAAATAGAGCGTGTTTATAATAGACCTGCAATCCTAGAATAGTGGCATCAGGGAGTGGGGGAGGAATGGAGATGGTGATTGGGGGATGGGAAGGAGGCATACAGAGAACCAGGTATGTGCCTGGGCATTCGCCTCTGGAGATGGCCAACTGGAAATGCAAACATCTGTATAGGGCTGGGGAAGGGCTGCTCATCTGCTTGTAATTAAAAGTCCCTCTTAGCTCCTCCCCCACAGCTATAAAGGACTCTCATGGCATTCTCTTCAAGCTGGCTATCAACAGAGAGGTACAGCAGATTGTAAGCAGGCCCAGGAGCGCTTGAACACAGCAGAGTTTCAGCACCAAGGAGCCACAGAGTTAGTCATTGTTTTGAACGCATGAAACTGAGAGATTCTGGGTCAACGTATATTGCCACCAGGGTATGAGTCTACACGTGCTCTGATGGAGCAGGTATTTTGTCTGGGTGTGGATCCCTGGACAATTTGAACATGCTTTTCAGGCTTTCAAAGGTAGTTCCCCAGAAGGTTTGGGTTATTACCCCTTTGGGTGGATCTCCAGTTAGGGACTGTGCAGGGGGGTGGACTGAGAAGCAAGGCTGCACATGGAATTAGGTGGCTCCCACCTCTGTCCAGTTGGGTGGTGACAAAACCCTGGTAAATGTAATATCGGATCCCTGGTAGTCTCTGCTTTGGAAAAGAGAATGTTCAGGGGTCACAGCCTAAAGGTATGTATGTGTGAGAGGGTCTATGTCAGCAGCCACAGCAGGCAGTACCTGGTTAAGCTCCTCTATGGGAACACCTTTCTCCTACCCAATGATCAGCATTTTACTCCTCTCTCTCTTTGATTCGTAGCAGGGAAGATGGAAAGGCTCACTTTTCAGTTTGGTTTCAGCTCCACGGAAGAATATCTTTTGGATTGTTTGAAAAACTAATTTGGACCGAGCTTTACACTGGTTGTTGTTTATCTGAGGGAGGAGAAAGACATAGCAGAATCTGGAAACTTTGGCCTCAGCTCAGAGCCTCTTGCGGTGTTCTTAGAAGCTCTCCAGACATCCCAGAGAGGACACCTAATGAAGTGTTAAGGACTTAAGCGATAGGAGACACTGTTAGATACCACAAATGTTAGGGCCAGAAGGGACTTGAGGCATCATCTGGACCAGAAGCTCCCAACCTGGGGTATGAGAAGCTTGTCAAGGAGTTACAGGGAATATTTCAAAAGTATAGCATTAACATGAAAAAAATGGAAGGAAGGAAGGAAGGGAGGGAGGGAGGGAAAAGGGAGGAGGAAGGAAGGAAGGAAGAAAGGAGGGAAGGAGGGAAAAGGGAAGAAGGAAGGGAGGAAGGAAGGAATGAAGGGAGAAAGGAAGACGGCTAGATAAGTAATTTATGAAGCTCTTACGTATGTGCCAGACATTCCACTAGGGACTGGGGATATAATTACAAGAAAACAGGATGCTTCCTACCTTCCAGGAGTTTACATTCCAGTAGAGGAAGGCAGCACACGCTGGAAGGGGGAGAAGGTGACACTCATGGGGAAGGGCAGGAGACACAGAAGCTGAGGAGGTGAAACATTCTGGAGACCCGGTGAGCTGGGCAGGAAGCAAGGTGGCTGCTGCTCCTGCCGCAGTGGTGGTCTAGCGGGGGCCTCCCCAGTCTGGAGGCTTCTGAGCAGAGTCATCCAGAGGCAGGAGAGGCTACTGAGGAGGAGGAGTTCAGAGTTCGTGAGCTGAGATTGGATAGAGTGATAAATATTTAACAGCTTTCAGGATATTAATGTTTTGTGCCATTTCTTTATGAAAAAGTAACTTCTGTCTTATTTTCACTTGTTATGTGCATATGCGAAGTTAAGAATTTACGTTCTTTCACACTGAATCGGGTATGGGAAGGTTTTGCTGAAAGACAAGGGGCACAGACACCACAAAAGTCTGAGAACCCCTGATCTAGGTCAACTTTTTCATTCTCCAGATGAGAACGTTAAGGCCCAGGGAGGTTGGGGTGGGTGCCCAAGGTCACATGACTAATTAATAGCAGATGGAGGGCTAGAACTCACACCTCCTAAAGCTCAGACCAGTGTACCTCTGTTGGCATGAGCACAAGCTATAGAAAAATACCGGTTATCAAGGATCAAAGGTAGAAACTAAAGTTCTGGTTAACCTTTCTCTGAATTGTGTTAGCTGGAGACAGAAACCCCAGCCCTACTCTTAGAGTCTAGTGAAAGAGCCTGCCCCAGGGGCCTTGAGCTAAGCATTGCCTTCACTGTCAGAGCCCCCACTGTGTGTGGGTCTGGCCACAGAGGGAGGCTCTATATCAGTAGCTGAGCCCTGGGGGTGAAACCTTTAAAAAAAATCTGTGCAATGAGTTATTTTGAGCCTTCATTTGCTTCATTAAAAGCATTTTTAAAAGACCCCCCTATCCTGAGGGCTAGAGCTGTGTGCCAAAGACTGGAGGCCACAGGTTAAAGAAAGGATGAATTGCTAAATTCTGTGCCTGAGGTTTGTTCAGAGATATGCCAATGTGGACATGGGGAAGTTGGATGGCTTCCTCCCTCAGCCAGGGTGATAGACTCAAATTAGCAATCCACTCCTAAAACACATGTCTAGCCTGGTTCCTCCCCTGCTCAAGAAGTTTCTATGACTCTACTTTCTCTAAAGTAAAATATAAACACTTCTATCTGGCATTGAAAACCCTTCACAATCTGGCTCTAATCTCTTTCCAAGATCATCATCCTTACATCCTAAACTCCAGCCACATTAGGTGTCTTGCCTTCTTGTGTTCTCATTGTCTCATGTGCCTGTTTTTCATCCTCACCCACTCTCTGAGCTCCCTGAATTCAGATCTTGTACCAGTAGAACCACGAGAGACTGGCAAAGGCTCTGCCAGACAGGACAATTCCTACTGTAAGAACAGCCTATAGGGTGCCACGCAGGGAATTCCTGTCACCTGGTGGAAGTGACCTTGGAGTCCATCTAGTCCAAACCCTTCATTTTACAGATGGGAAAACTGAGGCCCAGGGAGTCACGTCACTTGCCCAAGGTCAGGCAGATAGAACACATTAGACATGGGATATGAACTTCTGAGTCAGTATTCTTTCTCCTCTACCACTCTGCCTACTCAGCACCTAATCTAGAATCCCTGATAGACCCTCCCTCATCAGAGAACTTGAATGAAACGCCACTACAACCTCCTCCTTCCCCCTCTACAATAGCTGTTCCTGGTAAGACCCTGCTGTTGCTCTCTGGGACACTCCACAGCTACAAATCCTTAGCCTCAGCTCTATCAACCTAAAACGCCCCCGGGTAGGAGCTCTTCCTGCTCTTGTCTCTCTTTATAGCCCTGGGTGATACATGCAATAAAAACTTAGAATGAAGATAATCCACCCAAGAAGATTGCAGCTGATTTCTCATTAATGTGATCATACCGCTTGCTCCGGATGGGCTTATATGGATGCCATGTATGAAACTGTACCACTTTAAAGAATAATTTTTGAGAATTAAAAGTTTTTCAGAAATGAAAATTAAAAAAAACAAACATTTATTAAGTACCCACTATATGTACTTGGCACTGTGCTGAGCATGGGAATACAAAGACAAGAGCAAAACATTCCCAGCCCTCAAGGTACATACATTTTAGAAGGGAAGAAACATGCCTGGAGAGAGGGAAGAGGCTTGCTCAGGGCCACCAAGGTACTAGCATAGTAGGGTTTCAAATGCAAGTCCTCAACACTTACTAGCTGTGTGACCCTGGGCAAGTCACTTAACCCCATTGCCTAAAACAAAAACAAAAAAAATGCAAGTCCTCTCTCTCCCAAACTAGTGCTTTTCCCACTGTTTCTCACAGAATTAAGGTTCACACAACATTAGAATGAGAAAGGGCTGTAAAAGTTGGAGGTTAGATTTAATTTTAAAAGGTCCCAGGCCAGCATCTCTTGACTTTTCTTGCCACTTCTGAAATCAGACAAGGATTGTGTGCCCTTTACAGGGTGATCTGTTGTTGAGGTTGAATTCTTCCTTGGTTTCTTGTATGTGACTCGGAGAGCATTGGTGTTTGTTTGTTTGTTTGTTTGTGTTTTAGGCATTGGGGTTAAGTGACTTGCCCAGGGTCACACAGCTAGTGTCAAGCATTTGGTCTGAGGCTGGATTTGAACTCAGGTCCTCCTGACTTCAGGGCCAGTGCTCTATCCACTGCGCCACCTAGTTGCCCCTGAGAAGCACTGCCTACATGGAATCGTGATACATTACTACTGTAAAAGACTTTAGGAAATCAATGAATCTAGTAATCTCATTTTAGAGATGGGAAAACTGAGTTCCCAGAAAGTTATCTCACTTCAATTCAATCAACATTTATTAAGCCCCTACTATGTGCCAGGAACTGTGCTAATACAAAAGATATGAAATAGAGAGACACAAAAAAAAGGCAAGTCCCTGACCTCAAAGAGCTTACAATCTAATACTCAAAGTCACACAACTGCGGTCTGACCGGACTGCCTGCTAGCTGGCTGTTGTGTTTTCCTGTTAGCTTGTTTCATAAAAGGCATTATGGTGTAGGAAACATTGGACCGCAAGTCAGATCTGTGTTTGAGTCCTGGTTTCTTTCAATGAGATAATATATAGAAAGTGCTTTGTAACCCAGAAAGTACTATGGAAACATCAGCCATCAATGTTTTCTCTATTTTTATTTCACGCTGAAGTTGAAAAATTATTCAGGAGAGTACAAAAACACCTAACACTAGGGAAATGCTAATGTGAGACTTCCTAGCTGCATCTCAGCCCCATCTGCCACAGAGGAGCTTGCATTTCTACAAATTTTCTCTTTGCTCTCACTCCATTTGCATTCATCGAAGCACATAGACACCCAGGACCTGCTTGACCAGAGGAAAGCTCTTTCTGCCCAGTGTTTAAAAGGCAACCCTAGGAAGCAACCCACCCATCTCCTCAAATCACCTCCAAATCCCAGCTACTCATGGGAGTTGAGTCAGAAGGGACCTCAAATACCATCAAGTCCAACCCATTCATGATGTGGAAACTGAGTCCCAGAGGGATAAAGTGACTTGCCTAGAACCACACAGCCAATGAGTATCAGGGGAGGATACCATGGTGGGGGGAGGGCAGGGAGGGGAGCTGTCCTCCGTAAAGGGCACTGGAGAGTGTAAGGAATGGCCCCTGGGTCGTCAGCCTGACCCTTTCTGGTGCTGTGGCTTTCCCAGGGGATTGTACATTTTATATAAATGAGACTCTCACACGTGGTTTATAACCCAGCAGCCCCGTTCCTAGTAAGAACTACAAGACCAGAAAGCTTAATGACTTTGTTGCTGTGGCAACATTAGTGAATACTGAGCGCTCTGTGTGTGTGTGTGTGTGTGTGTGTGTGTCTGCGTAGGGGGAGGGATGGAGTGATGGGGCGGTGCAGCACGAATGTCCCAGTAGGAAGCAGGCCAGATAACCTGAATTTTGCTTGTCAGCTGCATATAGGAGAGGGCCAAGATGGGGGTGGGGGAAGGCGGAAGTCAACATGGGTGCAGGGAGACGTTCCATGTGATGGAAAGAAGACTCGGCAAGTCAAAGCTTACTATGCACTACCAAGATTTTGAATGTTGGCCTTAAGGTGAATTTGGAGGTACACAGTGTTTACCCTTCTGGAGGAGCTAAGGTTTTCCTGCCCCCTCCTCCCAACACCCCCACCCAGACCATTCACTAGTGCCCTGTCCCTCCTCAAGCTGCCTAGTATTTAATTATCTGTGTGTGCTTTGTGTCTCAGCCCACTCCTGAGAATGTGAGCTCCTTGAAGAAGCGCCTAATTCTGGACAGGGCTTTAGACTTGGAGTCAGCAAGACCTTGGTTTCAATCTTGCTTCAAACCCTCCTAAGGGTGCAATTCTCAGGAGGTCATTGAACTTCTCTGGTCCTCAGTTTCTGCATCTGTAAAATGAAAGGAGCCAGATTTGATGTCCTCAAAGATCCCAAAGATTTTTGTCTCTTAATCCGCGACTGGCACATGCTAGACACTTAAAAATGTTTCCTCTCTGGGGGCAGCTAGGTGGCACAGTGGATAGAGCACCGACCCTGGATTCAGGAGGACCTGAGTTCAAATGTGGCCTCAGACACATAACACTTACTAGCTATGTGCCCCTGACTAGCAAGTCACTTAACCCCCATTGCCCCGAAAACAAAAACAAAAAATGTTTCCTCTCGCTTGATAGAGAAGGAAAGGGAGTCCAAGGGAGATGGTGAGATTAAAAGAGATCTACCTCTCAATTCTGGGCTCTTTCCACAACCTCACTTGCCTGGCTCTAGATGGAGTCTGTCTGCCAAAGCGTATGAAAGAGTTCTCTGTCAGTTCACATTCTACTGAAGATTAATTCTTTACACGAATACTGTGTGCCCAGATCTCTGTGTGCACGCGCACTTGAGTCACTGTTGATTTCAGTCTCTATGCGAGTGCATAAAGGGGTGAGAGTGGGTGCCAGAGGTATAGTACCTTGATCAATTGGTCAACAAGCATTTATTAAGCACCTACTCTGTCCCAGGCTCTGTGACAGAACTTGAAGATACATATACAAAGAACGAGAAAGAATTCCTACCTAACTGGAGAGATTAGATATGAGGATATAGATATAGATATAGATATATGTATATGTATATGTATAAATATATACTGAATAAATCCATATACACACAAGATGGATAAATAGGGAAGCAGGGAGGGAGGGACAGTGCCAGCTGTTGGAGGGGCCAGGAAAGGCTTCCGTGAGCATCATCTGGAGGCATGTACTGAACTTGTGTCACTCACTGACTTAGTCCCCTTTGCTAAAGGAATAGCACTTGCAGAGGCAAAGGGGCATAGACGGAGAGAAATGAAGAATTAAAGCAATCGCCATGCAAATTTCATCTCTTTCCATGAAGGCTTCCATTGCTGGGCTTATAATGACCTTCCTCCTCTAACTCCTCCTCTTACTACTGTGAGAGTTTGCACTGCTCCCTTGTAATTATCATAGATCTGCTCCTTTTTGTGAATCTTACCGCCCCAGTTAAGAGTGAGGGCCTCCCCAAGGGCAGCCTTACTAGCTTCAACTGCTCTTCTGTCCCTCACAGTGTCTGGCACAAGGATGGCAATACAGTAGGTGCTCAATAAATCATAAATGAATGAAAAACATGGAAGGAAGGAAGGAAGGAAGGAAGGAAGGAAGGAAGGAAGGAAGGAAGGAAGGAAGGGGAAGGAGGAAGGAGAAAGGGAGTGAGAAAAGGAGAAAAAACATCAGACAGAAAAAATAGTGGGTGGTGGAGAATCACTGTTGGGACCTTGTCAAACATAGCCCAGGAGCACTGAGCAGGATCTAGACAGTGAGAGGCAATGGATGTATTCCCAGCTCTACAGACAAATGGAGCTATCTCTTTTCCCTATGGAAGGACTGCATGTACTCTTTGCAATGGTGGAAGGTGTCAGTAATAGCACTGTCAGAGGCAGTGTGACATAGAGTTGAAAGAAGGATAGGAATTAAGAGATCTGGGTTCTGAGAAGACTTATATGAACGGATGCAAAGTGAAGTGAACAAGAACCAGGAAAACATTTGTATACAGTAACAGCAGTACTGTAACAATGAACAACTATGAAAGACTTAGCTACACTAAATAAATAAAATAATCCAAGACAATTCCAAAAGACCCATGATGAAAAATGCTATCTTCCTCCAGAGAGAAAACTGATGAACTCTGAGTGCAGACTGAAGTGTATTTATTTCACTTTCTTTATGTTTCTTGTTTTTTATTGCTTTTTTCTTTTGCAACATGACTAATATAGAAATGTTGTGCATCACTTCACAGATATAATTGATATCAATATTCTCAATGGGTGGGGAGGTGGAAAGGAGGGAGAGAATATAGAACTCAATTTTTAAATGAATTTTAAAAATAAGTAAAATTTTTTTTTTAAAAAAAAGAGACATCTGGGTTCTGGTTCTGACTCTACCACAAGCTAACCATATTTAACTTCTCTCCTTATACTGTAACATGGAATACCTTGTTCAGTGCAATTCTTCCTGGCTCACTCCTTTTCATGTCCTTCTCACAAACTCAGTACACTTGTTATACTTTAATATTTCCAAGTCAGATTCTCCTAGTGTCTGCAGGAGTGGGGAATCTGTGGCCTCAAGGACACATGTGGCCCTGTAGGTCCTCAAGTGCAGCCCTTTGACTAAATCCAAACTTCACAGAACAAATCCCCTTAATTTGGACTCAGTCAGGGTGATGCAGTGGATAGAGTACCAGCCTGGATTCAGGAGGATCTGAGTTCAAATCTGGCCATAGACACATAATACTCACTAGCTGTGTGACTCTGGGCAAGTCACTTAACTCCAATTGTGGAAAGGAAAGGAAAGGAAAGGAAAGGAAAGGAAAGGAAAGGAAAGGAAAGGAAAGGAAAGGAAAGGAAAGGAAAGGAAAGGAAAGGAAAGGAAAGGAAAGGAAAGGAAAGGAAAGGAAAGGAAAGGAAAGGAAAGGAAAGGAAAGGAAAGGAAAGGAAAGGAAAGGAAAGGAAAGGAAAGGAAAGGAAAGGAGCTAAAACTTGGACTAAAACTTGGACTCAGTCAAAAGCCCACACCCAAGGACCTCAAGGCCATAAGTTCCCCATACCTGGCTAAGGCTTTGGAAGCCCTCTTTCAGACCAGGATCTCTGTGGCCAAGATGTTCTAGGAGCTTACTGTGCTGCAGTGGACGTATCTGTGACTCAGCTCTAAAATCTGAAATTCGGCAGTCCCTGCCTTCCCTCTCAATGCCTAGTTTGCAATAACTGAGAAGGTTGTAAGACTCTTGTCTGTCAACATGTAATAATCACTTCCAGTAGCTTTCAAAAGAAAAAATACAAGCCGGAAAGCATTTATTAAGCACTTACTATGTGCAGGGCACTAGGGATAAAGTCAAATGAAAAATAGTTCCTTACCCTCAAGAAGTTTATCTTCTAGCTGGGGGCAGGTAGGTTCAGATAAGCATATTTATAACTCCAGAGCCTGGAAGGAAGCAAGGAATCCTAAGAGTCAAAGGTGAAAAGGGAGGGTATTCCAGGCATGCAAAGGCACAGAGATGGGAGAAGGCTTAAAGAGTTCAGGGAAGAGAAACAAGGCCAGCTTGGCTGGAACACAGAGCACATGGCCTTTAATTGTTGTTCTTTACATTATTGGTGGTCTGCTCATTTTTCTAATGCTCAAGAGATGCCGAACGAAATGTATGCACTCACATATGGCCAGTGCAGTGCCTTGTTTTACTGAACAGAGTCGTTAGAAAGCAGGACTTTCTTCTAAGGGACAGTGGAGGTAGTAAGTCACTGTGGGGAGTAATACATTATCAGCATCAATAAAACATTTCCATACACAGAAGAAAAACAGAAAAAGTTCAGAAAGAGATGCAGAGCAGTTTTGATACTACCTTGTTAAATTATGTATAACCTACATTTCTTTCTAAACAAGCTGCATAAAAGGGTTCATGGTTTCACATGCAAGCCTCTTGTTCTTTTTTATACAGATATTGAAATCTTGGTGGATATTGATGATTGTGAAGCTCACAATTTAAAAAAAAAAAGCCTTTTTGAAAATTTAAACGCAGAGTGCAAGAAGTGGGTTGATAATCCTGGAACTAGGCCCCAGCCTGAGAGAGAATGGCTTTAAATGCCAGGCTAAGGGGTGAGTTTTCATTTTATCCTAGAGGAAAGGGGGGTCAGGGAAGTCTCTCTTAGAGGGGAGTAACTTGTACTTTAAAGAGACTATTTTGGCATTTAGTGGATGATGACCCTGAAAGGAGACAGACCAGAATTCCTGGAGGGATTTAAACCAACCACGCAGTCCCTGAGGCTCCTACCTGCCTTCTTTTTGTGATTTTCACTTCCTGTCTCTTTCCCTCCCCCTTAAGCAAGACTGGAAAGGTTCTGAAATGGGGCCATCTATGTAAATGAAGAATGAAGGTTCTTCAGATTATAATAAATCTATTCCCTTAGCAAGAACAGTAATGGCATTGTGTTCCCACAAAGTAGTTGATGTTAAGGAGACCTTGACCTCTAGGCTCTGGCTATATTGGGATTCCCAAGAGGAGAAATAAGGGAGCAGCAGGTATTGCGGGAGGGGATGGTAGTGGAAATCAGATACCAGTAATTTGAGAACAGAGAAATCCTCTGGGACCAGCCAGGAAATTAAGACAGACTAATTTAGGAACCAAGAAAGACTGGAATTGAACAAACAGCTGATTTTCTGAAGCTGTGATGTATCAAGTCCCCTTTCCCAACACCCTCTTTCACCTTTTTGAAGTAAAAATAAGTTTGTTCTTTGCTTTTCTGCTTCTTGGGCCGGGCTTCTGAGAGAAGAGAAAAAGGGAATGATATCAATGACAAAGGAATGGAGGGACAAGGTCTCTTGGTGGCCCTCTGGGCGCAGGGAGAAAAGAAAAACTGAGAAGATGGGGAGATTTGGGGGTGAGCGGTGCCTCAAGATTCCCCATTTTGACATACCGCACTTTTTTCTCATCAGGCCAACTCCACTCAATATTCCTGCGATTTCACCATTCCCTGGCTACTTGTGTCCTTTATCTTCTCTCTCTATTAGAATGTAAGCTCCTTGAAAGCAAGGACTGTTGTTTTCATATATATATATATATATATATATATATATATATATATATATATATATATATATGTATATATATATATATACATATATATATATACATATATATATATACATATATATATGTATATATATATATACATATATATACATATATATATATACATATATATATATACATATATATGTATATATATATATATACATATATATATATACATATATATATATACATATATATATATATACATATATATATATATATATATTTGTAGCTCTAGTACTCAGCATATCACTTGAGATGTAGTAAGCACTAAATAAGTGATTTTTCATTTATTCCCAGTTCCAAAAATCCAAGGTAGAAAAGGCCATGTTTGAATTCTTTAACCCCTCTAATCTTTCTGGCTCTCCAGTTTAAAATATGGATATAGGGGGGCAGCTAGGTGGCGCAGTGGTTAGAGTACTGTCCCTGGATTCAGGGGGACCTGAGTTCAAATCCAGCCTCAGACACATAACACTCGCTAGCTGTGTGACTTTGGGCAACTCACTTAACCCCACTGCCTAGCCAAAAAACAAAAAAATGAATATATGGATGACATGATTAACAATACTTGGGAATAAACCTCCTCTAGTAAGATTGGCCTAGGCATACAAGGGTCCTGGGAAAAGTTCTTGTCTCTTCACCAATGGGCCAATGGCTTCAGTGACTGAGAAGGAAAAAGAAGTGGACATCTCAGGTGCAAGTCTCTCACAGGCATGTCAAGATCCATGAGGCCTAGATGGAGAGACAAGGGGAGTGAAAATTCTCTGATTTCTGAATTCCCAAGTTTTGGTCAATAGGAAATAGGGGAGGTGCTGCCTTGGGACCATCTTGAAAGAGGGCAAGAAGGTTAGGGAGCTCCCAGTTCACCTCACTTGAAGTCAAGGGAAAGAGGCAGGACCCACATAAAATCTTTCCGGGCAAGGAACATATCCCTATGCCTCTGTTTTAGTGCTCTACTCCTTTCCCAAAGTTACCTTTGAGGTTTATAGAACGT
Source organism: Phascolarctos cinereus (assembly GCF_003287225.1). Classification (NCBI taxonomy): domain Eukaryota; kingdom Metazoa; phylum Chordata; class Mammalia; order Diprotodontia; family Phascolarctidae; genus Phascolarctos; species Phascolarctos cinereus. The sequence continues at coordinate 44,813,585 of NW_027555736.1, read as the reverse complement.
AACTGAAGAAGAGAACTAATCAGATTCTTCTATATTCATGTTACTGCCTACATTTAGCAGCAACTGCCCTCTAAATGAGTGTTTTTTCTGATAAACTCACCTTCTACACCCAGGGAAAATAGAAGCAAATCAAACATGTAAAGTTTATAAATCTTATAATGAGGTTTATTGAAGAATATTCTTTGTAGCCAGGGGAGATCTCAGAAAAGGTAAGACAAGATGTTCATTAGGTCTTTGTCTTGAGTTAAGTTTCCACCAGATATCAGAGGCCACCAAGGCTTGTAGCCTTATATAAGCCAGTGAGGGTAAAGGGAGTGAAGGAAAAGAAAGGACATTAAATCCCAGACTGGCAAATGGGAAGGTTTGGATTGAAAACCTCAGCGGTCTCGAGGGGTTGCAGCAGCAAAGATAGCTGGGAGTAAGGGGAAAACCACAGGTATGAGCATCAAAGGTAGCAGGTCCCCCTCCCACTCACCCATCCTGCACCCCTCTAGCATGGCTTATAGGATTTCCTTTTTTTTTTTTAACAGAAAAAAGATCTCATCTCAGACACACATCATAGAAAGTTCCATTTTTTCTAATTTCTAGAGATTCTAGAGCACTGATTAGCTAAATGGGATGGTGACAGCAGGATCAGAGGGACAATCCTTCCCAGGGCTTAGGATGTGGGAATCAGTTGTTTTTTATAAAAACAAGGGTGCTACAAAAAAAATAACTTATAGGGAACTGAGCATTATCATAGTTCTGGAAATGAGATCTTTACAACAGTTACAGGACATAAGGCAAAATAATGAACTTACACAGATGAGCAGAAAACGGTCAAAAGTACTCTGACTTTGTGGTTGCTGTTGTCACTAACTAGATTGATTAATGCCAAAAAGAATGGCCTAGAGACTTACCCTTAGGGGCAGAACAATAGCACCTTTGCTGGAAGGAGTTAGAGTTTTCCTCTTTGATTCTACGAATGAATTCTATAAAGGAGGAGGAGGGGACAAGGAGAAAAGCAATTCAGAAAGATTCTGGTAGCAAAAGCAACAATTTACTAATATAGTTACATGTGCATGCATGCATTCTCTGGCAAGCTATAGCAATTCATTTACTTTCACAGAGGAAGGTTAGCATTTTCAGCTACAAAACTCCCAAAAAGCAAATACATCTTTATATGCATTAAAATAGGAGAATAGAATTATAGAGGCCAGGTAGTACAGAAATACCTGTAGCAGTTATAGCTTCTGCTGACCCTGAGTTACTTTTACAAAGATTCAAACATAACATAGGTCTCCTGAAATCTCTGAGAATTCAGGCTCTAGGATCCCTCACTGCTTTCCAATGTTTTGAGCAAACAATTACATAAATCATGTCTTAAGCCCCATCTGGTACAACATTACATTACTATGAGCTATTAAAAGCTACCAATAGCCATATAACAATAACAATAATAGCTAGCATCTATAGAACTTTAAGGTTTGTGATGCATATGAAAAAATGCTTATTAGGGAAATAATTAGGGAAAAGTCACTCTAAGGTACTACCTCACACTGAGCAAACTGGCAAAGCTGACAAAATTTAAGGAAGATGACATGCTGGAGGGGCTGCAGGAAAATGGGCACAGCAACCCACCGTTGGTGGCGCTGTGACTTGGACCAGCCATTCTGGAAAGTCATTTGGAACTGTGCCTACTAAACTGTACATACCCTTTGACTCAGTGATGCCACTATCAGGCCTGTTCCTCCCCCCCAAAAAAAGAGAGAAAAGACTCATGTGTACAAAAATATCTAGAGTGATTTTTTTAGAGTGGCAAAGAACTAGAAACTAAGGGAAGGATGCCCATCAATTGGCTAAATTGATTTAGTTATAGCATATAAATGTAAAGGAATAAGAGTCTGTCATAAGAAATGGTGAAAGGGAAAGTGATTTTCCCAAGGTCAAACAGCTAGTTGCAGGTCGGGGACAATATAGGCATCCTGATTCTTCCCCCAGAGTTCTTTCTGGCAGACTCTATGCCCCCTCGTAATAGCAGAGTTTCTAGCATTGACATCACTGCAATATAACCTCTTTATTAATGCAAGTCAACCTACCTTTCCAAGTTTATACATGCCATTCCCCTCTACCGTCTACCATCTAGCCATACTGGCTTATTTGCTATTCCTCACATACAACACTCCGTTTCCCTTCTCTGTGCCTTTTCGTGGGATTTCCTCTGTGCCTGGAATGGATGCCTTATCTCTGTCTCTTAACATCCCTAGCTTTCTGCAAAGTTCAATTCAGTTAACACCTCCTAAGTGAGGTTTTTCCTGATTCCCGCATACACACACCAATCAGTCACTCAATAAACATTAAGTGCCTACTGTGTGCCAATCACATGCACCTCCTCCCATCCCCCCAGAAAAAAATCATCTTGCATTCATTTTGTAAACAATCAATAAGCATTTATTAAGCGCTTACTATAGACCAGACACTGTGCCAGGTGCTGGGGATACAAAGGCAAAACAAAAACATTTCCTTTCCTCAAGAAGCTTCATTTGTAATGGAGGAGACTCTCTCTCTCTCTCTCTCTCTCTCTCATATATATATATATATATATATATATATATATATATATATGTGTGTGTGTGTGTATACGTATATATATGCATATATGTAAATATCACTTATATCGTGCCTACTATGTGCTTGGCACTATGCTAAGTGCTTTATAATTGTTATCTCAGAAGGGATGAAAGGTAACCTAAGGGGGCAGGGGGTGGTGATAGCAGCTGCAAGAGCTAGGAAAAGCCTCCTGGGGGAGGAGTTGAGTCTTAAAGGAATCCAGAGATTCTAAGAGCCAGAGGTTGGGAAGAAAAGCATTCCTGACATTAAGAAAAGCCAATGAAAAAGAAACAAAGATGAAATATGGAACAATGAAGCCTGGAAGTCAGGAGTGGGGCTAGGAGAAGAAGGAAGGCTATCCAGGCTGACCTCTCCACAAAATGGAGGCCCCAGGAGCAATTCACCAGTGAGAGAAAGGGATCAGTCTGGTGAAAGTACATTACAGAGTGAAATGCCTGCAGGACAGTTGGATATTCTAGGATGAGATGCCTACAGAGCCAGAAGAGAAATGTGAGAAGAAGAAAAGAGAGATAGAGATCGAGAAAAGGCAGTTAGAGAAATAGGAAGAAAACCAAGAGAGAATAGAGTCACAAAGACCCAGAGAAATAAGAGTATCCAGCAGGAAAAAAATGATCAACAGCACTTACTGCTGCAGAGAAGCTGTTGAGAAGGATGAGGATGGAGAAGAAGCCTTTAGATGTGGCCTTTAAAAAATCACTGGTAACTAGAAAGAGCCGTCAGTGTTGGCAAGCCTGGCAGCACTGCGGCCTCAGCCTCACTGTCAGGTTGGGAAGCCCAGCAAGGGGATATGGGAGGTGGACTGTCCAGTCTATGTTGCATATGATTATATGTGCAAGTATCCCCCAAAAGATCAGGGGCTCTTTCGTTTTTGTCTTTTCATCCTCGGTACTTGGCACAATGCCTGGCATGGAGCAAGCGTTTAATAAAAGTTTGTTGATTGATTGATTGATTACTAATGGAACAAGTTACCCATGTTTCCTTTCTGGGCTACCGAGGAGCTCTTACAATAGCTTCTATGGAGATAATAAATGGAACAGAATGTGCCGGAAATTGAATGGCATTTTTCCAAATTTTTGTCCAGTATCCTGGGGGGTTATGGCTATGAGGTTCTACTGAAGAGGGTGCTGACAGGGTAAATGAAACAAAACTGAAGGTTTTCAGAGAGACAATGAGGAGAAGGATGTCATTACCAGCAGCAGGGAATGTCTACGTCTAACAAAAACCTGAAGTATTTTATTGTGATCCTTCTACGGCAAGGGAGCTCTGCCAGCGAGTTATCAAAGAATCATTAAATCTATTGCCGGAATAAATTTCCTTTGAAAGAAATCATAAAATGAGAAACCAAATCCTCTTACACTGGTGACAGTTCCTAATGGAATAGATTTATTTTTTGTGGAACTACCTCTAAATTAACAAAACTGCATTTAGGATTATTAAATGAATGTATTAGAGTTCAAAATGGAAAATATTTACTCAGGCAAAACCTTCTCAGTTCAATAGCTGTTTCAATTAATTTCTTCTAAAGTTTGGGGTTTCAGTTGACTAATCTGTGAGTATTTACAGGGATTTGTGAACTACCGGCCAAGAATACCTGCAACTGTGAATCCTGAGAACACATTCTTTCACATCCCTTCTCCTTTATATATAGGCCCTCTATTTCTCTGAGCATTTAGCTGGTAAACTCACTGTGAGAGCCCTTGAAAAGGCCCAGCCCTGAGGACAGGAACTGATTTCCATGATTCAGTAGCTCCATGACCCCAGTGAAGGCATTCCCTCCATCACAGCAGATTGTGACTCTTTCCTACCCTTGGGTCCTGTGTTACTCTTGTCTGCTTCCTTCAAGATGGCGTCTACGCCAAACACCAGAGGCCCTCCTCTAGACAAAGACGTTGTTAACCTCTTGTGTCATGGCCCCCTTTGGCAGTTTGATGAAAACTATTGACTTCTCAAAATCGTGGTTTTTAAAGGCATAGAATAAAATATATGATTAGAAAGGAAACCAATTATTTTGAAGTACAATTACTAGAATATTAAAAAAAAAAGTTCCTAGACTTCTCTCCCTCCCAGGTTAAGAACTCCTGCTCTTTGCTTTTTAATATCTCACAAATAACCATGTATCACTTAAACTGTCTGGATCTCAATCTGAAGGCATGACTGGCCTACCTTCTCTGGGCATCTGTGTCCTTAACCTTGTCTCTTATGCCACTTCCCACATATATGTCATTGGGATGCTATTGGCTGTTTAAACCTGCTGGGCTTCTTCCCATTGCCTTTTGGGTCACCTACAATTTTGATTTTTCTGAGATCGTGGTATTACATGATTTGCAGCTTGGTAGCATCACCCAGAGAATACTGGTGTTGAAAAGTGGGCTTTGGTGTCAGGGAGCAGGAATGTCATCACTAATTAATGTTTATTGATCACATAATCCCAAAGTCCCTAGACTTCAAAATATAGGAAAGACACAGTCCCAATCTGCCTCAGAAGTCTGCATTTTCATAAAGATAAGGTCAGACAAAAGAAAAACAAGGATAACACTTTAAGCTGTTATCTCCTTATGATCTGGGCTTGAGTTGTTTGCCTAGGCCTCTCCCTCCTTAAGAAAAGAAAGGATCAGCTCATAATGGCAAAGCCAAGAGAAAATCCACCTTTATATCTGTTCCAACACCACTGGGAAAGTGAAAAGCTCTCATCCAAGACAGAAGCTGGCACCCAGCAAGACCTCAATAAAGACTTGATGTTCATGGGAATGATCATAAGATTTGAGGGGTGAGAAGGGAATTAAGAATGATCCAACAGAAAAGGAGGAGAAAGTTATTTCAGAGGAAGGAATGGTTTAGGAGAATGTTTAAAGTCAGGAAAATGAGGAGCAGGAAAAGAAGTTTAAAATAATGTGACCCAAGTGGAAGAAAGTGATGAGAGAAGTGAGAGGGAAAGATGAGGGAGGTCCTATGGGAAAGAATTAACTATTGGAAGACCTTGAAGCCAAAACTGAAAAGTATGTATACTTTATTGGGAATGGAACCCATCAAAGCAGGTATCTTAACCTGAGGTCCAAGGACCCTCAGGGATCTGTGGATAGATTTCTGGGGGTCTATGAACTCAGATGAAAAAATTACATCTTTACTTCCATTAACCCAGATCTTCTACAGGAAGCCTTTCCTGATCCCTCTTCATTCTAGTGCCTTCCTTCTATTGATTATTTCCAATTTATCCTGTAAATAGCTTGTTGTACATAGTTATTAGCATGTTTTCTCCCTTTAGATTGTGAGCTCCTTGAGAATAGGGACTGTCTTTTACCTTTCTTTGTATCTCCAGCACTTAGCACAACGCCTGGCATATAGTAGGTGCTTAACAAATGTTTACTGACTAACCACTAACTGAAATTGAACCTTTCCTCAATTATGACTTGGGGAAAAAAAAATGATTCCAAGAAGGAATCAATAGGCTCACTTCACCAGACTTCCAAAGGTGTCCATGTCACACAAAAAAGGTTAAGAACCCTTGCCTTAGAGTTTGGGCCAGCAAGCAAGAAGCTAGTAGTAGTAGTAGTAGTATTTGAAATGCACAGGGCATACGGATGGATACATTCAATTTTTAAAAAGCAGTTAAACACATGTATGACCCCTTTATTCCACTGGAAATAATTCTTTAGGTATGAAGAACAGAGAGTCCTCCTAAGGCTGGTTGGGTATAATACAATACTGTCCTCTATTTTTACATGCAGATGTATTTCGATTTAGGAAGCTAGGGATGCAAAGACAAAAAGGAAATAGTCCCTGCCTTTAAGAAGCTTCTATTCTCCAGCCCTCTATGGTTCTACAGTTGAATATTTCCTTCCAATCAGTAGGACAGGCATTTTGAGTCCTTTGAATATAAGGTCCTTGAGGATAGGAATTGTACCCATCCTTTTCTTTGAAGAGCATAGCATCTTATTTGAAGCACATATTAAGCACTTAAATGCTGTTGGACTGAGCTGAATTTTCCGTGGGTGGGATTAGCTGTGTTGAGTTCTCTAGCCCAGTCCCCCCTACGGTTATTGATCTGGCACATAGTAAATCCTTGACTTGACTTGGGAGAGAGAGAGAGAGAGAGCTGACTAGAACCAAGATTCAGCCTGCACATTTCATTTTGGAAAAGACAATGGATGCTGTCTGAAAGTCTGGAAGCTTTCCATGCTCTCAGGTATAAAAAGAATAAGCTGCAATGAATGTAATAGTGGATTTGGGTCATCATCCACCCCAAGGTCACCATTTTTCGACTCTAGGAAATGAGAGAGATCTCCAATCCCATACTAGACATAGAACCCCAAGCCAGAGGCCTTCAGGGAGAAGACAGCACCATTAACTAACCCCCAAGGAACAGAAATTTTAAAAGCAAACACAATCCAGTGGCTACCACACAATAGGCCCAGTATAAACCACATAAGTCAGGGCTGCAGCCCCCCATGATGAAAGACAGATTACATGGTGAAGCTGTTTAGGGGGCTGTCATGAAGAAGAGGGATTAGCCTTGTTCTGTCTAGCCCCAGAGGAAAAAAGTAGGAGCAAAAGGTGGAAGTTACAGAGAAGTAGATTTGAGATCGATAAAAAGAAAAAACTTCTTTATAATTAGAGCTGTCCAAAAGCAGAATGAGTGGCCTCCGGAGGCAGCAGTTTCTTCATCACTGGAAATCTTTTACTGGAGGCTAGATGAACATATATAGGGTGTAGTAGAGCAAATTCTTGTTCAGGTATGGGCTGAACTAGATGACTTCATGGTTCCTTTCAATGCCAAAATTCTGTCATTCTATGAAGCCTAGTATAATATAAAAGCATTGGCTTTGGAATCAGAAGACCCGGGTTCGACTCCTACTCCTTACTACCTGTATGATCTTGGACAAGTCACTTAATTGATTTGGGCCTCAGTTTTCTCATCTGTAAAATGAAGCTGTTGGACTAGGTGATCTCTGAGATCTCTTCTAGCTCTGTCATAGAATATGAATCTCAGAGACAATAATAACAACTTGGGCATACATTTTATAGGATGGTCCTATGATATGAGGGGTTTAAAGTTAGTTTAGGGAAATTGGACAAAAGAAGACTTTATTCCTTTTAGCATTAGGATAAAAGGGCCTCCCTCATTCAAACAGTAAATAAACAGATATTTAAGTACCCACTAGGTAACAAGAACTATGCTTTTTTCATTGGACTAAAAAGTCTTGTTAGTACATCTCCCAGAAGGCTGTGTAGAAGTTTCCCTTCAGGCAGTCACCCAGCATGGGATCCTGATTGGTTAAGCCCAATTTTAACTCAGGTGATTAAAAGAAAAGACAGAGTCTTATATGGCTGGTACAAATATAACCTGAGGAAAACAGGGAAGATTGGCAGCCATGTCCTAAGCCCTAGCATCCATGGGCAGTCAGGAGAGATAGATATAACCAGAGACAAGATAGGGCACCAGGACCACAGGTGTGGACTCTGCATCTCAGTTTGGCATGATACAGGCACAAAGATGGTGGAGAATAAGGAGAGAGTCCCAAAGTGACGTGTGGAAGCTCAGATCCCTGACAAGATGTAGCTTTTGTAGTAAGATAGAGAAGGAAGTGACCTTGCAGAACTTTCTTGGGGATGATACCCTCTGATATCCTGCTGTGAGTCAAATCCCCTGTGTACTTTTCCCCGTGTTGGAGAGACAATGGGATTGAATGAGGAGTGGCTTGACAGCTCCCGAGGACATTGGGAAGGAGCAGCCATCCAGGTATGAGTCCCAAATATGTGAGCTTATTTCAATGAACCTTATATTATGTTTCAATTAAATGTCCTTTGCATTGAATTTACATGTCATCTAACTTGGTCTGAAGATATTCATGAGAAAGGGGGCTCAGCAATATGAATTAAGTGCTGACCCTTCAGGAGCCTGGGAAAAGCTTTCATGGGACCACATCTGGGACAGGAGGTGGGGCCACCCTGCCAAAATGCTTTGTGTTCATTATCTAACTTGGTCCTCACAACAATGTTTAATTCCCATTTTGTGAGGAAAGGAAATTGAGGACCAGAGAAATCAAGTAATTTTGCCCCAAATCATGAAGTTTCTAAGTAGCAGAGCCAAGATTCAAACTCAGGTCTTCTGACACAGAATCTGGTATTCTTTGTATCATACCACCTGCCTCTCAGTACCCAAGAAGACTACCTCCCTAGAGAAAGAATAAATATAACTGGATAATCGTAAGGTCACAAAATGTTAGATGTGGAAAGGATCTTAGCGATCACCTAGTCGAGGGGTGGACCAGGTCACTCCGACCTATTCAGACCTGATGTCTGATATAACCAGATCTCACAGGCATTATCCCATTGGATCCTCACAACAACCATGCAAGGTAAGCAAGACAGGAATTATCTTCTCCATCCCCTCCCCAGCTCCCCCCACCCCATTTTACAGAGAAGGAACTGAAACTCAGAGAAGTTGATAATTCATAAACCTAGAATTGGATTTTCTTTATTTTTAATTTACGGAATAAAGTAAGCATTTCCATAACAAAAGTACGATAAAAAATATTTTTTTTAATCTGGAATTGAAAGGCACCTCTGAAGCCATTTAATCCAAGCCCCTCGTTTTACTGATGTGGAAACTGATGCCCAAGAACATTAAGTGACTTGTCCAAGGTTTCTCTGGTAGTAGTCATTAAGGACAGGATTTGAACCCAGGTTCTCTGACTCCCAGAATTAGTGTTCTTTTCACTGTACCTCAATGCCTCTCTTGCCTACAATTCCATACAGGGCTTAAGGATGTGCACATAGACCTGAGAATCCAAGGAAAGAATGCTTGCTCCTTTTGGCTAGTTACCTCCCTAGCCAGTCACATTCTGCAGCTCCATCAGCAGACAGCTCCTGCCTTTCACCCTTGCTGAGATAAACATTTTCAACTCCTCAGGTGTCTGAAAAATGTAAATGAGATCATCTCCATTGTACATTTCTCAGGGCCTCAATCCCCCAGAGGGCAGACAGAGGAGGCAGACATCGTTTTAACTACAGCAGAACGAATGTTCCCTTATTCTATGGCACAGGGGCGGGGGATTTCGAAGACAGCCCTTGTTAGAAGAGAGCTATTCAGACAGCTTTTCCTCTGGTGTCCTTAATTTTCCCTGACTGATGGTGGGTCACCCAGAGGGTCCTGGAGTGGAAAGAGTTAAGCTCTTTTCTCGTGGAGAGTTCCCTGACAGAAGGAAGATGAATGGTTTCCACCAATCAGTCTGCTCCAAGGTTATCTGAAAGCCCCTGCAAGGAGAAAGGCAAGCTTCTCGCCTCGGGGTCCCTGCCACAGGGAGGTTTCCAGCACACCAGATCTACTCTGAAGACAATGCACTTCATTACCCAGGAGGCTTTGCTTCTGGAGCGCCCGTGGCACCTTGTTTTGGCGTAGGGACCATCTCCGGGATTGCTCTGACCCTGTTTATTAATAGTTTGCCTCTTCAGACTTGACTAAATGACTCATCAAAAGACTTCTGAGAACTCCCAAAAGCTTGACTTCTATTTCCTGGCATGCCACTTAATTAGGGCAAAGGACTTGACTTCAGGGTAATGGAGCAGAAAAGATTTTACCCAGACACTGTCCAGATTTCCAAGGAAGCAAGAGGAGGGGCTGCTCATTTTTCCACTGTTCTCCAGATCCTGACCTGTGATCCTGTTCCTGGCTTCCCCTCTGAGATAGGAACGATCAAATTCAGAGGAGACTCCAGACTAGGGATGGGATAAATTTCAGGGGGTGTCCATAAACTTGGATGGGAAATAAATTACATCTTTAATTTTACTAACCATCATCACCCTTTATCATCCCTATGTGTTTTACTTCGTGTGTTTAAAAACACTATTCTGAAGAGTCCATAGAGTTCAGCAGACTGCTGAAGGAGTCTCTGACCCAAGAAAGGGACTGCCAGACCAATGCATTGGAGTAAATGCCTAACCAGCTTGAATGCTACAACGAACGGTAAATGAAGTCATAGGCTCAAGGGCTAGAAGGGACCTTAGGGAACCTCTGATCCAACCCCCTCATTTTACAGATGAGCAGAGAAGTTAAGTGATTTTGCCTCAAGTTACACAGATAGTAAGTGATGAAGTTAGGATTTGAACCCAGATCCTCTGTCTCAAAAGATGGTACGCTTTCCACTGCTCTCCAGAACCAAGCCCCAGATATAGTCAGCTTGGCCCTAGAATAACAATAACATCATCATTATCACTAACAACAACAACAACTAGCATTTATATAGCAATAATTTAACCTATGTTAACTCCTTTGATCCTCACAACTCTGTAAGGTTATTATTAGCCCCATTTTCAGATAAGGAAATTGAGACTAAGAAAGATTAAGTTACTTGCCCAAAGTCACACAGCTATTACGCCTGAGGTAGGATTTGAACTCATCTTATATCAGTTTTCCTAACAGCCCTAAATTGGAAGAGACCCTAGTTGTGATCATAGCAGCACATAATATAAGCACATGATGAGTCTGAAGTTCAGCAAACACTATCTGTGTAACCTCAGATGAGTCATTTGATCACTCTGCACCTTAATTTCTTTATCTGTAAAATGGGGATAATGAGGAAAATGTCTTGTAAATCACAAAGCATTACACAAATGTGGAAGCTATTAATGCACAGCCTTATTGATGTCTCCACCCCACCCCCTACACAAAAACTTCCAGTCCTGCCCCATTGTCTACCATATCAATTCCTAACTCCTCAGTCTGGCATTCGGGGCCCTTTGTAATCTGAAGTCAAACTTGTCTGCCACTATTCCTTGACATGAATGCTCTGCTCCAGTCTGCATAGCCTCTTCCTTGTCTCCTCCACATGCTTTGGCTAGTCTTCCTCACTCTATCCCTTCCATTATGTCATTTCCCCCTCTTAAAATGTCATCTTTCCTCCTCTCTCCTCACCTATGTCCTGCCAATCCTGATAGGCCAAATCAAGTCCCATCTCTACCACTCATCCTTGCCTGACCACTCCAGCCCACAAGGCATATAGAGTTGGCACCATTCACTTGGCACATAATCAGATTGCCTTGTGATCTCAATCATGTTGCTGTATTTTTATTTCATGCTTGTATTATTCTTTTACTTGGCCCCAGACCAGAAAACCAGACTCCCTCCCTTATAATCCATAGTTTTTATTCATCCATCTCAATTTTTATTTTACTCTTGTATTATCTTATTCCTGGAAATTCATATTAGTCTAATCTTCAAAAGCAGACCATAAGCCCTTCTGGGATAGGTGACATGTTATTCTTTATATCCCCAACAGTGCTTACTACAGTATGAGGCATTCAGAGAACATGTGAATGTACATGAGTAAAAGAACATAAGCTCCTTGGGGCCAGGGATTTTTTTCTTGGTATATTCCCAGCATCATGTGTATAGTAGGCATTTAATAACTGCTTGCTAAATCTAAAATTGAATACATGAATATATGCATGTGCATATGAATTAATGACTTAATAGATATGTAACCCTTCAGATGGATCTGCTCAGCGTGAATAACAAAGTCTTGATGGAGTATCTCTTTCTGTTCTTGAAACGTCATTTAGCAGTGGAGCCCAGCACTTGCATGAGAGGTCCCTGCCATGACTGAAGAAGATCCGTCAGCAGCTTGACCTTTCAGTTTCTATTTCCGTGTAATAAAAGCAATGGATCGAGGGTTCCAGTAGAGTTAAAGACTCTTTCCTCTCAGCTCTTGAGGCCACAGGCCAACAAAAGAGGGAGCTGGGTTAAATGTGAGAACCAATGAGACAGACTAATAAGGCCCATTACAGGGATGAAAGTCTAGCCCCACGCCTACCTTCTTCATCTAAAGCCAAGTTAGAGAATGAATACAACAAATGTCTTAGGGTAGTATATGACTAACTGCCATAGAGATCTAATCCAACTTCCTTTCATTTTCTTCCATTTTACAGATGAGGTGACTTGGACCTAGAGAAGGGAAGTTAGCTTCCCAAGGTCTCAGAGGTAATCAATGGCAGAGCTGGGACTAGAAGGCAGGTCATCTAATTTCCAATCCAGTGCTCTTTTCACCAGAGCATAATGCCTCTCATTAATTCCTGCCTGCCTTCCTTCATTCATTCCTGGAAGCTAGTTCTCTTGGTGAAGCCTAGGATGCCATTAGCTTATGGGACTGCCATATCACACGGCTAACTCACTGAACTTGCTGTGTAAGTTTGTGTCCATTCAGCAACAGAGGATTTAACTGACCCTTGAGTAATTTATTCTTGAGATACTTCCATTCCTTTGCAACAAATCTACAGGGCTTGAGATCTTTGGGTGGAAATATTACTTGGAAAGAGCACAAGATTCAGAATCAGAGGACCTGGGTCCAAATCTCGGCTCTGCCACTTTCTACCTGTGTGACCTTGGGCAAATCTCTTAACCTCTCTGGTCTCTGCTTTCTTCATCTGTAAAATGCTGATTTGGACTAAATGACCTCGCTACTCCCTTCCAAATCTAAATCTATGACCCTGGAATCATGGTAGGCCAGGGTTTTTTTTTTTATCAATTGTTATTAATCTTATAGCTTGTCTTATAATTCAATTAGTAGACATTACTTTCTAGCTTTTGGCTAAGGAAGCCCAGGGCATGCCTTTTAAACAAGCACACCTGATAGGAGAGTGGCATCTGGAAACACCATTGCTCATTCTCACCTTTGCTTCTGCCTGACTCTCTTCTAATAGATTCCTTTCTAGCTGTTAGGGGCTGCTGGTTTCATTAAGAGATTGTTAAGACATGGCTTATTTATCCTGTGGGGTTGCTCTTCTTCTTGGAGCCAATGCATCTAAACAGAGTAAGATGATTCAAACAACTTCCAGTGGACACAGTGACAGGGTGAGCTTTTCGGTCACCTGCGATGGCTAACTGAAGCTGGCAAGGGATAAGGGGGAAGGCCATTCGTCATAGCAAACTTACTGGGCGAAGTTGCCAAGAAGGGCAGCAGTTTATCTTTAGACATTAGGAGTAAGTTGGCACCTTTGAAGAGCTGTTCTAGCCAGCGTATTAATCTCCACCCCATTCCCTAAACTTCCATCATGGTTTACCCAGCAGAAAACTTGAGGGAGAACTCACTTCAATCCAACAATGCTCAAGGCACAATGTTAGGTCCTAGGGCTAATGAAAAGGTCAAAACAATTCAGTCAGTCCCTGCCCTCAAGGAGCTTACAATGTAATATGGGGTTAAGGGTCGGGAGAAGACTTGTACATGAACAATTATGAGACAAGACAGAATATGCCAAGTACAAAGGCAAAGTCCAGGCAGAAGACTATGAGAAATTTGATGGGGGGGGGGAAGAGAGGAGAGGGGGAAGAGACAGAGAGATAGGAGAGAGAGATTACTTTCACCTGGGGAAGAGGAGTATTAAAGGGGAAATGGGTCATCAGAAAAGGCTAGGTCTCATCTAAGTTGGCCACTGAAGAAAAAGAAATATTTAAGCAGACCAACCACTATGCAATACAGTGGTATATAAAACTGTCAGAGGAGAGACATTCAAATCCTACTCTGCCACTTATCCTTTGTGTGGCTTTGGGCAAGTCAACTTTCCAGGGCCTCATTTTTTTTTTTTGGCTAGGCAATGGGGTTAAATGACTTCCCCAGGGTCACACAGCTAGTGTTATGTGTCTGAGGTCACATTTGAACTCAGTTCCTACTGAATCCAGGACCAGTGCTCTTATCCACTGCACCACCTAGCTGCCCCAGCCTCACTTTTTCTAGAAAATAGTGGAGTGGTGGGAAGAGGGACTAGATGGCTTCCAAGGTCTTTTCCAGCTCTAAATCTATAATTCTATGATATAGGAGGAGTCTATTCCAGGATTGCCAAATAATACACTTAAATGCAAGAGCTAAGAGTACATGAGACAGGACCAGAGAAGCCATTGAGTCCAGAATGCCTGGAATAGCTCATGCATGAAAATGAATAGAGTGGCTGTGGCTGCAAAGACAACAGGAATCAAACCATGAGAGGCTCTGAACACTGAGCCAAGAAATGTGTATTTTAGCCTCTAGGCAATGGTGAGCCAAGGAAGATTTTTGAGCCAAGGACTGCCATGGTTGGATTAGTTAGATAATTTTGTCAGCTATGAATGAATCAATGAAAGAAAGAATAAACAAGCGAATGAATAAAATAATTTATTAAGCATTTATTATTTGCCATGTAATATAAAAAAAATGATTGGAGGGGCAGCTAGGTGGCGCAGTGGATAGAGCACTGGCCCTGGATTCAGAAGGACCTGACTTCAAATCCGACCTCAGACACATAACACTTACTAGCTGTGTGACCCTGGGCAAGTCACTTAACCCCATTGCCTAGCCCCCCCAAAAAAATCTTTAAAAAAATGATTGGAGAGAGGAGAGACTAGAGGCCAGGAGACCAGGTTGGAGACTTATAATAGTTCAAGAACCTGAACCAGTGTGGTGGCAGTGGAAATGGAAAGCAAAGGATAGAGACAAAGTATATTTGAGAGCTAGAATCAACAGGATTTGGATATGAAATTTGAGGAAAACATCCAAAAGGACCAAAGGTCACTCAGAGGTTTTAAGATCCTCTCATCAGTCAGTCGAGAGATCCTGATTCAGTTCCTGCTATGTTCCAGGCCCTGTGCCAAGAACCAGGGCTACAAATATGAAAAAGAAAGGCAGCCCCTGTCCTCGAGGAGCTTACAGTCTAAGCTAAGAGGAAGACAACTTCTAAAAGGCAAGTTGAAAAGGGGAGGGGATTTCCTCTCCGGGGGCATAATAGAGAAGCCCAAAGGGACTGTAGCTGAGAACGGTTGCGGGGAAGAGATGGCTGTTCTGAACACTCTTCTTAAGTGAAAGAACTCTTTAACATGGCCTCCAATCAGCAGGATCCCAGGGCCTAGGGTATTGATGAGGCAATCTTGCAGGATAATGAGGTTTCTGAGAACATGCTGGAGTAATCCAAAGGAGTGTAGCCAGGTTGGAAATATGTATATTGGGTTTTTAACCTATCCTGTCCACGAGAAATATTCATTGACTTGTCCCAGATTCTCTTCATGAATGAGTTGCACCTTTCAGTTTATCTAGGAGGGCTTTTAGGGACTTCAATGAATCCCCTTTATCCTGTAGGTTTATATCAGCGAAAGGGAAAAGGAATAAGTATTTATATAGCACCTACTATGTGCCATGCAGGTGTTAAATACTTTGATGCAAATCTCATCTGATCCTCCCAGCAACCCAGTGAGGTAGGTGCTGTTTTATCTCCATTTAACAACTAAGGAAACTGAGGCAGCCAGAGGTTAAGTGATTTGCCCAGGGTCACACAGCTAGTAAGTGTCTGAAATGAAATTTGAACTCGAGTTTTCCTAAGTCTAGGCCCAGCACTCGATCCACCAGGATTCCAGCTGTCAGACCACATGCCTTGCCTCAGTTAGTTCATTGTATTAATTAGAGCATGGTGCATTTGAGGCCAAAAATGTAATATTTATAGAAGCCCAGATTTTCCTACAGAGGGAAACTTGTACCATGGCCACAAACTGTACTCCTAATCCAAATTGAGCATCTCACAGATCTGTGCCCTTGATCAGAGAACAAGAGAACATTATGACAAGTCATGGTTAGATGGCAGTTTGTCTGAAAATGACCAGGGCGTTTTAATGGGCTTCAAGCTCCGTGTGTCAGCAGCTTGATATGGCACCTAAAAAGCTAATGCAATTGTAGGGGAATCGCTTCCGGGAATAAGGAGGGGCTAGTCCAGCTGTACTCTGTCCCCGTCAGACCACATTTGGAGGAAGGGGTTCATTTCTGGGCACTGTTGTTTATGAAGGGCATTGATAAGCCAGACAGTGTCCAGAGGAGGGAAAGCAGGGTACTGAAAGGCATCGAGGTATGTGAGCACAGACGGAAGGAACTGGGGATGCTGAAAGTGAAGAAGAAAACCTGAGGGTTGGGGGAGGTGGGCAGGAGACATGACAGCTGTCTTTCAGTATCTGAAAGGTAGAAGGTTTCCACTTATTCTGTCTGACCCTAGAGGGCAAAACCAGGAGTAATGGGTGGACATTGAAAAGAAGCAAAATTGGACTTGGTATCAGGAAAATCTTAACAATTAGAGCTGCTCAAAAGTCAAAAGGGCTGCCTCATGCTCTCCCCTCACTGGAGGTCTTCAAACAACAGCTAGGTGACCACTTTTCAGGTAGGTCGTAATGAGGATTCTTTTTCAGGAACAGATTAGTCCAGGGAACCTCTGAGGTTCAGCTCTAAAACTGCATTCTCCTCTGTTAAAGATGGGACATATCATTGTCACTGAGATAGATGTTCCTGCTATGGGTAGGAGGTTGGACTAAATGACTTCTGAAGACCCTTCTACCTTTAAGAACCTATGACTCTTAGTGGGGGGAGGGAAGGGAAAAAAGGGGGGAAAAAGAAATTTACATGATAACTTTATTATATTTTTAAAGTGAATAGCAGGTTGTACATAATAGAGCTGCAGTTTCATATGCAATCATTTTTTTTAATTATACTATGTTATGGAAATGCTTTTTTTATTCCACAAATTAAAAATAAAATAAAAAATTTTAAAGACTCTGAATGTAAGAGACTATATAGAATGACTCTGTGGTCCAGTAAATTCCCTCAGCTCCTTCCTTACACATATGATATATGGCATTTCCCATGTTTCTCTAATATTTTAATCTCATTTTAGATACTGCGCCACCACGGACGTGTGCACTTTCCTACAGCTACCGGGCAATGAAGCCTTGCTCTGCTACAGGGATCTGTAGTCTCAACTCCTTAACCAAGTTCCTGACATCCCCATGGGTACTACTGTGACCTTCCTTGGAATATGGCAAAGCTGTAGCCTAGGATAAGGCTCTCTGACTCGTGCCTGGTTTTCCTGCCCTTCCCCAACTCCTCAGCCCCCAAATTTCCCATAAACCCCAGTGGGATAGTTTATTACTAGAGATTTCCTGGTACCATGAAAGGCTGAGTGGGTGGCTTTATTATTGATGTTTTTCTACACTTTGGGAGAGACTTGGGGAACTGGGCTGGGTGTGGGGTTCCGTTAGCCTTGTTAAATTATTCTGACGAATTGGCTTTATTAGAACTCTAGACACAAAGGGCGTTCTGGGATTGGCTGTCAGTGACGTCATCTCCGTATTAATAAGCCACAGCTAAATGCAGAGATTTTTCACCTTTTTGTGTGCTTCTCTCCATTATTTCCGTTCAGGAAGAGTGACTTGCTGAGAGTTTCAATGGAAGAGGGGAGGGGGAGGTTGCCCTCGTTGAGAGGTATTTGGAAGCACAGATGTCCCAGTCTTTATGCCTTAGAGGAGCCCCCAGGCCATGTTGTAAATCCTGAGAAGCACCCTGCTTGGGCTGAGGCGATGGTTCACCGCCCCTCAAAACAGAATGGGTTTTGTTTGCTTGCTTGCTTCTTTCTTAAGAAGAAGGAAGAAAGAATAGAAGGAGGGGAATATAGAGATACGTTGGTGCTGAAGATCAAACAGCAGGTCCCATGGTCATGTGGTCAAGGGTTATTGATTAAGTCCCCTCCAAGCTTCCTGGCATAACAGTCATGATAGGAAAAGGTGGCTATCTCTGCCCATCGGTCTGGAACTGTATCTTTGTCCCGGGTAAAGGGTTGCAGTCAAAAGAGCTCTGGAATTTGAGTCAGAAGACCTGAGTTCAGAATCTGCCTCTACTTTTTACTACCTGCATGACTTTGGAGAAGTAATTTCACCCCTCTGAACCTCAGTTTCCTTGTCTGCAAACATGGAAGGGATTGGACTCTATGGTCAGCAACTGGACGCCTGCTCTAAATCCTATGGTCCTATCAAAGTTCTAGGCCTCGATATTTTACTAGAGCAGAGAATGGTTCAGAGAGAACACCATACTCTATGTCCAAGACTGGAACTTGGTTCTTGAACTGAGGGCAGACAGGAAAAGAGGCTATCATGGATTGAAGTCTGCAACCTCCTTACGATTTGCTGGACTTAAGACCAAGAAACAGGTTCTTAACCTTTTGGGTGTCCTGGATCCTTTGACAGTCTGGTGAAACCTGTGGACCCCTTTTCAGAATGATGTTTTTGAAATGCATGTAATAAAATAAATAGGATTACAAAGGAAAGCAATTATATTTAAATCAAGATATAATTTTTTTCTCATCCAAGTTCACCTACCCCTCCCTCTGAAATCTATCCACAGATTTCTTGCGAGATTAAGAATCTCTGGTCAAATGGAACTGTAGTGGATCAGGCACTGGACCTGGAGGATAGCTACTCTGCCTGCTTTTACAATTACACATTTTTTCTGATGATATCACTTCTCATTAATTCTTCATTTGTCAAATGTAATAACCTACTCACAATCCAAGTTCAGCTTCAGGGAAGATGGAAAAGTCCAGGGATCCCTGGATTACAAGAATAGGCCTGATAACAGTGGTGAAGGTATACAACACATAGAGGCAGGACAGATGGTAAGGCCTGGTGGTGGTCTTCCATCACATTGGGGGAAAAAAAAAAGGTAACCTACTTCCTATCTAAGCTGTTGAAGTAGTCAAGCATCCCAGATGGGTTCTAAGCCTCCCATCTAAGGCAAGAGGAAAAGAAGAAACGCAAGAGGGGGAAAAAATACCACTGGGAACCCACCCAATGGGTTCTAGGCAATGATGTGCTTGTAAATGTTTAACAGTCACCTGGGGGGGGGGAAATAAATGCATACATTGTATACTTTTAAGCTCAATCTGCATTAACATTTTTCTCTTAAGTCCAGACATTCAACAATACAAAACAAAATTTAAAAAAAAAATCAAGCCCCGATTTATAGCTTTGCCAATTTCCAAAGTATAAATGCTTATACTGAAATCTATCAATCAACTCTCATAGCCAATTTGAGATGGCTCCAGAAGGCTCTTACTTCTAGAATAGCCTAGGACCAAGGAAGAGGATAAGGGGGGAGGCAAGGAGGGAAGAATGCCTCCTGTGAAGGAGGGGTCTTCTGGGATGAATTCTGGGGAAATAATGTTAACCACTATTTCACAGTCATTTGGGCTTAAAAATTGGAAATCTTCTTGGACTCCTCTTTCCCTAACCCCACAGCCAATCAGTCACAAAGTTCTATTGGTTTATTGCTTTGGAATCTCCCTCTCATTTTTCATATTCTTTCCATTTCTATTTCCCCCACCACAGAGCAGGCCTTCATCAGCTCAGGCCAGGTCTCCTAAAATAACCTCCTACCCATTCTCACCCCTGGCCTCTCCCTCCTCTGACCCCGCACATACATTCAGATCAATTTTCTTAAGAACAGCTCAGGCCTTCCCCAGTGTGGGTGACTTTGAGCCGGCGTGAGTCGCAGGCTCCCCGCGGCCTCTCCCCGCCCCGCCCCCATGCCCGTTATGGCGGCTCCGGGCGCCGCTGCCACGGCTTCGCAGCTTCTCCGCTGGAAGAGCCTGCATGTGGTCCCTCTTCTCCGATGTGCCCAGAGAACATTTGCCTCCCAGACCTCGGGGGAGCTCAAAGTGACTCAGATCCTAAAAGAGAAGTTTCCTCAGGCAGCAACTATCAAGGTCACAGACATTTCAGGTGGTTGCGGGTCCATGTATGAAATCCATATAGAGTCACAAGAATTTAAAGACAAGCACCAGATGGTGAACAAGGCGCTAAAAGAAGAGATTAAAGAGATGCACGGGCTGAGAATCTTCACGTCGGTCCCAAAGCACTGAAGCCTTGCCAGGATGCCGTTTTTCCCGCAGCGTTTGCCCTCCACGGTCTCCTGTAGCTTCCAGGCGTCTCTCCGTGCTCTCGTGATTGAGGAGTGTTTGGGCTGTTCAGATATTCATTAAAGACAAAAGACTCCCAGGACTTTGGAAACCTTTTTCTGACCAAAGTCATTATCTTTCTCTGCTGACTGTCCCTGGCACTGTCCAGGGCCACACACTAGTACCGGAGACCAGAACTGATGTGTGCATCTACTCGGACTCGTAGGATCGTGTTATTACCCAAGGGAAGGCCCCACCCAAGCTCCTTTTAGGTTCCCACCTGTTGCTTAGGGGGAACGCACCAATCGAAGCTCATTTAATAAAACATGGAGATCAAAAAAAAACAAAAAAAAAAAACAGCTCAGACCAGGTGATTCTCTTGCTCAAAAGTCCTCAGTCACTTCCCATTGCCTCCAGAATAAAAGGCTCAGCCTGACAATTAGGATCCTTCCTCACCCTGCCTGAGTAAATGACCAGTAATCAGGGACACTGGAGAGAGGCTTCTTTTTCGGCTATGCTTCCGGCCCAGATGCCTCTGATGCATCATCCAGCTCTGAGGCTGAACTTCTGCAATGTCTTTACAAATTTACCTCCCTTCCAACATGGACTCTGGCCTGCAGCCAGGCTAATAGCCTTCAGTGTCTCCTTTCACATTCTCACTTATGTGCTATTCTTGTACCCACCCTACCTTGGAATGCTCTGTTCTCTCTGCCTATCAAAGTCCTACCTACTCGAAAATTCTTCCTTCTCAGGAAGCCTTCCCAGACTCTCTGATCCACCTGAATCTTGCCATCTTCTTCATCCTTAGCAGAAAAAAGGAACCTACCTTGGGAGGCAGTGATTCAATCTCCCACCCACCCCCCCCCCCCCCATTCCTCCCTGGAGGCCCTCAAGCAAAGCCTGGCTGAGTACTTGTCCAGGGTGTCATGGGGAAGATTATTTTTCAGGTATGGGGTGGACTTGCAGGCTGCTAGGACTCCTTCCAGCTCAGAGATTCTGATTCTGTGATCCACTCTTGGCATCTCTTATGGCCCACTTATTTCACATTCGCCTTTTACTGGAGCTGATTTTTTTTCTGGTGTCTCTAACTGGACTGTGAGGTCCCAGAGGGCAGGAGCTATGTGTCCTTCTCTGTGCATTCACGGTCTCTAGCACAGGGTCTTGTGTAGACTGTGCTCAGGGGACGTTTGCTGGTTGATAAATCTGCACAAGAAGGTATGGGCAGCTCACGCTACCAGATCAGGAGATGAGAACACCCTCTCTCGTCTGTTCTGGAACTAAAAAGTGTCTTTGGGTTGCTTTGAGAGTCTGTGAGGGGGAGTGGGAAAGGAAGAGGCCACACCAGCCATTGTGGCAAGTTCATTCAGCAGAGTTCCTGGCTGTGTGTGAGCTCCCCATTCTGTCCTTGCCCCTCCACCAAACTTCTTCTATGGGCTTTAACCCAAGGCAATTAAGGCAAAAGAGTGGTCCCACCCAGAGCTTGACAGCTGTAGACAGGCAGGTGGGGAGTTGTCACAGTGAAGTGATTTCAGAGGGAAGGTCTGTATCATCCCTTATATACCCACCTACAAGGTTTGCTAATGCCTTCAATCCTACCCTTAGAGATTCATTCCTTTATCTTAATCCCACTTTTGATACTCACGACTTGTGTGCCCTGGGCAAATAACCTAACCTTTCTGGGTCTCAGTTTTCTCATCTGCAAAATGAGGGTGTTTGGCTAAACCAGGGGTTCTTTACATGGGGTTCATGGAATACTAAAGGGTTTGTGGATAGATTTCAGAGAATATGTGAATTTAGATGGGGTGAGGGACTACATCTTTATTTTCACTGACCTCTGATATTTAGCATTTTCTTCAATTATGATTTTTTTTAAAAAAAACCATTATCGTGAGAATGGGTCCCTAAGCTTCAACAAAGCCTAAATGGTCCATGATACAGAAAAGATTTCTAAGCCCTGGACTAAATGACTTCTGAGGTTGAGCTTTATCTCCTAATAAAATGAAAACCCCTTCTCTGATTCCCCACCAGCCCTCACCAGCCTTGGTTCACCCTTTCAGTCTTTTCCATTATTTAGTTCTTCATACGTCTCAGATATAGCCAGGCCAGTATCTTCGCCAAGAAAACCCCAAATGGGGTCATGAAGAGTCAGACATGATTGAAATGACTTGAACAACAACAAATGTCTCAGAAATATTCCTGAGATCACATCTGGAGAAGAAGGAGGTTAGGGTACAAGGACCCAAGCACTTGACAGGAGAAAGCCTGACTAAGAGAGGGTAAGGTGTAGATGACAAATTCCACCTGTTTCACAACTTTGCATAGAAGCAACCCTGACCTCAGCTTGGGACAGCTCCTCATCAGAAGTGATCCCCATGGATAGAGTGCTGGGCCTGGAGGCTGACTTCAAATACTTAGTAGCTATGTGACCCCGGGCAAGTCACTTAACCCTATTTGCCTCAATTCCTCATCTGCAAAATGAGGTGGAGAAGGAAATGGCAAACAATTCCTCTCTGCCAAGAAGACCCCAAATGGAGTTGTGGAGAGTCAGACACTCCTGAAAAATGACTGAACAATATATTATCCCCATTAGGCTCTTATAGTTCAACCCTGCTCCAGAGCACCCCTGGTTCTGGGGACAAAAAGTGAAAGAACAAATGACCACACAACTTAATCATTTTCATTCATTCTTTCTTTCAAATGGTATTTATTTGGCTGCCACTCTAGTGCCTAGCACAGTGCTAGGCTCCAAGGGAAATACAGAAGAAATCTAAGATATGGTCTCTACTTCCTGGGAAGGGAACTCACAATCTATTTGAGGAAACAATATGATCCCTTAAAGTAACAATATAAAGCCACCACAAATCACAAAACACTAGCACTGAAAGAGACTTAGGAAACTATTTACCCACAGAATACAAGATCCCATGACCTGGAGTTAGAAGGAACCTTAGAAGTCATCTAATCCAACCCCCTCATTTGATAGATGAGAAAACTGAGGCCCGGAGAGATGGTCTCACATTTTGCAGATCCTAAAGAGACGGAGAGACATGCCCGAGATCATACCTGTGAAAGAACAGAGTCATATGAAGCAAATGCTTCAAGAGGTTAGGTCTTCAGAAGGCAATTGACTCTGCTGAGAGTCCCTAGCCTGCCAATGGGTCTCTGCTGGAATATCATAGAATCACAAGACTGTGGGGAATGAGAGAGAAGGCACCCTCCCCACTAATCCCACAGCACCACGCTACTTGGAAGAATCTCAAGTAGTAGTCAAAGAAGAGCCATCACAAAGGATGGAATGAAGGAGTCTGTGGGATGAGAGAGAACTGAGGTTCACTGGTCCTGCCAGAATGTCTTAGCGAGCCAGGCAGTTCTCACAGAGCTTATGTAGTTTTCAGTCATTTTCATTTTTCTGTGGCAACTCTACCCTCCCTTCAGAGCAAGGTCTTTATCGAACTGACCTGGGCAGCACTTGTTCTAACTGCCACGAATCAGAGACTCGAGTAGAGGAATCTGTCTTAATTAACCACAGTGTTTGAAGGGGGCCATTGATCTGGGTTGGTTTGGACAAATGTTTCATTGCATTTGGGACTTAGGCAAGGTACTGTGCTTCCCCCGAAAACAACTCTTGAATGGAAATGTAAGAGAGACTCAGTTGCCAGAGTTAACGGAGCCCCAAACAGTTTGTGTTGGGAAGCAGCTTGGGGATTAATGAATGCCTTAGCAACCAACAGCTGGTTCCATTGAAACAGCTCCCACACTCTGCAGTCCTGGATAAGTGAGACACACTGTGACCCAGTAGGGAGCACCCTTGACCAGAAGGGAGGATGCCATTTTCTAATCCAATAACCAACAGATTTTCTATAGTCAAATTACTTCTCTGCCTTGTGTAGTTTCTTCACCTGCAACAAGAAGCTGCTCCCAGAATAAGGACAAGAGTGAGAAGAAGAGTTCTCATAATTCATTTGTTCTTAGAAAGCATTCTGAGATACTTACTGGGAGCTAAGGTACCACAATTACAAAGTATTTCATTTAGGAGGCACACTTGTCTGAGTTAGGCCTCATGAAAAGCTTTGCCCAATTTGCCAAAGGCAACCCATCCATCTCTCCTCCTCCTATTCAGTCCTGGGCCAAGGTCATTGTCTATTATAATGTCTATCTAAGGTATGGGTGTGTGTACTTACAGATTGTATATGTACATATATTTATGTGGGTACATATGTGTATACATACATATGTATGTATACATGCATAACATATACACATGTAAATCAGAGAGAGATCAAGTCTCAAACATCTTAGTGTAGTTTCAAGGATTAACAGCCTTAAACAGCACTAAGACTTTTGGTGCACCATGCATATATTACATACATGTGGGCATGTGGATACATGCTGACGGGCCTACAAAAAGACTGAAGCCTTCTTTGGGTGTTCTAACTGCTACAATCCAATTACACAGGTCAGGTATCATTTTTTTTGAATGACCCCAGACTTTTCGCTAAAACAAAGACCCATCTTTTCAATACCAACTTATACCAACGTATGGCTAACAGACATGGAACGCTACAGTCACTGAGGAATTAGAAATTAGTATCAACCAGTGCACAACGAAGAAGGGCATTGCTCACTATAATCAAGGAGAACAAAGGAGACTGAAATATAAGGGGCTACCAAAGGAACATGTGGCCAAAAAAAGAGGGGGTGGTCATGTGACAAGAGTGAGAGATGACCGAGAGGCAGGCAGTCCGGGTGCTCTTCTGTTACCCTCTCCAGGGCACCAGACAGAGAAGGGGGCCCCCAGCACATTGGAAAACATGGGAAGGTAATCAATAGAGTCAAACTGGGCAGGTAGGCATAGATAAATGGTGTCTGTTGGAAGGAAGACCCACATTAATTCTGCCTCAGATACTACTTAGCTGTGTGACCCTAGACAAGTCCCTTAACCTCTCTCTGACTCAATTTTTCATCTGTAAAACAAGATAATAATAGTACCTGTCTCCCAGGGTTGTATGAGATAACACACGTAAAGCATTTTGCAAAGCTTCGAGTGCCATATAAATGCTATAATAATAATTATTATTATTATTAATGAGATCACAGATCCTCTGGAGTGTTTGAGCACTTACTTGAGTGTGTCACTGATGACAGGTAGCCTTCCCTGGATGCACAGATAATGGAGTACTTAACAGGGTAAATGATGTATAAGCATTAAATAAAACTCATGATTAGATCATCAGCCTACATTACATGTTACTGCAGGAGCCCTCTTTTCCCTCTCCTCTTCTCCCCCCTCTCCCCCACATTAAACAATAAATTCCCCAAGGAGAGCCATGTTCAACATACTGACAAGTTCCTCTCTGAGGACTCACAGTTCATACTCAGAGAAAATCTGTGAACAGGAGACCTTCTGTTTGCCAGGTATTGACTGAAATAAACTTGGCTGGAGTAGAGAGAGGGCCAGATATTCATATTCGAAAGGGAGGATAAGCAAAAGCAGAGATATGCACATATGCATATATATATATATATATATATACACACACACACACACACAGAGAACACACATATAAACATGGACGCACCCATAAACAGAGAAGCACATCTACATATATAAACATGCAGGCACGTACTCAGATACACACATATGCGTGCCTCCTCTCCCTGGCAGCCCTGATTCCTTCCATTATCCTCCCCCTGCCCTGATCAGCCCTGGCTTCCCGTCCTTCTCAGAATGGACAGCAGGACAGTGAGCACTATAGGCCAGGACCATACCAGGACATGTCAAGCTTCTAAGGAGCCTGATCTAGGGGCTGGCTCAAGGGGGATGGTTCAAGATCTCCATTTGCTGAGGATATGGATAAAGGAAAGCCAAGATGGGTGGAGGATACAGAATGGAAGAGGAGTAGAAGGCAGAAGGAATCTTTTACAGTATAAATTTCTTTTAAATAGCAGGATTTTTTGGGGGGG
Source organism: Phascolarctos cinereus (assembly GCF_003287225.1). Lineage (NCBI taxonomy): Eukaryota > Metazoa > Chordata > Mammalia > Diprotodontia > Phascolarctidae > Phascolarctos > Phascolarctos cinereus. The sequence goes on along the minus strand of NW_027555736.1, from coordinate 44,787,287 downwards.
ATTTGTTCTTTGAAAAAAAAAAACACCACCACCATACTAATGCAGCAGCCCTAGAGCCCCACAGATAAGAGACTCCCACAGCCATAACTCTCTTAATGCTTTATTCTCCCCACCTTGTCATCATCCTGTCTGGCCTGTGGCCTTGAGCTGCCCAGGACCAGGGAGAAAGAAGCCTGCCTACCACCACCATCCCCTCCTTTCAGGGAGCAGTGGTCTGTTTCCATGGAAACAAGGGACAGCCACACTTCTCTGCCTCTGGCTGAGCCTGCCCCAGCCTTTCCCACAGACACACTGAGATCTGAGATGCTTCCCCCGCCCCCCTCTGCCCCCTTCTAAGGGAAAGGAAAGAGGAAACAGCCTTGTCCCGCTGTCTCCCTCGCCTGGGGCTGAGGGTTACAGGGAGCGTGGGAGCCCCTCCATCAGCTCCTTCTCCCCAGCCAGCCTACCCCAGATCCCCCCTGCTTAGTCTAAATATGTGGTACACCTCCTCTTCTACTTCCCCCACTCCACCTCCCTCCTTGGCTGGACCATCTCAGCCTGACTCAGCCTCCCTTTCGAAGAGACAAGCCGTGACTCTCTTCTTCTCCTGCCCTCATTGTCTTCTTCCTTTTCTTGATTGTCCCTAATGGCTCAGCAGGTTGGAGTCTTTCCTGGAGCTGGCAGAATAATAGGGGTTTTCCCCGCAGACGCTGCAGAGAAGAGAGAATTACAAGTGCACAGCGCCCCCTTGTGGCTGCACACAGCAATACTGGCTGCACCAAGAAGGTTGTGAATGAATTCAGAAGGAAAAAATTATCTGGAAACCCAGGGCACATCTATCTTCAAGGAAATCGCGGGCTGACCAGCTAACCGAGGCCTTTTCCAGCAGCGGATCTGCACAGCCTAAGGAAGCAGATGGGCCTGCACGTCCCCATAGTGTCCTCACCCCAAGACAACCATGTTCCTGCATTCGACAACTTGCTAGTTCATTAAACAAATGCTTAACTGAGCACATATCATGCACGTGGATTTGGGGTTTGCAGGGGATCTGGGCTTTTGTACTGTACGTCCAAGATGGAGACCTGAGGCCCAAGACATGCATTTAGAATCCTTGTCCTAGGGAGCCCTTCGGTAGGAAGCTAAGTAGAGCTCAGGTTAGATTTTGTTTTCCCCCTGGCTTGTAGCTTGCCCAAAAAAATGTCATGGAAAGAACACTGGCTTTGAGTCAGAAGACCCAGTTCAAATCCAGCTTACTGCCTGTGTGACCATGGGCAACTCACTTTAACTCTCTGGGCCTCTGTTTCTTCATCTGTAAAATGAAAGGGTGAGACTCAAGGCTCTGGTGCTTGAAGCTGGTGCCCATGAATTCTCCCCCCCCCCCCCCCGCCGATTTTTGGTAACTGTATTTCAATAGAATTGGTTTTCTTTATAATCTTATATATTTTATTGTATGCACTTTAAAAGACATTCTTCTGAGAAGGGGTCTTTACTAGACGGTGCCAAAGGAGTCAGTGACCCCCAAAAGGTTAAGAGCCCTTGGATTGGATAACCTCTCTAGCCTGGAGTCCTCTAACAATGGCTAAGATTCTCTATGCCTTGTCAAGGGCACTAGCCATTTTAGAGAAGCACTAATCCAGCACTTGAGACCTCCTGGCTGTAAATTAACTAACAAGTATGTATTAAGTACTTATACAGTGCTAGGTACCCTGGGAACTAGGTACTAGCAGAAAAAGACAAAAGTGCACGAGTTCCTGCCCTCAAGGAGTTTACATTCTACCTAAGGGAGATAACATGCATACATACAAAAAAAAAAATACAGAATAAATAGAAAGTTAATTTGGAGAGTAAGGCACTGGTAGGTGGGGGGTTGGGGGAAGAGTCAGGGAAAGATTCGTGAATGATAATGATTCAAATGATAAAGGTGAGGAGAAAGTGAAATTGAGGCATAGGAGACAGCTTACACCAGGGCACAGAGACGGGAGATGGGGTGCTATGTGGAAGGGCCAGGCCAGAAGGCCAGTTTGGCTGCAGTGCAGAATACAGGAAGAGGCATGAGAAGGAACGAGTGGGGAAAGGTCTTCGTCCCGACTGCTCTCCCCCCATTTCCCAGGGATTTCAATGCTTCCCCGGAGTCAGTCCAGGGCCTCCGGTCCTGGTGCTCGCAGCCTCTCCCTGCTCTCGGCATTGGTGCCATCGCTGGATGCCCAATTCCTCCACTCACACCTTCTCCCCTTCTGACCCCAGCTCTCTATTCCAGATGCTGTGACTTTGGCCTCCTTGCCATTCCCCACACTGGGGTGTTTTCACTTGCTGTCTCCCCCGGGCCTAAGCCTTGCTCCCTCACCATCTCTCCTTCCTACTCTTCCCTGATTTCCTTCGAGTGTCTGGGAAAGTCTTACCCTCTGCAAGAAGTCTTTCCAGATTCCCTCTAAAGCTGGTGCTTTCCCCCCTCTTGATTACCCCTCAGTATCTCTTTTGTCCATAGCTGTTCGGACTTGTCTCCTCTGTTAGACGGAAGCTCCCTGAGGGCAGGGACTGCTCCAGCCCCTGGCGGCCGGCACCTGGAACATAACAGGTACTTGATTAATGCTTATTGACTGACTGTTTTCTAGGGTGTATTTAGAAAGGAAAAGAGAACATCATCATTCAGAAATAACATCAGTTACCTGGTATTTTGTTATGCATTAGGGATATAACTACAAAGAAGGAAACAATCCTTATTTTCAAGGAGCTTTCTGGGGGAAATTGCATAGATATGAACAGCCACAGAACAAATACAAAATGAACACAAAGCAGGAAAATACAAGGTTGTTAGGGTGGGAGGCACTAAAATGGGGAGATCAGGAAAGGTTTCATGCAGAAGATGGTGCTTGAGCTTCGTCTTGATTGTGAGGAAGGAGTACACCCCAGGCATGGAGGACAGGTGGAGCCAAAGCATGGGAAAAAGATAGACTGTCACATGTGAGGAAAACGACGGACTGCCACATGTGCCTGGCCTGCAGAGTGTAGGAAAAGGAGTAACATACAGTATGGTCAGAAAGATAGCTTGGGAGCCAGGTTATGGGGGTTCTTAGAAGTGTGTCTCAAGGAAATCCAACTAGTCCCAGACTGAGTACTTAGATTCCCAGGGCTGCTATCTCTGGTGAATGTTCTCAAGGCAGTTAGAGAGTTTTTCTAGCCTAGGGTTCCTAGCTGCCTTCTGGCCCCAGTGAAGAAAAGCATTTTCCCCAAGAGAACAGCCCTTGGTTGAGATAGGATTGGCCACTGAAACCTCTGGATCAGTCCCTCAATAAATATTTAAAGGAGAGACAGTCCCTGCCCTCAAGGAGCTTACAGTCTAATGGAGGAAGACCACCCACAAGAGGAAGCTGAAATGATGATGACATTCCTGACGATCATATTTCCTTGTTCCATTTTACTGATACCAGGCTGGCTCTCATTCAGCCAGGAAGACTCCTTATTCCATTGGGTTTGGGGGTCTTACAGCTATTTCGGTACTTAGGTACTAGCTATATAACTTTTCTTCCCATACCTATCAACAAAGGAAAAACAAAGAAAAACAAAGAGATACAGAGTTTCCAGTACCTCAGAAATACATATAAACCTCTGATAAGAATGGATGGGGAAGGAAGGGCAGAAAGTGCCTAATTTCTAGATACAACAGCCTGGTAACAATATTATCCTTTTGAGCAAACTGACTACCATGTAGCAGGGAAGGCTTCATTTTAATAAATTAACAAGATAATAATAATAATTATGATAACTGTGCCCTCTGAGACCTAGTGATCGCCTAACAAATGTCTTTGGGAGTCATGATTCCCAGCCAAATTTCTAAGCCATAGGATCAGATACAGAGAGGGCAAATTCTTTAGATGACCTAGGTAGAGCACTTAGCAGGGTGCCTGGCAAGGAGTAAGTAAAGACTTAACAAAAGACTGTTGACTGTGAGTTAACTCAAAGCCTCCAGCTGACAGAGACCTTAGAGGTCATCAACTCCAACCTCATTATTTTACAGGAGACAGAGGCCATGGATTGACTTCACGAAAGAACTGAAATCCCTGGTAAAACTTTCCAGACCCTTCCAGACATATCATGCCTCTTCCATATTCTACAGCCCAGTCAAACTGGCCTTCTGGTCCATCCCTTACACATAGAATCCCATCTCTCATCTCTGTGCCTTGGCATAATAATTATAAATATTCTCAGAATGATTTTTAAATGCACAACACAAAATGCATAGGATTATAAGGAAACTGATTCTATTGAAATAAAGATGTCATTTTCCCCCATCCAACTTCATTGCTCCCCTGAAATCTATCTGCGGACCCCTCGCCAGTTAAGAACGTCTGGATGATAGGACCACAGTTTTAGAGGCAGGGGGAACCTTGGGCGCCATCTAACACAGAGAATCTCTAAGTCAGAAGGCACTTCAGACACCATCTCCTCCAAATTGAACCAAAATCTTTCCTACGATACCTCCAACAAGTGGCCGTCCAGCCTACAAAGGCCTCCAGTGAGGTCTCACTCCACTAAGACAGCTCTTCACCTTCCAGGCCAGAGGGAGCTAAGGGGCTCTCCAGCTGACAGCTTCAAGAGGAGCCTTTACACTTCAGAAACACTCCACATGGGGGCTTGAGCGGAGAAAATGTTAACAAAGCAGATTAAACTTTAAAGTGTATCATAAGCACTCCCCCCCTAACCCTGCAAGAGCAGGTGGTTAAATATTTGCCAGCAAGCTCCTGCTACACAGCAGATCATTCTACTTCAGGACAGTTCTAATTGTTGGCAAAGTTCTCCATATGGCAAACCCAAAATCTGTTACTCTGCACCTTCCACTGGTTGCTTCTAGTTCAGCCCTTGGAACCATATTTGACCCCTCTTTCTCCTCCTCCTCCTGACCTAGTCAGTCATCAACTTCAGATCCCAAGTGCATCACTGCTGAGAACACTGCAAGAGCCTCCTGAATGTTCTCTCTGCTTCCAGTCTCTACAAGTTCAAATTCAACAAACACGATACCCTCATATTGTTGATCCCAATCCCACTATGATCCCAATCACCCAGGCTCACAACCTAACTTTCCTTTCTCTCACCTGCCATATGCAATCTGGGATCATACAGCTAGTAAGTATCTGAGGCAAGTTTAGGACTCAGTCTTCCTCTCCCAAAAAGCCTGCAAACTCTGCAAGGGCAGAGTCTTAAACTGCTTTGTGTCCCTAGTGCCTAGAACACAGAAACCACTCATTTACTTCACAAATATTTATTGGGTGCACTACTACACGCAAGGTGCTACACAAGGTGTTATAATCAACTTAATGATTCTTATTCCGTGTTCAGACTCTGAAATGGAGATTTGTGAACAACCACAGGCCACTTCTCGGGGGAACTCATTCAGAATGAGATTTTCCATCTGCTCCATGGGGGAGGCCCCAATGTCCAAGCACGGGTTTTGAGATGTTCCAAAGTCAGGCGACCAAGCTATTAATATTCTTAGCATCACGGTGCCTTTAAGGATCTTAGTGGGAGGTTGTTTGCTGATCGACTTCCTCTGTTCAGAGTCTCAGAGTGTGGGAATAAGAATCATTAGGTGTCTTGTCAGATGACAAGTGAAAATGAGCTTTGTGGTTTCACCCTCTATAGAGCCAACAAACAATTGAGAATGATGGACGGGTCACAAGAGCTGCCATCCTTAGGCAGCAGTAACAGAGCCTGTTATGGAACACAGGGAAGCGAGTGCCCAGAGGGGAACTTGGTCAGGGGTGGCCACCCTTCCATACCAAAGAACACCAGCAGAGTTGGGCAGCTGCCCAGGATTTTAGCAACAGTGGGAAAAATCTCAAGAACAGGTTCTCAAATAGCACATATTTGGAGACTAAGAAATCTCTACCAATTAACACAGTTTTCATCACACTAGTCCCCAGCTAAGAACCTTTACTCTCCATCTTTACTCTCAGGTTAAATCAAATGCCCTTCAACCTATTATTCAAGGCCTTTCATTAATTACCCTGCATACATACACACATCATAGACACATAACTGCACAGCCTCATCTCATTACTCTCCAGGCTGTCTGGTCCCTATAATGTCCCCTCCTAGGTCTCACTCATTTTATATCATTCTACCTCGGGATCCTGTACCCCATTTTCTTTATCCAAATCCTTCATGTCCTTTAGGGTCCCAGTCAAACCAAGTCTCCTCTATAAACTCAATTAAACAAATAGTTCATGATTTGATATCATCAATTAGTCGCCAAGTATTCACTTCCCCTATACCATGGGCCCAGCCCCAACTCTACACCAATCATTCCTTTTGCTCCTGCAGAAATCTGCATATCCTATGTACTTTATCCCAAACTTTCTTTTGTTTTCTCATTCTTGGACCTGGTCTCCCCATTTCTCTATCTCCCACAGTTTTTAATATATCGTTAGTCATTTATATGATGAAAGGATATAGAATTTCATGAGTGTGAGGATATTTCCTGTGTCTGTAATCTCTTTACCAGCCCATATCATAATCAACCATCTACGTCTAAGTAGGTCTATAGAGTGGTAGTTAAGTCTTAGGAAATTCCTGAGGCACAATAGAATTAATTAATAATAAAGACATCTGGCACTTATAAGGCTCTTTAATGCTTTCCAAGCACTTCACGTATGTTATTTCATGTGATATTAACAGCAACCTGCTGGGGTGTACGGGGTGTTTAGGGAGGCCTGGCAACTCTGGTGTGAGGGCTTGCTGAGCCCTTTTCAGGGCCTTTCATCCACCTTTGGTGTCAACTTTCACCCAGCTCTCACCTGTGCCTCCGAGAAGCTGTAGCATGAGCAGTGGCCACACGGCAGTAAATGGTCTTGGCAGATGGGCTTAAACCAGGTTGAGGGTAACTGGCAAGCCTCAAAGCCATCAGTGAGATAGGATGATGCCTGCCCCAAGCCTGTGAAGCCTTCCCCAGCAGAATGGGCAGATGAGAACAATTTGTTCCAAAGGTCATGAAAGCAGCTGAAGTGGGCACTGTGGAGTGCTTAGAGCTTGGTCAGACATTGAAGATGCCAAGATCATCTGCTGCACCACGGGGCCATTGCCAGACAACTTGACTTTTATCCTACCACTGGTCTTCAATGACTCTGGAAGAGAAAGAGTAAGACTGAGGACTTTGTGCAACTCTATCTCACTTACACACAATGCCCAGGCAAGTGAAGACATCACCCCACTACGCCACTGTCCTCTTCAGAAAACAAAGGATGAACAAGAGCAGCAGAACCTGTGAGGTGGGTGCTGTTATTATCCCTACTTTACAGATGAGGAAACCAAGGCTGGGAGAAGGTAAGAGATTTGCCCAGGGTCACACATCTAATAAGTGTCTGAGTCAGGATTTAAACTCAGGTCTCCCTGAGTCCAACATTGTATCTAGCAAGTCACCCAACTGAGTCACATAGTTAGTTAAATATCAGAGATTGGATGTGAACCTAAGACTTCCTGATTTTCAAGCCTGGCCCTCTCTATGCTATACCATGGTGTGTGTGTATGTGTGTGTGGGTGTGTACCCTTTACATATGTTGTTTCATTTGATCCTCACAACAACCCTGTGAGATAGGGGCTATTATTATCCCCATTTTACAGACAGAGAAACTGAGGCACAGAATGGTTGAGTGATCTGCCTAGGGTCACACAGCTAGTAAGTGTTTACGGCAGGAATGGAGGTTTTCTTGATTTTAGGTATCATATTCAACATACTGCATCTCTCTCTCTCTCTCTGTATGTATATATATTATATATGGCATATACTAGGGTCTGAATAAGTTCTTGTTGAAATCAAATCTCTATTGAGCACCTGCTGGGTATACATGAGCCATTTTCTCAGCACAGAAAGGAAAGAAAACCCAACCCATTGTAGTGGAAAGTGCACTTGGAATTAGGAGAACCTCTGTTCAAATATCAGCTTCAGTACTTAGGAGCTAGGTGACCCCTGAGCAAGTTGCTTAATCTTTCTGATCAGTTTCTTCATCTATGAAACAGGAATAATCACACATGTGTCACCTACTTCATGGGATTCTTACTTCACAGAGCACCATCTAAATGTGACCAGCTAGGGCAGCTAGGGGGCACAGTGGATAGAGCACTGGCCCTAGAGTCAGGAGGACGCGAGTTCAAATCTGACCTCAGATGCATAACACTTGCTAGCTATGTGATCCTGGGCAAGTCACTTAACCCCAGTGCCCAGCCAAAAAAAAGAAAGAAAAAATGCATAAATGTGACCAGCTATTACTGTTATTATTATATGGACTCCACATTCATGGTTTATAAACTAAAGAGACAGATGAATAAACACTTATCAGAAATCCATGGAATCAGAAAGGACCTTGCTAAAGGAGCTGATTCACTCTATTTTGGACAAAGTTCACTTCTAAAACATTCCAGAGAGTAGGTAAGGATCACGCATTGGTGGCACTCCTTCCATTTGGAGGGGGGATTTATCCTCCCTTTAAAGATATCAAAGTGATAGAGGCAGCTAGACCACACAGTGGAGAAAGAACCTAAAATCAGGAAAACCTCGGTTTAAATCCTGCCTCAGACACTTACTAGCTGTGTGACCCTGGACAGATCTCTCAACCATTCTGTACCTCAGTCTCCTTATCTATAAAATTAGAATGATAATAGCACCTATCTCACAGGGTCCTTGTGAGGATTAAATGAGAGCATATGTAAAGGGCACATAAGAAGTGTGTACATGCTTTATAAATTTTGGCTCTATGTCAAGAAATGCTGTTTCGTACTCTCAGTTTTTATTCAAATATAATCCTTTGTTTATGTTCTTTTTTGTATTCTTATAAAGGATGTAAAAGAATTCTTTAAATCTAATAGAAAAGTTTGTGCTAAAAACAAAGAAATAAAAAATAAAGATGTTCTAAAAACAGAGACCCCTTCCTTAAAAATCCATTCCAATTTTCAAAGTGTTGTCTGGGTGGCCTTCCCTATACCTAGCCTACCATGCTATAGCTTAAATGAATATCGCCTCATCCGAAAAGGAGAAGCAGCCTACGTAGCTGCTATGCTTTGAAAAAGGGGTCTGCGATTGATGACCACTGTGAAATGATCTCACAGACCTCTCTCTCCAAGCTCAATAAATCAAGGGCCTTGAACCTTTCTTCACAGGCCTGGTTGCATCAATAGGACTTTATGCCTCAGTGCACATGCATAATCCACCTACCCAAGATGAGGAAAATGTCTGTTGAAGGGGATCTTATTGCAGTTTCAGGACCACAAAGCACTGGAGGACAAGCAGTCCTCTCTGTCTCCCTCCCTGAACACAAAGCCTTTGTCCACAGTAGGTGCTTAATAAATGTTTATTCATTTGAATTGAAATCAGGGAGTCCCCTTTCAAAAAAATTTTTTTTAATAGATGCAAAAGCAGAGGTGCTATGTAGCACCTTCCTGTCACTCCTGGAAATACTCATTAACACCTTCTGCTTGCCCAAGAACCTGTGATCACAAGTTCCATCCTCAACCGATGAAAGAAAAGCATCAGTCTCTATTCTGGCGGATTCCCCTCCAGAGAATTGCTTTTCTGGGAGAACTGGGCACAAATTAAGTAGCCCAAGTCTTCTGGTACGTCTCGTTGTGACAAAGAAACTTTTGTCAGCCAAACTTAAAGAAACTTCAATCAAGTGCATTCTGTAGTATTTTCCTTTCTAAGTGAGAATTTGACTACGTTATCCCTCTTTTAACTCTAAGTTCTCCAATCCTGGGATCGAGGAGGTTCCTTTACTGTTTATTGATTGATGAACTGCCTGAGAAGTTCCAGGTACCTAAACAGATCTCCTCACCCTGAAAAATGAATCAATCTGCAAGTATGATTAAGCACCCAGTGTATATTAGGTACCGTGCTGGGCACTGGGAATACCAAGGTAAAAATGAAACGGCCACTATTGTCACAGACCTTGCATTCTACCCAAGGGAGACCGCATGTGCTCACATAAGCATATAGATAATGTATACAAAGAAAATACAAGGTCATTTGTGGGGAGAAAGAAGAGGCATGCATTAGCAGCTGGAGTCGGGGGAGGGTGTCTACAAACACTACACACCCCACAACTCTTGCATTTGAAAACCTGTGTTCTGAAGCCACATGCCAAAACATAGACCTCTGGAGCCTTAATATCTCTCTCACCCTCATTTTAAGCACATTGAATCCCAACGTACATGTTTCTCAAGGGGCCTCCTGTCTGCACTGCGCACAAAATAAACAAATGCAACACAGTAACAAAGCAAGGAAAATAGCTCGCCACCACCATCAGTAGGAGAAGTGACCACTATCACAGCCAAGAACCAGGGCCACAGATCTGCAATGAGGAGAAGCAGGGGCTGCTGCTAATAATCCTGATGAGGGCGCCAACCTCCCCCTTCCTCTGAGGTTATCTGAAGCCACGTCATAAAAGCAGAATGAGCTGAAATCTGACCCTCATTCTGCAGAGCTGCTCTTTGTTGTTGGTAAGAAGAAGAGAGTCAGAGGAGCCATCTGGGAGTAGCAGCAGCATACCTCTAGGGGATTTGGCTACCGGTAGATTTTGCTGTTCTGTGCCATATCCCCTGTTTCCTGTGTGGCCCTGGGGAGAATCTTGTGGAATGAAATACTGTGAAGGCTGCTATAGTCCTTAAGACAAAGAGAATCTTGATGATGCCTTATCACAAAGTCAACAATGGCTGTACTCTCAATAACAACCTTTGTAGCCCTGGCTTATTCTCTCAAGCAGTCTTATGCCAGGGTTCAAGAAACTGTGGCAGTCAGAGGTTTGAAGATGCTGACAATAGCCACAGAAAATCTCAAGTCCAAAGGTCTCTGATTTGGTGGTCTGGGAGGGTCAGGGAATGGTCCTCAAGGCTACAGAGATCTCTTCATTCTTACATCTTACTAACTTCCTTATACTCTATGATCCAGCCACACCAGTGTCCTTGCATTTCCTCGAATAAGACACTACATCTTTTGACTCTGTGCATTGTCACTGGCTGTCCCTCATACCTGGGGTACTCTCCCTCCTCACCTCTGCCTCCTGACACAGAGGAGACCTGAAAAGAATGTGTCTTGGTAAATCCATGAAGTGCTGGAAAGGACACTTACAACATCCGGGGCACAGACACCTCTGGTCACAGCATTATAGAATGTGATGGACTGAAGGGCTCTCAAGTTAAGAGACTGTAAGTGCAAAGCATAAAGGGGCTGGCTGAATGTGGTGAGACAGGGAATAGTTTTGCTCCCGCACGATGGTAAATGACCCTTCTAAGTCTTTTAAGTCGCTCCTGATTCTGGAGCCTATATATTTAACTAGAAATAGCCATTCTCCTGTGCTGACACATATGTACCTGTGTGTGCAACCAAGTAACTACGTGGTAGTGGTGCCATAGTATTGTTCATCAATTTCAGAATTGGAAGTCTCGACTTGTGTAGCCCATACCGCAAGGAGACTCCCCTCTCAGGTCTCAGACAAGTAGTTATCAATTCCCTGCTTGAAGACCTCACATAAGGGGGAACCCACAACTTTCCAAGAAATCCCATTCCACTTACTCCCCTCCTCTTTAGGGTATGTGCCAGTTGGCCCAGAGTTAGGGAAAAGGAAGAAGGCTGACCTAGATGATGCCTGGGGTCCTTTTGAGTTCTAAGCCCTGGAAAGAGAAAGCAGAAAAAAAGATAATGAATTTTATGAGCTCCAGAATCCCCCTTTGCACCTCTCCCTCAAACAGACCACACACACAGCCAGCATTTGCTGTAGCACACAGGCATCATCAGGAGATCATAGGAAAGAATGACTGGGCAAGGGGCCAGCAAGCAGACATCAGTGTGGTCAGCTGCATCTGATCCAACAGCACTGTGGATTTGGGTAACAAACCCAGGCAGGCAGAGCAACTGGAGATGCCAACTGAATAGCAGAGATTACTCAGGAACACATGCCAGGAGTTTTCTGCTTGTGTCTGTAACTTTGTCAATAGCTAGATAATTCCAGGTCAAAAAGTGTGGCCAGATAATTCCAAAAGGTATGATGGCGTCTCCTAATCCATCACGTCTGCACTGACTGAGGGAATTATCCCTGGCAGGACTGACAGACCAGGATGTCCAATATTCCTCCTTGGCTGGAACTCCACAACAGAGTGTCCGTGTGGCCACGAACGCCCAGCAGGGTTACCAGGAATTGACCAGCTGATTGGGTTTGTGGCCAGCAGATTCATAAGTAGCCAAAAGCTCCTCAAAATCTCAGTTAGGTGAGGGGAGGGCGTCAGTGGTGGAGGCAGAGGGCTGAGAACAGTTCTTCTGTAGGTAGAATTCAATTGAGTGGTGACAGGAATGACTCTCACTCAGAGTACTGGCCCTTAACCCTATGGGGGCTTTGGGGAAAGGCAGACTGTGGTGAGTGAGCAACTGAGGGGGTAGCAACAGAAGGCAGCTGTACCCACCTCCTCTGGAGGACATGAGTATGGGGCTGCTATGACTGCTACCAGTCCTGCTACTACCAGGTTATGGGATGGTAACTTGAGAACGATGAATGAGGTGAGAATACGATAATTTGCAAAGTGCTTTCCACAGTGCTGCCACCCAGCTGGCACTTAATAAATACCTATTCCCTTCCCACCCCACCTTCCTCAGTTCAACCCACTAATTTTATAGGCCAAGGACCTGAAGCCCAGATGGACTGAGTGACTTGTCTAAGGTTGCACAGGCAACGACCAAGATTCACACCCAGATCTCCGGACTCCAAAGCCAGAGTGCTCTTCCGTGCAGCACGCTGCCTCTCCCGAACACCATGCTCTGTGCTCTGTCAAATCCCTGTGTGCACTGTTATCATGGCAGCTCTGGTCACCATCTACAGGTGGCACTAGTATTTTCTATTCATCAGCGTGTAATTGTATCAGGTTCAGGGAAGGGACCTCTTCCAGCCCATCACTGATGGGCATGCCCAGGGTTCAGAACACACTGGCACATATGACAAGAGATAGGGACAGGTGATTTGAAAGAGAGGATGCTGGGATAGGGAGGGCAGGCAATGGTGGGGGGGCCTTGAGTCTCTCCTGCCTTTTACCTTTGAAGGGAGATTGACAGCAGTGGATAGAGTGCTAGCCCTGGGGTCAAGAAGACCTGAGTTCAAATCCAGCCTCAGACAATTACTTGGCTGTGTGACCCTGGACAAGTCATATAACCCTGTTTGCCTCAGTTTCCTCATCTATCAAATGAGCTGGAGAAGGAAATGGCAACCCACTCCAGCATCTTTGCCAGGAAAATCCCAAATGGGGTCACAAAGAGTTGGACATGACTGAAAACAACTGAACAACAACATAAAGACACAGAGATAGAGCTCAATGGCCACATCAGATCTCAAAGGAGGAAGAAAATCAATGTAGGAGCCAGGGAAAGGTGAGCTCAACAAGATCCCTGGTGCCCTGAGGGTCTGGCTCATACCTGCTATCGAGTGAACTGCTCTTTGCTCAGGTCCCAGCTGGAGTACCAGGACCTGAGATCCTGGAATGTTTTTGTTTTTGTTTTCTTTAGCTGAAGAACCTGCTTTTATTGTTGCAAATTTATACTAGAAAGTCAACATTTAATTTTATAATCTATTGACCATAAATTGTTTATAAAATGTTAAAATCCATAAGTTGTACATTAATGTCCTATATACCACCCTCCTGAAGAAAATTATTATTGAGTTCCACAGTCAGCAGTCTCACTGACAACACTTTCTCTAAAGTCTCACACTTAGCTTAGAATTAATAAAGGCCAGTATCAAACTGACTTGAAACCTGATTGGGTTCCTGGCTCAGGAAAACCTGTTGTAAGTAATTTAAATCCTTCGTGAAAAACAAAAAGCAAAACCTAAAAGTAGATGCCTTTTTAGATAAAATGAATTAATTTCCCATAAAAAAATAAAATGAACTTTTATAAATTTTGTCAAGGATATTGTGGATTTTCTCAACCATCGTTTTACGTCCAAAATACCTGATTACATTATTACTTGCAAATAATTTACATACAGATTTTTAAAAAAGTTTTCCCAGCTTTCAAAATGGTTAAGGAAATCACATGACATTAAAAATTGTGAAAGTACACTGTACATACTGCACCTTTCTGCAAAGCTGGGCAACTATTTCTTATGGTAAGAAACTACTGAACAAAGTATGTCTTATATGAATAGGTACTTAGTTTTTTCCCTGAAAATGTCAGTGAAACTAGCAAAATCAGGATTTAATGGATTTCATTCTTTAAGAATTGTTTTTAATAATTTAAGAAGAGAATTCTCAGGTATTGAATAGTTGATGCACCACCTTCTTTCAAAGACTAAAAAGATTCTTAAATTATGTACCATGTTTCCTGGTTACTTTAAACTTTCCCTCCCTTAATCCCAAATTTAATAATTGTAATTTTAATCTAAAGGCAAACAAATAGCTATTCAATTTGAAATATCTATTTGTAGCTATCTGTTTGTACTTTAACATACAGAAATGTCTGCATTCAAAAGGATCTTAATTTTTTCTAGAGCCAAAGTGAACAAAAAACTTAAAAGAAAGCTATTTAAACTATTTTGCAAAAATAAAAAAACAGTTCCCAAAACGCTTGACAGAAACAAGCTATTTCTTCTCATTTGTGTTCCACTGAAGACATTATTGAAATCCGTTCACTTCTTTAGCATAGCAAAAACACATCATCTTATTCCAAAGAGTCACCTCTGAAGGTCCTCGGAATGTTTGAAGCCTGGCTGGGGCTAGAATTCTGACTTCCATTTGGACCCTGTTCTCCTTCACTGTCTGGAGGTGCTTTCGGCTTAGGCATCTTACTAAGGAGAGTCGCCATCTCTTTTCTTTCATCAAAACTCTTCCATTGCTCGTATAATTTTAAAATAACCCTCATTATTTCCAAAATCCTCCCCATATCAACAGAAAGCTCTGCAAACCACTATCGAGCAGCTTTCTGTTGTACAACACAGGCTACACATAGGCAAGCTAAAGCTCTCACAAAAGGAGGATACACCAGGCAAAGATCTGTTCTGCAGGTATCGTTGACTATCCTCTGTGCAAGCGGAAGCAACGTGGCTTCTTGGTCCATGTCCTGCACTTACTGGAGCAAAGGTCTATAAGGATGATGCCATACAAAAGCAGCAGCAGAAATCAACCTTGTATTTGAAAAACTCCAAATTCCTCTACTTTGGATGCTAAAAATATGCATGTAGGTGCCATATTAATACAGGATCTATACTTTTCAAGAAATATCTGGCATAGCGCCTTTTGAAATAAACTGTAGCATGGCAATAACTTGCTGCCTTAATTTAAGATGCTCACCTAATGCTTGAATAATAGTGGGAGCTCTGCCAGAAGCTCTCTGCCATGGAGAGCTGCTTCCCCAAGATGCCTTAAGAGCACCAGGCGACCTAGCAACCATAGACCCTGCCAGCAGCCCTGGAATGTTTTTCTCCTTCTGGTTGGGGGTCTGGATCAGGAACGGAATGAAAGCTGTGGCTGGAATAATAATAATTAGCATTTGTTACTTTGACATATCTACTATGTGCCGGGTGCTTAGCGCTTACAAATATTATCCTCATTCTTCTTCATAACAAGGTAGGTGCTATTATTATCCCCATTTTACAATTGAAGAAACTGAAGGAAACAGAACTGACGTGACTTGCCCTGGGTCACACAGCCAAGTAACTGTCTGAAGCTAGATATGCTCTCAGGTCTTCCTGATTCCAGGCTCCCGGCTCTAGCCACCGCGCCACCTAGTGGCCAAATGCACACACTGCTTTGATGTTAATACGCTCTACGTGGCCACTTCAATGAACAAGTTTCTAAAGCAAGATTTATTTTCTGAGTGTCATGAATCTCTTTGGCCTTTGGCTGACGCCCATAGACACGCCTCAGAATAATATCTTTGAGTGCATGAAATAAAATACAGAGGATTGTAAAGAAAACCAATTCTATTGAAATTAAGCTAAAGAAATAATAATAAACAAGTTCACTGGCCCCCAGGTCGAGAACTCCTGGAGTTTCTACACTAATGACTTGCTTAAAGGTGATTCAATAAGACACAGCTGGAAAAGACTGAAGGAGAATTTGCCAAATACGTGTAGCCTGGAGCTGAGAGAGATGTGATTGGTGGACAAGCACACACCTTTAGATATAAAAAATAAAAGCCATCCATTAACTGATGAATCAACAAGTATTGACTGAGCATCTAACGTGCCAGGCATTATGCATAGTCCTGTCCTCAAGGAGCTTACATCCTAATGGGGGATAGTTATATCTAGAAATTTTTAAATATATATATATATATATATACATATATATATACACACACACACATATATATGTGTGTAATATATTTCTGCCAAAATAATTTTTCTATGCATATATATATAACAGTAACAGATAATTAATTTTAATATATATTTATAAATAGATTTATATATATTATATATAATACGTATTTGCATATTCATATCATATATATTTATGTATTTACAAATATCTATATAAAGTTAATAATACATTTTATGTATGAATATATTACCATCTAGACAGCTTAGTGGATATGGCCCTGGAAGTGGAGTCTGGAAGACCTGAGTTCAAATATGACTTCACATACTTCCTAGCTGTGAGACCCTGGGCAAGTCACTTAACCTGTTTGCTCTTCTGTAAAATGGGGATAATAATGGCCACTACCTCCAGGGGTCGTCGTGAGGCTCCACTACGAATCGTGAGGCGTTCAGTGCAGCGCCCGGCACACAGCCCGCACCGCAGAAATGTTAACAAGTAGCACCGCTAATGTTACAATAACGGATTAAGGTGTCGCGCACATCACATTGTAATCTACGGATCGGACACTCCCCCGGCAGCATCACTAGGGCACGGGTGGGGGGGGCCGCTAATTGGCCCGTTTCCCGGCCCATCCCGCGTGGGCGCGTGGGCATCCCGCGCGTAGACTCCAAGCTCTGGGGAGGAACGAGTCTCGTGCACGCCGTAGGAGCTCAATCGATGCCGGTGGGGGGTCGCCGAAGCAGCCCCGGGAGAGAGGGTCGGCAGGGTCAGAGGTCAGAGCCGAGGAAGGCTCGGCCACCGCCCCCCCTTACACTGATGACTTCCCTGGGCCTCAGTTTCCCCATCTGCGACAGGAGAAGTCTGCACTTGCTGACCACCTAGGATGCTACGCCTCTCACAGCCCTTGCAGGGGCCCCATTTAGAGCGGAGAAGACGCGGGCTCCGAGGGACGCGGCCAGGCCGGCCCGGGGACGAGGGGATTCCAGCCGGCCTTCCTCCCTCCGTGTGCCGCCGAACAACTACGGACAGCAGCCGCGAGGGGGCGCGCGCGGGCGGCGGCCTCGGACGCTGACGTGGCGTGCGTGATGGCGCAGCGCGCGATGACTTGGGGGCGCGCCGGCAGGATGCGGAAGCGTCGCTCCGGGCCGCCAGCCTGACTGAGGAGCGCCGGGTGCCGCCGCCGTCATGGCCGTGTGGAGCGGGCCGGCGTGCGCGGGCTTCCTGGCGCTGGCCGTGGGCTGCGTGCTGCTGGTGCAGCCCGAGCTGCCCGGCTCGGTGCTGCGTGCGCTCTGGGGCCCCGTGCTCTGGACGTCGTCGCCCGGGGGAACCTCCGCCGAGGGCCGGCTGGCGGCGGCCTGGGAAGCGCTCATCGTGCGCCCAGCGCGGCCGTGGAGCCGCGTGGCCGTGGGGTGAGTGCGGCGGGCCGGCGCGGGACCCCCAACTTATCTGACCGCTGGAGGAGGGGCACGGGCCCGAAGCCTCCCGCCGGCCGTCACCGCCCTGCCCCCCAGCCTGGGGGGAGTGCAGGAAGCGCCCCTCCCCGCCGGCACATCTGCCCCCGGACCCCCCGCAGGGGGTGTCATTCGGTCTGGTCACTGTGGGAGACATTGGGGGCGGGGCCTTGGAGAGCTGATTGTGTGTGATGGGAGATTGAGTGTGTGTTGTAGGAGGGGGTAAGTCTGTGAATGGTAACTGAGGGTGAGCGCGTACGTGTGTTGGGGGGGGTATGGCTTAGTGGTGAGCGTGAAGGCTTTGGCCATTTGGGTGACCACACATCAGAGATGGGGCACCGTGGGCATCCAGAGCTGTGAGACCCATCTTGCTTCTGCCAAGCACCCTTTCTAGTTTCAGCTGTAGATGGGCAGCAGTCCTATACCAGCTGTGCACTTTGGTTTGGGGGATTACCTGTGATCCTGTGCTTTTCGGGAAGGATAAACTTCATTTTACAGGAAGATAAAGGCAAATTTATTTCTCTTTGCCCAAAAAGGAGAAAAATAAAACACTTAGAAATGTAAAAAATCAGCTTCAAAAGGGGGGGGCAAATTAGGTGGGAGTTTGAGAAAAGATCTGGGGGTTATGACAGACTCAAAATGAGTCAGCATTACTTGGGCTTCCTTAACAGAGACATAACTTTCACAAATAAGAGGAGTGATAGTCCCTCGAGAGTCTACCCTAGTGAGACTGTGGGGAGGATTGTGTTCAGTTTTGGGTGTCATAATTAAGGGACATTGATAAGCTGGAGTGAGTCCACAGGAGAGCACCAGAGCTTGTAAAGGAACTTGAATCCATGTCATACAGGGATCACTTGAAAGAACTGAATGTGTATAATCTGGGAAACAAAGACGGGGAGACCACATAATTGACTTCAGATATTTGGAGGGGAGCCAGGTAGAGCCAGGAATTAACATTTTGATAATGGATGGAAATTACAAGGAGGCAAAATTTAGACTTGAGACTGTCAGTGGGAAAAAATCCTACCAATTAGAGCTGTCCAAAAGTGGAATGGCTTTGTCTTCATTAGAGGTTTTCAAGAAAGTGAAATAAGTTGTTGGGTAACGTTATAGTGTATATGGGATGTTGAGGCAAGGCCAGCATCTCTGGGGTGAGGGCTGCTGAGCCTGCCCATACTCCTTTAGTGTCACCTTCACCGGATTCTTACCTGTGGCTCCAAGGAGCATGGTCAGTGCCCATACCCCAGCAAACAGGCAAGTTACACCAGGCTGTGAGTAATTGATGGGCCACAAACCCACTGGTGATTTAGGGGATTGTCTACCCCAGGCATGTGAAGACTTCCATTTTGGAATGGGCAGATGAGAATAATTTGTTCCAAGGCCCAAAGGCTGCTGAAGCAGGTGCTGTAGAACTTGCTTATTCATCAAAGACTCCAGGGTCATCCACTGCATCCTGCTACTAGTCATCCTGACTTTTGTCTTGCCACTGACCTGTTATTCTGGAAAAGAGAGAGGCTGACAACTTTGTGCAACTCTGCCTCACTTAAATCCAATTTACCCACAAGTCAAGACATCACCCTGTAATGTCACTAGTCCTCTTCAAAAACGAACAAACAGCTATGTTGTAGTAAGCAAGTAGTATGGATTTCTTTTGGGTACCAGTTGGAGTACTGAGTCACTGACATTCCTAATCACAACTTGGAAATTATGTGATTCTCTGATTCTATAAAATCCTGTTAAAATGTTACTGCTTGCCTCCCACACTACTGTGACAAGGAAAGCCTTTTGTAATTTCCATTTCCCTTGCAGACACAATTTCCTATCCTTCAGTTATACCACTGTCTGTGTTATATAGTACCTTAGTGCTTAGAAATCTTTTATATATACTGGTGGAAGTTTAACTGTCATGATTGAAGTGGGATAGGGTCATAGCATTTATATTTACTGTGAATATGCTTCTAGATACGTAAGTAAACTGCCTTCTAGACAGGATTACTGAGCTGGCCTCAGGTGTTATAAATTAGCTTCCATGCTATTTATCATTCAGAAGTGTCATTAGAAATACTTATTGGTCAGATCTTGCTTTACTGACAAAATAAAAGCTATTGAGACTGTCCTTCACTTCTGGCCTGCTTTATCTTAACGTATCATCCCACACCCATCCTTTTAGCCAAGATCTGGCTTTAAGTCTTAAGCTCTCTGCACCTCACTTTCTTTGTCTGTAAAATGGAGATAATATTCTACTACTTTGTTCACAGAGTTGTAAGGAAAGTGCATTGTATTTTTTGGAGGGGTAGGTTGGAGAGAGGTGTCTGAATCTGTGTTACCTACTGTGCTTCCCTCTGTGATCTGCAATTAATGATAATTTAATTTCAGAATTATCTGGGAACTCTGAGAGGTTAAGTAACTTTTCCTCAACACAGCTAAGATGCCAGGAAGAACATGAATCCAGGTCTTGCTGACTTTAAGACAGGACTTATCTCAGCCACCCCAAGGTGTTCCTCAGGAAGCTGGTAGGGAACCTCATTGGCATAGACTTGTTTGACTGCCACTGGTTCCTGGGTCAGCATGGAAATTGCCATTATGTGTAGGTTCTTGTTATTCTTGGTACTTTGAGAAAGTATTGAATGACAGAAGAGGCAGGGCTGCACATTATGAAGAGCTCTAGATTTGGAGTCAGGGGGTGCAGGTTCTGATCCAAAAATCTTTGTGACCTTGGGCAAGTTATTCACCTCCTGAATCTGTTTTCTCATCTGTAAAATGAGGAAGTTAGATCAGATCACCTGTGAGGTCTCTTGTAGCTTTGTGGTCTGGTGAAAGAGAACTTTTCTCCTCAAGTTTTTCTAGAGCAGTTTTCCCTAATCTGTCCTACCCTGTGTGGATAAATGTCACATACAACTCCCATTCTTCTATTAAACTGTAAGCCTTTTGAGGGTGGGGACTCTAGTGTTTTCATCTTTTCATCCATAGTGTTTGCCTTAATTGTTGAATTGTATAAATTTTGGAGACTGGGTTGGGCCTGACCTGCTTTGAAGAAGCAGCTATGGTGTAGTGGGGAGAGCTGGCCTTGGAATCAGGAAGACCTTGGTTCAAGTCCTCCTTCAGATATACATTGGCTTTGTGTAGCAGAGCTAGAGTGAAGAAGCAGGTTGTGGTCACTGAGTACATTGAAAAACTTGGAACTTAGGGTATTCAAAAGAGGGTTTAGTATAGATATTGAAGCCCCCTAATACGAGAGCAGTATAAAGGATTTGTATGAAGAAAGCCATATTTTATATCCCACATCATGTACCATAAGCCTTGCCATCAGATATGCTGAGAATACAGAAGTTAATTAATCAAAATGATGAGTTTGGGGAGGGGCAAAATGGTATATTGGAAAGAGTCCTGGACTTAAGTTAGAAGACTGAGTTTTGGTCGCAGCTGTCACTTAATAATTGTGTGACCTTATATAAATTGCTTAACTTAGTTTTTTCATCTATAAAAAAAATCACATTGAGTTTGGGATGGTCACCAGACATTTCATGTAGAAATGTCTAGCTGGCATTTAGTGATATGGTGGTGTTGGAGTTCAGTGAGACTTACATAAAGAGATTTGACAAGAGATGATAATTTAACCAGAGGAAAGAGTGAGAGAATAGAGTCTGTGTCAGTCTTAGTGGCTGGGTGGAATTGTGACTGTCTCTAGCAAGGGAGACTGAGAAAGGAGTCAGACAGAAGGAGAAGCAAGACAGTAATGTTTTACTGAAGCCAGGCAGTAAGCAGCTATTTTTAAGCTCGCACTGTGTGCCAAGCACTGTGTTAAGCACTGGTGATACATAGAAAGTGTAGAGGGGTACGGGATCCCTGTCTTCTAGGAGCTTACATTCTAGGTGGGTAATAGCATGTAAATAAGTATGTACAGGCAGTTTCTATGCAAAGTAGGTAAAGGTAATCCAAAAGGGGAAGGCACTAGCAACTGGAGGGACACTGAATGACTCTTGGGGAAGGTTGGGTATGAATTGAGTCTTGAAGGAAGCCAGGGAAATTAAGGGATGGGGGGGGGGTCAGCCAGTGCAAAGACTCAGTAAGCAAGGGTAGCTGGATCATGTGCAGGGGAAATCAGGTGTGAGAAGATTGGAAAGGTAGGAAGGGAATGGAAAGCTTTCAATGCCAAACAGAGAACCTTCTATTGAATCCTGGAGCTTCTTGAGCAGGAGAGTTGACAGGCTCAGATTTAGTCTTTAGGAAATCCCATTGTTATCCAAGTGGAGGCTGGGTTGGCATGAGGAGAGACGTGGAGCCAGGGAGACCAACCAAGAGGCTCTTTCAGTAGTCTGGCAAGAGACTGAAGCTGGAGGGCCTGAGCTGGAGTTGTGTAACTGTACCCTTTAGATAGTAAGGTCCTTGAGAGCAAAGACTCTTCCTTACAGTGCCTTGCTTATAATAGGCACTTAATATTTGTTGAATGGAATTAAAATGAGTGGAAAAAAGGAGATCTCTATGAGAGATAGTGTAAAACTACAAGATTTAGCAACAAATTGTATATTTGATGTGAGTGAGTGTTGAATCAAGGATGAACCTGAAGTTGTGAGTCTAGGTGACTGGGAGGATTGTGGTGCCCTTGACAGATCTAGGGATCATCTGTGTAGAGATGATAATTGGACCCATGAGAGATGATGAGATCAAGTGAGATTATATGGAGTGAAAGGAGAAGAGAGCTCAAGACCGAACCTTGGAGGACACTCACAGTTAATGGATGTGCATGGAAACCAAGGATGAAGAGGTGGCACAGAAAGGAGAACCAGGAGAGAACAATGTCAGGAAAACCTAGTGGAGAGAGCATCCAGAAGGAGGCAAGCAATTGTTTCAAAAGCTGCAAAGTCATCTAGGAGAGATCAGGATTGAGAAGAGTCCATTAGACTTAGCCATTGAGAGAGTATTGGTAGTTTGGGGGGGGGGGTAATTTCAAGCCACCAGAGTTTGTGTCTGTGAGAGAGTAGTCATGAGTATCAAAAGCTCCAGGAACCAAGTAGAATGAAAACTGAGAAAAAGCATTGATTGGGAGAGAGTTGTGTTTAGAAGATAGATCGAAAAGAATTGACTAATGAGTGGGAGGTGAGATGTTTGTAAGAAGTGTAGATGAATCTTTCTGTCATTTCATCCCTGTGCTCCCCTGTGAGATGGAGAGAGCCAAATCAGTGAGCCCAAGATTTTAATTGGTCCTTCTTGAGGACTTAACGGTGTATGATGCTCTGTCCTGGACACAAATACAAAGATTACACATATATATGATAGCCCCTGTTGGCAGTGGTTTTTTTTGAAAGCAGTCTTTACTGCACTCAGCTCTGTATTAGCTGCTCAGAAGAACTGAGTATTAAAAGCCCCGATCTTTGCCCTCAAGGAGTTAGTAGCAGGAGACTAGGAGAAGGTAAGTGAAGCATGGGGGCAGCTAGTTGGCACAGTGGATAGAGCGTTGGTCCTGGAGTCAGGAGGACCCGGAGTTCAAATGTGGCCCCAGACACAACACTCACTAGCTGTGTGACTCTGGGCAAGTCACTTCACTCCAATTGCCTTGCCAAAAAATTTTTGAAAAAAGGTAAGTGAAGCCATTTGAAAAGAGCTAACACTTAAGAACACTTCATGGGAAGGAAGCAGGGGAGGGAGGGAGGGAAAAGATAAAAAGAATTTGGGAGAGTTGAGGGAATAAGGCTAGCTGGTGGTAGTGGTAGCACCTTCTAGAAGAAATCTTTCCTGATTCCCCTCTCAGGGGTTCTTAGCCACTTTTTGTGTCATGGGCCCCTTTGGCATTCTAGGGAAGTCTGTAGACTGCTCAGAATCATGTTTTTAAATGCATAAAAGAAAATACATAAGATTAAATGTTGTTAAAAATAGTTTTTAAAAACAAATTCATAGAGCCCGGGTTAAGAACACCTGCCCTAGAAATTAGTGCTCTTCACCTAAAATTCTCCTGTACTAACTTATCTAGTTGCAATTGTATTTGATCTTTGAAGGGAGGCTTTGTCATTGTCTCTACATTTTCTCCCTGGGGACAAGGAGTGTACTGCCTCATCCGTGATGTTTGTTGTAATTTTCTGAATTGATTATAG
Source organism: Phascolarctos cinereus (assembly GCF_003287225.1). NCBI lineage: Eukaryota > Metazoa > Chordata > Mammalia > Diprotodontia > Phascolarctidae > Phascolarctos > Phascolarctos cinereus. Next base: position 44,763,487 of record NW_027555736.1, on the reverse strand, counting down.
TATTATTATGCATTCTGGTTATTTACATATCCCTGGCCCAAACACAGAGACACTGCCTTATATAAACTTTGTCTTGCCTATTGCCTATACAGAGTCCCTTAATTTTATATTAAAGTGAAAGTGAAGCAGGGTTTAGCGTTAAAGGGGATAGTTAAATTGTAATAGGCAAAAAGGATGTTGGAGGGGATGAAGAGGTGGGGGACAGGAATTACTGTGATATGCTTGTGGGACAGTAAGGAGACCAGTATGATGGAATGAGAGGTTGCGTAATGAGGAGTAGTCAGAAAAAAGATTGGATGAGGAAGCTTTTAAAAATGTTTTAATTTTGGGGGCAAGGAAGAGCTATCCAGTTAGTCTCCCAAAAAAGCAACTTTTTTTTTTAAGTAGGGAGGGACATAGATACCTAAATAGCTACAATATCTTTTTAACAAATCCTTCAGCCCTTTTTTATTAGTGAGTTTACACTTTCTTAGTGTTTCAACCTATAAAACTTGATTAAAGCCTGTGAAATGTGGTTATACTGATTACTAAGTTGTCTAAGTTGAGAGATTTAGCCTTCTCAGTGCTTCCTAGGCATTTTCAGATTCCTGTTGGGCAGGTACACTGTTAACTCCATTAGAGAAGATGCAGTACCAATCCCAGGGTGGAGGGAGGTGAGGGACGCTTTGGCAGATGTCATAATTAAATCTTTGTTTTTGAAAAGGAAGCAGAAGGTCTGTAGAAACTGAAATTGGACAGGCTGTGCAACTTGGAATTTGTGGGTTTCTGACCATAGTAAGTTAATGAGGATCTTGAATGTTTGGCTTTTGGTGTTCAGAAAAATGCAGCACTTCTGCGTCAGTTGTTGGCGTCATGGAAAGAGAACAGAATCTGAAGTCAGAGTGCCTGGGCGTGAATTGTGGATCAGCTGTTTGTGTGACTGGGGCAAGTTATTTACCCTTCTCTAGGCTTCTTCTGCCACCCCTGGAAAATGAAGGGATGGTATCAGCAGATTTCTCTATAGTCTGTCCCCGCTTTAGATCTCTGGCCTTGTTGTCCTTATATTGCCCATAGTGGGATAGCACATTCCCTTGCATGTAGTAGGCCCTCAGCCAGTGTGGAATGAATTTCTCAGAAATGTCTCAAGTGTTAAGTTCATTTATGCGGAGGACCTCCTTTAGTGTTCTGTGTGATTATTACAAAAACTTGTCCCAAATTGAGGGGATTTGGATAAATGGAAAAGTGCTTCATATGTGCCAAGTGCCAGAGATGCAGCTATAAGAGCAAGAACAATCCCCATCATCACAGTGCTTACATTCTAATGAGGGAGACAGGACACCAAGGGGAGTGTTGGCCAGGGGCGGGGCTCTGTAGGAAAGTTACTGTGATGGTGCATGGCACCTTTGGGTAGGCGATTGATACATCCCATCCACTGGTTTCAGAACTGGAAGAGCAGGGGGATCGTAGAGGGCAGAAAAGGTCCCCAGGGAAAAAGGGTCTTCTCCACCCAAAAAGGAGATGGCAGGAGAGTTGGGAGTGAGGTGCAACATGGTGCTTTCCTAAAAAGCAGTCTAGGAGAGGCAGTCACCAGATGTGGCCGGGGGGAGGGGGAGGCTATAAGTTTTCCAGGGTAGCAAGGAGATTTATGCGTTTCGATACATAGAGTAAATGCTGAGAGAAAGTAATGTCTTCCCAGTTACAATTAATAGGTGGCTATATATGTACTGTAAGTAAAGTCCAAGAGTCTGGTCCTTCTCAAGTCTTCTAAATATGAAAAAGAGCTTTTAAAAATGCTTCCCTTTTGTAATACTTTCAAATATTAGGTATTATAGTTCTTTTTGCAACATCTTTTTCTTTTTCTCAGAGTCAATGCCTGTGTGGATGTAGTCCTCTCAGGAGTGAAACTCTTACAAGCACTTGGCCTCAGTCCTGGTAATGGAGAAGATCATAGAGTCTTACATTCAGGAGAAGATCTTAAAGAAGCCTTCGTTCATTTCATGGGCAAGGGAGCAGCTGCTGAGCGCTTCTTCAGTGATGAGCAGGCTTTTCACAACATCTCCCAAATCGCATCCACCCTCCCAGGAGCCCAGGTCTGTTCTTCTTTTGAGTTGTTTGGGTGAATGGTCACCACCCACTTAGTACTAGAAAGATGCCTCATGTCTCTTGACCTCAGGCCTTATTTGTAATACTTGATACCCTTATAAAGAAGCCAGTTCCAAGATGTGTGCCTATATCTCTTATAAATGCCATTGCTGTCTTTCCATTGGCTTTCCTGATTCAGCTTCTTAGTATGTTACAAGGTAGGTAATTTCTGTTTTAAAGATGTGTATTGATAGATTTCCGGCTCATCTATTAAATTCCCCCACATACACATGATACCAAAACTCGGGTTTTAACCCCTTCTGACCTTATTGTAACTGACAACAGCTTATAAAAGTCTCTTTGTAAATAAGGGTGACTCCGTGGAGCCTTCTCCTTCAGGAATAAGACTGCTTTTAAAGTGTGTGCTCTGCAACTTGTGACTGTAGTTGTGTGTCCTTCCTGGAAACTGGAAAGAGAGGAACCAGGGATGAGTTAGGACAGGAGATGCTTTGTTATGGTTGTGAAAACTGGGCATTTAGGGATGGTCATGCCCTGTGGCACTAGGCTGATTCAGCTGCATTCAAATCCTGCCTCATCCATTCCTGGTCTGGTGAACGTATGTGACTCACATTACCTCCTTTGGCTTTAGTTTCCTCGTGAAAAATGAAAGAGGGGGCAGCTAGGTGGCACAGTGAACAGAGCACTGGCCCTGGAGTCAGGAGGACCTGAGTTCAAATCTGGCCTCAAACCAAACACTTGATACTTACTAGCTGTGTGACCCTGGGCAAGTCACTTAACTCTGTTTGCCTCAGTTTCCTCATCTGTAAAATAATCTGGAGAGGGAAATGGCAAACCACTCCAGGATCTTTGCCAAGAAAACCCCAAATAGAGGCAGCTGTATGGCACAGTGGATAGAGCACCAGCCCTGGAGTGAGGAGGATCTGAGTTCAAATCCGGCATCAGACTTGATATTTACCAGCTGTGTGACCCTATGCAAGTCACTTAACCCCATTGCCTAGCCAAAAAAAAAAAGAAAAGAAAAATGAAAGAGTTGGGCCCAATAATCCCTAGATCTTTCTAACTCTAGATCCCACAATATTTTATTTTCTTGGTTTTTAGGGCATTTTCCCCCTTGTGCAGTCTTTGGATGAGAGCTTCTTTTTTTTTTTAAATATAAATTTATTTATTTTCAGTTTTCAATATTTACTTCCACAAGATTTTGAGTTTCAAATTTTCACCCCATCGCAACCCTCCCCCACCCCAAGATGTCATGCATTCTGAATATCCCTTCCCCCTAGTCTGTCCTCTCTTCTATCTCTTCCCCCCTTCTCTTATCCCCTTCCCCTTCTATTTTCCTGTAGGGCAGGACAGACTTCTGTACCCATTTCCTGTATTTATTTTCCAGTAGCATGTGAAAACTTTTTTTTAAACATATGTTTTTAAAACTTTAGGCTTCAAATCTTCTCCCTCCCTCCCTCCCCACTCACCCTCATTGAAAAGGCAAGCAACTCAATATAGGTTATATATGTGCAGTTATGCAAAACACTTCCATAGTAGACATGTTGTGAAAAACTAACTCTATTTCCCTTAATCCTATCCTGCCCTCCCATTTATTCTATTCTTTCTTTTGACCCTGTCCCTCCTCAGAAGTATTTGCTTCTGATTACCCCCTTTCCCAATCTGCCCTCCTCTTTATTATCCCCCTGCTCTCTTGTCCCCATCTCACCCTGTTTTCCTGTAAGGTAAGACAGATTTCTTTACCCAATTGAATGTGTATGTTATTCCCTCCTTAAGCCAAATCCTATGAGAATAAGATTCACTCATTCCCTCTCACCTTCCCCCATTTCCCCTCCACTGTAAGAGCATTTTCTTTTCTGTTTTTTTTTTGTGAGATAATTTACCCCATTCTACCTCTCCCTTTCTTCTTCTCCAAATGTAATCCTCTCTCATCCCTTAATTTTATTCTTCAGATATGGCCCCTTAATCTTCAACTCACCCTGTGCCCTCTATCTATCTATCTGTCTGTCTATCTATCTGTCTGTCTGTCTACCTATACATATATATAATTTTTTTCCTCCAACTACCCTAATACTGACAAAGGTCTCATAAGTTCTAAATATCATCTTTCCATGCAGGAATGTAAACAGTTCAATCTTAATAAGTCTCTTATGATTTCTCTTTCCTGTTTACCTCTTCATGTTCCACTTGAGTTGTGTATTTCAAAGTCAGATTTTCTGTTCAGCTCTGGTCTTTTCATCAAGAATGCTTGAAAGTCCTCTATTTCACTGAATGACCATTTTTTTCCCAGGGTCGAGTTCTTAGGGAACTGGAGCTAAGACCCCGCCTTCTTCTCTCAGCATTGCAGAAACAGACTTTTCCCACTGACCGTCTAAGTTGTGTTTGGCATTTGTGGATTGAGGAGTCTGGAAACCGCCACAGCTGCCCGAGATTCAGTCCTCTGAGGCCTGCTCCAGGTTCACTGCGGCCTACGCGCCCATGCCGCGCTGTGCTGTGCTCCACTCCCAACCCAGCACAATATGCCTTTCTGATCAATCATCCATGTTGTCTTGGGCTGGAAATTTGTTTCACTCTGTCTTTTTATGGGTTCTGCTGCCTTAGAACTTGTTTAGAGCCATTTTTATAGGTATTTGGAGGGGTTTGGGGGAGAGCTCAAGCAAGTTGCTGCTTTCACTCTGCCATCTTGGCTCCGCCAGATAACAGCTTCTTGATGTGATTAGGGTTGGATAGATAGAAGTTTGTTATTTTTTTTGGTGCCTTCTGGAGCAATGTATATTTCTCTTTGGAAAACAAAGAAACATTACTGTCCTGGCATTTTGGGAATTTGCTTTTTGTGAAAGTCATCTTACCTTTTGTTGAAAAGAGATTGTTTATGTCAGATTTTCTCTGAGACTAGGGCAAGTTCCTCATTCGAATTACAAAATATTAGAGCTAGAAATTAACTCAGAGATCCTTTAGTCTAATTTCTGGTTTCCTGATGGCTAGTGCTGACATCATACTGCCACTCACTTTATCATTTTGACTTCAGATTTTTTAGTTATATGATTCCCCCTATCCTCTCCCACCCCCTTTTTTGTATCCTCCCCTGGTCATTGTCATTTCAAAAGCTAGTCATTTCAAATGGAGGGTTGTACACTTAGTTATTATTACTACGAGTAGTAGGAAAGATAGTAAAGTGAGAGTCAGATGGCCAGAGTTCTAGTTCCCCTTCCCTCCACTGACTTGCTGTGTAACTTTGGATTTCTCTGGGCCTCAGTGAAGGAGTATGACTAGGTACTTTTTCTATCAAGTCCCCTTCTAAATCAGAATTTTTAAATAGGTACGTGTGTTGGGAAATCTTCCCTCCCATTTTGAATCTGTATCATCCCCAGCAAATTCTTGTGATTTTAAGATCCATTGTAACAGAGGATCTTAACTTATAATCTATGAAGTTGTTTTTAAAAATATTTTGATAACTTATATGTCAGTTATATAACTATATATTTTTGATAACTATATTAACTATAAAAATAGTTTGATAACTATATATAAAATATTTTGATAGCTATACATATATATCAGTGTAATTGTTTTTCTTTGTATTCTTATGTGTTTTGTATGTTTTAAAACATCATTCTGAGGTAGGGTCCATAAGTTTCACCTGACTGCTTGGCAAAGGGGCCTGTGACAAAAAGGAGAGGAATTCCTGCTTTAAAAGATGGAGTTGCTTTTTTCTTTCTGATTTCTCTTTATCTGAATGAACCTTGGTAAAAAGGAATAAGGCAGAGAGTGAGAGAAAAGAATAAGGATTTTATGTCAGGTTTTATTCTTTATCACCTATGAATATTTGACTATTTGTTGATATTTAATCAAATGAGATAATCTTTATAAAGTGCTTAGCACAGTGCCTGGCACATAGTAGGTGCCATACCTGCTTGCTATTATTATTAAGTTTAGAATAACTTTTTTAAAGTACCAGTTCAGTTCAACACAACAAGTACTTGAAAGCATGTAGTATGTATGACATTGTTCTAGGTGCTAGGGATAAAAAGAAAAAACATAACAATCCTTACCCCCACAAAGCTTTAAATGATTCATTTCACTGTGAAGAAATAACATGGAGGATGTGGATGTGGTCAGCTTGGAAGATAGAAGGCTAAATAATAGACTTCTCTTGTTATCTCTCAACGAATACTCCCAGACTGATCTATTCTCAAGTCCTCCTTGGTGTCAGGCTTCTGTTTCCATCTATCTACTGGATAGCTTCCACCTTAATATCTTGCACGTGTCAGACTTGGTGTGTATCATCCCAAAGTGAAATCACATGTTCCCCCTACTATTAAATTTGTTCTGTCTCAGTTCTGTACTTCTGTTGATATAGTGTATCACCAGTCTTTCAGTGAGCCATACTTAAGACCTTGAAGACATCTTTGATCATTCGTTCACCCTCCAATTCATTCACCTTCAAATCAGTTGTTAAATCCATAATATTGCATTTCCATTCACTCTTTCATTTCCACGGCCACTACTTTAATTCAAGCATCATTTCTTGCCTAGACTGTTGTAACGCTTCCTAACTGATCCCTCTAGTTCCAGTATCCTCTCCAACTCATCTTCACTACTGCTGTTGTTATTTTCTTCCTGTAGCATAGCTCTAGGCTTAGAGGTTAAAGGTCATTTATTCCAAACCGTCGCCAACCAGAAAAACTGCTCTTTACAATAACCCTAACAGATACTTATCTAGTTTACAAGAACAGCATTATCTCCTGATGCCATAGCTCCCCAAATGAAATGAACTTACCCTGGCATTAAAGCCTCTCCATCATTGCAGTCTGGCTGACTTTTCTGACCTCTTTTTATAGTAGTGTCCTTCATAAACAAGCCATAATTGGCTGTGTTGAAATGAAGGTAGACTCTTTTCTATCCCTTCATTCTTCATTTCTCTGCCTTCTCCATGCCTTTGTTCATACTGATCCCCTGTGTTTGCAGTGGACTCGACCTCCTTCCTTCTACTTGTCAAAGCCCTTCCTTTGAAGGCCCAACTCAAATACTGACTCTTTCATGCAGCCTTCCTGGATAATCTCTCTACTTAGATTTCTCATAGTATTTGGTCTGGACACCTATTTTGTCTTTTTCACACTCTGCCTCTTGCCAATACTGTTTGTGTACAAGTCTTGTTCCATTCACTTGACCTGTCTCAAGAGCAAAACCTGTGCCTTATTTCGCCTAGGTATACCTAGGACCTAGTCTAGAGTCTTACATAGATTAAGTGTTTAATAAAGGTTTGTTGAATTAAATGGATGAGGATTAATTTGAATTTTTTTTAAAAATCAAAGATTGAGAAGGATTGAATGTAACAGACAAATAATCACTAAGGCACCTAGGTGGTGCAATGGATAGAGCCCCTAACCTGGAGTCAAGAAGACCTGAGTTTAAATCTGTATAATCCTAGGCAAGTCACTTAACCTTTGACTGCCTCAGTTTCCTCATTTGTAAAATTTTGAGAATAATAGCACTTAATTCCCGGGGTGGTTGTGAGAATCAAGGGAGGAGATTAGCACAATGCCTGGCACACAGCACTATATAAATGTTAGCTATTATTGTTGTGTTATTATTATTACTTCAGGAAAGCCAAATCCTTTGCTTTTGACATCAGTTATCATTTTGGACTATTTCCAAACTGTGATTTTTAGCAGCTTAATTTTCATTTGAAAAGCTTGGCAGGCATTAGCTACAATTTTTGCCGGTGTTCAGATACAAAGTAATCAGAAAGGGAAAAAAACTTCTTTTTTTGAAGCAAAAGTTTTTAACCTTTTTTATTTCACAAACTCTGTTTTGGTAGTCTATGAAACCTATGGATCACTCAGAATCGTTTCATAAAATAAAATACATAGGGACAGCTAGATGGCACAGTGGATTGTGATCCTGGGCAAGTCACTTAACCCCAATTGCCTCACAAAAAAAAAAATACCATAAAATAAAATACATAGGATTACAAAGGAGAACAATATCTTGAAATACATTTAACAAAATATTTTTTAAAAAAAAACAAGTTCATGGATCTTGGACTAAGAACTCTTGTCTTAGAGAATCTTAAAATCATGAAGATTTGCTGGAATTAGATCTAAATTTAAAAAGGCATTTTAAATTCTGCCATCTTCAGTCTCTTTACTCCCTGTTCTCCAAGTCCCATTTTCCCTGCTCTGCTCTCACTTTCCTCTGTGAAAGATAATTCTGTACTCCATATTAGGCATAATCCTGCCAGAAACTATTTTTATTTTTATTCATTTTAGATTAAACAATTCCAAGCACCTTTCTGCCTAAAGAAAAGTCTAAACTATCACAGTGCCCTTGGAAGTCTCCTGCAGGTTTTGTGGAGTTACAACTTACAGCTTTCCCAGACAGTCAATATAAATTCCACTGTCAAGATTGAATGTGAATTAAGATTTTAGTCAGCAGTTCAGTTAACAGTTTGCAGTATGGGAGAACCATTTTCCTAAAACTATTCCTTCCCTTTTCAGCCACTCAGAAGATTCTCTTTTTCATATGGAGGTAAGAGAACGCTGATCTTGAGTGAATCAGTGTAGGGTTCCTTGCCTGTTCACTCCCTCCCTTCTCCCACCCCCAAATCCTATCAAAAGAGAATACCAAGTTCCTCCCAAACTTTTTGCCTCAAAGGAAGTGGTTAGGTCTTTGGTAAGGGGAGGAAAAAATTTAGGGCAGGTTATTTTTGAAATTTATAATTAAAGAAAGAGCAATAAGGTTTTTCTTTCAGATTAGTCCAAACGCTTCAGACAAAGCTAGTGAGAAAATTTTTTCTTCTAATATTTATAAAAGAGGGATTGAGTGGGAGGGAGAACATTTAGTATGTTTAGCTACACCCCATATTCTATGCTTGATTTTATTGACCTTATGTCCTAGATGCTAAGCTTAGGTTCCTTCATCATCCCCTCCTCCCTCATCTGTGTCCTCCATTCCTAAGAGTTACTAAAAGGAAGGAAATCTCACAACTGCTGAAATATCAACTGTGCTGACACTGCTTTGTAGCAGTTCTATTCTTTGGCTTTCTGTGGGTACTTCTCAGGCCCCCTCTCTCTTAGCAGGAGACTACTTTGCCCTCTACTGAGAAAATGAGCTTCCTCTTCTCTCATGTACCATACTTCAGGCTCCATCTTTGTTATCTCCCATTACTCTAGTCTGAGAAAAAAGAATGGCCCAAAGCCGATCCCTTTATTTGTTCGCATAATCCCATCCCTCTCCTGTATCTTTTAGGAGCATGCCCTGTCAGTGGTCTCATCTTGTTAATCTTCATTCTCTTCTAATCTACTAGCTCCTTCCCTCTTGCCTACAAATGTGCTAGGGTTTTTCCCAGTCTTAGAAATCTTCGTTTAGAAGAACACATTTTTCTCTGTTTTTGGTATGTGGCACTGTTTATCAAGTTCCTAGGATCACAGCTTTAGAGCTGAAAAGAACCTTGAAATGATCAGATTGATTCTGCATCTGTTTTTAATTGATCCTATTTACAATTAATTGATTTTGTCGTGTAACAAGTTCAACTGGCCTATAATGAGTTAAGTTTAGAATCTAGTTCTCCTGCTAATCACTGTTCTGTTCTTGCTTCAAGGGAATCTTGTCTAGTATCTTTACACCACCAAGCCATCCTTCAAGGATGTTTGATTTGCTGTCCAAAGAAGTCTGGTCCACTGTCTCTAACTCTGCGGGTGTACTCAAACAATAAACATTTCTTAGTCACAGAAGGGAAGGAGAGGGCTTTGGTAGCCCTTCATCCCCAATTTCCAACCAATCATATTGTCCCCCACTCCTCAGCTCTGTAACAAATCATGTTAATTTCGCTATCCATGATGTCGAGCTCTTTTAATCAATCATAACTTGTTCCCTGCCTATGAAGTCCTGTTCTTTGTTCTGTACTTCACAAAAGTATGAAAGAGAGCTGTCCCCCTCACTTGAGGTCTTGGATTAGCTGGGGAAGCTAAGATCCTATTTATTAGTAAATTTATACTTTACTAATAAATTGATCATGGTCTGAACTCTGTGCCTCAGTTTACCTTATTTTGATCATAATACCTTTCATTTTACAGATAAGGAAACAGAGGCCTAGAGTACCCTAGGTCACATGGCTTGTAAGTGTCGGGTTGGATTTGAACCCAGGTCTTTCATACTGCAAGTCTAGTACACTATCCTCCATCATGTCATGCTGCCTCCGAGAATAACAAAAAAAAATTTTTTAATAAAAATTCCTTCATTTGACCCTGACATCTCCTTAAGCTATATTCCTAGAGTCCTCCTTTTCAACTGTCTGTGCTCATTGCCTTCACTTCCTTACCTTCCACTCACTTTCAACCACATGAAATCTTCTTTCTCATCCCAACACTCTACTGAAACTACTCTTCAGGTTGACCAGTGATTTGTTAATTGCTGAATCCAGTAACCTTTTCTCAGTCTTCATCCATCTTGACCTTGCTGCTGCTTTTAACGCTGATACTTTGTCTTCCATTGGTTTTTGTGACACTGTATTCTCCTGGTTTTCTAACTGTCAACTAGTCCTTCTTTGTTTTATTTGCTAGATCATCCTCCATGTCCTGTTATCAAAGTATGGCTGTACCCTGGTGGCTGTGCTAAGGCCTCTTCTTTCTAGGTCTCTTTCTTGGTGATATTATGCCTCCCATGGGAGCTTTCAGTTCTCTTTGGCTCCTGGCCTGTGTCATCAGCTTCTTGCTGGATTTCCACCTGGATTTCTATAGGCATCTTCAACTCAACTTATCCAAAATAGAGCTCATTAGTTGGCCCCCAGACCTAACTTCTCTGAACTTTTCCTCCTTCTTTTGAAGGCACCACCATCTTTCCAGTCACATCCTCACCTCCCTTCACTTCTCACATCCATTAATTGTCACATCTTTTCATTTCTGCAAACACCATTCCTCACATGTGTCCGCACTCTCCACTCACAGCCACTGCTCCAGTTCAGGCCCTTTAACCTCGTACCTGAAATGTTGCAGTGTTTTCCTCATTTGTCTTCCTGCTCTCATTCTCCCCTGTCTCCAGTCCAGCCTCATAGTATTAGAGACCTAGAGCTGAAAGGGACCTCAGAGACTGTCTTTTCCACTCTCCTCATTTATAGATGAAGAAACTGAAGGCCTGAGGAGTTAAATGATTTGCCTAAGATCAGACAGGTAACAAGCACCAGAGTGGAATTTGAACCCTTGTTTTCTGCCTCCACACATCTGTCAAAAATATAATTTGCCTGGTAAGAGTCTGATCCTTGGCCTGTAAGAGTTTCATAAATAAGTTAGACATGTCAGTGAATACTGAAAACAGTAGGCTATGTTTAAGAGAGGAAGGCCCATGGCTTCCTGGAGACCCCAGAGAAGTGAGAGCTGGATAGAAAGGTAAGGGTATCAGGACAGAGTCCTTTACCATGGACAAGCTAGGGCAGCCCCTCAGACCCCATGCTGTGGGGCTAGCACTAATACTTCTGCACTAGGGAAGCCCACCAGCCTCCCTTTGACTATGGTCTGCACTAATGCAGAAAGGGGCAGCAAAGGGTACACCAAGGATGTTGCCAACCTGGATGATGCTGGTTTTCAGACTAAGTCAGGGAAAAGTCCATGTTGTGCAGGGTTCATCCTGGGTCAGTGATTCAGGGCAGCTTTGCTTAATTCCTTGATCAGGACACCTCATGGATCAGCCTGAATGGCGTGGTAGATTTAGGATCAGAGCTGCTCTTCTAGGGAAGGGTCTAACTCAGAAGGGTCTGGTTGGCCCCCTCCCCAGCACCACCTCCCTGAAAGGTACCAACATCTTTTACAAGGGAAACTTGGAACATTCCTTTCTTTTAGCTGTGGAATGGCTACCTTGCCCTGTTGGACAAAGAACAGTCGACTGGGCGGGGGGAGGGGGGTGTAAAAAAGTCTCCACCCCCAACCCCAGCTCCAAAACTGCAGTGCTGCCTAAAATGAACTAAGTACATCTCTTCCCTCCTCAAGAATCTTCAGTGCTTCCCCATTGCCTGCTTGCTGTTCACTCACATGACCTGCTATCTTCTCTCTCCTTGCCTTTTCACAGGCTGTCTGTCCCCATATCCGGAATGCAGACCCTCCTCATTTCCTCCGTTTAGAATCCCTGACTTCCCCAGTTCCCACCACCTCATACATGAGGATTTTCCTGATTCCTCCCAGGTGTTAATGCTTCTTCCCTGCCCCCCACCCCCTTTACTTTGTGTCTCCTTTGTCTTTGTTTCTCTGTGAGCGAGAATGTGGGCTCCTCGAGGACAGCTCAGCACTTAGTATGAGGGCTGGGGCAGAAACATTTATGAAATGTTCCTTGAGCTCGATTACTATTTAATGTAATAAGCATGCAGGAACACCTGCATGGACTGCTCATGGAGGTCTGGTTCTGCTGATCTTGCTTTGCTTCACATTTTCTCTCCACATTTTATGATAGTCTGCTCTTTTTCATTTTTGTGATACGCTAATGGGATGCGATGGCATGGAATGAGGAACTCCCAGTGAGGAAAACTCCCTTTACCCAAAGCAAAACAGAATCTGCTCTGCAATGTACAGCCTTCTAGAGCTGCCTACAGCATTGAGAGGTCAGATGATTTGCTCAGGCTCACACAGCCAATATGTAGAAGCAAGCCTTGAACCCAGGTCTTCCTAAGTCTGAAGCCAGTACTTTATCTGCTATGCCACCTGCCTTTCAACACCATAATATTCTATGATATTAACATAACACAATCCATTCAGCCTCTATCCAACAATTTCAACTTTTAGGTGACTTCAAGTCTTACCATACACGATCTGTCAACACCTTTGTACAGATAGGTTCCCCCTTTATTTTGATGATCTATTTAGGATAAAGTTCTGCAATAGAATCACTGAGTCAGAAGGTAACATTTGCTCTTTGACAACTATTGCATGTCCTTTGGCACCATTTCTAGGCTATTAAAATCCTATTTAATAATTAGCACAGGGAAAATACTATATCCTTAATTATAAGCAGTTTGAAATTCACTTTATAATCATTTTCCTAAGACATTTATGTAAATTCTTTTAACTATAACAGTTAAAGAGGAAGTACTTTTTGCCTTTTAAAATGAAAGACCATATTTCAGACTACATACCCTAGATATAGATTATTTAATGGAGAGATAGTATGTGCTGCTTGATCCGGAAGTTTCTCAGATGTAGTAGGCACTCAGCTATTTGAGTGAATCAGTGAACCCATATCTGTGATGCTCAGGAAGGAGGTGACCTATAATTGTACTTATAAAAATTAATCTAATTATATTTTTGTTCTTTGGTAAACATTATTAACATAAATCAGTTTAATAGAGATGAACTATTTTACAGCACTATGTTGGAGGAAATGCAGCTTTAATTGGGCAGAAGCTTGCAGCAAATTCAGATTTGAAGGTAAGTCACATTCCCCGATGAAAATTTTAATACCTTTCACAAGTGTTTCCATAATTTTGTGATTAAGTATTGCAAATAGTCTCATCCTCTCATAACTTTCCTCTCTGCTTAACATATACTTTCTAAATGGGAGGATATAGACCCGGGGGGAGGGAGGGGAACCTGTGGCCTTGAGGCCTCAGGTTTCCATCTCCTTATATGGAATCTTCAGTGACCTGGAGTGGCCAGTCAGTATGAGTGATTTAAGCAAGTATGTTTGTCAGGAAAGGGTCAGTTAGGGTCAAATGAGTGTAGGATGATCTGTTTGGTAGAATTTCTTGAAGTCTACTTGACCTGAGGATTTAGAAACTAGTACAGGGTTCAAAATGAGACCATCAAAGGAAGACTATTCTTGCCGCGAGCACAGTGACTACATCCCTCTATCCATACCACTGAGGACTTGGAATGGGACCCTTTCCATCCTCCTGTTTATTGTAGGTTTGTTAGGCTAAGCTAGATAAACCAGAGGAGAGCTATTATAACTTAGGAACACTAGAGAGGAGGAGGCTGACCGACAACTTATTCCTAGAATCCAGGTATAACATAATTAAAACTTGAATTAAGGCAGTAGGATTGGGAAGCAGGATCAGATTGACAAAATGTGGAATTGAACCATAAATAAAGAACAAAGAAAGATTGATTAATCAAGAAGATTGACTGTAAGGTGACAAGGGTGAGAAGAAATATGTTTAGTTTTAGGGAGCTCAACTATAGATAGCAAGAAATGAATCTGGCTAAAGGTTAGGAAAGTGGCATTTGGAGCCATCATCCTTATAAGGTGGTGATTTTTTTCCCTTTCTACCTACTCCTTTGAGGAGTTAAGTGGAAATCTCAGATATTTAGGAGGTACTCTCTGTCAATGAGTAGTGGAAGAAAAGCCAGAAAACTGATGAACTGATACATAGAGCAGTAAGAATATCACTCTTCCTACAGAAGCAGGAAGGTGAAACAGATATGGAGCCCAATACCCAAGACCACCCCCTTACATACACACACCTTGGATTTGGTCGCAGCTTTTCAGATGAAGGCTCTTGAGGTTACTCCCAGGCACAAGGATCATGAAACACTATTTGTCCTGCTGAGTTTGGGCAGCTTGGAAGGTTCTGGATCAAATAAGAGTTGAATCACTGAAGATACTTTCTTAAGAGCCAACTTTGAATTTGAAAGTCCTTTTCCCCCTTCTCTGCCTGCCCAAAGCTACTTTTGAAGGAACAGCCCTCAGAGAGGCCCTGGGCTGGTATCAATTTCATGGGATTTTAGAGAGCCAAAAAAGATGTTCACAACATTGCATTCAACTTGCTGTGATGCCTCTGAAAGTGTGTAGACTAATTAACAGAGACAAAGGGAACAAAAAGTCTGAAGATGGGGACCCTGAATCCGTGTCAAGACATTGAAGGGTGAAATAATGTGACACTGAAGAAAGGAAGGAACCACTGAAGCTTAGAGGTCTGATGTGGAGGAGGCACTTCTCGTGGGGGATGAATAGTGACAGCTTTCTTTTGAGCAATGAGCATCATCTAGCACTTGAGAATGATGATGTGGCTTCATAGGTCCTTTCAGCAGAATAGTTATCTAGCATTAGTAAGAAGAAGAAGAAACAAGCAGTAGGTGGGGGGCTGGTAACCTGCTGAGGGGTAGCAAGAAAGTTATATATTGGCAAAAAGTTCTGTGAAGTAGTCTGTCTTCATGGGATTTGTACTGGGGATGAAATTGCCTCCCAAGATTAATCAAACCTAACGGACAAAACCCACTATTGGTGATTTAGCTGGGGATGCATGATGCTACCAGAATGAATCTAGGAAACCCCTGAAGACTACAAAGTCCTGGGCAAAAGACTGAATATGTTAAGGGCAGGTAAGCTATTTTCCATTGCCATCTGTTGAAGGTAGAGGCTCTAGAAGAGGAAGACATTAAGAAGGTGGTATCTGAGAAATTGAATTTGAATTTCTGGACCGCTAGTTACAATATGAAATGATGGACCTTTGGCTAGGGGTGTTTTAAAGATACCTAAAGAGAGCCGGAAAAATATGTATTTGCTGGAGCCTTTCAGAGCTCATCAAGAGGACTTTCACCTGAAAGTGGATGAGGAAGAAGGCTGCCCATTTGTATCTGCTAGGCTACCTAACTCAGAGGAGCTGGTCCAACATGGGAAAAAGAAAATCATCAAAGCAGACAGGCACTTCACAGGAAACAATGTCCACAAAGAGAAAAGGCAGTAAAGCCACTTATCTCAGATGACAGTCTGGCAGCTTACAAAATATAGATGATAAATTGAATTATAAATCTTAATGCAAGGAAGTTAGTTCAGCCTCATAGATATCACTGAGCACCATCCCCACCAGTCCAGCCTGCAGCCCATCCTTTCCTTTTCATCCTGCATAATTCTTGCATGTGTCCATTCATAAATCCTGTATAGAATAGCTACCCACTGAACTGGAAACCGTCATCTGGTTCTTTTGGTACTCTACAGGCACCACTCTAAGAGTTGGGCTAGATCCCCTTGTTTCTGCTATTTGATTGTCCCACCTCCATTTCTGGTCGTGTATGTACTTGATGGTGCCTTTTATTTCTTTTATTTATGTATTTATTTATTTGGGGCTAGGCAGTGGGGTTAAGTGACTTGCCCAGGGTCACACAGCTAAGTGAGTGTTATGTGTCTGAGGCCAAATTTGAACTCAGGTCCTCCTGACTCCAGGGCCGGTGCTCTATCCACTGCACCACTTAGCTGCCCCCCGTGCCTTTTATTTCTTCTGCACAAGCCTTCGTGTAGAGGTATGCTTTATTCAAAGGGTACAGATTAGATAAAAGTGCTATAGACTAACACTTAGAATTGAAATTTTATATAAAAGTGCAGAAGAATAACTCAGTATTAAGACTTTGTGTGTATACACACACATACATATAGTCATATGTGTGTATGTGTATATTATATAAAATCTTAATATTGAGTTACTGATTACCCTGGAATCATGGGGAGAAGTGTGATGAAGAGCATTTGGATGTGAAGATCAGTGAAGGGAGAGCTGGATGTGCTATGGTGATGATAATATACTACAGACCACCAAAAAGAAAATACAGATAAGGAAAGGAACTCAGGAAGCATTTATGTGGTATGGAGGCATTTGGGACACTTAAGCTATCCAGATTTGTGGAAGCAGAGCAGCTGACAAATTCTTGGTTTTCCTGAATGATAATTTTGGGCAGCTTGATGGCACAGTGGATAGGGTGCCAGGTCTGGAGTCAAGAAGACTCTTCTTCTTGAGTTCAGCTCCGGCCTCAGACACTTACTAGCTGTGTGACCCTGGGCAAGTCACTTCACCCTGTTTGCCTCAATTCCTCATCTAGAAAAGGAGCTGGAGAAGGAAAGGGCAAACAACTCTGGTGTGTTTGCCAAGAAAATCCCAAATGGGGTCACAAAAGAGTCAGAAACAATTGAACAACAACAACAATAATTTCATTCTTCAAAAGGTAGAGGAAGGAATTGCTATTTTAGATCTGCTTCTTAGCAATAAGAAGTAACTGATTGCTGAACTAGATATAATGAGAACCTTGGGAAGAAGTGACTCTCCATCTTAAGAGTTCATGATAGAGAAAGAGGAAATTCAGACATAACTTGTGAGCCACCCTAGTTCTGACGATGAATTTCAAACAGTTCGGAAAAATGATAGGTAGGATCTCCTTTGCTAAAATTCTGTAAAGGTTGTTCATGTACAAAGAAGGGAACACTGAAATCTGATATTCTTAATATACAAATACAAAGGCGGAGTTGTCTAAAGAAGCTGTATATGTAGAGAATCTTTACCTACCTTGGTTTTTTTAAAAGTGTATCAGTGATAGACTCAAGGGCAGGCAACTGAAGGTGAATGTTTTAAAAGTAGTGCAGCCTTCCAGAAACAGCGTCAGGAGTGTTAAAGTTCAGAATGAGGCTAACGGGGGAGGGGGAGTGTTCTGTGTTTTAAATTACATTGGAGCAAGAGGAAGATTAAAGAATGAATAGGATTATTGTTAGGAGTAGATAGGACAAAGATAATCAACTGTGCTTCTGTTTTCTGTCAAGGAGAATGATCTTTGGACTGGGACTGGTAGATTTTTGCTTCAGCAGACAGTTGAAACTGAATATTAGTGAGGAGGTGGTAAGAAAGCAACTAGTTATGCTCAGAGATCTCAAGTCCAAGGCCAGGATTATAGGGTTCTTACAGAAAAACTGATGCATGTTGTTATAGAATTGCTCTTATATAGTTGAAAAGTTGAGGAAAGTGATAGTTGCTACAGTACTAGAGTGTCCCAGTTTTCGAAAATTGAGAAAGGAAGGTAGTCTTTAAACTTTAGTGAGCTTTACTTTTGATTCCTAGAAAAATTTTAGAACGTATTATTTATTAGTGGAATCGTTTGTGGGTGTTTCGGAAGTGTAGTAGCACTCACCGAGACTTAGGGTAGCTTCGTCAAGAAAAGATTGGCCGAACTAACCTTGATTCCTTTTTTTGCCAGCATTATTAGCCTACTAGGTCAGGAGAATGCTTGTCAGCATTATATATCTTAATTTCAAAAAAGCATTTGATATTTATAGCAGTTCTTTTTGTAGTGACTAAGAATTAGAAATTGAAGGGATGTCCATCAGTTGAGGAATGGCTAAACAAGCTGTGGCATAAGATCGTAATGGAATATTATTCTGCAATAAGAAGTGACAAGCAAGGTGATTTCAGAAAAACCTGGAAAGACATGAACCGATGCATAGTGAAGTGAACAGAGCTAGGAGAATGTTGTACACAGTAATAGCAGAATTGCTTGATGAAGAACTGTGAATGACTTAGCTATTCTCAGCAATACAATGATCCAAGACAATGCCAAAGGACTCATGATGAAGCATACTATCCGCCTCCAGAGAAAGAATTGATATTGTTTGAATACAGAATAAAGCACACTATTTTTCATTTTCTTTCTTTTTTTTCTTTTATTTGAGTCTTCTTGTAGAAAATGGCTAATATGGAAATGTTTTACATAATTGTAAAAGAAACCAATGATATATTTTTTAAAAAGCATTTGACTGTTTTACCAATATTTTGCTTACAATATGGAGAGCTATGAGTAGATGATAACAGAATGTGGTTGATTGTGAACTGGTTGAGTGACCAGCTTCAAAGAATCGTCATTAATGGATCTGTGTCCTCTTTGGTTTGAGGTATCTAATGGAGCCACTGCCGTTCTCTTCTAAAGACTCATCCCTAATTTGGATGAAGGCATACATGACATATTTATCCCATTTGTAGACGAGAAAAAATTGGGAATCTAGCTAACACGTAATCAGTAGTCAGGATCCAAAAAATTCTCCATAGGCTTGAATGATGGCCACCTTCAATAAGACCAGATTTAATAAAGATAAATGGAAAGTCCTACGTTGGGAGTCAGGAATCAACTTCATGAGAATATGAAGCAGGGTAGACCTGTTAGAAAAGATCTGGGAGGTTTAGCTCAATGTGAATAGCTGTTGTGACATGGCGATCAAAAAGATCAATGTGCCCTTAGATTTCATTACTAGAAGTTTTATATGTAGGCTGAGCTAGGTGATCGTTGTACTGACTTTGCCTTCGTGAGATGACGCCCTAAGTATTATGTTCAGTCCAGGATGCCACATATTAGGAAGGACAGTGTATCAGAAGGAACAAGATTAAGATGGTGAGACCGCTGGAAGCCATGCCATACACAGATCTTTTGAAGGAACTGAAGACTTTGGCCTGGAGAAGAAACAATATGGAGGCATGTGTCTACTGTCTTCAAGTGACTGAAGCACTTTCATGGAAGAGGCATTAGATTTATCATGCTTGATCTAAGAAAGCAGAATTAGGAACAATGTTTATCAGTTGCAGAGAGGCAGATTTCAACTCAATGTAACTAAAAAGCTTCCTAACAATCAGAACTATCCAGAAATGGAACAGGCTATTTTGGGGGATTGTGAGTTTCTTGTAACTGGAGGGACAGTCTACCAGTCTCGATGACCATTTGTTATAAATGTTCTACAGGTTTGGATTGGACTAAATGACCTTGGAAACTGTGATTCTGCAAATTCCAGAAGGCTGAGGACAAATAGTTATTTCATTCTGTAAGAATAGGTTACTTATGACTTCTTGTGGTTAAAAAGAAAACCAGATTGCCAGAGAATTGATGGCATAGAGAGTCAATGCAGGGATTACAGTTCAGTCAGTGAATAGGGCCAAGCTATAGAGTGGTGACTGGATGGGGTCAGTAATACTTTTCAGTGTTGAAACTGGGGTAAAACGAAAGGAGGGAGGAAAGAAAAGCATATTTTAATCCTATGAAACCTAACTTTTATTTCTTAGCATACAGTATTATGAAAATGCTGTAGTACTTATTGATTGAAAGAATCTGTAAGCCAAATAGCAAGTTCTAAACTTACTTTGAAGCAGTTTAAAAGGAGTTAACATGAAACTTATTTGTTCGTCACCTTTTGGACACGACAGGCCTTGTTCAGCCATTGCTCATTCTAACGGACATTTGTCTGTGTTGCACAGCCACCAAAGAATTCCACACTATTTGCTTGAGAGAGGCCCAGGACTGGAGTAGCAGAGGGAGCAGCTTATCAGAACTGAGGTACATTGGCAGAGTTGTGAGGCGGTTTACGATAAGAAAGGCAAGGGGAGGCATAGGTTAGAGCCGATTTTAGAAAGATTCGTGACACTTCCCATTCCCTTTCTGCACCGACATGTAGACAGTTCCCTTACTTTGGAGATTAGTACATATGGGTAAAAACAAAACTACTAGGCCAACTAGTCATTAATTATCCTATGTTACCAGGGCACCTTTTCTCTACCTGTCTAAAATTCAGACAGATCTGTTTTTCCTTCAGTGCCTTTGGGCTAGTGTGCCTAGTGAAATTCAGCACTGTAGTATGATTTAGTGTCCTCTGCTCCACCTACTCTGTCTTTGGTGGCCTAGGAAAAGGAAGAGAGTAAAAGTGGGGATTGGGAGTACAGTGGAGCTCTTGCTTCAACAACAAACCTATTATCTGTGAAGTCTGTGACTTCCCATCTGTTTCCAGTCCCTTGACTTACCATGTGCCCTTGGTGTCTGTAACTTTAGCCACCCCTTTCCTTAGAACAGTCTAGAAGAGTCAGCTCTCCTAATGACAACGCTCCTTGTCATTAATTTCCCCTCCAAACCACAGTCTTCCTAATGCAGATTAAATTGTGGTGTGATATTTTAATAAAGGAATTGTGCGTGCTTTAGCAGTCAGAACTTAAATTTATTGGGAAAAGTGCCTCTTAATAGACTTCATTTTGGTTCTCTCCAGGTTCTTCTTTGTGGTCCAGTTGGCCCCAAGCTTCATCAACTTCTTGATGACAATGTAGTTGTTCCCCCGGAATCAATGCAAGAAGTAGATGAGTTCCACCTCATTCTGGAGTATCAAGCAGGTAATGAAAATACTTAACAAGTTTCTCTTCTGAGCCACATTGAGATTGTCTGTCACTAGCAGCTTTAAGAGTTAAAATAGATCTTGAATTCTTTAGATATTTACAGGTGTATAGTACCTAAGTATTAACCAGTAGGATATAGTTTCTCCCTTCACCAAAAAGCTCTGTCTTTAGTACCTTTTACCTTTGTCTCAGAGAGAAATGGGATAGTTGGGTCATCTAGAAAATCACCCTTGTTCAGAAACCCAGGGCATAAAAGAAATTCAAAGTGTGTAGCACCAGCACTGTGTACTATTTCAGACTTGCGATGCTTTCCCCTATTGGTAAGACATTAGGTGATGTGAGTTACAGATGTAAATTTTTGCTCTATCTTATTCCTGACCCATCTGTCCACTTATTGGCAGTTCTGGGTCATTCAAAGACTTATTGATTCTCTAGGCTGTCCTTTTGCTTATTTTGCTATTTATTCATAGTTCCTTTTAGTGGTTGAAGAAGTGAATGGAAAGATGAAAAACAAATTAATATCCAACATCATTTTCGTTATCTTTTCACTTTGTGTATGAAGGAACCGAGGGGACACGGCTTCAAAGATTTATAAATTTACCCAGAAAATTATTTTGAGTGTTGATAGAAATGATTATAATCTGATGCTGAATAATGAATTGCATGGGTTATTGATTTCTGGACTAGCATTAAATTTCTTGGAAGACGTTTTAGTTTCTTCTCTGTAGAGTGGTTCCCATGTTTGTTGTGCCCTTTCCATTCACTGCCTTCTGTTCATTCTAACAAACCTTTTGACCCATGCCTTTGCTCTAAAGAGAATGATGAGTTCACTGAAGTAAAATAGCACAGTGAACAGTTTCTAAGCCAGGCAGAATCGCAACACAAGAGGAATTATTTAATTATAACTCACATTTGGATATGCAGTGTTGTATGATGAATTATAGTGTTTGTCCAGGTACAGAAAGGAGCTCTTTTTCAAGCCTAAAATTTCTTTGGGCTTCTCACCAAAACAGATCAAGAACTCAAGAAGGGTGTGTCCTAACAACTGGGAATTGAATTTGTAATTGGTGACTCACATCTGACAATGGATGAGTCTTAGTCTCTCCCTGCCTCAATTCCCCCAACGGTGAAACAAGTTGTTGTTGACTGAATATTTTACAAAGGTGCAGTGAGGATAATTAGTGTCCTTATGAAAGGTATGATAGAAAGTACTGGCTGAAATGCTGAGTGTTCATCAAAAACATTCCTTTGAGATGTAGAAGCCAGCTCCACAGTAGTCTTTCTTACATTTAATAGTAGAATTATATTATAGTCCAGAATGTGAAAAGATCATCAACTCTTCTGTTTCTACATTTTGGAGTGGAGCTTCTATCCTAGGCTACGTGGTCAGTTTCTTCACCTTCCCCTGCCCTACCCAGGGAGAGTAAACAATCTGCCCTTTGCTTCCTAAGGTTTCCTTCCTTGAAAGGAAAGAAAATCTCTCTTCACTTCTGTGTTCTTTAGCACCACCTGAGTTACTAATTCAGCCGCTTGAGTTATTCTTGCCTGAATGTTCATTTTCTTAATTTAACAGGTAGCTTAACTACAGATTCCAACTTAGATGAAGTTTGAGTAGACTTAACATTTTCAACGGCAAGTGGGTTGAAACCACTGTGGTCATCTGGCAAGAGCTTTACGATAGCCTCCTTGCAATGAGAAACCTAGCCCTATCCTCTCACAAAATGAGATTTTTTAATTTCTGGGGAAATATCTTTCTGACTTTTATTCTCTTTTTCTACTAGCTCCCCTTCTTCCCAAAGAGTTGTTTTGGTTTTTGTTTTTGTAAGGCTTTTAGCTTCTCATAAAATGAGTAGTTAATAAGGTTTTCCATGGTTATTTATCACTTTTTGATGGAAAGAGAAGTAGCCTGGGGGAGGAGGGGTTGGAGTGTCCAAAAAACTTGTGTGTAGAAGCAAATAAAATGCTTTGGATAAGTTCAGTTCCTATTGAATCACTATGACATTCATTTTGACATTGAGGAAGCTTTATTAGCCTAACGCTTGCATTAGGCAAATACGTGGGCATGGCTGCTAGAGGAAATCTAGGGAGGCTTTCAGTGCAGCTGCTTGAGTATAAAGCCCTGACCGACCCTGTATGCTACCATTTCTTTGTTACAGTTTTCTGAAGCCTGTGAATATACAGTGCCTTTTTTTCTTCCATGATGAAATATATCTCATAGAATTTTAAAGTTGCAAGGGACCTCCAAGATCATCTAGGCCAATTTTCACCTAAACAGAATCTCTTTGACAGCAGATCCCCAAGTCATGCTCCAGCCTCCGTTTTGAAGATTTGCTAAGTTGGGAACACTTGACCTCAAAAGGCAGCCCATTCTACTTTTAGACAGCGTTCAGAAACTTTTTCTTTACATTTTGTCAAAATCTGCCTCTCTGCAGTTTCTGTGTAGGGAAGGAAATAAGCTTTTATATAGTCCTACTGCGTGTGCTTTATAAGCACTGTGCTTTACAGGTATTTACAATCCTGCAAGGTAGGTACTCTTGTAACCTCCATTTTAGTTAAGGAAACTGAGGCAAACAAGTTAAGTGACTTACCCAGGGTCATATAGCTAGTAAGTGTCTGAGGCCAAATTTGAACTCAGGTCTTCCTGACTTCAGGCCCAGTGTTCTATCCATCGTACCACTTACCTGCCCCTAATTTCTACCTATTACTGCCTTATGGGATCAGGCAGAATAAGTCTAATCCTCCCCCAGAGATAGACCTTCAGAGATTTAAACATGGCTCTCATGACCTCCCTTTGTCATCTTAAAGGTTCCTTCAGTCAGTGTTCATGTGGCCTGGTCTCTAGACTTTCTCTGCTAGCTAGACCTTCTTTCGATGTATTTCACTTGTCAGTATCCTTCCTAACTTATGGTATCCAGAATTGAATCTAATACTCTCAAAGTGGTCTGACTGGGACCTCACATATTAGGACTGTCAACTCCCATGGGCTTTATGCTGTGCCTTTATCAATGGAGCCAAAGATTTATTCATTTGGCGATGGGAGCCCACTGTATCACACCATTGATTAACTGAGCTTGCCAGTCCATTAATGCTCCCAAGCCTTTTTCACATGAACTCCGATTGTCTTGCCCTCTGTTGCACAATTGAATGTTACTTATTTACTGTTTTACATTTTCAGTTGTCTGATTTATTAGTCATTAATCTTATTTGCCTTACACATCAAAACTTACACATCAAGTTTAAGTGAACAAATTCCAGCTCTAAGGTGACATATTCACTTTCCCCCAGGGTTTCTGTAATTTCCATTTCACCAGTGTTCATGTTATAAAGATCTTTACATTTGTGTAAGTTAAGATTTTAAAGGGCAATGGGTTGGGGGAAAGGGAGGCACAGTGCCTAGGGCTGAAAAGGAAGAGATGGGAACAGGAAGATACCTGGTTGACATTGTTGTATATAACATAAACTCAAAGGCATCTAATGCTGGGTTGTTGTGCTTTTTAATTAAGAAAAAATTATAATAGGCTTTGACAGAGGATAACAACTAAATCATAACTATGGACGTGAATGGTATAAATTTATGTACTAAACTAGAAAAGGATGGCTGAGTTAAAATGAAGCATTGAAGTAGAAATGATTGTACCATAGCTGAATGCAGACAGGCTGTAGTGGCTGTCATTTTCTTAGGTAAAGCAACAGTAAAAATAGGAACAAACATGAAAATACATGCTACTTACAAGTGCCATAGACAATGGAGCCCTGCTACCTTTTCGTTTTTGGTGGGACCTAGTGATGTGCTCAAGGTGGGTAGGCATGGGTGCATTGCAGTCCACATGGGTGGATCTTTACTTCATTTCCCCCCCTAAATCCATGTCTCTTCTGAACTCTCTTATTTCTGTCAAGGCCATTACAGTCCCCTAGGCAGCTAGTACAGAGTGTTGGGCCTATATCTGGGGAGACCTGAGGTCAGAGTAGGTTACAAGAATAGCACCCACTTCATAGGGCATTGTAGACCTTCCAGCCCTGTGTAATGCTAACTGTTATTGTGATTGTTCCAGTCCCCCCAGCTGCCCAGCTTCACCGTCATCTTTTGCTCTTTACTCTCTCCCTCATTCCATGTATCTGATCAGGTGCAGAATCTTGTCCTTTCCACAACATCTCTCACCTTCTCGATAGCTGTGCCCCTAGCCCAGACCTTCCCCTCTCCCTTGGAATGTTCAGTGAAGCAGCCTGCTTCCATTTAATTCATCCTCTGCAAGACTGCCAAAAAGCAGACCTGACAAAGTCACTGCCCTCCACTCAAGACTGTAGAAGCTCCCCATTAACTTTAGGAGAAGGTGGCATTTTATCTTTAGCTTATCTCTTAAAATTTCTGTTTTAGTATAAGTTTATATATATAATTTATAAATACATGTTCAGATATGGGTGAACTGGATGACCTCTTGCATCTCTTCCAGCTCCAAGATTCTGTGATTTTGAGTTCAGAATATGGATTCCTCCCACTTCTCTTACCTCTTGAGGAATATTTTCAGGTATATTAGTCAGGAATGTATCAAATGCTTTGCTTTTAGCAGAATGAAACTGTCAACAGATGTCTAAGTGGTTACATTCTCCCATGACTACTACTTCTTGATTCTATGCCAGTTTTATTAGTAGTACAAGGAACTTACCTTCATCTCTTCCCATCTGGCTAGACAGGTCTGTCGTGTACTTCCACACTGAAATAACTTTCCTCTTCCTTTTTCATATTCACCTAAATGCTCTCAACTTTGTTTTCTATTTCACCTCTCTAGATTTCCCTAAGGTATAGATTGTCTTGACATACAGTGCTACTTGGTGACCCTTTCTGCAGATTTGTTTCTTTTGAACAAGGGATCGCTTTCCATTGCCATATTCTAATCAGTCAAATATTCTTGGTATTAATGAGGTTTCATTTATTTCCTTATGTTTAAAATGTCAGGTTCACTCAATATTACTGTGCATATTAGTAAATAGACACCTAAAACCATCATTTTTGTTCCCAGACTTCATGAGTTGCCAGGATTTCTTTCTGTGTTCTCTTTACTATGTGAGTGCACCATTTCATGTAGGCATTTTCTTGCTCCACGTCCAGTTTTCAGTTTGAAGCCCACTTAAACAAGTTGGCAAGTCTCCAGGCAAACACATTCTTCACAGTCTTTGAGTTATATTCTATCACTAGCCAAGAACCTGTTTTAGTATCTTAAGCCATGGCCCAGAAAACCATATCCCATTCTTTCGATACCATCGACTTAGCCAATCTGTTCACTCTCTTTGTTCTGCTTTTTCTTCTAAAGTCCTCACCTTTGACGGAAAAAAGTGAGGAGAAAAAAAAAACACCACAGCCCTTCACCTCAGTACTTTGGATTTCCCAGGCCTTAGTTCATAATCTTTTTGGGGAGAGGGGGGTGAGTATATGTCAGAGTCTGTCCCCCACTCCTGAAATGCAGGATGACCTTGAGCTCAAGGGTCATTTGCACTTGAGACCTTTCCTGACCCTCTCCCTCCCATTTTACTCAAGATTCACTTTTTATCTAGGTTAGTTTTTCTCCCTAATAGAAGGTAAATTCCTTAAAGGTAGGAATTGTCCTTGTTTTTAATCTTTGGATTTCTAGGATCTAGCACCGCACCTAGCACAAAGTATACACCTCCTATGTTCTCCTTGTTGTTGCCACCTCTTAGTGGGTAGTGGGTTTGAGGAGTTATAACAGCTTTTTTGTGTGCTTCTGTGTCCCAGGACCATGGCTTACCTCCTGGCTATCATTTCAGTGTGGGCATCTGATTTCATCTTCCTCAGCAAGGAGTCACCACCTGATTACCTGTCATCTTCTTGGGGGTGCTAGAGGTGACACTTGTCGGCTTTTCTCATTTTGTGAAGCTTAGGCTACTGCCTTCTCAGTCTAGGTTTACTTATCATGAAAGAGCTTACTATCTCTATTACGTGAGTGAGTTAGGGCTTTCCTCCCTCATTTTTCTTTTCAGTGTCACATTTTTCCATTTATCAGGCTCTCTGAGCCCTGGTTTTGATTCCCCTGTACCTCTCCAGAATCTTTTGTTTTCTGATTTCCTTCTTGCTTCGTTTCTTCTGTCTTGTCTAGGAACTCTTCACTGAGAAGTATCAGTCACCTTTCACCTTTTTCTTGTTGGAGTCTATGGCTTTTACATAAGAGAATCTGGCCTTAAGGCCATGCCGTTGTGATTGAAGTTAAGGATGGGGAATGCATGCAGCAACCATATAAGAATAAAGATTTAGGAGGACAGACAGGTTAAACAAATGGCTAGCTCCTCTAGCATATCCTGTATCATGCTTTCCTTATCTGGTAGACTAATAATTTGTGGTAAATGTTTTATTTACTGTGCCTGGTGAGGGTGAGCTGGTTACATATTTTTGTGGGCTTGTAATATCTAAGTCCAAAAGAGGTATATGGGAGTTTCTAAGAGTTAGCAACCTACTCAGGATTTATTATTAGGGGTGAGTTTGGTAAGGGTGGATAAGATAAATATTTCTTGTAAAATAAGAGACTGTGTCCTCCTTACCCTCCAGAGGGATGACCAGAAGCACCTTTCTGAGATAAAACTCTCTTGCATGACATGATGGACAGAATGTTGGGTTTGGAGTCAGAGGACCCAAGGTGAAATGCTAACTCTTCTATTTAGCTCCTTTGTAATCTTGAGCATTTCCCATCACCTCTTTGGGTGTTGGCTTCCTCACCTATAAAAGTCCAGAAGGGGACTGGCCTTCCCAGCTCCTTGGTATCTCCCAGTCCTGTGAAGCCTTTCCAGCAGAGTTTGCTCTCTAATTTTCTGGCCCTATGTATCTGGATAGGAGGAGATCAGGAAACTCAACAAAATGACCAGGTGAACCAGTAGCTACAAGGAAGATAAGAAGGGAACCAAACATAAGCAGGTGCTTCTGTTCTGGTTGGTATGTCGTAGAGCTGAAACTTTTTCTGAAGAAATGCACAGGTTGTTAGGAAGAATATGGAGAGAGATCTGAATTAATTTTGACTATTCAAAAAATATCTGACCTTTTAATTCCCTAAGACTCTTCCTAGACATTTTCATGGTGGCTATAATTAACTCCTCTTAACATCCTAGGTTTGAATTTTGAAATCCAGGGTGAAGTGTCCTTTCTTGAGTCTGAGTGAATCCTGGGCAAACTTTGCTTTGTTGGCTTTTAGGATGTGTAGGGCAAAGTTTATTGGGGAACAAATCGAGGTCGCATATATCTTGAGCATAATTCATGGGACAGCACAGAAAATGAGGCAATGTCAAGACCTCAAAATGTGTACTGCTTCCCTTCCAGCTTTAGGGTTTAGTAATGTGCCCTTGGAGCTGCTCCAGAGAAAGGGTCTCCTTCCCTTCCATATATTTGGTATTATACCAATTATATACTGATACTAATATGTACAGCCTTCCCTCATCCACATTTACCTGTGAAGGGACCTTCATTCACTCACTGGAAGTATAACATATCTGACCCTCCCTCCAATCAAATCAAAGCCATAAATTCTTAGCACATATTACATTAGCCCCTGGAGTAGGCAGAAAAAAAATGAGTGACACATTACTTGACCTAAAGTCATAGTCCAAGATCACAGCAGAAGAGATGTTACAAGGCTGCATTTGATGACCTGCCAGATGGTTTGAAGAAAAGTGTGAATTCTTTAGGTTGGTAGTCAGAGAAGGCTCTACAGAGGAGGTGGGATTGGGGTCAGGGCTTAAGACTCTTTTGTTAAAGGGACCACCCTCTGGCAAGTATGGTAGGGCTAAACTGTGTTAATAAAGAGCCCAACTCTTGTTTATGTGACAGATCAGGTTCCTCTTAACCCCTGGGTAAATGTTTATAGTTGGAGGAGTGGGGAAAATTAGCTTGATCCCCACTTCTAAAATTAGAGGATCTAGCTGAGCTACCTGGAGTCCAAGAGAAAAGGTAGACTCTTAGAACTATGCCTACCTTGCAAAAATGAAGTAAGAGATAGAAAAAATAAACAGGCAAAAATGGTAGTGGTGCTTTTAGCCATATATATCATTCCTGTCACTTCTCCCGTAATTTGCTCTCCTCCTTACTGAGGCAAGGGGAGAGGTGACAGCAAATAGAAAAGACCAGTAAGGTCCTGAGAAGTGATGGATGGATGCTCCCTCAACCCCCAACCCAACCTTCTATCCTTGGTCTGCACTTTTAGGTGTGTCATCCACTGGGATCTGTTCTTGGATAGAAGATTCAAGAGGTATTTTCACAATTTAAATGAATAAAGCTTCTTTGGCTTGATGTCTTGCCTGAAAACTTAAAAGGAAAAGCCATTATGAGTTTTGGATGAGGTATTATGGTAATCTCGGGAGTTTTAATTGAGTCCTCTCAGTAGGACGCCAGCCCTGAAGAGGAGGTATTTTGATTCCTGGAGTTGGGCTCTTAACAAGAATGCTACAGTTTGTATCCAGACAGGGAGATTTAAATCATTTTTCCTTTTCTTCCCATTCTGGTGACTGGACTTGTGTAGGGGAGCAGTGGGAACATTTGACTGCGCCCAATGCCAACCGATTCATCTTCTCACATGATCTGTCCAATGGAGCCATGAATATGCTAGAAGTGTTTGTGTCCAGTCTGGAAGAGTTTCAGCCAGACCTTGTGGTCCTCTCTGGATTGCATATGATGGAAGGGCAGAGCAAGGAGATTCAGAAGAAGAGACTTCTACAGGTACACATTCTTAGAGCCTTTGCAAAATTTGACAAAAATGAGCCTTCCCAGGGCCTTGTACCTTTTTTTCCTTAAGGCTCTCTGCTGTGTAAGAAACTTCTGTGGGCTGGTTCCCTGAGTTTGGCTGTCTTGGTATGGTATGCATGTAAATCCTGTCTCTCACACCAACTGAGAACCTTACTCGGAAGAGGCCTGAGATTGTCTTCTTAGGCGGGCCTGTGGTGCTGAGCTCTGCTAGAAAGTGTCTGTTACCCAGTTGGCAGTGTTCTCACCATGTCCTCGATTGTTCTGTGCTGAAACTGCGTTTTTGAGAGCTTAGATGGCTTCCGTCTCAGTTTAGTCCCCCAGGGGTATGCTGGAGAATTGCAAAGAGAGTTTATTTCCTTGTGATACTAATGACTCAGCAGTTCCCTTTGTGATTACCCAGAATACTTAGAAATCTCAGACTTCAAAGAAATGACGGGAGGCATTTTGATACCAAATTCCCCACCTGTTTTTGACTGCCTTTATTGTTTGTTTTTCCAGTTCTTAAGCAGTGATGGTGTTTCTTTTTTCCTTTGCAGGCTGTGATTTCTATCTCTGATATCCCCACTGACATTCCAGTTCACCTAGAGTTGGCCAGCATGACTGATCGGGAACTTATGAGCAGTATTATGCATCAGGTAACCACAAGAAGAGTGTGTGGTTGTTGCCTTTGTTTTGTTATTTTTGTTTGTAGGCTTTATTGATGGGTTTTGTTTTTATATTACAAATATTTACAGATTACTCCCACTTCCAAGAGGTCTCAGAACAAAGCAGAATTGTTAAGTAAAACTAATAAGTAGTGACCTCATCTGAAAGTGCATGTAGCATTTCACAAGTGTAGCACCCCCCACCTCTGTTTTCTTTTGAATTAACAGACATCTATTTTCTCTGTGTCCCATTGGGAAAAAAACAAAACAAGACAAATTTCTTGTAACAAATAACATGTAGTCAAGCAAAACAAATTCTTTCATTGGATGTATACAAAAATACCCATTTCATTCTGCTCCCCAGAGCCCTCACCTCTTTGTCGTGGATGGGAGATTTCATCATTGATCTTCTGGAATGAGGGTTGTTCCTTGTGTTAGCCATGGTTCTTGTAACTTTCAAAGTTATTTGTCTTTATAGTGTTATTGTATAAATTATTCTCCTGGTTCTATTCATTTCATTCTTTATCAGTTTATAAAAGTCTTCAAAAGTGCTAATTTTTATAATATTGATATATATTCTAGTACAGATTGTTATGGTTCTGCTCACTTTACTCTGCATCAGTTCATACAGGTCTTTCTATGTCTCTTTGAAATCATCTTTTTTTGGGGCAGCTAGGTGGCACAGTGGATAGAGCACCAGCCCTGGATTCAGGAGGACCTGAGTTCAAATGTGGCCTCAGACACATAATACTTACTAGCTGTGTGACCCTGGGCAAGTCACTTAACCTCATTGCCTAACCAAAAAAAGAAAAAAATCATCTCTTTCATTTCTGTCAGCACAGTAGTACTCTGACATTCGTAGACCACAGTTTTTTTTAACTGTTCCTTAAATGATGGACTTACCATTAGTTTCTAGGGGGTTTTTTGTTGTTTTCACCACCGCAAAAAAGCTGCTACAAAGAGGAAAAGGTCCTTTATGGTTTTTATTTAATCCTTTGTTTCTTTACTCATCTAGAACATTATATTGTTTCACTCGAGTTTAGCTTAGAACCCTAGTGAAGGGTTGTGATCATTCTGAAACAACTTGTACTTCAGAAGGAAGATGATTTAACAGTTTGGAGAAGTAGTTTCTTTACTGGAAAAGTAATTGCTTTTTTGCAGTAAGCCTGCTGGATGGCACAGCGCCCAAAGCACCCAGCCTATGGTCAAGAAGACCTGAGTTCAAATGTAGCATTAGACAACTACTAGCTGTGTGACCCTGAGCAAGGCACTTAACCTCTATTTGCCCCATCTGTAAAATGGGGATCATAATAGCGCCTACCTCCCAGTGTTGTTGTGAGGATCAGGTAAAATAATAGTTGTATAGAGCTTAGCACAATGCCTGCCACATAGTAAGCACTACATAAATGGTAGCTATTATTACTGTTATATATTTTTAATGATTTTTTTTGTGTTTATAATCTCTCCCTTCCACTCCCCCAACCCCAAGTTAACTAGAAACAAAAAAAACCCCCAAAACTACCCTTATGAATATTCATAGTGTAGCAAAACAAATTCTACATTGGCCATGCCCACAAATGGGTGTGCCTCTGCATTTGAAGTTCATCACCTCTCCAGCAGGCTCTGAGTGTTCACTTTTACTTTCACGTTTCTAGATTCATGGTTTATCATGTCATTGATCAGAGTTTGTAGAATCATTTCTACAGGAGTATTTTCTGTTGAAGAGTTCTCTGTCGATGCTGGTCAGTACCTGTTTTTAGTTTTAGGGAAGGAGTTTACTTTCAACTCTAGACTTTTCCTTTACCACCATGAAAGGGCATGTTTTAAATGAAATCCTTCTCCTTCCCCTTCTCCTCCTGCCTCCTCTCTGCCTCTGCAAAGACTCCCTACCTTTGACGACTTTAATGTCAGTTTAGGAAACATACAGGCAATGAATGGAATAGCTAAATATCTTACAGTTGCTTAGTGGCACAGATGCCCAGGGTCAAGTATGGGTCAAGAAGTGGTACTTGAGGCTAGTTCTTTCTAACTCTAAAGCCAGCTCTCTAACCACTTCCCCTTGCAGCCTCTTGCCCTGTGTATAGTAGGTGCTCAGTAAGTAATTGTTGACCTCACATCTATCAAATTGGCTAACATGACAGAAAAGGAAACTGACAAAAGGCTGGGGAGGAGGTGGAAATACTGGGGCACTAATGCACTGTTCCCCACCCCTGTTCTAGACAGGTGGAGTTGTGAACTGATCCAACCATTCTGAAAAACAATTTGGAACTATACCCAAAGGGCTATAGAGCTGTACATACCCTTTTTAAAAAATTAATTTATTTTTAGTTTTCAACATTCACTTCCATAAGCTTTTGAGTTTTAAATTTTCTCTGTCTCCCTCCCTGTCCTCCCCCCTCCCCAAGACAGCATGTAATCTGATACGGCCCTACATACCCTTTTACCAGTAATACCACGCCATGATCTGTTACCCCAAAGATAGCAAAGGAAAAGGACCCATATGTATAGAAATCTTTATAGCAGCTGTTTTTGTGGTGGCAAAGAATTGGAAATTGAGCAGTTGCCCATCCACTGGGGAATGGCTGAACAAGTTGTGACATATGGCTGTGATAGAGTACTGTTGTGCTATAAGAAGGTTGAGGAGGGTGGTTTCAGAAAAACCTGGGAAGGCTTAATATAAACGATACAAAATGAAGTGAATATAAACTGATATAAAGGAGAACATAGTACACAGTAACAGCAATATTATGTGATGATCAAATGTGAATGACTTAGCTACTCTGATCAATACTGTGATCTAAGACAATTCTAAAGGACTTATAATAAAAAATGCTATCTACCTCTGGAGAGAAAACTGATGGACTCACAGTGCAGATTGAAGCGTATTTTTCCCCACTTTGTTTCTTGCAACATGGCTAATAAGTTTTGCATAACTTCATATGTGCGGTGGGTATCATACTGCTTGCCTTCTCAGTGAGTGGGGAAGGGGCTAGAAGAAGGGAGAGAATTTAGAGCTCAAAATTAAAAATAAATGTTAAAAGGAAAAGAACTACAAATGCCTAAAAGTTTGGCGTAAATGGATATCCTAGTGTAGCTAGCAATTCCTGTCCTTTTCCTTAAAAAGCAAAACACAAAAAATCACCCACCATGTTAAATTCACACGCAGCGCTCGCTCTCCCTCTCTCTCTCCCCCTCTCTCCCCCTCTCCCTCCCTCCCTCCCTCCCCCCCCCTTCACAGCTTCACCAGTGCCTGGTAGGTCTTCTCCTGCCTTGTACTGCAGTCTTACTTAACACTTCTCAACATTTCTTCAATTTGACGTACATCTCTATTTTTGATGCCCTCAGTGTTTCCCTTTGTTGGGTTCCACAGTTGTCTGTGTTGACCTGGTGTATCGTTAATCATTTGTGGAACATCTGAGTCCAAGTTTTACAGACCAAATCCTTTTATTAAGGGAGATATGTTCTGTGAAGTTTGGGTTCATCCAGTGGCCACACTTGAGGACCTAGAGGACAACAGGTGGCCTTGAGTCCACAGGTTCCCCACCCCTGCTCTAGACAGTGTCACGAATTGCCACAGATACAGTGAGGTCAGAGTTTGAGGGATGTGGCATAGAGGCCCAACAAATAATGTCATGCTGTCCCTCACATACCCTTCACAGACCTGGAGGCTGCTATGATCTTTGAGGATAACCTGACAAGGAAGGAGAATAAGGGAGGGCTCCTCCTTCCCTACAATTCTATTATTGGTAGGGCCTCAAGGGGCCCTTCATGCTGAACTTTTCCTCTCAAGAAGAAAACTATCGTTCTGTTTCGTTAGCAGGTTTTCCCTCTGGTGAATTCCCTTGGATTGAATGAACAGGAGCTGCTCTTCCTCAGCCAGTCAGCATCTGGTCCTCACTCGTCTCTTCTTGCGTGGAGTGGTGTCCCTGATGTGGGCGTCGTCAGTGACATTCTCTTCTGGATCCTGAAGGAACATGGCAGGAGTGAAAAGAGAGCGTCGGATCTCACACGGATCCATTTCCATACTCTAGCCTACCACATTCTGGCAACCGTGGATGGGCACTGGGGTAACCAGCTTGCTTCTGTGGCTGCAGGTGCCCGTGTAGCAGGAACACAGGCCTGTGCATCAGAAATGATCGATACCAGCCGTGTGTCTCTCAAGGCTCCCCAAGAGTTTCTGACTTCACATTCAGAGGCAGGCTCCAGGATATCTGTAAATCCAGATGAGCCAGTGGTTCAGTGGTACAGAGAGGGAATCTCTTTTCATTTCACCCCCGTCCTGGTTTGTAAGGATCCCATCCGGACTGTGGGCCTTGGGGACGCCATTTCAGCAGAAGGACTGTTCTATTCAGAAGTATACCCTCATTGATGTGAACGGGGCTAGGGTTGATGCCTCTGAGGACGTGTAGGTGGCTTGAGAATTTCAGGATATCAGTAGATGGTTTATGAAATAGAATTTAGCGGGGTAGCCAAGTGGCACAGTGGATAGAGCTCTGGCCTTGGAGTCAGGAGGACCTGAGTTCAAATCTGGCCTCAGACACTTGACACTTACCAGCTGTGTGACCCTGGGCAAGTCACTTAACCCCAATTGCCTCACCAAAAAGCAAAAAAAAAAGAAAGGAAGTAGAATTTAGTATGTTAGAGCAAGTTCTAGATCTAAATGGGGGATAGCCAAAGAAGTAACTGTATCAACACATTCCAGCCTTTTGGCAATGACACAGGAAGCATTTCAGATTTTAATCAAGAAATTTTAGCTCTTTCCTGGTAAGACTGGAGCACGCACGCATGTGTGTGTGTGTGTGTGTGTGTTTGTTGCAGGGAAGAAATCCCCATTCTCTACAGGTCACCAATTGCTCATTTAATCCAACTCCTTAGCATAATTTGAAAGCATTGACAGCTGGAAGGAGAATTTCCCTCCTTTCCCAGTCCTGAAGAGCACACTATTCAGCCTTTGGTCCTGCCTTGTGGATTGAGCCCAGTCAAAGGCTCTCCAAGCCTCTCCCAGTAGTGCATTGCTCAGTGGCTGAAGCAAAACTTCCATTCGTTGTTATGATCAAAAGATTCACCAGGAAGAACCTCTTAACCTCCTGCTCCAGCATAAATAGGAAGAGAGTGGGAAGCCCGCCATGCTGAAATGCGGGCAGGCTGGATACACACTCCCTGGCTCTGGAAGCTTTGGTGTGCTGTGTTGTCAGGGGTGCAAGGGAACATGGCCTCCTTCCTTGTCTGATGAATACAGGAGCTGCCTCTCTGCATGTGGGGGGGCCTGGTGAGATCAGAGTGTTTGCAGGTTTACTCTTAAGGCTAAGTTATTGCTATGGAATTTGACCTTTTATTACTCTGACCCTTCTTCGTGCAACTGGAATATGCTTCCCTGTCCATGATACATTGTTTTTCTCAGTCATGTGACACAACCTTAATTCCGTTAAAAGGTGCAAATTGACCTCATCAGATGCTGCAAGAAAGAGCACCTAAGTGTTACATCATATGTTACATTATGTATTTATTTTTATAATGTAAGAATACTTTTTCTGTGGGCTTTAAACTTTTTTAAACATGATTTACATTTCAGTTCCTTCAAGAACTTTTTACATCTCTATTTTGGGAAACAATAGGAAGTGGCTGTGTATAACAGGGATGCAGATAAAATTAAATTCACTTCTACCTGGAAATGTGAATTAGGTCAATTCCCCCTTCCTGGGCATCTGTTACTTTTTCCTCCCAGGCCTTGTGTCAGTATGTCCTTCGCAGTGTGTCAGAATTATATGTGGCCCGGCCTTTCACAAGTCATGGAGGTCCTGGGACACGTCCAGGTGGAGGGGAGCAGCAGCCAGGCCGCTGACCCACTGGGCACTCCATCTTTCTTTGGCCTACCTTTGCTCTTGTTCTTTGCTACAAAAGCAGAGCCAGAAATAAAGCCGCAGGGAGGCATTTGGAGCAGGCCGAAGCACTTGTTTTGTTTGGTTGTTAATTATTTACCAGCGAGCCCAGAGCCCTGGGATGATTTCTTCCCTTACAGGCTGTCAGCCCAGGATGTTCTCCTGCCTCTGCGTCCTGACTGAATGATTTATTTGGGGGGTGGGAGAGTTTGAGGCTGGAAGACTTTCTCCTCAGGGACGGTTGTAATACACAGTGAAAGGTACATGTTACCTGTTCTTGTCCTTTTCTCCCTCCTCCACCATCACACCACTACCTGGCCCACCCCCGGCCTGCCAGCATGCCGTTTTTAGTATAGGTAGAGTGAGTTCGTTTGTCATTTATAGTTTAAAACCTGGAGAGAAGGTCAATACATTCTTCCCAGAGAGTGAAGAGAAGGGGGCATCTAAAATAAACAGATAATCTGTTTTCTGCATGGATGTTTTCTTGAGCTTTTCCTGCAAAGTTGTGCTGCTGGGTATGAATACGCTTTCTTCCCTGTTTCACCCTGGACAGCTTGAAGATTTGGAGCTCCTCTCTTTCTAGACCAAACTTGAAAAGGTGAAACCAGCTCATGTGGGACATGGAGAGCTCTGTTAGAATTAATTCACAGCCTATGAAAATGTACCTGGGAGAACCAGGTTTCTTTACCTGTAGCCTAAGGAATGTTGTGGCGAGCAGAGAGTCTTAACCTCCTTTGTGTTGTGGACCTCTTTGGCAGTCTGATGAAGCCCATGAACCAGCCCTTCTCAGAATCATGTTCTAAAATTCATAAAATTAACTGGATAGGATTTTAAGTGAAACCAATTATAATGAAATACAGTTAGCAGAACATTTTAAAATTTCACAGGCCCTAGGTTAAGAGCCAAGAATATAGGCCAGTTCTCAGTAATCTCAACTATACAGCCATACTTATTCCCCACACCCCTATATTTTTCACTTTGCCAAGTTTGGGTTGGGAAGTGATTTGCACCAGCAGTAGAAATTCAGATATCAGAACAAGTCATAATTGTATTGTGATACAGGACTCTAGAGAGGCTTGCAGTTTATGCCATTTAGTTGCTCAGTGTGTTTTTGGGTTGTTAAAAAAAAAAGTTTAGGGAGGGACCCAAAGAAATCCTTACTTATCTGGTGAACCAAGGGACCATGGGTGCTGACCTCATTAGAAGATAGTTTTCAGGAACAACAGATTAATTACCCTGGCAATTTTCAAGACATGTTTGGAACTGTTTAAAATAAGTGAATAAAACCACTCAGGAGAAATCCTGTGAGGGGCTGGGGTTTTTATTCCATTTAAAGGGTAACCTTTTGGAACAACCAGTGTGGGTGATCCTGGGTGCTGCTGTGTGGGGTACTGTTTGTTTAGGGTTTGCTGACCTGGGTTTGCCTTCCCCTATCACAGCCTGAGCCAAACCAGGAGCACACTTGAAACAAATCTCCAACTTCCACTTTATGTCTCCAGTGGTTTGGGTGAGAATTGGTGTCTTCAGGTTGGGAGTTTGGACATTGTCCAGCAGGACCTGCCAAAGGAGGCTCTATAGAACTTTTGTAAATTTTGTAAACATTTTGCTAAACCAGGTTAGGGTTGCAGTAGTCTGGCATTTGATTCTCTGGTGGGTGTTAGTACTGCCCTCATCAGGACTATCCAGGTTTCTTCACTAAGCTGGCCTGGAACTGCAGCGGCATTTCATTTAAGCATCTGTCAAGGGTCGGAAGCCAATATGAAGATAATTAAGACGTGTTTCCTACGCTTATTGAGTGAGCTCTGCTCTACCTTAAATCTTTAGGGAAGAGTGTGAGTGAAGGTGGCACCTTGCATTTCAAGAAGGCCTGTATGGATTCTTTATTGCTACAGATGAAGATGCAGTACTTTTTTGGATAATGAGATGGGCCCATTGCATCACAGAATCTTAGAAACTGAGGCTATCCTCCCACCCCAAAATCAACTAGCAGATATGGTTTTAAATTCATTGGTATCCCTCTGTATCCAAGCACAAGAGAAACACATAAACCACAAAAATTAACAACTCTTATTAAAGAGAAGGGCATATTTAAGCTGGTGTCAGGAGCTGGGTTTTAAAATCTGAAGCCACTGCCCATGCTGCAGTAAAAGCAGTGTTTTTCACAACCCTTTCATTACTTACTGCCTCTGGTTTTCTGGTATGAAGCAGTTGCAAAGTTGCTGTAGTGTTCATAGCACATTTTGTGCACTTGTTTTGAACAGCTTTATTAAACAGCCAGTTCAGGTTTTGTTTAGATTGGTGCATTTGTCAATGTGACGATTCAAAGATGTTGCCACACAGTAGCACAAGTATAATTACCTATTGAACATCTATAACTTGGCTCACCAGCCCCAGTCCTCTCATTGGCTGGTTCTACCCAGTGGCAGTGAGATGACTGATTCTGAAACAAACAATAGAACCTTTTCTGGTAGAGTTGACAAAGTCTTACCGTGTAAAATCCATTGTGTGGGAATGTGTTTACTTTGGCAAGGTTCTGTGCTCCACCTTCAATGTGGTAAACCAAAGTCATAGGCCAATCCAGCATCATGAAGATGGGGGCAACGTTAACGTTTGCTCTGATTCTAAACACGTCAGATCTTTTCATAAGCAAGTTGACACATACCTACCACAACTGCGTAAGCTCCCCCGCGCCCCATTAAACAAAATGTTGAAAAACCATTTCTTGTGTATGATGTACAAGGGAATGGTTTATTTGATTAAAGAAGCATTAAGGACATTCTGGATTTGAAAACAGGAAGACTCTGGCCAGTCATGTGACACATTTGGTGAAGGAAGGCAGGCTGTGACCAGAGTGGTGAGTTTTTAAAAATACAGTGTTGCTGTTGCTTTGTTGTCGAAGTCATTTTGCCCTCAGTATTCTTCCTTTCTTCATTACAGTTTGAATTTATGTAGTATTCCTGAGGGGAAAAACCCTCACGTGCTCATGACTAACGTAGAGATCCATTTGCAAATGACTGTCCAATTACAATTTTTAAAAATTTTTTAATGAAACTGGACGTGATCATATATATTTATATATTCATATAAATAAATAATAAATAAATAAAGCCAATTTCAAAGCTGCTGTTAGACCTGAGAATGGCACTAAGCAGTTGGCAGGAGATACCCTTTAGTTCTTTGGAAAGGATTTTTGGTGCTGTGGGCCTCTTGAAGTGACCCCCCCCCAAGAGAAAAAAGAAAATTGTTTCTAATACGCCCTCCATTGGGACTGGAGGGAACCAGGGGAGTTCCTGGGTCATTTCCGTACTGTTCTTTGGAGATCAGCCTATCTCATAACTTGATGACACTGTTCTTTCTAGCTGCTGTTGAGCTTGGTATTGACAATTAAGATAAAACGTATAAATAAGGTTCACTTCACAAGCTAAAACTCCTGAATTTCCCAAACAGGAAAGGAAGAACAAGAACCCTGCACCTCATTTTCAAATATTTTACTAAATATACTTCTAGCCAGATGAGCAAGGAGGAGGGTGCTAGCCATCTTTAAATGGCTGTATAAAGGAAAATGACATCAGAGAGAGGAGTGACAATACATAATCTTTATTCTACAAAGAATATACAAATAGATGATAGTGATTGCCTTAAATAAAAACTTAGACTGAGCAGCTCTCCCTTTTCACTCAGTAAGAGATGCTGCTGCTGATTCAGTAGCCAGGGACGACATGATCTAAGCTCTCGATTCTTTCACTGTTTAAGAAGCTGAGCTGAGCTCAGAGCCATACTCCAGATTCCCCTGGGGCAGGTGAGGCTGGGACACTTGCTAAGCTGGGCCTGGAGGGCAGCTGTAACAGTTGGTCAGAAATCAAGTGGTTGCTGCACTGCCCAGCCTCAGAGTCTGCGAATTTCCATTGAGATACAGGTGAGTCAGGCCACTTAGCTAAAGGCTGTCATCACAGGACACCAATCTGCTGTGGTTGTACCCATCCTGCTCTGTACCAAAAAAAACCCCACCCAAACAGGATTTTAAAACAAGTACCAATGCTACAAATACCTACTCACTTACTAGCTCTTAGCACATCAGCTGGGTTATGAGACCTCACAGACTCCTCTCCCCCACTGCCTTATTCTGAGCTCAGCAGGATGGACATAACCTGACTAACCTTAGAGGGGCATCTGGCTCGAGAATTGTGCTGGGGCTCGGGTTTAAGAGAGGAGGGGAAGCTGAGAGACAACACTCAGGGCTATACTCATACTTGGGCCTCTGCCTATAAAAAGCCATTGCACGCTTACCATTACCTTTCCAAATCGTCTGCTTTCTCTCCAAGGAGACATCTTTATTCTGGGGCCAGACTGCTTTTCTGTGTCTCTCTCTGTTCTTGGACCTCAGGGCGTATCGCTTCAGCTGGATCTGCCTCTGGCTCCAGAGGGAGCGAAGGAGGCTTTGCAAACTGAGATGGTCCTCCCGCACCTAGTTAATTGAGGAAATACAGTTCCAGTTCTCAGTCTCCCAACTCCAGGGGCCTGTTAATCTTGAACGATTGGTAAGAGAAAATGAAGCCTATTGGTGGATTACAAATAAGACTCCCAAGGCTTTTTTAGCAGGAGAAAATACTCTGTTTCAGTGCTATAAGAAAAGGCTTTAACTGTAGATGCATCAGCTGAAAAGGTCCTTGGCTTTTGGATGGAGTTAGGTTGTGAGAGAGAACTTTAGATAAGCCATTTTCCCAGAGTATTTCCAAACTATCTGTGCAGATCCAAGATGTCGGTTATCCAGCAATGACTGAAGACCTACACCTGGGCTTCACGATTTGCCTAAAGAATCAAGTATCGATTCTTCCTAGGTTTCTTCCAGAGAGCTCTGGTTTAAAAACATCTACAAGAAAGTGAAATCCACAGTATCACGCAAAGGCCGCTCACCTGCAGGAAGCTGTGTGGTTTCCCCAAACCCAGCTGCCGAAGACATGGCTTGCCCCAGAGCTTGGCTGGAACCCAGGGGCTGCTGTAAACTGGATGATCTGTTGGCTGAAGTTGTTCGATGCCTTGCTTTGGGATCTTTAACTGGTTTGGTCCAGACCAGTGCTTCTCCAACTTGCAGAGCTGCGCCCATTTTCTGAGCCATCTCCACCATCTTGTCCACCCAAGGGAAAAAAAACACTCTCAAAACAAACAAACCAATCTCAAGAAAGACTGGCCCTGACATTCTTACTTTACTGGGCCCAAAAGGACTCCAGATTTAAACTGGATTTCCGCAAGAGAAAGACTACTAGGAAATAATGGCACTTGAGGGCTAGAAATGCCTTAGGAAGAGATTTATTACTTATGCCTCATGAAAGAAAATCTTTGACCACCATAGCAGAACACCAAGCAAAACCAAGGACCTCAAAAGATAGGTTAGACTCCTGTTTCTTAGTGATATCAGGGAGAAGGCTAGAAAGAACAAAGAAGCCCAACTACTATAAAATGGTACATAAGAATTGCTTAAGACAACCATAGAAAAACTAGTCGTTTGAGGAGGGAAAGATCAGGGAAGGCTCCGCAGGAGATATTGCTTGACTTGGCTTTTTTTCTTTTCCTTTTTTTTTTTGGGGGGGGGGTGCGGCTGGGCAATGGGGTTAAGTGACTTGCCCAGGGTCACACAGCTAGTAAGTGTTATGTGTCTGAGTCTGGATTTGAACTCAGGTCCTCCTGACTCCAGGGCTGGTGCTCTATCCACCGCACTACCTAACTGCCCCTTAACTTGTCTTTTAAAGGATGTTAAGATTTCAAGGGAGAGGCATATATGAAAAATGTCATTCCAATTTGCTGTAGCATAGGACATGCAGAGGAATATAAAATCAGGACCAGAGCCAGGCTGAGGAATTTGAACTAGAGAGCCAGGCGGCCATGGAGGGGTCTGGAACATAGAAGTGACCCAGTAAATTCTCTTAAGTCAGGAAGCCTTACACAGCAGTGATGGGGAAAGATGAAGCTGGGTTGGGAGGAAGGGGGAAGATCATTCCAAAGCTAAGAAGATAAGTGAAACAACAGGAATACACCAGAGGTGATGGCACAAACAGATGGACAAACAGAAAAGGGCAAGTTCATGAGTTTTTAAAGGAGACACAAACTTTTTAGGGAGGTTAAGGAGAAAGAAAAAGTGGAGACAATCAACGTTTTGAAAACGGGGGGGTGGAAGGCATGACGGTGCCACTATTAGCTGGGCAAGAGGTTTTGGACACGTTCAATTTGAAATGCAGCTGGAATATGCGAGTAGGTAAATTGTAGGCAGTAGGAAATGGATGTTTGAAGCTCCAAGAGAAGACAGCATGACACATTGTTTAGGTGGTAATCTGCACAGAGGGAGCAGCTGACATCACAGAAGGGAAAGAAACTGCCATAGAACAAAATGTGGAGAAAGAAAAGAGACCCATGGAGGGGCCTTTAGGAAACATCAACATTACAGAATCAGGAGGGGAGAAAATGATGGGCTAAAAAGGAAAGAACCCGGAAAAGCCAAAGGAAGACAGTCTCTCCAGATGCAGGGTGAGCCCATATCGAACTACCAAGAGGACAAGAAGGACGAGGACTAAAGAAAAGGTTTCACCCACATAAGGGCTGCTGGTGACCCTTGACCAAGCAGTGCTGATAGTAGGGACACACACCAGA
Source organism: Phascolarctos cinereus (assembly GCF_003287225.1). Taxonomy (NCBI): domain Eukaryota; kingdom Metazoa; phylum Chordata; class Mammalia; order Diprotodontia; family Phascolarctidae; genus Phascolarctos; species Phascolarctos cinereus. The sequence continues at coordinate 44,720,626 of NW_027555736.1, read as the reverse complement.
GTGCAAGGGGCTCAATGAATAAGGGGGGAGGAAAGAGAAGGCTGGCAAGTTCAGACTACTTCAAGAAGTTTCTCAAAGAAAAGGGGTCGTGATGACAGCTGTATGGGCCAAGGGTTAAAGGTGAATTTCGTAAGGATGACAGACCGGAAGAGGTTGAAGGTACGTATGAGAAGTGCATTGTTCAAGCAGGGTTCTAGAGGTAGGGAGCAGACGGTCACAAGGAGACTCAGCCTTGGCAGCAGGTGGTCTCCAGTGGATAGAGCATTGGGCCCTCAGTTCAAACCAGGTCTCAGGCACTTCCTAGCTGAGTGACCCTGGGCATGTCTGTCTACCTTAGTTTCCTCATCTGTAAAAGAGGGGATCATCATAACACCTCCTTCCCACGTTGTTGTGAGGATCAAATGACAGCTTTAGAAAGGGCTTAGCACACGCCAGGCACATGCCAAGCACATGCCAAGCACACGCCAGGCACATGACAAACGTTTATTCCTTTCCCTTGGCAGGAACTTAGGACACCGACCTATTCTGAGACAGCAATGAAGAAGCAGAGAATGAGGAAGACGAGCTCTGCGTTTCTACTAGAAAAAGCCCTTTGAGGCAGATAACTCCAGGACATCGACCAGCAAGCATTTACTTAACCTCTACTACGTGCCAGGCACTGGGGATACAAAGTGAAAAGGCTGAATCCCCCCATCTTGAAGAAGCTTGCATTCTGATGGGGATGGAACAAGCACTGCGGGGCTCCCGGGAAAGACCCCCCCGGAAGGAGGCGCTCAGGAAGGAAGAGAGAGAGAGGGAGAGGGAGCGGCCTGTGAGCACTGCCACAGGCACTGTCTGGCTGCAGGACGGGGCCAGGACCTAAAGTAGCCTCAAACAGAGGAACTTCTGCTTCACCCCAAGGATCACAGGGCACCACTGGTTTTGTAAGTGGGCCCGGGGGTGATACGGTCATACCTGCACTTCCGAGAGAATCCCTTTGGCAGCAGAATGGATTACCTAGTCAAACGGGGAAGGGCATTAGGAGGCTACCGCTGTAATTTAAGAGGCCTCGGAAGCAAAGGGAAAATACTGGATAAATGCTGTGCGGTCTCTGTGACAGGAATGGAAAATGGATGTGTCGGATGACACTGAGGTTGTGATCCTGAGTGACTAGGGGGAGGACAGGGGAGTTCTGAAGAGGGATGGATTCTGGGGAAAGAAAAGGAGCTCTGTTTTAGACTTGGGCATATTCATAACATGAATGAAATCGTGGCCTTCAACTTCACTCCCTTCTTTGCAGAAAGGGATAGGGAACACTGGTCTACATGCAATGTCCAATTTTTTCAATGTATTGGTTAGTTTTGCTAAATTTTTTTTCTTTTTTTTTAAATAGGAGATGGGGGAAAGTGGTAGGATGCATTGGGAAATACGGGTAAAGCTATAAAAACAAAAGGTAACATTAAAATTTTGTTTTTTAAAAATTATGTCCTTCACAGTGCCCACAATTGTAGAACCTCACCATACACAGACCCTGCGAACAGGACTACTGAGCAGGCCCAGTTTGGGTTAACGACATACTTGCTCGGACAAAGCCTTCTACTCAGTTATCTTTATGTGGGGCCTGCCTGTTTACTCTGGAGATAATCAGCCATACCTCAGGGTCAAAATCCAAAGAGCTGCTCCCCTTTAGCAGGGTGACTTTCTTCTCCATCTCCTGGTATTGGGCCAGGGCCTTCTTCTTCTCACCCTGATTGTACAGCAGCACAGCATAATTCAGATTGACTAGAGGATTAGACCTGGGGTTGGCAGACACAAAATAGGTACACTATGACCGTGGAAGAAAAGGCTACTTGAGATCTCTTAGTGTTACACCAGAAAAATTCACAACTCTGTATGGGGTATCTTCCCAACAGAGGGTCAAAGAACCAGTCATATGAGTGTCTGGCAGCATCCCCATGCCCCTCCCTGAGGGGTAATGTGGGACACTGGTGCCGCCCATCCCTAGTTCTGCCCACAGCAGAAAGCTTCCCCTCCCCCACTTCTTTAGGACTCCTGCCAGGATGCCTAACAGGAAGAAAGGATTTCTCAGAAGCACCTCTTAGCACTCAGAGCTGGGCTGAGTTGGGGCGGCATTGCCCCCCTGTTGCCAGGGCTTGGCCCAAGAACTCCAGGGATCAGGGCCACTGCTAGCTCTGATGTCCAAGGTCTTTTGGCCTCTGTATGGCTAAAGATGTCATTGGAAACATCCCAAGAATGAGTCCTGTTGTGAATTTCAGGCCAAGAACCCCCAACTCACTGATCAAGGGCAACCGCTTCCGCATAGGCTCGGCTGGCATTCTCGACATCTTCCAGATTGGTCAGAGCAACTGTGGCACAGAAAAGAAATAAGTGGCTGCAACCATCAAGGGAACACTGGGGAAAATGGGTCTGAACAAGATCTGCTGACTACAGCCCATGTTCCTGGATCCTTCTACTGTGTCTGTCCTGACCGCAGCCCCGTGCAGGGGTCAGAGGCCAAGAACTCAGCTCAGACACTGCCGGGGCCAACCGTTACACCATACAGACCGGGGGGGGGGGCCCACCAACGGAGGCAGGATTTGAACCCAGGTCCTCTGACTCATTCTACTGTCCAGTCTTCTTATCCTCACTTTACAGACATGTTAACTAATGTCTTGAGATGTTAAGTGACTTGCTCACAGATGGACAGCTAGTGAGTGCTAATACTAGGCTCATAACCCTAGACTTACCTTAATACTTAAAATCACAGAATCTCAGAATTAGAGGAGAATCGAGGTCACCTAGTCCAACCCATACCTGATCAGGAATCCCTTCTATGACATTCCCAATGATGGAGACCTCAGCGCCTATTAAGACAGCCCTTCAACTTCTGAATATCTCTAATTTATCAAGTTTCTCCTTATACTGAGCTGAAATCTGCTGCCAAGACACTTCTACCCATTAGTTCTGGTCTGAACTCAGAACAAAACAAACTTGGCTTAACCCCCTTTCCCCATGTTGGCCCTTCAAACATGCTAAAACAGCAGTCAACCCTTCTGTCAGAGAGCTGGGCTCCTTGAACCCTGGACTTTGTGACTCGGAGGCGAGGACTCTGCCCACCCTATGCCTCTGAAAGCTAGAACTTCACATTGCTGCTGTTAATGGCTGCCCAGAAGGCCACTGCATGAAAGGCCCTTCTTGCAGACAGAGGGCCTGCCTGAGCAGAGAGCGTTGGCCCCCTCCAAGTGGCTGCGCTTCCTCCCTCCGTTTTTCTGACAAACTCAGCAGCGGGAGAGCAGCACCAATGCGGATAGGACTGGAGCCGTTCCTTCCTGCTGGTCAGCGCTCCCCTGACTCCACCTTGGGGCCCGAGGGGGCATCACATACTTGCCAAGAGCATGTAAAGCTCCCCCATCTTGGGCTGGAAGTTGATAGCAGCGCTGAGGAAGTGGAAGGCAGATGCATACTGCTGCATGGTCAGGTGGACAAGCCCCAAGTTGTACAGGATCTTCCAGTCAAATGGTGCCAAGTAATTGGCTCTTTTCAAGCAGCTGATAGCCTGCAGGGAAGAGAAGTATGGCAGGAGGGCAAGGAGCTACTGAAGACCCAAGGCACCACAGAAGAGAAAGAAAAGGGAGACACTTACTGCAACATACTTCTTCTTGCCGAAGAAGCACATTCCAATGTTGTTCCATAATGGGGGACTTTCAGGCACAGAATATGCCACGACTCTGTATTTGGTGAGGGCAACATCAAAGTCGCCATGGGTCTGCATCATGCTGCCTGCTGCTAAGATGGCCTAAAAGTCCACAGGGAATATCTTTTACTGCTCAGGCAGATCATTCGTCCACCCCAGAGCCCAGAGGGAGATGCTGATCCTTGCAGGCTACATCAGCGTGAATGGATGTTTCATGGCCAATTTCCAAACTTCAAGCCTCTTTCTGTTCTCCAAATACCCACAAGGACAAAACTGTTCCATTAAAGACACTGAAACAAATGTTAAAGCTTACTCTTCACACTTCTGGGAGAGAAGCAGGGATTTCCCCATCTCCCTTTCCTCAGAAAAATGCTAGCTTTTGTCACCTCTGGTCAATGTGTCTTCTCCTGTGAGCAAGTGCCATCCCGCTGGAGTATTCTCAGGAGGCCCGGACCCATCAAGCAAAACTCTTTAAGGGGAAGGACTTTGCACGTCCTATACATATACACCCATAGCTGACTTTAACACAGTGCCTGGCATGCAGTAGGCACTTAGTATATGCTTGTTATTTCACTAAAAAAACACCAAGCCATAATGACAACCAAGAACTCATTTCCTCCCATATACTAAGACATGCCAGTTCTCCATCCCATCAGACCGTAAAGACTGTAGTGCCATCTGGCTCTGGGCATCCCACCATCCATTCTCCTAACCTCCTAACTCTCCCCAGCCCCACCCCTCCCCAAGCTCCAGGACCCTGCCTGTGTAAGATTTGCTCTGACTGGCACCAGAAACCATTATGTATAAAAGGCAGCAACATTCCCGTGGTGCTACATCCTCCGATACCTTGTAGTTGGAAGGGTCAAAAGTCAGTGCGTTTCCAAGATGTTCAAATGCCTTCTGGTAAATGCCAAGCTTGGGGGGAGGGGCAGTAAGGAAAACAAGAGAATGACATCAGAGACAGAGAAAGCTCTAGGTACGTTTAAGACCAAGGACGCAGCAACCTGAGTCCTCTGACCTTCTCTAGACAAACGAGAGATTCCCTATGGAGGAAGTCAGGTCTATCCCAAGATTAAAATCAGTAGCTTCTAGGGTTTTATAGCTTTTTCCTATGTTGTGTACAGAAGAAGGTATGGATCTGTGATGTCACTGGTACAGAGGACTCCCTGGAGAAGAAGAGCTGAAGAAACCGTGATGTATCAATGTAATGCAATATTGTTATGCTGTAAGATGTGAAGAAAATTGGGCATTCAGAGGAACCTGAGACGACTTGACTGAAATGAGACAGTGAAGAAAAAAGAACCCCAAATATACACACAATGACCATGATGAAAATCAAGTGAAGACTCATATAGTTGGTACCAAAGATCACAGTTCAAACAGATCCTTTCCATTAAGTGGTCAGAGATGAAACAGGTAAGGGGGCCTGGCCTATCCTATGGGAGGGCTTCTTTATGTTCAGGAGGTGTACTTTGTGTTAGGTTTGTTGGGACCTCTGTGCTGTGTCAAAATGAAGCACATCAGGTTTGAAAAAAAAAAAGAAAGAAAGAAACCACTGTCACCACATTCCCCTCTCCCACGCTGCTACCTGGCCAGAAGCAGCCACTCTAGTGGACCATGGTAAGCACACGGCTCTTCCCATCATCAGTTGCCAGAGGCAAAGATCTCAGGGTCCACAGGCCCACCCCCACATACCCCCAATCCTCTGTTGGACACAGTCTTTGGGAGACCTCTTCCTTCTCAGTTCAATGAAAAGAAAAAAAAAAGATGCAAAGGCCACTAGACTATGTCACTTAGGGTGGGCAGCTGTACTGCACTGAGCCATCTGAACAGGAGCTGAAAGCATGGCCCAGAGCCCCCTCCTTTTCTGAGAGCCACCCTGAACTCCACCCCGAGGAGGAAGGGGGCAGGGGAAGCGAAAGGGAAGACCTTCCTACCGTTCTCATTTCAGGTACAATTCCTGAACGCTTCAGCCTCTCTGCCCCTTGCCCCGAGGTCTTCTGATGAAAGGCCCCAACCCCAGGAGATGTGGCTTCCTGGCGACCATCACCCCTGTCTCAGTTTCACTAGGCACAGTTATTCATCCTCACTGGGCTCTCCCAGGCTGGCTAAGGAATACACTTTGGCCCCAAACAGAACTGTTCTCAAGCAGATGCTGGAAATTAGGAGACACACAAAACAATCCTCACGAAAGGCTGTTTGATCCTGTTTGATGTGGCCTGTAGTGAAAAGCATCAGGTTCACATCAAATGGCTTCAAGGAAGTATCTTTGGATCTAACTACTGGGCCATCTTCAAAGTCAGCTCATGAGTAAGGAGAGCTGGGATTACCTGTAAATAAAGTAGTCCTAAGGTTGTAAGAAGCTCTGTATTTTCCGGTGAGAACCTGTAACACAGACCAGTGCCGCTTGTCATATCAATTCTAATCAATTAGCCCCAAGTGTTATGACCCATGCCCCCCCATCCACAGGTAACCCAACCCCAGGATTCTGTCCTGGGCCCACTTTTCTCTTGCCACTCTAGCTCTGTGGTTCTAGTTATGTAGGGAATGCCCATACCTCCATAGCCAATCATCACCTCCCTCCTGAGTTCCAGGCCCACATCACCTGCTGACCACATCCACCTGACATCTCAAACTCAACATGTCTTCACAGGCCTCATTCTCTCTCTTTCTGAAACTACTCCTCTTCTTCTCTCTCCAATTTCTGTCAAGTGCATACCCCCAGACTTCCAAGGACTCGGCTCACAACCTTTGGCCTCAGCCCTCTTCCCTTTGCTTGCCCTCCCCCCCTCACCCCATCAGCAGCTGTCTTCTCTGCCCTCCCTCTAGGTCTCTTGTGGGCACTCCCATCCCCGTCATCCCGGTGGAGGTCTCATGGCCTCTTCCTCCTCTGCCTCCATCCCGTTCCTCCCCTCTCCAATCCACCCTCCACACAGCTGCCAAGACCAGACCTGACACGCCACCCCTGTTCTATTCTCTTGTGCCCCCGGGATAAAACGCCAACTCCTCCCATGGCTCCCACCAATCTTCCCTCTGCACCTCAACGTGCTGCTCCTCGCACGTGACTGAGGTTTGGCGGTGCTTCCTCCTCAGATACCTGCACTGCTCTCGCTCCTCACCCCTGCCCTTGAGAACCCCTAATTCCCTGACTGATGCCCCCAGGGGTTAGGGAGCCAAATGATGTCCTATTTACTTAACTGTGTACTCCTTGTACACACCCAGCAGAACATAAGCTTGGAGGAAAAGGACTACCTTTTTATCCTCAGTGACTAACACGGTTCCTGGAATATAGTAGCTTTTAATATACGCCGATTGAATTAAGTTGCTGAATTTCAGTGACTTCATGGGGCTGGTAATAATCCAAAAGGAGCTGTATTGTTCCGAGCTGCTTACCCACGAGAACTTCACCAAGAGCATAGAACATGCAAGTTGCTTGGCAAAACACGTTCTTTGGGTGGTCATTCTGGATGTGCTGGGGATCATTAAACATTATTATGCCTTTCTAATAAAGTGGCTGCTGATGGGCCAGAATTGTAAATAACAAAGTAACAAAACACTGCCTTGGTAAGAATAAATGTGAGCTAAGAGATGAGATGGTGTAGGACAGAAAATGGAGACTTTAGAATGAGTCAGAAAATCACTCCTGCGAAAAGTAATGAAAGAGAAACACAAGAACTGAGCAGACATTCTGCTCTCTGATAAAACTCATAAAGCACTGAAATGTATTGGGATGGCAGACCCCTGGAAAAGAAACACCCCAAGAACTGACATGTACAGAAACCCAGCAGAGGCTAATCCCCCCACAAGGAGATCAAAGAGCACCAGAGGGAAGCCAGCTAACTCCACAAGGAAGAAGCTTTGCCCCCAGTCGTCAGCCATCAAGGCTCTGTCATCTACTGATAATACTTGGGTGTCATGTAAACAGGAGGCTTCTATCCTCACACAGAATTGGACTCTCTGTGGCTGACACAGGGTCCATTCTGTGTTAAGCCTGGGGGAAGGTCTATTCCAGCAAGCACTAGCCCCCAGGTCTAAAGACTGCCAGTCAGGAACTGTGTATTCCCTCCTACAACTCTGGTCATCGAAGGGGGCCAGTTTTCCCAGCTCTGTGTACGTTCACCTTACACTGACATGCTCATTTCACACCAGGAAGACTCACACTGGTCTCTCCATCATAGAGACGCTTCACTGGCTCAACCACAAGCATTCCTCAAGGGCAGAAAGGGCTTTGGGGGTAACCCGTTTTTCAAGGAAGTGGTTTATGGATGCTCTTTCCCCACCCCACCCGTAAGACCTGAAAGCCTAAATATCTCCTTTGGCAATGGCAGCAATAAAGCAGGGATGAAGAAATTCAGAGGCTTGATGGAACCAGCTGTTAAACAATTAATACAGGAACTGTCCCAGTAATCAGGACATCTTAATAACCAAACCAGCCTGAGCAACAAACATAAAAGTCACTGCGCTTTCATTCAGATCTGCAGTACTGAAATCAGTCCGACTGTGTTTCCTTCCACCGCTAGAGAGAAAATGGATCTACTTACTCCACTGCCTTCTTATAAATGTCAATGGCCTTCTCCAGCTCCCCCTCCAGCAGATGGATTTTTCCCAACATTATATAAGTCAGGTCATGTCTGTTGAGCTGCAGAGCACTGTGCAACTGGTCTTTTGCCTATGTAGTAAAATAACCAAACCCAAAACACCAAGTCAGTGCCACACAAAGAAAAGGCAAATGGACACCCCTGTGCCATTTAGTTGATGGCTATGCTTCTATTATTATTAATAATACGGATGTGTGTTACCCAGTGTCACATCTGGGGAACCACCAGGTACTCACCTGTATGCCTTTGCTGGCAATTCAGAGCGTGTCCACCTTGTACTGTGTCACTGGCCACCTGAGAGAGGTGCTCTAAGATGCCCAATGTGGCATGAAGGCTGGTCAGCCACATGCATCATTACCTGAGCCTTGTGGTGCTCAAAGGGACTTCCTTAGCCTGTGCCCTGCCTTGAGGTGCCAGAGTTCAATCTCACTCTCCTTATGCTTGTAACAAATCTACTTCTCTGGGCAAGGGGTGTTACTCGGGATGTTTCAGAAGGAGGCTGCTCAACTGAACAAGTGCCCCCTGAGATCTGGCATGTATCAGTTAACATACAAAACACAAGGGAAGTATTTGTGTTAGACTTCCCCATATAAAGCCAAGTTTTGCATGTTTTCCTTGGCTAGCTACACCTTGCTCAATTTGACTTCCGATTCAAAACTAAGTAATGAAGGTTCTCATGATGACTCAGTCCTACATGAGTTCTTCACCAAAAGGATCCAGTGGGAAAGGAATGCGAGTTTACAATTCTTTCAATACTAGTCCTTTAAAGAAAGAACCATATTGGGGGCAGAGCCAAGATGGCAGAGTGAAAGCAGTGACTGGCTTGACTCTCCCCCAAACCCCTCCAAATACTCATAAAAAATGGCTCTAAACAAATCCTGAAGCAGCAGAACCCACAAAAAGAGAGAGTGAAACAAATTTCCAGCCCAAGACAACCTGGATGATTGACCAGAAAGGTGTATCGTACCGGGCTGGGAGTGCAGCGCAGTGTGGGTGCGCAGGCCACAGCAAACCTGGAGCAGGCCTCAGAGGACTGAATCGGGGGCAGCTGTGGAGGTTTCCAGACTCCTCAATCCACCAATGCCAAAGACAACTTAGAAGGTCAGTGGGAAAAGTCTGTTTCTGTCAGTGGGCAGAGAGGAAGGTGGGGTTTCAGCTCCATTCCCCAAGAGTGTGGCCCTGTGGGGGGGCAGCTGCTTCCTGAGCCTCCGGCCCACAGACTGAGGGGGAATCCGGTGGCTGATCAGAGAGGGATTGCAGGGATCTCTTTGCTAGTGCTGAGGCAGGAATCTCTTGCTTTGCCCGTGTGTGGATCTGGGTCCCAGTTCTGGGCGTGGGTGCTGGGATGAGGAGGAGCACTGGCATGGTGGAGCTTGTAGTGGCTGTGGAGAGAAACCCCTCCTCACAGTGACGGGACAGAAAGGAATACTTGTGGTCACAGGCCAGGAAAGGAGTAAACACCTCGCCCCTTATCATACCACCTTGGAAGAACTGAAAATTTACAGGTCCCTACAAGTATCTCTGAAAACAGCTACACAAACCCCTGAAGCTTGGGACAGTACACTCTCCACATTGGAAGCAGACTCTTACCTTAACAAGGAGTTTAAAACTCAAGTAATTGGCTGGGATCATGAGCAAGCAGTGCAAAAAGAGTCAGACTATATTATCTTACTTTGGTGAAAAAGAAGATCAAAATATACAACCAGAAGAAGACAACAAAGTCAAAGCTCCTACATCCGAAGCCTCCAAGAAAAATATGAATCAGTCCCAGGCCTTGGAAGAGCTCAAAAGGGATTTTGAGAAGCAAGGAAGGGAAGTAGAGGAAAAACTGGGAAGAGAAATGAGAGTGATGCAAGAAAATCATGAAAAACAAGTCAACAGCTTGCTAAAGGAGACCCAAAAAAATACTGAAGAAAATAACACCTTAAAAAACAGCCTAACCCAAATGGCAAAAGAGGTCCAAAAAGCCAATGAGGAGAAGAATGCCCTAAAAAGCAAAATTGGCCAAATGGAAAAGGAAGTCCAAAAGACTACTGAAGAAAATACTTCCTTAAAAATTAGAATACAGCAATTGGAAGACAATGACACTGTAAAACAAATCCAAAAGAATGAAAAATTAGAAAACAATGTGAAATATCTCATTAGAAAAACAACTGACCTGGAAAATAGATCCAGGAGAGAGAATTTAAAAATTATTGGACTATCTGAAAGCCATGATCAAAAAAAAGCCTAGACATCATCTTTCAAGAAATTATCAAGGAAAACTGCCCTGATATTTAGAACCAGAGGCAAAATAGAAATTGAAAGAATCCACAGATCTCCTCCTGAAAGAGATCCCCAAAGGAAAACTCCTAGGAATATTGTAGCCAAATTCCAGAGTTCCCAGGTCAAGGAGAAAATATTACAAGCTGCCAGAAGGAAACAATTCAAGTACTGTGGAAACACAATCAGGATAACACAAGATTTAGCAGCTTCTACATTAAAGGACCGCAGGGCATGGAATATAATATTCCGGACGGCAAAGGAGATAGGATTACAACCAAGAATCACCTACCCAGCAAAACTGAGTATAATCCTTCAGGGGAAAAAATGGTCATTCAGTGAAATAGAGGACTTTCAAGCATTCCTGATGAAAAGACCAGAGCTAAACAGAAAATTTGACTTTCAAATACAGGACTCCAATGGAACATGAAGAGGTAAACAGGAAAGAGAAATCATAAGAGACTTATTAAGATTGAACTGTTTACATTCCTGCATGGAAAGATGATATTTGTAACTCATGAGAACTTTGTCAGTATTAGGGTAGTTGAAGGAAAAAAATTGTATGTATGTATATATAAATAGATAGAGGGCACAGGGTGAGTTGAAGATTAAGGGGTCATATCTGGAGAATAAAATTAAGGGATGAGAGGATGATACTCGGAGAAGAAAGGAAGAGGTAGAATGGGGTAAATTATCTCACAAAAAAAAAACAGAAAAGAAAAGTCTCTCACAGTGGAGGGGAAACAGGGGAAGGTGAGAGGGAATGAGGGAATCTTATTCTCATAGGATTTGGCTTAAGGAAGGAATAACATACACATTCAATTGGGTATGGAAATCTGTCTTACCCTACAGGAAAATAGGGGGAGAAGGGGACAAGAGAGCAGGGGGTGATAGAGAGGAGGGCAGATTGGGAAAGAGGGTAATCAGAAGCAAATACTTCTGAGGAGGGACAGGGTCAAAAGAAAGAATAGAATAAATGGGAGGGCAGGATAGGATTAAGGGAAATAGAGTTAGTTTTTCACAACATGTCTACTAAGGAAGTGTTTTGCATAACTGCACATGTACAACCTATATTGAGTTGCTTGCCTTTTCAATGAGGGTCGGTGGGGAGGGAGGAAGGGAGAAAATTTGGAACTCAAAGTTTTAAAAACACATGTTTTAAAAAAATGTTTTCACATGCAACTGGGAAATAAGAAATACAGGAAATGGGGTACAGAAGTCTATCCTGCTCTACAGGAAAATAGAAGGGGAAGGGGATAAGAGAAGGGAGGGGGGAGAGATAGAAGAGAAGGCAGACCAGGGGAAGGGATATTCAGAATGCATGCCATCTTGGGGTGGGGGGAGGGGTGAGAAATTTGGAACTCAAAAACTTGTGGAAGTGAATATTGAAAACTAAAAATAAATAAATTTATATTACAAAAAAAAAAGAAAGAACCATATTAAACAAGGAGATGACAGAAAGGAATTGTTCATCCCTTGCCATTTTCTAGGAGGATACCCACACTGCCCCAAGTCATCCAAGTTTTCATCATTCATTTTACATCCCTGTGCTGCTCTACAGAAGGTACTACATGTTCCTCAACCCTTCTTCCAGTGGCTATTCGTCACTCCGTGCTTTTCATTCACCAGCTGAATTGGCCACCCCACTCCTTACATCAGGGCAACTTTGTTCTCTTGGATTGAGTTACCTAGGATACCTAATAGTTGCTGTTTTAAACTGATCTTTAGTGACTTAATATACATTGAAATACAAATTCTTCTCTTGGAAATTAAATCTGAACACCGAAAAGCCTCCGACAAGCTCTCCGACATCAGATCTACTTAAAGCTGACAATCAATCTCTACCGCATGAGGTTAAATCAAATGACGTCAGAACCCATGGTGAGCAGTGAAATGGTTATAGCTCTTGTAGAGATTCACTTGAAAGGTCTACTAGAATGTTGCAAACATCACAATTTGAGGAGCAGGGAAGGGACAGCAGAATGAGGAAGGTCACATTTCAGGTTACTACTGCCTCCCAGGAGCCCCCAAGCTTTTCTTTAAAAAAAATACCTAAAACCACAGGGTAATTACAAAAGCAAAAGGCAGAAATGTGGGAGAAACTTATAAAACTAATATTCACTATGCTATTTCTAAGCAATAAGACCTAAACATTTTAAGTCCTAGCAATTGGATGACCTATTTCCCCAAGTCACATGAATGAAAACAACAACAATACAATGAGACTAAAGTATGGCGAATCATCGTCAGTGAAATCCCCTGCCCACAGGAAAACCTGTTTGTGCCAATTACCTTGTTGAAATGCTTCAGGTACATGTAGCAGACTCCTAAGTTGTGGCAGATCTCCTGTGCACAAGAGAAGAACAACAGCATCAGCTAAGACTTCACAGCTGGCAAACGGGCAGAAGAAAGCAGTATGCTGTGCAGAGAGTCTTTGCTCAGTCAAGTCTCAGTCCGCAAACACAAACTGCAGCTGCTTTTCAATCAAGGATTTTAAATGTGTTCACTGATGTCTAACAGACGATTAAATGCTGTAAATCGGGGTCCTTGGTGAGAAACAAAGAGTACAGACTCTCGAAGTGACAAAAGCAAAGTGACCAGGTGATTTTCTCCCTAAGAAAGCAGAGGCTGAGAGAGCTCCTACTGAGCACTGAACTAAAACGGGGCCTTGAAATGAAGATTAATTGGCAGAATCGAGGAAGAAGAGCACAATCCCAGCAGGAATCTGAGTAAAGGCAGCCCTCTGGTTTGGAGATGACAAGCACCTGTGTTCTAAATTGTAAACCTGACCCCCCCAAAAAAAAATCAAATAAGAGGCTGACATCATTGAAGGGAAGAAATGCACCTGATCTTCAGCTTTAAAAACTGCACCCAGCATTTGGAAGAAATACTCAGGACTCTAGTATCTTAGACACAAACTCGTCAAGCAGATTTATTATTCTAAGCATCTCTGCTTAGAGAAAACTCTAAAGACAAAGAGATCCATCTGGCTTTTGAAAATCTTTCTGCCCAAGCCAACTGAACACATGCAGGTTATAGGGTTCAAGAACAAAGAAAAATCATCCATAACTAAGACTGAACAAAAGTACAAAGTTTAGTAACAGCTTTAGATTCCTGAAACAGAACAGCAGTAACAACTTCTAGCACACCTGGAGCGTCATTTTCCTGAAATCAACCATTCCTTTTGAACCATTTCTTCCAGAGACTCTCTTCTCAGTCTGGTCAAAGGTGAACTCAAGAGACACTTCTTGCTTTTAATCTGATCATTACCCTAATCACTGTCATGGAGGAACCATTCCTGGGATGACCCAGCTTCTCCTGTTAGGACCTGGGCTCCATGAACTTCTTTTGTTAATGTATTGTTAACTGAATTTAATAAAACTGATTTCCTTTGCAATCTTGTGTGTGTGTGTGTGTGTGTGTGTATTTTTTTATGCGTTTTAATGCATTATTCTGAGAAAGGATGGATAGTTTTAGTGGACTGCCAAAGAGGTCCAGGACACAAAAAAAGGTGAAGAATCCCTGTTTTAGAGACAGCATTGATAATTACTATGTAAAAAGATTTTAGTTACTAAAATAAAAGACTTTATTTCAGAATTACTAGTAAAAGAAATACAGATAATGTTTCTCATTCATACCAGAATAAAGTAACGTATGTAGCCCAAAGAGGAAAGAAGAAAAGTGTAGTGTGCTTTGACACAGACTAACACCACGTGATTTAAAATGATTTCTACTGGAATACTGTGACATAATGGAAAGAGTTGGCCCCAGAGTCATAAGACCTGGGTTCATATTTTAAATCAGAAACTTCCTAGCTATGTGACCCGGGTCAGTAACTTTATTTGCAGACCCTCATGTTCATTTTCTGTACAAAAGACATTAATACCATTTGCACAAGATTTTTTATAAATAGAAAATATAAAACATGGACCCATTTAGCGCTTTCCACAAGTATTAGCTATTATTGCTAAATCATCTGGCATTCTCAGTCACTGGGGCAATGGGAGACAGTCTCAGAGAGAGCAGGATTACCATGTTCTGCAGGCTGCCCACAGCTGTGAAAGAGAGATGCCCAAGGAGACAGAAGGAATTCTAACCACCCAAGTCCTACCGGGAGGCAAGGCTCTATTAGCTCCAAGAGGGAAACTACTACCTACCCAATCTATGTCTGCTGAGCAAATGAATAAGATACATTTGTAAGTTCTTACTTCGATGTGGCAATGGACATATCCGGGAAATGGAAAAGCTATTCCTTCTTAACTTGTTTCCTTAGCCCCATAACAACTCTCCAAAGGGAAAAGGCTCACAGGTTCCACATGAGTAGGGCTAAACTCATCAACTACCTACTCCCTTACCTCTATTTTTAAAATTTTATTTATTTTATTCTGAACTTAAGAAATAAAGCAAGCATTTCCATAACAGAACAGAAAAAAGATGATTGCACATGAAATGCAAATCTATTATGTACTATTTACTATTCTTTTAAAATACATAATATATATACTACATAAATATATAAATATATATTATGTACATATATATATATATATATTTATATTTATATATATATATAACTTTTTCCCCCTTTTTTTCTCCCCCCCCAGAGATGGCTACCATTAGACGTACGTGTGTGTGTGTGTGTGTGTGTGTGTGTGTGTGTGTGTAAAGCCATTCTATACATACTGCTATTTATCAGTTCTTTCTCTAGAAGCAGACAGCATCTTCCTTCATAGGTTGTTTGTAGTTAATTTGTGCTATTTATAATAGTCAAAATGATTTATTCACTCAAAGCTGTTCTTAAAACAACATTATTATTACTATATAAAATGTTCTCTTGGTTCTGTTCATTTTGCTCTTCATTATTTCAATCCATGTTTTTCTAAAATCAACCAGCTCATCATTTCTTACAGCACAGAAGTATTCCATCATGATCATATTCCACAACTTGTTCAGCCATTCTCTAACTGACATAAATCCCCACAATTTCCAGTTCTTTGCCACACAAAAAGAGCTGCTATAAACACTTTAAAACATATATGTTCTTTTCCTTTTTCCCTAATTATCTTTGGAAACAGACCTAGTAGCGGTATTGCTGGGTCAAAGGGTAAAGGCAATTTAATAACTTTGGGCACGATTCCAGATTGACCTTCAAAATGATTGGATCAGTTCACAATTCCACCAATAGTGAATTAGCGTCCCAATTTTTCCATAACCCCTCCAACATCTGTCACTTTCCTCTTCAATCATTTTAGCCAATCTGGTATGAGGAAGTGTGATTAACAAGAAAACAAAACTCTGCTAAAATACAATAACCAACATTGTAACAAATTGTCAAAGTTAAATGACATATCTTTTTCTGTTAATAAGCTGCTTTTCGGAGAATGTTCCTCAGAAAGTTATCTGTTAACGTCAAAACAAAATGTACCAAAAAAAATTTTTAAAAACCCACAAAGAACGAACAGTTCCCTCAAAAGTTGAAAGGAAGGAAAAGCAAAGTATTCAATAGTGGAGGGAAGCAAGTATTCTGGACCAGGTGATGGAGAATCATTTATCCAGATAAAGGATTCATTTCAGGCAAGCCCAACCAAAAAAAAAAATAAGGCAGATATACAAAAAATAAAATAAGTAATTATTTGTATTGTAAAAGACTTCATTAAAGTATTTCTTTAAATGGTAACTTTTTAAATTCATTGAAAATGATTTAGCTTGAAAGAAGGCTCCAAATGCCTACTAATAATCAAATACAAATCAAAACAAATGTGAGCTTTTACTCCACAGCCATGAAACTGCCAAAGATGATAAAAAATGGAGAGAGTCAATGGTGCGGAAAGATGGGCACACTAAGGCACTGCTGGTGGAGCTGTGAACTGGTCCAATCATTTGGAAAAGTAATTTGGGATTATCAAGAGGGAGACTAAAACATACATACTTTCTGATCCAGAGATTCCACTAAGTATATACTCCAAAGAGGCCAATGACAAAAAAAGGCCCCATATATGTACCAAAAATATACAATAGGGTTTTTTTTTTTACCATTTTAAAATAAACTGTAAATATATTTTTTTACATCACCACAGTTTCTCCCACTATCCCTTCATCTCACCCTCACAGAGAACCATCACATATAACAAATAATATTTTTACAGACACAAAAAGAAAAAGAAGAAAAATCAGGATCACTGATCAATACAGAGAACAAAAGTCAGAAAATACATGCAGTATACAATCCTGATGGGCTTCCCACCTCTGCAAAGGCATGAGGTGGGAATGTCTTCTCATATCTCTTCTTTCAAGACATGTTTTTTATCATTTTACAATATTCACTTTTGTGGAGTTTTTGGTGGTTCTTTCCATTTACGTGGCTGCAGTCATTGTACATTTTGTTCTTCCACTTAATTCATGCTGTATCCGTTCATGTAGATCTTTCCTTCCTTCTCTGTATTCATCACATTTGCCATTTTTACCACTCAGGAACATTCCATTACATTTATATACCACAGTTTGTTTAGCAATTACGCAAACTTTAGGCATCTATTTTGTTTCTAATTCTTTGCTATCACAAAAAGTGCTGCTATAAATACTTTTGGTATACATGGGTATTTTCTTCTTACAATGGCCTCCTTGGGGTGTAAGTTTAATAAGTCAAAGGGTATGGATATTTCAGTTTCTTTATTTGTATAATTCTAAATTGCTTCACTACACAGTTCTATTTATTTACAGCTCCAGGGGGCAGAACCAAGATGGCTGAGAAAAGTCAGGGACTCACCTCAACTTTCTCAAATTCCCCACCAAACAACTTTAAATAATGCCTCAAAGTGAACTCTGGAGTGGCAGAATCCACAAAAGAAAAAATTTTCTACCCCAAGACAACTGAGAAAGTTGGCAGGAAAGGACTGTCACACCTGGATGTAAGTGGAGTTCAGTCCAGCTCAGGCTCCATCCCAGCAAACCAGCAGCAGGCCTTGGGGGTGACTGAATCATCTATGGCACTGGAAGCTTCCAGAACTCTTAGCCCACAGATGGTAAGGAAGTTGGATAACTGGGTAGAAGGGGATTACAGAGGTTCCTTTACTGGCACAGGGTGCAGGACTCTGTTGCATTACCCATACTTAGATCTGGGTCACAGTCCTGGGTCACAGTCCGAGGGTAAGTAGGAGGACTAGCACACCAGAGCTTGCCACACAGGGTAGCAGGGACCCTGGTCATAGTTCCAGGGTGGAAAAGAGTGCTTGTGATCGCTCACAGACCAGGACATAGGCCAGAAAAGTAGTAACACGCCTCTCCTCAGATCATACTACCTTGGAAGAAACGAAAACTTGCAAACCCTCTAGAATTAGCCATAAAAACAGCTACATAAAAAACCTGAAGCTTAGGACAATGCCCCCTCCACCCTCCAAGCAGATCCCAACTTTAACATAAAGTTGTAAGTCAAGAAATAGGCTGGAAAATGAGAAAACAACAGAAAAAGAACCTGACAGAAAGTTACTATGATGAGAGGGAAGAACAAAACACAAATTCAGAAGAAGACAACAAAGTCAAAACTGCTACATCCAAAATCTCAAAGAAAAATATGAATTGGTCTCGGGGCCAAAAAGAATTCCTGGAAGAGTTTAAAAAGGATTTTTAAAAACCAAATAAGAGAGGAAGAAGAAATCCACTGAAGAAAATAACTCCTCAAAAAGGAGAACTGGCCAAATGGAAACGGTGGTATAAAAGCTCAGTGAAGAAAAAAATCTCTTAAAAATCAGAACTGGGCAAGTACAAGCTAATGACCCCATGAGACATCAAGAATCAATCAAACAAAATCAAAAGAATGAAAAAATAGGAGAAAGTATCAAATATTTCAATGGAAAAACAACTGACCTGGAAAACAGATGCAGGAGAGATAATTTAAGAGTTATTGGACTTCCTGAAAGCCCTGCCCAAAAAAAAGAGCCTGGACATCCCGGTTTTTTTTCCAAGGAAAACTGCCCTTATATACTAGAACTAGAAGGTAAAATAGAAATGGAAAGAATCCACCAATCACCTCCTGAAAGAAATCCCAAGATGAAAACTCCTAGGAATATTATAGCCAAATTCTAGAGCTCCCAGGGCAAGGATGAAATATTGCAAGCAGCCAGAAAGAAACAATTCAAAAATTGTGGAGCTACAGTCAGGATAACACAAAATTTAGCAGCTTCTACATTAAAGGATCAGAGGGCTTGGAATACGATATGCTGGAGGGCAAAAAAGCTAGAATTACAACCAAGAATCACCTACCCAGCAAAACTGAGTATAAAACTTTGGTGTAGAAAATGGACATTTAATGAACTAGAGGACTTCAAGCATTCTGATAAAAAGCCCAGAGCTGAAAAGAAAATGTAACTTTCAAATACAAGACTCAAGGGAAACATGAAAACGTAAACAGAAAAGAGAAATTATAACAGATTCAATAAGGTTAAATTGTTTACATTACTACATGAGAAGATGATACTTGCAACTCCTAAGAACTTTCTCATTTTTAGGGCAGTTAGAAGTAATATACATATAAGACATAGGTCTGAGCTGAATCTGATGGGATATTATATGGGGTAAGAAAGGAATGCACTGAGAGAAGGGGAAAAGGAGAGGTAGAATGGCATGAAAAAGCTTTACATGGAGGGGAAGAGTTAAAGCAGAGCACTGAATCTTACTCTTATCAGAATTCAGAAAGGAGATAAGAGAAGTAAGGAGGCTGATACAAAGGAGGGTGGATTGGGGGAGGTGGTAGTCAGAAGCAAAACAATTTTGAGGATGGAGGGGGTGAAAGGAGAGAGTGTGTAGGATAGATAAGGGGGAAAGAGAATGGAGGGAAATACATAGTAATTATGTCTGTTAAAAAAATTTACAGCCAGTTTCTCTGAAAGGCCTCATTTCTCAAATATATAGAGAACTGAATCAAACATATAAAAATAAGAGTCATTCCTCAACTGATAAATGCTCAAAGGATATGAACAGGCAGTTTTCAGATGAAATAATCAAAGCTATCTACAGTCATATGAAAACTGCTGTAAATCACTATTGATTAGAGAAATGAAAATTAAAACAATTCTGAGGTACCACCCCATACCTCTCAGATCGGCTAATATGACAGAAAAGGAAAATGATAATGTCGGAGAAGATGTGGGGAAAACTAAGACACTAATGCACTGTTGGTGGAGTTGTGAACTGGTCCAAGCATTCTGTAGGACAATTTGGAACTATGCCCAAAAGGTTATAAAACCAGTATACCCTTTGATGCAACAATACCACTACTAGGTCTGTATCCCAAAGAGATTAAAAAAAAAAAGGAAAAGGATCCACACGTACAGAAATATTTATAGCAGCTCTTTTTGTGGTGGCAAAGAACTGGACACTGAGGGGACGCCCATCAATTGGAGAATGGCTGAACAAGTTGTAATATATGATTGTGATGGAGTACTCTTGTGGTATAAGAAATGTTGAGAGGGGTGGTTTTAGAAAAACCTGGGAAGAGTTGATCTAAACTGATGCAAAGTGAAGTGAGCAGAACCAGGAGAACATTGTATGTAGTTACAGCAATATTGTACAATGATCAACTGTGAATGACTCAGCTCTGATCAATACAATGATCTAAGACAATTCCAAAGGACTTATGATGAAAAATGCTACCTAGTTTCAGAGAAAGAACTGATGGAGTCTGAATGCAAATCAAAGCATAATTTTTTAAAACTTCCTTTATTTTTCTTGTTTATTTTTTTTGGAGGGTGAAGTCTATGTTTTCTTTCACAACATGACTAACAAGGAAATCTGTTTGGGAAAAGTCTGTGAGTGTGGAACACTACATACAATCTCAGACCTTTGTGATGTCTTGGTTAGTTGCATTGAACTTTCTATCTTTTCGCTTTTGTAATTCTTTATTATATAAGATGGATTTCTGGGAAGAAAGGATGAAGGGAGATACAGTGGGAAATGTCTGTAGTTGACATGAAAACAAAAGATGTCAATAAAATTTATTTTTAAAAATAATTTAATGTACGTAATTCAGAAATCCACCTATAGTGAAGCATTTCTAAAACTGTGTTCTGCAGAACCCTGACATACCAAGATCAGGGGGTTCAGAGAAGAAAAAAATTGTGGTGATAGACAAGCACATACAACAACCCCACGTGCTTAACTGTCTGTGTCTGTCTTTTGTTAAGTAATGCTGCAGTTGCTATTTCTCTATCACAACCAGCATGAAATATAAAATCCTCTACTTGGCACTCGAAGCTCAGTATGCCATGCCCCTACTCTCCTCTACCTTTCTAGTCTTCTTACACTTTACTCACCCTCCCTGCAAGTACTCTGTCATCCAGTGACACTGGCCTCCTGGCTCTTTCCTGAACAAAACCCCCATCTCCAAACTACCGGCATTCTCTCTGGCCTTCCCCCATTCCCTTAACTCCACCTTCTGGCTTCCCTGGCTTCCTTTAAGTCCCAGCCCTTCTCAATCCCCCTTATCTTGCTGGTACATGGCTGTGTGCGAGTCATCTCCCCTACTGGAGCAGGGACAGGCTTTTGCTTTTTTGTGTGTGCTTAGCACAGTGCCTGGCACACAGTAAGTACTTAATAAATGCTTACTGATAGGAAAAGACATTCAGATGAGCTGTCTGATCTCATGTGCATGTGCATGTTTACACACATGTATGTGTGTTACGTGCATGTGTTTCATATCAGTGTATGTGTGTATATCTGCATGTATGTGCATAGTATATGTGAACACCTATCTTATGTGTATGTGTGTATGTATATGTATGTGTGTATACACATATACTTACATATGCTTATGTATAGAAGATATATTCAAAAGAAATACATGGTAATTAATCAATGCACATTGGATGTATATGGCTCAAGCTTTGGTATCAGATTCTTTGTCAACAGCAGCTCACTATGCCCCATATAAGACCAAGACGAGCATTAACATACAATTAATACAATATAAATTACAACAGGATATATTAACTTGATAAATGATAACATATGCATAATTCCTAATTGAAAAGAAGTGAAAGTTTTCTGCTTACCCAATCTTTCTGGTTAAGTTTAGCTGCCTCATTATACACCTCGACAGCAGCTTTATGTTTCCCCAAAAGAAATCTGCAGAAGAAATGGAATTTGCATAATTATGAAAATCACTCTTCTTACCCAATTAACCCACAAGCCTAACATTTCAGGCACATCCTTTACTTATATGGTCTTAGGAAGCTTCTTCAAAGTAAATTGTTTTGCTTGTTTGACCAGCAGGATGAAGAGCAGAATGACCATTTCCAGGTTTTATCTAGAGTTTTCTTCCTTCCCCATCTAGGAACTGAATGTTGAGAGCCAGGCGGACTTGTCAGATGCCAAAGCTCTGACTTTCCAAAAAATAATAACAGATGACATTTATGTGGGAACTCACAGTTACAAAGCCTACATACATTATTTCATTTGATCCTCACTACAATTTATCCAGCGTCATCATTCCTATTTTATAGATTAAAAAAACTGAACAGCTGAGAGGTTAAGGGATTTGCCCACTCCCCTTAAGTCCAATGTTCTTTCCATGGAATCCAGGAAGAAGAATGAGTTACACTGAGGCTGAGACATGAAATTAAAGCGATAAAAACAGCCACAAAAAAGAAAGAGCTCACACACAGACACCTAGACCCACATGTAAGGAGCTATGGAACCTCTGTACGGCTGTTCTCCCTACTGTGGAACTCCAGCTTCTGATGCAATGCTGAGACAAGGTCTGGAGCACCCATCTGTAGTGCAGTAGAACAATATTTTCTTTTAAGAAACATTCAGAGATGTGTGTCAGACCACTAGTGTTCTATGAAACCAGTTAAGAATGGGGGCAGCTAGATGGCACAGTGGATAGAGCACTGGCCCTGGAGTCAGGAGGACCTGAGTTCAAATCTAACCTCAGACACATAGTACTTTCTAGCTGTGAGACTCTGGGCAAGTCACTTAACCCCAACTGCCTCTCTAAAAAAAAAAAAAGAAAAAAAAGAAACCAGTTAAGAATCAGTGATATGGACCCCGACATTCCATCCCCACTGTTGTTAACAATCCCAGTAGTTGTTAAGTATAAAAAGGTATATAAGGCTATATTAAGTATATAAATGTAAGCTGTTATTATGCTTCTATTATTTTCCTTTGGAGAAACAATGTTTCGACTTCCGAATTCTGTTTAACTAACACTCCATGTACAAAATTCAGTACAAATATCTACCAAAAAATTAACTACACTGCCTTCCTACCTCAATGCTAAGACATGTTAACATTATCCAACAGTCAAACTCTATCTCCCCAGACGCAAACCTATGTGATTTCTTGGAGTTTAAGAAGACAGAAAAAAAGGAAACAGAAATGAACTGCTTAAAGAACTTTGGATATACAAAAATCTAGGTGTAAAGGATGAGAGATTCCTTTCCATTATCCAGAAATAAGAGTCAGGAACCTAACCAAGGAAAGCTCCCTAGCTGTCAATCAGCCATAGAATCCCACAGCAGAGGCATGAGGGCTATGTACATGATTAAATCAGTTCCTATCAATCTGAACTGCAAATAAACAGTTCTTTAAAATTAAACATTCAGTTCATTACCTACCATGTTTCTCTCACACATTCTAGAAATAATTCTCACTGTAAAAAGGAAGCATACTTTATGTTATAAATCTACATTCTCTTAAGTACCTGCTGGCAGGCTGCCACTGTAGACGATGGTACCAAGAAGACTGCAGCATTTGAAAGGCTACTCTAAACTCCACAATTCCAATGCCAGTGGATACTTACAAGGACCTGGCCACCTGCTTGAGGTTGTCGGCATTCTGAGGATTGAGAACAGCACAAGACTGAAAGAGTTCTAGAGACTCCTGGATATTCCCTTCAAGGCGATATATTAAAGCTATGGGGAAACAAACAAAAAGCAAGTAAAACCATGCCCTGGACAGAGGAGACTGGCTATCAGAAGCAAAGCCTGTTAGGAAAGAATTTAACATAAACCCTATTAATATATTTTCCCAGAAGCACTGCATCAGTGAAGATCTAACTAAAGAAGGGATCTGGATGTCAAAATGCCCCTGAAATAAATTACATTGAGGTTATCCACAACCTTACAACCCGTAGCTATCTTCCCTTAGCATTTCCTTGCAAAATGACTAGCACCGTCCAAGTAAGCGTGGAGTGCCCACCGGATGTTCCAACAGCATCACTCTTCCTCTGGGGGGAGGACTCCTTTGCCTGCTGTCACCTGATCATTTCAAGAAGGAATCTCCATGGGGAAGCTAGGTGGCACAGTGGAAAGAGCAATGACCCTGGATTCAGAAGGACCTGAGTTCAAATCTGGCCTCAGACACATAACACTTACTAGCTGAGTGACCCTGGTCAAGTCACTTAACTCCACTGCCTAACAAAAAAAAAAAAAAAAGGAAGGAATCTCCAGAATAGGACATGGACCCCTTTGGCAGTATGTTGAAGCCTAGAGACCTCTTCTCAAAATGTTTTCAAACCCACAAAATAAAATATATGAGGCTACGAAGCAAGACAATTATATTGAAATGCAGTTATCAAAACAGCTTAAAAAAGCAAGTTTGTAGACCCCAGGTTAAGGATCCCTGCTCTAGATCCTTGCCACATGTTGGCCCCAGGCTGCTCTCTGATTCTAATAAAAAGGAGTTGAGTGATTGTTCAGACTCTTCTGTCCGTCCAAAACCAAGAACTTTTCTTTTTTTTCTTTATTTTGATTTATCAATTTATTTTGATTTATCAACAATCACTTCCATATGCTTTTGAGTTTTAAATTTTTCTCCCCCTTCCTCCCCACCACCCTCCCCAAGACGATGCACAATGTGATACAGGCTATACATTTACATTCCTATTAAACATATTTTCATATTAGTGAAGTTGTAAGTAAAAATTAAAACCAACAGGAGGAACCATCAGAAAGAGGAAACAAAACTCAACAGAAGAGAAAAAAAAAGGTAGTGATTCACAGTTATGACTACTCTGTGTCTTTTTCTCCAATCTTTTTTCCCCGTTTATGCTTTTCTTTCTCCTCTCTTCCTTCCCCCCCTCACCAGTACTTTGCTTTTGACCACCGCCTCCTTCAGTCTCTCATCTCTTTTATTATCCCCCTCCCCCCTCTTCCCCTTTACTCCCACTGCTTCTTCCCTCCCTTCTATCCCCCCTCCCTTTTCTTTCCACTTTTCCCTCCTACTGCCCATAGGGCAAGTTAGATTTCTATACCTAACTGATTATGTTATTCCCTTTCTTGAGCCAAATCTGATGAGAGCAAGGTTCAAACAATGCTCACCCCCCCCTTCTTTCCCTCTCCTGTAATAGGATTTTCTGTCTTTTCCTGTAATGTAATTTACCCTTGTCTGACTCCTCCTTTCTCAGTATATTTTCTAAGATCAGACTTATCCACTTACTTGGATCTATTTAACCCACTTGATTAGATTTTTTTTATCATTATATCAAAGTTAACTAATATCCACCCCCTTTATGTAGACTCCTTTAACATGGTGTAATAACAATACAGTTCTCAAGAGTTGCAAGTGTCATCTTCCCTTGTAGGGATGTAAACAGTCTGCCCTTATTAACAACATTTTGTATCTTTCTGTCCCATTTACCTTTTTATGTCTTTCTTGAATCTTGTACTTGAAGATCAAATTTTTTGTTGAGCTCTGGTCTTTTTATGAGGAAGGTTTGGAAGTCCCCTATTTCATTGAATATCCATCTCCTTCCTTGAAGAATCATGCTCATTTTTGCAGGGTAGTTGATCCTTGGCTGTAATCCAACCTCCTGTGCCTTATGGAATATCATGTTCCATGCCCTGTGGTCTTTTAATGTAGAAGCTGCAAGGTCCTGTGTAATTCTGACTGTGGTTCCATGATATTTAAATTGTTTCTTTCTGGCTGCTTGCAGCACCTTCTCTTTCATCTGGTAATTTTGGAATTTTGCTATTATATTCCTTGGCATTGTCAATTTGGGATCTCTTTCAGGTGGTGAGCAGTATATTCTTTCTATGGTTATTTTACTTTCTGGTTCTAGGACTTCAGGGCAGTTTTCCTTTATGATTTCCTGAAAGATACTATCCAGGATTTTTTTTTCATCATGATTTTCAGGTAGTCCAATAAGTTTTAAATCGTCTCTCCTGGATCGATTTTCCAGGTCAGCTGTTTTACTAATGAGGTATTTTATGTTTTCATCCATTTTTTCATTTTTTTGTCTCTGTTTGACTGATTCTTGCTCTCTCATAGAATCATTAGTTTCCATTTGTCCAATTCTAGTTTTTAACAGATTGTTTTCTTCTGTTAGTTTTTGTACTTCCTTCTTCAATTGGCCAACTGTATTTTTAAGGGATTTGTTTTCTTCAGTGTACTTTTTTTCCAATTGGCCAATTGTATTTTTTAAGGACTCTTCTACCTCTCTCATTAGACTTTTAAAATCCTTCTTGAGCTCTTCTAAGAGGCTTTTTGGGCTTCAGACCAGTTCATATTCCCTTTTGATGCTGCAGATGTGGGTTTGTTGACAATGCTGTCCTCTTCAGAATTTCTGTCTTGATCTTCACTCTTCTCATAATATGAATCTATGGTACGTTTCTTTTTACTCATGATTTCTTTACTCCCTGGCCTTTAAAGAGATTGAGCTCTCCTGCTGGGGAACAGAGGGCACTGACCCAAGCTTGTTGTGTTGGGAGCTTAGGTCTTGGTCACTGGCTTTGTGTGCTGGGGCCTCTTATGTTGGCAATCGTAGGCTGTAGAGTTCTGGCAGCTTACCTCGTGTTGGGCTGGAATCAGCAAGGCTGGAACTTTCAGGAAATTCTAGATTGCCTGCTTTTCCTTTCCTTTAGCTTTCTTCAGCTCCTTTTAGATGTGTGCTGCAGGATGTTTATCTGCCTGGGGTCCCTTGTAGTGCTGCTTCGCTTATTTTTGTTGAGGCACTGAGAGACCCATTTGTTGGGCTGCTGCTTTTTTCTGGGGTGATATTTTCTGGGTTTTCAGAAGTTGATAGGGGAGAGTGAGAGTGACTACCTTTTTACTCTGCCGTCTTGGCTCCCAGAAGCAGAAGTCTGAGAACTTTTCTTAGGCTAAAACTTTCAGAAGCAACTTCAGGGAGTCCCTAAATGCCTCTAGGAGAAGAGATGAGTTCCACCATTTGGCACTTTGGGCTCTTCATGAACCGGCTCCAGCCAGTCTTTCTAAATCGATTTCACACTCCCTCCTCTACACTCATCTCTAGGGCCTGCCTGCTAGTTCCTGCACACCATTTCCAGTCTTGCCCCTGCCTCCAATGGAGGCTTTATTCCTCTTTCTACACTAATAGCTTTCCTCTCTGCTGCTTGGAATCCCAGCTCCCTTCAAGGGCCATCACTTACGCATGACCTTTTAGGATGCTCCCATTATGAGGACTATCCCTGGTCATCAACAATTGGACTTTGTCCGTATTTCATATGTATTTATTAGGATACATGTTGCTTCTCTCCAGAATCTCCACGATTCAGGCAGGGGCTGTTTTGATTTTGCCCTTGTATCCCCCACACCTAGCTCAGTGCCTGACATACAGTAGGTGCTTAATAAATGCTCAGTGAATTGAAATGAATTGAATTACTGGCTTGGAAAGTACAGAGTTTTTAAAGTTGGCAACACTGTGGTGCTTTTGCCAAATCTGCCCCAACATACCTTAATATAACATGCTGATAATAACAGATGGGATCACATCAGTCCTATCAAGACTACCTACTTGGTAGACCCTGAATAAAAAAATAGTCATTTATGCACAGAAATAAGAGAAGTTCCTAAATGTGGTTCTCTTGTATTAAGTCAATTCAGTGGTCCTGATAAAGCTTCTGATCAATTTTCCTTCAGGAAAACTTTATCCCAGCATCCCACAGCTCCACTCTTGCCCTCCATCCTGCCTCGTCTCCCAAGCTCCTGCTCCTTCTCCCACTGCTGAATCATTACACGAGTCCCAAGGCCCGCAGCACTGACTTGGATAGAAAACAGCTAAAGAGGGCTGACCCAGGACAGAGGAGAACACCTCTTTTTTTTTCCACCCTGGCATTAGCTTCCAAACAACACAACATGGCAGCCTTTCCAGATTTTTGAAGAGGGAGGTATGAAAAGGAAAGAATTAGGGTCAAGTAAGTATTTTGTTAGAAGTTTGTTTTCAAACCTGGAATCTGAATCTATATCCTCTCCCACAAAAGAGGGAAAAGAACTTTTTTTCACCTTGGACATAGATGGCGTATTCACATAACCCTTGAGTCTCCTGAAGCTGTTCTTTGATAAGAGCCTAAAAGAAGAAAAAACCACGATATGTAGTTTGTCAGGTGTTTACAGAATGGAACACTGAAGTTAATAATTTATATGAGAATATTAAAACACTAAATTATCTATTATAAAGTAGTTAATTCAGAGAAGCAAATCAACTTCAGCAATCTCTTAGGACTTCTGCTTAGTTTGAAAGAAAACAATGATTTCCATTCAGTCATTTACGTAGCCTTTTAAGGTTTACAAAGCACTTTCTTTCCCAGCAATTCTGAGATGTCGGGAGTATAAATATCCCCATTTAACAGATAATAAAACTAAGGTTCCTAGTGTCAAAATGCCATTTCTAAAGGCACATTAGTTTCAAAGCCAGGATTCAAAACAGGCCTCTCTTGATTCCAGGCCCAGTTTTCTTTCCATTTCTCCACACTAAAAATGAGTTCTGTACACTGCAGGTTTTTTTAATGCTTTTTTAAAAAATTAAATATTTCCACAGTTATTCAGATGCATTGGAATATCAACTGAAATTTTCTAAAAATTTAATTTTTTAAAGATATGAATTAAAAATCATAATATGAGGAGCCACCATTATCTGACTATAGCTATCAAAATATATTTTGGTAAAAAAAAATGAGCAACTTGCATTTATGTACTTATATTTACAGGTTTGCAAAGCGCTTATAAACATTATCTCAGTGGAGCCTCACAACAAGCCTATTTTCCAGATATGGAACCTCAGGCTCAGGACAGGAAGTGACTTGCCCAGGACCACACAACTAGTGAGGTAACCGAAGCAGAATCTGAACTCAAGTCTCCATGAATCCCCCTCCAGAGCTTCCTTTTCACTGTTCTACTTCTCTCTTCACTGTTAGTGCAGGAAGCCACATTAACCTGCCACAGCTTCCCAAGCACCAAAGTGTGTATTTAGTATGAAGCTGTGGCTTTGCTGTTCCCTTGACCCATAAGACAAACACTGGATGAAGTGATTTCTCAGGTCCCTGCCAACTCTCACACTCTATGATCCTAATAGAGAGAGAAGAGAATCTCTATGGGATTTTTTGCCCTTCTTTGTATCCTTTGGGCTTAGCACGGTGCCTGAGACACAGCAGGTGCTTAGTAAATGCTAGCTAACTCGACTTGCTTTCTCCATTAGAAGGGAAGCTCCTTGAGACAGAGACTCTCTTTTTTGCTGACGATTGCCAATGATATCCTTTACTCTTGTTCTTTCTTGGAGGCCCTCAACAGTTACATGACGCCGCCTGCTCACACCCCCCATGCACCTCTCTCTTGCCCTGACTGACTGTGTTACGCTCTTCTTTAACCCTGCAGAGGCAGCTGTGTGCTAGGTCTTACTGCTGTGTAGCATTGCTGGTAAAGTGAAAGAGTTCAAATCTAACCCAATATTCAGAAGCCATCTCTCCTAATTGATAAGTAGGTTGAATGTTTGATCACTAAGGGCTCTTCTGGTTTCTTTGTCTGCTCAGTATTTCCTTCATCATCTCAAAAAAAATGGGACGCAGACAACAGAAATGGCCCCAATACCAATCAAAATATTCTAATTGGTATTGAATGCTAGTACAGGATTTGTTTATGCTAAAAATGCCTATTTTTTAAAATCACAGATTAAAAAATTTTTTTTAATTTATTTTAGTTTTCAACATTCACTTCCATAAGATTTTGAGTTTTAAATTTTCTCCCCCTCCCTCCTCTCTTCCCTCCCCAAAATGGTGAGCAATCTGATATAGGCTCTATATATGCGTTCCAATTAAATGTATTTTCACATTAGTCATGTTATAAAGAAGAATTAGAACTAATAGGAGAAAGACGTAACAAAACAAAACAGAAGAGAAAAAAAAAAGAAGAGCAAATAGTATGCTTCGATCTGCATTCCAACTCTATAGTTCCTTCTCTAGATGGGGATAGCATTTTCTATTATGAGACTTTTGGACACTGGACATCAGATGCAGATCCTTGCATTGCTGAGAATAGCTAAGACTATCAAAGTTAGTCATCGCACAACATGGCTGTTACTGTGTACAATGTTCTGCTGGTTCTGCTCACTTCACTCAGCATCAGTCCATACAAGTCTTTCCCGGTTTTTCTGAAGTCCACCTGTTCATCATTTCTTATAGCACAACAGTATTCCATTACATTCAGATACCACAACTTGTTCAGTCATTCCCCAACTGATGGGCATCCTCTCAATTTCCAATTCTTTGCCACCACAGAAAGAGCTGCTATAAATATTTTGGTCCATGTGGGTCCTTTCCCCATTTTTATGATCTCTTTGGGATACAGCCCTAGAAGTGATATTGGTAGGTCAAAGGGTATACACAGTTTTATTGCCATTTGGGCATAGTTCTAAATTACTCTCTAGAACAGCTGGATCAGTTCACAACTCCACCAACAATGCAGTAGTGTTCCAATTTTCCCACATCTTTTCCAACATTTATCATTTTCCTGTTTTGTCATGTTAGCCAGTCTGATAGGTGTGATGTGGTATCTCAGACTAGTTTTGATTTGCATTTCTCAATTCAATAGTGATTTTGGGCATTTTTTTCATATGACTATAGATAGCTTTAATTTCTTCCTCTGAAAACTGCCTGTTCATATCCTTTGACCACTAATCAATTGTGGAATGCCTTGTATTCTTATAAATTTGACTTAGTTCTCTATATATTTTAGAAATGAGGCCTTCATCAGAGACACTGGTTGTAAAAATTATTTCCCAGCTTTCTGCTTCCCTTCTAATCTTGGCTGCATTGGCTTTGTGCAAAAACTTTTCAATTAAATGTAATCAAAATTATCCGTTTTGCATTTCATAATGTTCTCTATCTCGTTTGGTCATAAATTCTTCCGTTCTCCATAAATCTAACAGGTAAACTATTCTTTGCTCTCCTAGTTTGCTTATAGTATCAGCCTTTATATCTAAATCATGAGCCCATTTTGACTTTATCTTGGTTATAGGGTGTACGCTGTTGACCTGCCCTAGTTTCTGCCATACTCTTTTCCAGTTTTCCCAGCAGTTTTTTTCAAAGAGTGGGTTCTTGTCCCAGAAGCCGGGGTCTTTGGGTTTATCAAATAATAGATTACTATAGTCATTGACTACTGTGTTCAAGTATTTCTTTAAGGCAACATTTAACCCCCTCTCTCCCCCTTTGTGAGACAGCCACTTAAAGGCTTAGTGGGGAAGTAATTAGGGCTAGTTATCATCATTTTAGCTCTCGTAAGGCCCCAGCTCTGGACTACTTTCCTCTTAGCAGAGTCCTCTCAGAACACTGAAGGTCTGGAGCTTATGGGAGCTTTAAATTAAAATAAGTTCCTCAAAAGAAACTTTTGGCTTTGCCTTTGTGTACTCCTTGGAGTCCAGTTCCCCTTTCCTTCCCTGTATAAGACTGGTTGGAACAAGAACCCAAGATGTGATGAAGACATTAAAAAGTGGGTGAGGGAAAGGAGGAATGCTACCTGCAGGATAGACTGGGATCCTCTAGATAACAAGAACGTTCAGCACCAGAGAAAACTGAATTTTAAAAACTGCCACCTGAGTGCTAGAGGAAGGTCAAGCAGTCAACACTGCTCTTCAGAAAGGCCCAGAAGAGAGCTCCCACTCTTCAAAGCTTCTAGAGACAGAGAGAAAAAGGTCCATAGCTTGTCTTCCCAAGTGGCTGGATGACTTAAGAGACATTGTTGTTTTGAGGGCCAATAATTACATAACTGTAACTTGTTAAAGTACAGGAAACGGATGCTTTTGGTGTAGCATTCTGAGATCTTAAACCCTTCTGAGAAATGGAAGGTCTTTCTGCCTCTCCTCTGATTTATATCACAAAAAAGCTCCACATCAGGCCTGCATAACATGCAGCCCACCAAAGGATTTCCTCTATGTACAAAGGACGTTTTCCTCTACATTTTTCATGGGCCACCTGAAACCCTTTGGCAGGCTGCTGCAGGTTGTGCAGGCCTTCTCTAAATAGAGCTTTGTCTTTGAAATTTGGGAACTTTCAGGAGTGGTCAGCTGTCATTCCATCTTTATCCACTAGTGAATGGAGAAAGTACCTTTTAAAACAATCTACAGCACCAGAGTTTCTCTGCCTCTCATTTTTCAAATCAATTATCTCAGGATATATCTTACCTTGCATGCTGCGTAGTCTTTGCGGATATAATGAAGATGGATCAACCAGTTCTGCTTCTCCAAGATGGGAAACTCTGGGGCTGGGGGAACATTTTACCAAAACAAAAACAAAAATATCACTGTCATACGTTGTTCTCCTCTTGTATCATCTTTAGATTAAACAGTAATTATATCAAATTAATATTTTTCTCTTGGTACTGAAAAGAAGAATGTTACCTAAGTACTAAAAACATAAAAAGGGATATAGAAAAAAATTTGGAGTGAAAAACTGTGTAAAGTTCAGGATAGCTACCTTATGTATACTTCAGGACATGCAGAGATCACAAAATGGGAGTCTTTTGACTAGTAACATATTGTTGGTTTAAAACACCAGTGAGAATTTACTAAGACTTGAAACAATGTCTTCTTAGTCACCTGTCTTGGCTTTAAGGCCTCAAAGATAACCATACAACCATAGTAAGCTCAAGCTTTCACGTCAACCTTGGAGGTTGAGTACAAATCCAAATGCAATTCTGCTCCCTTTTTTTTTTTCACAAGGGAAAGAGATGTTTAAGAAAGTAAAATGACAAAAGAGGCTAGGTATGATTCACAACTCTAAGTAGGAATTACTTCAGTGTCTTGGGGCCAAGTTCCATTCACTATGTTCCAGTTCTGGAGTGATTTTTTTACACGGAGTGGGAAGAAAATTCTCTTACGGTAAATGGTGCCTTGAGACCTCTTTTTCCATGTAAGTGAGCCAGGTGGGTAACTCTAGGTTCCCCCAGGCTATGGTAGTGGAGGACAAGTTCCACCAAGTGTTTTGAGTTGGAAAAGTTTCAAAACATCTGAAGACTAGCAGATTTGTTTAGAAAGGCTAGATACTAGAAAGATGACCACCAGATGATAAATTTTTCAGCCTTTGCAACTCAGGAAGAGAAGTACTGCAATCTGTAAGTTACAGAAGTAACTACACACATAATAAAACTCTGGCTTCTTCAAAGTATTCATTTTTCTCTCCTCCTTCCAACACTCTCATTTTCATTAATAGTACCAGCATTCTCCCAGCTCCTAAGCTTGGAGTTATCAATGATTTCTTCCACCCATTCTTTCATTGCACCCACCTCAAAACAAGTCTCCTTGAAACTTCCTTTGTAGTAAATATCTGCTAAATTGAATCCCTCACATTGGAGTCAAAGCCAAAGCTATGTAAAGCACCAGAATAATAAACAGCAAATGAACATACTGTAGTGGTCAGACCATGTGACTGCAAATCCTCACTGAGCCTTTAAAGCAAACCACAGCTCCTCTTACCTCAACTCTCTCACTTGTCAGACAAGGCAAATTCGGCCACTTACTAACCATGGAAACAAGATAAGAATGGAAATAGGTGGGGAAAAAAGTTTTCTAGGTTTTACACAATACCAAGATGAGGGGAAGGGCTTCTTATTTCCATATTTATACAAACTCATTAGTCCAAATAAAAAGGGGCCTACTTTGTGGCTTTTTTGAAGAGCCATTCATAAATTTTTCACTTAGAAGGTATTTAACTTCAAAAGAGTTAACACACTTCTGCACTAGGGGTCACTAGGCCCACTGTGGAATGGCAATACGTCAAGTAGATAAGGGACGCTACTGTTTACTTTTATCAGAGATTTTTATTATCAAAATTTTAGCACGTAAGTGCTACTTGTAAATACATTATGATGGTCCTCTTATTTCGCTGTGAATAAAACTCTCAACTGTATAATTCTTCTGGGAAATTCTCAAAGATAAAGGGATTCTAGAAGTCTTAGGAATTCCTTTATTCCTAAAGAGTAGGAAAACTAAAAACTGATGGTGCCCCCAAAACAGATTCTACCCACATGACAGGAAACTGTATTTTTACTATTTGAAACAATGGTCATGGCAATTTACCTCGCCCACCTCTGCAAATGGTGCCACTATTACTTATTTCCTTTCATAGGTGCTACTGAGAATCAGTTATTTGTAAGATCCTTCAAAAATGGTAGGCATGTAAATTCATACAACTTAGAGCAAGGGTGGGGAACTTGCGTCCTCGAGGCCACATGTGGTCTTCTAGGCCCTTGGGTGCCACCTTTTGACTGAGTCCAAATTTTACAGAATAAATCCTTTTATAATTAAGGGGATTTGTTCTGTGAAGTTTGGATTCAGTCAAAGGGCCACATTTGAGGACTTAGAGGGCCATATGTGGCCTCAAGGCCACAGGCTCCCCTCCTCTGACTTAGAGTTTGAAGGGATCTTAGAAATCATCTATGTCAAACCCCTCACTTTACAAATGAGAAGAACGAGACTTAGAGATGTGAAATGATTTGCCCAAAGCTAATATGTGACAAAGACCCAAGATTTGAACTCAGGTCTTCTGACTCCATCCCTCCTGGATCCTCCAACACTCCATGTCATATCAGAGGCGCTCTCATAGGTAGCTCAATGAAACTGTGAGCTATGCCATGTAGACTTACCCAAGACAGACAGGTCATAGTGGAGAGTTCTGACAAAAGGTGACCCACTGCATAAGGAAATGGCAAACCACTCCAGTATCTTTGCCAAGAATACCCCATGGATAGCATTAAAATGATAAAAGATATGACACTGGAAGATAAGCCCCTTAGGTCAGAGGAAGAGTAGAGGACAACTACAAGTACCTCCAGTACTTAAGAAGTAGCTGGGCCAAAGCTAGAAGGAAGCTTAGCAGTGGATGCATTTGGCAACAAAAGGAAAGTCTGATGTTATGAAGATCAATATTGGACAGTAATGTGGAACATAAGATCTATGAACCAAGGTAAGCTGGATGTGATCAAACAGGAGATGGAAAGATTAAACATCTTGGTCAGTAAATTCAAATGCACAGGAATGTGGGGATTTAATTCAGGTGATCACTACACATACTACTGCAGGCAAGAATCCCTTAGAAGAAATGGAGCAGTTCTCATGGTCAATAAAATTGTGAAGAAAAAAAAAAGCACTACTGGGTATAATCTCAAAAATGACAGAATATTTGTTTGAATCTAAGGCAAACCGTTCAACATCACAGGAATACAAGTCTGATGCCTAAGAGGCAAAGTTGACCAGTTCTATGAAGACCTACAACATCTAGAAATAACACCAAAAAAGATGTCACATTCATCACAGAGGACTGGAACGCTAAAGTATGAAACCAAAAAATTATTGGAATAATATGCAAGTTTGGCCTTAGAATACAAAATGAAGCAGGGCAAAGATTAATGGAGTTTTGTCAAGATAATCAACTGTTTGTCATAGCAAACACTCTTTTTCCACAACCCAAAAGGTGAGTCTATGCATGGATATCACCAGATGGTCAATATCAAAATCAGACTAATTACATACTTCATAGCCAAAGATGAAGAAGCTCAAATACAGTCAGTTCAAACAAGACTTGGAGATGACTGTGGCTCAGATCATGAGCTTCTTATTGCAAAATTAAGTCTTAAATTAAAGAAAGTAGGGAAACTTTCAGACAGTATAGCTGTGACATAAATAACATCCCTTATGAATATGAAGTTGAAGTGACAAATAGATTTAAGGGATTAGATCAGGTAGAAAGAGTAGGCAAAGAACTATGGACGGAGGTTCATAATACTGCAAAGGAGGTAGCAAGAAAAACCATTCTAGAGAAAGAGAAGAACAAGAAAGCAAAATGGCTGTCAGATGAGGCTTTACAAATATCTGAGGAAAGAAAGAAAGAAAAAGGGAAAGATATACCCAACCAAATGCAGAATTCCAGATAATAGCAAGGACAGATAAGATTTTCTTAAATGTTCAATGCAAAGAAATAGAAGAAAACAATTGAATA
The DNA here is from genome assembly GCF_003287225.1 of Phascolarctos cinereus. Lineage (NCBI taxonomy): Eukaryota > Metazoa > Chordata > Mammalia > Diprotodontia > Phascolarctidae > Phascolarctos > Phascolarctos cinereus. The sequence continues at coordinate 44,684,879 of NW_027555736.1, read as the reverse complement.
GGAAAGATGACATCTCTGAGAAAATTAGAGATATCAAAGGAATGTTTCATGTAAAAATGGACAGGGTAAAAGACAAAAATGGTAGGGACTTAACAAAAGTAGAAGAGATTAAGAGGAGGCAAGAATGCAGACAACTATATACAAGAAAGATCTTAACATCACCAATAACCATAATGGTGTTGTTACTGATCTAGAGCCATACATCCTGAAGAATGAAGTCAAGTGGGCCTTAGGGAGCATTGCTAACAATAAAGCTAGCGGAGGTAACAGAATTCCAGCTGAGCTAGTTAAAGTCCTAAAAGATGATGCTGTTAAAGTGCTACCTTTGGGGGCAGCTAGGTGGCACAGTGGATAGAGCACTGGCGCTGGAGTCAGGAGGACCTGAGCTCAAATCCAGCCTTAGGTACTTGATACTTACTAGCTGTGTGACTCTGGGCAAGTCACTTAACCCCACTGCCTAGCCAATCAATCAATCAATCAGTCAATTAATGAATTAATTAATTAATTAGTTAATTAATTAATTAGTAAAGTGCTACCCTCAATTTGCCAGCAACTTTGGAAAACTCAACAGTGGCTAGTGGATTGGAAAAGATCAGTTTATGTCCCAATCCTAAAGAAGAGCAATGCCAAAGAATGTTCAAATTATTGAACAATTAAGCTCATTTCACATACCAGTAAGGTTATGCTTAAAATTTTGTAATGTAGGCTTCAGAAATACGTGAACTGAGAATTACCATAAGGATAGGCTGGTTTTTAAGAGTCAGAGGAACTAGAGACCAAATTGCCAACATTCACTGGATTATGAAGAAAGCAAGGGAGTTCCAGAAAAAAAGTCTACTGCTTCTTTGACTACACTAAAGCCTGTGACTGTGTGGATCACAACAAAGTGTGGCAAGTCCTCAAATTGAAGGGAGCACCAGATCATCTTACTTGTCTCCTGAGGAAGTTGTAAGCTAGCCAGGAAGCAACAATTAGAACTAAAGATGGAACAACTGATTGGTTTAAGATTGAGAAAGGAATATGACAAGGCTGTATATCACCTTATCTATTTAACTTACGTGCAGTTACATGATGAGAAATGCCAGGCTAGACAAATCATAAATCAGAATAGGTTGCCAGGAGAAATAGCAACAATCTCAGATATGCAGATGATATGATTCTGATGGCAGAAAGTGAAGAATTAAGAAGCCTTTTGATGAGGGTGGTAGAGGAGAATGTAAAAGTTGGCTTGAAGGTTAACATAAAAAAAAATGAAGATCTTAGCAACTAGTCCCATCACTTCCTGGCAAACAAAGGTAAAGAAATGGAAGCAGTGTCGAATTTTATGTTCTTGGGCTCAAAGATCACTGTAGATGGTGACTGCAGCCATGAAATTAAAAGACATTTGCTCCTTGGAAGGAAAGCCATGGCAAATCTGGACAGTATATTAAAAAACAGAGACACCACCTTGCCAACAAAGGTCTATATAGTCAAAGCTATGGTTTTTGGACTATAGTGCCACAGAATCGACAGTTTCAACTTCTGAGAATCCCTTGGACAGCAAAGAGATCAAATCAGTCAATACATGAAGAAATTAGCTCAGATTATTCACTGGAAGGTCAAATACTGAAGCTGAAGCTTAAATACTCTGGCCACATAATAAGAAGATGGGACTCATTGGAAAATACCCTGGTTTTGGGAAAGATTGAAGGCAAAAGGAGAAAGGGAGGTGAGATGGATAGAAAGCATCATAGAAACAATGAACATGAGCTCGGAGAGACTTTGGGAAATAGTGGAAGACAGAAGGACCTGGAGTGCTATGGTCCATGGGGTCATGAAGCATCAGATACAACTGAACAATAACAACTTCTAATTCCAAATCCAGTGTTCTTCCACCACACCATAATTGTGAGCAGAGCCATCATTAGGGTATAGCAAAACAAAACAATCACCCCAAAACAAAACAATCACCCCAATGCTTACACTATGGGGCAGTATGATGCTTTGGGGTCTAAGCAGCACTAGGAGGAGGAGATAGTGAACACACTCTGGTGCAAGGGAAAAAAAAGGCTCAGGCACTCATGTACAATGAGCAACTGCTCACCAAATTCACTTTGCTTCCACTGCTACCAAGGTAAATCAAAAGAAAACAGAATCTGGTTGCTAATAGTTTCAGCCCATTCCTCCCCACCAAACACAGCCCTCAAGAAAGACTATCCTTTGCAATAATTTTAAGCAAATTTTACCTGTATATAAATGTAATAGACCAGGGCAGCTAGATGCGCAGTGGATACAGCACCGGCCCTGAAGTCAGGAGGACCTGAGTTCAAATCCGGCCTCAGACCAACACTTGACACTTACTAGCTGTGTGACCCTGGGCAAGTCACTTAACCCCAATTGCCTAAAAACAAAAAACAACCCCCCCCCCAAAACTAAATGTAACAGACTGAGAGGACAATCCACAATAGAACCTTTTCTGGGTTACCTCATCTTCAGAGTACTAGAGTATAACCTTGATTCACCAGATGCTTCAGGAATAGATCACAGACTTTACAAGTTTGAAGAAACGAACCTTCCAGGGTATATCTAGTCCAACACAAGACCACGCATACTCTCTACAAGGAGTGGTCCAGCCTCTCCTTTAAGACATCCAGTGACAGAGCGCCCAATACCTCCTAAAATAGCCCATTCCTCTTTGAGATAGCTCCAATTCTTAGCAAATTGTTCCTCATATTAAGATAGAATTTGCCTCTTTGCAACTTTACCCACTGTTCCCTGTGCTCCCTAGCGCCAAGTGGAATAAGTCTAACCCTGTTTTCACATGAAAGTCCTCAAATAGACTTAAACACAACCTCTTGTTTCAGACGATAGCCAGGTCATTTTGCCACAAGTACTCCTACAAATGGGGTCCACAATGGGTAGTATGAAAATGAACTATTTGTAAGATCCTCAAAAAAAGTAGGTTTTTTTTTTCCTACATAGATAGTCCCCCTAGGCTTTCTCTTCTCTAAACAATCCAACCAATCCCCAGATGGTCTCTACTTCTCTCACCATCTGGCCATCCTCACCTGGAAGTGCTCTATCCTTCTTAGACTGTGCTGACTAGTATTAATGCTCCTATTACCAGGACATAGTACAGTAAGACCATAATCTCTCAGCTCTAGATAGTGATCTCTATAAATACAGTCTAAAATCGTGCTGAGAGGCACCCTTGGAGTCAGGAAGACCTAGGTTCCAATCCTGTCTCAGCCACAGCTGTGTGATCATAAGCAAGTCATTCAACTCCTCATTTAATCTAGAGAATACCCTCAACAACTCTGTAAGACTCAGCTGGAAAGGAACTGAGCTGGCGCAGAGAATTTTCCCACTATGACTTCCCCACACCGATAGAATCACAGGTCTGAACCTGCTAGGCTTACCATGCAACTGACTCATATTCAGATAAAACTTTTAGATCATTTCACACATATTGTTATGTCAGCCAGGCTTTTCCCTAGTGCATGCCTGTAGAGCCGATCTTTCTGAAGCTAACTGTAGGAGTCAATATGTATCCCTATCAAATTTCATCTTACTCAACTCAACCCACCAGTCTAAACTGCTGAAATCTTTTTTGGGTCTTGGATCTGCTATTCAACATATTAAATCCCCCAACTCTCTATCATCAGAAAATGTGATTGCACGTTCATAGCAATTATTCCATTCTTTGTATTTGTATCCCCAGTGCCTAGCACAGTGCCTGACAGTAAGGGCTTACTGATTGGCTGAAGTCACTGATAGAAATACTGACCACCACAGAAGCAAGGCGGATCCCTGTGAATCACTCAACTAAAGATTCCCCTCACTTTGACAACAACCTATTAAGGAATACTCTTCTGGTCTGGTTATTCAACCAAGTCCTCTCTCCACTTAAATATACTACCATTTAACCCATATTTCCCAATATTGTCCACAAGGATGTCATCACAAGCTTCCTCAAATGCCTTGTTAAAATCAAGTTTATGGTAATGGCATTCCCTGATCTAGTAACCCTGTCAAAAAAAGGAAATGAACTTACTCTGTCATGAGTTGTTCTCCTACTGGCTCTTAGTAACCACTGCTTTCCTTTCTAAATCTTCATAAACCACCCCTTTTAATTAGAAGAAAAGTTTGTATTATACTCTGTGTCGTAAGCAAGAGTTTGCTTCATCAAACAGAACACCTTGAAGGATTATGTGTCTAAAACCATTCAATCTTTCTTTGATCAGTCCCTTCAAGAGCGTTCCTTTCTAGCTGCGCAAAGGTAAACTCAAGAAATGTCCTACTCTGACCATCACTCTCCCTTCAGGGCATGGGAAAGAGACTGCTGTTACTCTTAACTGGATCAATCAGGGAACCTTTCCCTTATCCTGCCATCAACTTAACCAGGTGAGTCCTTTCTAGACTAATCAAGAAGACAGGAGCAAAACACTTTCGGAATTGAGAGTTATAGAAAGACTAATAAACATTCTTACACATTAATCCAAAGGCTTTGGACTAGGATAATTTAAAACTGCTTTCTTAATGTTTATTTCTAAAAGAGAGAGGTGAGAAAGAAATAGGAATGGCTGTGTCCACAATATGTTCTAGAATATTGACAGTAATCGAAGTCAAACTCACAATCCTATAATATGGAATACATCCCCTCCCCTCTAACCAAAACAATGCTATTATAGTTAAATTAGGAGTAAGGAAAAAATATTTCTCTTTTGAAAATCTTGCTGCAATCATTAGTTCAATTAATTGTAAAGCCCAATCTAGGCTCCCAAGAACTGATAATAAAACACCCACTGCCTCCTCTCAGTAGAGAGGTGGCGAACGTGATGGGGGATACAAGCCATCACGCACAGCAACTGTATCTGATGGTTTGGCTTCAGTACTTTTTCTTTGTTACAGAAGGGTCCAACGGCAGCATGGTTTGAAGGAAAACATCTGTGGCAGAAAAATGAAAATCAAGGCAAAGCAAGTGAAGAAGGAAAAGCTGGGGGGTGGGAAGGAAAGAAAAGGAAAAGAGAAAAAGAAAAAAGCTATTAGTTCCATTTACTCCCTTCCCAAGTACTGAAAGAAATTCTTCCAGGCTGCAGCCTTGGACAACAAGAAGGTGGAGGAAGAAGAGCTATAATAAGAAGAACCAGGAGATGGACATCTAGGCCCAGCTCCGCCAGTGCTGTCATGTGTGATTTACCCTTCCCTCCACCCTTCATTTCCTTATCAGTCCAGTGAGAAGGATAATAAGTTCCTTCTTTAACTTGTGTTGTAAATTCGGAGGAGATGATAAATGGGAATGCATTCTGGAAAGGACAACAAACTGCAGAAAAAATAAGGTATTGCTATGATTATCACTCAGAACATTAATTCTCATTGCCCAGGACTATACAGATAGAAAGGCAGAAGGTACAAGAGTTGGGCTAAGTCTGTACTGACCCAAGTATATATGCTGGAAGTTGCTTTGTGTGGCTAAATCCCTGTTATCAGCTTGTTTGCTTGTCATGTGCCTCTTTCTCCTAAAAGTGGAGTTCAGAGAAAAAAAATTACAGTTATTTAAAGTTCTGGTTAAGTTTATACTGTATATTCAAAATTATCATAAACCGCCTTGATGCCTTAAATCAAACCTCAATAATAACCAACATATTTACTATTATTATCTTAAATTATATAGCACCTTAAAGGTATATCTCGCAGAACAATCTCCCTACTAATATGATTATGCAAGTTACCAATAAATTATGATCAAATCTCACTGTACTATCAAGAAACTGTGCTGTAACATCATTCAACCAACTGTTCATTTGTAACATTGTTTCTGTGAAATGAATTCTATTTAATTCATGTCAACAAGTATGTAATAAGCATCTACTACGTGCCAGGCAGATGCAAGAGAAACAAAAGGAAAAAAAAGGCTCCAGGAGCCTATATTCTATTGAGAGAAAACAGTTAACTTGCCCTGCTTGCCTGTACACTTTAAAAAGTATTTTCATATCCATCGTTCCACTTAATCTTTCCAACATTCCATAAGACAGACAGGGCAGTGGTTATTATCCCCATTCAACAGATCAGGATGTGGAGAGGCTGTGAAACTTAAGGACAGAGGACCAAAAAACCCAGGTCCCTGGGGCTCCTAGGCCATCGCTCTCTTCCCACTCTGCTATGCTGTTTCCTAATCCACAATGAATGCAAGATCCTCAAATCTAGTGCTCACACTGTCAGCTATTTATAACTTATTTAAGTCAAATCCATTTTAAGCAATCCTAATCAATTACTGACAATACATACAAAAAGAGACTTAACCAAAGTCAAGCTTGGAAACCATGTTTTCTGACACGAAAAAGCTCTTTCTACTAAACCATTATTGTTTCCTAGTAAATTAAATATAACCCTTCTAACATCTTATTTCTGTGTAAAAATTAATTAAGCCAACAGTATAGTCTCTTACACACATTTAATGTGCTTAATTTTAATTATCTACTCCAATGACTACTTTATTTTTTAGATTTAAGCAAATCAGCCCATAGTTAATTCATGCCCTCACAGACCTTGTAATCTAGCATATAAAACCACAGAGTCAAAGAATTTCAGAACTGAAGGGCCTCTATAAATTAGGTAGTCTAAACTGCACCTGAAAACGGATTCCATCTACAATATGCCTGACAAGTGGCCATCTAACCTTTTCTTAAAGACCTCAGACTGGGGGAAAGCCACTACCTTCCAAGGCAGCCCAATGAACTTCTGGATAGCTCTAACTGTTAGAAAGTTTTCCTATTATCATGCCTAAATATGCTTCTTTGAAACTTCAACCCACTGCTCCAAGTAATGCCCTCTGGGCCCCAGCAGAATAAGACTGGCCTCTCTTGCACACAAAAGCCCTTAAAATATCTAGAGACAGCTATTCTGCTCCATCCTTCCCCCAGTCTCCCAGGACTTCTCTATTTCATACCAAACATTATCAATTCCTTTAACCAATCTTCACTAGGCATTAGCTTTAGTCCTTTTACTACCTTGGTTGCCTTTCTCTGGACACTCTATCAACAATCCTTCTATCAACTATCAACATCCTTCCTAAAATGTATCATCCAAAACAGAACACAATATTCTAGATGTTCAATGCTGAACAAGGCAGAGAACAGTGGGGCTTCTTACACCTGTATTCTAATTCCTGTAATTTCAGAGCAGAAGAGACCTTGGAGCTCATAGGATCAGAGAGTTAGGAGAGCCATCAGAGAAGGTTAGAAAGGACCTTAGAAATCACCCAGTCCAATGACATCATTTTGCAAATCAGGAACCTGAGGTTCTGGAAGATTGGGATTCGCCCAAGAAGGCTGAGCTAACGGCCCTGCTAGAACCCAGACCACACAACTCTGGATACAGCGAATGCTGTTTCCCACAACAAGTTAAAGAAGGAACTTATTCTTCTCGCTGGACAGATGGGGAGATGTGGACTAGACTACATACAATTAAATATGGATGATAAATGGGAATGCATTCTGGAAAGGACAACAAACTGCAGAAAAAATAAGGTATTGCTATGATTATCACTCAGAACATTAATTCTCATTGCCCAGGACTATACAGATAGAAAGGCAGAAGGTACAAGAGTTGGGCTAAGTCTGTACTGACCCAAGTATATATGCTGGAAGTTGCTTTGTGTGGCTAAATCCCTGTTATCAGCTTGTTTGCTTGTCATGTGCCTCTTTCTCCTAAAAGTGGAGTTCAGAGAAAAAAAATTACAGTTATTTAAAAGACCATACAATCCCAAGGTTAGAAAGGACCTTAGAAATCACCCAGTCCAATGACATCATTTTGCAAATCAGGAACCTGAGGTTCTGGAAGATTGGGATTCGCCCAAGAAGGCTGAGCTAACGGCCCTGCTAGAACCCAGACCACACAACTCTGGATACAGCGAATGCTGTTTCCCACAACAAGTTAAAGAAGGAACTTATTCTTCTCGCTGGACAGATGGGGAGATGTGGACTAGACTACATACAATTAAATATGGCTGAATGGCTGGCCCTGAAAAGTGACTGTTAATGATTCAAAGACAATTTGACAAAAGGCTGCCTGCCTGCAGAGTGTTTCTGGGATCTATATATGTATGACCCAGTGAGGATCCAAAAAGGTCTTCATTTCATGCTTTGAGGTTCGGGTTGGATAACATGGTTCCTGAGGCCCTTTCCAACTCTGAAACTCCATGATCCTGCAGTGCTGACAACCCTAAATGTATCTCAGCAAACTCTTATAATATTCTTTATGGTGTCTTCTCTTTGTGGTCTCTCTCCCTTCTATCTGCTCTTCATACAAATGCCAAAATGTTTCTAATCATCAGGCCTGACCATTCCCTGCTCACAAACCATCAATGGCTCCCTATTACCTCTAGGATAAAATACATACTCCAAAACCCTCCACAATCTTGCTCCAACTTGCCTTTCTAATGTTATTTTACTTTATGCACTCTATATTCCAGTTAAACTAGAGTATTATAAGTTCTTTGAACTCAGTATTCTCACATCTGCCTCTGAAGGCAGACTGCTGACAGTACAAGCTATTGTCTGTATATAGACAGTATTGCTTCCTCATCTCTGCCTTTCAGAATCCCCATCTTCCTTTATGGCTCAGTTTAGGCACCTCCAGAAGGCCTCTCTGAACCCTCCAATAGTTGATAACCCCTCCTCTCCACAAAAATTACCTTTCATTTACTTATCTTTGTTCATGTTTTGTCCTTCCAAAACGCTAGCATTCTTCCCCTCCCTCCAAATTACTTTGTGGTTGCTTCATCTACAAAGTGTAGATCTATGCGTCCATGTTTCTTCCTCCTAGTAGAATGTAAGCTCCTTGTGGGCAGGGGCGGTTTCACACTTTTCACTGAAGTCCTCCACCACTTTGAGAGTGTCTGGCACTTACCAAATGTAGCTGAGTTGACTTTGTTGCATAAAGTACTACGTCCTTATATATTGGCTCTACTGGGGTATTCCACTAAAGGATGAAATATTGTCTCAGGTCCTTACTGTGTGACCCCAGAGAAAGCATTTACCCTTCTGAACCCTTCACAGTTATTACTATTCTTGTTAATATTATCCTACCAACACAGAAAGACTTAGTTACCATCACATATGGTAAACAGTAGGGCTATTTGCCACACTAGACTAAATTAAGAGTAAGCTCAGTGAGTGGGTCTGCATAGGAGGGTGAGGGAGAGACAGAGACAGTAGGTCTACAAGGAATGTGAGTAGTACAGCTAGATCACAGAATCTATGAGAATTTTAGAAATCATCTTAATTCCACTTGCTACAAAAACTCCAGAGAGGCAGTGTTGCACGGTGGAAAGAACACCAGGTTCAGATCCTGCCTCTGATACTTATCACCTGTGCGACCTGGAACAAATCACTCAGTCTCCTTAAATCAAGGAGGCTGGATTAGCTGGCCCCTGAGGCGACCGTCAGCTCTAGACCAATGAGCCTAGAATTTTAGAACGACTATCTAGATCACTTCACCCATTTGTGTCCACAAATCAGCAACCTTTAAAGAAGTGATAACCCCTGGCTTTGACATAGTGCTTCAAAGCTGACAAACTATTCTACACACAGTATCTCGTATGAGGCCCCCTCGGTGCCAACCCGTTTTATTATTTCCGTTTTTTCAAACGAGGAATCAAGGTCCTGGGGTCACATAGGAAGGCCCTTCGGTAGGATCTAAACCAAGCCTAGCGTTCTACCTCCCCCCACCACCTCTCCCCTCACCACCTCACATACACACACATCCCCCACGCTGCCTCCATGAAGAAGGCAGAGGGGTTTATAAAACAGCCCTTAAATATTCACCCTGACATTGTAATCAATCTGATCTCTGTTTAGACAATTCTTCCATGCTTTCTCATCCTGTACAATCCCCACCCATATCTTTCTATGGAGCCTCCACAGAAGATATTCAAGTGCTTAGAAGCCTTTTTAAAGCTCTTTTTAACATTTCCAGAACACCAGTGGAACACCCGGACTGTCTATCAAGTTGTCTCTCCTCACGCATCTCTTTTCCGGGCTCACAGTCTTTTATTGTACAGGTTATATCATCTTTAAATGAGGTCTTTTTTCTTAGGTGCAAGTCATTATTGACAATGCGCCACAGCCAACTTATAAACACTATGTTTCTCTAGTGCTCCAAAAAATTGCCAAATTTTGCCTTCCTTAAACATGTATTTTCCAAGTAAATCATTTTTTCTTTTTTCTTCCTATTATTACAGTTGACAGGCTTTGACAATGGAAGACAGGAGACAAACTACCACAGTTGTCAGAATGGCATCTTTCCATCTGCGACATGATGGAACAAAATGTGAATATATTAGAAACTGCTGAATGCTCACATGGCCTTCTAGCTCTTTTAGGAACTAACCCAACCAAACTTGCCCACCCAAAAAACAAATAACATTTCAGAAATTCTGCTTTTCTGAGATGTTTGATGAAAGAGACACATTTGGACTGACGTTTTTTCTACATACATAATGAAATCATGTAAGAGCCAGAAAGATTATGAAGACCTTCTATTTCAACTTTCTCATTTTATGAATGAGAAAACTGAGGCCTAAAGAAGGGGAACAAGCTGCTGGAGCAATCAGACTAAAGCCCAAGTCTCCTGACCCTTCCACAGTCCCATATCCCTTCTCTATTTGTAAACATAATAGTCTGCATAAGTGGGAATGATGACAAAGAAGTTGAATATGCAAATATAAAATACATCTTAAATAACACATCGAGACTTACAGGATTAAGATCTGTTGTTCAATCATTCTTAAACTGTCTGTCTCTACCAGAAAAGTCTAATCTGTGAGTATCCTTAGGGATTTTACAGTATATTCCACAGAACTATTTCTTGGAGACAATCTTTGTAACCATATTCTATGGTATAAATAAAAGTTACAACATTAAGTATTTTAGACTGGCACTTTTCCGACATTTTACTTATTATACTTGTATAATGCTAATACAATCAAAGAATTCACTTGTTTATTATTTTTATGCAGATTTTTTTTGCAGGTGGAGTTTCACTCCTACAAGTTCAAGGCTGGTTTTAAACTTGCCTTGAGGAATTAATTGATGTTGATTTGAAAATGCTAGGTGCATTCAGAAATAAGGCAGTGTACTTTTCTAATTGGCAGCTACACAGAACTGGAAAGCGTGGAAGGCAGAATCAAGATTCCCAAGAGATCTGGACTGGCAGGCAACAAGCACAGTAGATGGAGTAACTGGACTTAAGAGTCAGAACATCTGAGTTCAAGTTCCAGCTCAGAAATTTCCCAGATACAAGAAAGCTGGGGGGCAGCTGGTGCAGTGGATAGAGCACCAGCCCTGGATGCAGGAGGACCTGAGTTCAAATCTGGCCTCAGACACATAACACTTACTAGCCGTGTGACCCTGGGCAAGTCACTTAACCCCATTACCTAGCCAAAAAAAAAAAAACAGACAAGAAAGTTGGACTCATTGATCACCCAGGTTTTTTCCAGATCTAGATTTATGACTCTATGACTTAATCTACTTTGAGTTTCAGTTTTCTCATCTGTAAAAGGGTGATAATCATACCTGCCCCACAGAGTTGTTTTTTGAGGGAAGCGCTCTGAGAATAAACCTTTCTAAAGCACTACATAAAGGTGAATAGTTGTTATTCTTAATAGGGTAAAACAAAATAGGATAAACACACAGTTCTATATTTAGATTTTAAAAAATCAGATGCCCAAGTATAGGATGTGGGAGACCTGCTTTGATAGCAGTTCACTTAAAGAAGACCTACAGTTTTTAGTGAGAACTCAGCTCAACATGAGCCAACACTGAAAAAACTTCTAAAACAAAAGTCACCGGTTTAGGCTAAACTAACAAAATTATAGAGGTCGAAGATATGGGAAAGAAAGTCACATTCTACCTTGTGCCAGTCAAAGTACATGAGTATAATTTTGAATCCTGGAGAGCACATTTCAAGGGGATTACTGACAAACTGTATATTCAGAGGGGTAAACAAAGATGGTCAAAAGTCTAGAATGTAAGTCACATGAAAGCTATTCCAAACTCTCTCTTAATTGGGGCATCTGGGTGGTGCAGCAGATAGAGCACTGGCCCTGGTGTCAGGGGGACATGAGTTAAAATCAGGCCTCAGACATTGTGTGACCCTGGGTGAGTCACTTAACCCCAACTGCCCTCCAAAAAAAAAAATTATTGATGCTTCCAAAATGCTATCACTTCCTTCAAGTCTCAAGTCCCACCTTCTCCAAGAAAGTTTTTCTCAGTCTCCTTAATCTTATAGGGCCTTCCTTCTGAGATTATCTCCAATTTGCCCTGTATATATCTTAGATTGTGGGCTCCCTGTGAGTAGGGTCTTTTTTTTTTTGCCTTCCTTTGTAACCCCGGCGCTTAATACAGTGCCTGGCACATAGAAGACACTAAATAAATGCTTGTTGACCTAATTTCCCAATAACCCCACCCCTACAGAATCCTCCTTTGTTTAAGGCAATACAAACTGATACAATGAGCATGTCTGATCACAGTTGCCTCACTTCAAACCTATTCTCTCTCCACCAGGAAGAGGGACACATGTTTTATCATAAGTCCCTTTGAATCCAAACTGGTTAATTCACTGATATGAACTGTGTTATTTTCCTTTATTTTAGTGTGATGTTGTTTTCTAGGTTCTGTTTAATTTGCTCTCTACTAGTTCAAACAAGTCTTTTCAAATTCATCAGAATTCTCACATTCATCGTCTCTTATGGCTCACAACATTCCATTATATTGACACACCACAGTTTGTCACTTCCCGGTTGATGGGCACTCATTTTGTTTCCTTTTTTTTTTTTTTGCTACCACAAAATGTATTATGAATATCTAGATATATATGAGCCCCTTCTTTTGACATCTTTAGCGTATAAAAGGGCATCTGTGGTGTCAAAGGAAATCAACGATTTAATCAGTTTTCTAGCATAGTTACAAACTGTTTTCAGAAGTAGTTAGACTAATTCATTGGTCCCCACACTTTCTGATTTCATACCAGACAATGTATTCAAAGGAAGTAGATGTCCAAGGTCCTTATCTAAGAGATGAGATTTATTTTACTTAATCCCTTGTAATATAACTAACATAACTAATATGACTGGAAATCACGGGGAAGCAGTTATGAGAATGAACTTCCTAACAGAGTTGTTAGACAAGAGAACAGACAACCTCATGAAGCTCCCCATCACTGTAGGTTCACAAATAAGCTAAATGACCACCTGTTGAAGAACATATTAAAAAAGTGGTGTTAGGTTACCCTTAATGTCCCTTCCAACTGTACAGCAGGACAAGAACCAAAGCACTGGAAAAGCGTATCTTATGAAGGTAAGAAAATACAGGGAGCCCAGTGTATCTCTTGTCACTGTCTACAGAGAGCAATGTCATACACAGGAACAGGGAATGTTCCTTAGGCTCCCTATATAAGTTATAACTTGTTCACTTTCAGCATGCTGTAAACTAAATAGATGCTAGATGACTCAAAGCTTTTTAGGAGTAATTCTTACACAAATATTACATGGTTTAACTCAAGGTTAGTTGGTTGGTTTGTTTTAAGCACGTATTTGTTAGTATTTCCTTATATCCCCAGAGCTTAGTACAATGCCTGGTACACTGTAGGCACTTAATAAATGTTTATTAACTGTCTACTCATATTGGGATGCTCAATATGTCACTGTCATTTTAAATTTAAGATAATAATTTAGTTATTCATATAATCTCTGGAAATTACTCTGGAAACAGCCATTCACATTGCTATTTGCCTAAAGAAAATCTCAATTCAAAAAGCAATTATCCTGTAACTACTATGTGCCAGGCATTTAGCTTCACTTAAGAAGCTGCTGAATAGTATTAAAACAAAGTGAAGTGGAAAGTAAACTGTTCTCTCACCTCTTCCTCAGATCCAACCAATTAGACATTACAGAGGCATCCTATTCGTGACTCAGCATTTACGTGCCTTATGAAGAAATATCAAACACTGCCACTATCATTTTTTCCTTTCACTAAGGCACTGGGACAGAATGTTCGCACCAAAGGTTAACCCTTTTTCAAGAATTTCTTTAAATTTAAATAGATCCTTTCTACCAGTGTCCAAAACAGTGAGAAATAAATTTCTGGTTAAAATTTTTCAGGAATTTGCTTTTAACAAGATGTTTGGCAAGGTTCTCAGGTAGGTCAAAATTTAAATAACTAAGCATGAATTAAAATAAGCAAATTACATATTTAAGAAAAATCATAACCACCAACAAATAAAACTACCTGGTACCAAAATATACTGCTTTAGGCACAGGCATCAGTGGCAATTAAGCATTTTGTCAGATCAGAACAGATTTCAGTAGAAAGGTTCTATCCTTACAGGAAATTTTTTTGAATTGTGATTCACTTAAAAAAAAGCTACTTTAAATCATAACTTTTATTAAGACATCCATAAATCATGAGTAAATATGAACAATGCTACAAAATATGTAAACAAAAATTCTAGCACTTAGTCCAAAGGACAATTCACATTCATCAGTATTCCTGCAATTTCATTATCCACTGAATACTATTATTTAAAAGAAGTGAACTCTTTACTCTCCAGAGATTTGACTGACAGCATAATGGGCTTTGGCTTATATTATATTTCTACTCAGTCTTTAATTTTAAAAACTCCTGCAAATACAGCTGTTTCCACATACCTTTTACATTTACATACACATAGGATGATTAGTCATGCTGAAAAGAAAAGGAAGGATCACTGTGACTTTTTGTGGGGTGTTTGTATAGCTTTTAGATGATGGTGACAATATCTTTACCTGCTTGTATTTATTGCATTTGTCATATTTCCTTTTCCTTTTACCTAGTTACTTAGAATAGTGATTAGTGAGGATCTTTTTAAAAAATTTTAAACAATCTACTTCCTGTTCAAATCAAAAGGGATCAGAATGGCTTGCCAAGGAACTAGGCTCTTTAAACACAAGAAGCCCACTCTTGCAGGCAAAGAATGATTAACATCTTACTTATGTAGGTGCTTCTGAGTAAAGTTTGATTACTGAAACCTCACAAGGTGTCTTGGGGTTTACAGGCTAGATTTCTTTCTTAAGGACCATGCCTTAAACCCAAATCATTCTGGCTCTCACTGATTGGCCAACAATAGGTCCCAGCCCAAGCCTCACTTACTCATCCTTTGGGCCCCAAAGGCTCAGAGTGTGTGTATGAATAGCAATTTTTTCTCTTTTGGCCAGAAACCTTGAGGGTCTTGCCCTCCCGCAGTGATTTTTTTTTAAACCAAGTAAAAGAGGCCATTCTTTGCCTCATTTCTTACCTACCCTTAATTACTGAATGGGTGTTGCCTCGGTTAAACTGAGGCCTAGGAAAGACCTTAACTTAAAAAGGCCAAGGTCTCCCACTACATGGAGGACCATCTCCAGTCATCCTGATCTATATCTAGACTGGAGCCAGATGGCTCTGGAGGACAGAGTAAGGCTCGTGACTTTGCACAGCCCTCCCTCACTGAAATCCAATGAAATACAAACCATGGCATCACCTTCCTGATGTCATAGTCCTCTTAGAGAACAAAGGACAAACAACAAGGTGTAAGATAAAAAGCAGAGAGAGAGGAAGGACTGGACCTGTCTCTTCTCTCCTTTAGAAGAGGGGAGTGAGTGGGGAAAAACCTAGGTTTTTGAACTGAGTTAGGCAAAAAAAGCTAAGGATCACAAGCAGACAAGAGTTTAGAGATCTAACTGTACAACCTCTTCTTTTTACAGGTGAAGGAAAAAAGGTAAAGTTATTCACTCAAGCTCTCATAGCAAGAAGTAGAAGAGCTCTGATTCTAACCAAGATTCCCTAATTCCAAATCCATTCGGAATCCATGCACGAGAGGAAGGTGGAGCAGAAAGGGGAAGGGCACAGCAAGGCTCTAGCCAGAGGAAGCTCAGCTGGAAAATGTTCTCTCCATGTACTTTTGATTACTTATAATCTCGTGCATCATTTCTGAATTCCAAAATCCCTCAGTAGCGTGAGGGACGAGGGGAAGAAGAACAGGATATGAGGCAACAACAAAAGGGAGGAACAGTATAGCCACTTGGTGACCAAGAGTCAAAGTTTGGAAAACCCGGGAGCTTTATTTAACTAGGAAGCCTGAAATCAAAGGTGTGGCATTCAGCAAGGAAGCTGGTGCCCCCTGGTAAATAAGCAGAGGGCCTCAACTGGGCCCAGCCTATAGCAATTTCTTACAAAAATCTCAGCTGTTGTTTGAAACTTTTCCCCTGTGTTTACCTTAAAAAGCGACGTATGCCAGACATGGCAAAAACAGACAGTGCTTTTTTGTTCCCTTCTTTCTTGGCATCTCCTAGCACAGATTAAGTAAAAAAGAAATCTCATTTATAAATTTCTCTGTTATTTTCCTTGTGCTTTTAGTTCATAATATAGGGGAATGTCAAATTTGACAGTTTGTAGCATCATGTTACTTCTCATTTAAAATGCATCCTCTTGGGGCAGCTAGATGGCGCAGTGGCTAGAGCAACGGCCCTGGAGTCAGGAGGACCTGAGTTCAAATTCGGCCTCAGACACATAACACTTACTAGCTGTGTGACCCTGGGCAAGTCACTTAATCCCACTGCCTAGCCCCCCCAGAAAGAACCTTAAGCCATGGCAGTGTTCATCCTAGTCCAAACAGCTGAGTTGTCTTTAATTAATGCTACCTACAAAGCCAGTGGAGGAAGTTTATTCAGTGTATGACACTCAGAGCCAACAAAGATGGAAAGAAATATCCAACGGACACCGAAATCTTCACAGCAGCCCTCTTTCTTGTCACAACCAAGAACTGGAAACAAAATAGGTAGCCATCATTTTGGAGAATGTAAACAAATTGTGGTACCAGAATATAACAGATTACAGCACAGTAAGAAACAACAGATAGGAAGAATTCAGGGAAGTGATAGGACTTTTAGGAACTAGTACAGAGCAATGAATGCAGATCAGAAAAACAAAACAGGACAACAAAGTAAGTGGAAAGGAGGAAAAAAAAAACCATCCTCAAAACTGAATAATTATAACGACCAAGCCGTGCCCAAGAGAAAACTTGAGAAAATGTATCTTCCAGTCCTCTTTGCAGACATGAGGAACTGTGGGTATAAAATATTGGATCTGCAATATGATTTACATGTTACTGGGTTGTGCTAGACTGACTTATTTTTCCTCTTTTAATCTTTGTTACAATGGATGGTTCTCTGGGGCCAAGGATATAATTTGGGAATACAACTGACATAAAGACAAAAGATATCAGTAAAAATATGACTTTCTTATCTTTTGGTGAGGTGATTGAGGTTAAATGACTTGCCCAGAGTCACACAGCTAGTGTTATATGTCTGAGGATGGATTTGAACTCAGGTCCTCCTGATTCCAGGGCCGGTATTCTAACCACTTCGCCACCTAGCTGCCCCTAAAAATATGACTTTTTAAAGAAGCTAACTCAAACCAAAATATAAAGTGGGCTAAGAGTCACAGTATTCTTTATTTTGTGGGAAACTAGCATAAACTAAACTTCAACATGAAACAGAACAATGGCAGGAGAGCTCTCACCTTGAGGACTGGAGTTTTCAATCATGATTCCTCATGCCTTAGTTGAGAGATTTTTCTCAGAAGTAAGGTAAAGTTATTTTAGCCTTTTTCAGACTAGTCCTTGTCTATAGTGCAAAAACACTTCCACAATTTAGAGCCTTTGACAATATCTTCTGTAGAAACCAAAAAAACCAAACCACTTTTTTTCAACCTCACAGAACAGTTTAGAAAAACTACCTGAAATACCCAAAACTTTGTTGTGACTTATCCCTTAACTTTTCATTAAAATAAGAAAATATCTCCTCAAAAAAGAGCCCATCACAGATTTTATAACTGGAAGAGGCCTCAGAGATGACCTAGTTTAACCCTCTCATTTTATACAGGAGGACTAGAGGCTGGGAGGGGTCAAGTGATATGCTCAAGGTGGTAAAGAGCAAGTCAGAGATTCAAACTCAAGTCCTCTTAATTCCAAACAAAATAAAACCCAGTTTTTAACCAAGAGCCCTAAGTGCCTTTCATCAATTGCATGTTTATGATAAAATGAATAGAATTAAATATTCTATGATAATTTTTTTTTAAATTAAAGCCCTATTATTTTCCATGGCATAATTATGGGAAAGGAATCAGGAAAAAAGTGAGTGCCAAAATTTCAATTCAAAACAAGAAAAGCATTTCAGAAAGAATTAATTTTAAATGCAATTAGGAAATTAAAATCCTATCATGATAAGAGTATTCCAGCCTGAGAATAATTCCAGGATGCTTCAATTAGCAGCAATCTTTCTTCTATTACCATAGAGCTGGAGACACAGACAAAAGTAGAGATCTCAATCCTACAACCAATGGAATTGCTTTTCAGACCAGCAATCCCTCTGAAGGGCAGAGCACAAATGCAGGGCTGGGCATTGGTTCCAGTTACATGACCAGGAGGGGCTTGTTCTCTGCAGTGTTGCTTCCCTTGTCTCCCTCTGCTTGTATCACTAGAGGTTTCAAACTGGATTTCCAATGCCTTTCTAGGCTGTTTTATGCAGAATATCCATGAAATATTTCTAATATCTCCTTTGAATTGAACTGTCTGTACAAGAGACACCCTTTAGTCCCAACCTTCAAGTTATCCGTGATGAGATACCCACCAGCCAGCTCTGCCAGGAAATCAAGGGCAGGGAAAGAATTCAAGAACCATGAAGTCCAAAGCAACCTTTGCTTCCTTTCTTCTTTTAAATAATTCCATCATGTCTAGTGGACACTAAAATCACATTTCTCACTGCCTCTGGTGAGATATTATGTCTATTAATGCCCCCAAATCCCACAGTACGACAGGCATTCCTGTTAACAGCCAAGAACTCATCTCACATTCCTAGGCTTTTCTTTTTAATTTCCTCAGGGTTCAATTTTATGTTACACATTTGTACCATAAAATACATGATCAAACCCTGCACAGAGATAACTAGTCTGGCTGGTTCCATACTACTATATTTGTATTAATAAACAAATATTTGAGCCTACTGTAGCATGGCAGGTGCTCTAGGGCATAAGCAGGAGTATAAAACATGGTCCTTGCCCAAAGGAGCTTAAATCTTGTACTTTCTTTTTTGTTTGTTTATTTTGGAGAGGCTGGAGGGGATAAGATAACAAAGTAAGGCTGTTTAGGGTAAGTGCCAAATGACTGGTAACAGACAATGTTTAAATTAAAATTGGGGCGAGTGTGAGGTGCTTGCCCTAAAGCCCTTCAGGCTGGAGTGGCCAAGAAAGGCTTCACAGAAGAAATGACGGCCTGAATTGGGCCTCGAATCATATAGGGCAGAGAAGGTGACAGGATATTCTAGGTGACAAAAAAGAAAGAGAACAAGGGCACTCAGATGGGAATGAGGAACACGTTTAAAGGACAGGAAACAAAGAGATAATCTCAGCGGGACCAGGAGCTTCTGTAGGCAACCTTTGTATCAGAGACTCCCCCAGCAGGAAGGACCCAGTTACACATTCAGGCTTTTGGTTATTTCTCTGAACTCTTAAGCCTCTAATGCCCCTGCCTAGAAAACCTCTAGAATCTAGAATCTAGATAATCACTGCTAGAGACTGACTCCTCAGTTTCAAGTACAGAAGAATCAATCAAGCAGCACTTATTAAGCACCTATAAAGGGCCAGGCCTGGTGGAAGTGACAAGGATAAAGAGACAAAAATCAAGGCCCTACTCTCAAGAAGCTTATGTTCTAATGGGGAAATAACACATACATAAAGAAGTCTACATACCAGATAGACAGCCAGAAGCTGGGAGAGGAACAGGCCAGGCTTATAAAGAAGGTGGCCCCTGGGACTCTGAAGGATCCAATAAGGAAAGAGAAGATTCTAGGAATGGGGGAGAGCAAGCACCCAGGCACAGAGGGTCGTGCAGAAGAAAAACAAAAAGACCAATGCAGCTGGATCACAAAGTATAGGAAGGGGAAGTGATGCACGCCGTGGAAAAGCAGGCTGGATCTAGGCTGGGAAGGGCTTTGAAAGACAAACAGAGGAGTCATAGTTGACGACTGAAGAAACAGGATGCAAGTAACATGGTCAGATGTGCACGGGAAGGAAATCACTTCGGCAGCTGTGGGGAGGGTAGATTAGAAAAAGAAAGGACTCCAGACAGGAAAATTAATCAAGTTGTTGCCAAAGTCCAGCCAAGATGGGATGAGGGCCTGAACTAGGACAGTAGCCAGGTTAGTTGAGACGGAGATAGATACAGGACAAGTTGCAAGAGGTAAAAACAACAACATTTGGCAACTGATGAGGTATGTGGGCTGAGAAAAAGTGAAGAGACAGGGATGACACTAAGTTTGTGAACCTGGGCAAGCCCCCCACAAAAAGAGGGAAAGGCTTGGGGGTAAGAGAGTAAGTTCAGTTTGGGACATTGGTTTGGAACGCTTATGGAATATCTTGTTTGAAACATACAAAAGACTGTTCAAGATACTTGACTAGAATTCATAAGAAAGACTAGGGCTAACCTGGTCTATAATTCCTAAGGTATATATAGATCCGGGAGTCATCTGCATAGGGATAATTAAGCCCAGAGAAACTGATGAAATCAGTGAGTTTAGTGAGAGAATAGAAATCGGCCTATGATACCCTTGGGGAACACCCAGTTAGAAGGTATAAATATGGATCATGAACCAGCTGAGGAGACTGAGATATAGTTGGAAATATTATAATAGAAAAGGGTTTGGGTATGTTTTTAAAGGAGGAAGATAAATCAGGAACCTATGAAAGCATACTTGCAATGAACAAACTTTGTACCTAGGACATATGAGCATAAAATCATCAAATCAACCTTTTAAGACAAACTCAGTTGAACTGGGGATACCAGATTGGTGTAAACCTAGGAGCTTAGCTTCTTCTTTAAACTAATCTTTTGCTCACTAAGTGCTAAGCTCAGTTGTTTATACCTGAAGAAGGACCACTGAGTGCTGCCAGAGCAAAGCCCCAGTTGCCTTGCTCTAATCAGGGCTCTGTGAAGGAGTAACCATTAATCCCAAAGATCTCTTTCAATTCCCAGTCACTTGCAGTTCCAAATATGAGAAGGGCTCCTCTCTGTATGTAGTTATCATCAACTGGTCAAGTTGACTGCTTTCTGCAGCTGTCCTATGTAGGATGGCTTCTTCTATGCTGGCCCTTATTGTTCCCACGAATGGCTCTGGCCTGGCTCCTGCTGCATTTCCTTTTAGATCTTGTAGGAGCCCCAGATGTGGCTCTTTTTCAGCTAAACCATCCTTTTGGCCAGGAAAACACAAAAGAAAAAACCTTTCTTTTATTGGCACAGTATTCATCCCAAGGGAAAATACCTTAGGAATTTTCCTTGCCCTCCCTGCAGTACATCAGCTATGCAATGACACAGGGCTTTTTGGGACTGCATCTTATCAAAGATTTTCCTTTTTACCACTGCTCCTATCTGCCTCGAGACACACACACACACACACAGAGCACGCATGTATGTGCGCATATACACATGCACACAATATGCATGCAAGTGCACACAAACACACCCTGTCTCAGACATACACAGACACCCACAACAGCAGCAGCTCCCGTTGTCCACCTGCTTCTGGAGTTTCACAAACTCTGGCTTCAGCTAGAATGACCATAAATCTTGACATCCCTCTTCTTCTGAGATCTAGAGGAGGGTTTCTACTCAAAAGGACATGTCACATTTGGTTAGGAGGCATAAAAGCACATGAATTAGTAGCTTTCCTGAGCCCTTGGGTCAGTTTATTCAAATCACCCAAGGCCATCAATAATCTTGGGAAAATACTGTTTTCCCTTATTAGATCAATTGTAGGGAGGTGGTGGGTTGGGGGTGATGATCTTAAAATGAGCTGCATATATGTTATGAGATTCAGTGTGTATGGTGAAAAGCACACTGGACTTAAGAGCCACATGACCTGGCCCCAATCCTGACTCTCACACATATTGTGGGCAACTTATTTAACCCTTCTAAACTTCAACCAACTGGTACATAAAAAAGAAATAATGCTCCTTAGATTCCCAGACTCCTAGGTTGTTGTGAGATTGCTGTAAACATTAAAATCCTTATAGAAATGTGAGCTCTCAGTGTAATGTCGCCCTTCTAAACTCTAGAGGTCCTTACCCCAGCTCCTACTTCCCCAGTTACAGAGGAGAGCCCGGGGAGATGCCTTCAGAGTAGGCCCTGCACTCCACCAGGCACGTCGGGGCTGAGGGTTGACACAGACTCGAGACTCTTTGGGACTCAGCTCTCTATTTCCATTAAAGAAACAGCATCTAAAGCAGCCCTCTGAGTATGAGAAGTATTTGAAACAGGCAGAGCTGAGGAGGTAGTATTGCAGAAATGAGTTGTAGGAAAGCAGAGAGATAGGAGATGGTAAGACAAGATCAAGGATGCTAATAATCCAGTTTGATAATAATGTTAAATGTTAAGTGTAAAAAATTAAAGTTGATGGGTAGATTGAAGCCAGCTTTGCTAAATTTTAATTAAATTGTTTTAATTAACAAAAAATGTATTTTCTACTCTTCCCATCTACTCCCTTCCACATTAAAAAATAAAAACAAAAACCTTGTAACAAATATGAAGTCAAGCAAAACAGCAAATTCCCTCAGTGGCCACCCCTGTAATGGCCATGTCCAAAGAACACGTCTTGATCTTCACCCTAAGTCTATCAGCTCTCTGTCAATAGGTGGGTAGCATGCTCCATCATGGATCCTCTGAAATTGTAACCGGTCACTGAGTTGATCAGTTTCTTAAGTCTTTCAAAGATGTTTCTCTTTATAATGCTGTTGCAGCAAAACAGTATTCCATTATTCACCAACTGATGGACACCCCCCTGATTTCTAGTTCTCTGCAAACACAAAAAGAGCTGCTATAAATATTTCTGTACACACATGTCCTTTTTCTCTTTCTTTGATCTCTTTGGGGTGCCTGTGATATTGCTGTGATATTGTGATCTTGCTGAATATGTGATATGATATTGTGACATGATATTGCTGAATAAAAGAATTTAGTAATAATTTAATAACTAACAGCTAGGCCAATTTCAGAGCTCCACCAACAATACATTAATGTACCTGTTTTCTAGCCCCTCCAACATTTGTCACTTTCCTTTTTGGTCAACTTGGCTAATCTGATGGGTGTGAAGTTGATTTAATTTACATTTCTCTAATTATTAGTGATATGGACCTTTTTTTTTTCATTTAGCTACTGATGGCTTAGACCTTGAAGCCAGATTGTAGAATGGCTTAGATAAGTAGTTTGCATTTTATCTTCTAGGACAGGGTATCTAAAACTAGGGTCTGGAAACTTGCTTTTTTTGGGTCTTTTTTAGTTTTGATAACTATATTTCAATACACTTGGTTTTCTTTGTAATCTTGTATATTTTATTTTATGCATTAAAAAATGTTATTCTGAAAATGGACCCCCAGCCTTTGTTTGCCCAACTGCCAGAGGGGCTCAGGACATGAAAATTTAAGAACCTCTTCTCTGGCAGATGAGAAATACTGAAGATTTTTGAGGATTAGAGAGACACTGGCAAATGGAGCTGTGCTTACTGCAGGAAGACTACCTTGATACCTGTGATAAGGATAAGAGGAGAAACCGGGAGGCCAGTCAAGAGGCTATTACAATACAAGAAGTGGAGAGGACTTATACATAAGGTGTTCATGAATGAAACAATACAAAGAGTTAGCATACTAGCTAGACTATTTTAGGTGATAAGTGAGAAGAGATCAGAATGGCCTGGGAGATCTGAGAAGGAAGGATCACTTTTAGCTAAAGAGATCACTGAAACTTTTATAGAGGAGGCAGCATCTAAACTGGGCCTTAAAGGGGAAACATCCCTAGGCAGAGATATGGGAAAAGTCTCTTCCAGGCATGGAGACTAAAGGCACATGCAAGTGCGTGCTGTGGGAAGTGCCAAGTTTGGACAGAGCCTGAGAGACTTATGGCTAAAAAGTACATTGTAGTCAGACTAATTTTGAAAGCCTGAGTAAGGAATTTTTATGTTTATGATGCAGGCATGAAATGGTCAGATTTGCATGTTAAGAAGATGACTCTGGCAGCTGTATCAAGGACTAAAAAGAGGAAAGACTGGAGATAGAGAGAGACAATTTAGGATATGGCTATCACAGCCTAGACGTATGGTGATGAAGGCCTGAACCAGAATGGTATCAGTGTGAAAGGTGGCAAGAAAAGAATCCATGTGAAGGCAGCCTGGCAGAACTTGGCCATAAAGACATGGGTGTGAAGGACAGAAAAATCAAAGACAACACTGAGAAGTCAAGCTTGGGTGAATGAGAAGATGAGGAAATTCAGGACTAGTGAAGATGTTTGTGAGGGGAAAGTCTTATCAAGTCTACTGCACAAAGTCTCTTGTATCCAGCTTGTTGTCTACTGTCCATTCACAGAGACACTACCCTACTCGCTTCTTACTCGTACTACTGCAGACTGCATCCTAATTGGTCTCCCTGCTTCAAGTCTCTTTAATATCCAACCTTGCCTCTGAATTGCTGCCAAAGTGATTTTCCTAAAGTATAAGTCAGACCAAGTCACTCTTCTCAATATGGTACAGTGGCTACCACCTCTAGGATAGGGATCCACGGAGCCCCAAGGACTCCATATAAAGATTTCAGGGGGTCCATGAACTTGGACGGGGAAAAATTATATCACTGACCTCTACTGGAACTTCAGCAATTCTTTCAATTGTGAATGTAGGTGACCATAGCCAAAGGGGCCCAGGGCAGAGAAAGTGAAAAACCTTTCCACTAAGATCAAACACAAACTCTTATCTGGAACCTCCCTCTTCAGCCTGATCCTTATTTGGCCAGAAGCCTTTGCTCAAGATCAATATCCCCAGCTCTCTAGCAAGGGGCCAGGAATGAGCTAGGTTTCTAATCAATTCTCTTTTATAACATAGTGCCTGAGGCTACACTTCTTAGTGAATGCTTAAAGTATTTTTTGTCTTCAATGATCCCATTTAAGCTCCAGGTAGAACAGCCATTATATAACTGAGTGGTTCTCCATCCCCATACAACCAAATCTGCTTATCTGTACTGTAAAGAGTATTAATCTCAAGTACTTACTGACCCAGTCACCTCTGTTGCTTAATTAAGCTCTCTGTCGATATAAATGGAATCTCCCAAAGGAAGCTAAAAGTCTTTTAACCAAAATATTTAATTATCAGCAAACTCAGGGAGAAATTTAGGCTGCTTTGGGCTCTTGCTACTCAGCAAGTCTAAAGTGATAATGTGTTCTTAACAATAGTTAACAATAGTGAGCAAGGAACAGGAGAGCTCTGAGCAGCGGAAGGATAAATTAACTGGCCAGTTTTCTGGCTCCACAGACATTTACCAAATGGCTTAACATAAATATCAAAGTGGGTCAGATCAACGTCCATTCAATTGCTAATTCTGCATCTGACAGTTGTGCCAAAAGACCTTTGAAGGGAGAATATGAATGCTCTTCATGACTTCTTATCCTCAACCAAAGGAATGGAGCTATCTATCGAGCTAACTATACTTAATGCAACACTTCAGTTATCCGGCATCCTCAGCTGTGAAGAATAAAGTCCTGAAGCAAGGAGTAAGCCAAAAGGCCACAAAGTCCATACCACAAAAGTGATCCGCACGGTACTTAAGAGAAAGTCCCTCAAACCTCTAGCTTGACCACGGTCTCTAACAAGTTTGGGTATCTGGTCTCCTTCCTTGCTGCAGATTAGAAAGCACAAAGACAGCCTGACAACAGAGGGTGCGCCAGGGGAGCTCTAAAAAGTTGACAGAAGAAGTGAAAAAGGATAGTAATCTGGCACCCTATAAAAGTGCTATAGACCTCAACATTCCCTGAGGTTTTTTGGTTTCCCTTGTGGTTTTCAGACTCTGAAGGTTGCAGAATGTACACATATCATGGCTCTGACAGGCTAAGGGACTCACCCACAGTCATACAGCCAGAAAATTAGTGTCCAAGTGCTCAGAGCCCTACCGCATCTTCTCACAGCAAGGATCCCCTGGGGGCTTCCTCTGGCACATGCTATCCAAGTGACTCGGCGGGATCCCTCTCAACTGCAGCATCTTTTGACACCTACGTCAGTAGCAAGGTAATGCACAAGTGCGTATAGGTCATTTCCCTGCTTAATAACCTTGAGTGGCTCAATATCGCCTACAAGACAAAGAATAAATTCCTCAACGTGGCACTTCGAGTGCTTTGTAATTTGACTCTAAATATCTTTCCTGCCTTATACAGTATTCCTCAATTCAATGCAACAAATGTGCCAGGGCCTATATGTACAGGCTCTGAGGACATGGAAAGGAGACACTCCACAATCCCTGCCTTCAACAAGCCTGAAATCTAACAGACATAATCTAATCACAAATAAGCACACCACCAAGTCAACTACGATCCAGATCCTACATTTTTAATACAAGCTCCCAATTTTACAGACGAGGACACTGAGTCTCGAAGAGGTAAAGAGGTTCGGTCAAAGTCATTTTGTTTAATTAGGGGCAGCAATGGGACATTACACTGTGAGTTGCTTGAGGACAGACACCGTCTATTGCCTTTCTTTCTATCCCAAATTTAGCACAGCACCCGACACACAGCAGGCACTTAATATATGCTTACTGATTGCAACTCCACCAAATCTACCTCTCAGTCTCAAATTTCTTACACTCTCAAAGTTCATAAAATCTGTTTAAAGAAGGGAGGAAGCATAAAGTTAATACATGATGGAAAGATTCTGTTCCCAAAAAGTTCAAATAAAAAGTTCTGCCTGTTAAAGAGGGAAGCTCCAATTATTAGACAATTCACCTCTATGGAACACCCGAAGATGCTGGCCGTAACCTGTTCCAAACACCTGGCGCAAGAACCTCCCAGGTTCTTAAACTTGTTTAAAAATTGTTTTTGCAAAATGAAACACAGATTCAATCTATGAGCCAAACCAGGAAAAAAATACACATCATGACTAGAATATTCTAAACAAAAGTAACACTGAAAGGCAGCTGAATTCCAATTAAGTTTAATGATTAATGATGACCAGAAAGAAAAAATAATGTTAAATGCATAGATGCACCCTATTTAATTTGTAATTTTGGCTTTTATTATGTTTCTATAGAGACGCTAACCCATAATCAATTTGTAGAAAATCAGAT
The DNA here is from genome assembly GCF_003287225.1 of Phascolarctos cinereus. Taxonomy (NCBI): domain Eukaryota; kingdom Metazoa; phylum Chordata; class Mammalia; order Diprotodontia; family Phascolarctidae; genus Phascolarctos; species Phascolarctos cinereus. The sequence continues at coordinate 44,657,685 of NW_027555736.1, read as the reverse complement.
GATCTGTAGAAAAAGTTTACTGGTGCACAGAAAAATATTTTGGACAGACTGTAGCCACGTATGCTCTAAGAACTTGACAGAGAAGTCTGTTACAAGTGGAAAAGGAGACGCCAAATACTGGTGGCCCCCAGCTTGGCTCAGAAGACTTAAGTCCATAAGCCACACTGTAGCAGGCACAAACCTGTCACTGCAGCAAAATAAATCCTACCCTTACTGTCACAAGTTTCCTTCCACAGTGCCTTGCACAAGAACATCCCAGAAGGTGCCATCACTGCTAACACTTCTCCATCTGGCCCTCTTTTAGGGGAATACAGGCTGCCTCAGTACTGGGGCAATGTTCTCAGCGCAACCTTGCACCTCCACCAGTGGAGCCCAAGTATCTCTGACTCAAGGAAGCTGCAGCTTAGAGCTCCCGCTTGAGGCTGGTACAATAAAATGACAAGCTGCTGATTGCTATGTGCTCTTGTGTGACTCACTGCAATTCATGTCTCTAGTCTGGTCAGCTGCCCTGTAACACTAACACAATTACTACCCAGAGTAAACTCCATAACAGCATTCGAGAATCCTTCAGGTTAAAATGTGCCCCTGAAATCTAAGATCTGAATGGCAGGTTACTCCAGGGCCCCCAACACCAGGTGGCATAGCTCCTAAAATATACAAAACCAAAGAAAGAATCTTGTAGACGCATTCAATGGAACACAGAATAATGTGCATATACACAAAGATTACAAACAGACCTTTTTTCAGGCGAGGTTTCTGAGGCTCTATGGTCCCAGGAAACTGAGTTGTCTGAAATGAGAAAAGGACTTTGTTCAGGTACCACACACTATGTTTACAAAATGGGCAGAAGCTACAAAAGACAAGCCTGGCGTGTTTCCAGCAAGTAGGAATTCCAGGAAGTAGGATTCTCGCAAGCTGCTTACTTACCACTCTAATTACAGATAGAAAAGGTTTTTGAGTGTACTTTCTGAGTATTACAGAACCAATACATTCAACAGTCGTTTGAAGTCCAGCGTCGACTGGAGCACAACTGTTACATAATAGTTTCAGAAGTCCATTAAGTTTTTTCAAAAAAAGTAATTAGCCTGCAAATCTTGTTTATAAAGAAATCAAAAAGATGAGAGAAAATTCCTTTACGGTAATGAGATTTATGTAGATAACACCTGCAAGCTCTGTAAATTCAACTGCAGCATACTGGGTATCAAAGCCATTCAAAAAGTCTATTTCCTAACCACCTTAATGAAGGCAGCACACTATATTCTAAAGCTGTCTATGCATGCAATTTGATTACTTTTTGATACTTTTAAAGTATTATTGTGCATAGCTGGGGGCAAGAGGATAGAGTGTTTTTGAAAATATAAATTTCTTGCTGTGCTTCTATAATAATGACTTCTAAAATATGGAGCAGATGGTACAACAAGGGAGAACTTTGGTGTTTTATTTTTTTTTTATTACAACCATGACACTGTAAAGTCATAGGAATGAAAAAGAATAAACTGCTTCTACTATTTGCTCTTTTTTTTAATTCTGTTTTGTTTTGTTTTGTTTCTTTCTTGTGGTTCCTCCTATTGGTTCTAATTCTTCTTTACAACATGACTAATGTGAAAATGTTTAATAGGAATGTATATGTAGTGCCTATATCATTTTGCACACTGTCTTGGGGAGGAAGGGGGAGAAGGAGAAGTAGAAAAATTTAAAACTCAAAAGCTTATGGAAGTGAATGGTGAAAACTAAAATTAAATTAATTTTCAAAAAAGAGTAAGCTGCTTCACTGGAAACAGACTGTGATCTAATTCACAAAAAGACAGACTCTTTTGTGAGTGATTCATATTCTAAACCTAACGCTGTCTTCTACGTCATACCAGAATCCCTTTCTATAACCCCTAATGGCTATCTTCTTTGAAACTTCTAATGACGGGGATGGGTAATGCGGTTTAGCAGAAATAAAACTGGAGCTGGAATCACAAGACTTAGATTCTAATTCTATCTCAAACACACAAACTGTATAACCATGGGCAAATCACTTACTCTAAAAATATGGTTCCCATTTAATGGTTCCTGAGCACCTTAGGGTTCACAATGATAGTACAGGGGGGTCACACTAAAAATTCTTAGGCAGTAAATAATTGCAAAATATTATGAGTAGTATATTAAATTATCCTGGGGGTTCTCAACATATTTGTTGTGGATGAAAGGAGTTTGCAGAATAAAAAATGTTGGAAATTACTCCTCTAAAAGCCTCAGTTTCTTCACTATAAAATAAGGATAATAAAGTTGTAGTACCCACCTCACAGAGTTGGTGTGGGGAAAGTGCTTTGAGACTCTTAATGCACTTTATAAATGTGACTTGCTATTGTGCATAACTCCTCCCCCAAACCCAGGCAGTCAATTCCACTGTTGGAAAATTCCATTAGGAAATTCTTTTTCCCTTAACTTCCATCCACTGGTCCAAGTTCTGGCCCTGAGAGCCACACAGACTAAATCTATACCTCTTTCACATAATAGCTCTTCATATGTTACTCTCTAATCCCTCCACCTCCAGCCTAGTTTCCTCCTGCAGACTAAACTGTTCCTCTTACAACATATTTTCCAGATCCATTACCATCCTGCCCACCTTCCTCTGGACGTACTTATTTTCCAATGCCCGTTTTAAAATGTGATGTCTGGAGCCAAACTAGACGTTTCCATCACAGAGCAAGAACAATGGACAGACCACATGCTCCATTACTGTCTCTGCAATGTCAAGAGAAAAGGCACCCAGCATACTGGGTGACCTCCTGGTAGCACACTTACGTAAGAGCATGGGCAAGATCTGAATAAAAGGTTCAAACCCTGGCTCTGGCATTCATTACTGGTGTGACCTTGGACAAGACATTTAGAAACAAGAAAGTCTCTAACCCCAGTTTTCTCTTGTGTAAAGTAACAGGGCCGCACTAGATTCCCTCTGAGTGAGCCTCCATCTCCAAATCTAGGCTCCGACGAGAGAGTCACAGAGGATGGCTAGGTATAGATGAGTTACACCTGTATTACTGAAGAGTGTATGGATATCAATGAGAACCTAGACCCATCAGAGTTTTGGAGTGATCTGACTATTACCTCTCCTTTCTATACTTCCATGGACTCAACATAAGATTAGGGTTAGGGATAAGTACTCCACTTGGGATTTTCTTGGTGGAAGGAACTCCCAGGTGATACACCTTCCAACAAAGCAGACCAGCACTGCTTCTGAAGTTTTTAATATTATGGAGTTACCTAGAAAACTGAAAAGTAAAATGACTTGCCCAGGGTCACACAGAAAAAGGTCTCAATCCAGATCTTCCTGGCTCTGAACCTTGCTCTCTACACATTATGCCAAGCTGCCTCTCAGTCCAAAACGTGCATTAGAAATAAAATACTCTAAAATGCAAGCACGTGGTTTCCAGATCAAATTGCCAGAGAGGCAAAACAAATGGAATGAGATAGTATGTGTAAAGAGCAGAGCATCCTGTGACTAGGTGAAAAAGAGATTGATACTGTACCTAGAAACTCACAGTGGACAATTTAACCACCAAAAGATAAATTAATGACATTAACTAAATGAAAACATAATAAATACACCAATTCCCCTTAACAGGAATCAAAGGATATTAATAGTAAGATTCAATGATTTGAACTATTAATCAAATCAAATCAAATGAAATAATACTTATAAAGAGCTCAGCACACTGCCTGGTATATAGTAAGTGCTATATGAATGCTTATCCCCTTCCTTTCCTCTTTCTTAATCCAGTCTTTCCCCTCCTCCATAACCTTTAGTGGAAAAAAATCTAAACATACCATATAGGCATACAGTGAATGTATAATACAGTGGAAGCACTCATTCGAAACATGCAGAAATTGGAAAGGAATAGGCAAAAGATTCTTACAAGTTCTTACAAGTTAAAGTCCCAAATGCTAAGGAATATAAGAACAGCCACCATTTACATTGTTATCTTCTTTGATCTTGACAACAACCTTATAAGGTAGGTGCTATTATCATCCTATTTTGCAGAGAAGGAGGCTGTGAAAGATTGAATGCCTTGCCCGTGGTCATAGCGCTAGTCAGTGTCTGAGGCAGGAGGCGAACTCAAGTCAAGGCTTCCTGACTCCAAATCTAGCACTCCATTCACTATGCCACCTGGTTGTCTAAACCTGCCCACTAAACACACTGCATTTTGATAAGTAGGTAAAATATCTGATTAAGCCTTACAGGAGTGAAAAAAGGCTTGAAAAACATTCCAGTCTTCTAATGGATATGTTGTTCCATCCATGGATGCCCGTCTCAGAAGACCGTGAGAAGGGGCTTTTGTCAAGCCCAGCTCACGGGGTGAGAAGGTCCGAGGGACCCACAGCTGCCTCTCGTTCTTGGTGAATGACCAGCCTCGTCTCTATCATCTCTTTCTTTTATAACCCACTTTCAGCCACTTCGACCTAATTCCCTGTCTATAACGTGCTAGGATCTACTCGTGCCTGCTACCTGCTTTGTTCTTTGGGTGATGCTGCACTTCAGTCACGACTCACAGACATACCACGGTCCTCAAGAGAATAATGGTGAGTCTGCCTCAGTCAATCAGTAAGTAGGCATTCAGGGCCTGCTCTGCGCCAGGCCCGGTCCTAGGCTGTCGCTGTTGTTGTTTGTCCTTGGCTGGGGATACAAATCCAGAGAAGGGTACTATCCCCACTCTCAAGGAGCTTATATTCTAACAGGGGAGACGAGCATATCTATAAACACGTGCAGAATAAACAGAGAGACTCTATGGAATATGGTTAATATCACATAGTTCTCCAGCTGGTAACTGGGGGAGAATCAGGAAAGGTTTCCTGTTTGAGCTAATCTTGAAGAGAGGGACTCTCGGAGGCTCTTGGGGAATGGGGGATGAATGCCAAGGAGCCAAGAAGGAAGACAATGTCCTAAGGGAGGCACAGCTCTTTTTAGCTGGTTCACAGGATGTGGGAAAGGGAATAATGTACCTCGAAGCTAGAAAGACGGATTGGGCCAGGGTGTAAAGGGCTTTAAAAACTAAACAGAGGTTCTACTTTATCCTACAGGCAAGAAGGAGCTTCTGGCATTTACTGAGGAGTGTGACATGGTTAGATCTGTGCTTACGGAAAGATCACTCTGGCAGCCATATGAAGGACTGACTAGAGTGGGGCAGACACCTGAAGTGGGGAGACCAATCATGAAGCTAGAAGTGATGAGCACCTGAAAGAAAATGGATGTATGTGTAGACGGAAGGGGTACTGTGACCCTGGGCAAGCCCACCTACTTGGGTTTCAGTTTCCCCATCCGTAAAACAAGGAGGCTGGACTTGATGGTCTCTTAATCCCTTCCAGCCCTAAATCTATGATCTATCATAGTATAAAAAGCCTTAGGGAGGAGCCTGGGCTCATGAAAATAACCTATCCAAAGGTTATATCCTGCTTGCCACTTTCTACTTAATTCTGGGCCCAGCTCACTGACCATTTGCACTGTCTGTCTAAGACAGATGAGCTGTATAGATTGTTCATCCAACTGAAAATCATAGGATAGACAAGAAATAATCTTCCCCATTTGTGCTTTTCTTGTGTAAACTCTTTTGAGTGAAAGGGCCACTGTTATTTATTCATTTAAACTTCGGTATGATAATTGAAGTCTTCATTCTAGTCTTCAAAGCACTGGATAAAGAACAGTTTACTTTATACCTGATGTATAATTCTTCTTTACTCCATAGCTGATGTGTAGATGTGAATTATGGTGGCTTTGAATTCAATAATTAGCAGGCAATACTTATTCCATTTTTTTAAATTAAAAAGCACATTCATATTTTGAAGAATCTCTACTGAGATTCTGTAAGAGAATAGGTAGCCAGCAGACATTTAATAAATATGTTGAGAACAAAACAAATACCTATGATCTTATGATTTGAAAATGCTGATCGCTTGATGTAGTTTTCATTTCAAAGAGATGCAAATATATTTTAAGGCAATGATTTTTATATTATTTTTCCCATGCCAGAAAACTGATTATTTTATTCATCAGAGCTAACTGAAATAAATGAAAATGATGAATTTATTAACTCACTGACAAATGAATTATGTTCAACTAAAGCACAATACATACACATACATTTGAGACTGCATAAAAATGGTTCATGCCTGGCCTTAAAATTTGCCCCATTTGGAAGAGGAGATGAGGTTGAGGCTGATGATACCCAAGTTATAACCAATTCCTTAAGCTTAAGCTTTGGTCCTGGTATTGAGTATGGAAATAATTGCCAGAAAATAAACTCTAGCTCTATGTACATGGCCCTCTGTGGTCTAGGGCCTAAGTTTTCCTAAAAGAATCCAGGGATTCATTTTCTGGCACACTAGATAATGAAAATATATCAAAGTACTGAGCAATGAAAGAGACAATTTTCAAAGACCGTTCCTCCTCATCTCCATCCTGTTGGCCCCAAAGCAACAAAAGTCCAGGAAGAGATCATCCCAAGGATGTTGGTAAAAGACTTGGGTTTGAATCCTGTCTCTGACACTTACGAACTCTGTGCTGACCACTGACTTAACTGCCATGTGCCTCAATTTGCTCATCTGTGAGATGGAGACAGCATCTGTGGTTGGTTATAGAAGAGGAAACTGAGGCACATGTTGGTTAAGTGACTCCTCCCTAAAAATGCCCACCAAAGACTCTCATTCTCCACGGGTAGCTCTCCCCGCCCCTGCCTCTCACTCCCTCCCCGGGACCCAGCCTGCTTCTCTGCAGGGGCGCCAGCATTAATTATGCCCCTGCTGTATGCAGGAGCTGGGCTGAGCGAAGGATGAAGGATCACCATTTGGGACCCTCCTCCCCCCACCCCGCCTCCGCTTTCTGGGCCCCGCGGGGCGCTCCCGGACCCCGGGCGGGGATGAAGGGCACCCCAGGCGGGACGGGGAGCCTCCTTTCCTGAGGAAGAGGAGAAGGGAGACCCTTCCCCGCCAAGGGGAGCAGCCCCAGGCCGGTCCTGCCTTTGCCTCCCACAGAGAAAAGCTTTGGGATCTGTTTGAGATCCCACTGGGGGAGGGGGGAAACGCCACGCCCACGCCCACGCCCCGCACCAGGGCTGGGACTGGAGGAATTGCGGGATTGGGTTCCATCCCGGCCCCTCTAACCCCCAGCTCTCTCACCTTCAGCAGCTTCTCCTCTGCCATCTTGGCCCCTCCCCCGGAGCAGCCGGAAAAGCCTCGTTTCCAAGGCGACTAGTGAACCCGGAACTTCTTCCGGGACTTTGGACGGGAAAAGAGCAACGGAAGTGGATCATAGAGAAGGCGGACGTTTGGCTAGAAGATACCTTTTTTGTCACGTGGAGGCTCTATCGCCATCTAGCGGCTCAGGGGACCTATCCGGTGTCTGGCTCGAAAGGCGAAGCTAGAAGAGAAAAATAGCATCAGCTGATGGGCGGTTGCCAGATGGTTAGCAACTGGGTAGCACAGAGGGAGATACACACACGTATAAATGTATATACGTATGTATGTATATATATGTATACATCTATAAACACATACACACTCATATATATACACATGTATACATATATACACATGTGTATACATGTGTTTATGTATATACATAGAGGTGGATATGTGTGTTGTAAATGTGAATTCAATATGGATACAAAGTAACTTTTTTATATGGAAGCATTAAGAAATGGGGCAATCAGGAAAGGTTTTGTGTAGAGATGGCCACTGGGCTGTGCTTTGAAGGAGATTCTAAAGGTCGGATCAGGTGTAGGGACCAGCCTGTACAAAGGCGTGGAGAGTGAGGTGAAAATGTCCCGAACAGATGGTGGCAAGTTTGGATGGAGTTCAGGGGTAGGTGAGGGATGATAATGTGGAATCAGACTGAAAAGGGAGGTAGGAATCAAGACTCTGAAGGGCTTTAATGACAGAGAGATGGGTTTGTATTTGATCCTAGAGGCAAGAGAGAACCACTGAAGTGTCTTGAATAGGCAAAGTCTTTCCATGAAAAGGCTTCAGGCAGCCGCCTGGTGGAGGACTGTACCTGTTGTCTGACGATCAGCCCTGCTAAGGAGGGAGAGACTCATCACTAGGATGTTGGATGATTAGTGATGAAACCTTGGACCATGGCAATCCATGAAACAAAAACAGAGATTTGCTTTCAGTCCAACGAGGCCCCTTTCAGTAATGGTAGAGAATGGTGGAATCCATGGAGCTGAACAATCTCCCTTGTAATTGCTTGACTTATGCTTGAATGTATTATTTGAATTATTGGGAAATGTGCTTGAGAGTCCCTTAGTGCTGAATCTATGCCTGTTGAAGCCAGGAGCTGGACCCCCTTTTCTGGAAGAGGGACTGTATGTGTCACATGTAACATCTTTCTACACCCCAGATTTCTATTCCTTACAAATCTCCCTCCTCAATCTCATTTCTATGCCTCTCAACTGAGAGCATTCACCTCCTATTTTACTGAGAATCTGGACACTAACTTGACCCCTTCCTTCATGTCTCAAAATTCATTTATGACTTCACCCTTTTGTCTCAAAGAGATGGTCCTCTGTCCTGCTAAGCTCTGTAGTTATTCAATTGTGGCTGACTCTTTATGACCTCTTTTGAGGTTTTCTTGGCAAAGATACTGCAGCGGTTTGCCATTTCCTTCTCCAGCTCATTTTACAGATGAGGAAACTGAGGCAAACGGGGTGAAGTGACTTGCCCAGGGTCATACAGCTAGTATCTGAGGCCAGATTTGAACTCCGGTCTTCCTGATTCCTGTCCTGGCCCTCTATCCACTATGCCACCAAACTGCCCCTATTAAGACTAACTTCCACTTATTCTCTTGACCTTATCTCCTCGCCTTGACCACAGAAACTTGTTCCATAGAATCAAGATGGAGTTTACAGATTATCAAATTTAGCGTCCTCATTTTACCTACATGGAAACTAAGACCCAGAGAGAAGTCACTTGCCCAACATCATGAAGTTAGTGTCGGACATGAGTCACATTAGTGCATGGAAATGGACATTTTTACTTCCAAGGCCCTTTGCTAAACTTTAGGTAAATGGATTTTCTTTGTCTTCTGCTGTTTATTTGTTTATTTAAAAAAATCTCTAGGACAGGACATTAAAGTAAACAAAGAAGGCATCAAAACTCTAGGTCTAACTTTATAACAGATTGTGAAGGAAGCAGAGGACCTTTCTTCCTCCCTACAAACATCCTGAGGCCTTTTGTCATATTGACACCAATGCTACATTGTAATCTCCTTGAGGACAAGGACTGAGTTTTCTACATCTTAGCACTCACAACACCTAGCGAGTGCCTTAGGCATTAATAAGTATCTGATGAATGAATGCTTCTGCCCCATCTCCTCTCCTTTTCACTGACACATTTCTCAGAGACTCCTCCATTTCCTCCTTTACCTCTTCTTATCGGTCTGGCTTCCTCCTACTCTCCCTTGCATGGAGACTGCCTTCTGAACACCAAGTCCAGGATCCCTCTCAGTACTTATTGTTGACCTCTCAATAACATGTGACATCATTGACCACACCTTCCTTCTTCAAATGCTCTCTCAGGGCCTTGGTCTTCCATGACAACATACAAGGGATTCCAAAAGTCCTAACGAGGCTGGCGCAGTGGATGGAACGCTGATTCTGGAGCCAGGAAGACCTGAGTTCAAATCTCGCCTCAGACACTTACTAGCTTTGCGATCCTGGACAAATCCTTCAACCTCTGTTTGCCTCAGTTTCCAACTGAAAACGGGGACAACAGTAGCACCTACTTCACAGGGCTGCTGTGAAGATCATATAAGATAAAAATTGTGAAGTACTTAGTCCAGTGGCTGGCACATAGCAGAGCTGTAGAAATGATTGCCTTGCTTCCTTCCTTTCCTTTCCCCTTTTAAGTTATTAAACTTTTTGTCTGCTCTCCCTCTACTTTTCTCTGTGCTCTTTCTCACACTACTCTGAGAGATCTTCTTCTGCCTTCTACCTCCTAAATATTGGCAATACCTCTCATATTATCTATTCTCTGCATGCTTCCCTCTCTATAGTCCTTCCCACAGTGATCTCATTCACTCCTGTGGCTTTAATTTTGACCTTTATATTCTTAAGTCAATACTACGTCCCTCTACCACCACCACCACCCAATCTGAGCTCCTCCCTCATTTCTAACTTTCAGCTGGACAGCTCCACCAGGATGTTCCATGTGGTCCCAGCCCGAGCTCCTCCATCATCTCTTCCTCCAAACCCTCTCCTCCTCTTCGACTTTCCTGTTCTCATCCTTATGATCATACAGGCTTGAAACCTCAGCCAGATGTTAGATTGAAGAAATAATCTAGTACAATCCTCTTTTTATAGATGTTGAAAAGGTGAAGTGATTCCTGAGAGCAGAGAGAAGACTACTCATCGTTGACCCCTCCTTCTCATTTGCTACTCACCTCCCCCAAGCCAACATATCCTATTGAGTTTGCTTCTTCAGTGCCTTCACATTAACTCAGCTTTGTTGATTCTTGTATGGGCCTCAATGACATATTAAACACCACCAAGTACATGCAGATTTAGAATTTTTTTTTTTGGTCTACCCCATCCCTTTATGTCTGATCTGGGGCCAGATCTACTTAAAAATATTTTTAGGGTCAACTTTCTTTGTAAAAGTGGAATTTCTAGGTAGTGAGTAAAATACTTCTGTTTCGAGTCCTTTTCAGGTCCTTAAGATTGAATTGCCTTGCAAATCAGCATTTCTAAGAAAATCAGCTTACACTGTTTATCTTTTGCCTTTGTTTGATATACTTCTCATTGAAGAACCTCAGTATGCTCAGCAAGGGCCACAGACCCAGTTTCCAACCTCACCCAACATTCCCATACATTTTATTCTTTTGCTTTTTTAAAAAATAAGCAATAGTTAAAATTCTTCTCTCCTTCCATTGTTGCCTAATTATTCTCCCTTCCTGAGGCCACTCCATTCCTAGTCCCAGACAACCAGTAGCCCCTGGAGTGTTGCCGTTTTCTTCAGCAAGCAAGGATGGGAGAAGGAATGGGAGAACAGTCCCTATAGCTTCTCTTAATCCACCTGGTTGATCAGATTGTTGATCAGACATGTGCTGCTTCTCATCCCATTTCCATTAATCACCTGAGCCCTTCAGTCAAATTAGCTCCATGACTACTGGCCACCCATGTGATAGCCAAAACTCAAGGAAAGAGGGGGGAAAATGGCTTAGATTTATATAGTATTTCACAGTCTCATTTGACCCTCCTAACAAAGCTTTGAAATAATCAAGACAGAGATTAATTCTATTTGAAAGAAAAGGAATCTGTGTCACATAATGCATGGCAGTGATCTGACTAGAACTGGTCTCCAAATCCTTCTGAGCCTTGCCTTTTCTACTGTAGTCCACTGTTTCCTCCATTACTCAGTCAGCAGCAATTTCTCCTCCCTCAATTATCTCCCATTTATTCTTTTTTTCTTCTTTTTGGTGAGGCAATCAGAGTTAAGTGACTTGCCCAGGGTCATACAGATAGTGTCAAGTGTCTCAGTCCGAATTTGAACTCAGGTCCTCCTGACTCCAAGGCTGGATTTTATCCATTGTGCCACCTAGCTGTCCCTCTCCCCTTTACTCTTGCTCTACATTGTACATCATTGTTTGCATGTTGTCTTCCCCATTAGACTGTGAGCTCTTTGAGGGCAGGGACTGTCTTCTGCCTTTCCTTGTATCTGCAGACCTTAACACAGTGATTGAGTATGAGAGCTTAATAACTGCTTATTGACCCACTGACTGACGCCCTCAGAATTCCTGCAATATGTTGTACCTCTTTTATGACATTTATCACATTCTCGATTTATGTTCTAATTACTCATTACTTCGTTATTACTTTGGCTATAAACTCTTATTCATCTCTGTATCCCTCACAAAGCCTAGAACTATATCCAAGTGCACTGGATATAGCATTAATTCTTTGTTGGATTGGAAAAAAAATAACCTACAGCTTTTCATGGTCTTATTCTAAATTCTGTGGAACAGAGCAGGGACTTGGAGAGGAAGCTATTTGGAAATGTCAATGCTAACACTAAATTTGAGGGAAATTTTGTTAGTAACATGGCTCATTTTTTCACGGCCTCTGGAACTTCGCATGTGAGATGGTATTTAAATGGATAGGGTCAATGAATTTCAATGTCGACTCCAGCTGCATTACTGTCCCAGGCACTAAATATGCTAGCCCCCTTTGAATCTATTGTTACACACAGGCTCACACCCTGCCCCCCTTCCCCGCCCCAAAATCCCCTACCACCTCAGTCACTTACTATCTATGTGACCTGAGGCAAGTCACTTAACTTCTCTCTGCCTCTGTACCTCATCTGTAACAACAATAATGATGATGATGATGGCTCTTACAGGGTTGTTGTGAAACTCAAATGATGCTCAGTGCTCTGCAAACTTAGAACTGTGAACTACCATTACCACCTCAGCAACATCTGAGGCTGGAGAGTTTGGGCTACAATGTAGGGAGCCAGCGTCAAAGGGTACGCTGTGCTATCCAGCTTTGGGAAGTGTTTTTTTTAACAGAACGCCTTCCCTATCTCTCCCAGTCCTACACTTTGCCTTGACTAAAGGTGAGATTAAATGGATGTCTTCTTCCTCTATATCCATGATAATAATTGACTTTTAAGTCATGCATTAAGATTTGCAAGGTATTTTACATTTGATCCTCACAAGAATCTTGTGAGGTAGACAATATTATCCCTATTTTATAGATGAGGAAACTGAGGCTCAGAGAGGTATATGGGTCCTTCTGAAAATATCCTCTGACAAATAGTAATGGTCAGTTCTCAGGTTCTCTGCATAGGAGAAACAGAAAAGGCTGCAAAGGGTGGTGCCCCTATCAGGGCCAGAAAAACATTACCTTTGTGTAGGAATGTCATCCTACTTACACGGAGTACAGGGGTATTTAAATAACAACTTCAGCGACTTAAAAACACCAGTCCTTTGGGTGCCGATCAATACGATCTCAGAAAGAAAACTTTATGGCAGATATATTACTGGTTTGCCACGAACAGCAGGCCACATCCCATGAGCATTGGAGCTTTGGGTGGGAAAGCTTTGGACTATTAATTTTTATCCCATCACGTCCCTGCTAGGCCCATGAAAGGCAAGTCCAAGAGCTTACATTCTGGTTGCTGCTAATATACATACACATTCCCTGGCATTCCCAAATGAGTTGGTTCTAGGCCTAAGGCTCCTTGTTGGGAGCAGATCTTGTTCTCTGTTAAGTAACAAATGCGTATTTTTTTTTAAGCTAAAGAACTGGATTTATAAACTTAACCCATCACAAGTCATTTGAATTATATACTAAATTCAGAAACAGAGAACCATGACTTCAAATGCATATTTCTTAAGAAGCCTGAAAAATATAAAGAACCTACCACATCTGCAGTTCCCTCCTGAGAGAACTTCTAAATGGGCAGACTAGGAGGTATGAGTGATTGTGGATTCTTATGCTAAAAAAGTACATTGGTCGATTTAATATTATTTCTTATAAACATCTGGGGTCAACCCTGTTCTTATGTGTCCTAGTGTATCTTTGCAGCATGAGGGTGCAATGAGAACTGTGCAGGAGAAAAGACTATTTCCTAGAGCAAGACTGGGAACTCTAACTCTAAGCTCTTTCCCTAGGGGAATAAATGGGAGCCATTTCATAACTACATGTCCAAGAGCAGACTTTTACAAATATGGGCCATATTTTATAAATCTGTCGTATAGGCACACGCTGATGTTAGCCTGGGAAAGAAAATTTGGCAAGTTCTTCAAGGGGACAAATTTCTGTAATTAACCCACACAATGGTAAGATATAGTCAGATGTCAGTGTTCGACTTGTACTATATGTTGCAGTTTAAGTGAGAAAGATTTCTGAGTTTTCAGTAACACAGTAACTCTGGGGCTGGATCAATTAATCAATAAGAGGAGGAAGGGAAAAGAAGGAAAGAAAAAGGAGGGAAAGGCAGAGAAGGCCCAGCACAGAGCTCCAGAGTACACCTAGATTAGGAAACATGACATATGAGTGATGAGAAAGCAAAGGAGACAGAAGGAACAGGATAAGCAGGAGGAAATCCTGGACAGTGTGGGGAAAAATCTAGAGAAAAGAGAAATCTAGAAGAGAGGGTCATCACCAATGTGAAATGCTGTAGAGAGGTCAATAGGAATGGCAACTGAGAAAAGACCATCGGATTTGCCTATTTAGAAATTGTTTATTGAAGAGGGCAGCTTCGGTTCAAGAAGTGTGGTTGGCATCAGATTGCAAAGGGGAAATGAGTAGAAGTGAAATGAAAATAGCCTATTTTTTCTAGGAGTTTGGCTGAGAAAGAGACATAGAATGATAGCTTGAGGGGATTATAGGATCTAGTAAAATTTAAATATTTTTAGTATAGAGGACACATAGCATGTTTGAAGGTAGTAATGAAATCAGTAAATAGGAGAGATTCAGGGTTGGAGAAAAGTGCTTAAGGGAACAGTCTGATGGAAAAGATAAAAGGGTTGACCTTGGTAAGAAGAGGATTATGAGAGACTGGAGAAATGGAAAGAGAGAAAAGGAAGATCACAGTAAGTGGATAAGACTCCCGTTGAGGCAATCCTCATTTTGGGAGACCTGGCAGAAAAATTTCGAATCTCAGAAATGCTTGAAGGTGTTATGTAAGAAAAGGATAGATTACACCTTCCATTTACTTCAGAAAAAAACCACCAGCAAGTGTAATTCTTTGTGACATTTTAATTAAAGCATTTCTTTCTCCCTCCCCACCCCGCCCCCAGGTGAAAGTCAGTTCAGCATTTATAATTAAGGATTTTTCTGATTACCAAAGCAGATCAGTTAAGAAAGGGCTATCCTGTTTTGGATTTTGTGTTTCAGCAGTTTTTCAGCCTTTTTCCTTTAATAAAGAGTTCAAGTTTGTTTTCCGTGTCCCACACCAGGCTTCTTTACTTCTGACACGCGTAAGTTTTCTCCCATTCATTTCACACCAGAGCTAGATGACCACTTGTTGGGTAAGTTGTAGTGTGTGGGTATTATTTTAGGGATGGTCATGGAGGTCCTTTCCAACTCAGATTTTGTGATTCTAGGAACTTTCCCACTGCCTCAGCACTCCTCCCTACCCTCAACACTCACAGTCTCCCAACCTGCTAACTCCCATCAGCAACATCTCTCAAATCCTAAGAGTCCTGGCCACTCTCTGGGAAACACCACATGAAGGCAGAGGGGTTGAGGAATGGCTAAACACATGGTGAATTGTAGGCCAGAATGATACATCAATAACCCCAAGACTGTGAAAAAGGAATGCCGCAGCATGAAGATTTAGGGAAAACCGCGGACGAAAGTTGGGCAGAATGAGGAAGGACAGTGAAACCTCACTTTGATTGGTCCCTGACTTCACTGTGCCTTGGTAAGAAGAATCTTATCATCAGAGACTGGAAGAGAGGAAGTATGGACTGAAAAATTTATGTGATTTAATATTACCGTGCTGTACCATTCCAGATCTTAAACTGTATCATAAAGCCGCAATCATCCAAACTGCTTGGTACTGGCTAAGAAATAGAGTGGTGGATCCGTGGAATTGGTAAAATGTGCAAGACGCAGTAGTCAATGACTACAGTAATCTATTATTTGATAAACACAAAGACCCCAGCTTCTGGGATAAGAACCCACTCTTTGAAAAAAACTGCTGGGAAAACTGGAAAAGAGGATGGCAGAAACTAGGCATAGACCCAAATCTCACACCATATACCAAAATAAAGTCAAAATGGGTTCATAATTTAGATATCTTTATATATGATACTATAAGCAAACTGGGAGAACAAGGATAGTTTACCTATCAGATCTATGGAGAACAGAAGAATTCATGACCAAACAGGAGATAGAGAACATTACGAAAAGCAAAATAGATAATTTTGATTACATTAAATTGAAAAGTTTTTGCACAAAGCCTAAGATTAGAAAGAAGGTAGAAAATTGGGAAAGAATTTTTACAACCAGTCTCTCTGATAAGGGCCTCATTTCTTTTTTTTTTTTGGCTAGGCAATGCGGTTAAATGAGTTGCCTAGGGTCACACAGCTAGTAAGTGTTCTGTGTCTGAGGCTGGATTTGAACTCAGGTCCTCCTGAATTCAGGGTCAGTGCTCTATCCACTGCGCCACCTAGCTGCCCCAAATAAATTTACATGATAATTTTGTTGTATATATATTTTTTCTTTTGGTTAGGCAGTGGGGTTAAGTGACTTGCCCAGGGTCACACAGCTAGTAAGTGTTATGTGTCTGAGGCTGGATTTGAACTCAGGTCCTCCTGAATCCAGGGCCGGTGCTCTATCCACTGCGCCACCTAACTGCCCCGATAAAAGCCTCATTCCTAAAATATATAGAGAATTAAGACAAATTTATAAGACTACAAACCATTCCCCGATTGATAAATGGTCAAAGGATATGAACAGGCAGTTCTCAGATGAAGAAATTAAAGCCATCTATAGCCATATGAAAAAATGCTCTAAATCATTATTGATTAGAGAAATGCAAATCAAAACAACTCTGAGGTACCACATCACACCTATGAGACTGACCAACATGACAAAACAGGAAAATGATAAATGCTGGAGATGCGGGAAAATTGGAACACTAATGCGTTGTTGGTAGAGTTGTGAAATGATCTAACCATTTTGGAGAACAATTTGGAACTATGCCCAAAGGGCTATCAAAATGTGCATACCCTTTGACCCAGCAATAGCACTTCCAGGGCTATATCCCCAAGAGATCATACAAAATAGGAAAAGGACCCACATGTACAAAAACATTCATAGCAGCTCTTTTTGTGGTGGCAAAGAATTGGAAATTGAGAGGATGCCCATCAATTGGGGAATGGCTGAGCAAGTTGTGGTATACGAATGTAATGGAATACTATTGTGCTATAAGAAATGATGAACAGACTGACTTCAGAAAAACCTGGAAAGACTTGTATGGTCTGATGCTGAGTGAAGTGAGCAGAACCAAGAGAACTTTGTACACAATAACAGCCACGCTGTACAATGACTAATATCTGTAAACTTAACCCTTCTCAGCATTACAAGGATCTAAGACATCTCCAGAGGCCTTGTGATGGAAAATGCTATCCACATCCAAAGAAAGAACTATGGAAGTTGAATCGCTATCATTTTTTTTCTCTTCTGTTGAGTTTTGTTTCCTCTTTCTGATGGTTCCTCCTATTGGTTTTAATTTTTACTTACAACTTCACTAATGTGAAAATGTTTAATAGGAATGCAAATGTATAGCCTGTATCAGATGGTGTGCTGTCTTGCGGAGGGTGGTGGGGAGGAAAGGGGAGAAAAATTTTAAACTCAAAAGCATATGGAAGTGATTGCTGATAAATCAAAGCAATAAAATTTAAAAAAAATAAAATAAAAAATAAATTAAAAAAATATTACTGTAAGAAAGGAGTGTCAAACATATGGCCCACACCACTCCCAAGTGCAGTCCAAAACAGATTAAAATGTGACTTTAAATTAAAATTTTTAAAAACACAACCTATTAAATTTCAAAACTAAGTCAATGTGGCCCACAGGGATTATTATGTATGGTTTAGTGGACCTGCTTCTTATTGAATTGGATTATCACAGCTATAAAGGATAATGAACATGATGAAAAGAGAGAAGTACAGAAAGGTGTGAATTGATTCAAGGTGAAGTAAACAGAATCAGAAAACTATACACAATGACAACATGAAGAACGAGGATTGACACTGCTACAAAATTATAACAAGTAAGTTTGGCTCCAAAGAAAAAATTTGGGATGATATCTTTCCTTGCTTCTTTGAAGAGATGGTGGGCTACGGGTATGGAATGTTGCACAAAATGCAATGAATATACATTGAATAGAAGCACTGGGCTAGAGTTAAGAAGACTCAAGTTCAAATTTGGCCTCCCTTTCTTGCTGCTTGGCCCTGGGCAAGCCACTTAACCTATAAAATGGGGATAATAATAGCACTTACCTCCCAGGGTTGTCATGAGGATCAAGATATTCACAAAGCAGTCAGCACAGTACCAGACACATAGTGTTTAATGAACGCTTATTCCTTTCCTTATGTGGGTGCTTTCCCTCTCCACCAATGCAATTCTTGTCCATGTTTCCCCCTATATCTTCCATGGATGTTTTAGTTCACATGCTTTTGACCCTTCTCTTCTTTCACTATTTCAGGGCTACTCATGGATCATCTGGACTGTCCATCTCTCATTTTCACTACAAGACTAGCTTTTCTCTTTTTCTAGTCACGCCTATCATTTCAGTAACATTCAGGTTGTGACACTGGTATATGTTATTGTGCATCTTTTACATGGATGACGTGCTTAGACCAGAACTGAGCCCTAGAATTCTGCAGGCAAAAGGCTGCTAAAGGCTGAATTTCATTTAGGAAATTGCAGTGTCTTCAGTAATTTCAAATTGCCCACCACTGCAAAAGTTCATTTTGATATATGGCAAAATTCTGACGTACTGCACATAATGGTGCCTCAGGTCTTTACAACAAAAATCACAAATAACGAATGGAAAGCTACATAATGACAGCTTGAGCATGTGAAGTAATGTAAAAGATATTCTTGAAGTTGTTGTGAATGGTGTTTCATTAAGTACTTTAAAAATTTCCTCCCTCAGGGTAACTTTCCAACTTCTAAGTGAGGAGAATGAGAGCTATTTTGGATACTTGTTGACTGGTCCAGGTCTGTCTCAATATCATCTTTAGACTCTCAGCTATTAAAAGGGGGATAGCCATCTCACTGAAGTACAATGTGGGTCACTTTGATAATAAATCAAAACAGTTTTCTGGGACCAAATTTCAGTTTTTTCATTCAGCAAAGTCTGAACGTCCAGTACTATCTTGACTGTAATCTACTTTTCATCCAATTTTGTAGAATCCTTAAGAAATGAGAATGTAACCCAACAGGAGAAAGTTACTTAAGGGAATAGGACAAAGATGAAACATTTCCTTAACGTATGTACAGAAAATGAATTAATGTCCACGTTTTTAAGCAAGTCCTTTGGTAATCATCAGGGCCACCACCTTTGCACATACAAATCTTTCCAAAAATCCATCCCTGGAGAATTGATGGGGAAAGTAATCAGTTTTCATTCTAATACCAACAGCTTCCCGAGTAAGGCAGTTTCCTAAAGCAGGTGGTACGCCAGTATAGGATTTCTCTTACCTACAAACTCCTGAACACCATCAAAACATCTTCCTCAGTCCTAAGGCCATATGTGGACTCTCTCAAGGGCCCCTTCAGTAGTGACTTACTGACCTCTGCCAGTATTATTATTGTAAAGGTTTATGTTGCTTCAGGGATGTTCAGATCTGCACACTATGAACTTGAACTTTGCATCATTTTTTTTCAGTGAATAATACATCCTTCATCGTCTTCCACTTGGAATCGTAATGGTATTTTTCTTTCCCCCAGGTTTCAAGCTGACAAAGCCTTATCTGGTGCCAGGCACCAGATGACACACGAATACTTTAATGTTGTTAGATTATCCTAATTCATTTAGAGGTCCACAGACACTTGTGTGAAGCAGTCCTTGGGATTTTCATTGGCTGTCTTTTAGCATATCTTCCTCATTCTTGAGCAGTAGTTCCCAACTTGTGGCCCACGGAAACACTGCAAATGGTCCAGAAGTGCAAGAAATGACTACGTACAATAAATGAACAAAATTCCCTCGGTAGACCTCCTAATAAACAAAAAGGCTCACATTTAACAAAGCACAATTTTATTTAAAAGGGTTGTGGAATTCACAAGAGGCAATATAACATAACTTGGGTTCAAGTCTCACCTCTGACACATCATGACTTAGGTACTTATGTGATACTGGATAAATCACTATTCAGCGCTCTAGGTAACTAAAAAGTGCTGACTTCGCATTGTTGGTAAATAGTTTCCTCTCCTGGGAATTCCCCAGACTGATGAAATCACAAGTCTCACATTCCTATCTTTGTCACTGAATTCACAGTAGCGTGTCATCATAAATATTCTCAAACACTGATACTAATAGTGCAACTGCAACCCACATACGGGGTCCATAAGATTTTGACATGAAAAAGGAGTCCGAGAACTGCTATCTTAGAAACATAAATGAACAAAGGAGCCATCTAAAATGAGAGCCATAATATCCGTCCAGTAGCCCTGGCAGAAAGGAGAAGCTAGCGTCAGGTAGCTAACATAAGGAGGAGCTTGGTGCTTGATTTTCCGTTTCTCCTTTTCCTTTGGAATGTGGTTTGATGTTCACTGGAATCCTAATGAAATGACCAGACTGGTGTCATGAAGAACATCCTTCTGAATGGAAGGGTCCTCTGGAGAAAGGAGAATGTAACACAATCCACCAAATCAACGAGAAAGTCAAACCCCAAAATGAAAGGGAAAAATGTTAAGCACATTGCTAAATGTCCCCACCACACCAGACTCAATGTCACTTTTGTACCCCTGAGGGGTTATAACTCACAGGTCTTACAAACCAGAAAGTCATTTTTGCCTGGCAGAGTTGGGGGTGAGGGTGTTCTGTGGTCAGCAATAGATGGATAGCACGTTACTGCCAAGGCCTCATCACCTGAAGTTTAGCCAACAGGTTTTAACTGTTTGGCCTCAGTTAACAGCCCAAACCACTTACTGAAGCACAGCAGGGTTGGAATCTGTGTTGACAGAGAAAGTATCCACACCAAAGAAATCACAGATCTTTTTAAGTTTCACAACTCAAGGATGTAACTATTGAAATCAAACACTAGAGCTTACAACTCAGAGTGCCCATTTTTTAAAAAAAGAGGTGAAGAACTTTTTTTTTTTACTCCATATTGGGCTACCTATTAAACAGGCACCTCACAGCTACCCTCTATTGCCCACTTAAAAAAAATAATCTTACTTGGGAAAAGCCGGATTGAAAGGAGCTTGTGATCACAGCAAGCATTCCGGGGAGTAAACCACTGTGTCATCACATTTGCAGAAACCATTCTAAGATGCCATAAAGAGAAAGCAAGATCTCTAAGAAACTTTCTGCCCAGTAGCACTTGGGTTGTCCTACTGTTCCCGAATCTCCCGAGGCATGTCAATTCTTTGTCTATGTAGATACTGAACTTGCCCTAAGAAGCAGTGCCTAACTCTCAATATTTAAAGAGTGCAAGGCAGGTGGCCTGAAATTTTAAAATGAAGACCAAAACTGAGCTCACATACACCAGCTTCTTCTATTGTTGTGTATTCATCCTTCTACTAAAGATTTATGTGTCCTCTAGGGCCTAAGTACTTTCCCTCTCCCAATTTTCTGTTGTTCCCAGTGGATGGAGAGTTCTGTTGAAACAAAAGGACAGATCAATTCATCTATTTATAGTCTTGACTCCTGCTCTAAACTGTTGCTGGCTGATTTATCCACAATAATAAAATGGACATCTTAGTCTGAAAACAGACAAAATGTTAGCCCGTGGAAGCACTGAATTACAATCCTAATAAAGTGCCATATACAGTTGTCTTACAAAATAATTCCTCTCAGCATGAGCATCAACTTTGTGGTGGGTTTGTGACTGAGCTGGGGTCACAGATAGGTTCAAACCTATCTTTTAATGGCAAGACAAGTGTTTTCTATTTCATCACACTGATACAAAACCTAAGCAAGGGCTTGGTTTTCTTCTGCAATTGGCTATCCCACCACACAATATCACCATCTGAAGAACTTAAAGTTGCAAGTCACTGAAAAATCAAGATCTCCCTCCAAATCCCACCCCCCAGGGGACAGGAAGAAATGACGTGTTACCAGTAGACAACTTAGCAGGAAAGGCTTCAAAGTTACCAGGGAACAGTTATGTCCAGAAAAAAGGAGGCAGACCAATCCTTTGGTACTACCCATGGAACGTCATTAAGTCTAGAAGCGGGCATCCGTATTGGGTGCACTCCCACAGACGATGTACTGGAGAATACAGACACAGAATAAGGCAGGGATGGGCTGTGATGGGCAAGGGCACTGCTGGAGAGGAGGTCCCCAAAGGGAGAGCACTGAGCCTACAAGGCTGAAAGAAATGTTCCCTTCTCATCTTTCCCTTCGAACTCTTAGCTTCTTTTCGAGGCATAGCTCAGATTCCACCTACTACAGGACAGCCTTCTCCAATGATCCCATTAACTGTCAAGTCTTCCTTCTCAATGACTTCATACTTCTCTGTCTGCATGTCCCACCCCCTCGGATAATCTCAGTTTCTTGTACACGGTTAAGAACTTCATGGCTGGATGCGTTCACATCTGAAGACAGCCACAGAACCAATTCTATCCCCGCCACCGCTGCTTAGTGAAAGCGGAGATCTGAAACCAAAACTACGCTAAGTGCGAGCCAACAAAAAGCAAGCGACTCAGCTCTCATTCGTTCTGCTCATTCACACGAGGGTATCACGGGGCTCGAAACGCTTCATAATTTTCAGACACCATTTATTTCTGAGGCTCTCACACAACAAAGTATTGTGCTTTCCCCACTACATAGGGAACTGATGTGAGAGCTGGAGGAAGAGTGGTGTGACCCTGGGCAAGTCACCTGATCTCTTCATGCGCCCAGTAGTTACTACTTAAGAGTCACTGTTAGACCAGTGACTTTTGTGTGCACCTAAGCAGGGAGGGCCCCACAGGATATAAATCACAAAGGTCTAACAAAGATCACAGATCAGATCCTCTCCCCAAGGAAGTGAAAGACGACTTTAGGGATTCAGATTTCCCCTTTCCTCTTCTCAAAAGAGTCTCATCACTCCCTATTATGGTCCCTTAACTTCTTCCTATAATGAGCTAGGCTTGTGGGAAACTACAAGGAACTTCTAGGATCTGGTTAGATGCTCATTTTACACACGGGGCAACTGAGGCAGAGTTTCAATAACTTGGCCACGATAACAGAAGGAAGTGGGGGGCTAAATGTCACACTGCATTCCTAGAAGAGATTATCCAGTAAAAACTCTGACACTGAAATCATCAAATACCTGCCTAGAGAAGGGTGTTATAAATTCTTCCACACTAGTAATTTATTTCAAGTCATAAACATCTTTTAAAAGTCCATCACCTGTAGATCAAAAATCTTTGGTCACAATGGCATTGGACCTGTACACTCTCTACCTCATACTATGTGTACAGCAGTTATTTTCCACATCAGCAAGGCTTCCTCTTCAAAGTTGGTTTCCAAAAAGCCAAAATGAAAACAAGAAAAAAGTACCAAAAAGTAAGGTAGGTGAGACCTCGATGTTTTCACCATCACTGCTAAATTAGCTCAAAATCCCAGTAACAACTTAAGGGAACATCAAAGACAACAGACAATACTCCTAGTGGTTCAAATGTATTGGGAGATCACACGTTCCCCAACATATGCTTTTTAAAGTACAAAGCTCCCAAATGGAGGATACATACCACTTCCCTTGTGACTTGAATCAAAACAGAAGAGCAATGAAGATATGAATTAGGGTTTTATGGGTGGTTCAGATTAGTGCTGTCAAACTCAAAGAGAAAGACAGAAAGAGGGTCTGTGAATTCGTACCCAAGCTGCCTGGGTCTGCGTGTTTGACATCTTTGGTCTTGCCTATCAAGCTTTTTTCTTTTTTTTTTTGGAGGGGGATAGGGGTGGGAAGAGAAAAAGAGAGAATATTTGTGTGTGATCAAACAGGCTATGTGTTTGTAGTGTTGAGGATTCGATGAAAATTACTCTATGAGGCAACTTTTGGAATTCTCTCTACTGTTAAGAAACAGTAACAATTTATGGTCAATGTCGTGACTGAATTCCCAAGACGTGGTAAAAAGGGAAGGTTCTACAAATTTCTGTTAAGGCTTCAATACCGGAATTCTTTGTAAAAGATGGTGGGAGACAGGCCTGTTTCATTCACAATTCAATTCTGAGGACAGACCTAACTCTTGACTTCTTACAAAGTCAGAACAATGACTAAGGCACACAATATGAGAGGCCCCTTTGGGCCACCAATATTTTACTATTAAAACAAAACATAAATAACTAATGGAATAACAAAATAAAAGTTTATTTTATTAGAATTAGGAATGTTCTTTCCCTCTGGGCAACCTGAACAGTCCAGTTACAATGAAAATCTAAGAACATTAATTTCCACAGCACAAGGTGCTCTATGCACAAAATTACAGGGTTAGGAGCATTTAATCAATCCACCAATCTGATTGTCTTACCATCCCCCCACCCCCAAGTGCTCTATAATGGTTTTTTTTTTTTAGTTAAAAGGACCTCAGTTATATCAAGTCCCTTATCTTCTCTTTGTATTAATTTCCATTCCTAATAGTGGTTGAACTACATTTAACACTACAGATTCAACCGTTTTGAAAATCAAAAGCCAGTCTTGGATCTGCGTATACACATATATACAATATGCATGTATGTATACACATACACACAACCTGGGTTGTAAAAATTTACACAGAACTGGGGGTCTGCCACTGAACATTTTTGCTTTATATCCTGAGCTCCTGGTTGGGATTTCACTGAAATCTCACCTTCTGCCCAGTGCGCTGCTCAATTGAAACATGCATTAAAGAAGAAAAAGAAAGAAAAAAGAAGAAAATTGACCCTGGTGCTGGATGTGAACTGAGCCCACTACTAACAAAGGCCTGTAGGTTGGTGAAATGGGGAAGCAGCTATAGGCACTAAAACCACCAAGAAAGTCATTACAGATAATTGTGTCAAATATGGTGACAGTTAAGAATCAGGGACCAGAATAAAATGAACCACCTGGCTCAGACTAACTACTGAATTCACCCACATGCAACATCCTCGGCCTCCAACATGATACCAGAATGCATTATCTCAAAAGCAATTCTCTCTCGTTGTTGGAGGCTATTACAAAGCACATACTGTTTTGGTTACTTGTTGCAAAAAAATGGATATAAGGGGAAAATTTTAAAAGCTCCAACCTAAAAACTGCAGAATTAACTGGAAAGGCGGGGGGGGGGGGAGAGAGAGAACACTCCAGCATTTAAAAATGATCCACGTACATCTATGAAGCAGCACTAGCTGCACCTGGAAAGACCTCAGGAAAAGAATCTTTATTCAAGATTTAAACAAAAAGTTTCTCAACCCCACCCCTAAGTAAATCTTAGGGTTGATAAGACTCTAAAGGCAAAGAATGAACTCTGGGAGAGCTCAGATCTGAAACCAGGGTAGCAAGAGAGGGATGGCTGAAGGGTGCAGGAATACGCTCTTGTAAGATGGCTTATTTCAGGAAGCAGCATAATGCAGTAATACAGTGGGAGGACCTCACACTCACAATGCTGTCTGACTTTAGCTGGGTGCTAAAGAGCACTTACACAAATTTTCCTAAAAGGAGCTGAAGACATTGTAAAAACCCATGTAGGCTAACAGGAAAGAGAACTTTGTCCCTAAAACATATTGTGGCAATCAATGATCAGGGCAAAGTTGCCTCATGGAGGTTACAGGCAATGAATCACTCCTTGGGTATACAACATTTACAGGGATAGAACAAGAGGTCCTTACGGCTCAAACTGATCTTGCCCACTAGGACCTCTATTCATTTTTCATTCCAATTGGTAACAATTTTTATTTTTAAATTTATGGAAGCCAGCCTAGCGAAAAATGTCACCCCTGGAACTGCCTAACAGGTGTGTTCGCGTTGAACAGAATCAGTACAGCTCTAGGACATAACTGCCCAAGCATGGATAATGCAGACCCCCTGTATCCACCCTGTCCCTGCTGGCTCTGGGGCAAAGCTGACACCTTAGCTGGGGCTCTGCTCTCCAGGGCTGCTACCTTACAAGGGAATCCACAGCAACACACATGAACAGTCTCACCACCATTCCTTTCAAATCCAGTTTCTCATGAACTGAATGGTGGTGTTTTTTTTGGCTTGGGGTTTAAAAAAGTCTTCAAGGCAAAGAACATTCTGTTTAACATTAGGGGAGAGAGGGTGGGTAGGAGGGTTTCTAGAAAGGTGAAGAGCCACAGCTAACATTTTAAAAGGCTCTGAAGCAGCATTAAAAGACAGAAGTCGCGGAGATGCTGACACACTTCCTGTGGGGCTGGCCCTCGGCCAATCGATGAAGAGCACACAAGGCTGAACCACGCACCCATCAGAACCCTGCTTAGAGCACGCACTCACTCCATTTGGCCCCCACTGTGCTCCTCAACTGTGCTGTACGGGGAGCCAGGATTCCAGGTGTGGCATCCACTGCCAGCAATGGCACACCCGAGACGGGCCAGGCTGAGAAGCCGCGGCAGCAGCGGAGGGGAACCAAACAGCCAGGAAGGAGTGGAGAGACCAACACACCAGCCCCCCCCTCCCCCCCCGGAAAAGGAAGCAAACTGAAACAAAATGCACAGCAAATAGACGTAATCTTGAAGAATTTTAAAGAATAAATATTTTTTTTGTAATTAAACATTATGCAAACACGTGCCACGCTTGCTTTGTCCATGCATATGCGCTATATACAATTTTGAAAAATACTGTGTTGTCCTCTGGGTTTAAAAGTCATGTACAAAGTTCCTTCCCTGCTGCTTGCTCCCCCCTCCCCCCCCACAGAGCTGGGTCAGCATTGGACATGTGGGCACTCAGGGGAGAGGAGGGAGAGGAGAGGAGTGAGCAGGGGAAGGGAGGGATGGGGAGGAGAAGAGATCCCTTACCAAAGTACAACAAAGTGGCTGGTCTGGACATGAAAAGCAGTGTCAAGAAACTGTGTTTTAGGGTGAACTGTACTACACACAGGGAAAGAAAAGAAAGAGAAGAGAAGAGGAGCCAGCTGGGAGGATGAAGCTACGTTACAAGTCAAAGTTGGAGGGCTTTTAGTGCATCTGTCACACTTGTTGGCGGCCTAGAATACTGTTGTACAATGGTTTATCTACCTTTTTTTATTACAATATAATTTACTTAAACTTTCCGTTAACAAAACAGAATTCCGGTACTACAGACCAGCGGTGTCAGAACAGGCTTAGTGCCTCCTTTTTTGTGTTTTTTGTTTTAATTGCATGAGCACTCTAGATGGTAAAGTTTTCAGAGTTCGTGGTACGCAGGGCCCTTCTCAGTCCTCAATGTACTCCCACAGGTCTTTCTCGTAGCCTTCATGCACATGCTGTAATAAAACCCTTCGTCGACTCTCACAGTATCTGTGGGGGAAGGAGGGAGGAGATCAGAGGCCAATGAGAACATCTGTACTGTTAATACACTTTGGAGAAAAGATGAACGACAGATTCTTTCCCAAGTGGCACTGTCAGCATCCTATCCCAAAATGCCCTCCTGTAAAGTCCTGCTCCAGGAAGGTGCGTACCTGAGAAGAGCCCCGCCTCCCCAGGATCTTCCTCCCTACATCATATTGCCCTTTGCCCAGGTCTCTTTACTTCCTCGAAAACAAAACCCTCCCCGCTCCCCTTCACTCTTTCAACCCCATGGTTCCCAAAGACAACTCAACCCTCTGTGATCTGGGCTTGCTTTCAACACCATCTTGATATAGAATATGCTTTCTCCCAAATCAAAAGGCTTTTTAAACTGCCCAATCCAAGTGTGTATTCTCTGTCCTCATGCACCGACACCCTTTGATGCCACAGAAACTAAACACAACCTGTTACCTCTGACTGGCTCCTCTTGTCTCTTCTTCCAAGTCCCTCAAGATCCAGAATGGTCTGTCTTCTTTTTCCCCACACACACTCTCCATTTCATTCACCACAATCATCATCTTTCCCAAGTCTACAGGAAGACTCCCAAAGCCCTATGCTACCCTGATTTCTAGCTCTAGACTCACATTTTTAACCTCCCACTGAGACTGGACTGGATCAAGACCTCTACCTGTTCCAAACACGCCTTCTCTCCACCCTCCCAAATGCCATGATATGCCCGGTCATCTCATGTGAAACCCTAGTATACACTTAAAGTACTCACTTTTCTTTTATTCCCTCTTCCTTACACAGTGCTGTGATCTTCTGTACTTTCCCAGAGTCTGTAGCACTGAGTATCTGTCCCCATCTCCTTCATTTCCTATCCCTCCACCCCAAAACAGGAGAGCACCAGAACGACTTGGATACTGAAAGAATGAGTGAAGGACCGGACGACCCCGTGTGCGGCCCCACCCCCCCACAGCACCATGTTGCTAGAACTGTGGGAGCTGGCCAAGCTTGTGACCTCACCTGTACTTGTCTTGTACTTTCTGCTTTATGTCCTGCAGTGAATCTTGGGATATATCTCGCTCCAGGTACCCTGACAGCACCTCGGTGGCGTTCTCCAAATCTGCCTGGTTATTCTGCAAGAGAAACGAGAAGCCTCAGAGAACTCTGATACCCCTTAGCTGTTCCTCCGCTTGTTGCACCGTTCTTCCTCCTCACTCCCTGTTACCTGACGGCTCCCCGGGCTCTAGGACAGGCGGCCACTACACCTGAAATCTAAGCCCAGATGCAGCCACGAGGATCCTTGGGGCTCCTCAGTGGAGCCTTGCTCGACACGACTGCTCCAGAAAATCAAACGTGTTTTCTGTCCTTAAGTCTCATGGTTTCTTAAAGTCTGTGTGTTTTCTTCTCATTAGAAGAGGTCAACATTAACGTGATTCAGACACAACTAAGGCTACACCAGGAATTCACTAGCATTGTATATGCTAATCAGAAATTCAACCTAGGTTGTGAGTAGGCCTTCTGAGGCGGGCCTCTCTTTGTTAGGAAGAAAAAATCTTGAGTCAAGCTGGTGGGGGAGAAGACAGAAATCAATGTCAAAGATGGAAATGAAGATGCTTTAGGTGTCTTGTCTTTGACACTAGGCTATAAACACCTCAAAGACAAGAACTATATTGTGTTTTAACTTTTTTGAGTCTGACAAACAAAGTGTCGAGCCTATAAGTCAGTCAATAAATCTCTCATTCTGTTCACTTATAAATGACAAACTCCCAGGCCTCTACTACAACCAAGCACTCTTTCACTTCTTCCAACACTCTCTTCACACTTTCCATGGAATCTCAAAACTTGGGAACTTCTCAGTGCACACTTTCTACAAATTTGTGTCTTAGAGCCACACATCCAAAAGACAGGAAGTGTTATCTTCTATTTGGTACTAAATCAAACTATGAACATCAAATAAAACAAGATAGAAAACAAGGTACTTATAGACAAGTATAACACATGCACAATCACAAACCCACAGCAATGCTTTTCTTCTTTAAAAAACAAGGGCAAAAATATAAATTCTGAAGTGACATCAAATGTTTTTACTTCTAGATCAAAAATGGGAGGAAGTAACATACAGGCCAAAGAAGACTGGCTCTGAAGTCAGAGACTGGGGTCAAATTCTACTTTTCACATTTGCTGCTTGTGAGACAACGGCAAGTCTCTTAATGTCCGAGGATCTGAGTTTCCAATTACATCATATAAAGGGGTTGGACTACATGATCTCTGAGGTTCAGCTTTACATCTCATGATAACTCAATTGAAGAATATCCAAATAGCTTCAGTTACTTTGTGCAAAATGAGGGGGCACCATGGCTCAGTGGTTTTAGAGTGGAGTCAGAAAACCTGGGTTCAAATCTTGCCTCTGACACATCACAGCATATGACTTAGCAAGTCACTTAACTTCTCACCACCCCAGGCAACTAAGAGGCTAAATTATGGTGCAGCTGCCCCCACCTACATGATCACAGACCCAGACTCCCACCTGCCCCAAATATGCCAATGTACCTGGACAGTTGTGAGGGACAAAGAGAGGACGAATGGCAGCCACTACCCTCAAGGGATTTACAATCTAATAGGTCATTTCAGCTCATTTCTGGAAAACACTTGGTATGAAACTTTAGACAAAACCCAGGGAAAAAAGCTGAGTCAAGGTTATGATTACTGACAGATATATATAGTACAGCAGGCACAGATATCACCTGCATTTAGCAAAACAAAACAAAAAACGACATGAAGGTCCTGAGACATGGGTCGTATACAAGGTTTGTTTAAGCATGGCTGGCCCCAGAGGGTTACTCTGATCAAAGGCCTCCAAGAATAAAAAGCATCAAACAGGTTTAATTTATATTCTATCCATAGAGCTCTAAGTCACTCTTGCCACCCTGCTGAAGAAAAGCCCTCAATCAAGTTTAACAACACTTCTTTTATGCACCTTAGAATACTGCTGTCTGGTCTGATGAAATGTAAATCCTTCCCTGGTAAACCACAGCAGTCTGCTTACACCTGGAGAGGGCCTAAGAGGATACCTCATATGCTTTCTGGTCCTGTGACCAATGGGAATGTGATCTGTCTTCGCTGTCTTGTCTCAAGACTTCTCAACAGAGAAATCTAAGTTCCCCATCCTTGCTTTCATTTGCCTCTAGAACTGGACTCCTGAACATGAATTGAGAGAACTTTTTTTTTTTTGGTAATTATTTCATGCTAACTAGTTTCCTTTGTAACCTATGGATTTCATTTTAAGCATTTAAAACCATGCAAGGCCCAGGTTTCCCTGGGGAAAGCCAGGAATACATGTCACATGTGAGTTTCCCCTTTTTGTCTTAGACACTGACTCTGACTCCTCAGCTCAGGCGTCTCCTACCTCAAAGATGATGGACTGGTTATTCTTTTTGAGGTAGAATGCGAAGACGTAAGTGTACATCAGAGTGGCACGACACTGACACAGCACGTCCACTGCTTTCTTCAGAAATTGCACCTCAATCCAGGACATGTTGTGCTGCTGCATCTCCTCCATCTTCTGCTTCACCTGAGCATAGAGCTTGTGCTCAAAGCGAAGACTCTGCATGTGGTTCATGTAGCGATTGCAGTAGAACAAGTACCTCTGTAGGGCTGCCCGGGACCTCTGTGAACAGACAGAGAGCGGGTGGCTGAGCACAACAGGCCTTATCAGACACTTTCAGGTCTCGGCCATAGGGCCGGAGGGATGCAACTCACTGAGACAGACAGGCGGCTGGCCAAGCCCAGAAAGTGGCCAGAAATCATGCTCATGGGTGAAGAAAACCAATTGCTACTTGTTTGTGAAACTCAATGAAGGTGGGCCTATAAAATGTTAACTTTTAGACTGGAGAGATCAATTTACTTAGATCTTTTAAAATAAATGCTATCAGGCAGGACACCTGTGAAAAATACTAAAAATCAAAGCATATATATAGAATACTGATTATGGCTTTGCCTATAATCCTTCTTCCTAATTCATATATTGTAAAGTCTTTTTTTGGGGGGGGGGGCGGTAGTCAAATGAAGAGTAAATTTTGACAAAGCTTCACTGAGCAAACCAACCCCTCCCCACCGCCCCACCCCCAGAAAGCTCCTGACCCTTGTAACAAACTACTGCAGTTAAGTATGAAAAGGTAGGGATGTTTCATGATCGGCCACTGCTGGAAGGTGCAACTAACTGCTGGGAACCCTTGACAGTTGTGCGTTACTTATATAAGCCCTGTTTCTTTCCTCTCTTCCCTCATCTGGGGCACCTACAGATACTTTAGCCCAAAACCACAGCAAGCACTGCTGCCTTTAAATGAATAAATCTGGATATCCCTTTGGTAGAAGGCAAACTGATCAGGAACTATATTTGTTTCCTTTGTGTATTCCTAATGCCTAGAGGAGAAATACCTGGAAGAGAGCAGGCCCTGAACATATACTTGTTGAGGTAAAGCAATAGTCACCACAGGCTGCTATATCCCATGAAGCACACCCCAAAGCCAGTCACCTGTAGAGCTTTGCATCAGATGGGTTTTATTCCACTTTTCATGCTTATACCCACTAAGTTGCATTACCCATCCTTGAATTTGAGAAGGGGGAAAATAGTCTTCCTAGTGACTCATTTTTACATGTGGAAAGAACAGAAAACTAGAGATGGGATGGAGGAGGCTGTCCCTCTAAATTCTGAAGGTCACCATAAAACAAGCTGAGACCCATTAACAATCAAGCTCAGTTGCACCAGCACGCCCAGGGGAAGAACACTTGTACTTTAGGGTGAGAAAACAGGAATCTGAGTCCCTCCCAAGCTCGAGGGCAGCAGGCAGGTTCATCAATCTCACCCAGCCTCCACTTCCCTGCCTGTGAAAGAGGGATGATGCTCAAAGGCCCATCACACCAAGACAGCAGAATTCAAGCTAGCCATATATCACTGCCTTGATAATACAAATAAATGTGTGGGCCCTGATGGGGTTCCTAAGGCATACATACACTACTCTATGTGAAAATTCTTTAAAAAACAACTTGCAATTATTACTTACATTAATTATGGGTATTTAGATATTAGGAAATAACACAACTGATCTAGGATCATATAGTTTTTCAGTATTCATTTTAAACAATTCACAATGAAAAACAGGAAGGACTAAGTGTCTATTCAAGTTCAATTTTTCAGCTATGCAAACAACATAGGATTAAATAAACAGGAGACTAAGTACTGACTCTACCCCACCCCACCTAAAAAAGATAAATGCAAACATAAAATGCGAAAAATCCCTAAAAAGTGAAAATGGAGAAGTATATTGGAACAAAAAGCAGATGTTGAGTTAGGACATTTCTTTCAGTTGATTTGAGGGTACTTTGAAACATCTTCCTGGCAAACCCCAGAACCCTCAGATATCAGCTAGATGCATGGAAGGTGCCCAATGCTTCAAGTTTCATAAATAGGTAGGGCAAGTGCATTTCTAAGCTTAAAAAAAAAATTGCAAATAATTCCTGAACTCTGAAAGAGTCTGGTTAGAAAAAGCTTCATGTTTACCTACAGAAGTATTCCACATTTCTCATTAAATGTGAATCCAAACACCTAATAATCTAAACATGCTCTAATAATGATGAATCAATATGGAAATCTGTAAAGCTTCAACATGTAAATAAAGCATCAAGCTCTGATCTACATAATATCAAAACACAAAGCAGCTAGATAGGTAGTAAAGAAGAGAATCAGATGATTTACAAGTCAGAGGTGACATTGAAGCATTGATTCTCACCAGATTCCTCCCTCAAATATTAAGCCACCTTACTTTATATTACTCAATACAACAGAGAGCGCTATCAGTCATTAGGATAATTTTCCAATAGTTTATAATTCTTATTCTCTGGGGCAAATGACTCCCTAATGAGAGCATGTAACAGATTCTCCCACTCTAAGTTTCTTACTTACCTCCTGTGCATCTCTTGCTGCCTTGGCATCATCCTCATTATAGCGGTTGCAGTTGTACCTAAAAGCAGAATAAAGGTTTAACAAAGCCACTCATCAAGCAAGAATAAATACTAAAGAAGTAATGGGCCATCTAGTCTGTAATCCTTTTCCAATCCATTTTGTTCCTACAACTCACCAGGCAGATCCATGTGGTTCCCAGGGACCAAGACACACCCAGCAAAACTCTGCTTTACAGTTCTGGTTACGACAGACCATGTGATTGCAACCTCCATCCTTTTCAATGGTTACATGGCATTTAGGGCACTCCTGTGAAGAAACCCCACCAAGTTTATTTCAGTATTTTCACTCTCACTAACACAGAAAAGCCACACCTGAATTTGACATGTGTGAAAAGGATTTTAAAAATAATAGCAATGCCGCACTAAAATATGGGCACTTAGGCAAATTATCCAGGACCTCCATCATTTACAAGTCCATGTTCTGCAAGCTCGGGCATGCTTTTTTTTTTCCTTCCCCAGTCTGAGGTGGGAGTCTGGGGCACTTCTGCTGAGAAAACATCCTTTACTACATGCAGACTGGAGCACCCCTCTCTCAAACTGATGTGGTCATATAAATGTTGTCTGCCACACATTCAAGAATCATTCACATAGAAAGCCTTTCTTATTCAGTATTTCAGTCAAGTTGTCTGATGCGCCTATGTTAGATGGTGGTCCAGGATAACTTGTATGGGAGCTCTTTTCATGCTGCCCATTTAAAATGCTTATTCCATTTAAAACCAGGTGAGGGGCCACCACATGACGATGGCCAAATCAATGTCCTTCTAAATAGTAAAGTACAAACTTCCACAAAAACATGTACACTGCTTATTCTAAACCTCTTGGGATTTTCCAGATGCACAAACTAAATTATGGAATATTAAAACTACACTAACTATATCACAAACACAAACATCTAAATGCTGAGGAGTAAAAGAGTACCACACCATGCCCAAATTCGTAAATCATGAAGAACACAAAATAAATAATCCAGCCACATCGACAAGGTTTGCTTCCCTTAATTCATTTCCAATCATCTTAGCAGCTGCTCTGCTCTATTCTTTGCCTTTTAATCTTTTCCAAAAGCCACAATAAATCCCAACCAGGCAAACTCAGGGCATCTCTTCAAATCAACACAAAGACAACCAAGTTGCAGTAGGGAAAGGATCCCTATTTCACACATTCATACAATGGAAATGATGTCAAGCCCCTCAGTGAGGAAATAATCCAAATTTAACAACAAAAACTTCAGAATAAACTATACATGAAAAATAAACTACATTTTCTATGGACTTATCAACAGAAGCAAAATAACTAACATTGTCAAATCACATATTTTCAAACTAAGTTTCCAAATTTTGTTCAGACATAAACAAATTAGATAAATTAAAGCTACTCATTATGAAGAGCTAAGTCAAATCAAATACAGACCTTTGTGTTGGCTGCAATCCAATTAGACGTTTCACTGTCATCATCACACTTTTTAATCCACTTCTTTAACCACTGTTTGGAAACAAAAATTATTAGTGTACAATAAAAGGTTTTGGGAGAAAAAATACTAAATACTTTTAAAGGCCTTTCTTTTCAGGAACCTTTTATTTTACACAAATTTGCCAGTATGTACAACTGATGGGGGTGGGTGGAAGAGATGGTATGGGTGGTGCAAGGTAGGTTTTGAAAAGATGAATACAGAAAGGACAAAAATTGGAACCCCAAATAGCATCACTGTGCAAATCCAGGAAACCAGAGAATTTGGGGTTTGTGTTTAGCAAGCACTATATACTAAAACATTTTCTAGAAATCGGATAACTAAACAAGGTATCAAGATTTCCACAGACAGAGAAAATGTGCTACTGTTTTGTAAATTTCAGAACTGAGCTCAAAATATTAGGCATGAAATCCTTTAATATATAAAAAATGTAGCAAATTTAAATCTTTTGGGGAGAATTTTGGTTTTATTATGCATAATACCTAGGCTTTTTTTTGGGGGGGGGTAAGGTAAGGAATGGTTTGAGATAATCGTACCAATCTAGAAAATTGACTGTGTACGGAATACCCTCTCCTTTCCTGTTGGTCCTTGGTTAAAAAGACATACATTTGCATATCACCAGTGAATCCTAAGTCCTCGGACTGGAAACCTATTTACTAAAGGATAAATATCTTTATTTAAATAAGCATCCTCCCCCCCCGCCCCGTTCTTGAAGCTTAACTTATATCTTCCTAAATGTACACTGTCTTGATAATTAATGTAAGTTTTTTTTGTTTTTTAAGGCAATTGGGGTTTAAGTGACTTGCCCAGGGTCACACAGCTAGTAAGTTCCAAGTGTTTGGTCTGAGGCCACATTTGAACTCAGGTCTTCCTGACTTCAGGGCCACTGTGCCACCTAGCTGCCCCTACTAATGTAAGATTTTAGCAATTGGATTTTTAATTCTTGTCGTGGTATACAGAAGGCTGCCCTCCAAATCTTCCATTACTTCCAAATTAAAAACACTACTACACCTGATTTTAGCCCAAGGGGCCTAGAAGTGATAATGAATGATTCATGAGTGAAGAAACCAAGGCCTTGATAACTAGCAGGTAACAAGCCTGAGAAGATTTCCGACAATTTCTAACTAGGTGTGCAGAAGTGTTATTTTATATAATGATTCTGATTTATTCCAAAAGCCTTCAATCTTATAGTTTGGAAAGTTAGGCTATTATTTTATTTTAATCTTCTAAACTAGCAACATTCCTCATTGGTGTATGCTTCACATATTGTCCTCTTAACATAGTAAGAGAGTCCTGCTACACATGAATGCATGATGGCAGTAATGAAGCCTCCTGGCAGAAGGATAAATACACTGGCAAAACTGACAATTGTCAATTGGAGTCATTCGAAAATGTTAAAAACAAATTATACCAGCAAACTCACCTTGCATTTAACAGGATCGTGCCAATTTTCCC
Source organism: Phascolarctos cinereus (assembly GCF_003287225.1). NCBI lineage: Eukaryota > Metazoa > Chordata > Mammalia > Diprotodontia > Phascolarctidae > Phascolarctos > Phascolarctos cinereus. The sequence goes on along the minus strand of NW_027555736.1, from coordinate 44,621,627 downwards.
CACAATTAAAGCTGTAAGTGACAGAAGGAGATAAAGACATAAATGCTGCATTCTTAAAAGTGAAAAAAATCAGATCTTATTTGCACAGTTATACTCTGTATTATTTGCTAGTTTTCCATCACTACAAGCATGGTCAGACAGTCAGAGTCCATTCGGAATCTGTGTAATTTTGGTCAATGGGGCTAAGCCTGGATTAATTCAAACCATTACTTTTCCAGGTAACTGTGAAATTTACTTCTTTAAGTTTTGGTAGTAAAGGAAAATTCAAGTGACATTAGCTATTGCACTACATGTAGCTCTCTCTAATTTAGGTTGAGACACCCTGTAAGCATTAATAGCTACTGTTGCATTTTATATCTATGTTATATAACGGGCTACAAACTGAAGAAGGGCACATCCTTATTATTCTAAAATTAACTTCCAATTACCTATTAACTTGCTTTTCATCCTGGAATTGTCAATAAAAATTCATTCACTAGAAGCTTCTGTCCTAAAAAAACCCCAGGTAACTGCCCTTGGAGCACATGGCTCTGCCCATGTGTGAATAAAGCAGCAAATTCCACAGACCCAAAGGCAAATACTTTGCTTAAATCAGGGGTGGGGAACCTGCCTCCCTCCTCAAGTGAGAGCAAATCCCCTTAACAAAAGGATTTGTTCTACAAAATTGGGACTTGGTCAAAAGGCTACACCTACAGACCTAGAAGGCCACTTGTGGCCTCCTAGATGGCAGGTTCTCCACCTCCAGCTTAAAAAACCATTTAAAATGCACCGACCTCTAGGCCCTGGCCCAGTTTTACCTTCTCCAAGGATATTCACTTCCTGCAAAATGTGACACTGGTTCTATGTGGTCAAAGAGAATATGGTGTACTACTGAATAGAGAGCTGAATGAGAGCGCTTGCTGGGGGCTTCTTAAAAGACTGTTCTTTTTGTGTTAGGGAAGACAGCGCTAGACAGGGAGTTAAGAACAACATGGGGAGAAGGGGAGGGAAAAGAATGCACAAATGATATAATAACTTCATAAGGGATACATGACCCGAACATATAAAACTTCACATAATAAAGGCATTACGAAAGAATGAGATCAAGCACCCTTTACAACTATGGTTAGCCAGAGAATGATAATTCTGATCACATGACACTGAAAAATAATTTCTGAATTAATAAAATTGATGCAGAAAAAAGAAGGGAAACATCTGAAATAACACAGACACGTAAACCTAAGAGACAACACTGAAGCGGTAAGGACTACAAGAATAAAACCTAGCTTCAATATATAGAGAACACTGAGGGCCAGCAAGGGCAAGCTCTTTGCCCCGGGGCATCTGAGGTAGGATTAGAACTCGGGCCTTTCTGATGGACTCCAAGTCTACTATACAACTGATCAAACGATACAAACAGTACTCAGAAGAATATCTGTGAAACTACTGTCTATCTGTAGAAAAGATTTCTCCAAACCAGAAAGACAAACACAACATTTACTGACTTATTTTTGGTTTTCACCATTTACTTCTATAGGATTGAGTTGTAAAATTTCTTCTCCCTATCCTCCCCAAAATGGCATGCAATCTAACATTGGCTATAGTAGGAGAAACAGAAATCAAATACTGAAGCTGTCCCTCATAGCCAGCCTATTGGCAAAGATGACAAATGATGGGAAATTTTACTCTTGGAGGGAATGCAGGAAGACAGGCATAACATTACACTACAGGTGGAAATGTGAATTGGTCCAAACATTCAGCAAATAAGCTGGAAATACACTAAAAATGTGACTGAAATGTTCATACTCTGACCCAGAGTTCACAAGCATTCTCTGAGCATTCAATCAACAAGCATTTATTAAGTGCCACTCTGTAACCAAGCACTAGGAGAAGTGATGGGGACAAAAATAAAAAGCAAGGAGCTTACATTCCAATGGGAGTAAAAACATAAGGGCTTTCTATCATTACAGGATATGACCTTGAAGATAATAAAGATTCACTAGAATTTACTGAGAAGGAAGGAGGTGGAAATAATCAGATATGAATTTGGTAACTTTTGGAGAACAGACTGGAGTTGGGGGAAGCCTTGGGCCAGGGAGAACAGCCAGTAAACTACTGCAATCTCCTGGGAAATGAGCAATGATAAGGGCCTTAGCAAAGGATAGGAAGGGGTAGAAAGGAGTGGTAGACAAAGATACGACGAGATTTAGGCACTGCCTGGTTATGTGCAGTCGGAGAAGCTACTGAGGTTGACACCAAGACTGTGAACCTAAGTGCCTGGAAGGATGGTTGAAATCCAGAAGGGAAGGCTTGAGGGAAACATAATGAGCCTGTTTTGACTTTATTTTGGAATGCCAAGTTTGAGATGTCTATGAGACTTCTAGTTGAAATACACAACAAGCAATTGGTGATGGGGGACTGGAGGTCAGAAGAGAGACTAGGGCTGAACAAATAGACCTAGAAGTCATCTGCACACAGAAAACTGAAATCATAGGAATTGATCAGAAAGGCCAAATATTAAGCAAAGTATTCACAACAATATTTTACTATGGATGCAAAGCACTAGAAACTAAGTAGGTACCCAGTGATGAGAGCATAGCTAAATAAACTGTGGAATGTGAATGGAACGAAATATTACCACTCTGTAAGAAATGAAGAACAACCAATACAACAATGTAAATGAAAAAAAACAACCCCAAAACAGAAAACTCAATGTTGTGAAATTTTGATGACCAGGCTTGGCTTCAGAGAAGGGGAAAGGTGAACTACCACTGCTTTCCTCGCAGAGATGGGAAGACTATAGGCCTAAGACAGACCATGTGAGGAGGCTGACACACTATACCTGGGGCTCAAGGCTTTACCAGTTAATAGCCAGACATATGACCTCGGGTAACTTCCTAAGCAATCCGGGTTCCAGTTTCCTCTCAATGGTAAGATGGGAAACCACTGACTTGATCAGAAAGGGTAATATGGCAGAAAGAGTGTTGACCGTAAGGCCAGGAGAGCTGTCTGTGATCATATGTAAGCAAGTCATGGGCCTTACCGTCCATCTACATACTATAAAACAGAGATAATACTTTCACATAAACTACCTCTGAATTATTATATGAAGAGCGCTTAAAATTAGGCAGACCTATACAAACTAGCGGCATTAGGAGGTTGGTCTGTGGGTACATCTTTTTCTGTGGACCCCTTTGGACCTTTGCCTTATCACCTGCATGTCTGTGTTCTTCCCTAGTTCAGTTCTATTGCGCAGAATATCGCCTACTAAACAAAAATACCGCTAACATTTAGTTTGTACAAAGCAATGTGCTCCCAAAATACATAAATGGGAAAAAGATTCAAATTCAACATGAAACTTTTCCACCAATTCTTGCTTGGTGAATACATATTGAAAAAGAGCATGTGAACCTACAACCAAGACCACAAAGCTACCTCTATGACCTAATAATTTAAGGAAAGCTACTCTTTCAACTCCTTACCAAAACTGGCGCCCACATTTGCAGCGAACAGGTTTAGCATCAGGATACTGGACTTTAACGACATGGTGACAGTCTGGGGCAGGACACCACTTCAACAGTCGATTGCACTGGGGGGAAAAACAAGTGGGAAAATAAGAAAGGAGAACAAATACAGCTCCAAAGGCAAGCTCTTATGTATGAATATACCAAGAACATACTGACTTATTGTGCACTGAGCTTCACTTTCATAAAACCATGCTGAAAATTCTTGGTTAAGCCTTAATGGTTTTCTTTGCCTATTCTTGAGCGGGCCACATTTAGTTCAAAATACTATTCAATTTATAGTAGTAGAGACAGTCTGAACAGAGTCAACAACCCTCACAAAGGGAGTGCTTGACAGAAAATTACTCAATTTAGGAACGAATGTTCTTTATGAAATGATCACTAGTGTATGGCCTCCACTGGCTCTTGGCCTATTTTGTAAATTGTTAGATGACTATATTTTTGCACTATTTATAAGCACTTATCACTGAGCAAAAATCCATTTATGACTATTTTCAAATGTGATTTCTTTAATGGGAAATGAAACTCATGTTCTTTCTCTGCTCAGGGAAGATTATTAGTTACTACAAAGCAGTCTAAACGAATCTGCTCAGAAGCACTTAGCTCTAAGATATCTTTAGGAATTCAAACAAAATAAAGACTTTTGTAGGGAGAGTGACTAAGATATTGAGAAATTCTCTAAATAAATAGTCAAAGGATGTCATTAATTAGCTCTCAAGCAAAGAAATGCAAGATCTCTTCAACCATATTTAAAAAATGCTCCACATAACTAATAATTAGAGAATTACAAGTTTAAAACAACTCAGAAGAACAATACCTCACACCCATCCAACTGGCAAATTTGATAGTTGAGGAAAATGGCAAATGTCAGAGAGGAAAACGGGGGGGGGGGGGCTAGGAAAACTTCGGCACAGTTGTGCACTGCTGGTGTGAACTATGCCAACCATTCTGAAAAGCAATTTAGAGGATGCACCAGAGGGTACTAAACTGTGTAAACCTTCTTACCCAGCTTCATAACAGTAGTAGGTCTGTCTCCCAAAGAGATAAAAGAAAAAGTGTCTGTATATACAAAAACATTTATAGCAGCACTTTTTGTAGTAATCAAAAACTGGAAATTAAGAGGGATAGGTATACGCCCATCTACTGGCAAATGGCTAAATAGTGTAATATAAGAAATGACATAAGACATTTCAGAAGAAACTAAGAAAATTTCTATGAATTTATATATAGTGTGAAGTGAGAACTAGAACAATTTATTCAATGACAACATAATAGGAAAAAATCTAAAAGACTCCAGAACATCAATAAAAAACACAATAACAAATCCAGAGGACTCAAGATGAAACATGACACCCATCTCCTGCCAGAGGAGTAAGGGACTTAAAATGAAGAACGAGACATATTTTTTTGTCATGAACAGTGGAAATTTATTTTGCTGTATTATGCGTATTTGCTAGGAAAGTGATTTTTCATTTTTAAAAAGCTGTTCAACTGGGTGAAGGGACAGTAGAAAAAATGTTTTTGAAAATAAATTTTTAAAAAAGAAAAAAGACATTGAGATTACTCTGAATGTTGATATGCTTTTTTGTAATTATGCATCTCCACTGACGTATGACTTTGTATAGACTGAAAATGTGCTATTATGCAATTTAAAAAGGCATATTGCTCATTTGATTTATTAATAAAATACTGAGTTAGTTCTATCTTACTTTTGGCAAAACAGTTTAACAACTTTAAAAATTGATGGCCAAAGACCAAATTCTCAAGAGACACACCTATTTTGAAAAAAGACTGGTTTCCAGTTTTTCAAAAGAGCTATTTAAATATAATTATTAGCCTCCAAAGCAAATCTACAATTCAATTACTCTAATAGAGATTTCTTGCTGATGGTAATAATAAGAAAAAAAAATCCCAAAACGTTAAAACAACAACAATGAATTTTCAGGAGAAAACCACTCACCTCTACAAAACTATTAGTTATTAAATGCTGGTACTTTAATTTAACTTTTGAATCTGTGATCAGACGCCTATCAGGAAAGAAAAGAAGCAAAAACAGTTTACTGGGAGGTTTGCCTAGAATGTATTACATTAATAATTATAAAACATTGTTTCATAATTGCTAATCTCTGCTTTTGGCTACAAACTGACAAGTGGGGAGATGGGCTGTAAGTACTGACATTAGTATGCTTGCCATGACCCAACTTAATTAATTCTACCAATCAAAGCAGTTTATCAACATCATTTCTATGAAATCAAGAATTTAAATATAACTTTGGCAAGGTCTACTACAAATTTTAAATTGATGCCCACCCCAGAGCTACAACAAGGCTAAATTATCTGGAATCCAAAATGTATAATCAATTTGTTCTGTTCATTTCATGGCTTTATCTTTCTTCTTATTATATAGATTTTACAATAGGATAATTATTTGGGAAGTTTTTTTTTTAAGGATTTATATGTTATCCACAAAATGATGACACAAATCATAAGCAATACAAAATGGAATATTTAAGGATAAAAACAATTAAAAGGGGGATGTAAAAGAAACAGGAAATAGAGCCTAACTAGTTTTCAGGTAAGCTAATTACATACAACTGAATTGCAAATTTGATTCTAAATCACCTGGTAATCTAAGGCCAAAGGGGAAATATACAACATAGCTTTTCTGTTCATAAAGAAGCATAAGAAATTCATCTTGTTGAGAAATTTATCTGTAACTAAACACAAGCAGGTTTTACCCAAATTAGAAGGGCACCTCTTGCAATAACAAAGTCCCAACCTCATACTAAGACAGGGTCTAAAACAGAGCTAGTCCAACTCCTCAATATTTTACAACATCAACTATCTTGACTCATTCTCTCCTATTACATTTTCATATATCACTATTCTTATTTTCTTCCCTTAAATCTCCAAATACTCCCTGGCCTTCATTCCATTCACAGAAGATGGGACACAAGGTAGATTGCTCAATGTCTGTTTGCCAACACCCTCAGAATTCGTCACTTTCTTTACTCTTCTTTGCTCATCTCCTTTTCAGGAGAAGAGACTGTCCTGACTCTGCCGAAGCTAATTTTCCTGTGTCATCCAAAAAACTGATCCAATCATTTTGGATTATATTCCTTTAATCTCTCCGTTTACACTGCCTTATTAACAGTCAGGCCTAAACTACTCCAGGAAGCCTAAAATCAATGCCCTACTTCCTCAACACCTACTTATGCCTTCACAATCTGGCTTGTCACCCCCACCATTCAAGTGAAATAGCTAAAAACAATGATCTTTTCATATAAAGATCATCTTTCCTCATTTCTCCTTCCTTTGAATCTAGTTTTATGCCTCTATTCCCATAACTTGCCTTCCTGGTTCTTCTTTCCAACATCTTGTTACGTGAGCCCAGCATGGCTAAGAGCAGGATAGAAGTGCCCAAGGCCCCTATGTTATCATCATACACTAGATGATCACGCCATTCACCAATCTCTCAGTCTATTAACCAGTGAATATAGTTCAAACTGCGGAGGCAGTCATGGATAAAGAGCTGCGCCTGAAGTCAGGATGAGCTAGAATTTCAAATCTATTTCTCTGATACCAACTGTAGGATCCTGGGCAAATAATTTCAGTTTTTGTCCCTTTGCTAACTCCCTGGAAACCTACTAAATCACAGGCCAGCTGTGGACCTGTGTTGGCAGGAGGAGTTCCTGTCCCACAAACTCCTTACAGACAGATTCACCACAGATCTTTCTTGTCTAGCACTTGGTATCCTTTGTAGAAGTCTTGTGTTTTCTTCCCCAGGTTTATGCTATTACTTAGTGTATCACAAATCTCTACCTGATGAAATCCCACAGAATCCTTCAAGTTCAAATGCCACGTCCTTCACCGAGCCTTTCCTGAAATAACTCTTTCTTCTTAAACAGCACTTGGTCACCTTCCTGTGTAAGTCTGTGGGCAATGCTCTGTTAGTACAGCTTGCTCCATGATAAGAGGGCTTGGATCTCCAATAATTTCTGTGTCTCCCCAGAGCTTCAGACACACTCAGTATAAAACACCTTAAAGTTCATAACTGATCCAGGCCCTCTCCTATACTGCTATAACTAGTCTGAGACAAAGAGAATATTTGGTCACATGATCCAATCAACTACCCTCTGCTGAAATAAGTGGGGTATGTAAGTAGTGAAACTGCATTATCACTGAATTTATGCTTTGAAAGTGTGTATTAGCTGAAAAATATCAGTAAGGTTTCCCTATGCCAGCCTACGTGCTGCCATTAACTTTCTGCCAACGGCACATCCTGATGTCGTTTTACACCTCAATTTAGCACCAGTCCAGGACATAAACTTGTAACATCTTTTGGCTCATCTCCTGAAAATCTCTCAGACACAGGGCAAGCCTTTCTTGGAAGCCATTACTTTGGTGCTTTATTTCTAAGCCGAAATACTGCACAGAACTGCATTTGAGACGGTTATTTCACTGTGTGACAAAATGACCAAAACATCTCCTACACACTCTGGATGTTCGATCAAAACCACTTACACGGAACTGACAAGACTAAAATCTGTAAGCAAGAGGAGCTGAGCCCATTTTTGGAACTGTGAATCAACATATTTAGTTATAAGAGGTGACTTAGGAAGCAACTTAACTTCAGTTAGAAGCAGTCCAGTAGATCCTGTCACTATTAAAGGATCAAATCAATAAGGTCAATAATTAGTGGCTGGAAAGGAAAATGACTCTCATACAATGAGACCCAGGCATAGATATTTTTCTTTCACCCTCCCCTACCCTTCTTCACTTGGACCACACAGATCCTAACTCTTCCATCATGTCAGGATACAACATTTTAGATATCTCCATTATCTGGGGGAAAAAAAAGGATAGCAAGGACAATTGGTGAGTAGATTTTTTTTTGGGGGGGGGCATAGTATTAGAAAGATGACTGCAGGAGTTTCATGACGGCTGTGGCAATCAAGGATTCAGCACGCTGAGCTCATTTATTCAGAACGCTAATTCTCTATGCAGGTTAAAGGCCCAGAGAGAACACAAACAGATTACCTCAATCTCACTGGAAAGCCTTGAATGATTTTTACAAATGTAGTTTCTAATTCTCCTTCAAACTAAAAAAAATGACCTCTTCTTCATCCCATCATTCATACAACTTAATTCACCTGCAGTAGAAGGTTACTCTATCAAGAGGGTTCTTTCAAAGTCTGACCAATGGTCAGCCTGCTCTTCAGAACTAAGGCACAAGGTCCTTATTAGTTATGACTCTGAATCTACTAGTGTCCTATTATGTAAGCATGGGAGATGTGTATAGCTATTTTTATCCTGGATAAATAAAACCCTTATCTCTAAATCTAATTGCAGCCTACAATTTTAAAATTCTTCCCCAAACATTTTTTTAATACAAAAATTGAAAGTAGTTGTCTCATTTTACTTCCCTTCCCATTCATTAATTGGTGGACAGCTAACAACCAGATCAACATCAAGTGGAAAAAACAAGTTAAAGGCAAAGCTGAGCCACTAAAGATCAACCTAGTTGTCTTTAGACAATTATTAAAGTAGCCTTCTTCATGAACTAAGAGTCGAGGCATTTATTGTAAGCAACAATAACAGCAACAAAAAGACATTCTCTTTCACATATCATTTTCCCCCAAACATGCCCATGTCCAGAGATGGTAAAAGGGGCAAGAAGAAAGTTTTCCTTCAAAAATCCCAGAGTTCTGCCTGATTTTTAACATTTGCCAAGAATATGTGATCTTAGAAAACAAAGATACAGAAAGAAGTCCGAGCTTTGTATATAAAAAAGCTGGGGAAAAAATGTAAAACTGTACATAATTTAGAAGTTTTACAATAACACGAGCATTGATGCATTTGCTTAAAAGCTTGATTCCTTTAAATAGAAAATTTCTCTAAGCACATTCAAAATAATTTGATATTAAAAATTTATGTGACTCTTCTGCAACTCTATCAATTCAAATGCATATCTACATGTCGAACTAAAACTAAGATATGTTATCCAAGCCCATTTAGGTAATGTGACAGCTGACCTGGGTTCTAGGCAGGCTTTCTCATCAACTAGCTATGTTACCCTAAAGCAAGTCACTTCACCATTCTGTGTTTGTTTCCTTAAATGTGAAATGAAGAAGGCTGAATTAGATACTTTCAAATCTCTGAACACTTATTCAAATCCTAATATAGGTGGTCCACAGTCAATATATTCCTTGAATGAATATCCTATTTTCTATGAGGATAGAGGAAGAATTTTAATGGATGACTAAGGCAGCTACTTGGTAAGCAAGATATTTCAAGTTTTTGTGACTGGTAACAAAGTTAATGTTTTCTAGAACAAGAACTGAATGCTACCCATCCCATTTGAGTATATGTAGTCTTTCAGATTCTGGAAGGACTAATGCTACTGCAATGTACCTCTAGCCTTAGAAGAAATGTAAGCAAAGACAAGGGTTAGTGCAGAATACTTGTGGCAGTGTACAAGATGGAACTGATCCCCATAAGGCCTGCAGAAGACGTTTTTCATGAGGGGCATGAGAAGGACCAACTTCTTCTAGGAGGCAACTTGGCAAACCAGAAAAGATTACATGCTGGATTTGGAACTGTAAGACCCATGTTCACATCTTGATGCTGCTACTTCCTCCTTCTAAGGTAATGGACAGGTTACTTTAAAAAGCTCTAGGGCTTGGTTTACTCATTTGTAAAAGGAAAAAGTTGAACTAGATAAGAACTAGTAAGCTTTCTGGGGGCAGGCAGGGATAGTTATTTTTCATCTTTTCATCCCCAGTGCTTGGCAATTATTTTGTACTAAGTAGATGCTTAATGTATGCCGAATTGAATTTAAGCATCTAAAGGGCTGTCTGGGATAAAAGAAATTGCGGCTTGTGCTGAACGGCCCTCCATCATGATAAAGGAAAAAAGTCCCAAAGGACTTGGGTTCAAATCCCCACTCCTCTCACTAATCCCTAGGTGAAGTCATGTAACTTGAGTTTGATGATTTGGTGGAGAGGGGGGGACTGAGAGCCTCTAAGGCCCCTTCCAGCTCTGTATCTATTATTTTATGAACTAGGATTAATAGACAGAAGTTTCAAAAGAGCAGATCATAGTTCAATGTACCAAAAGAATTTCCTAATTACAGCCATCCAAAAACGTAATGTTCTGTCTACATAGGAAGTGAGCTCCCCATCACTAGGAATTTATATTCAGAAAATAGATGACCATTCACAAGGGCTATTTACTGATGTGATTCTTCCTTACATATGGCTTACACACATCCTATGTGTTGAGAAAGAATGGGGAACAAGAAAAATGGAAAATCTTAAGAGTAAACTTTAGTTAATTGTTTACTGGTCTATAAGTCTGTTGAAACTAACAGCTAAAATGATATTTGTGAAATCCACATACCCAAGGTTTCCCCTCTCTCCATTAGCATGGGGGAGTAATAAAAAGGTGCTTATCACAATCCATAGTTTGCCTGAACACTGACTGGGTATTTACTACAAGAAGTGCTTCAAGTAGTAAATGCAAAGTCTTTGGCCCACACCACTAGAAAGGAATTAAGAAAGTGTTAATATTTTTACATTTAAAATTCGCAACTACACAATGCTCTGAGAAAGCCAATTTAGTCTAGTGTCTGAACAAATAAGAAAACACACCGGAATCCACCCTTAGTACTTACATAACTGTGCTGTCATCCACTAAGATATCACAACCATGAGCAGGACATGAGATAGTCTGAAAAAGAGTGAATCACACACATTCTAAATCCATCTTCCCATTTATATGCTCTGGATTCTTCTAATTCACAACACAGAGTATAAAGTAAAAAGGTTCAATATTTTCGCTCACTTGTCTGTATTATCTGGCATGCCCAAACCCTAAGTACAGTATTAATACCAGTAGCAGGTACAAAAATTTAATTTCTATCTCCTGCTTTATGGGAGTGCTCAACAGGGAAGAAGAGATAAAAGGTCAATTTGCTGAACAAACTCAAATTTTGAGGATCACACGGAAAACAGAAGGCAGCATACAGAACTGTCAAAGAAGAAAGTCCCCTCAGGTCAGCCCCCCTCATATTTTAAAGCTATTTCTTCAGGGGGTTTGTTTATAACAATTGGGAATCATGTCCTGGGAAAATCAAAAAGTTACTAAACTATTAAGTTTCAAAATATAAACCAGATTTTCTTTACCTGTCCCATGCCTTCCTCCATTATTTTGGTAGTTAAATATTCGCTCCAGCACTGCATACAGAACTTATGTCCACATTCAAGGCCAGTGAAATACTGCAGCAAAAATAAATGGGTTTTAGCTATGACTTACTTGAAATCTCGACAGAATATGCCTTGAGATAAGGCAGTAATATTAAATTACATTACATGTTCCTTATAGGGCCTGTACTGTTCAGTGCAGAATTAAAGGGCCAAACCCACAAACTTCTGGTGAGGAGGGGAGACTCTAGACAGACAAACACATCTGGTCACACCAATTCACCTGAGTTTCACATAAATAAAAAATCAATGTGTGCGCACGCACGCGTGCATGTGTGTGTGTACATATATGTATGTGTCTATATGAATTGAAGAAAAGGAAAAACAGCATTCTTTCGGCCTCAACAAAGGTACTTGAAAAGGAGACCTAACCTAAAACCCAGAAGCAAAACCTAAAAACCTTTAAGTCAAAGATATATGTGAAATGAAAAAAAGATTAGCCACCCCATTTGATGTCTACTAAGTATCTGGCCTTGTTAAGTTATCAAGTAGTATGGTAAATGAAGACCAATGCAAGAAACAACGGTAATTTAAAACTACTTCAAAAACATGTTGTGGTTAAAGTTCCAACTTCAGGTTAATGTCAAAATGAAAATCTGGTTAATGATAAATCTTCTAAAAAACAAGGAAAGGTTTGCCTGCTGAGTATTATCTCATACAGGTAAAATGTTGATCTAAACTGCTGATCTTTCTTAATGTTTATGGAGAGACAATACGAGATCTTGGTTTTTCTTCCACAATTGAGCATGATATCTCTGTAATAATGCTCACATTTAAGTAAGCACATTAAGGTTTTCAAAGAGTGTTGTTTCTCACAACCATCCTGTGAGGGACACAGCATGGTATGGATAATATTAGTGATTATTTTGTCTCTTTTGCTTTCTTCTGTTGCAGGGAAAGCTGTATCATCTTCTGACATTCAGAAACAAAAAAAAAATGCACTGAAATTTTGAGCGCTGGTACCGATGTTGGACCGACTTCTTATGATAACAAATAATATATCTGAGGGCAACAGCAAAAAAAAAAAGCCCCCAAAACAAAACAAACTGAATAAAAGGTATCTGGAAAAATCAATCTGTCTCATAAAATAATGTGTGTGTGTGGGGTGGGGGGGTGGAGAGTGAAGAAGACAAAGAAAAAAAACAGCTTTTATAAATTTACACATACTTCTAGTTATATATCAGTATACTATCAAAGTATTTGGTCCTGATTACCCCCAACACAGGGGGGCTTATCTCCAAGGTACCTATGGAAAAGTATTCCCGATTCAATTTTTGTAGGTTACTTTACGAATTGCAATGGGAACAACAGAAAACTTCTCACCTCGATGATCTCTAAAACATCTTTTTTTTGCCGTGTTTCACAGTACTAACAATGATCCTGTATTATCCTCATATAACCATTCTATAATTTTCAAAGCCTTTCATATTATTTTACTTGATCCACAAATCAACCTTACTGTGAGGCATGGTATTATACAACTCTACTTTATTTCAGCAAAATGAAGCTTGAAAGGTTAAGTGTTTCCACCCAAGATGTTATTAGTAAACAGAACTGTGGGTAATAATCCATAAAGTTGTGATCATACACAAGGTTCTTCTATTGACTAAATGTTCTCATCACAGAAATGTCTCTTATTAAAATAAAAAAGTTCCATTGATTACCAACATTTAAAATGCTGCTGTTTTTTTCTTTCTGTGGGAGGAACATAGATCTGGGATGTCACTGGTCCTCTTTCACTGTGTAGCAGCAAATGCTTAGCACAATGCCTGGCACCCAGAATGCCCTTAAGCAACTGTGTATGGCCTGATGCCTGGTGAATCCTACTTGTGTTACCTCTGTGCTGGGACAGGGCTGGGTCCTTTCCGCATCATCTTTGGAAGCCTGGTCTTTCCCTTTGTTCCTCCTTGCCTCCAACACTTCTACACCTGGCGCTTGTATACAGTCTAATCTCAGGCTTCCATAACCTTTTGTATCATGTCAATAGCTCAGTTCCTGTTTATCATTTCTGTCACTAACTAGGCTCTATCTGTACTACAGATTGGTCAGATCAAGCAAGGATAGGCAAATCCCAAATAGGGAAGCCCATAAGTTCTCACAAAGGAATATAAGCACAAAGGGACTGTTAAGACAAAACATCAAAATCTTAAAAAGGTTTCATATACAAGCTCTTACCTAAGCCTCCTAGAGGGAAAAAACAATCATTAAATGGGATCACTCTTTCTACATGCTGGGAAGAAAAAGACCATAGGATGGTTTTAGTATGACGTATTTTGTTTCTAAAAAATGAAGCCGCATCTGCCAAGTAAAGCAATTCCTCTCCCCTAGCTGTAGAAACATATTCAGTTTTATGCGGTTTTCTGTAATATGGACAGACTTAAAACCAACAACAACAAAAACGCCTCTAGAATGTGGCAACATGAGTTAGATGAAACATGTACGCAGATTCTTTTCCAATTAAAAGTCACCTGTGACTTGGCAAGGATTGAAGGTTTCACAAATAGGATATTAGCCAGTTTTTAAAAAAAAGTTTCAAGTTCACAGTAGAAGGCTATCAATTGCTTAAATGGGTTCTCACCTAGATACTTTAATGTCTTATAGATGCTTTAATAATTTTAAAAAGGATACTATGGTATGGATTAAAAAACCAAACTGATCTCTCAAGAATTTGTACAGATAATAGCCCTAACTTAAAAGATGGCTATACTAGGAGACAAGAAGTATTATTCTAAAATTACTATTTCCATGAATTTGTGGAATTGACTCAAACACTACTCCTGGGTTGTAATGTAGATGAGAAAGGGTTAAACAAGACAGGCTCCTGTTTTTTTTTATTTCCAGTATCATACTGGAAGGGATTTTTAAAAGAGCCACACCTGTATAACAGTTTAAGGCTTTCACATATGTACAAAAGCCATAAAATGTTTGAAAACAAAAATAATACACAGGCATATGCTGAAAAAAAAAATGCACTAATTATAGACATACTGAGGTATTCCCCCTGCCAAGCCAAACTGAGGAGAGAAAGCAAAGTTTTTAAGTCTACTAACTTTAATAAACTCCCTTGAGTCCACAGTATAAAGAATTCTGTCTGGGTCAGTATAACATGATGGGTTCCGACAGAATTCTAAAGCTGATGTGATTTTTAAAAAGGGCATGGCTTTTGAATGGCTTTAAAGTCTTAAAATATCTGGGTTTATTCCTTCCTTACTTTGACAATGCCAATTTTTACATGGGTTAAGAACTATGAAGTATGGAAATAGTAAATATGACCAAACTGTGCTGGACAAAATAATCAGGACATTAAGTTAATTTCTTTAAATGTGGCTAACTCAATAAACAAATTTTATAAACTAATATGCACAATAAAAGTAATTTTACATATATGAGAAGAGACTAGGCAGAGGTTTTCTGCATGTTTAAGTATTTTAAGGATTCATACTTTTACTAAGAGAAACACTAGTCACTGATACAGACTCACAAATCCTCTAAAACTTACTAAGTGGTTTTTTAAAACAAATTATCGCTGGTGAAAAAGATCCCACGTCTTTTGGATAAGCTTCTCCTTACTTTGTCCCTGGTCCCTAACTTGAAGCCTTTTTAGCTCAGCAAATCTAGTCTGAGCTCATTTCTGCAGGCATCAGCCTAAGATCTACTTCAGGCCACAACAGTATCAATCTTAACACACTTAAAGACATTATTTTATGGGGCAGCTAGGTGGCGCAGTGGATAGAGTACCAGCCCTGAGGTCAGGAAGACCTGAGTTCAAATCCAGCCTCAAAACCAAACACTTGACACTAGCTGCGTGACCCTGGGCAAGTCACTTAACCCCAATTGCCCCCCCAATTTTATTTGTATTTTGTGACCCAAACCAGATTCTTCTCTGCATCATTTTCTAACTGCAAATGGGACTTACAGCCCACTGTTACTTCCAATAAGTTTTGTTTTATATACTTTTCCCTATTGAAAGTGTTGCACTAAATGACCTCAAAGGTCCTTTCTACCTCTAAATCTATTATTCTACAAACAGATTAATATTCTACTGTGATTCTATTTCAATGCTACTATAGGGAACACAAATAAAATTAGAAGACAATGAAAATTATTTTTAAAAAGAACATGTAACTTGACTAAGAAATCCCAACAGAAGAGAACTGTGTTGTTATTGTTGTTGCTGTGTTGGGGTGGGGGGAGAGAATGAGAGATGACACAATATTTATAGGGATAAAGGATTGCAATGACAAATTCATCTGTTCATCTTATTCTTACTTTAAATTGGATCAGTAACACATTACCAACCAAATAAGACCACAGTTTTAGAGCTAGAATAACTGAAGGGTGCCTAGTTCAATCTTCTCATTTTACAGGGGGGAAACTGAGGCCCAGAGAAGTTATGTGACTGGCTCAAGACTACATAGGAGGTAGTAGAGCCTGGACCTAAACGCTGGTCCTCAGGCTCCAAATCCAGTGCTCTCTGCACCACACCTATGTCTATATCAAAGGAGCTTCCAAGTCAGGAGGTTTTAAGACTGTGGACCTCTACTTACTTATCAGAAGATTTACAAGAAAGATCATTATTTTAAGTAAAACCAATATTCCCAAGCCTTTTTTCCCCCCTGTGCATATTATACTTAGGATTCTTTTATCTTTAAGGACTGTTTCAGTTCTTAACATGTGGTTCTATAGAGTGATTTCTGTAATTAGGAAAAAACCTTTTCAAATGGCGAATCTCAGCAATCTCCTTACTGGCCTGGTATTAAAGGGATTTTGTGTGTATTCAAGAATAAGCCATTCAAGCTATTCTAGTTCATGGGCAAGGAAGAGTGTGCTCTGCCTATCAGGGAGTTCCTCCTGCTAGACATAGGAGGAGCAGCTTGTAGCAGCTTGCTCAGTGACAGTCACATCAGGCTAAGCTGTGCCTGGCTTCATGGCCGGCTGCTCTTCTCAGACACAGTGCTGCACAAGCTCCCTGGGCCAGTGCTCCCAACTCAACTAAGCAAATACTCACTGAGTTAGGGTAGTTCAAGTAGCAGATCTGACAAGGCATGTCCTGGGCTGATGACCGTGTGTTCATCTGGCGAGTTCGAGACTTTTTACTCGGATTAATTACGTGACACTCAGCAAAGAGCTTCTCCAGGTTCCCATCGAAGTACCTGCATTATTCAAACAGAAGGGATGAGAGTCTGGCAAAATCACCCAGTGAGAACTTCCCCAAACCCAAGATCACAGGCAGGGACGAACATGCAAAATTTAAAACAGACCTAAAACATCACACTGGTAATGAATGCCCAGAATAAGTGTTCACACACCAACCTGGAACACAATATACAAGCTTTTTGGAACATAGGTCACTACAACCTTATTAAAATAAACCTAGAAGGACAACAAAGGACACCTATCACATAGTTGCCTTTAGAAAACTGTACTGACAAACCACAAATTTGTTAAATTCACTGCAATTATGATACTCTCTCACAGGCTGACTCAAATCATTAAATTACAAATCAAATCATAATACTACAGATGTGATTCTGAAGAAGTGGAATTCAGCAACTTTAGACATACTTGTGTAAAGTAGTCCACATTTATTTCAATGATACCCATGAATAATGTTCTTCAGGTTTCATATAATGAATAATCAACCTCTGATGCTTAAATAGATTTTCCTAAAAGCACATTTGAAATTAGTCGTTAATTCATGCACAGTATAAATTATATTTTGGAAAAAAAAACTTTAAAAAGATTTTATCTTCAGCAAAAATTCTGGAAACTATTGATTGATTACAAACTGTATAGTACCGGGAAGAGAATAAGCATTTTTAAAGGGCCTACTATGTGCTAGGTACTATGCTAAGCGTATTATTACTATTATCCCATTAGATTGTGTCCACGATTCTGGGTGTGGAGAAGGTGATCCAAAGATCAATGAGAAAATGACACACACTGGGTCTAAGTAGGTAGGATACTATACATAAACAATGAAAACTTGATAAAGTGAAAAATGCATCAAGACAGACATCTGAAAGGAAAAACAGGTAGGTTAAATATTGAGACTGAGTAAAAACAGATGGGAAGCGCCAAGTACAACACTATTACTCCCCCCCCCCCGCCCAAGACGTTAAAAGACAAAGATGAAGGTCACCAAAGGGTTAGATGGATCTCTTATGGAGAATCTCTAGAAAAGAATCATGCAGCACATGTAAGGAGTAAAGGGAAGGCAAGCTACAGCAAAGCCTGATGTCCACCAACAACTATGTTGTAGGATTCTTTAGGGCTGAAAACTGCCCATCGCTGTTACCCTCACTCAGCAAGTCATGTTGCCCTTCTTGGCATTAGGTGCTTCATCTGTAAAATGGGGCTGGACTGGAGGACTTCCCCCCTCCCTTTTTGAGTCAATTGGGGTTAAGTGACTTGTCCAGGGTCACACAGCTAGTAAGTGTCCAGTGTCTGACCTGAGGCTGGATTTGAACTCAGGTCCTCCTGACTCCGGGCCCAATGGTCTATCCACTGCACCCCCCAGCTGCCCCTGGAGGACTTTTAAGGTGCTTTCCATTCGGAATTCTATGAGCCCTTATAGTCCTTGTGCTGCCTAATAACGTAATTACAATGTCTTATAATGTAAGGATCAAGAATATTCATTTTTATTCACAACATGACTATTAGGAAGTGTTTTGCATGACTACACATGTATAACCTATATTGAATTACTTGCCTTCTCAATGAGGGTGGGTGGGGGAGGCAGGAAGGACGAGAATTTGAACTCAAAGTTTTTTTAAAAAAACATTAAAACTTGGTTTTTATGCGTGACTGGGAAATAAGATACAGAGGCAATGAGGTATAGAAATCTATCTAACCCTACAGGAAAATAGAAAGAGATAAAAAAAGGGGGGGAGGGGGTGTGACAGAAGGGAAGGCATATTCGGGGAAAGGGTAATCAGAATGCACATGGTCATGGGGTAGGAGGAGGGGAGAGATGAAGAGAAAATCTGGAACTCCAAATCCTGTGGAAGTGAATGTTGAAAACTAAAAATAATTTTTTTAAAAAAGAATGCTCATTTTTAGAGTAAAACATTTAATCAAAATTGAATGAATAAAAGCACCCCCCCTACAAAAAACCCCCAAAAGTCACAACCCTCACATATATCTCTACCTGTTCTATTTCTTCAAATGGCCTTCCTTGGGGCCAAATTTCTAATTTCTCATCTCCCTCCACTCTAAAAATACTAAAGGCCCCAAAACAGATGTAATTCTTTAAGTCATAACCAAAAGGACTGATATTAGTAAATGATTTCTTATCATAAATTAAAGCTCGTTTTCTAATTTTATTTAACTATACAGCAGGTAGCACTGGAAACTAAATATTTTGAAATGATTTCGTTGTTAGACATTTTTGACATGGCTGTGAAGACCACTTTAATCTTCTAAACACTCTCTTATATGGTAATATCTAAACAATACTGTCTTGAATGCTGCAAGCTGCACCTTACCAAGCACTGTGGCTACGAATACAGTCCCTTGCACTCGAAGAGCTTACAACTTAGAGGGGGAGACAACACACAGTGAGTGACACTACACATCCACCTAAAACCAGTGTCAACGCTGTGGACGACAGTAAGAAATGCCATGAAGAAGCCAAATGCTATATAATCTTACTGACCAATCTTGGGCCAGGAAGAAGAGATTGAGGAACTGCACTCCTCTCCTTTCACTACAGAAGTGAGGGGCAGACTACTGTGCAAAATACTGTTAATACAAGACTGCTGCCTTGTGGCTTATTTTGCTTAACAACTTCTTGGTGGTACAGGGAAAAACTCAAAGAGCGGAAGGAAAATTATTTAGAAACGACTGGTATTAAAAGGCATAGTGAATTACCTTAAAAACAAATGTAGAACTAAAATACTTAAAAACTGAATGGTAAATAGAAATATTTCATAATAAAATTTGATCAATACAATGTTAGAGGTATTTCTAAACAGCAATGGAAAAATAAAATGTTATTTGGATCCCATATACATCCAACCTAAGAAATTACAAAGGCCTGAAAGAACCTCCCAAGGAAGAGACCAAATGCTAATAGGAATCATCTTGACTGTTTCCCTCGTCAATGTTTCAGGTCAGAAAGACTTAACAATGTCTCAGGTCTCAGAAAAAGTGTGAAACAGCAAGTCCTCTCAACAGTGAAGAATTAGACTAAAGGCATGAAAATGGAACATGTATTAATTACTTAGAATCAAACAAGTATCAAAAGTTCTTGGACTAACGGTTTGGGACAGGACCCAAACTGAGATGTTAATCTCCACACTGCACTCTTTAACAGAAGGACTAAGGAGGAGCTAATCAGAAGAAACGTCTTCCTCTCCCTCCCTTCCCCTCCCTCCTCTTCCTCCTTCCAATAAGGTTTCTATTAATGGACTGCAATGACAAAAACTAAACTATACCAAAAGGACTAGATGAAAAGTGACATAAAATTAAAGTAGGTACACTAAGCATTCATAGAATTGAAAATAAATCCCAGTTAAATGATCATCTGTAATTGAAATAATTGATAAAACCTCCCTTTTGTCAACTTAGGAGCTAAAGAACATTAACAGAGGGAAGCCTAAGTACAAAGTTGTGATGTAAGGTAGTGAAGATCAGCAATGTTATGCATTAAAAGGCAGCTAGATTCCAGGTTTAAAAAAAAAAAAGGAAAAAAAGGCAACCCTCCAACTCCCCCCAACAAACAAAAAACCATCAACTAAGGGAGAATTCTATGGGAAGAGTGGACAGAAATCAATAAAAGTTAGCAGTATGAAAATCAGAAGATATCAATTTAAAAAATCTATACCAAGTTAAAAAGGACCTGGGATAAATAGCTTCAGTGGATTTCAAAATACCTTTCAAATAAGTAATTCAAAAATTACTTTTGCTCTGAGATTTCCTACTTTAAAAAAATTTTAAAATTTAGTTTGGTTATTAGTGATCAAATTCCTCCTCTTCTCCCTCATCGATGTCCAGGATAATGAGAGATTTTTTAAAAACTATTTTTAATTTTGAGGGAGTAAAAATCTACATTAAAAATTAATATAGGGTGCTTAGGGAAAAGAGACAAAATAGGTGGCTTAAAAAAGCACTGGAATCCAAATTCCTATCCAAAAAAATTCAAAATACTGCTATTTCAAGTACAGACTAATAGAGAAGAGAAAGTAAAAAAAGGTTTAGACTAGCACACTACAAAGTAAACTGGGAAAAACAAAGCATTCCATGTCCAAAGTAAATGCGAAAGGAGATTATAGTGAAACTGTGAATCTGTTATAAACAAGGTGTTTGTAAAAGTATATAATAAATTCAATATGTTACTTTCAAAGCTGTCTCTGGCTTGCCTGTATTTTTCCCACCTGAACTTTCTTTTCTTTTCAGCGCATTTTAAAAAAATCACTTCAACCTGCCCTTTCTGGGCAGGACAAATCATTAGCTCCCCTCTCCGTCAATATTACCCTGCTCCCTCCAGCAAAAAGAAAAAAACCATTTTTATAACAAATAAGCAGTCAAGAAAAATAAACCCAAACATCTGCAATATCTAAAACTGGACACCTTGAGTCAATTACCCCTTTTGACAGTAGGTAACATACTTCATCATTGGTCCATGGGAGTGATTGAATTGATCAGAGTTTGCCTTTACAATGTTGCTGTTACTGTATAAACAATCTCCCTGGCTCTTACTTCACTCTGCCTCTGTACTCATTACAAGTCTTCCCAAGGTTTTGGGAAAACACCCACCATTTCTTCTTGCATAAAATATTATTACATTCCTACACCAAAATTTGTTCAGCCATTCCCCACAGTTCATGTCTCTTCCTTTGATTCAGGTCATGAAAAACTGCCATGTATATTTCTGTACACATCCTTCTTTGGTCTCTTTTTGGTATAAACACAGGCTCAAAAACAAAAAACAATAAGAAATTTATCCAAGAGGTGGAGATGAACATGCCTCAATGGCCTGAGAACTCAGTGGATGTAAACATCATTGAAAATCCCAGGGCTGTAATCGGGGCTAGATTTGTAAAAAGTAGAATGTTCAAATTTACACTTAATAGTCAACATGCTATGTGTGTTTTCATGGTGAAATATTGAAAAAATGTGTCAAAATCTTTTAATTTCAGGTCTTACTGTATAAAACAAATGATTGTAGCAGGGCATACTGAACACTGAATTGTAAAGCTAGGTAAGAAGTTGTAAGGACAAAATTAATTTTTTATTCAGGTCAAATCTTTTTGTACACTACCACAGAATGTTACAACAGTCTCGACCAGTTGTGTTGGCTTTGCTTTAGGGGACAACTGGAGGTAGGGGCATAATAGGAAATAATGCTGGTATAAAAACAAAAGGTACCAAAAACATTTTGAAAAGAAGGCAATCTTGACTCCCCCAGTGAATCTGGGCCCATGCAGCTCCTGGAATCATACCAGAAGTTTCTTTTAGATATTTAACTAATATCCATGTTGGAAAATTTTAGGTCTGGATAATTAGAATGACATTATTTTCTGCTGGTCACACTAAAAAACCTCAAGCTGCTGAACACCTAAATAAAATTTGATTTTATTGCACAGTAAACCCAGAGGCCCACTAAGCTCTGCTTACTCACTAGCTATGACCCCTTGTGCAAATTAGTTACCTTTAAAATCCATTTCCTGATCCGTAAACTGAAGGTTAGACTAAATGATTTCTAGTGTTCTTTCCAAATCTAATACTATGTGCCTATTATTAGCCATAGATATCCACATTTGAGGGAAGCAAGGACAGGAGAGAGTACTATTTATCCTATAAGATGATCAGGAACAATGAAGTACAGAAGTTCACAAAATATAAGAACAAAGAAGAACGACTATGCTTGGCGTGGATAGGACAGCAGGTAACCAATCAGGCTAGAACAGACGAAATATGAATCTCTTAAAAGATCTCTAAAAACCTGCCATTAAATCTATAGGGTTAAGTGTCCCTCTTCAATAGACAAGTGGTCTAAGGATATGAACTACCAGCAATCTTATTAAAAATTGTTCAAAACACCAAGGCTCAGAGGAATACAAGAAAAACAACTCGATGTGTTTACCTAATACCCATCAAATTAGCAAAGATAAAAAAATGGGAAGAAGTATGCTACAGGAAAACTAGACACACAAATTCATTACTGGCAGAGCTGTGAATTGGTGCCACTGTTCTGGAAAACAATTTGGAATCTGAAGAAAAATTACTAAATTGTACTGCGAGAGAATACTGACAGCAACATACCCCCAGGGTTTGCCCTATTTATATACACAGCAACACTATTTTTGATAACAGAAACACTGGGAGAAAATAGGTGCTCAACAACTGGAAGATGGCTGAAGCATCATAATGGAGAGTTCAGAGAAAATGGTGACGCTTTTATGAAATGATACAGAAAAAGAAAGTGAATATAAATGTTAATTACAATGACATAAAGTCAACAATGAGGTAACAAAATTCTCATCAAGAACAATTGCTCAGTGTTAGTACCATACTATAAAAGTTAAAGGGCAATCCCTCTTTTCTGTTAACAAACAGTAAATTTTTAAAGTATCTTGTAGAGGGTTTTGAACATTGGGGGCACTTACTCCCTATACAGCATTAGGATGGACAGCAGCCTTAAAGGATAAGGAGGAGTGAGTATACAGCACTAAGATTATCGAAGGGTAATTGTCATTAAACCTAAAATTGCCTAAAAATACTATTACACAAGATATTTCAATTTTATCCTCAAGCAGGACTCAACAATTCTCCAAAAGATCTAGGATTCCTATAATTTCCAAAATTTATCTTTTATAAATCTGGGGATTAAAAAAAACTCCCACAAAAACAAATACATGTATTAGAAACAGAAAAATATTGCTATGAAAAGTGACTAATTCTTTGTCAAGAATGAGATTTGGATTTCTGAAGTGACCATTCTTCAGTTACTGGCAAAATTACAGAGTATTATTGAAGAGATGACTGTAAATATCTCTAAGTACAAACAACTCAGAGCCAGCAGGGCTTCATCAACAGATCATTCAAGATAAGATGGGATTAAGCAAACTGGTAGATCAGAGGGAAATGCGATTACAGCCTACTGAGACTTAAGCAAAGTAAGTGACAAAGATAAAAACTACACTAAAACAAAGTACAATTAGATGGATTCAAGAACTAGTTGTCACAGCCAGACCCAAAGAGTGGTAATTTAATGTTTTGGTATCAACTTGGAAGTGACCAGTACATGGCCTCTGATAAACATTTTTATTAACGACATGGATAATGGCATAGATGAAATGCTCATGAAATTTACAGATGATAGGTCATGGAGGAGATAGCACATTGTATTAGAGCCTGGATTTAAAAAGACCTTGCCAGGGTAAAACATATTGAATTGAACAAGATAAAACTTCATGCAAAAAAATGTTAAATACACCATGTTGGCTGCAAAAAAATAAATAGAGTCAATGTCTCAAATGCAAAATGGTAGGAGGAGTGAGGGTAAATAGCCGGATAACAAACAGTTTCACTGAAAAGGCTCTGGGAATTTTGGTGGGACTGCAAGCTGAACCAATCAACACAAGCATTCCTTGAAAAGGCCACACAGTTGGAAACTCAGGTTTTCTGACAGTTTGTATCTATGTCTCCACATGTGTTTTCTGGGAGTTTGTATCTATGTTCCCACATTTATCTCTCTTCATTAGTACCTAATCCCACTGCCTTGCCAAGAATCTGTGAAGCAGTGTTCAAAAGCTTTTCTCAACACTATCTGCACTTTTGCTGAAGGTCCCATACCAATGCTATGCCCCAGCCCTACAATTAGAGGAAAAAATAAACCAAAAAACCCAAAACCCGAACACCAAATAAAATGAACATTTCCGTTTACAAAGTAGAAGAGAAAAAGAACACTGAACATGAAACCACAAATCATGTTTGTACAGTTTGTTTTCCTTTGGAGAATACAAAGTAAGATCAACATGCAACTTTCAGAGCTGTCTTAGTCGTCTGCATTTCCTTCTATCAGTATCCAAAATTAAAGGATATATTCTGAAACAGATTGGACAGGACACAATGTATTATTTAGTCTCATGGAATCAGAATGTTCCCAAATCACCTAAGTCACTGCTTAAAAACAACAACAATCAAAAACGAACTTGTCTATGTAAATTATAGTAAAATATTTAATTGAAAAAAAAATTTGGGACTCATCCATTTTATAAGATTTGTTTTATGAATTCCATATAATCATGATTAAAAGCCTTTTGTTATTTCCTAATTTTTCCCTTAAAAAACCTGTGTTCTTATTTCCCTCTGAATAATTAAGAGAGACTGCAGTACATTTAGTTGCTTATCAACTGATAAACCAGCGAACAACAAATGGTAGAACAAGCGTTATATGTAGCAACTTGCATAAATCTACAAAGTTATGCATGATATAAAAAACTCAGATGAAATGGGATCATCACGTTTTAAGTGAAGAATTTTGAAAAGATTCACTGAATAAGATCCAGACCATACTTTATTGGTATTCCCTCAAGCATTAGTAACAATTGTTGCCAGGTAAGTTTCTGCTGTGGGAAATTTGCTAAGAATAGCTACAATAACATGGGGTGGGTGTTTTACAACTTACCAAACTCAAAAGAAATGCTTAAATAAAAAACTGACCAAGATTCCTCCTCTTTGACACTGCCTGAGCTTAAGAACAATATCTCATCACCACCTGGAAACTACTGTAAAGTCCTGGGAAACTCCACCCCAAACCATCTGCTGGTTTTAAAATTATGGCTCTGTGGGCCAAGATAGATCACCTGCCCAAAGACAAGCAGATTTGTAGTGTGTTACAACTAATAGCAAAAAAGTTTTTTTACTACAGGTGGCCCGTTTTTCAAGACAGGTGAAGACATCTTGAGTTAAAAATAAAATCATTTTGTAAAGTACCTAAACCAATTTTGCATGGCAAAACAGCTGGACCAACTCTTCCTAGACAGAGCAGCAAGAAGAATTAATTCTCATTTCACTTCAGGAGCTAAGCAAGAGTGCCTCTTTATTTCAAACGCTATGTAGTCGCAAAGGACTTTGGTTCAATTTCCAGCCAAATCTTTTACATGTAGCCATTAGAACATTTTGGTGGGCTAAACCCAAGCAAAACAGCTCTGACTTTTCTCCAGAGAAAATGGAGTATGCAATGAGAGTTAGTAAGCTGACTGAAACTTAGGGGACACAAAAAAAATTTCTAATTCATAATAAACACATCTATCAAAAATAAGTTCTTTAAATTGAGGGAGGAAATGGTAAAAAAATAGTTCCTAATCATTATGGGGTCTTCAAAAAAGAGCAAAGATGACCACTTATTGAGGATGTTATAGAGATTATCAGTCTGATAAAGGTTGAACCAGAAGGATTTTAAGGTCCCCTCTGACTCTGAGCTTCAGCCATACAAATTATTCCAAATGTTTAAAGAAGTGATAGGGGTCACCATGCAACATTTTAAGCATCCTGTTTGGATCCACAACAGTCGCTCTTCCCTAAATTCTCTTCCCCTTATTGGTAGTCACAAAGCTGTCAATGTGGTATCTTACCTTTCCATCAGCTTCTCTTTATCCCAATTGAAATGGCTAAGGAGTATTCTTGTGATAGTTGCTGGATTCTAAAGGAGGGAAAGAAGTCACATTAGAGCAATACCATTTCAATGACATTCAGTGAACTCTTCTGCTGAATGTCTTTGTATCCCTTGTGACTAGCCCAGTACTTGGCACATAGGAGGTACGCACAAAAGCTTGCTGAATGAATGAATCAAGTACTGAAGAAAAACAGCCTAACGGAACATCTTCCCCTTTCTTTTCCTGAAATGTGTCCTTGCCTCCTTTCTAGAGAGATACAAAATTTAGACCAGATAGATCCTACTTCAAGGACCTAAACTCTTAAGTGTAAGATCAAGCAGGGAAAAAAATAAAATAACCACACTGTTGTACAAAAAAGACCGAGCAGATTCTAGAAGATATCGCCAAATTGGAAAATTATCTTACTAAAAGTCAAACAGAATTTTTAAAAATTCAAAAGATTAATAAGGCACTTAATAAATGCTTGTTAACTGAAGTTATCATCTGTATCAGAATGTTTAATATTTTCCATATCCATATATCAGAAATTTTAGTTGCATTTGAATGCATTGTATTTTTATGGAGAATCAAAGTCAAGTTAAAACAACTGAATTTATTTCAGAAACATCTGTAACAAAATCAAGGTGATTATTTTACATGTAAAATCACACTGATATATTATTGCTACAAGCAAAGTATAAAGACAATAGCAACAAACATTTATTAAGTACCTTTTACATGGGGAAGGAGCAGCAGTATTTACAAAAGACAAAAATGACTGTTCCCAGTGCTCAAGGATCCTACCTTCTTCAAGGAGGCAGATAAAACATTGTAGGCAGGAAAGTATGACATAAAAAAAAAGTGACAGTGACAAAGGAGAGACTATTTTCAACCATGGAATAATCTCAAAGTTCCAGTAACTCATCGATCTGTCCCCTTGATGAAAGCACCATAAATCTGCTTATCTTGCAAAATTCTCATGAGCTCGTTATTCACAAAACCAGAATTATTAGATATAAAGACATTCTCTGAGAAGGCAACAACTGAACTGGGTTTTAAAGGACAGCAGGAATTCAACAAGCAGAAAGGAGAAAAGAGCATTCATTGGAGGCATAGCCAGTGAGCAAAGTAAAGACACATTCTAAAAGTAAGCATTAGGTAGTGAAAGACGGAACAGAATCAAGCAAAGTGCAGTTAAATGCTCAGTTTGGATAGAACAAGTAACCTGGAACAGAATAATATAACACAAGAATGGAAAGATAGGTGCAGGCAAAGGGTTCTGGACTTGCAATGCAAAGGGAATATCAGATGCATGCATTAGTAAATTACGACCATGGCTTCAGCGTAAAAGAATAGAATGAAAGATCAGAAAGGAAGAAAAGAACTAAAAAGAAAACTGCTTAAGTGGGTGAAAATTAAGGTCTGTTGTAGGCTATGGCAGTGAAAATATAAAGAAAATACGTGAAAGATCAAAAAAGCATTTATTAGGTGCCTATTCTATGCCAGGCACTATGCTAGGCATTGGAGATACAAGTACAATGAATGAAATCATTAGGCAAGGAAGCCTACATTAAAAACATACATAAATGTTAAATATAAATTTAAAGTGAATGAATAGAAATGTCAGATGCCCCAAGTCTTAGTGCCCGCAGTTTCAAGTTATTAGAGTTTAAAATAATAGCTAAGACTTTTGGGACACCCTATACACACTAAGTAAACACAACAACAGCAGGGGGGGGGGAGAGCAGTAGTATTTGAGGAGGAAGGAGGAGAGCAAGAACAGGAAATGCTTATTAAGACAATGGTGCTTCAGCTGCATCTTAAAGAAAAAGACTGAGATGGAAGCAAAGAGGGAGTGCATTCCAAGTACGTGCTATGTCCAGTACAAGGCCAGGTGAATATCCAGAGAGAGGAGGCCAGTCTCGCTTCATCACAAAAGTGTTTGAGGGAGAGTAAAGTCCAATGAAGCTGGAGAGAAGGTTGGAGTCAGGCTGAAGAGGTTTTAAATGCTTAAAGAGAGGAGTTATTTTACCTTAGAAGCAACAGAAAGCCAGGAGGTTACTATGAACATGGGCACAGAGTCTGTTCTCTCATTCCATACTCAAAAGAATTTTTTAAAAATTCTGTAATCCTATAGAAGTCTCATGAAAGGAAAAATCATTTTATTTTAGGGAGAGATAACTTTAATTTTGAAAAAGTTTGAGTTTAAAGTACTAGTACGTAAGGCATGCCCACATGATGTGGAAATGTTGGAACTGTCCAACAGATAGCTAACTAGGGCTTCAGAAGAGAAGGAGGACGAAAGGCAAGAATCTGACCATTATCTGAATGGTGTATATTAGGTGAAACTAAAGGAAGAGGAAAAAGGTCAAAGACATGTCCTTGGGGGATACCATTATTAAGGGGTCAGGAAGATGATGAAGAGTCAGAAAGGAAATAGAAGGGACTGTCAAGAGAGATAGGAAAAACTTAACATTATGGTATGTCTAAAGACAAGGGGAAGACTGGGAAGGGATAAGCAGTGTCAAAAGAAAAGTTAAGGAGAATGAAAAGTCATCTGGGTTTGGCAATTATCACAGCAGTCTTGCCCATATAGCTGGTTTGTCATAGAAAACCAGGGATCTCTACCCTAATGCTAAACATAATTCCATAAATGATACTACAAAGTGCTTTCCTTTGGGATCTATTCACAATGGTTTTCATATCTATTACTTGTTAAGCAGACAGGGAGGGCATTACAAAGATGAGAACCAACATGGTACAGTAGAAAGAACTCTTGCAACGTTTTATACTTCAGTTTCCTTACCTGAGAATAGGAATACTTACTGCTATTATTTCATTTCCACAGTAATATTGTAAGAAAAGTGTTATATCAATATCAGCTCTTATTACCATTCCTAGCTAATTCCCCCCATTTCTCTCAGCACCCTGGACAGAAAGGAAGGTTTATACCTTCATTTTTTCCCTAAGGTGAGCTTTTCCCCTTGCTAATTATTCACTTGCTCTTGCAGACTTATCAGTCTGTTCCTGAGTTTCTTAGCACAGCATTCTGTTTAAAAACAAAAACAAAAAGACCCAAGCAATTCTAATGTCCACTATAAAGAGTTAATTATGGAATGTTGCCTGACTCAAAATCACAAGCTTTTATGCCTCCATAAAAAATATGGAATGCCCATATTTCCACTCTCCACACACCCTCTCCTCTACACATTTATACTCACAACAAGAATCTTATGGAATATTTTCTTACACAACAGATTTAACTGTTCTACCTCTTTTAAAGGTTTGCCCAAGGTCATACATTAAAAAAAGAGATACTTGAATCCTTGTTCTGATTTCAAATTCACTTATCTTTTTACTACACTCCACATGAATGAAGTAGTTTAGTATTGTGGGCACTGTGAAGTGAGACTCTTAAAACGTTATGAAAAAGTAAGAAAACTGAGGTCAGCAGGTTATCCTCTTTTAGAGTATTCCTAAAGCTTTCAACAAGCAACTTAAGTCTCCCACACGCAAGTGTTTTATACCAGTGCTTTCAGCAATTCAGTTCACATCATTTCCTTTCCTTTCTCTCTAAACCTCCTTATATCAAGAATAAAAATCACTAAGCGGCTCACAGCTGAGACACATTTAGGTTATCGAAGGAAAGGAATAGCTGCAATCTTTTTTCCAGTGCATTCATTTACCTTCCCTGAGTACCTGCTGTAAATGTCTGTGTAGTGTTATGTGCTGCACAGAGAGCCAAAACACACATGATCCATTTTATCTTCCTAATCACATGCAGTCCTTGAAGGTCTTGTTCTTGGTCTTCCACAGCTGATACTCAGTGAACAGTTCTCAATTTGGAAAAAAGACAGGAATCTAAGTACATACACCTTTCACATTGCTGCTAACAGACCAAATGAAACTAGGCTGCTTCTAGTTTTTGGGAAAATAAACCACCCCTCAAATCCCTGCAGTCAAGGTACATCATATAATGTCCACGGATACTAAGAGTAACAACAGTTTCATTTACTAAACAATTACCAGTAAACAAGTTTGCTTTGAACAAACACTTAAAAAAAATCTAATGAGAGATGCTATCACCACAAAGTAAACAGATAAAATTGGATCTGCATTTGGAAGCATATTGGGTACCTGAAAAGTCAGGAATAATTTATTCCTCTCAAATTAGGACTTGAAATCTAGTTAACTTGATATGGATGTTTTAGAATTATGTTCTTTTACGGCCATATCTTAAAGCTCTTTTAATCTATGTTCCTATTGAATATGCTTTATTGATAGGCAGTCATAAAGTTCAGTGAGGTGCTAACACTTCAAAACAATTATTCCTGTTTGTAACCATCTGGAAACATTTTCCAAAATCCTTAAGGGTGGAGGGTACCAAGAACAAAGTATTGAGGGGGTGAGGGGGGGAAATACACCCTGATTTTATTATACCAAGTAGACTATTAAAATGGGAATTTGTTAAATGTTTTTCTGACCTGATAAATGACACCAAGCATACTTATATGATTACTGTTTCTTAATGTACTTTTTTCCTAAAAAAAAAAAAGAATTTACAAGCTAATCTGAATTAGTTTTTACTAAGTTAATAGATGCTATTAGTTTGGCCGTGGGAGTCTCTGCTTGACAACAAAGAGGAAACAGGTAGAATGACTTTCAAATTAACACTAGGAATGTTTTAAGTCAGAGCAACAACTGAAGACTGACTACATTCATAATCCTGTTAGGTGAAAGCTAACCAACCTGGAAAGTATAAATCACAGTATTAGTTAAAATAGCAATATTATTTCTGTGTTATAAGTAAAGAAATTGAGGCTCATAGATGTTGAGTGACTCGTCCATGGTCATGGTGTTATATACAGTATTGGAACCTAGGTCCTTCTAAGTCCAGCCCTATATCCATTAATGTCAGGAAATGAAGAGCTAATAGAACATTAAGGGCAGATTTGTCTATTGCATAAGAATTTTCTCCCTCCACAACACGTGACAAATGATCACCTGACAGTCTTTGCCTACAGACTCCAAATGCAGGGACTCTGTTCCACTTTTGAACAGCTCCAATTATGAGGAAAATTTTCCTTCCTTCAAAGCCTAAATCTGCCTCTTTGCAACTTCTATTTGAAATTCTCATCAATCATTAAAACTTACTTTGAGAAGCAGTGATGTGCAGAAAAAGACAAAAAACAAAACCAGAGATGACTTGGCCCTCAAAGAGCTAACATTCTATTGGGTGAAGACAATGTGCACCTGTGTATGTAAATGGATGCAAAGAAACATTACTGTGCTATAAGAAATTATGAAATACAGTAGATAGCAAGAAACATGGAAAGAGCTACATAAAATGATGTAGAGTGGAGTAGAGAGAGCCAAGAAAACAGTGTATACACAATGACTTACAACAGTGCACATGGAAAGAACCACTAAAGTAAAAGTAAAAGTGTGTTGTAAAATTACAAAGAACTAGCACGGGTCAAAAGACAAGACATGAAAAGACACTGCCCCCTGCTCTCTTGGCAGAGGTGCAAAGTGCACAAGTGCTGCTCAGGAACACATTTTCAGGCTTTTAAAATGTACTAATCAGCCACAATTTTTTTCCCTTAAAAATTATGTTATTTTGGGTGGCTCTCTTAAAAGGGGAAAGATACTGGGGAAAATTATGGCAATATAAATTATATATGTATATATACATAATTTAAAAAACCCCAACAGGGATCAAAAAACATTTTTAGAGCAAACTGGAACCTCTTGACAAGCAGAGGTTTTGAGTAGGATGGGAGAGGTAGTGTCATTCGATAAAAGCAAGACAGCCATTTGGGCTGAGCTGAAGAATAATGTATACAGTAAGGCAGGAAAAGGGAGCTGTAACAAAGTTGTGAGGGAGTTACTAGTGCTTACTAAATAGTGGAGTGTTGCATTCACACCTTTGCTTAACTAAGGAATATCACTCTAGGAGCTGTTGGGAGGATGGCTTGAAAAGGTAGACCTTGAGGCTGGAAGAATAATTAGGAAGCTATTGGTAAAAGATGAAAACAAGGGACTTAACTAGAGAGTTGGACACGTGAGTAAGCCTACAAGTTTCTTGTAGGCAGGGACTTCTTTTTGCTTGTATGTGTATCCTTAGAATTTAGTCTAACGCCTGGCACTGATAACTGGATGTGTGGATTTGAAGTGTTTCAGTCATCAAGCCAGATAGTGAAGGATCTTGTACTGATTAGAATTAGACAACAAAAAATCACTTGATACTGTTATCACACCTGTGCATCTAAACACAAACGAATGCATATTATGTTACACACACACACACACACACACTGCATTTTGACACTGGTAAGAAGGATGATTTGGAGAGAGACTGGAAGCAGGGAGATAAGACGAGGGAAGTTCCTCAACTCTAGGATGGTAGAGATAGAAATGAGAAAGATGCAAGAAATATTGCTGAGATACACTCAGTAGTACTTGTTAAGTTATTTGCTATGAGGGGTGAAAAGGAAGAAGAATCAATCAAAATATGACATCAAAGTTTCAAGCCTGGGTGCCTGGGGAAATGTTTCAGTACATGTCCAATGGTGAAAGTGATGAGGTCAGTTTCTGTCATGGTGATTCTGAGATGCTAGAGAAACAGTCAGAGACACAGTATTGTAACTCAGGTCCATGGCTACAGAAATGATTTAAGAGTCAATGGCATAGATGATGTGAGTGCCATAGAAATAGATTAAATTGCTATAGGAGCTGGTATAACTTGGGGAGAAATGCCCAGTACCAAATCTTAAAAGGAAATGTCCAAAGTTACAGGGATCTAAGGGTGAAAAGGAATAGGAAGCAGCAAAATGAAATGATCAGAAGTGTAGGATGTTAAATAATTTAGGGGAAAATTGCCTTTTAAAAAAAAAAATCAGCAACTTGAAGAGTTCAACAAATTGATTCTCAACCTGTGGATTACAGACCTTCAGGTCCACAAGTAATAAAAAGGCATTGGTTCCAGAAATAAGCTAATCATATCATCTGTATACTGAAGTGACTCACATTATTAATTTTCAGAGTGTATAGAGATAATGGTGATTAAGAATGTACATGACAAACCATTATGAATTCAGTAAAGCTCTTACATGAATTTATTTTATCATTCATTATATATTAGCAGTATAACCACCACCATGTGCAAAAAAGAATTTGCCCTTAAAAAGGGCAACAGTGGAAAATCCAAATTGGGAAGCATTGCCCTGAGAGATTACAGCAGTCAAAGCAGAGCCTATGTTGTGAGAAGTAAGGAGCCTTATTGGTTAGAATATCAACCTCGAGAAAGAAGTTACCTCTAAGTAGCAATTCTATCAAAGAAAGGATAAAGAGGAGTCTCATGTTGTTCAGTGTAAAGAATGCTTGGTCTAGGGGTCAGCTAAGTGGCGCAATGGATAGAGCCCTGGCCTTGGATTCAGAAGGACCTGAGTTCAAATCCGGCCTCACACACATATCACTTACTAGCTGTTTGACCCTGGGCAAGTCACTTAACCCTACTGCCTAATCCAAAAAAAAAAAAAAAAAAAAAAGAATGCTTGGTCTCAAAACCTCTTCCATAAAATGAGGATAATTATCTTTTAGGTCCCTTCCAATTCTAAATAAAATCTGTTATGCCTGGGAAAGAGTGATAGACTTTATATATATATATACACACACCCCACACACTTATGTATATATGTACGTATGTACCCATGTATGTATTATACCTGCCTATATATAAAGTCTATAAGGTCAGAGAAAGGATAGCTAGAATGCTACAACCTAAAACTGTTTAAAGGAAGTCAGTGCAGAAAGAACAGGAAGCTGCTAATAGGGAAATTCTGAAGACACAAAGAGACACAATTCTGATAAAAAGGATTTGTCTAAAGAGACCAATGAACAGATTTCACCAGAAAACTTACATTTTAAAAACCTCACGTAATAAGATGAATAAAAAAACCAGGCCCACTGCTTTAAGAATAGTCTCAGAAATGGAAGCTAGTGAGGAAAGCCTTAGCTCTGTTGGGAAAGAGGATCAAAAAAGATATTGGGGAGAAGGAATTTTGCAATTTCAGAGTGTTATAAAAATGTCTTATCTCTAAATTCAACTTAATTTGTTAATACAGCTACAAATGTCAATATTTTATTATGTCAATACAAATGTCAATATTTTATTTTTCACTTAGGAAAAAAATACGGAAAATGTGTGAATTTGGTGGTATGTCATATTTTTTCGGGGGGGGGGAAGGGCACTCAGGGTCAAGTGACTTGCCCAGGGTCACACAGCTAATAAGTATCCAGCGTCTGAGGCCGAATTTGAATTCAGGTCCTCCTGATTCCAGGGGGCCAGTGCTCTATCCACTGCCATAAGGTCATATTCTTAATCCAAACAAAAAACCCCCCAAATCTCTGTTCATCTGTAAACAATGTTATACTTTTCATCCATCAATAAGAAAATAGCTGTCATTTTTTCTGAATATAGCTCACTATAAAAGCAATCTCAAAATAATCCAGTGTTTCAAAATGTATAGCATGTGCCTTCCAGTCTGAAATACATACTTAAATTGGGAAGTGTGCTATTAGTATTAAAAATAATTTAAAAAAAATTTTTTTTTGTCTAGGCAATGGGGTTAAGTGACTTGCCCAGGGTCACACAGCTAGTAAGTGTTATGTGTCTAGGCCGGATTTGAACTCAGGTACTCCTGAATCCAGGGCCGGTGCTCTATCCACTGCACCACCTAGCTGCCCCTTAAAAATAATTTTAAAAGAAAAACCTTCCTGCACAATGATTTTAAAAATCTTCCAGTGTGCAGAATCAATTTTAGTGTAGTGAGACACTCTGAGATCTGAACTCTGTAACTTTGGACAAGTCTGGCTCTCTGCAAATCAGTTCCCCCATTCACAAAATGGAATGTCTGCTGTTATTTACTAGACAAGGGTTAATAAGATCAAATGAGAACAGGGACCTAAAAAACCCGTGAGCTGCTTGGGATCACAAATAATACTTAGATCTCTGAAAACATAAAGGTAATTTTGGCTGATTCCCTGGGTTGTAACTTCCCAAGACCTGTACTGTCAAGATCAGCATGCAGGCCTCCCTCATCCAATCTGTTTGCGTGAAGATGATGATGCACACTTCTGTTGTAGCATCAAAGATAACAAAGCTTTATGGAGTCTGGTTTGAAGGCTATAACATTCATTTAAAATATTTCAATGTTCCATTGTCAGGTCTTTCAGGTATCTTCTTGAAACACATCTGAGTCTTCCAATGGAACTACAGGAGTAAGATGCTGAGTATCAAACAATAAATGACCTATAACAAAGCCCATGGCCTCCTTATACTGGGATTTTAGCTGATGACAATGTAATGCTCCTTTCTTTAGGCCTGCATAATGATGGGAAAAGCTCCTTATAACACTCTGGTATTAGCCATTACATACTAAGTTAGAGAAACCTAGTCTCTTCTGTAAGCTTAGAATTTAATACACTAAAGCACATGATATGCAAAACATTAAGGACAACTCAATAATATAAAATCACAAAATAACAAACCATTCAAGTGGTCAAAATGTGCTTGAAGTCAACAAGTTAATACAAAAATTGTGGGAAACTTCTACTCTGGAACTTTCACTCAATAAAGCCTAGAAGACATAGTTATAGTAAAGGGGGGGAGAGCTTGGAAGGATGCAAAGTAGTTTCTAATCATTCATCACAGGTGGAGGTGGAATAGGAAGGTTGGGCTTAGGGACAGAGGGGATAGGCAGAGAAGTAGAAAAGAGAGGTAAAAAGTCTTGGATAAAGTGGAAAACAGCTTTATAACACAACTGTCTAATCTTATCCTTCATCTATAATACAATGGAAAAGTATAGAACTGGGCTTAAGAAGGTGCGAAGTTAAAGTGATAAGCAGGGAAAATAAAAGTTAACTAAACAATCGTATTTTCTAGAGACAAAAAACACTGCAGAAAAGCGCAACACTCCCTGGAGTCAGGAGGACCTGAGTTCCAATCCAGCCTCAGACACTTGATATTTACTAGCTGTGTGATCTTAGGCAAGTCACTTAACTCCACTGCCTAGCGCCCCACCCCCCAAGAAAGCGCAACACTAATATACAGCCTCACTATTGTTTTAAACTCTATTTGTCTCCTTTTCATATATATATATATATATATATATACACACATATATATATATATATACACATATATATACACATATATATATATATATATATATATATATATATATATATATATATATATATATGCTTCTCTGGAAAAAGTGGTAGAGACCTTGACCAGAGGGCTTGGTCTGACTGTGCCTGGGCCGCTTACTGTTCTTGCTTGGAGGACTCTCGCTTCTCATGGCTTTCATTTCCTTATCTGTAAAATATGGGAACTAGACTCAATGACCCTGTCAGGACCCTTAAGAGTCCTGAAAAACTTCTTTGAGCAGAGGGTTTTTTCCAGACTTAAAATGCTCACTCCTAGTACAGAACATACTCTAAACCCAAGACTTACTCAGGAAGTCCAGACATTTTCCATCCCAATATTATTGTAGTTACTACATTTTCTTTTAGTTCACTTAACTATTTCTGCAATAGAAAAATGTCTTCCATGTAAACTGTCAGGTGTTTCTTCATCTCCTTTTCCTTCCCCAACTTAAAAATGATGCCCTTTTCATGAAATTTCTATTTTAGATTGAGCCTGGTTCCTACAACTATCATGAAAATATCATAAAGGTTTTTCTAGCCAAGATCGCCTTTTAATTCAGTGTTTTCATTAAATGCTAAATTAGAACACTGAAATTCTACGTATGTCTCTGATAAGAAAACAGTGCTTTTCCTATGTAGCCTTGCTTTATTTTGGGGGGGGGGAGACAGGGGAGGAAGGGAAGAGAAGGCTTTCCCCAAAATATTTGCAGGACAAACACTCTATGCCTGAATAATTGTGTCCTGGCTACCAATCAATTAGAGATGGTCCTTAAGAATGACTTGTCTTTTGAAATGGTTCTGTCCTACCTTTGCTGCTGCAGCCCGCCTGTCCTTTGCATCACTGAATTCACACTTCTGGAAGTACCCATTAAGCACTGTAACAGACAGATGGACAGATCAATGGGCCACAGCCGCAGAGGTCAGATTGACAGACTTGATAAAAATAAAGTTAGGATATATTGGGGGGGAGGGGGGGAAGAGTCCGGATGGGGGGTCTACTCATCTGTATTGTGTGGCTCAAAAGCTCCCTCTATAGACTTGATCAAAAATACTTGCAGATGACTATTACGTCTTTGGACACAGGCTGTCCTGTACCTGTCTTTTTAACAGGATGAAACTATTTCTATGTTCCTTATTTGAAAGATTTTTAATATTCTAAAAAAAATTGTTATGTGCATAGATTTTCTTCTTTGTTAACACCAAAATTCCTAAGTATTTCTTAGATGAGATGGACCTAAAGCATTTGCAAACCTTCATTCAAGTGCTCTATCAGTGTGAACTATTGTTATTAGGTCAGAACAGAAGCTTTTCTTTAAAAGCATTCAGTCATTTCATTCCTTTTCTTCCCCTTAAAATACAAAATAGGAAAATAAGAATTTCGTGGTATTAGCATTTATGTCAGCTAATAGCTTTGTCCTAAATAAGCACCTGCTCAAGCTATATTATGGCTCCATCACCTTTCAATTTCTTAAAATTACTAGAACCCTTTTTTCAATGATCTCAAAATTTTGCTTAAAATAAAGTTTCATTGAGTATCTACCTTTAAGTATAATCACAAGTTGCCCCTGGTAAACAAAGTAGAAAAATCCACTTCCCTCAAGTTATACTCAGCCTAAATTACCTCTTCCTATACAATGTATATATCCAAATGGCAGTTCAGGGAAAAGAACTAGTTAACATTCAAAAATATGTTTTTGCTTCATCTTTGTCAAATACTTTATCTTCTTACAGATGTGAATCCTAAAAAAAAAAATTGAGGGCAAATACCTATATTGCTATCAGGCAAAAACAATGCAAGTGGTGCTATGAGCACTGAGCAGAGACTCAATGAAGATGAATAACAGCATACTGACTTTCAAAAATGGACTTGCCTCAAGTTCTACTATTGGAAGCACACCTCCTCAGGAAACCTTCCCCCTGTCCCACTCACACATTGAAGCATCATGAAAAGGAGGTGAAATCAATTACATCTGACTCCAATATACGACACTTGGCTCCCCCTCAAACATAATCAGAGGTTCCTAAGCACCAGGGCTAAATTCAGCATGCAGTTAGATGTGAAAATGTGCCAACGCTCCCGAGGCCCTGGTCAAAAAGGAACACCTTCCTCTACATGATTCCTAAGAAAACAATGATCATCTTTTTGTTGTTCAGCAGAGGCTTTCTTGGCAAAGATACTGAAGTAGTTTGCCACTTCCTTCTCCAACTCATTTTACAGATGAGGAAACTGAGGCAAACAGGGTTAAAAGACCTGCTCAGAGTCACACAGCTGGTAAGTGTCCAAGGCCATATCTCAAATGAGGAAGATGAGTCTTCCCGACTACAGGCCCATCGCTCTATCCACTGCACTATGTAGCTGCAATTTATCATCTAGCTTTAAACTTAAAAAGCTCAAGTAATGGAAAAAACCTAGTACACCTTATGTCTTTATGAAACAATACACAAAATTACATGCTCCTGTGTTCAATATGAAATATACCTGATTTGGAAAAACGCAATATTACAAAAAAAAAAAGACATCTAAATGCCAGGAAGTTTAATAATAGCTACTTTTTTCCCCCAGAAAAACTTTTCTCCCACCAACCAATTTGGAATTTAGCCCTTAGGACTTGATGAAATTAAGTTCATCTGTCACTTAAGAGTCCGACCTAATAGATCTGGATCAGAACAAGTTAGCTGACAATCAAACGTGTGAATAGAACTCTCATTCAGCAGCACTCAACTATTCAACTGTCACACCTGAAGGTTAAACATTTCTGAGTTCTACAGCACTAGTTTGACTAACTGCCAGTGGAAAAACACACATATCTAACGTAAACTATCTGACCAGGATTCAGCAAGTTCTTTAGTATCACTAACAAAAACACACTAGACAGCAGAGAGGAAAGGTCTCCCAAGTTTTTTCAGAAGAGAGTCAGTTGATAACTGACAGGGTTAGTGATACGATCCTAACGTGCAGATGGAAATATTCTACTGCCATCCCCTGGTAATAATTATACTTCACATAACAGCAGGAAATCTATTTAGGAACTAATTTGAGAATCTACTAGTAACTAGGTACTAGTTGAAGAAGTCTGCTGTTTTACAGAACGTGTCTAACAATAACAAGAAAAAAGTGAGGAGGAAATAAAAAAAAAATTTTAACAACGCACAGACAAGTAGCATTAAAAATTAGGCCAGATTCTATAGGCTGCTGCCTATATTTGTCAGCTACCTCCTGAACCTTGGAAAATCTTTTCCTTGGTTTTAATACACTCTCTAGTTAGAAAGGACCTGATGTGTCTGATCCAACTCAGAGCAGGATCCCCATTCCAAGATGAGAGAAGCTGACTTCTAAGACAGAGGTGTTGTGCAGGTAGAAAGCGCAAGATCTGAGATCTATCCAAATCTTACTATAAAGCTGGGAAGCACCACCGACAAAGCATTTGCTCAATAGCACAATCACAGAATTAACATCATTCTTATGGAATTGCTCTGTTATTACCACATTTCATCCACCATTGGGTTTTACTGGAAACATCATCAGGCAGAGTATGTCTGCTGAAATTCTGGGTTAAACCTGGGATATGTGAAGTGTGAGAAACAATCTTTTATACATTTCTCCCCTGAAATATATAAATTAAGGAGCTAAGTTTGGTGGCTGTAAATAAAAACTTAACACACCAATTAAAACTAACTTTGATAGTCCTTGTAACGTGATCTCCTAAAGGGATGGAGACTAGACCTGAGATTTTACTGATATAATATAATAAATTATCTAATTACTCCCAAAGTAACTTAACAAAAACCATCCTATTCTTGATGTAGGTTATATCATTTAGTATTCACGAATATTTATTTAAAAAAATACTGAGTCAGCATTCTTTGTTCTCAGATGTTTTGTGAAACAGCATAAGTTACACTCTGCATTATTTCCTTAAAGTAGGAATTTGCCTTTCAATACTGAACATTTGTTTATCTCATTAAATGAAGTCTCATTTCACACCTTAATTTATTTTTGGTTTTCTTAATTTTAAAATTTGATACCTGCAATCAAAATGTTTATTACTTTTTGGTACTATTCCACCTCCAGTTCTTATGTAGGGAAATACATTACTTAAGTGAAATCATCTAAAGCAAGACTTCATATGTAAAAGTTACCAACAACAAGCAAAGATGTAAAAAAAAAAAAAGACAATTATTGGAGAGGTCAAAGGAGGACAGGTGCAGTAAAGTACTGTTAATAGCACTGTGAATTAGTCCCTATGGAAAACAATCTATACCTGTAAGCAAAAAGCCACTAAATTCGGCATTTACTTTGAGAGTATACCCATACTACAAAGAGACAGTGATGAGGGAAGAAGCGGAATAGAGTTGGAAGGGAGAAGAGAGGAGTGTCAACAAAGTGTTTTTAAAAATACACAGAAGAAAGCAGAGGAAGTTCAGAAGGGGGCATAAGACAAGTAGAGCAATGTTGGCATTACTGTTAAATTTAATGTGCATGTATATATTTAATATTATGTAATAAACTTACATTTCACATAAAATTCTTTTTTAGCCTTCTCTGTATATAGAAATGTTTGGTTTTTTATTTTCTAGTTCATGATAAAAGTATCAAGAGTTCTGCCACCAAATACACATTAAGAATGATAGTCAAGTCAATGAAATCTACCCAAGGAAATTAGGTTTATTGTAATAATTTCCCTCATAAATAGGTTATGTTCCAAAAGTGTCATATTAAGTTAGTTGTTTGGAATTCAGAACAGTTTCCCAGAGGAAAAAATGTCATTAATTGTGGCTAGAAGTGTGATTAAGTTCCCCAGGTAGTACATCTGACCCACCACATAACTGAAATCAGCGTTAAAACAGTAGAAAATATTCCTGGAACAGTAGCAACTGGAGAGCAGGGAGGTAAATCAACAGGCTGAACTAATAACTTACAAATACTTTTTTCTCTTAACAACCTTACAAAGACCCTCAATATTTCTGTAGAGGAAACAGGCTGGGTAGTTAAGTGATGTGGCTATGAATATAGGGGACAGTGAAATGGCAGGATTAGGACTTGAACCCAGGTTCAATTCTGATCATGTGACCAATTAACTTTCCACTATTCTTCCTCTTATTAAATATGAAATAGCCTTTATTTTTTCCAGAGGGTCGCACTTGTGAAAAAGAGTTCAATGAATGGAAAATGAGGTAGATTCTAGAGATATTTGTATAAACACGCTCAAGGGCTTTAGAGGCCGTTTTTCCTTCTCACTAGAACATGTGAAATTTCTTACCTGCATCAATCATGATTTGCGTCATTTTTGAGACTTAAAACAAGAATATGTAGATTTTCCTATGGCAGCGAACTAGTCAAAAGTTAGAGAAGGGAAGAAAAGGTTAAGGATGTTTATACAAATGAGACACTCCCCAAAACAACAAAAAGAGAAAGGATGGTGGGAGAGGGGGAAGGGAATATTTATATAGAGCCTCCTGTATGCCAGGCACTGTGCTAAATGGTTTTTACATATTACCTTATTTGATCCTCAAAATATCCCTACGAGGTAGGTGCTATCATTAACCCCACATTACAGTTGAGGAAACTAAGGCAAAGTGAAGTTACTAATCCAATGTCACATAGCTACCAAGCATGCAGGAGAGGATTTCAGCTCAGGCCTTCCTGAGTTCAGGTCTAGCACCCTATCCACTGTACCACCAGTTTTCTCTATGGCTCTATACGGGATATATAAGCCACCTGCATGATATTTCTAAGAAAGGAAAAAGGAGGCAGTATTGGAATAAAACTAGCTAGTTATCAGTGCTCAAAAACAATGCAGGAGCAGCGGGTGCTATCTATCTAGTTTAAGTGGGGAAAAGGGAGTTTGGAGAATTAAAATACATGTCAAGGATAATATTATGGTAATATATACATATATTAATATAGCCAGTCATTCATCAGGTATAGAAAGATTCCAAATTAAGTATCCTTGAATTGGAAGGTGTTTATGAGCTCTCCCTTCCTACTCCACCACATATTAAAAAAAGCACGAATGATTACAACTCAATAAGTAGGTACTTAAAACACGAACTTTCTTTCAGGCTAAAAAAAATTAGTTACAATGAGGATTAAAGACTTACAGGCAAAGACTTTAAACTGATACCATCATAAGATCATGAACTCAAAGAGCTGGATGGACCTTAGAGGTCATCTAGTGTCTTCCAATGCCTCTGGATCTTTCCAAGAGGAAATAGAAGGCCAAAGACTTGAGTGATTTTCCCCTAGGTTACACATGTTAAAGTGATGGTTTACTAATTTGAATCCAGGTTCAGAACTCAAAATATTGCACTTTAACCAAACCATACTATATGATCAGAGACTGAAGAGATCAGTGTTGAGTAGTCAGGATTCGCAGAAGAACAACCTAATGCTGGATTTTTAAAAGATTAATTGATTAGATAAGAAGGGATGAAAGGCATAAACAAAGGTATTAACATGGAAAATTAGCACAGTGTGGGACTAGATAGTAAGGTAATGGCTACAAAGGGGTGTTGCGAAATAGGGGGATATATGATTGGGGAGGGTGAAGTGATGACCAATTTTAAAAAGGCAAGCAAGAATTTATGCTTAATGCTTTCTACAATAATTAATCAGCAAAGATTTATCATGTTTTCTCTGTGTCAGGCTCTAGAGATAAAATGAAAAAAAGAAAATAAAACAAACAAAAAAAACCCAGTCCTTGACTGAAGGAAATCACACTGTCAGTAAAGACAACTTGTACATCTTTTTAGCTATGTATCAAACACATTAATGATGACTAACATGAACTGATACAAATTGAGGTGAGAACAATCAGGAGAACATTGTACAGAGTATTAGCAATATTGTACAATGATCAACGGTGAATGACTTAGCTATTCTCAGCAATATAATGATCCAAGAAAATTCCAAAGGACTCATGATGAAAAATGCTATCCACCTCCAGAGAAAGACCTGATAGAGTTGGAATGCAGATCAAAGCATACGATTTTTCACTTTCTTTCATTCAAGTTTTGCAAAAAATGACTAATATGGAAACGTTTTACATGATTGCACATGTATAACCTATATCAGATTGCTTACCATCAGGGGTGAGGTAGGGTGGGGCAGGGTAGAATTTGGAACTCAAAACTTTAGAGATGAAGGTGAGGAACACTTGCCAGAGAGCCTGTAAAAAAGGCACAGAGACAGGAGATGGAGCATCCTGTGTAAGCAACACCACAAGGGCCAGTTGACCTGTCGATAACATTTATCAAACAAACACCTACTATGTACCAGCCCCTGGGGATATAAAACCCAAAATGACCCAAAATGCTCCCAAGGAGCTTCCATTTTATAATGGGAGAAAGCACAGATAACACATGCAAAATATATACCAGGAACTTTGGAGAAGTGTTGGCAGGGGGTGTGTGAGAGGAATTAAGAGTCTTCACTTAGAATGTGGTATCTGAGATAAGTCTTGAAGGAAGTAAGGAATTCAACATGGGGAAATGGAGAGGAAGGGCCTTCTAGACATAGGGAATGGTTAGGGCAAAAGTATAAAGATGAAAGCACAAGTCCAGAGGAAATAAACTACATGACAACTTGAAGTTTTGGATGGCATATAATGCAAAACAAGGTTGGAACCAGGTTGTAAACGGTTTTTAAATGCCGAACAAGAATCTTTATTTAATATTAGAGTCAACAGTAGGGGAGTGATATAGTCGGAATTACACTTTAGGAAAATCACTTGGCTGCCACATGGAAGATGTATTGGAGTAGGGACAGACATGAGGCAGGGAGGCCAAACTGCAGGCCACTGCAATATTTCAGGTGAGAGGAAATGAGAACCTGAACTGGGGTGGTGACTGTATAGCAAGGACAGACCGCTGCAATAATCTTGGTGAAAAGTAATGAGAGCCTGAACTAATGGGGCAGTTTTCTCCGTAATGA
Source organism: Phascolarctos cinereus (assembly GCF_003287225.1). Lineage (NCBI taxonomy): Eukaryota > Metazoa > Chordata > Mammalia > Diprotodontia > Phascolarctidae > Phascolarctos > Phascolarctos cinereus. The sequence goes on along the minus strand of NW_027555736.1, from coordinate 44,577,109 downwards.
GAAGAGGACACTGGAACAGAGGGTTGGCCAGCAAAAAAGACTGAAGTCACATACACAGGAGAACTAAGAGAAGTGTCACAAAAATCCAAAGGGAAGTGGTATCCAGGAGAAGGTAGTCAACAATGTCAAATGCTACAGAGACGTGGGGGGAGCCAGATTTGATATTTCGGAGATTACTGTTAAACACTTTAGAGAGAACACTTTCAGTTGAGTGGTGAAGCTGGATGCCAGATTTTAAAGAAGTGAGGCAGAAGAGAGGAAATGGAGTAACAGTAGAAAGCTTTTTTCTAGAACTTTGGCTTAGAAAGGGAGAAGAGGTATAGGATAATAGTTTGAGGGGATGTTAGCGTCTAGTGAAGTTTTAATTTTTGTTTTGTTTTGTTTCTTTTAAGAACTGGGGAGACTTGAGGGCATATCTGAAGACAGCCCTGGAAGAAACAAAGAGATAGAGAATAAAGGTGGTGGTAGTGAAGGGGGCACACAGAGTAAACTGAAGAAGCAACTTGATGTGGGAGGGAAGAGGAGGGGATGGGATGATCAAGGGTGCATGCAGAAGGTTTGGCCAAGGAGAAGGGGGATCTTATTATTAGAGACTGGAATAAAGGAGGGCTGTCGAGTGATCTGAGATGAAAACAGGCAAAAGGGAAACTCACGGCAAATGGCTTTTATTTTCTCAGCACAAGTTATGTGTCTCAGCTGAAAGGAAAGGTGAATCTACAATAAGGCTAAAAAGGTACGTGAGAGTCAAACAGGATTAAAGAGGTTAAGAATCACTATATGCCATTTTGCCTTTTAACATTCATTATTTCACGATTCCCACAACAACAGCATTAAAGCAGAAAAGTACTTTATAAATGGAAAAACTGAAGCCAGCGCACCAAGATTTGTCAGAACTCAATCTCTGGTCTTCTGCATACTATTTTGTACAGCTTTCCTTAAACAAGAAACTCACTGAACATCAAATACAAATAAATATTAAGCAGTGAGGCCTAAGTTTATGGACAGAACACTTTGGTCCAGGGTGGCCAAGGAAAGGCTCAAAGTAGTAATAAGACTGAGCCTTGAAGGATTCAAATCATCAACCATTTGTTTTAAGTGAGAGAAATTATTTTAACACAAAATGAAGGTAAATAGGCATGTAAAATATGTAAGGTGATGAGTAGTGATTAGAAGACTGGAATGAAATATTTGTATCAGGAAGTGATTTGGAATTTATCCTATAGCCTGATAGGAAAACAACCCACAGTTTTTGAGCCAGGGAATGACAGGATTAAAGTTGTATTTTAGCTTTAGGAAGATTACCCCTACTGCAGTATGAAGTACAACCTGGAAGCAAAGAAACTAGTTTTAAGTCTATTGTAAGAGGTTAGGCAGGGGCAGCTAGGTGGCGCAATGTATAGAGCACTGGCCCTGAAGTCAGGAGGACCTGAGTTCAAATCCTGCCTCAGACCCAACACTTGACACTTACTAGCTGTGTGACCTTGGGCAGCAAGTCACTTAACCCCAACTGCCAAAAAAACAAAACAAAACAAAAAAAGGCAAGCCAAAAAAAGAGGTCAGGCAGCTAGTTAATAGCAATGATGACTAGCATTTATAATCCTTACAGCTGTAGCATTATCTACAACGTACAAAATGGTACTCAAAGCTCGGAAAGGAGAAGAATAATGATTCCAGATGTAGGAAGAGGGAAGGGCAGGTTGTGTTACGGGGGTTCAAGTGCTCTATTTGTTAAGTTCTGGCTTTCTAAGCATTTATATTATTCACCAGGTTAGATAATCATTCTCAATCTAGATTACTCTGCAAGAAACTTCTGGGTCATTCCCTCCTTACCCCATAAACTCTTAGTTCTCCATAATGGTTGGAAAACTGGGATTCCTGACTGAAAGACTATTAATGAACTAGAAATTACCAATTATGAAAGCATCATAATACAAAGACACATAGAAACAGGAAATTCAATTTTTTACAAAACACACTTCAGATCACATAAGCCAAATTAGTAATCATTAACACTGTCAATCAGTCAGAAGATTAAGCTGAACCTATTAAGAAAAAAGTTATTAAAAAAAACTAACATTCTCATAGGATAGTAAACTTAGATCCCAATTTATACATTTTACATTAGTCTCCCATTAGCAAGCAGGTTTTAAAACATTTTGCTTTTTCTAGTAAGTTTGAATTTCCAGATACAGACTACTAAAGACCAGACCTACTTCTATTACAATTTTCTTATTGTGCTTAATTTTCAACTTAGACCAGCATTTTGTAAATAAGCCACTGTCCTGACATTACCTTCAAATGACAAGGTAAGACTAAAGGGGCAAGGCAGTAATATAGTAATATAGGAACATGAAAACCTCAGAGTAAAATGTTCCTTAAGTCACTAGGGATGGAATCATTCCCTATAGCTGAGGAGTTTGAAAGCAAATAGTTTCCATTATAAACAAAATGGAGGGAAAAAAGGCATTTGTGGGAGCTGACAACTGACAGGACATGTGCCACATACGGTTTGTATGTGAAATTTCTTAGTGGAAAGGACCAGGGAAAGGGGGGGGGAACATGCCTTGGATTCACAGCTTGATTCCAGTGGATCCCCCCCCCCCAAAGTCTTGCCCATCTATTCCTCTCTTGGTGTTACCAAAACTATCGGGTCCCCAAATTTCCAGAGAGTCTATTTCTAGAGGCAGTGAGGTGGTACAGCAGAGTTCTAGACCTGGCTTAAGGAAGATCTGAAGTCAAATCTAATCTCAGACATTTACCAACCTTGGGCAAGTCACTTGATCTGTTTACCTCAGTTTCCTCAGCTATAAAATGGGGATAATAGTAGCCCCTCTACCTCCCAGGGTATCAAAATGAGATATTTTGTACAGCACTTAGTACAATGCCTGGCACATAGTAGGCAGTATATAAATATTACTACTACTACTATTTCCAACTGCATTTATACCACTAAACTAAATAAGCTCTTCATTTTTTGCCATATCCCAGGACCTGGCTTGCTTGGGAACAAGGAGTTAGCACACCTCTCAGGAAGAGTTTAAATTAAAATGATATCCATATTCTTACAAATAGGGGATACCTGCGAATAATATATAGACAAGAAACTTAAGTAAAATATTAGATATGTATGCTCTAAATAAAACAATGGCAGAGAGCTGCTATATGGGCTCATCCTGCAGGCTATGTAGAAGTCTACCGAAGGAGCAAAAGCAAGGACAATAGACAGTAAACTGTCATTCCTAGTAAAATTAACGTGACACATCACAAATACTAAATTAAAATTGGTAGAGCTTGTGTGTACAGATAATCTATAGACAAAGACATAGATAAGCATATCTATATCACTTTAAACAATGGGCCAAGAAACTTGGCTTCTAACTTAGAGGACAAGTGCCAGAAATAGGTGGCAAAGTCAAGAGCAGTGAAGAGTTGGGCTAGATGATAGGAATGAAGTTTAGGCAAAATTATATTGACCCAGAAATTGGTTGAGGCAGGCAGCTGGTGGTAGAACTTATTCACGGGCAACAAAGAAGGTAAACGTCCACAGATCATAGAGACTCTGATTTATTGGGTCAGAGTTGCAAACTTAAGGAAACCAATATCCTGATGTCTCCCCAGGAACTGAACTTACCAAAATAATAACCAAGACTCCTGGCCAAGATGATTGGCAGCCTGAAAAGAGATAGTCAACCCATTCCCCATATGTCTACTTGAGCAAAAATCTACAAATATTATCAGAGTAAACACTGATCAAGAAATTCAATGAAAAACACTATTAGTGACTCCCACCCCAGAACTGCACAATCAGCCAGAAGAAGCCAAGAAAAACAGAAAAGGTGGCCACCAATGCAGCCAAAGCCCCATGGTGGCCCAGCATAGTCAGCAAGCCAGAGCAGACTTCAGAGACCACTGGGAGAGGAAGATGACCAGTTAAAACACAATACACTTACACTAGGACAGCCAAGAGCTTCTGAGTTCCTTAGCACCCTGTCCTAAGATACCATACAGGTCCCTGGCACTCTGAACCTTAAATATCCAGGGGAAGGCGAGAGGAGGGGCCTCCCTGGTGCTTCAGTGAAAGAATCCAGGTGACCTTGCACAAGCCCAAGCAAGACAGATCACTTAATGCAAAAGAGCAGCAAGAGACCGAGCCTGGCCCTAGCACAAAGCCCCAGTTCAAGAACTAAAAACACGTAAACGAGGGAAGAAAATGAAAACTACAAACAGTTTTTTCAGATCCAACAACCTACAAGAATAATGCTATAATACTACAAAGCAGGGTTTCAAAGAAATAAAATGCATTTTCTACAGGACTCCATAATACCTTTAAGAGATGAAGCAAGAGATAAAAAGCTCTGGAGGAAATGGAAGAATAAATAACTTCGAACAGAAATTGGCAAAACTTATTCAAGCAATAAGATTCCTTGAAAATTAGAAGAGACCAAACAAAAAACAACTCCATGAAAAAGCAAGAAATTTTAGGACAAAACAAAAAAACAGGAAGGAGAAGGAGAAGCAGCAGCAGCAAGATACCTGCTATATAAAGTAACTGACTTAGAAAATAGGTCAAGGAAGGATAATTGTCAACTCGACCTAGACAATTTCAGGAAATCACAAATGAAAACTGTCCAGATCTATTAGAACCCCAAGGCAAAGCAAAAACAGAAATTTACCAGCCACCTCCTGGAAGAAACCCAAAGAGCAAACAGGAATGTCATAGTTAAAATTTGAAGCTCCCATATTAAAGGAAAAGATACAAGTATCAAGGAAGAAACAGTTAAAATATTAAGGAACTATAGTCAGGATAATAGCAAACTGAGATTCTACAATAAACGAGCAGACAACCTTGGAACACAGTATCCCAAAAGACAAAAAGATAGGGGGTTTTATAAGCATGTAACAACTTATCCAGCAAAAGAATCATCATATGGGGGAAACAAATGGATCTTTAACTGAAAAGAGATTTTCAAGTATTTCTGATGAAAAGATTAGAACTGTGAAATACAAACAGAAGAATTCAAAGAAACCTAGCTAGATCAATTTATTTGATTAAACAATTAGAAGAGTCTATATGATGATGCAATGCTAATATTTTTTTTTGCAATGCTAATATTCTAAGAGGAGAATAATAAATAAGTGCTCCTTTAGAATCTTAATGTCTTCAAAGTGTACTGAGGACATGAAGTAAGAAGAACAGTGGACCTGGAGGTGGACTGGATTTATTCTGAGGGTTTCAAGAAGGGAATGAATTAGAAGGGAGGGCAAAAAGGGAAATACTACCATAGAAGAGATGGAGAGTAGACCTTATTCATTCCCTAACTGGGGTGTAAGAAAAAGAATATACCAAATGGAGAAAGAAATACAGGGAATCATCAGATGAAGCTTACTTCTATTCAAATCAATCAATCAACATACATTTATTAAGCACCTACAATGTGCCAGGCACTCTGCTTAGTTAGGAGGATATAAAAAGGGGCAAAATATAGTCCCTGCCCTCAAGGACCTTATAGTCCTTGTGAAGACAACATTCAAGCAAATACATACAAAGCAAGCCATATACAAGATAAATAGAAAATAAACAGAGGAAAGGCACTAAAATTAAGAAAAGTTGGGGGAAGAGGTCCAGTAATTATTTGACCGAGCTAAATAAAAGAGGGTTTACGTAATTACTTCACACACACAGTTTGGTATAGACGTCCATCAAACAACAGGGAAACAAGCAGGGATTAGAGAATGAGGCAGATTTTATAGAGAGGATAATACAAGGAAGAAAATAATAGAAAGAAGTTTCCTGATTCTGAAATGAGAATTAAAGTGAAAAAAGTACAGGACAGAGGGAGGAGAAAGCAAAGAACCAGTGTGCTAATCAACTGAGAACGGCTGAACAAATTGCAGTTTATGAAAGTACTGTACCATAAGAAATGATGAAACAATTTCAGAGAATCCTGGGAAGTAAGAAGTGATACAGATGTAAGCATACAGATCTAGGAGAACAATTTATACAAGGACAACACTGTAAAGAAACTCCTCAAAAACTATGATCAAAGCAATGTTCAACTGTATGTCTGGATGATCTACGATGAAACATATTACCTCCTGAGGAAGACATTCTATACATTTTTGACACAGCTACAGTGTGGCTTTATTTCGACTATATTTGTTACAAGGATTTCCCCTCCCTCTTTAAAAAAGAAAATTGGAGAGGGGGAGGCTAGCAATAGTGATGAATCTTAAAAGAGGGTCATTGAAACATTTTTTAAAAATACACGCAACTTCAGGAAGAAACATAAAACAAAAAGGAAAGTTTTGAAAATAAAGTGTTGAATTTAGCACTTAAAAAAAGCAGATGGTTATGAAATGGATATTCATGGTTTCTTAGACAATCCTCTTTTTGTGCTCTGCTATACATTCGGAAATGTTCATTTTTTGACATTTAAGTTCAGAATTAAAAAAAATGTAAAAAGTGTAACGATCTTTTATCTTTAAAACATCAGGCCAAGCCTAATATATTTCCTAAAATGTGTCTGAGCCAAAAAGTGAGCAGTTTAGAGGTACAGGTAATGGAGATAAAGCTGAAAGGCAGGTTGTGTCAGAGTACTGCGAGTTTGTATGTCAGGCTGAGTTCAGAATTGGGGAATCATTAATGAATGTTGTTAGAAGCTAAGAGCTGTGCTAAAGAATCTTTATCTGACAATAAGTAGTGGTTCTAAGGAAAAATACAGGTTAGGAGGCAAATAAAATAATCTGGCCACAAAGTAGTGAGAATCTTAATTAGACTGAGGGATTGGGAAGGAAGAGGAAAGAAAAGACGGAAAGCTTGGCAAATGAATCAGGGGGACTGGAGGGAGAATTTGACAGAAAAACCCAAGGTCTAGTAATGGAATCCACAGAATTTGCTCCCCTTAACACAAGGCCTCATAGGATCTTGCTGGGACTTGTCACCAATGGTACCCAAGGCACGATCTATACACCCCTTCTTGTTATTTTTGCCTACTTCTTCCACAAATCCACCAGAGTATCTACTCAGTATACTGGAGAATTGGTCCAGTGAAATATTAAAACACATACTGAATTGGGTTGTCCATTTACTGTCTTACAGTTTTCAACATATGGCTCACTTTTCAGTAATATATAGACCTGACGACGTTTTTAAGCACTCCTTTAACACAGATTATCGGTAACATATTTTACAGTCTATTTATGCCCACAATCCATATACCTGTTGCCCCTTTAGGTTAATTTCCACGCCGACAGAGATGTTCCATAATTTACAACAATATGACAACAGGGGAAGAAATGCTATTAAAACATAGATTTTTGCAATCTTGGATTCATTAAAAACCTAATACAAATTTCAATGTTTAATTCAGCTCAATATCCTATAGGATTATTAGTGATGAAACTCAATAACTTCCTACCAGAATGCATGGCATTTGTGGGTAATTTATTTATGTATGCAATGTGGTTAGCTAGACTAGTTTGTCCCAATACTTGTAGTGACAAAGGAGGTTTTGGAATATTATTCCAAGTTCATGTGCTTTCTGTGAGGAACTGAAGGTCTTGCCTTCAATGAGGAATTCTTTGGTCTAGAAAATAAGAACATTTCCCAGGATATCATAGTACAACTCTGGAGAATATGTCTAAGGTTAAACATTTTAACTTGATGTTAATACTCAACAAAATCAATGAATAAAATGTCTGCAATTCTATCTGGGAATGTCTTGTATATTTCTGACATTGTGAAAGCTGCTTTTTCAAAGAGATGAATTTTACTCAAATGAGTTCTATGTTGCAAAAAAAGTTATAAAATTAGCACCTACACTATCCTTCAAAAAGCTGCTCATGTTAACTTCTGGTCACTTCTAATACCATTCATTGAGATGTCATAAGGGTTTTTCCAAAGAGAAAGAGTGCAGTCTATCCCCAAACTCCTGATTTGTACTATAGGTAAGTCATCCAAATAGTATGTTCAATTCAGCAGATTTGTGAAAAGTCTGTTTTAGTATAATGAACTATACACAGACACAGCAAGGTAGAGAGATCTACAAATACAGAACACAACCTGGCATGGCTTAACACAATTCTAGCTTCTTGCTTAGGTATTCCACATCTCACTCCATAAGATTCTCAGATCCAGTGATCTATCATTATCCCATCAGTATCCAGTGATGAGGAAATCTCTCTGGTTGTCTTTCAAGGTCCAAAGTTACTCCACAAATGTGCTGTATCATTCCCTGGTATTCTATACTTAGAAAGCCTAGGTCTCTTTCCATACTCTACAGCTCTACAATTCTCCCCTAATCGGTCATATCTTAAATTTTACCTCTTTATGTGTCTTTGCAAACAATGTCCTATATTATATTGATTTGTAATTTAACACCAGTTGTTTATATGTAGAGTAAACTCTTATCCAGCATGGTCAGCAAAGTATTTGTTCAAGTCAGATTTTCTGTTTAACAGTTAGCTTCTATACCACAAAGTTCAAAAAGTATGCAACAAAATACTTACACTAAAGCTATACTGAAGATAACTTCATTTTTCTTGGATGATTCAGAAGGCACTTCAGGATCTTGCAGTGCCATCAATCATTGTGCTAGTTAACAGAAAGTTCCAGTTAATAAAACAGCATGGTGGATAATAGAGTTTACTATAAATGGATTCTTTTACAGTACTGAAGGTGTTCGAAAACAGTATCTTAAGCATTTCTCCTGAATTTCTTTTAATATTGCTACTTTGTATTACATATGAAGCAAAGTAAAATAAGAACTAAATCCTATCCAAATGATCATCTCTTTAACATGACTTGAGAATTGCTATGTTAAAATTCTTCTTAACATGCAGAAAAGACTTCTGTCCTTTATTCTTCTGGTACGCATATCAATTCCTATCCATGTGCTCAGGAGTTTTTCTAGAAGAACAATGCATCGAATAATCCAGTGGTCTTAATAAAAGTTTACTAGATTGAACTGAATTTGAAGCGGAATTGATTCTTTTCAGATGAAGAAAATGCCTACGTTTCATAGGAGATTTGCTGGTATGGCCAAAAATGTGTTTCCAGTCATTTAGTTATTCTTAATTTCATGTAGATTTGAATGCTTCAGTAACAGGAAAAAACTACCTAATGATTCCTTCGATTACTATAGCTTCTATCAGATGTCCAGTGATAGATGTGAGCACTTCTCAAATAGTGCCACTAGGAGGCAGATTTTCAGGCATGGCTCCCACCATGAAAGAGGGCTAGACAGGCACCTGGGAAACAGGTACAACGAGATTGCCTTGCCCAACGGGTCAAGAGGCTAGCTCACTACTTCCTCCCTACTATCTGTTCCTGGTACTGTGTATTTTTATTTCTCAGATTTAATACTCGATTTTACTTCCCGCCCCTTAAGTCCTTACTACTAACACACACACACACACGCACACTGCTTTTATGTAAAATCAGGAATACCAAATTCAACCCTAAAAATTCTAAAGTTTTGTCTTGATTTGGTAAAGACTACTAATCAAGAATACTACTCTTGGGGGCAGCTAGGTGGCGCAGTAGATAGAGCGCTGGCCCTGAATTTAGGTGGACGCGAGTTCAAATCCAGCCTCAGACCAAACACTTGACACTAGCTGTGTGACCCTGGGCAAGTCACTTAACCCCAATTGCCTACAAAAAGAATACTATTCTTGGAGAGCTGTTTTATAAAAGAGTTTGATTTCTTTTGTATCACATGAAAGCATAGGACAGGTGACTTCCTTTCCTTTATTTCTTTGCCTTTTTTCCCCCCTTCCACCTAGGAAGTGCAAGACTTTTTTACTTTTAATTTTTGGAGTCATCTAAATGGCAAATAATCTTATACTCCATCAGAAGAAACAATAAGGCAGAAAACATTTCACAAGAATCTGGACAAATTCCTGTAGTGGTTGTCAACATTTGACAAAAAGTGTCACGGAGAGTTGCGAAGTTGGGATACAAAAATATATAATGGAACATGAGAAAGGAAGACAAACAAAAATTTATTCCTGTTTGACAAGTTCCTCTATCAATACTTGTTATTACGTTACTAAAACAAGCTTACTTACATAATGGATATCAAACATAGATAAACTCAAGATCCAAATAGTGGCATTTTGCCGATATCATTAAGTGATAGGAATTAGGATTCATACTACTTTAACAACGGACAGTGGTGTTATTTCTAGCTTGCTTGATTTTCAGTACAAAAACCACATATCAAAAAAAGAAAGTAAAAAAATACATGAATGAAGCTGAAAGGCACCTCTAAAATCCTATTGGGACAAAGAACCCAAACTATAAGTAACAATGCTTCTCTAAGATGTAATTAATCAGAAAGCTATCAATCAGTATTGTTATTCAACAATGCCACTATGACAGATTAGAAGAAAACTCAGAAATAATCAAGTTAATCAAGCAACACCCTACCAACATCTTGCCCGCTTCTTGTGATCTGGACAGAAGTGTCAATAAGACATGCAGGTAAAATATAGATTATGACTAATGGCTGCATGCCAAAGTCAGAGAAACTCAGAAATAATTCCTCCCAGCAAAGGTCACAAATGTGACCAGATGGTATGAGAATATACTTTCACTCTTCCTGAAAACCATCTTTCTTTTCTAATAATTTTCCTTTTTCCAATTCATCTTCAACACAAGACCGTTTCATACCTTGTATTTGTAACCCCAGTATCTAGCACAGTGCCTGGCACATAGTAGGTGTTTAATAAGTGCACGATGAAGCTTTCTCATTCATTGTTTTAATGTCCTTTGCCTGCTCAAAATCTTCAACAGCTCCCTACCACCTGCCTAAAGTGACAACACGATGTGGTCAAAAATGCTCTGGACATGGGAATCAGATGAAATTCAGAGTCATTTCCCACCCCTGACAGTTGGGTAACAATGAGCAAGTATTTTAACAGTATATTAAAGTGGGAAAAGTAACAGCAACTATAAATCAAAAGGATTGTATGAATTGTTTGGCACTATGCAAATCCCAGCTATTATAATTAACCTTTTGTGTCCTCACCTAAAAACAGGGATTTAGCAATAAAATGCCTTAGCAGAGTTGTTTTGAGGATCAAATAAGATAATCTTTGCATATGTCAGAGCTGAACACACATCAATTATCATTAACTTGACACTGAAATCCCTCCACAATTTGGCACCATTTCTCCCTTTTCCCATAGTTCACAATCCAGATTAAACTGGTCTACTCACAATTGACTGAATCTGCTCTGCACTTCCCCAAAATCTGGGATAACGTCCCCTTCCAATATCTACCTACTGGCAACCTACATATCTTGCTCAAGGGCCAGTTCAAATGTCAACTTCTAACACATGAAATGTTGTTTGATTTCCCTAGCCAGTGATGACTTGCTCCACCTCTTGAACCAATACGCTTCCATCCATACTTTGAGACCATGGGCTCTGCATCTGGAGGTTAACAGCATGTTTCATCAGTCCTTTGGAACTGTGGCTGATCATTACATTGATCAATTATCGAGTATTTTGAAGCTGTATTGCTGTTACTATATACAATGGTCTCCTGGTTCAGCTCATTTCACTTTGAATCAGTTCATACGCGCCTTCCCAAGGTTTCTCCAAAACCATGCCTTTCATCATTTCTTAAAGTACAATATTACTGCATCCATCACATTCATATACTGTATCTTGTTCAGCCATTTCCTAATTCTTTGCTATTACGAAAAGAACTGCCGTAACTACTTTTATACATATGGACCCTTTTTCTCTTCTTTGATTTCTCTGGAGTACTGTAGTCCTGGTGTTGCAGCATGCACAGTCGACTAGCATTTTGGGTGTAGTCACATCTGGATTTTAACAGTGCCCTAGAGATGTGCTTCTAGAGCAGGATCTCTTTAATTTTTCTGTGTGATACTAGACCCCATTTAACCATTTGGTGAAACATGGATCCCTTCTCAGAACATTCTTTAAACACACAAAACACATATCCTTGCAAAGGAAACCAATTATACTGAAATTTAAAAACAATTTTTTTAAACATGAGTCTTCCTGAAATCTATCCATGAACTCCAGGAATCTCTGTTCTTGAGGATGTAGAAACAGTAGTGAAGAAAACAAAAGTGAAAAACTGTTGAATGAAACCACACAGAGAAGGCCCATGCTGGAGTGGACAATCTTTTCAAAATAAAATTTTTATTATCTTTTGCTTTTTAAAAACTCATCAGAATTTTGGCCAGTCTTCCTCTCTCTATTCCCTCCCAGAGAACCAGCCCATGATAACAAATACTTATTTAAAGAAAAATCAGTAAAATCAATCAATGCACTGTAATAATCTAAAAATTCACTCAATTGTTTTGTAGTTATTCTACTTATGTCATGGTCATTGTGTTGTTTTTCTTAGCTGTTCACTCCGCTTTGCATCAGATCACGTACATCTTATGAGCTCTGTATTGATACTATTTGTCATGCCTTGCAGCACAATAATATTCTGTCACATTCATGTACCACCAGTTTGTAGTTGGGCATCTACTTTGTTCCCAATTCTTTGGCATCACAAAAAACATTTTTATAAATATTTTAGGGTATAACTGGATTTTCTATCAGTGATCTCCTTGGAGTATAAGGCTAGTAGTGTAATCTCTGGATTAAAAGGTAAAGACATTCTACTTACTTTATTTGCATACTTGCAAATTACTTTCCAAAATGGTTGTGTTGATTCATAGCTCCACCATCAATGCACTATCATAATGCTACCCTCCCATAACCCTATAGGAACAATTTAAAAGGTATTGTTATCAATTATTCTCAATGTACCTGGGTGAAGATACTAAAAATATCTCAGACCACTACATACATACACACACACACACACACACACACACACACACACACTTTCCGTGTGTTTTGAAAGATGACTAATAATATCTATAATTATCCAATCATGTCTACTTTCAAGCTATTAAAAAAAATTGTGAGATGGTAACAGGGAAGCTTTTGCTATCAACATTCCCCAGACCACATCTTAATAATCGCACAATTGACCAAATGATGTAGAATAAAAGAACCTACTATGCTTTACTGTCTAACTATAAAATGCACTTGATTTGCTAGAACAAAAACACTCCCACCTCCAAAACAGGTTCATCTCCAACAAGGTATCTTTACTGTACATATGTCAAAATACAACACTCCTCAAAAGAGGTAACATTGTTCTATGACCCCTCTGATCATTAATATCGAGGCAGGCATAAAACAAAGATATATGCTTGTCAAATACGTTAGCCTCTGTCACAGAGGTCCAATGTGGAGTTGAAAAGCAAGTATTCCCTAAGGTGTTCCAGATGTTCCTGTTTGTGGATGACATATTCAAGCCCCAAAACACCGCAGAATCTCCTAAATGAGCTTTATAATCACTCCAAAGAACCTGGCTCTTCTATACAAGAAAGCCCAAGTGCATGATGAAAGCCTATTGTCCAGACAATGATACGCAAGAGAGCTTTTTTCATTTCTGTGTGTCTTGGACAGAAACTACAAATGGGCAGAGTTGGGCCAAGAGTTAAACAGGAGGAGAGTGGGCAAGACCGCCTTTGCAAACTACGTAGTTCTCCTGGGGACCCCAAGCTCATCTCTGAAAGAGATGTCAATTTTTTTTTTTTGGCTAGGCAATGGGGTTAAGTGACTTGCCCAGGGTCACACAACTAGTAAATGTTATGTGTCTGAGGCTGGATTTGAACTCAGGTCCTCCTGAATCCAGGGCCAGTGCTCTATCCACTGCACCACCTAGCTGCCCCAAGAGATGTCAATTTTTAAAAAATAATGCGAATCCTGGACCAACAATCTTCAAAAAAATGAAATTGAGAATTACCCAAAGTACAATGAAGAAGGCAGGAACACATACTTTACAAGAATTCTATGAGATAAATTAATGCTGTCAAAAGAAAGTCAACCGCGGACAGGTAGGTGGAGCAATGGATAGAGCACAGGCTCTGGAGTCAGGAGGACAGAGTTCAAATCCAGACTCTGATACCTGATACTCATTAGCTGTATGACCCTGGGCAACTCATTTAACTCCAACTGTCTCACCAAAAAGCAAAAAAGTTAATCGAAAAACATGTAGTACCCTTTCAGCAGAATGCAAATTCCCTGAGGGTAGGGTCAGTCTTGTTTTCATTCTTATGCTAAAAACCGTGCCAGGCACTTAGTCCATAGTTAATAAATGCTACTGACATAACTACTTTGTTGTAAGGTAGCAGCGTTAGGTTTTGTTCATGCGCTGGAACAGACGTCCTTTGAAGCTCCAAGGAATTGGGGATAAATTTATGATGAAGATAGAATGAAATGTGGATAAGCAGGAAGCAGAGCCACTACAGCTGTTCAAGTAACTGTCATATATGAGAAAACAGACTTGTTCTGCACAGGCTAGAACAGTTGTGTCAAATTCAAATAAATAGATCTCAGCTGGCTGCATACTGATGTAGAAAAATACAAATTAACATTATCTACATTATATGGCATTTTGGTTAAACATTTCCCAATTACATTTTAATCTGGTTCAGGCCACACTTGGAATTTTGCAGACTGTGAATTTGATACCTCTGGGCCAGAAAACAAAAGAACAAACTGAATAGACTGTCTTAATGCTACAAAGAACAATTACAGCTATCCCAAAATGGAACAGCGAGTTCTTTGCCAGTGGCTCTTCTAAAAGGACATGTTAGGAATGTGGTATTCAAGAAGAGGTTTGACTCTATGCTTGCTATGTCCTTTCTAACACCTAAGATGCTGAAATTACTCTTCAGCTGTAAGCAAACATTTGGGGGGGGCGGGGGAAGGATATTCCATGTTAAAAAAAAAAGTATGAAAACCCCAGAGCTACCAGATGTTATCCTTGCTACATTAAGATGAAGGACAGTTTTATGTTTCCAATAGTGATAGGTTAGTACTCATCGCCCTCACAGGCAGAGTCCTCCTCTTTGCCTAATGACACACCTATGCAGTGTAGCTGGGTACAAATTTAGGGATACATGTTATGCATTTAAAACAACCAAAGTCACAAGTTTTTTTGTTGTTGTTAAAGTGCCCACTATATACAAAGCACTGTGCTAGGTACTGAGTGCAGAGATCATATTTAGATTAGCCATAGGTGCTTGCAATCTAAGCACATAAATAAGATTTCAACACATTACCCAATAACTTAAGTGAGCATTACAAAATAAAATGCCTTAAACCTTTATTAGGCTTGAGGTGAAGATAGAAGTTAGTTATCACACTGGGGAGGGATGAATCAAGGTGAGGGAAGAGAAAAGAACCAAGGAAGGCAGCTACACAAAGGAGCTAGCATTTGGATCAGATTTTAAAGGACTGTTAAGGATTTAACAATAAAAGGGCAAGAGGGCTTTCTAGGTAGAGATCACCCTCAAGGTGAAGCAAGACAACCCACAGTATGCCCCTCCCCACTCATCCCCCCATCTCTAAACAATGAGTAATGAAATACAGCTAGAAAGGTAGGTTGAGATTGTGCCAGATTGTGGAGAATTATGAATGAATGCCAGGCAAAGGAATTTGATTTTACTTGCAAAGTATTAGGAAGCCACACAAAATTAATAGGACTAACAACCATATTTTTACATGAGAAAGATTATTCTGGCATTGATTGGAAGCCAGAGGATCTATTAAGAGGCTAAATAATATTCTAGGCAGGAGGAGAATGTTAAAGAGAGAGTTGGCACGTTATTGGTGATATCTGACCAGGTAAATGTGAATACCAGGAAGAGATAAAGGTTTAAGGTAGAAAGATGATTAGTTTTAGACTTGCTTAGACTTTGGGTCCCAGTGTGTCATTCAGATGGAGATATCTTTACATGGAGCTGGAAATGAGCTCAGAAGAGAGGCCAAGACTAGAAATAGAGACTTGAGAATCATTTTCATAGAGTCCTATGGAAACTAAAAGAGTTCCCAGGAAAGGAAAAAGCACACAAAGAGTACCTAGGAACCATGCTTGGGGACCTACAACGTTAGACTGAGAAAGAAATAAGGAATCAATAAAATATGGGGAAGGAGAGATCACAGAAGAGGTAGGAGAACAAGGAGCCTGTGCCATCTCTTAAGGTAAGGGAAGAGAAGCTATCTGGGAAAGAGGAGGTGGAGGCAGTTTAAAGTGCCAAAGTACCAAAAAAAGCCAAACATTTTTTATGACAGTCATTGGTAGGCAAAGCTTACTTAAGAGGATTAGAACCCAGGACCTTTAGTAGCTTCATCAGCACATGAGAACAACATTTTTATGAAACAAAGCTTAATTCCTGACCATAATTTATTTGTGTGAAAAATTCACTGCTAGGCTGTTTAGCGCCCAACAGTGGTGTGCCTGCACCCATTAAGTGTTTCCTTAATGCTTGCTGAGCACTTTTTGCAGTGGCAAATTGGAATTTGACAGGGTATCCATCAATTAGGGAATGGCTGAACAAATTATGTTAAATAAATGGGATGAAATACTATTGTGCTGTAAAATGAAGAAAGTGTCAGTTTCAGAGAAACCTAAGCAGACTTATATAAACTGATTCTGAGTGAAGTGAGCAGAACCAGGAGAATAATAAATACAATCACACCAACATTGTAAAGACAAACAACTTTAAAAGACTTAGATCCTCTAAGCAATGCAATAACCAAACACAATTTCAGAGGCCTTATGAAGAAAAATGTTACCCATACCTCTTGAGATGTGATGAGTGTGGGCTGAGACTTTCACGGAGAGGGATGGGAAGTCACATCACGCAGGTTAGGGCACGGCCACTGGGACAACATCCCTCCACCCCCTTTATACATGTTTCTAACCAGAGCTTTGCTTTCCTTTGTGTGTGTGTATGTGTGTGCGCACGTGCTTTGCATGGTAGGGGAAAGAGGAGATGAAGGGAGAAAAGGCAAATTTTTTTGTTGATTAGAAAAAATTTAATTTACAACAGGTTTGTTGAACCAAAAATCTCAGGATTTATAAAACCGTATCTGGGAAGACAAACGACATAAAGTTCATTCTCTATCGGTCTCTTTCTGGATCAACAATATCAAAGAGGAAAATTTCAGCTCCAAACAGGATACAAATTTGATGCAAGTCTTCATGGGGCCCTCAATATCTTTTTTCTCAAGGTAGCCACCTATTTGCAGTGTAGTAATACTTGGGAGAGACAGTGGCTTAACAGAATATAAAAATTTGTTTCAAACCAACAAACAAAAACTGAAAGAATTTATTAATCCTCAGATGAAGAAACAGTAGGCATAATTATCAATCTGCAGATGACACAAAGCTGGGTGATAGCTGATACAAAAGAATATATATCCTTGTATATTGTTTTGTTTAAGATTCAAAAGCCAAACGAATAACAGACCAAAGCAAAGTCCTAGGGAAGCCCATCTCTATACTTCCATTCAAGTAAGAAAGCTTACCTAATAACTAGAAGACTGATCAATTACATGAGTTGCTCACCTGGAAAATGAGGTGCCCTCTACCTCATTTCAGCATACCAAAGATATAACCCTGTCATCTCTGAATGAATCATTCCTTTCTCAATCAACCACAAATAATACCTGGCATTAATAGAAGTGCTTTTCAAAAAACTTAAATGTTGCCTTTCGAGCCTCACAATTAGCCCTCTGGTGGAGGTTCTTAGGTATCTATGTTGTTTCACACATTAACCTCAGAGAGGTTATGGTAGTAAGAAATGGAGGTGGGATGAAAAATCAGTCTGTCCCCCAAGTTTAGTACTACACTCACTAGGCAGGCTAGATGGCTTCTGAACTGACTGGTTTGTACAAATGTCTTTAGCTCAAAGAACTTGTCACCTGATCACTTCACAGAGCCACAGGATTTGGGTTTATACTTTTCTCAGAACAACTGAATGTCAATGTCTTTTCCACTGTCTTGGTGGAATAAACGTCTTTAGCTGCCCTCAGTGCATCCAACTGTATCCTACTGCAGGCCACCAGTCCCAAGCCCTTCGATTATAAAGCACGCTTTGGACAAACACAAACATCCAGAGATCCCAAATGGGAGGGGTAAGAGGCAAGACAGTGTGGTGACTAGATTGGGAATGACCTGGCTCTGGGGAGAAGATTTAAGGAGACATTTAGAGAAGAGACTTAACTTAGTTCAACTTTCTTTTCATGTTATAGATTAGGAAACCGAGGTCACAAAAGGGTATATGACTTGCCCAACCTCACAGAAGTTACACATCAAGATTTAAATTCAGGCGCCAAATTTAGGGCCTGCCCTGCCCAGTGCTCCAAAGAGGGCAGAACCTAAGCCAGGGGTTCTTAACTCAAGAGTTCGTGAACTGGTTAAAAAAAAAAGTTTTGATAAATGTATTTCAATATAATTGGTTTCCTTGATTCTCCTACATGTTTTATGCATTTAAAAGCATTCTGACAAGGGTTTCCTTAGGTATCATAGATTGCACCAGAAGAATCCATGAGACAAAAAAGGTTAAGAAACACTGTTATAGGAAGATAAGCTAGGCCTTAGTCTAAACTGCTTTCTAACAGTAAGACATCTGTCCTTATGAATGAACAAGCTTCCCATGCTACTAAACTGGAAGCATTCAAGCAGAGAAATACAATAAGGTTGGGCAGGTCACTAGAGAAACCCAGAGTTTATAACTGCAAATTAAATTTAATCTTAGTCAGCAAAGCCCAAGCATGGAAATTTACTTTTAAGTCACAATTTAATGCTTTCCAAAGCAAAAATAAATGATTCGTAGATAAGCCAGAAAAAAAACGATCCAAACCAAGTTCCCTCCACCAGCACAGCCATCTAAGAAGAGTCAGTAAGGTCTTCATCCTTTCAGTACATCCTCCAAAAAATCCCTCTACTATTGTCAAGATACTTTAAAACAAAAGCCTATTCCACAATTTTTATTCCAATCTTCTCCCCCAGAATCTATACCCACCTTCCTCTCTGGCCCAGGAAGTCAAACTACACTCCCACAATTATCTCAAAAAATGATCCCCAACACCTCAGTGAACCCTTTTCCTATTACTCTGGCACGGCACACCCCAGTGTCTCCTTCCTTTTTCTCAGATCCTACTTCAATTTATTGCATAGCACTTAGAACTTGGTCACAGATTACCATTTACTAATGTCTAAGGTTTTAAAAATGTAACAAAGTAAACATACCCAACCTGCCAGCTCCCACAACACCCAGCATACTATTTGATTAATTCCCTTCACAAATCTCCAGGTGACTGCATTTCCAAAGCACCATAAGGCAAGCCAACTTTCCTTACTCCCCCCAATTTCACTTTATTAGTGGTGCTTTCCCACCTGCACTGGTTTCCAAACCTAAGTGGAAGGGAACCCCAGTAAGGCCTGATTAGGTTAGAAAGCATTACTTCTCAAATACTTATTTTTGCTCTTTATTTAACCTTCCTTCTTCAAAGCAAAATACTTAGATGGCAGAGGCGATCACTATGTAAAATACAATGGAAAAAACACAGGACCATAAAGCAACAGGCTATGTACACACCATATTTTGTTGTTTTAACAATTTTCTAAAAGGCCAAACAAAAGCACTTAGATGTATTAGCCTTCCAGAGATCCCAGCAACTCCCCCCACCAGTGATCTCTACTTTCTCATCATCTTTGCACTTTTGGTCCACTCACACCACATGATGAACAGCACATCAAAACATAAACAAAAAGTGAAGTTTATGCAGCTGTTTGCCATTTCACAGTCATGCTGCTGCCGAATACCTACTGTGCATGTTAGCAAAAACAAGTCTTTCTCCTACATAAACCCATGTACTTTGACAAGCATTATTTGAAAGTCAGTCCTTGACCTTTTATTTTTATGCCCTGGAGTTGGATGTTTGTGTTAGGCCATGCACTTTTGCTCTAGTTCACTTAATCCCCAAATAAAGTATTGGATCATATAATAATGTAGTGGCTAATGCATTTAATCCTTAGCAATGGTTACTAGAACCTATGGTATAGGAGATTTACAGACACATGAACATAATTCTACTTGGAAAAAGAGGTCATGACCCCTAAGACCGAGATCATAAAATTCCCAGATTTCCTTTCATAGCATGCATGATCTTTTGTTGCCTGAAAATAATATGCAATTCCAATTTTAATTTTGTTGAGTCATCTCTGCCAAGCAAACCTTCCCTTTTTGCTCTGTATTCCTAAAAGTTAAAATAGTCTGAAGATACTTTCTGCCTTACAATTTTCATTTTTAAAAAATTATTTCTACTTTATACATCAATTTTGGAAATTAACATTTTCAACATTACCATTGAAATTATAAGTATAGAAAGATTAGTTGAAATAAGCACTTGAAAGCAGTAACTACTAAGAAATTCCAAATGGAATTCTGAAAATGCATTTTTAAGTTAACATTAATTTACTTATTACTTGGTACATGGCTCAATTCAATTTAACACGCTCAACAAACTGGCATTTTCTACTCTTAATACTGGAGATGACAAACTTTCTACAAATGTTTTATTTCTACTAATAACTTCAATTTTAGTTATTTTCAAGGGAAATTTACCATCCTTTAAAAGATTCACCAACAACAATTTTAATTTCCATAACTGTTATTGTTTCATTCAAACTTAATACTTAAGAGTAATTGTTTTATGCCCCTTTCAACTCCAAAACAAAAAAAATCACAAAAAAAGTTACAGACATTAATAAGGGTTTGCATCTGATTATCAAAACATACATAGCTTTTGGGGATCAAGTAAATAGATTTTCATCATCTATGACCTTTAGCAATTTGTCCAACAGCAAACAGCCTGCTACAGATATTGAAATGTTCAACACAATTAAAAAAATTAATTTCAATGAAGTAAAATCTGCTATGGCTAAATTCCCATTTGCATTTAATATACTTTTTAGTTAAAAATATTTCAATCCATTAAAAACAGCACAAACGATAGCCCTTTATGTTTATTCAAGATCTGGGGATCATTGGGCCTATAAAGGTTTGGCTGACTCAGACCACAACCCTAACTTTCATATATTCAGATTATGGAGCACAGAATGACAAGCAGCAGCTGTGATGCCAGTTTAATTAAAAATAGAGACTCTTAGAAGTTACAGTACAGACAAACTTTAAATTACACTAATGTAGCACTTAGTGGTATTGTTTTTAAAAAGTTTAAAGATCTTTATATGTGTAAAAAGCAAGTCAGATAGTCCCTGACCTCTTTTTAAAGAAGCTCCAAGGCTAAAAGAGGCAACTGTGATGCAGCCAGACAAGAAGGGCATAAAGATCAAGAACACAAATTAAACAAAGAACTGCAGACCAGCCTTGGGTCAGTCCTACTGCATAGCTTCACTACAAAGTTTCCTGAACCTAAATGTCTAAGTGGCAATTTGTTTGTAGGCTGTATAAGCCAAGAAAAATGGCCATTTAATACCTTCCCCTCCACACACAAAAACGTGCAACCGAAGTTCAAGGCCAAATACCAATTTAACTATTAGTTTTGGGTACTTTTACCCTCAAATAGATTTTTAAAAATCGGTGATATTGTAAATGAGTCTTAAGATGTTACTAAAAAAAGTTATGGGGGTAGGAGGGAGAGCCGGTTGGTGACTGCTTTACAAACTACATAGACATAGTAAGCATATAATCTGATTTAGGATAATTTTTTACCACGAACATTATTCTGATGTCATGCTATTCTGAGTTTCCTATATGCAAAACACTAGACTGGTAAACATTTAAAATCATGCATAACAAGGGTCTTGGTTCTGATACATTTACTAGCCAATTGTCCCTGAGCAAGTCACTTAACCTCTGCCTCAGTTTCCTCACCTATAAAATGAAGATAATTCCCAGTGTTGTTATAAGGATGAAATAAGAGTTAAGTGTTTTGCAAACCTTAAAGTGCCATACAGATGCTAGCTATTATTGTTAGTTATAAAAGACAAGGTTTAGGACAAATAAATCACTATCAGACAACAGTAATAATTAAAACAGCTACATCAAGTTTTACGTTCAAATTACTGAAATGTCCAAAAGAAGCCTTAAACTTACTTTACCATTTTGGTAAAAACACAGGCTGTATTTTTATGTCACACTCCTCAATCTGGTTTGTATAAAAAACCTCAGAAGGTCCTATAATTTCACCAAGTAAATGTTATCTTTCCTTACTTTAACATTTTGTTCCTAAGTATCTCATTTTTGAGGGTGCTACTCAAATGTGAACCAATATGGTAGCAAGGACACAAAATTTTTATGCCATTTAGTGGCTGACCAACAAGTACTGCTTAAGTGGGTCCTATTCATCCTGGGGATCAGAACTCAGTTTATCTCCCCAAAACTAGATTTAAATGGCAACAGCCACATGTTCATACTGTCAGAGACCATCCCACTGAGAATCCAAGTTCTGTGAGAGCAAAAGACTAGTCTCACTTTATTTGCATCTTCCCCTCTGGCCTCATTCAGTACCCGACCCACAGCAGGTATACTCAATGCTTGGAGTTGGAGAATATGATAAGTTGTTCTTTTAGTTCTGACAGTATGGTCCTAAGAAGTGCCAAGGTAATTCACATCTACCAGAAATGCGGCAGGGATTTAAGATCTATGAAATAAGTCATTTTTAAAGATTAAAGCAGGGTCAAACAAAAGCTAAGAAACTAGTCAAAAATTTTTAACTCTCTAAATCTGATTATCAAATTTGGCTGACTTAAAAGATTCTTGAGGGCAGAGACAAGTATTCACATCGTTGCACCTTCAGCAACACAGAATTCTGCTGAATGAAAATGTTTCCCCAAGGGCTCTGAGCCCCACACAAATGAACTAGAACCAAGTTTAAAAAAAAAAAACAAAACCCAAAACAAACAATTCTAAAATCTGTTCAACTCACAGGGGACCCAAAAGTTGTATTTTTCAAATTCAGAAAAGCTAATCACAGTGTTAATGCTCAGAAAATTACTTCTATGTTAGTTTCACTTTAGAACTAAATTATGGATCATAGGATTTAGAGCTAAAAGGTCACCTAGTTCATCCTCCCTCATCTTCTATACGCAAAGACTGAGATACAGGAAGATTAAATGATTTGAGGGTCACACAAATAGTAAAACAGAGTGAGCTAAGCTCAGAAACCTAAGGTCCCGACTCCAAATTCAGCGCTGCTTCCTTTGCGACCAGTAAGTTGACTCTGGAAAGTCTGAGGTTTCTGGTACTTAAAGTATGGCCTCATCCTTTCCAAATATGTTATATATTGTGTCTATGAAACCAAGGCTTAGAAATGTGCTACCAGTTAAACCAGTATTCACTCTTTCATGATTTTAGAGGCATTATCAAGAGATCACTGAATGTTTTAATCTATTTTCAAAGTTTTCAGTCATTATTAGAAATTTCAATTTAATACAGAATACAAAAAAAAAGTTTAAAAGATCTTACTGGGGATTTCCACCACACTGGACATTCAGCAAGGAAAAAAAAATTACCAAGCAACTTGGGAAGCAGGAAGCTTAGTGATGCTCAGAAATTTCCTTTAGTTCTATACAATAAGCAATTAAAAAAAAGAAAACTTATTTAAATCAAGGCTCCAGCAATACTCTTCCTCAACCTCTTATCCAGTGTTAAGAATGTTTCTAAGCAAATGGAAACTTCCCTTAATTTCCTGAAGCTCAAAATACAATCTGACCCACAGGAAAAGAGGCTTCAAAGGGAGGTGATGACCAGCCTGAACAAAACTCACTGCACGAGAAAGAAGTTACCAGTGAAAGAAGTCCAGATGCGGAGAGCTGGCCTTGAGTTTCCAGCTCACAATTGGAGTATTGTCTGAATCTAAACAATAACGCAGCATTTCTTTCCCTTTTTAAAAAGCTATAGGGCAGAGTGGAGTATTAAACTGTGGACGAGCCCCCTCCCCCAACAGCACAGAAAACGACCCTGGTCTAGACGAAAACCACGGCGAGCAGAACCGCCCCGGCCCCCGACCGCTCCCGGGGCCGGACGCGCCGCGCAGGTAAGCGGAGCCCGGACGCCCGCCCCCTCCCCCACGCCGGGCCTGCGAGGATGTAAACAGATGCATTCCTGCTGCCGCCCCGCTCCCCGCGGGGAGGCCCGGCCCGGCCACGCCATACCACCTCGGGGAAGCCCCGGCGCCCCTGCCCCCACCTCCAACTTGGCTCCCGGCTCTCCCAAGTTGTTGCCTTCCTTTCGCTCCCTCGGGCCGCCCCGGCCAAGCCCGAGAGGGGCTGGGGGGGCGGTCTTTCCCAGTCGCCGCTCTCCCCGGGACCGGCCCCGCGCCCCATCCCTCTCCGGCCGGGCTGTCCCTGTCCGGCCGGCCCGAGGCCTCCGCCATGGCGGGACGTCCAAGCTCCGCCCTCTCCTCCCGGGCCCCCCAGAACCGCAGGGCCGGCGCGGATCAACAAGTGGCCGGGCCTGGCCGCCCCGCCCCGCCGGGCCTAGACCCGCGACCCCCGCTCCGCTCGGCCCCCGCCGGGCTGGGCCCCGCAGCCCGCGCCGCCGCCCGCCTCACCTGGATGACCTCGTTGACCTCCCGGATACATTCCACCATGTGCTGCAGGATCTGCTCGGCCGTGAGCACCTCGTAGCGGTAGTCCTCCTCCTGCTCGTGCCCGGGGCCGCCCCCGCCGCCGCCCGCCCCCGCCGCCGCCCCCGCCGGGCCCCAGGGCGCTGCCGCCGCCCCCGCCGCCCGTCTCCCCGCACAGCAGCCCGTCCCGCTCGCCCCCGACGCCCAGCCCGGGCTCCACCAGCTCCACCTCGCCCAGGTCCAGGTTATCGTCGTCGGGCTCCTCGTCGTCGTCGTCCTCCTCCTCCTCGGCGCCGCTGTCCTCCTCGCTGCACTCCTCGTCCTCGTCGAACTCGTAGTTGTAGCCCTCGTCCGAGTCCATGGCGCGCGGGGGGCAGGCGGGCGGGCGGCGGCGGGGCGGGGAGTGGGGGGGAGAGCCCGGGCCTGGCCGGCTCCGGCCCCGGCTCCGGCCCCGGCGGGCGCGGGCGGCGGCTCCTCCCCGGCCGGACGCGGGGGGCCCGATCGGCAGCGGCGGGAGGTGGTGGCCGGGGGTGGGTGGTGGTGGTGGTGGTGGTGGCGGCGGTGCTGGTGGTGGCGGCGGCAGCGGCGGCGGGGAGGAGAGGGGGAGGGGAGGGAGGGGGGCCCCGCTCGCCTCGGTCAGACGCGGCTCCGCTCCGGCCTCCGAGAGAAAACAACCCCCAGCGCCACCGCCACGGCCGCTGCTACCGCTACTGAGCCAACAAAGGGGCGTGCGTCACCGCGCCGCTCTACGTCACCGCGTCCCGTCACGCCGCCTCGCCCCGCCCCGGAGGCGCGCCCCGCCTCTTCCGGTCGTCCACGGCCCCGCCTTCTTCCCTGGCCGGAGACGTGCTGTGACGGCTCGCCGCCTTCCCCGTGGCCCTCTGCGCGGCTCACAGGGAAACCCCGACGCCCCCGCGGCCTCTCACCTTCCTTCCGGTCTAATTTCTCCGCGCCCAGATTGTGAGGAGCGCACGCGCGCGCGCGGGAAGTATGTCCGAAACGCCGCCATGTTGGTGTGCCGGGAGGTTCCAAAGTGCTGGCGGAAGAGTGAGGGGCGGGAGGGCAAGGACCTTTGTCATGTGGGTCCGCACCCGCCCGTTCCTCTCTCCTCCTCGGCTCCCGTGGAGGGAGTGGCTGCGGCCCTCGGCCTGACGGACCTGTACCGCCCAGGCATTCCCAGGGCTCGGCCGGCCAGGCCCGATCCGACCTGGCTCGGACGGAAGCAGGTCCGTGGGCGGGGATTGGGCCTAGCCTGTTACCGCGGCCCCCGGTCCGAAGGCCATTAGGGCATCCTCTTGTCCGAAAGAAGCCTCAGACCGAGAAGAGACAGAGGAAGGAAGCTCTGAGTCAGCTGGTCCAGGAGCCCGGCTTGGGACATCGATTGTGGCCGCGATCTCCGTGGGTGACCTCGTGGGACAAGTGAGATTCCACGTTCAGCTTTGATTAGCACCTCCACTTGGCTTCGGGGTTCAGAGACCACAGCAAACCGCTCCGTCCCGGTGGAGCTCTCCTTCTGCCGACGGAACATAATGTTGACACTAACAGCAAATGCATGATATAGACAAAGGAAATTCTGGGAGGGAAGAAGAGGGTCAGGATAACGTGCCTCTGGTAGGACGTGACATTTAAGCTGACCTGTAAGGAAGACAGTGATTCATTCCATCTGTGCAGATCAATTTATTCTAGGTGTAGGGCACAGCCATTAAGGCATAAACGTGGTCTTAATTTCGTAAAGGGTTAAACATTGGGGTCTTGTAAGATCCTTTATAGTTCTAAATCCAGGATCTCCTAATTTGTCTACTTCGTAAACATTTAGAGTGGAGGTAGGGGCAGTATAATAGTGTCCCAACAGTTTTAAAGTGCTTTAAAACTGTACAAAGACTTGAGACATACTGTGTATTGAGTGGAACGCCCATCCAGGAATCAGAAGAATTGTGTTGGAGTCCTGATTTTTTTGTTACCCGAGTGAGTCATCCTTTCCCTTCTCTGGATTTTAGTTTTCGCAACTATTAAATGAAGGAGGACAGTTGATTTAATAGTCTCCGTTTGAGTTCTACGTTAATGTGATTCTGAGGCACATCTCTACTGGAACCATTTTAATAGCAGCACTAGGAAGTTGTTCCCATGTTTTTCTCTCC
The DNA here is from genome assembly GCF_003287225.1 of Phascolarctos cinereus. Lineage (NCBI taxonomy): Eukaryota > Metazoa > Chordata > Mammalia > Diprotodontia > Phascolarctidae > Phascolarctos > Phascolarctos cinereus. The sequence goes on along the minus strand of NW_027555736.1, from coordinate 44,550,478 downwards.
AGTATTTATTTGCCTAATTATTTCTCCACCTGAGACAGCCCAGGAGAGAAAAAGAAATAAAATTTTACCAGCTTAAAAGTGTGAAACTTGTCAGGACTGTTGCTTTACTGATTCCTGGATATTGACATTGCTGAGATCAGCAAAGAATTTGTTAGATTGCACCATTCCTGAATTATCTTCCTGTTTAAACTCCATTGTAAAATTGATTGTCTTTGGTAGAAGCCCAGCTGGTTTTGATATCATTGTTTACTGTTATGTATCCTTGATATAGGAAGCTTGAAGTAAGAGGAAATAATTTTTTAAAAAAGTTTAAGCAATTCACTGTATTCTAGTGTTAAAGAAGACATCCTGGGGTCATTATGTGACCATCTCCCTGCCTCCAGGCAAATCCGAACCACAGCCTTAGAGTTGAACTAATTCTGTGTGTGTGTTTATTACTAATATTACAGACTGATGCCAGACTGGAAAAATCTGGCAAGTCTGATTAGACAGTGGTTATCTTGATACTGTGCAGCAAGTAAGCCTAGCACCATGTGGCTGGCATGATGACCAAAAAGAGAAGCTGTAGCAGATCAGACTCACTGAATTTGGAGGTTTGTCCACTTTGACTTCATTCATGTAGATTTACCCCAAATCACTGAACCAGCATCTCTGTTTTCTAGGGTAGGAAATTACTCCATTTAGTGTTTTGCCAGAATAATACATTATTCCCACTGTTACATATCGTATGTACTTATGAACGGTGGCTTTGTGTGTCATCTTCAAAGATAAACATCTGGGCCCTCATTCAGTTCTTTTTTTTGAACTCCATCCTGGATTCAGGTTGAGTTATTATTGCTATTCCAGGTAAACCAGCTTAACAACTGCTCTGGCCATAAACAGGCAGAGAGATGACCCACATGTGTTATTGTTTTTTTAAAGTGACTAGTATATCAGGTGGTATATCAAGTAGTGCCTATTATCTCTAAGCTGCGGTAATTGTTGAATGTGTCAATCATGACGCATAAACAACAGGATGAGAGAGCCATACCATAGACAATAAACAACTGATGCTTCCTTGTCTAAAGTGTCCGTGTCATCTGAAAGATGAGTGAGATGGTATACTGTGAGCTCTGCTACTGACATGAAGTGTTGGGAAAGTCTTTTGTCTCAATGCACCTTCTATGATTCCTTTGCAAGAATTTCCCATCCCCCTTAAACCAATCATGATTTAAAACTGACTAGGCTTTTTAAAGGGTTTAATCTGATGTTTTCCAGAGTAAGAACTCTAGAGAGGCAAGCCTTGTCATAGTGGATAGACAACTGAGCCTCAGAGTAAGGAAAACTTGGGTTCAAGTCCTACTTCTGACACATGTTGGGTTGCTGTGTGGCCTTCGGCAACTCTAAGACTTAAGTTGTGGAGCAAGTGCTCATCTGTTTTAGGAGAGGGAGTGTCCTTACCAAAAGACATTGCTCTGCTAATGAAATCACAATTCCAATTGAAAAAAAAAGGCAACACCCAAGGATTTCTGGTTTTTCCAAGGCCACAAATATAACATCGCTTACCTGCCAGGAACTTAACGGTGCAAGTGTTAATAAGAAGTACTTCTCAGATAAATAGAAAACAAAATGCCATAAAAATTCTTCTAAGAATAGATAATAGAAATAATATCTTCCAGCAAATCCAGAGCACTACAATAAAAACCCAGTCTCCAGAACAGATTTGAGAGAAATTGATGAGTACAAATTTATTTAAATGTGATTTGGGCTTAATGCAGTTTTATAGGCATAACACTTAAAGATTTTTTTCAACCAATGTTTTGTAATGATATAATGAACACATTATTGCCAAACTCTGCCATAAGGTATCAAAACCTGTTGTAAATGTGGCTGAATCTGAAGCTAGCCAGAGCCAGGAACCTTTGTTATTTGGGCTAGTCATAAAATGCTCAGTATGATTAGGGTAACTGTATATCTGCCCTCATGCTGATGGTTCTCATTTTGCCCTCTGTGGCATTTTCCCAGTCCAGTGTTAACTAGATCCTCTTGTCTTGACAGCTGGGTAAGACCTTATAGAATCTAGTTGGGAAGGGTTAATGTTCTTGTTGGGAGATGGAAATTCTGTTACCAATTTTAAAAATTACATTGTTTCCAGACTCTGGAAGAACTCATTTAAGGTGTAATGGCCTAAAGTTTGGCTATAGAATTCATAAATGCTACCTCTCATTGTTATATTGAGGAGCAGCCAGAATTGTAGAACCTCATGCTTATAAAGGACCTCAGAAACCATCTAGTTCAGCACTTTTGTTTATAATATAATGGACAAGTGGTCATCTAGCCTTTTGCTTGAAGACCTACTTTTGGATAACCTTAATTGTCAAGTTTTTCCTTGCAGGTAACATATCAGCTTCTCCAATTTCCATTCATTGGTCCTAGTGCTGAACTCTGGGGTCAAGCAGGAAAAAACCTTTTGTATATAGCACCTTTTCACATACTTGAGGATGGCTGTTATCTACCCTCTTAAGTCTTCTCCAGTCTATCCTTAAATGGGGTGATCTTGAGACCTTTCACAATTCCGATCCCCCAATTCTGGGTGCTTTTATCATTACCTCAATAAAATGTGACACCCTGAATGAATGTTATACTCCAGTGTGGTATGACAGGGCAGAGTACAATGAATATCACTCCTTCCCTGCCCTTCATTCTTTGTATGCCATGCATCATCTTATACTCTCCAAGATCACATCAGTTTTTTGGGTTGCTGTAGCATGCTTATTGGTAGCATTCAGTCTGTTAAAACTTCTATCCCTTTTTAGTCCACAAACATTTATTAAACATTTACTATGTGCCAGACACAGTGCTAGACACTGAGAATTCAAAGAAAGGGAAAAAAGAAAAACCCTGTTCCTTTCCTCTAAGAGTTCACATTCTAATAAGGGAGAAAAGTAAATAAGTATATGTATGAGGAGAATGGGAGAAGAACCAGAAAGGTCTCTTGTAGAAGGTGGGATTTGAAGGAAGCTAAGAGGTGGTGGAGGTGAGAGAGAGCATTTCCGGTAGGGAGGATGGCCAGTGAAAAGTCATGAAATTGTTATGTGAGGAACCAGAGAAAGATCACTTTAGCCATATTTGTGTGAAGGGAAATAAAGTGTAAGAAGACTTTGGAAAGGTAAGGAGGGGCCAGGTTGTGGAGATATTTAAATGCCAAACAGAAGACTATGTTTAACTTTAAATTTTTAATTTTATTTTCAGTTACAAATTCTCTACCTCCTGCCTTCCACTCCCATACCCATTGAGAAAGCAAGAAAAACAACCTCTTAGATACGTATAGTCAAGCAAAACAAATTCCAGCGTTACCCATCTGAAGACTTTATATTTCATCTTAAGTAATAGGGAGTTAGTAAAGTATGTATTGAGTTGGTAGGTGGGGAGAGTCACATGGTGAGATCCATGTTTTAGATAAATCACTTTGACGGCTGAGTGGAGGATGAACTGGAGTGGGGATAGGAAATGGGAGAGGGAGACCAATTAGAAGACTTTTAATAGTGTGAAAGATGATGAGACCTGAAGAAGAATGCTCGTTGTATGAGTGGAAGGAGATGTGTTCTAGAGATTATTAAGGTAGAAACAAAAATAGACTGGAAATTTGTTGTATGTGCAAGTGAAGACTCAAGGATGATACATAGAAGTTTTGGGCAAAGGTGAATGACTAGGAAGATAGTGGTGCCCTTGACAGTAATAAGAAAGTTGGGAAGAGGAGAAGATTTGGGGAACAGGGGAGAAAAGAATGCTGTTTTCAACAGCTTGAGTTTGAGATGCCTGTGAGACATCCAGTTCAAAAGGCAATTGGTGATAAGTGACTATAGCTCACCAGAGATCATTTGCCTAGTGATGATAATTGAATCCATGGAGCTGATGAAACCACCAATCGAGATGATACAGAAAGAGAAGACCCAAGACAGAAGCCCGTAAGATGTTAACATTGAATGGATGTGATATGGATGAAGATCCAGCAATGGAGACTTGAGAAGCAGCTGTCAAGGCAAACGAACCACGAGAGAATAGTATGGAGGAGATGATGGTCACCAATGTTAAAGGCTGCAGAGATGTTAAGAAGGATGAGGACTGAGAAAAGACCATTAGAGTTGGTAATTAAAAGATTATTGCTGTTTGTCCTTCGTTCTCGAAGAGGACCATGACATCAGGAAGGTGATGCCATGATGTGCAGGTGAATTGGATTTAAGTGAGGGGGGCCTGTGCAAAGTCACTAGCCTCACTTTCATCTCTGGAGCCATCTGGGTTCAGTGTCCAGATACAGATCAGGAGAACTGGAAGTGGCCCAGGATGCAGTGTTGATCCTTGGCCTTTTCAAGCTAAAGTCCTTACCAGGTCTCAGTTTGACTGAGGCAAAGCCTATTCAGTGATTAAGGCTTAATGAGAAATGAGGCAAGAATGTCCTCTAAAAAAAAATAGATCTGGGAGGTGAAGACCCTCAGGGTTTCTGGCCAAAAAACAGAAACAAATGCTATTCTGGGCTTGGCCAGGGACCTATTATTGGCCAATAAATGAGAGCCAGAGTGTTTTGGGGTTAAGGCTGGTCTTTAAGAAAAAAGGAGAAAAAAAATCTCAGAGATTAAAATTTTACATTCCTTTTGGGCAGAGCATTGGAAGGTAAGGGTGTGATATCCTATGTGGACTGAGGGAAAGGAAAGAAAGAAAGAACTGTGATGCCCAACTGGCCAGTTCTAGTTTGGTTCCCAGTGGGCAGTTCCTTTTCTACTCACAGAGGTTGCTGTTTGTTCTTCGTTCTCAAAGAGGGCCATGACATCAGGAAAGTGATGCCAGCACATGCAGGTGAATTGGGAAGTGAGCGAGGGCTGTGCAAAGTCACCAGTCTTACTTTCACCTTTGGAGCCATCTAAAAGATTGTTAGTAATGTTTAGAGTGACAAGGTCTATCCATGGCTCCCCTGTATTGTCTGTGACTTGTTGAAAGTCAGCGTAATACTATGACATCCTTATTATGGTTCACCATGTTAGATCCAACATTGTAGTATGTTTGCTCTTAACATGGTATGGAAATTTTCCCTCTCAGCTCTGAGTTATTTATAAATTTGATAAGCATGCCATCTTTTCTTTCATCCAGCCAACTCATATAAAAATTCTGAATAGTAGGACCAAGGATAGGGGTAGACAGGGTCTCTCTGCAGTCTAGCCATTAGTACTCGATTGCCCTTTGGTTTTGGTTATACACCTCATTTTGAGTCTGCCTGTATACACTCATTCATATCTCTCTACGTTGTCCAAAATTATTGCGTGAGTTTCTTTGTCAAATGTTTTACTGATGTCTAGGTACATTATATCTATGACATCTCCCTGATCTATGGTCTACTAACCCCGTCAAAAAAAAAAGTAAAGGAAGTTAGTCTGGAAGGATCAATTCTTGAAAAAGCATGCTGGTTCTTAGTGTTTGTTGCTTCCTTTTTCTGGATGTTCAGTTACCATCACTTTAATAGTATATTCTTGAATTTTTCCAGGAATTGAATTTGAACTCACTTGTTGGCTAGACTTTTTGATCTTTCAGTCATCTTCAGTAAGTGTCCCACCAATCACAGCTCCTAGTGCTTTCGCTATGCTTGGGCTGTAGGTAATTTATGCCTCATGACTTGAATTCATCAAGGATAGTTAGGTAAATCTTTGTTGCCTAGAGGCTCATTTATTAGTTATTAAACATTATGAGGTGGCTATGTTGTATGATGGATGGAGCACTAGATCTGGAATTGGAAAGATCCAAGTTCACATCCAGCCTCAGACACTAGCTGTGTGACCTTAGGCAAGTCACTTCACTTCCTGATATCATTGGCCCTCTTCCAGAATGGAGGATAAACAACAACAATCACTTCTCTCAAGGGTATCTTATCTGTAAAGTGGGAATAATAATAACACCTATCTACCAAGGTTTTCAGGAGGATCAAATGAGATACCATGTAAAGCCCTTTGCAAACCTTAAAAGGCTGCTGCCTTAGTGATATTTGCCCTTGTTTCCCTTCATGCGTATTTATGGTCCAGCCAAACTAGTGGTCTTATTCTTCCTCGTGCATTATACTCCAGTGCCTTTCTTGGTTATCTTTGCACTAACTGGCCCTGGGCCTGTAATCTACTCTTTCCTCACCACTGCCTCTAAGAATCTACTTACAAGGCTGGGTTCAAGCACCATATGAAGTTTTTCCTAAGATGTCCCCCACCCCCGCCAGCTATACCTTCCTCTGAAATTATATCTATTTTTTTATATATCTATATGTGTGTGTATTTTCTCTTCCTGGCCAGATTGTAAGCTCCTCAAGGACGGAGATTTTTTTCACAGCTCTAATTTCTTTCCTGACCTCCAATCTCACATCTCCAGTTGCCTTAAGCTGGATGTCCCATAGACATCTTAAACTCAACATGTCCCAAACTGAACCATCTTCCGCTACCCCAAGCCCTCTTATCTTCCTAATTTTTCTATTGTTGAAAGTACTACCATCCTTACAGTCATCCAGGCTTCCAACCTAGGTGTCCTCCATGAGGCACCATTCTTACTCCCATATCTATTATATTGCGAAGTCCTATCACCTCTACCTTTATAACATCTCTTGCACATGTCTCCTCACCTCTGACATTGCCACCAACCTGGTCCAGACCTCCATCACCTGTTGCCTGGATTATTGCAATAGTGTTGATAAGTCTTTCCCTATTCCAATTCATCCTCTACTCAGCTGTCAAATTGTTCTTCCTAAAGTGCAGGTTCCATCTCCCCTACTCCATACCCCATTCAGTAAACTCCAATGGCTCCCTCTAGGATCGCATACAAAAAATCCTGTGTTTGTGGTTCAAAGCCCTTTAAAACCTGCCCCTTTCCTGCCCTTCCAATCTTCTTACACTTTATTTCCCACTTACCACCCATGTTCTCTACAATCCAGCTCTGTATCCTTGCCGTGCCTTGTAGAAGATACTTCACCTCTCACACTACAAGCACTTTCATAGTCTGTTTGCCTTGCCTGGAATTCTCTCACTCTTTTGTCTCCTTCCCTCTCTGACTTCCTTCAAGTGCCAGTCAAAATCCCCACTTCTACAAGAAGCCTTTTCCAATCCTCCTTAATACTAGTGCCTTCCTTCCCTTAGTTATCTCTGATTTATCTTGTATACATCTGTCTTCCTGGCACTTAGTTGTTTGCACATTGTTTTCCAATTAGACTCTGTGCCTCTTGAGAGCAAGGACTGGTTTTTTTGCCTTTCTTTGTAACTCCAGTGCCTAACACATAAAAGGCCACTTAAATGCTTGTTCGCTGACTTGTCAGTATCCCTAGAGGCCAGCACAGGAAGTACTTAATCAATGGTAGCTAGATCCATTGATTGTTAAATCCTTACTTATCCATGAGTTTAAACACCTCAGCTTTTGTTCAGTTCTTTCCAGTTCAAAGAATATTCTCCTTGGTAAAGAAAACTATTTGATTTTAGGCATGCGTTGCTTATATAGTTTTTTTCCCTTGCATTTTACAATGTTAAAAAGTAAGAAATTAAGGTTCAACTTCTACGTGAGCATATGTCCACTAATATTGTTTCTAATACTGTTTATAGCAAGAGCTATATGTTAAACTATTTAATAAGGACACTCGAATTCCTGGAATACTATTTGCTTCTGTGCCTCAAATTGGGTTCTGAGCATTAATTACACACATGCCTTATACTCTTACCTTTTGAATTATTTCTTATCCTGTCTTTCCTTCAAGACATAAAGCAATGTGGAGCCTAGTTGGATTGTATGACCCTTGTCACATGGAGTTTATAGGTTAGAAGACAGATACAGAGAGGTGAAGTGATGGACACTGGATGAACTATAAGAAAGGCACACAAGTCTCCCCCACAGGTCTTGGGAGTTGGGCTGCTCTGGAGACAAGTCCCTAGTATAAGAATTGTAATAAAAAATGGACTCATATGCAATTGTAAAACCCTTTGAAGTAGGTTGTAGGAGTTGTCTGTCCAGTTAATAGATGAGGAAACCAAGTTCAAGAGAGGTTAACTGGTAAGCACCCAAGGTCACAGTAAGTGGCAGAGCTGTGATGACAATTCATTGTTTCAACCCAGGTCCCTCAAAGTCCACTTCAGTTCCCGTTATACCTCACATTACATTTTTGTTAGAAGTAGATTCCATTAATCTTCCTACTTCAAAGCAGGATACCTTTAAGCCATTTTAGGTTTATAGCTACTTTCTCACAAGAAAAGAAGATGCCACAACCTCAGTATGGTAATTTATGTCTTGAATCTGCATTCAAGTCTAGCCTTGGACACTTACTAGCTATGTGACCACTGCATAAATCACTTGACCACTATTTGCCTCAGTTTCCTTAACTGTAAAATGGGGATAAAAACAGCACCTACGTCGCAGGGTTGTATTAGGGAGGTATATCAGGGTTGTAGGTCTTGACATCACCTACCTGTCCCTCAAGGAGCTTACAGTCTAATGAGGCAGATGACATGCAAACAAATACATATAAAGCAAGCTCTATACAGAATAAATAGGAAATAATTGAAAGAGGGAAAACACTGGAATGAAGAAGGGTTAGGGAAAGCTTCCTGTAGAAGGTGGGGTTTTAGGCTGGATTTAAAGGAAGCCAGGGAGGTCAATAGTCAGCAGTTGAGGGGAAGAGCATTCCAGGCACGAGGGACATGCCTGGAGTCAAAAAATGGGGTGTCTTGGTTATGGAACAGCCAAGAAGCCACTGTCATTGGATGGAAGAATACATGTAGACAACTAAGGTGTAAGAAGACTAGATGGGAGGAGGGGGCTAGGTTATGGAGAGCTTTGAATGCCAAACAGAGCATTTTGTATTTGCTCCTGGAGGCAATAAGAAGCCAGTGGAATTTTTTTGAGTATGGAGGATGACATGATTGGATTTGAGCTTTAGGAAAATCACTGTAGTGGCTGAATGCAGGGTAGATTGGAGAGGAGAGATTTGAGGCAGACTGTCACAGTAATTAAGTTGTGAAATGATGAGGGCCTATACTAGAATGGTGGTAATGTCAGAGGAGAGAAGGAGGGGGTGTATTCAAGAGATGTTAAAGAGATGTTAAAAACCTATCAATTTCGGCAACAACTTGAAAATTGGGGGGGGGTGAGAGATAGTGAGGAATCCAGGCTAATTACTATGTTACAAACCAGGGGGACTGGGAGGATGGTGTCATCCTTCACAGTAATAGGGAAGGTAGATGGGGGTGGGGGAAGGGAAGGTTTAGGGGAAAGATGAGTTCTGTTTTGGACATATTGAGTTTAAGATGTCTACTGGACCTCCAGTTTGAGGTGTCTGAAAGGCAGTTGGAGGTGAGAAGAGAGACCGGGGCAGGAAAAGTAGATTTGAGAATCTTCAGCATAGGGTAATAAATCCATGGGAGCTGATGAGGTCACCAAGTGAAGTATAAAAGAGGGAGAAGAGAAGCGGGCCCAGGACAGAGCCCTGAGGGACACCTAAAGGCAGAAGGTGTGATCTGGAAGAGGATCCAGCATAAAGACAGAGGAGTGGACAGATAGGTAGAAGGAAAACCAGGAACGGTATCCTGAAAACCTAAAGAGAAGAAAGTATCAAGAAGGAGAGAGTGATAGAGTGATCAGTAGTGTCAAGGGCTTTAGAGAGATTGAAGAGAATTCAGATTGAGAAAAAGCCATTGGATTTGGCAATTAGTAAATTTGAAAAGAGCAGTTTCAGTGGAATAATAAGGTCAGAAGAAGAGTGCTCCAGAGGAGAGAAAGTGGAGACACCAAGTCAAAACGTCACCTTCATTCAACAGCACCTGTGTAGGCAAGAATGTGACAAATGGTGGGAATGATCCAAGACTGAGGTTTGGCTGGGTGAAATCGGTGATACGATAAAGAGGCTAGGGATTCAAGGGAAGAGGACAGTGTAGAGTTGAATTGGTTCAACAAGGAGTCAATATGGGGAGAAGAGGAGAAAGTGGCTAGTGCAGGGGAAATGGCGTTGGAGAGGATTGAGGGGTCGAGGGATTGGAGGTTACAGTGAGGGTGAAGAATAAGGTTATCTAAGGGAAGGCAGAGGGAGAGAAGAAAAGCCAACAGATTATTTCAGAATTCTTGAACGTGGAGGTGGTACGTTTGTGGGTGGCAACATCAGGGGTATGACCATCTTTGTGCTTGGCTGAGGTAGTGTGGAAGAGTAGCTTGTGGGAAGGTAGTAGGTTAAGGAACTGAGTGGTTAGGGTATTTAAAGGAGGATTAATAAGTATATTGAAGTCCTTTGATATGAGGGCAGGAGTGGGGAGGAGAGAAAAATTGTAAGCCAGGTATCAAACCCATTGAGGAAGGGGAGTGACTTTTAGTTTGTAGATAGTAGCTACCAGGATTTTGATTGTGTGGTAGACATGAATAGCGTGAACCTCAAAAGAAGAAAGGTTACTGAGTGAAGGAGGAAGGAGGAGAACCTTTGCTACATCCATGCTCCTGAATGGTGCTGGAGAAAGTCAAGAAATTTTATCAATGGAGTCCTTAAAAATTCATGATATCTCATGCCATCCTGTCCCCCTCTGCCACACAATAGTCCTTTTATTCTCAGATTATCATGCTTCCCAAAGATCCTATTCCAAACCTCTTCATTTAAGCTGTCAAACATTTCTACACTCTTGGGTCTCTCTACTTGATTACTACTTCATTGAAGAAAAAAAAATCAATGCCATTTGTTATGAGATACTTCATCTCCATACCTCAAAATTCCTTACGTCTCTACTTGTCCTCTTTTTCTAGTCTCATGTTCTTACTCCTGGTTACTGCTCCACTCAGAGCCTGGATCTCATCTCCTGTCTTTTCTGAGAGGAGAGCTTACCCTCTTGGTCATTTTCTTCTGTTTTCCTCATCATTGATTTTACCCTATCTGCCCCTTTACTGCTGCCTACAATCTTTACCAGATTACTCCATGGTTCTTCAAACTCCTTTTGAATTTGCCATCCTTCCTTTAAAGTTCTCATCCTATTTCACTCCTCCTTTCAGCCACCAAAATCACAAAAAGAGTTGTTCCGTACCCAATTTCCTCACTCAACAGCTCCTTACAATCTATTGACCGTACCACTTTATTGATATTTCTCCATTCAGAATTTCCAGTATAACTTCTAAATGGGATGGCTTTTTCCTGATCTCATCCTCAACCTTTTTGCAGCTTTTAACATTAGTAACCATACACTCCTAGACACATAGTACTTCAGTTGCTTCGGTGATTTTGATTTTCTTCCTAACTGATAAGTTCCTTTGCTGGACCTTCCGTTTCTTCCTTGCCTAGTGGGGATGTCTCCAACTCTAGTCCAAGCTCACTTAATTTCTGTCTATATATACTCTTTGTGATTTCATCTGTTCCCATAGATACATTATTCATTCATCAATTATAATCTCTATACATATGTCTCCTGGTCCATATATTTACCCCTAATCTCTCCTAAGTCTAGGCCCAAACCAGTGGCTCTTATCTCCACCTGGATGTCTCATAGGCATCTGAAACTAAAGTCATCTTTTAATTTTTCCCTCCCCCACACTTCCATATCCAATCAGTTGCTGTCTTGTTAGTTCTCCCTCCACCGTATCTCTTGCATCTGTTCTCTCCAAGTACATAGCCAAGACTAATTCAGCACTTCATCACCTCGCTCCTGAACCCTTGCAATAGCCTCCTAATTGGTTCCTATCTCTGCCTTCACTAATTACACCTTTCACACAGCTGCCAAAATATTCTTTCTATGTTAACTGCTGTCTGACCAGGTCATTGCCTGTCTTGAAAAATTCCAGGGGTTCCTCATTGTGTCTAGGACAAAAAAAAAACAAAAACAACCCTCATCAGCCTATCATTTAAAGCCTCCATAATCTGACTTCAACCTGCTTCTCTGGCCTTATTTCCTATTATTCTCTTTCACAACCTTTACATTCCAGTCAAATTAGACTATTGTTGTTGTTTATCATGTTGGACTCTTTGTGACCCCATTTGGGGTTTTCTTGGCAAAGATACTGGAGTGTTTGGCCATTTCCTTCTCTAGTTCATTTTACAGATGAGGACACTGAGGCAAAGAGGGTATAGTGACTTCCCCAGCTGGTAAGTATCTGAGTCCAGATTTGATCTCAGGAAGATGAGTCTTAATGAATGTAAACTTGAGTACAAAAGATTGTTTTATTTTGGCATTTATTTCCTCAGTGACCAGTATAGCTCCTTGCACATAGTAAGCCTGTGATGATTAAGTTCCCAAATTGAATGGTGAGTAATCCAGTTCTTTTGAAGGCAAAAATATATGAAGGAAAAATATTGTCAAATATGGCATGAAAAGTGGGTTGGAGCCAGATTGAGGATGGTCTCAAATGCCACTTTAAATGAGGAATAGGGAGCCACTGAAGGTTTTTGAGAAGAGTAGTGGCATGATTAGAGCAATGTATTAGGAAGACTACATGAGCAACAGTGCGAAGGATGTATTGAAAAGGGGATAGACAGAAGAAGGAAGGTCATTTAGGCCTTGGTAATAGCCCAGGTGAATGAGAAGTGATGAGGACATGACCTAGGGTGTCAACAGTGAGAATGGGGAAAGAGAGATCCTAGGACTTAGCACCAGATTAGATATGGAGAGGAGCAGCTAAGTGGAGGGCTGGATAGAGCTTAGGGCCTGGAGGTAGGAAGATCTGAGTTCAGATTTGATCTCAGACACTTATAAGCTGTGTGACCTTGGGGAAGTCACTTGACCTTCGTTTGCCTCAGTTTTCTCAACTGTAAAATGTGGATAATAATAGCACCTTTTTCACAGGGTTGTCTTAAGGGTCAAATGAGATAATAATTGTAAAGCTGTTAAGCAGTATGCAGCACATAATAGGTACTAGTTATTATTATTGTTGTTGTTAATAGACACAGAGAAGTTCGTGGGAGGGAAGAAAGTCCAGTTTAGAAGCAAGGGTGGGGAATCTGTGGCCCCGAGGCCACAGATTCCCTACCCCTGGTTTAAAGCATGTTGATTTTTAATTGATCCAGAAGAAGATATGCAAGGGCCAGTTAGAAATGTAGAGTGAGACCTCAGGGGAAGGTTGGGTACATGTGGAGAGATTTGGAAGTCATTTCATAGACGTAATAATTAAAGCCATGAGAGCAGATGAGATCTTCATGAAAAGATGTATAGAGAGGTAAGGGACTAGTACTTTAGGAAACATTCATTTAATGGGCAGGAGAGAGATAAAGAACCAGCACAGGACAGAGGTGGTGAAAAGACAGAAGGGAGAGCTGTTAGAAAAGATGAGTAGGTGAAGGAAAGAGGATTTTGGGGGTTTTTTTGTTTGGTTGGTTGGATGTGTTTAGAATGAGGTAAAGGATCCAGCTGAGGGGGGAGAGATTGAACATATGTTAGGAAGAAGGGATAATTGCTGGAGCAAGATCCCAGAGCCTGTGGGGTCAAGGGTACATATTGAAAAGTATTAAGATCAGGAGCAGCTAGGTGGCACAGTAGATAGAGCACCGGCCCTGGAGTCAGGAGGACCCGAGTTCAAATTTGGCCTCAAACACTTGACACTTCCTAGCTCTGTCACCCTGGGCAAGTCACTTAACCCCAATTGCCTCACCAAAAAAAAAAGTAGTAAGATCAAAGAGTTATTATGAACTCCTACCCTTCCCTTCCTCACCTCAAAATGTTTGATTGTCCTCCATCACCCCATGCTTCTTCCCTCTATGGCAGAGTTTCCTAATCTGGGGTTGATAGATTCCCAAGGAGCCTATGCTAGATTTCAGGGGATCTGTGAACTTGGATGGAAAAAAAATTATCTTTATAAAACATTATTACGGCGTCTCTAGATCTCACCAGAGTGATCTATGACACAAGGTGAAAAAGAACTGCTTTTGTCTGAGAAGGCAAGGCAGCCCACCTTGCCAATGTAAAGTACCTTGAGAACAGGGACTGTTTATTTTTATTTATATTTATTTATTTTATCTTTGTATCTATTCCCAGTACCTGGCACATAGTAGGCACTTCATAATTGTTTGTTGTTTAATTGATTAATAATGGAGGAAATAACATCATCTGTTTAGAGGGGAGGAGGTTGGAATTTGGAGCTTAATATCTGGAACACCAGCTGTGAGGAATGTGTCAGAGTCAGCAAGAGATGAATAAAAGGGATGCTGTGCAGCAGTAAGGCCACAGCTGAGGTTAGAGAGTATGCATCTGTAAGTTTACCTAGTGTGCATGGCTTTGGGATTAAGCAGGAGCCCAAGGGGAAGGTACTCAGAGTTGGTGGTTAGAAAAGCAGTAATGTTGGAAAGTTAACAGTGCAAGGGATACAGGGAGAGAGGGAAATGACTTTGTTAAAAATGGCTGACCTAGACCTCCCCATCCCATAGCCCATCTATTGTTCAATCTTGTTGATTTTACCTCTGCCGCATCTTTCAAGTCTGTCCTCCCACCATACTAGCTATCCTCACCCCTTTCCTAGGCTATTCCAGAATTGGACACTCTCCCTGTGACCAGTCTCTCCTCTCTTTAATCCATCCTTTACTCAGCTGCCAGGGCGATATTCCTAAAACAGAGCTCAGCATTTTGTCCCCTCATTCAGATAGCTTCAGTGGTGTTAGTCTCCAGAAGAAAACAAACCTTCCTCCACCTGGCATTTAACACTGTAACATGGCTCCCATTCTCCCTTTTCAGGTTTCTTTCACATTACTTTCTCTTCTTATCACTTAAAGTATATATTACTTTACATTACTCTCTGTCTTCTGTCTAAGCTAGCCTCTTAGCTGTTCCTGACACATGACATCATTCCATACCCTACATCTGTGCTTTTTTTTGTGTGTGAGGCAATTGGGGTTAAGTGACTTGCCCAGGGTCACACAGCTAGTAAGTGTCAAGTGTTTGGTCTGAGACCGGATTTGAACTCAGGTCCTTCTGACTCGAGGGCCAGTGCTCCATCCACTGCATCACCTAGCTGCCCCTATCTGTGCTTTTGACCAAGTATGGATCATCCTTCTTTTTCACATCCCTGTAGCTTCCTTTCAAAGTATACTTTAGATGCCACCTCCTTCATGAGAGCTCTTCTGATCCCCCCCAATTCATTTCTTTTCTTCTGTAGCTAAGATTTTATTAGTTCTTGTTTGGTCATCATTACATGGACACAATGAACATTTGTACATTTTTAAAATGGTAGTATAACGAAATCTAAAAATCATATAGTTGTAAATTTTTTTTTCTTGGGCAAGTCATTCTGGGTTAAGTGACTTGCCCAGAGTCACACAGCTAGTGGGTTATCATGTGTTTGAGGCTGGATTTGAACTCAGGTCCTCCTGACTCCAGGACTGGTGCTCTATCTGCTACACCCCCATGTAGTTGTAATCTTAAAAAGCAACAACAACAACAACAAAACCACCACACATTATTTCAGTGTCTTTCTGTCTTTGAGTCTGGAGGCAACTGTCCCTAAAAAGAGGGCATCCAGTACCAATATCCTGAATCTGGATAGCCATTAGGTCTTTTACAAAGAAAAGCACTGCTAATTATGTAGTAAAAATCATATGAAGTAGAGGTTTTCCAGTTTTTTCAGCACATTTACAAAATTACTAGGAAAAAATTGTACCACGATACTATCAAAATTTCACAAATAGTAAGCTATCCTGAATGGGAAATCAGAGAGCAGTTTTATTTATGAAACAATTCTACAGAAAATAAGATGTATCCTTAAGACAGGTAATTAAAATAGTAAGATCTTTAAAATTCATGATCGTGACTCCAAATTGGAATTTTTGGTGTTTCATTTTATGTAATATAAAAATTGCCTATGGGATGTTAAACCTAGCCATGAAACAGCCCTTAACCAACATTCCATTAATTTCAGGTACTATAGAAAAATAAATAGCCAGTACGTGATTTCTAAATGCCTTCTAAAAAAGGCATTTCTACTTGTCTGAGTTTTTTTAAAGGCATTCTGTTAAGTCCCTTCCTTCTAAAACATGTTTCTAGAGCTACTGAAAAGTTTGAATTTATAAAAGCATTGATTTAAAAAATACAAGAAAAGAGGTAACAGGCACAACTGTTAAAAATACTCAGTATAAGTCCTTTAGATTTTTTTTCCCCTCTCTCCAGCTGAATCGAAGACTGGGGTCTCCTTATTTTCATTTTTCTGTTTTCTACAGGAAAATCCTCTTCAATCTCTCCTGGCTTTTCTTTTGTTTCAGCATTTTTGTCCTCAGGTTTATCCTTCTCTGCCATCTTTTTGGGCTCAGGTTCAACCTTGGCAGGGGCTGGTCTGGCTGACAACTCACTGACAGCCTCTAAGGCTGTTTTCTTACTTCCTCTTCCTTCATGTTGATATTCCTTTCTGGCATCTTGGCTTCTTGTCCCACACCTGCTGGCACTGCTGTTTGCAATTAAGACTGGAGGAGGGAGCTAGGGCCGCAGTAGGAGGAAAGGAGCTGCTGAGACTGCTTTTATTTTTTTTAAGGAGTTTTATTGATATCTTTTTTTTTCAATCACCTTGGTTTTCTCCTGTGTCCTTCTTGTTCTCCCTTCCCAGAAACACAGCCCTTATGACTACATTTTTTTAAAAGAAAAAAAGATAAGGAGAATAAGAGAAAATTGGGCAAAATTAACGCTTTGAAAAAACCTGACATTATTTGTAGTGTTTCACACCGTTTGACACCCTCATCTCTGCAAAGAGAAGTATTTTCTCCTCTCTATTCTTTTGGTCTAAGCTTAGAACAACTTTTCCTAAATTCTCTGGCTGGTCACCCCCTTCCTATCAGACATACTGTCCAAACTCTAGTATCTCTCCTCTGTCCCTCTTGAAAGTCACTTTTCTATTTTTTTTTGCTTATGGAAGCATGCTATTTGCTCTCCTTTTCCTTTTTTGTTTTGTTTTATTGCTTCTTTCTTGTGGTCCCTTCCATCACTTCTAATTCTTCTTTTTATCATGACTAATGGGAAATATGCTTAATATGAATGTATAAGTAGAGCCTATATCAGATTGCATGCTGTTTGGGGGAGGGGGGAAGAGAAGGGGGGGAATTTAAAACTCAAAAATCTTCTGAAAATGAATGTTGAAAACTAAAAATAAATAAATAATTTTTTTAAAAGTCACTTTTTTTTTCTGTAACTTTAGTAAGAAGCATCTGTGGTTTGTTAGATTTGGAGCTAGGAAGACCTACTTTCAAGTCCTGCCTCAGACACTAATTTAGCTGTATGATCCTGAGCAAGTCACTTCTCTTCCTGGAGCTGCATTTTCTTGAAATGAAATGGTTGTGAGGGTCGAAAGAGATAATACGTTTGAAGTGCTTTACCTACCATAGGCACATAAATCAGTTATTATTGTATGCTTTATATTTGCTTATCTCCATAGACTGGAAGGCCCCTATCCCATTCACCACTAGGAAAGAGGGAGAGTTTTTTTCCGTGGTGCCTTTTGTAACTAAAGTGCAGTAGAGTAAAGGGCCTGGAGTCAGGAAGACATCCTCCTGTGTTCAAATTTGGCCTCAGACACTTTAGCTGTGTGACTCTGGGCAGGTCACATAACCCTGTTTGCCTCAGTTTCCTCATCTGTAAAATGAGCTGGAGAAGGAAATGGCAAACCACCCCAGTGTCTTTGCCAAGAAAGCCCCAAATGGGGTCACAGAGAGTCGGACATGACTGGAGAATGACTGAACAGCAACTTTGTATTTCCACTGTTTCAGTTTAGCAGCCAATTTAAAAAAAAAGAAAAGGATTTTCTTCACCATGCAGTAGGCAGACAGAAAAGTGACAGAATACCTCCACATTCTGTCAATCAGGACGGGCCCTCCACTCCCTCTTTATCATGCAGTTCCAGAAGCAAGCTCACTCCCTTGGGCATGCTCCCAGGACTTGGCTCTTATTGGCCAATTTCCTGTTCCATTAGTTTCATCCACATCGTCATCAGTGATTCTTTAGGGATCTGGGGTAGTCTCAATAGGAAGTGGGGTGGGGGTGATAAGAGATGTTGTTAAACTATCAGATTAAAGAACTGGTCAGGGCATTGGTTGGACCAACTGTGTGATGGAAGTATGCAGGTAGAGCACCCAAGGAGCCTATATACTTTATCCCATTTCCTTAAAGCGTACTGAGTGTTGTCACCATCATAATATCAGTCTTGGTATGTGCCCCTCCATACCTCCTAGAATTGTCATTCACCCACAATTTAGGCATCCAGGATTGTTTCCAGGTCAAATACCTTCGGTACTGTAGTGATATTCTAGCTTGGTAGGTGATGTTAAATGACAAGAAGTGGCTAAAACTGGAACCCAGCCAGGCTTCAACATAACTGATATGTGTTGCAACATAAATCTTCCTGACTGGTCAAGTGTGAATAATGGATGACAGTAGGAAACCCAAGCACCTGCTATTTAGTGAGAGAGTTAGAAGAAGAAATGCCCTAAGGTCTCTCATGGAAACCACAAATAATGCATTTGAACTAGCAGTCCTAAAAAAGAACAGCATGTGACGGGACCACTTAGACTATAACATTCAGAAAAATTACGAATCTGTTTCTGAGAAAATAAGAAGCAAAAGGATAGTCACAGGTAGCTGTAGGGCTTGTAAATGGTGGCTGGACCTGCAAACCAAGCTAATCTTTACAGGCATTCAGCATAGAAAGGATAAATCAATGATTTTTAAAAAACATCTTTTCTGCCATATTTATATGGCCAATAATGTAGGAAGAATGAATATACACAGCTAGGTCTCTGTTAGTGAAACAAAGAATCCTTTGAAGCAGTCACGTTATTCTTATTCACGTGGCATTATTCCATTGGATTAGAACCAGTTGCCTTATTTTACATAATTATAACTTCAAATAGTGTGAATCTGAATACATGTGACCACTTCAGGGGACTCATTATTTGCATTAATCAGGACAGCTGTTTTATATACATATGTGTATATCCATGTGTATACACATATAAGAAAAAAAGGGGGCACTTAGGAAGCATGGTGAATAGAATACTGGGACTGAAGTCAAAAAAACCTGAGTTCAAACCCAGCTTCAGATACATACTAGATGTCTTGCTATTAAAATGAGAAATTATTTCTTTTTTTTAAGTTTATATTGATATCTTTTGTCTTGACATCACCTACATGTCCTAATTATGCTTCCTCCCAGAAAACAATCTCTTTTAACGAAGAATAAAAAAGAGGGAAAAAAAAACTCAGCAAAACTAATCAATACATTGAAAAAAATCTGACAATATATTCAGTATACCACACCAATAGGGCTGTGCCTCTGCAAAGAAATGGGGAGGAGGTGCCTCCTCATATGTCTTCTTTGGGGCCCACCTTGATCATTATAATTTTGCAACATTCAAATTTGGTTGTTTTGTTTTTGATTTTTCCATTTAAATTGTAGATCATTGTGCATATTATTTTGCTGGTTTTGCTTACTTCATTCTGCATCAGTTCATGTAAATCTTCACATGCTTCTCTGTTCATATTCGTGTACTTTTTTAAATTACATTTTATGTACTTTTCAATTATGAAGCCTTTTTCTCCCTCCTAACTCCCCTTCCCTGACAAAAGGAAACAAATAAACTTGAAATAAATATTCATAATCAAACAAAACAAATTCCCATACTGACCATGTCAAAAAATATATTTGCTACTTCTTATGGCACAGTAATATTCCATCACATTCCTGTACCACAATTTGTTTAGGTAATCCCAAATCAACAGGCATATGCTTCTGTACTCCCACCAGTTCTTTGCTACCATAAAAAATGTTTCTATAACTATTTGGGTTTATATGAGCCTTTCTTTTTGTTAGTAATCTTCTTGGAGAGTATATGTCTAGTAGCAGAATCTCTGGGCCAAAGGGTATAAACAGAAACAACATTCCAAAAGCTTGAGTATTACTACCTTGTATCCCTTTTACACAAAGCACATTAAGTGTGCGGGCATACCTTGTTCAATACAATAATTTTGTTCCATGAAATTAGGATGTTGAGGCAGCATGGTATGGTGGATAGAGCACTGAACTTGGAGTAAGGAAGATCTGAGTTCAAATCCTGCTCAGACATTTCTTAGTTGTGTGCCCCTGAGTACTGTCAACTTAGCTTCTCAAACTCTCAAGTTCCTCTTCTGTAAATTAAGGATAATAATAGCACCTCTTTCACCGGGTTGTGAAAATCTAGATAAGATGATTATGTAAAGCACTTTTTGCGAATATTAAAGTGCTATTAAAATATAAGTTATTATTATAGGTATAATGTCCTCACAATGTGGACTCCATCCTGCTTTGCCAGACCCCTTAATAATTCCATAGAAGACTCAATAGTGCTCCACAGCTCAAGCCCCACCCTTGGGCAGGGCCAGGTGAACCAGACTGGGACATTCTTTAGAAATGATCTTAAATAGGACAGTAAAAAAAACAAAAACAAAAACCCCCCAAAACCCCCAAACAAAACCCAACAAACTCAGACCCAGAAGTGGGACATTCAGAAAGAGGACTTACTCTTCACTAGCCATTTGATTTGTCTTCCTTATGAATGAGGTATATGCTGCAATGGACAGAGAACCAGGCTCAGACTCAGTAAAACATAGGACTCCTATTGGTTGTTATTCTGAGAAGGTCACTTAATTTGTCAGTTCCCTAAGCAATTCTCTAAGACCATAAGGTATTAAATCACATGGGTACACTTTCCTTGCTGGGTGTCTCCTATACTCACTAAGAATCACAAGTCTGGTTAAACATAAAAAATAATTCCATTCATTTCATATACAGCAAATTGTAATATTCAGGCTAAAATCTTTAGAGTCTAAAGGGGTTCTCAATATGGAGTCTAAGAGCTTGTGTTTAAAAATATTTTGATAACTGTATTTCATTATAATTGGTTTCTTTTGCTACCATATGTATTTTATTTTATGCATTTGAAAACATCATTCTGAGAAAGGGCCCATGACCTTTACCAGACACTACCAGGGGGTCCATGACACCAAAAACATTAAGATCTCTCGTATTAGAACACTGGTTATGTAATATATAATAACATCAAATGAAAAGTTTTTGCAGCTCAGCAAACCATTATTTGCAATTCCTTCTCACCAGTCTTGGTTAGGAATGGAACTCTAGCCACACAGTCTCCAAACCTTCTTTTTTGGTGGGAGGATTATGAGTCTTCCTTTTTATTTTTTCTGCTGGCTGTAAGGCTTGGCCAATTTCATTGGTCTCCTTCTCCTCATCTCTGCCTCTTGACTTCAAGTCTCAGCTTAAACTCCACCTTCTGCAAGAGGCCTTTTCCAGTTCCCCTCAATGCTAATGTCTTCTCTCTGACAATTTCTCCAATTTGCCCATTTGTATCAAGTATATTCACAGTTGTTTGGATATTGTCTCCCCCATTGGAATGTGAGCTCCTTGAGATCAGGGATTATTTTTGCTTTTCTTTGTATCTCCTACTGCTTAGCACAATGCCTGACATATAATAGCTTCATGAATGTTTACTAACTATGATTAATTTATTTATTTGACAAACATTTGTTGAGTACCTACTCTGCACAAATTACTGTCTTTCTTGTTATGGGACGCAAAGAAATATAAGATGCTCTCCTCCTCTCCAGGAATGTATAACTAAATGTCTTGAACATGGAGGTAACTGGTGAATGTTCACATAATTGGATCTAGTTGGGGAGACTATAATACAAGGTGACACATGGCAAGTGGTATATGAGTGGTTCAGAAAATAAATTCTATAGGAATTCAAGAAGATTGTGTGAACTTGGGTAGTTAGGGAAGATGATTTGAGATGGGCACTGAAGGATAAATAGAATTTTGAAAGGTAGGGAAGAATGGGGAAGGAATTTAAAGTATTTAAATGTTGTTAATTATTATTAAAGACAAAAGTGCAAGGTAGGTTGGAGGAGGGAAAAAAGAAGTAGACCAGTTGGTGTAGAACTTTTGGAGTGAAGGTGGTGGAAGATAAGTTGGGACAAGATTATTCAAGTAGGGTATCAAATGCTATAAAAGTACTATAAAAATTTGGCTTTATCCTGTAGGTAATAGAAAGTCATTAAAGGTCTTTGAGGAGGGGAACAGCATGGTGCACACAGTGGATTAGAATGCTTAATCTTGGTAGAGTGTAGGGTGGCTAAGAGGGGAAAATGCCTGGAGATAGGGGAACCAGGTGCAGTAGGATGAGTTTGAGTATCAAGAGTGTAAAAGTTTGTCCCCAAAAATCTTTGGCTTCTGATGATGTTGTAAGTAGAGTAACACATATTGTCCTTTGTGAAACAATGGAAGGTACAAAACCAAAATTTAACAAAAGCTGATGCCCCGAGTCTTGTCTATGGCCATGAGAAATGGTAGGGCAAAGCCCCTGAAGGTCTTCATATTGACAGTTTTATTGTTGGTTTATTTATTATTTGTTTATTTATATTGGCTTCATGCCTTATAGTGTGAGCCCTTAAAAGGCAGAGATTATGTTGTGTGGGTAGAGTAATTAAACAACAGAGATCCACCTATAAACCAGTCAGATTGAAGGCATGTACTTTGTGTCAGATTATTGTTACCAATAGGCTTTCAGATTCTGGGGTTGACTGGATCTCAGAGTCCCAGAATGACAGATCTGGATATGGTCTGACTGTCACAGCAAACAAAAGATTATTAGGAGCACAACTACTTCATTAAGCTCTCATTCAGTTTATTGGGACAGAGGGACAGTACCGATCATGGCTATAACTGAGGCTTGGCTCCAGGAGGATGGCCAGCATTCAGGGACTGTGCTTCTTCTCCATAGACATCTTCTGATACCTAGCAATCCTTTGCCAGGTGCCTGCAAACATATTGTAACTCCCTGTATTCCTTCCCTTGGCCCTGGGCTGCCATATGCTGATGGTTACATTGCCATGGAACCCTGCAGGTAGCCTGTCACATCGTGGGCATGTTATCACATGCCAGTCATGTACCTCTCCACTGCTCTTTGGGTGATCCTCAACTTCAATCCTTTAGAAACTGTTTAATTTTTTTTAGAAATGTATTTAATTTTCAGTTGCGGGCATATGGAAACGCTGGAAGGATCTTGATAACACATAAAGATGGACCTCAGTTTCGGGGAGAATCATGGGATCAGTAAAAGAACAATGAAATTTCCCAAAGTCATTCTAGTCTACTGTCATCTTTCTGGTTTATTTCTGGTCTTAGCCCATTGCAAATTTGCAGGTGACTGTTCAAGATGCATGTTCCGATGGATGAGTTCAATGGGTAGCTAGAGGGTACTGTGGATAGAGATTTGGACCTGGAGTCAAAAAGACCTGGGTTCAAATCTTGCTGGAGATACTATGTAACCGTGGGTAAGTCACTCAGCCTCTGTCTGAGTAATTTTCCTCATCTGTAGAATAGGGGTAATACTAGAACCTACTTCCCAGGGTGGTTGTGAAGATAAAATCAGATAATTTTTGTAAAATGCTTTGAAAACCTTAAAGTGCTTGTACAAATTTTATCATTGTTGGTTGTTGTTGTTATATCATTGTCTGTACAATGGGCATGTGCATTTACTCAGCTTTTCCTTTGTGGCTAGCTTGGCCAAATTCTTTAGAATAATTGTTTATCTTGTTTAGGAACCTCTGCAGTGTTCTGGATCTTGCTGCAATTAGCTCAGTGATATCTGAAGGACCTCACCACCTATAGGAAGTTTTACCTTGCCTTGTACTGTGTGTTAGAGCTCCTCCATGAGTGTGGTGAGCACCTCTAGTGAGCAAAAACCACTCAACTTTGTGTCTTGCTTCATAGTAATGATAAGATTTATTGAACAACATTCATACTTGTTTCGCTTTTCATGGAATCTTATATCATTTTGACATACTTATGGGAGACAGTGTGTTGGAAAAATGCTTTTAGCATGGCATTTTACTCTACTGAATCAAATTTTTTTTATAGTTAACAACAAGCACAGTGGAATATTGAACATTTTAAATTCTTTTCTGTCAATTGTATGATGATAAAGATATGGTCTGCTGTGGAATATTGTCTGTGAAAGCCTTTCTGTTCTCTGAATGCTCCCATCAAGGATGCCCTTGAGGCATATGTACATCATTCTCATCCATTTTTTATATAAATGGAAGTAGGCATATGGTTGAGTAATAATTGATGTTCTCTTGGCTACCTTTCTTGGCTAATGATGAGATCAGAGACTTTTTGTTTGCTTTTGGTATCTTCCCTTTCTTCAGATACTTCAAGATTTGATCCCTCAATGCTCTCAAAATAATGTCACCTCCTGCATGGACCTCTTCTGTGTATACTCGGTCTAGCCTAGCTGCTTTCTTCACTTTTGTTTTCTTCCTTCCCATTGTTGTTTCTTTTAGAAGCCTATCTGGGAGGATGATGTTTAAATGTGGTGCTTACTCTGTCCTTCGTGGTGAAAAGTACTTGTATTTAAAAATCTTTGCAGATTTTTTTCATCTATCTTCTGTTTATTGTCCTCCTTTCAGAATGATTTTGCTTAGTTGGAATTTTTTGTCAAGCATTCTTTAGCCTGTTTTTTCCCTTCCATGGCTTCTCACTATTTCATGAGGTCATGGTATGCGTAATGTTTCAAAATTATTCTTTGTAAACTTTTACAAACAAATTTATATTCTACATGTGCAGTTATGCAAAACACTTCCTTAGTAAACATGTTGTGAAAAACTAACTCTATTTCCCTTAACACTATCCTGCCCTCCCATTTATTCTATTCTTTCTTTTGACCCTGTCCCTCCTCAGAAGTATTTGCTTCTGATTACCCTCTTTCCCAATCTGCCCTCCTCTCTATCACCCCCTGCTCTCTTGTCCCCTTCTCCCCCTATTTTCCTGTAGGGTAAGACAGATTTCCATACCCAATTGAATGTGCACGTTATTCTCTCCTTAAGCCAAATCCTATGAGAATAAGATTCCCTCATTCCCTCTCACCTTCCCCTGTTTCCCCTCCACTGTGAGAGACTTTTCTGTTTTTTTTTTTGTGAGATAATTTACCCCATTCTACCTCTCCCTTTCTTCTCCGAGTATCATCCTCTCTCATCCCTTAATTTTATTCTCCAGATATGACCCCTTAATCTTCAACTCACCCTGTGCCATCTATCTATCTATCTATCTATCTATCTATCTATCTATCTATCTATCTATCTATATACATACATACAATTTTTTTCCTTCAACTACCCTAATACTGACAAAGTTCTCATGAGTTACAAATATCATCTTTCCATTCAAGAATGTAAACAGTTCAATCTTAATAAGTCTCTTATGATTTCTCTTTCCTGTTTACCTCTTCATGTTCCACTGGAGTCCTGTAACAAATTTATATTCTAAACCAGTGGTCTCCGAAGTTGGGAATGCTTACCCCGTAGTATATGCAAGACTGTCCACTAGAGTGTGAGAAAGAAAATATTAGAAGTTCTATTTATATTTCTTTTTATCAAAAAAAGAAGAAAGAAATATAACTATGTTTAATATGTGAATTCATACTGATACTTTACTTCATCTGTATGTCAGGTAGTTATGTGTCATGAATGATATATCAGGTATGTGGAGTGGGAAGTGGGAGTTCCAAAGCATTGAGGTGCTGACTCATTTATTTGCTTTCAATGTGTTGCATTTTTTTCTTCTCATTTTGAAAATTCTAAACTTAAACACCAAAAAAAGGCAGCATTTCCATGTAAATGGCAGAACACAAATAGAAGACTCTATATGAAGCTATAAATCTTCATTTTATATTGCTTACCTTTTTTTAAAAAACATAGTAAAATTTGCATGTTACTTTCAAAACTACTGTGCGCTTTTTTTCTGAACTTCCGTTTTTTTTTTGTTAATATCAGTGTTGCTAATCCTCCTTCCTCATACCTAACCCCTTCCATTAAAAACCAAGAGACAGAAAAAACCTTTGTAACAAATAAGCATAGTCAGACAAAATGAATTTACATAATGGCCATGTCTAAAAATTTCTTCATCTTTTTGAGACTTATTCACATCACTTCTTTGTCAGGAGATGGATAACATATATCATCATAGATCTTCAGGAGACACAATTGGTCAGTGCATTGATTAGAGTTCTTAAGTCTTTCAAAATTGTTTTTCTTTATGACATTCCCACCTTGTATAAATTGTTCTCCTGGTTCCACTCACTTCACTCTGTCATTTCATATCACCCAGGATTCTTTGAAATTATCCCTTTTAATATTTTTTATATTGTTATAATATTCTATTACATTAATTACCATGAGTTTTTTTTAGCCATTCTCCAGCTGTCCAAGAGGCAGCTTTAGATGCACCCTTAGATTCTAATTCTTCCCCCCCCCATTTTTAATATCCCTTTCTGATCAGGAGATTTGTTTTATTTGTGATTATTCTCTCTATGGCATCATCCTCCCTCTTCAACACTACCTCCTTTTCACCCCAGTTTGTTTCCCTGTTGAGTTTGGTATATTTCTACACCAAATTGTTTGTGTGTAAGCATGTGTTCAACTCTTTGTTTCAGAAAAAAGTGATGTCCACCTGATCAGCTCACTTTTCCCACACCTTCTTCCATGTTTGTATATACTTCTTCCCATGTACCCCAGTTATAAGAATAGCAAGTCCCACTTCCTTTTTCCTCCTTCCTACACTGGTATATTTCTTTTTTCCCCTCCCTTCTGTTTTCTTTCTTCAAATGCATAAAACAGTGCTAATCCACAACTAGGACCTCTCTTTTTCTCTGAAGACATTACTGTTTTGAAATGACATTTGTTTCTTCTCCCCTCTGTGTTAGCACTGTATCATCATACAGCTTCCAGTTGTTCAATATAAATTTATCTTTCTAGATTTCTAAATTTTTGTGTTTACATTTCCAGGTGGTGAAATAGGCAGAGCTTTGGATGTGGAATCAGGGAGGGAAGAGAATAAACACTTAAACAGCCCTACTATATGCCACATGTTAAGCACTTTTCACAAATATTTCATCCACACAGCAACACTGGGAGGTAGGTGCTATAGTCAAGGAGATCTGAGTTCAAGTCCAGCTTCAAACATTACCAGGTATGATCCTGGGCAGTCATTTAACCTCTGTCTGCTTCAGTTTCCTCAACTGCAAAATGGGGATAATAATAGCACCTACCTCACAGGAGTGCTGTGAGGATCAAATGAGATGATATTTGTCAAGCATTTAGCACGGTGTCTGGACAGTAGTTGCTTGTTCCTTTCTTCTTTCCCTTCCTCTTATATTTTAAAGTTTCTCTGCTACTCTGGTCTTTTCATCATGAAAGCTTAAAAGTCCACTGATCCGTTAAAGGTCCGTTTACCCAGTACAGGATGATACTCAGCTTTACAGAGTTATTCTTGGTTGTGCACTGTCTCTTTTGCCTTTTGGAATATCACGTTGCAAGATCTCCTTTCCTTTATAGTAGAAGCTGCCAGATCTTATGTGATCCTGATTATAGACCCTTGGTACCTGATCTGTACCTTTTTTTGGGGGTGGGTGGGTGGATGTCATGCTTGCAGTATTTTTTCTTTGATGTAGGAGTTCTGGAATTTGGCATTTGTGTGACTTATCTTCTTGTTCCTTTCAGAAGGTGATTTTGATCTTTCTATCTTTATTTTGACCTCTGCTTCTGAAAGATCTAAATGGTTTTTATTTATGATTTCTTGAAATATAGTGTCTAGACTTTTTATTTTATCATGATTTTCAGGGAGTTCAATAATGATTAAATTATCTCTCCTTAACGAGTGTTCCAGGTCTGACTTGGAAGGTCTCCTCCATAGAGCTTTAGGACTACCTTGGATCTTTTCAAGAAGAGATCTCTGCTCTTGCTGCCTCCACACATAAAGCTTTGAAGGCTATGTTTGTCGCTTTCCCAGCTCTGGCCTCACTACTCTTCAATGGAGCATCTTTACTGGTGGCACCCTTTCCTACTGCCCTTGGGCTTCTGGCTGATGTGCATTTCTAGGATAGAAGAAATCCCTTCTGTGATTTCTCATTGGATTAAAAAAATTTTTTTTTTTGGCAAGGCAATTGGGGTTAAGTGTCTTGCCCAGGGTCACATAGCTGGTAAGTGTTATGTGTCTGAGGTCAGATTTGAACTCAGGTCCTCCTGACTCCAGGGTCGGTGTTCTATCCACTGCGCCACCTACCTGCTCCTCATTGGATTTTTTGGTAACTATTTGGTCTGGTATAAACTTCAGTGTTTTTCTGGAGTAGGTATATGGGAACTGGGTGCTCTCCCTCCTCTTCAGATATCATTTTGGCCACAAGATGTCCAGAGTACTGCATTTTATGTGTGTCTTGCTAAGTGATTTGTGAATTATATAATCTAGTTTAAACTATATTAGCCTAACAAAATGGACAATTGCCTTTAAAAGATTTCCTACAAAGAAACCACAGGATGATGATAATAATAATACTAACAATTTGAACACAATTGAGAAACAAGAAAATGGCAGAGCTAACACTTCTCTCTCATTGACATTCACATTATGCAATAAAACTAGCAACTGAGATCTGATAAGGTCTGCTAAAACATTTCAAAATTATCAAGATTATTTGAAATATGAATTTGTACCTTATTAATGATGAAATTTCCCCTAATATATAGAAAGCCTTGAGATATAAGCTAATGAGAACATGAAACAATCCTGATTAGAATGACATCTAAAAACTAAGGGTTTTTTCCCTCTGAAAATGATATATTCTACATATAAACACTCATCTTCGCAGTTAAAAAATTTGGAAAAAGAATGTTCAAATTTGTTTACTAATCTTTCACATGAAGGTTTCACGTGAAGGTTCAAAGTGATCTTTGAACCCATTTGTTAAAAATACAAAAATAAAACATTTTCAAGAACAATTGATTTACATCAAGGGAGGTACAAATTTACTAGCTGAATTTTTAGCAAAAACTTTCACATAGTTGGTGGATAGGATTGAAAAATGAGTATCATAACTTAGTAATTGTAGTCAACAATGTAATTTTTCTTTGACATCTATAAATTTTTATGAATTATCTTTTTTTTTTGGTCTGACAGTCATGAAAGCCAAGTATCAGAATATATTGAACTTAGAAACTTGATTTGTAAGTAGATAGGTGATTCAGGAATGAGTCATTTCTTGTTTGTTAAACTGTAATCAATTTGATTCCATTATTATGTTTTCACTTGTGACAGTATTCTATCACAGTGTTAAACCAAGATTTCAAAAATAATAAAACATATCCAATCACGTTTCTTATTATTTCCATTTTAATGAGAGTAAATATGTTTTTGTATCCTTAATAAATAAAATTATTTTAAAAATATTTATTTCATCTTTATTTGACCATTTTGGGGTCTAATTTTATGTGTTTTATAATGTACATAATATATTAGTACAGTATTCTATATACATAGTTTATAGTAAGTCAATGTGCATATATTGTGGGTGAGTACTTACAAGATTTTACTTATGGGGCACATGATCAAAAATGTATAGGGACCATTGTCAAACCATCACTGGTCTTGGTTGTTATATAGTTCCACTTGAACAGTAATAATATTTATTGACTGACTAAAGTAATTTATAGGCTCTTTTTTGTCTTTTAAATATATAATTATAAGTAGTTCATACTTTATCATGATGATTATACATTTATGGCACTTGAGCTATTCCAACTAAACTTTTTTTGAATGATATTTTATTTTTTCCTAATTACATATAAAAACAACTTTTAACATTCATTAAAAAAATTTTTTTTGAGTTCAAAATTCTCTCCCTTCCACCCCTCTCCCCTCCCTGAGATAGTAAACAATTTGATATAGGTTATATATGTGGAATCATGCAAAACATATTTCCACATTAGTTATGTCCAACTAAACTTTTGCATAAAATTATTGTAATCAGTATTAATATCTTTTCCTCCAGTCACATCCATATGTTTGCACTGTTCCCAGTGCCTGGAATCCACTCCCTCCTCACCTCTGCGTCTTATTTTCCTTCGAAGTTCTGCTCAAATACTACCTTCTACTTGAGGCTTTTCCTCATCTCCTTAGCTACTAGTACCTCTTGCCACTTCAAGTTGCCTTATATTTATTTTGCATGTACTACATATATATATATATATATACATATATATATACATATATGTACACATACATATATATGTATACATGTATGTATAGTATATCTATACATATACATGTATAAATACATACATATATGTGTGTGTTTGTATAGAAATACATACATATATGTATATTTGTTGTTGTTCAATCATTTCAGTTGTGTCCAACTCTTTGTGATCCCATTTAGGGTATTCTTGGCAAAGAGGCTGAAGTGATTTGCCAATTCCTTCTTCAGCTCATTTTACAGGTGAGGAAACTGAGGCAAACAGGGTTACGTGACTTGCCCAGGGTTACACACCAAGTAGTGTCTGAGGCCAGATTTGAACTCAGGAAGATGAATCTTCCTGACCCCAGACCTGTCACTCTATCCACTGCACCACCTAGCTCACACACACACACACACACACACACACACACACACAATTTAGATAGATAGTTATACTGATGTATGTAATGTGTTAGATGTGGAGTCAGGAAAACCTGACTTTGAATCCTTCCTCAGGCACTTATTAACTGTGTGATTCTCAGCGAGTCACTTAGCATCTTTCAGAGTCATTTTCCTCATCTATAAAATAGAATAATAACAGCAAATACCTCACAGGGATGTTTCAAAGATCAAACAAAGTCACACACATAAAAGTGCTTCTTAAACCTTACCGTGCTCTATGAATGTTGCCCATTGTTATTGTTATCAAAGTCAGAGCTGTTTTGTTTTTGTCTTTGTACCCCCAGCACCTGGCAGAGGGCCTGGCATGTTTGTGGTTGCTTAGTAACTAGGTATTGATTGGTTAATTCATTTCTCATTTTTCAGCATCAGTAACTTGTTTAAATAGGTCATTCATTCTGATGTTGCTTCACTTGCCTGCCTAAGCTGCAGCATGCTCAGCGGCCACACCCAGTAAACCGTCTCGGCAGATGGGCTAAAACCAGGTTGAGGGTAACTGACAGGCCTCAAACCATTGGTGCGTTAGGGGAATGTCTGCCCCAAGCACGTGAAAACTTCCCCTGGTAGAATGGGTGAATGAGAACAATTTGTTCCAATGGCCAATGGCCATAAAGGTGGCTGGAGCAGGTGCTATGGAGTGCTTAGGGCTTGGTCAGACAGCAAAGATGCCAAAGTCATTACTAGTCATCTTGACTTTGTCTGGCCACTGGACCCTGATGACTCTGGAAGAGAGAGTGAGGCTGAGGTC
The DNA here is from genome assembly GCF_003287225.1 of Phascolarctos cinereus. NCBI lineage: Eukaryota > Metazoa > Chordata > Mammalia > Diprotodontia > Phascolarctidae > Phascolarctos > Phascolarctos cinereus. The sequence continues at coordinate 44,519,240 of NW_027555736.1, read as the reverse complement.
TTTGTGCAGCTCTGCCTCACTTAACTCCAATTTACCCACAAGTCTAGACGTCACCTGTGATGTCACTGGTCCTCTTCAAAAAGGAAGAACAAGCAACAATCTGCAAGCCACATCTTTTTCTCATTTTTTTCTTCGAACTTTGTGTTACTTTTGATCTGGGCTCCAACAAGCCTGTGGCCTGATGGTCCTTAGGCATGGGATTCAGCAATAGTTCCCATGTCAGTGATGAGTTATTACTTGTCTGTTAAAATACACTCCATTTCATTTTGGGGGGGATGTTATTCAGGACACAGCATGGTCAGCACCTTCCCAATCCTTTCTTTGTTTTTGCTTTTTGGTGAGGCAATCGGGGTTAAGTGACTTGCCCAGGGTCACACAGCTAGTAAGTGTCCAGTGTCTGAGGTCACATTTGAACTCAGGTCCTCCTGACTCCAAGGCCAGAGCTCTATCCACTGCGCCACCTAGCTGCCCCCCAGTCCTTTCTTGAAGGACATTTTTATAATGCGTGGGTATGAGATTTTCATATATCTGTAAGTCTATGGCTCATTACTTATTCCTGAAATATTTTCCAATATAATTCTTGCTGTCCTTCCCTATGCTCACATTTGCTTTGACTTAATCTGGAGAATCTCTTTTAGTTAATCATAAAATTTCTGTAATGGAGGATTGACCAAAGAGAGCTAAGTCCCTCAGACAATGGTACCATTTGTTTTCCTTGGGTAATCCCTCCACATGGAGGCCGAGTCTTCTTTGGAAGTTCATGATGTGGAATTGAGGGTATCACCTCGTTTATTAAAATTTAGAACATGACCAAGTTTTCTGTAGCTGTTTCCAGTCTACTTACTGTGCTGTGAAAAAAAAAAACTTTTGATCGACTGCTGGAATGGAACTGGACATGCCCACAAAAAGTATTAACAAGTCTTTTTCTCTCCTTGGTTGCTTTCGAGTGAAGAGGACAAAATGCTGTAAGCTTTTGGGTAGAGAAAGGTCTCGGGCCTTTGTCTTCCCACCAGGACTTCTACCTATATGGCTCATGAGCATCTGTATGTGGTTGTGCTTCTGTCCTTGTTTCTATTCTTTCTTGGTCTTAGGTAAGAGGAATAGTGAAGACAGAATGGACGAGGCTACAACCTTGTGAGTTTTGAAGCGGTCAGGAGAACAAGTTGCAAGAGATCTAATCATTAGAGTCAATATCATGGTTTGCTGACAGCCAAGCCCTGTGTGCCAATATAGCCCTGAGGAGCAAGCAACTCACTTGATGAAACCGAGCGTGTCCTGAAGCAAGGAAGTGATGTCTCCGGTGGCCACGCCACATTTGGAAGTAAACGCCGGGAGTGAATGCTTTATAGCAAACACTTTGACTACGAGCCTACTTTCCCCATGGGCTAAGGTAATATGGTGGGGGAGTGTGGAGGTACACTCAGGAGATGTTTCTGTTCCTTTGTTCTTTCTATATCCCTTTGTAAAAGTTAATTAATGTTAATTGGTTAAATACTATTGGGCGCTGTTGACTGTGTCAGTCAATGATATAGGGGATATGATAACTGTAATTGATGATTGATATTAGATCTCAAGCCAAATTCATTAGAAAGACATCCCAAACTCTTCAGGGGTATCCCTAGAGCTTTTATTGGGATATGTAGTCAGCTATGCTATAGGAACTTGCCAGTACAAGTAAAAGTTGGGATAAGACCCCCAAAGTTTAAGTTCTTTGACTTTTCATCCATTGCAAGAGATGTGGGTGCCTAAACTACAATTATTTTCATAGTGGTCTTTTTGAGGATATTTGTCCCAAGTACAAAATGACCAAATATCCTACGAAAAGGATGTTTCTTATTTCCTCCCTGTGTATTTGTCTTGCCCTGAATTTTCTGGATTTCTGGTGTTGCTGAGATACAGAAATATGGAGGAAAGAGCTCTGGGAGAAGGGAAATAAAATATAAAGGGCAATTTTTAGGGGTTATCATACTGGTTGAACTCTTAAAGGTCTGAATTGTGCTTTGTGGCATCTGTCTCTGTAATGGGTTTGAGTACATCTGCTACTCTTTAGAAACAGATACAAAGTGAAGGTGTGGGCTCCTTTCCCCTTTCCAATCCAATGTTCCTTAGTTTCTACTTTGTGTTACACTTCAGCCTAAGTGGTTTATCATTTTTCCCATAAATGAAACCCAGGCTTCTTAGGCTAGTGTGTGGGCCTCGGGGATGTTGTTTGGGACATCTTTCTAGCTTTGCCTCTCACTACTGTGCTGCTCAAGCTCCTCACACTAACCAAGTGGATCTGCTTTGCTATCTTCTTCATGTACCTTGCCCTTTCTGGCTCCTCCAACCCTGGTTCATAATATTCCTCTGCTCAGTCTCTCCCCACCCATCAAGATCTTACTCTTCCTTCCAGGGCCACCTCCTTAATGAAGCTCTTCCTGATGACACCAGTCAGACATGATCTCTCTTCTGAGATAGTGCTTTTAATATCGGTGTGATTCTTATGCCACCTGATGCCTTGTATTGAAGTTATTTGTATGTGTGTCCTCTCTCCCTATGTTTTAACCTCCTTAGAGAGCAGGGCCTGTGCCATGTAGTTTCTCAAGGACCTTTTAACTTGCTGCGATTTAGTGGGTGGGGGCGATATGCTACCACTTTAGAAGGAAGGAGAGAGAGTATATGAAAATCTCATCCAAGTCGTCTGTTCCCTATAAGTTATCCCTGATTTATTGGCTTCCTAGTCCAGTATTGAGTTTTCCTGTCTCTGACAAGCCCCTTTCCACCTCCCTCCCTCCCTCCCCTGACATTCCTTGACTATCTTGGTACAGTCCTGCCCTCTGAAGGGGTCTCTCTCTCTTTTGGCCTCTGATTATATGTCCTGCATCATCTTTTGGCTTTAGTGAATTGGTTTCAAAATGAACACCTTCCCTGTGATAGGTGTTCTATTCTCACAGTTTTCGAATAGACAAATGGTTTGAATTCTTCCCCAGTTCTTCATATCAGTTCCTGCTCCCAACTGGGCTCCATTGTAAATGTAGTTTAACTTGTGTGTATGGGAGAGTTGTCAGGACTGATACTGCTGACAATGCCTCGTTCACAGCAGGCGTGAAACAAGAAATTGTTGAAATAATACACTTACATTTTTAAAGGGCTACATATACGTGTGCATACACACACGCATACACTGACAAAAATTTTGGGGTTTTTGGTCAAAAGTTCTAGGAACAAAAGAATATTTTTCTTTTTCTATAAAGATTGATGAAAAAAAATTTGTGGAGTTGAGAAGGGTATTAAATGAATGATGGCTGTTGTCCTTCATTTTCAAAGAGGACCAAAAAGACATCATTAGTATACTAGAGTGTCGATTTCTTAAAATAAGTCAGCAATGAAATTTGCCACATCAATTAACTCTTCCTTGCACTTAAACATTTAGAGGCCATTGTAGGGTTATTTGGCTTAATTTCAACAGTACTGTGTCTCAGGGAATAGAGAGGCCCAAGGAGAGGCAGGGAGATGGTGAGCAACTGTAGTGAAGCAGTCAGAACACACACAACATTTATTGATTAAGTTTGCTGTCCTATATGGGCTCAGTGGCACCCAAAACCAATTAATAATATCAAAGGTCGTTGATTGCAGATCACTCTAACAGATTTAATAATAATGAAAAAGTCTGAAAAATTGTGAGAATTACTAAAATGGGCCACAGAGACGCAATGTGAAAGCATACTGTTGGAAAAAGGGTGCTGATAGACTTGGTCCATGTGAGGTTGCCCCAAACCTTCAATTTGTGGGAAACAACAATAACCCAAAACCCCATAATGTCTGCAAAGTACAATAAAATGAGGTCTCCCCAGCCCCCTCCCTGCCTCTCTCTCTCCCCCCTTTTCTCTCTCTCTCTCTCTCTCTCTCTCTCTCTCTCTCTCTCTCTCTCTCTCTCTCTCTTTCTCTCTCTCTCTCTCCTCCCTTCCCTCATAATTATATTAGATTTATGAGGTACTTTAAAATTTGCAAGACCCTTTTCTTCTAGCAATCATGTGAGGTAAGCATTACAGGTATGTTATCCTCATTTTGTAGGTACTAAAACTTAAATGACACTGAGCTGGAATGAATCATCCAAGGTCATACACGTAAATAGCAGAGGCAAGATCTGAACTCAGGTTCTATGGCTCACATTATACTTATCACTTTGCCATACCACATCTCCTCCTCCTAAAAGAAGAGGGGACAAATAGAACTAGGAACGAGACTGGGATGTACTGAGGAAAGCTGATGTTTGCAATCACTCAAATGAAGGGTTATTGGTGGCCTATAGGCTGATAGCAGGACTCTGAACACAATTCAAAATAGGCAAAATTTATACTTGTCTCCTTCAGATGCTTTTTAAATGTAAACTTTTGCTTTTAATGGATAATTTTTGTTTTTACAGCACTGTTATTCCCATATCTTTCCATGTTTCCTCCCCTCCCCAGAAGGAGAGGAAAAACAAAAGTAATTTCACAAGACTAAGTAACCATACCAGTACATGTACTGTTCCACGCCTGTGGTCCCCCACCTCTGCAAAGAAGGGAGAAAAGTCTATTTTCTCATATTTTCTTTAGGGCCTAGCCTGGTCACTATAATTAGACATCAACTGTTCCTTTTCAATCCTGAAGCACCAAACTGGCTTCTAATACAACCTCTGACCCTTCTAACTGTAGGACCTTGAGCAAGTCACTTAAGCCAGGTCTCAGTTTCCTTATTTGTAACCTGGAGTGATAATGTTTATAATATTTATTTGTATGCTTTTTTTGGGTGGGGGAATGGGGAGGAAGGTGTCTCCTAGACTAGTTCCTTGCACGTAGTAGGCATTTAAAAATTGTTGAATTGAATTTCAAACCTCAAATAGCTTGTTGTTGTGCTCTTGGTAATTGAGAGTCTTTTAACTCATTCAAAGTTATCCACCCTCATTTCCCATCAAAATTCCCATTTCTTTGCATGTTCTCATCAGTACTCAGCCAGACTTTGAACTGATTATTGGATGAAAATAATTCAGTGCACCTAGCCTTGCCAAAAACAGATCCCCCATAATGTTTTATTGAGTTAAATTGATGAATAAATCCTCCTGGGGTAGGTAGGGATGGACATGAAATCATTTCCATTTTAAGCCTAAGGAAGAGAAAGTTTAATCTGTTTGCTTAAAGTCACACAGAGAGTTAGGAGTGGTGATTAGCACTGGGAACCAACAAGAAGATGCTTTCTTGCTGAAATTTCATTTTCCTCATTTCATCGAATCTGTGTGATCACAGGCCTAAGACTTCCTAACCTTCACCACTCTCATCATTTGTGGCCTTTAAACTGACGTTTTCTTTTAGGAAACTTTTGTTTTAATGAATTCTTTATAACTTTCTCTGTCATTGATAAGTTGTTGCTTTTGAAGTAACACAGAAATAATATGTAGTGTGAGGAGAGTTTACCAGAATCATTCTAAGATGAATTTAGAATTACTTCTGATATACATATCCCCTATAACTTATCCTCAGTAATGAAGAGCAGAATCTGGCCTCCAAACTCAGCTCTCTTTTTTCTTCACTTGTCATTGGCTTCTTTCCCTTGTTTGTAATGTTCATTGGAGCTAGATTCTCTGTGCCCATCCCCCCTTTACCTTGGGATGGTTCCATTGCCTGTATCTATTGATGATCTTCCATAGTGTCAACCCTTCCCTTGTCAGAACCATGATGATGATGATGATGGTGATGAATCTCTCATTGACCTCAGCCCCTGGATGACATAGGCAATGGTGACCTTGTCCTGGAGATAACCAGCCCTGTGGATGTCCCAGAATCCACTTTTGGTCTTGTTAGGGGAACCCCAATAAGGTTTTGGTCAGGTGTAGGATATTGTGAGCTGGCATAGTAGAATAAAGAGGTGAGCCCTAGGAAAAGAGGAGAACTCGGGGTGAGGTTCATAAGGCACAATAGCATTCAGCATTGATTAAAAGTGAAATTCTATTAAAGAAAACACTGTAGGATATTTGAAATATTTTATTGAAATGTAATAATTAAAATGCCATTTTAAAGTGACATCATCAAAGAAATGTCTGATTAAAAAGGATGGGTTATGAGATGAGTTACTGGGTAATAATTAATTTATTAATTAGGGCAGCAAATAATCAATTAATTGATGTTCAGTGGTCTCTGTGGGTGACCAAAGACAAAAACCATGGCAATTCCTAAAAGCTTAAATACCTTTGGTAAAGGAGGTGCCCATGACAGGTGAAAATCAACCCTGATTGGTGAACAATTAATATGAGGGCGGGGTGGATTTTCAAATGAGGAGGTGGGCTAAAAGTCTTCAGTTTCTCTTGCTGAGAACTTGGTTTAATCATGAGACTCAGCTACCTCCAGCCATCTGGACAAAGGAACCCATCCCTATCCAGACCACTTTGGTTGGTTTTCTCTTTCATAGAATTTGGTGACCCCAAATTCTAATGGAGGGTTCCAAGGACTGGGGCTCATTTCCTTGGGGGTAAAAACTCGCCCAGCCTGGATTCTATTTATGCTTTAGATAGAAGTAAGGCCTTTTAGTTGAGTGGGTTCCTGCCCAAGATTGAGGAGCATATACTGGAAGGATGTGGGCAATTTCCTCTGTCAGCAATGTCCTTCAGAGACTGACTGAATGACCTGCAAGGGCTGGTCTCTGAATGAGGAAATAGAAAGGAAAACCCTCAATTGTAATTTAATAATTGTTTATTAATATAATTAGAAATAATTATTTCTCTCAGTAAAAAAAGAGAAAAACATGGGCTAATCACTTGGCAAGATTGGGGAATAACTGATGGATAGCCCTTACCTGTTGATATGCTTCTTGGTGGAATGCTCTTGGAACATTCAGTGAACAAACTGGTGGGAATATAGGGATAGGAGGATGTTGTGAGGATAAAAGGAGATGATATTTGTAAAGCAATTTGCAAACTCTAAAATTATGGTACATAAATACTAGCTATTATTGTTATCATCATCGTTATCATTATCATGTTTATTATTTTTGGAGTTACATAGAACGGACAATCAAAAATAAAGACCTGCATTCTTGGAGTGAGTAACCACATAGATAAGACCACAGATTTCATGGAATGTAGAAATCACATTTCTTACCTGCTGACCCAGAGGTAAATTACTACTTCCTGTAGTAAATTAACAGGTACAAAAACATGCATGTCAGATTCAAGAGACTAATATACATAAGGACTATAATGTGAAGATACTGCTAAAAGATAAAGAACAACAGAGGTCAAGAGAAATGTAATAACCAGTGGGGTTCCAGATGACTGATGTTGAGATATATTTTTCTCAATTCTTTTGAGAGGTGAAACATTGCATTTGATAGCAATTTCTTTCAGTATTTGGGATGGTTTTTACTTGACTGCTTTTTTTTTTCTAGAAGAGAGGGTGTGTGTGAGTAATTGGGAAGCAGTTGATAAGTAGGAAAAGAAGCAAAATGCATCAACAAAATATTTTTTTTAAATAAAGTAAAAGAAGAGCTTGTTGCCAAATGGGGAAAAGAGTCATGGACATAGGACTCCTACCCTTTTTCTCTTCTTAGCTCCAATGTTCATTTTTAAGAAGGAATTTTTTTGTTGACTGGTTTGGAAGTTTAGTTAGAGTTTGCTACTGGTAGAGGAGGTGGTGATATTTGACCCAGAGGTGGGAATTATGGGGATCATTTCATTTTATTTTTGTCTCTCCCAGGTGCCTCGCCTACAGGAAGTGCTTGATATTATCAAATGAGGTAATATATGTAAAATGCCTCATGAGCCTTAGAGTGCTACATAAATGTTAGATATTGACAACAATAGTAAAAATATTTTAAATGAATGAATAGATGTTGTTAAAGGATAATTTCTTCTTTCTGGCAAGACAAAAGAACTAGAAAGGAGCTAGACATTAGCTTTTCTAGAAAACTTTAGTCCTGACCCAGATGAGATAATTTGAATAGAAATTGTTTCAGGAAAATTGAAACACTAATGCATTGTTAGTGGAGTTGTGAAATGATCCAACCATTTTGGAGAGCAATTTGGAACTATGCCTAAAGGGCTATAAAAATGTGCATACTCTTTGACCTATCAATAGCACTTCTAGGGCTATATTCCAAAGAGATCATACAAATGGGAAAAGGACCCACGTGTACAAAAATATTTATAGCAGCTCTTTTTGTGGTGGCCAAGAATTGGAAATTGAAAGGATGCCCATCAATTGGGGAATGGCTGAACAAGTTGTGGTATATGAATGTAATGGAATACTATTGTGCTATAAGAAATGATGAACAGGCTGACTTCAGAAAAACCTGGAAGACTTATATGATGCTGAGTGAAGTGAGCAGAACCAGGACAGCATTGTACGCAGTAGCAGCCATGTTGTGTGATGACTAATATTGATAGACTTAACCCTTCCCAGCAATACAAGGATCTAAGACATCTGCAAAGACCTCATGATGGAAAATGCTATCTACATCCAAAGAAAGAACTATGGAGTTTGAATGTAGATTAAAGCATGCTATTGGCTATTTTTTTTCCTTCTATTGAATTTTGTTTCCCTTCTTGTGGTTCTTCCTGTTGGTTCTAATTCTTACTTATAATACCACTGATGTGAACATATGTTTAATAGGAATGTATATGTATAATCTATATCAGATTGTGCACCATCTTGGGGAGGGAGGGGGAGAAAGATTTAAAACTCAAAAGCATATGGAAGTGATTGTTGATAAATCAAAATGAATTAATAAAAAAATAAAAAAAATATCGTTTCAAAGACAAGAGCCATAAAAATAGATGTGATTTGTAGTGTTTTCAAATCACAAAACTCTATCTGTATTAGAGGGAGGTACAGGAGCCAGAACACTCTCCTAGCTCTGGCTTGGGTCTTTGTGTCTCTTGAGACTGGGCTTTCCCTTCGCCCTTTTACACTGCAGAGAGGGCTAACTCAGTAGCCACCAGGTAGAGGAAGCTTCATCCCCAAGTAAGGTGATAGGTCCATCTCCATCGAATGCCTAGTATTCCTTTTAATATGTACCAGGAACATAACAAGGCAGAAGACGAGGCAGGTGCCTGGAACCAGGGACAGAGACATTGCAGAATGACCTTAATATTCCTCTCTCCCCAGGAGCGGTCCCCCTGCTTTCCTTTGAAGCCCAGCACTATCTGGGTTCCACTGGGAAGAGCCACCTGGGGATTAAGATAGGAGATCAAGAAGGGCCAGAGCTCTAATATGAGACATCTAAGGCCAATGCTGCACATGGTCAAAGTAGCTCAAATCCTAATTTGAAAGCTGTCAGGAAAATTTCTCTGCTTGTAGCATATCTATTACTAGTCTAGTCAAAGAGGACTGAACTTCTGAAACCTTGAGAAATTCATTTAATAGTAATAATAAAAAAGAAATTCATTCTTTTGGATTGATGATTCCCTCTCCAGGATCCTCCTTTATCCCTGGGGGTTAGGATACAGGCACCTGAAGAGTTGTGGACAGCTGGGTGGGGCCAGGGAAGAAAATGTATGAGAGAGGATGCTGAAAGGAGGGAAAAGAGCATAGAATAGGAAAGGTGCTAGAAAAATAAACCATGGAATTTGGCTAACTTCTCCATTTTGCTGGGGAACATCTATGCCAGACACGATGAAGATGGTGGCCATACCTAGATCCAAATAGACTTTTTCCATAGATTTGTAGTGAAGGAGACACAGAGCCAGATGATGGTGATGATGCTGATGACAGAGATGAAGTCTAAGATTCTGGAGATTTGGGTATTGTCTGAGAAGAAAAAGAGTAGCCAGGCTAAAGCTAAGCAGTAAGCCCTGGGGAAGGCAGTGGGCAGTCTAGGTCAGGGAATGAAGGGACAGAGAAGGGTGGAGGCAGGATTGACATTACATGTAAACTTTAAGCCACCTACATGTCACAACTTCAGAGACATCAGGAAGCCTGCCCACCCCACCCCACCCTAATTCCAATGCCTTCTTTATATGCTTGATGGTGTCTGCAATATCTTCACCTGGAGATAGATCCTTTTGTTCCGCAATGAAAATAAACTGGAAAAGGCAAATGCCCCCAAGAAATATAAAAACTTGACTTAGTTTCATACCATAGTTATTTTTTAAAAAGTCTTTTGAGAATTAAAAGGGGATAAGGGGATGGGTGCCTGAGGGAAGAGAAAGATTGTGTGCCACTGAGGTGGAGAAATTATAAAGAAGTCAGATACTGAGAGTGCCAAAGAAAAACTTAGTTGACTGCACAGTTTTGCCAAGGGAAAACCCTGAATGCGAGGCAAAGTGGTTAGCAAGATCTTCCAAGGATTATTGATCTTTTTGGTGGCATGTTCTCTTTAGCAGTCTGATGAAACCTCTGGACCCATTCTTAGAATAATGTTTGTTGCCTATATTCATGGTTGAAGGAAATACTAGATTTCAGTTTGAGAAGGAGTTCTTACTCTGTGTGTGTGTGTGTGTGTGTGTGTGTGTGTGTGTGATCAACTCCTTTGACAGGCTGGTGAAGCCTAGGGATACCTGCTAAGAATAATGTTTAAAATGATAATATAAAATACAAAGGATTACAAAGTAAGCCAATTATGTTGAAATATCAAAACATTTTTTAAAAAGCTCACAGACACTAAGGCTAAGAACCCCTCCTGTCTGAATCCCCTAAGAATCCCCAATCTGAAGGGAACCAGTGCTGGGGTTTGGGGGTACAGCAGAGGTCAATTAATAAAATGACCCAGAGATCCATAGAGAGCACTTCCAGTGTGTCTGGGGAGTGTGGTCCCAGCGTGGAATATGGTCACATAATGTCCAGAGTCCTGCATGGAACTCATGGACACTGTTCTTCAGCTCTACTAAATGTATCCAGAGGGGAGATGCAAAGCATTGAGAGGAAGCTGGTTCCACACAGGCAGATGCAGAAAATGTGAATGTACAGTCTGATTTGGTCCAAGACCTGCTGTTTCTGCCCTGCCATGGAAAGCAGCCATTGTATTCAGATCAGTTGTATTGGTGATGGAGGCAGGAAAAAGGAGGAAGGTGGGGGAGAAGGAAGAAGGGAAAAAAAATGGGACCTGATATTTCTTGACTGAATGTCTCTACCCTGATTCCCCTAGAAATTTAGTTCCTATACCTTGCAGACCTGGGAACACCTCTAATCTCCCCTCTATTATTAAGGCTTCTCATTGGAGAGTTGATTTATTTGGAGTCATGCCAATCCCTTCCTTACTGACACAAGACACATCTTTACTGTGACTATTCCCTGCTTGACTATCCTCTGCCTAACCTCTACACCACCTACCCCAAGCAGATTCTTGGCCCCATCCACTCCCCAACAGAACCCCTTCACTCTGTTGTTGGAATCACAGATTATTCTGGAAACATAAGAATTCAAGAAGCTCAAGATCCTACAGTCAATCTCTGACATCAAGGCCATTGTGTCCCCACAGCAGCTTCCAACTGCCATGGAATTCCGTTTTGTGCTGATACTTCTTGTTCTATCCCCCTCCCCTCCCCTCACCACAACCCACTGAACCTATTTGGAGTCTGTGACATATGTATAGGTTTTGTCTTCTAATTCTGCTTGGACTGGGGGAAAGCTGCCATTTTTAGTCAAGCAGATGGAACCCAGATGTTCAGCTACTTAGCCTTGCTACTCTGAAATTCTTACTTCATAGTCCAAACACTACCTGAGTGAGAGGTTGGATTGAACTGGATTGAACCCTAAACACTACCTTCCATCTCTTTGCCTTAATTCACTTTCCCCAACCCAAGAACTTTTGGCCTCCTTAGCCTTAATTTTGTATTACATTATCTCTCTGCTTTACAAACCTTCATCAGGTCCTTTCTTGCCACTGCTTCTTTAGGTCCTCTACATTCTCCCTCCCTCATCACAGGCTTTCCAGTAACCAATGGCATCAATCCCTCCCCTCCTAGATCTGCTTCCTGTCCAAGTGATGCTACTCTGCTAAGAGATGTACGTTTGTAGGGGGGTGCTGTGTAGGGACTGGGGAAGATAGTTCCCATTTGTTTGGTAGTCTATTTGACTGCCACTTATATGATTATGGGATTATAGGGAGACCTCAGAAGCTATCTGACCCAACCCCCTCATTTGGGGAGAAATGATGCCCAGGGAGGTTGAGAGAAGTAGCTTTAGGTCTATGATCCTAAAATCTTTTTATGTTTTTTTGGTCCTTATCACTGTGTTCTTCTATTAACCTTCCATTTACACTGTACACACCTTGTATTTGCATAGTTATTTTTATGTTGACTCTCTAGTTAGCATGTGAGAACTCCTTGGGGGTAGGGACCATGTTTTTGCCTTTCTCTGTATTCCTAATGTTCACTTAGCACAGTGTCTGGCTTAACAAATGAATGCCAACTGACAGAGTGGCTCTGAATATTTGCCATTAATCAACTAATATGAATTTGCATTTAAACAGAAGAGAGGGGTATTTTAATGCCAGGTAGATGAGGGAAATATATTTATGTCTATATACACATATACATAGGTATACATATATATGTATGTATATCTCTTTTTCTCTATCTCATCTATCTTTCTATCTATCTATCTATCTATCTATCTATCTATCTATCTATCTATCTGGTGGAAGGGATGCTTCCAAGTTTCCTTTGACATAATCTAGCCCTGCCCTCATTTGATTTCTTTGGGCAGAGGTTGGGTGATTTCTTGTTAAATATATTATACTGGGTAATCCTTTGGGGTATGGATTAGACTAGATGATTGTGGGGTTGCTTTCAACTCTTAAATTCTGTGATTGATTATATAATGCTCTGTTCGCAATGAAGTGTAGTCCTCATTGAAAACCTCATTGATTATATATTTATGTATCATATGTCTGTCAAATTGGGCAATTCTTTTGCATGTTGCTTGATAAACTCCCTAGAACATCCCCCATGCTGCCTCTTACAAACCATATCTCCTCTCTCTCCCAACCTTTGCTCTGCCCCTTTCCTCTCCTAACCCCCAACACATATAAATACATTCTCAATAAACAATCTAACACCATGCCTAGAGATGATAGCCTTAGATAAAGCCCTAAATATTAACCAACCAGGACTGATGCCAGTCCAATCCCTTATCACTTCATGTTGGTTGGGATCCCTGCCTCAAGTCTCTCCCTTCTCCAGTCTATCCTACACTTAGCTGCCAAAGTAGTCTTCCTAAAGTACACACCATTGAATTGTCTCTATTGAATAAACTAGTGACTCCCTCTTACTTCCAGGATCAAACATAAAATCCTCTATTTGGCATTCTTATCTCTTCATTATTGTGTTCTCTTCTACCTTTCCAGGCTTCTTCTACCCTAAACTCTTTCGTTGACTCATATCCATCGACACTGGCCTTCTTGTTCCTTAAACAAGATCTATCTTCCTGTGCTGTGTGTTTTCGCTGGCATTCCCCTATGCCTGTAGCTCTCCCCCTCCTCATTTCCACTTCCTTGGCCTTAAGCTTCAGCTAAATTCCCATCTTCTGTTAGAAGCCCCTCCCAATCCCCCTGAATGCAGGTGTCTTCTCTCCATTGAATACCTCAATTTAACCTATGGATAGCTTATTTGTACATAGAGTTTTTTTTTTTGAATGTTGTCTCCCTCATTATTAGACTGTGAGTTCCTTGAGAGTTTAGACTACTATTCTTACTTCTTTCCACCACTCATAGATTCATATTAACAAGGCTTTATTAGGGATTTTTGTTCTACTACTAATAAAAAGTGTAAGACTTGTTTCCTTACCTGGAACAATTCCTTTAAGACTTAGCATGGTTCAGTGGAATGAGCACTTGTGTTAGTGTTAGAAGACTTGGGTTCAAATCCTGCTTCTTCCACTTAACAAACTGTGTGACTTTGGGTAAGTAACTTGCTCATTCTGGGACTTGGGTTTCTCACTTGTAAAATAAGAGCATTGTACTGGATAACCTCTGAGGTTCCTTTCTGCTCCAAATCTGCTCTGTAATTCTATGATCCATAATGACCAGTGTCTGCAGTAATAATTGAGAGGGAACCAAATATACCGTAGTCAGACAAAAAGATAAGCATGCTGGTACATACTACCCCCTTTTACTTGATAATCTTGGAATTTTTGCTCTGTTAGTAACTTCTTAGCCAGCTGGGGAGGCACTGAATCTTCCCTGATGGAGGTTGATATGGATCTGGCCTAGTTTTTTCTAGGTGAGATGGTGGTTTCTAGTTGGGTGGGATGGTTTCTAGGTGTGGGTGGTGGCAAAAAAGTAGCCTTTTATCCTCTCACACAGCCACCACCTTAGTCCAGGCCCTCATTCCCTCTTGTCTACTGTATTGCAACAGCCTCTTGTTTGGTCTCTGTACCTCAACTCTTTCACCACTTTATTCTACCTCACATGCTGCCAAAATGACATGGAGCGCAGTTCTGACCTTGTCACTCCCCTGTTTAATGAACTCCAACACTGAAACCCGGAAGAGTGTGAGGGCATGAATCAGAGGGGAGATCTCATGGCAAATGGGGAAAAAATGAGCAAGGGGCAGGCAAAAGTTAATAATGAATGGCCCAATCAGGGACATAGGAAAATTCCTACCATTGAGCAATATCCTCTCTGTTACCTGCTGTAATTGGTATTTTTAAGGGTGAGGCACCGCAGAAAAAGGGGGCTGGGGTGGGGCAAGATCTACAAGGCAGTAACATTTAACTCTTTAGAAAAGGAAACTCCTTTAAAACTTTAAACCAACATGAAAGGGAGGAGAGGAAGGGAGATTTTACTAAAGTACTTAGTTAAGAGGGGAAAAAAGAAGGGAAGAATTAAGTAGCTAGATTTAAAAAAGAAAGACAAAGGAGCTAATAAGTTTAACAAAACTTCAAGACTAGGGGGTTGTAGCTTGAGAGTGAGTGGAAGAGAGCTGGGGGGAATAGGGCTGCTTTAAAGTACATTAAACTCAAATGACTGAAGAGAGAAGGTATTGTGTTTCTGCAGGAGGAGAAGAAAATAAATCTCAATTTGGAAAAAAAAACCACTTAGAGACAAGTGGAGAAAAATGTAAAAATAACTCTCATAACTTTAAATGTGAATGGATTAAACAACACAATAAAATGAAAAAGAGTAACAGATTGAATAAGAAAACAAATCTGTTTCTGGCAAGAAACACAATTAAAGATCAAAGACATACACAGAATACAAATGAGGGGCTGGGAAAAGATTTACCGTGCAGGTGTTGCACCTATAGAAAGATTTACAGGTGAATCTAAAGAAGCAGGAATTGCAATCATACTATTAGACAAAACAAAAACAAAGATTCATAACATAAAAAAGATTAAACAAAGAAAATACATTGTGCTGAAAGGAACCATAGAGAAGTCAATATCAATATTAAACTTATATGCTCCAAGTGCCTTAGTATATACATTTATAAAGGAAAATTAACTGAACTATAAGGAGCTATAGAGAGTCATTCAATAGTGGTAGGAGATTTTGATTCATTTAGTTTTATTTAATATACTACAACTTTGCTGATGTTATTTTTTCAATTAATTTTTAGTTGACTTTCTAGGGTTCTCTAAGTAAATCATCTTAATCTGCAAGAAGTGATAATTTTACTTGTTTCTTTTTGCCTATTCTTTTGATTATATTTTATTTTTTGTCTTATTCCTATAGCTAAAATTTCTAGCACTATATTAAATTTTCACATTGATAAGTACTCTGTCAGGTCAATGACACTCTATTTGCTGTGAAACATGAAGGAAAGGGACTCAGGATGAGAAATTGGGATAGTTATACAATAAATTTTCCTTCATAGCAGTTAGTGTGGGCTTTTGATTCAGTAACAAAACCAGTTGTCCAAAGCCCTTGTGAAGATAGAGTTGAAATAAATGTGATATTCAATCTGGAGAAGGGAAGGGAAAACTTGTAGAGATATCACAGTTATCTTCAAGTATATGAAGGGCCAAGAATTAGAAGGAGGATTCTTTTTGTTCTGCTTGGTTCAAGAGAACTCAGCCAGGACCAATGGATGGGAATTTCAGAGAGACAATATGTGACTTGAAGTAAGGAAAAATTTGTAATGCTATTCAAAAGTGGAATGGTCTGCCTTAGGAGCTAGTGGTTTCCCCCTTTCTAGAGATTCTTGAATAAAGGCTGGATGGCCATTTATTGAGGATATTGAAAAATGGATTTTTGGTCAGATATGGATTGGATTAGATGGCCTATAAAGTCTCTTCCAACTCTGAGATTCTAAGATTTTTGAAAGATTATAAGATACAAAAGTATTTTTTTTAAACTAGAGTAGTCAAACAATGAAACAGGATGGCTCACAAAATAATGAATTTCTTGACTTTGGAATTATTCAAGCAAAGACTAGATATATTAAGGATGCTGTAGAAGGAATTCTTGTATTTGGTGGTAGTTGGACTGTGACTTCTTAGGTCTCTCTTATATAACTCTATGAAAAATAAATCACAACAGGTAGGTAGGTAGATAAATGATAGCTATGGCATTCAATTTCCTGAAGACACTTCTTTTAAAGGGGGCAGCTAGGTGGCTAAGTGGATAGAGCAGTGGCCCCGGAGTCAGTAGGACCTGAGTTCAAATGTGACTTCAGACACCTGATACCTACTAGCTGTGTGATCCTGCGCAAGTCATTTAACCCCATTGCCTAGCCAAACAACAACAATGAATAGATACTTCTTTTAAATGTGAAACAATGTTAGGTTCTTTTGTTATAGTCTATGAATAAAAGACATTTCATGAAGAATTGAGTCTTAGCTTACTTCACTTTCATTGCCATTTAATTTTTCATATATTATATCAACTGTATAAAAGTTCCTGAATATAATCTCGGGTGTTTGAATCTCTAACAGTTCATTTGTAGATGTTGTTAGAAAGAAAGTTAAACACAGGGAAAGAGGTTATGAAGGGAAACCAGCTTTGAAGTTGCTGAAAAAGCTATTATCCAATAGAAAAAAGTTCTCAGTAAAACTCCTCTGCTCTTATAGTTTGCTCCCACAAGGTGGCATTACAAAACCATGTCCGATTGTGCATTTGTTCTATAATCATCCATGATCTTTATGGTGCTGAATTTGTTTTTATTGTAGATTCTGGTCATATAACAATAAAGATACTAATTGTATTTATCATAAATAGCTCACATTTATGAAGCACTCTTTCCATACTTGGAATACTACTAGAATACTACCTAGTGGTATCCCAGGAAGACAGATATAGACATTCCCTAATTTTCAAAATGTGAGAAAACCACAGATCCTTGAAATATTTATAGTTCTTAAAGTGATTTCCTCAAAACGACCCTGTGAGGCAAATAGTGCAAATATCATTATCCTTCCCATTTTATAGATAAGGAAACCAAAGTTCAGAAAGGTTGATTGATTTGACCATAGCCATGAAACTAAGTGTCAAAACCAAGACCAGAATCCAGATTGCCTGTCTCCAAATTCAACATCATTTTTCATACCATATCTCTTTTTTAAAATAGTATTTGTTCTATCTTTTCCAGTGAAGAAAATGTATGCAAAATAGGAGTTGCTTTGCTTTGTAGAATGGGAGTTGCCAGGCAGGCAGACTATGGGGAAGAAGTAGGTGACTTTAGAATAGTCTAACAAATGTTCTCAGTGTTTACTGATTGTGCTCAGAAGAGTAGTCTTGGTTACTGGTCACATACACTTGGCCCAAAGCAGGAAGTATAAAAGGGAGTGGTCAGGTTGGATCAAAGCAACCTAGATTTCCCTATTAGCTTTGGATGACTGTGAGTCAAAATAGGAGAGGCAAATAGATTCCAAATTATTTTGGAAGTTAATGGGGTTGGGGGAGTTGGGGGTGGGTTAGCAGCAAGAACTAGCAGTGGGATGAGCATAAAAGACCATGGTTTCACTTAACACTTTGCTAAGTGATGTGGAAATCCAAGGAACTATTCTAGTGGCTGGTAATCACCAATTATATGTATAATCACAGAATCATAGACTCATAGAATTTCATGGTCATTTAGTCCAATTCACACATAAAAAGAACCCCACAGCAACTTACCTGACAAGTGGTCATCTAGCCTGTGCTCAAAGAGCCAATCTAATAAAGAAGAAACCAAGTTTTTCCTGATATCAAATCTAAATTTGTCTTTTTTAAAGTTCTATCCATTGGTACTATTTCTTCTCTTTCCAAGTCACACAAGTCTATTTTTTCCCATGTGACAGTCTTTAAAATACTTGAACACAGCCATCGTGTCCTAGCTCAACCCCTCCTTTCTCTGGTAAGCAGTCCTCATATAGAAAGATCTCAAACCTCTTTACAATCTTAGTTTCCCTCCTCTGGATGTTCTCCCAATGACCAATATCTTTCCTATCATGTGATTTCTAGAACTGAAGACAATACTCCAGATAGGGTTGAATGGTGGAATATCACTGTTGTTCATCCTTCATTTTTGAAGACCAGTGACATCATGATGTTGGGGGCAGGGTACAGTGTGTTCACCTATGGTTGATCAGTCCAGTAGGAGTTCAGAGGGCTCTACTACAGGTCAGGTACAAGTAATCCTTTAGAATATATGGGACGGAGGAAGCCATAAATTTGTGCAGCCCACATTTCTTTTGTACTTCTGTGATTCTGCTTTGTTCATGGAGTATGGCACTTTCTTTGATGCGGGCATGCCGTGCTGGGTGGTCCTGTGCCAGCACCTCTCATATTTCACGGTTGATACTAAAGTTATTCAGAGAGACTTTGGGAGTGTCCTTGTACTGTTTCTTCTAACTACCATGTGAGTGCTTGCCTCATGCGAATTTGCCATAAAACGGTCTTTTGGGTAAGCATGCATTTGGTATCGTGGCCATGTGGCTGGCTATGTGGCCAGTATACTGGAGTTGCACTCTTTGCAGAAGAGTTTGAATGTTTGGCATTTCAGCATGAGAGAGGACCTCAGTGTCTGGTATCTTATCTTGTTAGGTGATATCTTCTTAAGACAATTCAAGTGGAGGCAGTTCAGTTTTCTGGCATGGCACTGATGGACTATCCAGTATTCATAGGCATACAATAGTGAAGTTAATATAACACCTCTGTAGACCTTCAGTCTGGTATGCAGCCTAATACCTCTTCTCTTCCACACTTTCTTTTGGAACCTACCAAATGCTGAACTAACTTCAGCAATGTGTGCATCAACCTCATCATCTATGTGGACAGTCCTGGAAAGTTAGCCAAGGCAAGTGAACCTATCCACAGCATTCAGAATTTCTCCATTTACTGTGACCAGTGATTTCACATATGGATGTTGCAGTACTGACTAGTGGAAGATCTTTTGTTTTCTTGGTGTTCATTGTCAGGCCAAAATTAGCACAAGTGACAGAGAATCAATCCATACTGCATTGTATCTCAGCTTCTGAAGTTGCATTGAGTGCACAATCATCTGCAAAGAAAAAGTCACGCACTGACTCCCTTTCCACTTTGGTCTTGGCTTGTAGGCTTTTCAAGTTAAAGTTTATCATCAGTGTGGTAGCTGACTGATGCTGTTTTTGTCCTCATTAAAGGCACCTGACAACATCATGGAAAACATCATGCTAAAGAACATGGGAGCAAGTGCATATCCCTGCTTCACTCTGTTAGTAACTGGGAAAATGTGAGAGCATCTTCCTTCATTCAGAAACTGTGTAAGCATGCCATCATGAAACTGGTGCGTAATACTGATTACCTTCTTTGGGCAACCAAATTTCACTATGATTTTCTACAGGTCCTCATGATTGACAGCATCAAAGGCCTTGGTTGGTTTAATAAATGTTTTGTACCAACCTCTGTTCTGTTCCTGTCATCACCTTACTTATATAGGTCCTGGACACTAGGCTTCACTTAAACAAAGCTTAAGAACACATTCCTTTGTTTTTGGCTGTCCTATTACATTCAATTCATATGGAGATTAATGTTCACTAGGACCCCCAGACCTTTTTCAGACAGATTGATCTCTTAGTCACACCTCCCTCATCTCATCTTGTATATAGGAAGTTGATTTTTTTGCACCAAAATATGAGACTTGACATTGATTCCTATTACATTTTATCTTTTTAGATTTGGCCCAGTGTTCTAGCTTATCATGATCTTTTTGATTTTGACTCTTTTCCCCATATGTTTGCTTTCCCATCCAGCTCTGTGCCATCTTCAAATTTTATAAGGCTGCCATCTAAGCCTTTTTCAAGTCTTTGATAAAAAATTCAGCAACACAATGCCTGCTTAAGCCCAGATATTTGATCAATTCCAAATTAATCTACTTGTACTATTGCTATCTTGCATCTTTCTCTACAAGAATAATAAGATAAATTTTGTAAAATGCAAACTAAAATCTAGGTAACTCTTGATAACCTGTTCCATATTGTCCAGTCTAGTAATCCTATCCAAAAGGAAAATGAGAGGTTAGTCTGGCATTACTTATTTTTAGTAAGAACATGCTGGCTTGGGAATATTATTACCGCTTTCAAATATTCACTAGCCATGTTTTTAATAATATGTTCTAGATTTTTTCCCCCCAGACATCCAAGTTAAACTTATTGGGACATTTTACTCCCTTCCCATTTTTTGAAGTTCAGGATGACATTGATCCTTCTCTGACTTAGTGATATTTGTCTTATTTCTCCACAGTCATTCAGTGTTTACCAGCAGTGGCTCAGTAATAACATCTTAGTTGTTTTTTTTTTTGTAAATGAGTTCATTTGGGCCTCCTGATTTGAACTAATCAAAGGTATCTAGGTACTTTGGACTTTGATTCCATCTTAGTTATTTTTCTGTCTTTACTAGTGTAAAGACCCATCTTCTTGGCCAAGAAATAAGGGGTAAACAGTTCTGCATTCTATCATCTTTAATTGTCCCATCCACCTTGAGATGTGTCCCCATAATTTTGTTGATCCTTCTCCCCCCTGAATATGGAAAAAAAAATAAAATTCCCTTTGCTTTTAGTTATCCTGGACAGCTTCACCTCATTCTGAGTTTTAGTACTTCTGACACAATGCTTACAGGACCTTGCTATGCTTTTGTATTCTTCTTCCATCACTAATTCCTGCTTTCATTGCCTGAGGGATACCTGATGGACAGTATAAGTACTGTCCCTAGGAAATATAAGAAGACCTAGATGAAGGCTTTCACTACATGGTAGATCTTTGGTGGCTCAGTGATTTAAGTTTTGGAAACTTAAATCAATACATGAATATATCCTGTGATTCAACTGCTGGAGTGCTCACATCAACAGTGTGGACCACACTGTAACCATTCCTGCCACCTTGTGTGATGTTTATCCATGTCTTTTCATAAATTCTCCATAGTGGGCTACCTGACAACCAAACAGGGATTTCCTCTAATTTTTTTTCTTTTCTATGAGGCAGTTGGGGTTGACTTGTCCAGGGTCACACAGCTGGTAAGCTTCAAGTGTCTGAGACTGGACTTGAACTCAGGTCCTTCTGATTCCAAGGCTGGAGCTCTATCAACTGCACCACCTTAGCTGCCCCTCTAATTTTTTTTGACATTGAAAGGATAACAATGGAGCATGTGGTTTTTTGGATCGCTCTTCCCTCTCACTTTGACACCAACCCATATTTTTTTTCACTAGTCATACATCTCTCTGATAATGTCTCTTATTGGAGAATAGGAAAATTTGGATAAGAATTATACAGAATGAGACAGTGTAGATGGGTTGTGATCTATACCAATTGATGGAATATCCATGTCCATGACTAGATCTATTAAAATAGTCATTTTACAGGAAGGAATGTTGACGCTCAGAGAGGTAAGTGAGGTAATCAGTAGTAGATCTGGGACTAGCTCCAGGCATTCAACAAGGTGATAAACTTCCTAAAGAGGAAGAGTTTCCAAAATTAATCAATCTGTTAGTCAATAAATAGGAAACACTATATTCCAGGCCCTGTACTAAGCACTGGGATACAAAGAAAGGCAAAACACAGCCTCTGCCCTCAAGGAGCTCACAGTCAAATGGTAGATGTGCCTAGGCAGAGGCTGTATAATCACAGATCTTGTAAAAGTGATTCCTGCAGTGGGTGAGAGGCTGGATTAGAGAACCTTGAAGGTTCCGTTCAACTCTCAAATCCTATGATTTTCTTTTTCCTATGAAATGTCTGATGATGCCTATGCAGGGGGTGATATAAAGTGACCAACACCACCATATTCAGATATACAGCTCTGCCTCACATGGACAATTCACTTAACACTTCCTGAAGCTTGAAGAAAAATTGCCATCTTACACTGCAGAGTTAGAACTTTGTAATATCTAACAATGAGAAAAGGAATTAAAAAGGTAAAGATACAAGAGGAATCATTATAAGTAGGTCCAGAAACCAGAAATAAAAGTGATGCAAATTCTGATCATGAACAGTAGATGGCAGCATAGGCACAGAATAAATTAATTCTAATTCCTTAATTCTTATATTCTCTAGTATTTACTTAAGATCTGTTAGCAAGGTTGTTCAGAGGGTTATTTATTATTAGACCATTTCTGAAAAACTTACATGATTTTCTTCTCGAAGCTACAATGTGTTTCCTTTGACCTCAAACTGAATTCTAACATCCTTGTTTTGAGCACAACCATAACAAGGGCACACTGGCTGATCATTTCAGTCAACATCTTTCTTTCTCAGTTTTGCCATCTCCAAAATATAAACCTTGGCCAACACTTGGTCGACATTAGGTCTTATGCAGATGAGATAACATATCCAAACATTTTGCAAACCTCAGAGCATTCTATAAACACCAGATATTACTCCTCTTCTTCCTCTCCTTCCCACCACCACCATTACATTACTATTGACTACCCTCCTGTTTTGGATTATATGGATGTAGGTACCATGTTTATATCACACTTCCTCCCTGGGAGGCTTAATTAATTGGTTATTTAATTTAATAACTATTTATTAAGTGCTCATTCTGTGCTCAGCTAGGCTAAACCCTTGAGGGAAATACAAAAATAATTAAGACATGTTCCTTGCCCTTAATACATAATTAATGACAACTAATGAAATGAAAATATATTTCCAAGATTGTCAAGTGTTTTGAGGTTGTTAAATGTAAAATTTCTACGTAAAGCTAAAACATTTGGTACCTTTCCATAAGTTTCTCCTTTTCCTCCAAGCTTTTAAGACCTTCCTCTCCTCTCATTTAAAATAGTTTATATGCTTCTCTCTGAAAGTCAGTCTTATATCTCCCTTCAGTCTCCTACAAAGGGCTCTATTGTCTCCATTCCCAGGCACCTTTAATTCAACTGCCTTTAACTCTGCAGCTGTCATAACACTTCTAATCCTTTTACTCTTCCTCAAAACAATTCCATAGCTCCAGATCTGTCTCATGCAATTTAATCTTGCCTCTGTCTCTGTGTTTCTCTCTTGCTCAGAATCCCTCTATTTAACACTATTATCTCAATAGCAATTATATCACCTTAGGACCATTCTTTTGATTTCATTTTTGATACCCCCTGATCTTTCCTTCTTCCACCTCCCACAAGGACCTATAATTGCATTCTGGAACCTGAGGCAGGGCCAGATGTGTTTTTGACTTGGAATTTACCTTCTCCCAAATTCAATGCAATAATTTTTCAAATGGTTTTGTCTTTTTCCAGAATGAATTTCTTCATCATTATCTCTATTATTCCTGGGTCTGACTACCTTAGCCGTTTCTTTTCGTTTTTAGGTTTTTCTAGCTTTTAATTCTATGACTTTGTCATATCCTGATACATTAGGGGACACTGGAAGTAAATCATTAGCTTCTTACAAATTTCTCCTGAAAATACTCAAACATCCCAAGATACAGTTCTTCTGGAAACTTCCCATTTTGTTCCACTGCTACTCTAATACTGCTTGGCCTTATGGTTTGCATGGTTTAACCATGTTACTTACAAAACAAAACAGTAGCTTGAGTGGAAGCAATGTGTACGTAAGTCAGAGGGTTCTCATTTTCTCTTTACAACTGCCTGTGAGATAAGTAGGAATGAGAGCTATTATCCCTATATAATAGTTGGAGAAATTAAGGCTCAGAGAAGTTAATCAACTTACCCAAGGGCAAGTAGTGAAAAAAACTGGGACTAGAAAGTAGGCCTTCTGACTTATGGACCAGTGTTCTTCCAGTGTCAATAATAATGTAGCATAATATTGTCAAAGTAATAATAACTCATATTGTGTAGGAGTTTAAAATTTAAGAATTCTTTATAAGTGTTTCATTCAATTATACATAAAGAGATCACTTATTAAGTACCTAATATGTAGAATGCACTGACCTGCATATTGGAAGATTTATGAAGATATAAGGAGCTTAATTCTAGTAGGTATGTTAAGACATCTACTTAAAAACATTGCGGAGTTTTAGTGTTGGCTCTTGTGTGTAGCCTGGATATTCTCTCAACATACTTGGTCATTTTCCTTATTCATTCCTATACTAGGTTCTAAGGTAATCAAGAGGTACGTTCTGGTATTTTTATGTTAATTACAAAATTATAACAGTTCTGTCATTAATTAACCAATTATTTCTGATCCTCCACCTTAGTTTAAAAAAATATTATTTGTTTAATTAACTGGAAAAACTTCTTTTCCATGCTAATTTCTTCCTCTATTATCAAGCCTACAAATCTCCACGGTTATCGGCTGTGCTGCTTATTAACAGTGTAGCAAACAATAAAACAAATGTAAATAATTATTTACAATGAATCATCTGTGAGAAAGACCACAGCTAAATAATTGTCCTTAAAATGTCTGACTTCTCAGTTCTGGAAACATAGTCCCACCAATCAATTCTCTTGGGATACCAATTATAATTTCGTCTCAAACATTCTCTTTATGTTACTTTGCAAAACAAAGACTAAACTCTGTTCTCTCAGGAAGTAAGTTCTCATAGTCTTTTTTCTATGGCCTCTCTACAGCTATCACACTTAATAATTTCTCAAAAACAACAGTTAAAATTCTTTCTTCTCACAGACTTCTCATACAAACAGAGCTAAAATGTCACTCTCAAAGATTCTGTATCCTTTTAAAGATACACTAACAATAGCAACAGTTTCCACAAGAGAAGTTATTAAAGCTGGAGTTACAACTATACTACAAATTAAACTATTAGTGTGTAAGAGGAGTGAAAAATGCTATTAGATCAGAGGAAGGAATAATTACTTCTAATAGTGGGGAGGAAAGGAATATTTCATGGAGCAGGTGGCTGTTGAAGTAGGTAATAATGGTAGTGTTTGATGTTTCCAGTTTATGCACACTAATCTCTTTTCATCCTTACAGCAACCTGGTGAAGAAGGTACAACACATTTTATTACATTCATTTTGCATGTGAAGAAACTGAGGCTCAGAGATATTAAATGATTTCCCATGGTTACGCATTTAGACAGTGTTAGAGGAAGGATTTAAATCCATATCTCTCCATGCCAAATCCATTACAATTTTCACCACATCATATTAAGTAGGATGTTAGTAGGTAGAAATGGTCAAGGTAGGTGTTCTAGGCCTGTAGAATAGCCTGAGCAAAGGTGCTGAAATGGAAAACATGGGAGATATTCCAGGAATGGTCTATAAGGGGAAATAGTATGACATAAGGCAAGAAAGGTAAATTGGAGCCATATTGTAGAGACCTTGAATGCCAGATTAAGGAGCTTGTCCTTTATGTGGGAGGCAAAGGGAAGCTGTTTAAGGGTTTTGAGTGGAGGAGTAAAATGATCTGAGTCATGCATTAGAAAGATTAATCTTGTATTTGTATGTAGATTGGATGAGAGTGACGCTAGAGTCAGGGAGAATAGCTATGAATCTTTAGCGACACAACAGGTGAAAGGTAATTGGAGTAGGATACTGTATTAGAGTGGTAGCATTGAGAATTGTAAGGAAAGGACTGATGTGAGAGATAATGAGAAAGTGGAATTCATAGGAATTGATGATTAGATGTGTGGGATGAAGGAGAAGGGATAACAAAAAATAAGCAGAATTATAAGCATGGGTGACTGGAGAATAGTGGTGGGAAGCCAAAAGTTTTTGACATAAATGTTAAACTTGAGGTCCTCTTGGAATATCCAGATGTCCACTACATAGTTGGAAATGCAGATGTGGAGACCGGAAGAGAATCATCAGGTCAGAGTTCATGATGTAGATTTGGGAGTTGTGCACAGAGGGAATTGAAGCCCTGGCAGTGGATAAGATTTCCAACAAAGAGCCTGCCAGAAGAAAAGATAAGAGGGCCAAGAGGATTCCTTGAGTAGTGCCTATGCTAAGGACTGGGACCAGGAAGAGAAGTGAAAGAAGAGTTGGAGAAGAAAAATGACATAGTATTCTGAGAGCCAAGTGTCAGCACATTGGTTGTGCCCAGCATTAAAACTAGTGAGAGCTAACTTGATTAGCCCCATGGCAAGAGATTGCAGTGATAGTGGAGCCAGTCATAGTTGGGCTATATCACGAAGCCATTAGTTGCATGTGGGGGGTAGGATGTTGTTTGGAAATTAAAGGAGGAAAGATAACAGTGGTTTCTGCCACTGATGCCCTAAGAATGATAGACACTGTGCCTGGTACACAGCAGACAATAAATACTTGTTGATTGGTTGATGAAAAGGAGTTTGAGATAATTACCTTGTCATAGACGATCTTTGAGTAGTCTTATAATGACAGACTCATCTTTCCTAGAAAACTGACCCCAGGCAAGAAGAGAAATTACTATGCCCAGCTGAAACAAACTGAGGTGTTCAAAAGGGAAAAGAAATTCAGGCACAATACACTGTCCCCCTTCCCATATAATACTAAAATCACACAATCACTGACTTGGAGAGTTGGAAGGAACCTGAGTGGTCATCTTGGCAGACTTATACATGAAGGACTCTCCACATAAGTAGTTGTCTAACCTCTTCTTAAGACCTTCAAGGACAGGAAATCTATCCCCTCTTGAGGCAAGCCATTCCACTTTTGGACAGTTCTATTTGTTGTGAAGGTAAGAACACACATAGACAATGCCTATATCAGAACACTTTCCCAGGGCCCCTATACCATGCAGCCATACTTCCTGAGCACCAGTGGGCTTACCTAGATTTGGTTATAACTGTGGTGCCATCAAAGACTTCATTCAATTATCCATTGGCGTCTAATCTTGAAGACAGAAATTTCAACAGGCCTAGATTTAGAAGGGATGTATTTCAGGCATGGGTTTTGGTTTGCAAGAATGCAGAGAAGCAGAAGAGACTGGCATGCACTCAGAGAACAATCTGGTTGGAATTTAGAATGTACCCCATCATTTTGTTGTTATTTAGTTGTTTTTCAGTTGTGTCTAACTCTTCATGACTCCTTTCAGGTTTTTTTTTGGCAGTGATACTGGAGTAGTTTGCCATTTCCTTCACCAGTTCTTTTTATAAATGAGGAAACTGAGGCAAACAGGGTGAAGTGACTTGCCTAGGGCCATACTGCTAGTAATGGTCTGAGGTCAGAACTGAACTCAGGTCTTCTGGGCTCCAGGATCAGCACTATATCCACTAAACTACCTAGCTACTCTTTCATTTTACAAAAGAGGAAAATGAGGCACAGAAATGTTAAATGACTTGTATAATGTTATACGTCTTATAAGTATTTGAAGCACAATTTGAACCTAGGTCTATCCTGATTCCAGGTCCGGTGTCCTATCCACTACACTATGCTGCCTCTCTCTGTTGGAGTTACACTGCGAAAGGCCTAAAGCCCTGGCTGAGTACTTTATGTGATGGGAGTAATGCTATATTAGAATGGTGTTTTAGAGTACTTTGTGTTTATTTCATAGAGAGTAGAGAACCACTGAAAACTTTTGAATAGAGTGAATAAGCAGAACTAGACATTAAGAATATTAATTTGGCAGACTGAAGGGTGCTCTGGAGATCAGCTAGAAAGCTATTTTAAAAAATTTCCATTTTAGTCACGTTGTGAAAGAAGACACAGATAGAAAAAAACAAAACAAAACAAAAAACCACCCATGAAGAAAATGAAGTAAAAAAATAGTATTTTTCGATGTGCATTCAGACTCTTTCTCTGGATGTGGATAGCATTTTGGAATTGTCTTGGATCATTTTATTGATGAGAAGAGCTAAGTCATTCACAGTTGATAACTGTACAATATTGTTGTTACCCTGTACGTTGTTCTTCTGCTTCTGCTCACTTCAATTTCTATCAGTTTGTGTAAGTCTTTCCAGGTTTCAGTTGTGCAATGGATGGAGCACTGAGCCTGGACTCAGGAAGATCTCAGTGCAAATGTGGCCTCAGACAGAAGCTGTGTGATCCTCAGCAAGTCACTTAACCTCTGTCTCCCTCAGTTTCCCCAACTGTAATATGAGGCTAATAATAATACCTACTTACTAGAATTGTTGTGAGGATCAAATGAGATGATATTTGTAAAAAACAGCACGGTGCACATAGTAGATGCTTAATAAGTACTTCCTTCCTTAATAGCATTCATTTTAACCTGATTTCAACTAGCTCTGTCTCTGTCTCTCTCTCTTTTTCTCTCTGATGGGCTGGGGGATATTAAAGTGGTGAGAAGAGAGAGAGAGGCATATGCCACCAATGGTAGCTTTGGCATTAGGAAAATTGCCTTCTAATTTTTGTTTGGCCTCTGGCATTTTATATAATTCTCTTATTGTAGCTTTTCTTCTTTTGTCCCTCAGTTTCCACTCCTGAGTTTGTTGACCTAATTCAGAAGGAAAGGTAAACCTGATACTCACCCTAGAGTCCAGATAATAGTCAGTCAATAGTCATATTTTTATTTTGACAGGTCAAGGTTTAACCATTACTCTGTGAGAAGTAGAAGTTTTTGTGAGACCTGATTCAGCCAATAAATATTTGTAGCTGATAAAGATTCATTAATGGATCCTTGCTTTGAGATCTTCATAGGAAAGCCATTAGGGAAAAGTGTAGTATAAAATATCATTAAGATAACATCAGTTGATGTTGGAATTCCTTTTCCAAATGTCTGTTATTATGAGGTTAATAATCATAACTCCTTTTGGGGAGAATTGCATTAATTCTAATTTCCTGTGTCTCATGCGTCCTTTGAAGATGCTGCTAATACCTCTGAAGGCAACAGTCTTGGAACAATAACAGAAGAAGCACCATCAAACTGGAAAAAGAAGTAATAAGCATCCATTTCAGACATCTGTACTTGGTCCCTAGCCAAGCAGCAGTGTGTCTCAGGCACGATCTAAGCCTTTATTCTCAGGGAGGGGGAAAAACATCAGCCCCAAATGTTTTCAATTTTCCATGGCAGAGGCAGCAATTCCCTGTTCCAGGGCTCATCTCCGAAAAGTTATCTACTTAATATGAGCAATTTCCATTGATATACAATCTGTTCCTAAGTACCAGGCTGAAAGGAACAGAGGAGCAGTTTGTTTTGGTTAATTACTAGAAAGTTACATACAAAATAGGGCAGCTTGGGTGATGCAGTGGGTAGACAGCCAAGCCTGGAGTTAGGAAGAATCATCTTCCTGAGTTCAAATCTGGCCTCAGATACTTACTAGCTGTGTGATGCTGGATAAGTCACCTAACCCTGTTTGTCTCAGTTTCCTCATCTGTCACATCAGCTGGAGAAGGAAGCGGCAAACCACTCCAATATCTTTGCCAAGAAAACACCAAATGGGGTCACAGAGAGTTGGACATAACTAAAAAAAACTACTCTAGAATAAAATACATAAAATGATCTAAAGGAGAGATTTTGTGGGGAGCAGGTGAAGGTAAAATAGACTTGTTTTGGGGGAGAGGATGAAGCAAACCAAGCTTCTCTCACATCAGCTTCCTCCAAGAGGAGGGTTCTGCTTTTTGCCTCCTGGTCTTTTTTAGCATTAAATTACAAGTACTAGAATAGGGGCTCTCATTCCAGGGCGTTGCTTTACCAAAGTCACATGCTTTCTCATATTCTCTGTCCTCTGAGCTGATATCCTAGCGCAATTAGCTGATATTGTAGGCCTTTACTTCTGGTCATAGAGAAGAGAAGTGAGTCCCAGGTGTCTCAGGCCTCCAAAGGGCTGATAGAGTTGAGTTTCAAAAGGGGCTAAAGATTTTAGAGTTTTTGTGCAGGGTAATCCACCTGCAGTGGTGGATTCTAGTGGACTTTATATTGACCATTACTTGAGTTTTGTCACTCAAGGGCCATGGGAAGAGAAGAGTTGGGAAGGAGAAACAAGACTCAGTCATTTATTCCACAACTACAAAGAGGCTAGACATTAAGCTTGATGGCATGGTTAGTTTTCAGAAAGATCCCTAAATAATCCTTTCTCTTCTGGGATAAAGACTAACATGGTGACATCATTAACATCAGTGATATTCTCTGGTGATTGTAAATGACCAATATTGAACTCCCAATAATATATCCTTTTCACTCGTTAGATGGACTGCACCTCCTCAACAAGGGGCTCCCTATTGCCTCTAAGATAAAATACACACCTCCATGTTTACCTTTTAATGTCCTTCACAACTTGTCCCCAGTCTATCTTTCCTGCCTTAATGTGCACTACTCCCCCAGCACTCTGCAATTCAGGCAAATTAGCCTTCTCTAGTTTCTCACTCATAACACTCTGCTTCCCATTTTTATGCCTTTGCCTTGCTGATATATTATCTCTGCTCCTACTTAATATGATGTGGTGAAAAGTGCAATGGATTTGGCATGGAGAGATATGGATTTAAATCCCTCCTCTAACACTGTCTAACTGCGTAACCATGGGAAATCATTTAATCTGAGTCTCAGTTTCTTCACATGCAAAAAGGATGTAATAAAACGCGTTGTACCTTCTTCACCAGGTTGCTGTAAGGATGAAAAGAGATTAGTGTGCATAAGCTAGAAATGTCAAAAACTACCATTATTACCCACCTCAATAGCCACCTGCTCCATGAAATGTTCCTTTCCTTCCCACTATTAGAAATTATTCCTTCCTCTGATCTAATAGCATTTTTTATTCCTCTTATACACTAATATAATTTGTATTATAATTGTAACTCCAGCTTTAATAGCTTCTCCCATGGAAACTATTGATATTGTTATTGTATCTTTAAAAGGATACAGAATCTTTGAGAGTGACATTTTAGCTCTCCTTGTATGAGAAGTCTGTAAGAAAGAGAATTTTTTTTATAATCTTTTTTTTTTGGCTAAACAATAGGGTTAAGTGACTTGCTCAGGGTCACACAGCCAGTAAGTGTTATGTGTCTGAGGTCAAATTTGAACTCAGGTCCTCCTGACTCCAGGGCTGGTGCTCTGCCCACTGTACCACCTAGCTGCCGCAGAAAGTAGAGTCAAATAGTTCCATTTAAAACACAATGGGCTTTTAAGAGCTTGTCTTTTCTGAGCTATATTTCAAAAATAAAAGTTATGCAGGACAAAATGTAAATTGTCTGAGGTTTTTGGAAAAAAAGTAATAAATAAATGAAGGAGAAGGAAAAGGAGGAGAAGGAAGAGGAGAAGAAAGAGAAGAAGAAAGGGAAGAAAGAAGAAGAAAAGGAAAAAGAAAAGAAGAAGAAAAAGAAGAAGAAAAGGAAGAAGAAGAAAAGAAGAACAGCATTGCCCAACTTCTGCTCAAATTGGCTGGTTTCCCAGATTTAGTATATCACTCAGAGTGACAACTATGCCATGTCTACACAGTTATAAAGGAAGAACCATTATGATAGCTAAATGAGCTGCTTAGGACTGCATCTTAAAGCCCACATCCTGAGGTACCAATCAGATTGTACTAATAGCTACAGTTCTCACATCTGTTTTTGGAATATGCTTATGAAAGTGGCCTATCTCTTCTTTTAAAGTGAATCATTAGGCTTATTAGACCCCAGTGCATAACACATTCACTGGTAAGCTAATTCACTTTTCATTGCCACTTTGATTTTAGATTGGAGTAGTATCTAGGAATTCTGGAACTTGAGTTAATTTGTTTGAGGTGGATGGGGCATCTAGATAAGGTGCGACCACTCGTATTTGTGATTAAGGTGGATTGGTGCTGGAGGTCATTTGAGTTGAGGTTGTCTTGTGAGGAGGCTTTGGTAGGTCAGGGTTTGAAGTGAATAAGAAGACTATGAACCGGGAACTGAACTTACTGGGAAGAAGAGAGTGAAGGTCCATAGGTAAGAGAACCATAGATGCCTATAGATTTTATTTTGTGGATTTAAAACATTTGGGGAAAGTATTCATAGGCTTTGCCAGACTACCTAAGTGGTCTATGATGTAAACAAAGTTTAAAACTCCTGTGGTAAGCCAAGGCAACAGGATGGAACTGGGCAACCCTTACAACCTGCACATAATGAAAGTTACAAACTCTGCCCCTTTCCCTCCTTCCAGAGAAGGGCTATGCCAGAGTTGAATGTAGGAAGGTTCTTTTTTATATTTTTTTCCTAAAATTTTCTTTCTAGATTAAGGTGGGCCCAGGTCACTACCCTGCTAACATGGAACAAAACTTTAAATCCATACCTTAAACCCTTCTAGACACTTTAAGTAGTTATTTTGGATAGGGAAGGAAGAAAACAAGCATTTATTAAGTACCCACTCTATGCCAGGTACTTTGCTCAGTGCTTTACAAATATCTTGTTTTATCCTTATAATTCTGGGAGGTAGATGCTCTTATTAATCCCATTTTGCAGTTGGGGAAATGGAGGCAGACAGAGGTTAAGTACCTTGCCCACCATCTCATTGCTAGTAACTGTTTGAGGCTAGATTTGAACTCAGGTTTTCCTGAGCCTACTGCTCTATCCACTATGCAGCAGCTTAGCTGACACTTTCCTTCCTATTTTCTTTGGGATTTTGTTAGTGCTGTACAAAAATACCACTAATATTTGTGAGTTTATTTTCTATACTGATACTTCATTGATGCTATTAATTGTTGGACACTTTACTTAACAACACCCTGTCTATGACTGATCTAGGTGTTGTGAGAAAATTGGACACAGCCCTAAGATTCATTAGGTCCAATTTGCTGAAGGCCACGTGAGCAGAAGTAGTAACTAATTAAAATGATGAATCAATTCAGTGGTGTCCATCAGCTCCCTTTCACTATAGAACAGCTACGAGCAAAGAGAAGGACTTTTTTTCTTACAGAGGCAGAAAACAAGTCTTTTGTGCCTGGGAATACTTATCTATAACAAACAAGCACTTCTAAACAGAATTGTAGCTTTCCTTGAGATGACATTCACAGGATGCAAAAGTCCAAGTGTGCTCTCAAATTTCCTTATGGGCATTTGGGGTCTGAAGGCTTGGATTCAAATCCCAACTTTGCTATGTAGGTGAGTCATTTCATCTTTCTAGGCCTCAGTTTCCTCAGCTATAAAATAGGGGGATTGGACTAGATGACTTGAAAGATTCCTTCCGGCTTTAAATATCTGATGCTTGATTTGCCCACATACAATACTGAAAAGAGTAATGTTTAAAATACAACTCCTACGGTATCTTTGTGTAGCAGCAGCAAGCTAGGGAAGTCCAAATAGTTTCAGCTTTGCAAGGCATTTAAAAATATACCACAATTCTTGTAGTAGTTTGCCGGATATTAGACTTTAGGACCTTGGGGACTGCTTATATAGGGCTGTTTTCCAGGAGGACCATAAAATCACTCTCAAAACCTGCTGGGTTTTGAGAGGCAGAATACTGGAGTATATGAGCAGCTAAGTGAAGTAGTAGTTAGAGCGCTGGGCCTGGAGTTAGGAAGACTCTTCTTTCTGAGTTCAAATGTGGCCTCAGACACTAACTAGTTGTGTGACCCTGGGCAAGTCATTTCACCCTGTTTACCTAAGTTCCTCATCTGTAAAATGAGCTGGAGAAGGAAATGGCCAACCAGTCCAGCGTCTTTGCCAAGAAAACCCCAAGTGGAGTCAGGAAGAGTCAGACACGACTGAAAAATGACTGAACAACAGTAACAATACTGGACTATGTAAAGTGTTTCATCGCTCTCAAGGCTGGCTAATTTTCTTTCTTTTTTTCTTTTAGCTAGGCAATGGGGTTAAGTGACTTGCCCAGGGTCACACAGCTAGTAAGTGTTATGTGTCTGAGGCCGGATTTGAACTCAGGTCCTCCTGACTTCAGGGCTGGTGCTCTATCCACTGCACCACCTAGCTGCCCCAAGGCTGGCTACTTTTCACAGAACTTTTTCTACCATGCCATGGAAACCACTTCACCTTGAAAACTCACTCAATCCCTGGATTCCTTTTCACATTGGAAGTACTTTCCATCCTTGTGGAAACATCTTCTAATTGGTTAGTTTCTTCTAGGGCCTCCAATTTAAGGAGGAGGCCTGGACCAAAGATGTCTTCAACCGTCTTCAGGCTGTATTGCTGACTCGTCTCTATTCAGACTTTCTCTACCATGTCCCCATGCTGGGTACCTTCCTCCTCCCCTTCCTCTGCCCCCCAACTTTTCAGTCCCGTTTAATATGTTGTCTTCTCCCATTAGAATATAAGTGCCCAGTAAATCCCTGTTGGCTGTCTAGACTGGACATCAAGAAGACCTGGGTTCAAATTTGACCTCAGATACTATCTGTGTGACATGACAAAGTCATCTAATCTCTTCTGGTCTTAGTTCCTCATCTGTAAAATAAGAGGGTTGGACTAAATGGTCTCTAAGTTCCCTTCTATTGCTAAGTTTCAACGTATGAGCCCCTAAGACAGCCATTCCATTTTGACATGGATCTCATTGTTATAATAAAATATAAAATGACATCATATATGAATTTGCATCTTTGTAATTTTCATCTATTTCTCTTAGTTCTTCCCTCTGAGGGCAAGCAGAATAAATCAGATTCTTTTTCCTCATGATAACTATTCAAATAATTGAAGCCAGAGATCATGTACCTCATGTCTTCACTTTTTTAAGGCTGATTATCCTAAGTTCCTTCAATCAATAACAATATAGCAAAAATTTGAGGTCCTTCACTAACTTGGTTGCTCTCCCCAGGATACTTTGTAGCATATCAATGTTCTTCCTAAAATGTCATGCTGAGAAATAAGTATAATAATTGCAATGTGGTCTGAACCGGACAGAGTACT
The DNA here is from genome assembly GCF_003287225.1 of Phascolarctos cinereus. Lineage (NCBI taxonomy): Eukaryota > Metazoa > Chordata > Mammalia > Diprotodontia > Phascolarctidae > Phascolarctos > Phascolarctos cinereus. The sequence continues at coordinate 44,484,303 of NW_027555736.1, read as the reverse complement.
GAGGATGATTGTTTTTCTTGTTCTGGACCCTATGTTTCCGTCAATGCAAATTTAAATTGCATGTGCTTTCTTGTTTGCACCATCACACTGCTGAGTTATTTGGAACAAATGGTCAATGGAGACTCCCTGATATTTTCCAGACAAACTGTTTTCTCTTCACAGCTCCCTCCATGAAAATGATTCTTTTTTTGAAAAGCCCACATGTAAGAATTTACTTTTATCTCCATTAAATTTCAGTTAAGATGGATTTTTAAAAATTAGATTCAGCCAATGTTCCAGTCTGTCAAGATCTTTCTGTGATCTTGACTCAGCCATCCACTATGATAGTTATGCCTCCTGGTTTTGTGTTGTCTGCAAATTTGAGAAGCATGGTTATGCCTTTATTCACTGCTGTTGTCCTCCTCTCCTACAGGCAAGTCAAGATCCCAAAGAGATGACTTTTCCTTCTCTCAAATCCAGAGTGCATTTTGGCTTTCTTCTATCACTCATATCCCTTCTTTATGCCACAGCTATTTCTCCCCAAGTTATCTTATACCCCATTCCACACAAAAATGTTGATTCACTTATGGGAAAATGTGTTTTTTAGATCATGAGATGTTAGTTCAATTATATTCCCTTCTCTGCTTGATTATTTTAATCTCTTAACATCTTAAATCCCTCAGATCTCTCTCCCTCCCTCTCCCTCTCTCTCTCTCTCTCTCTCTCTCTCTCTCTCTCTCTCTCTCTCTCTCTCTCTCTCTCTCTTTCTCTCTCTCTCATTCTGGTCTCAGTATAATCTCTTTCCCCACTTTGATTCCCCAAATTAAAAAATAAGCTTTATCTTGCTCTGATACCCTGAGAGCATTGATTTCATTATTTAGTCTTGTTAATTGTCTTTATCTTTCTCACGTTTTCTTCATTTGAAACCTCTGATTTCTTTTGGAAGATTGATTAAAATACCTCCTAGTTGTTAAAGTTTTCGTCAACAAATAAACTCAGGTCTTTAGAGTGTGTTATTTTGAAGTGTATTCATATTACTTTTACTTTTGGAATTTCATATCCCAATTTTGTTGTTTTTTCTTAGGTTAGAAGTTAGTCCTACAGCAGTTGAATGAATTTCTATTGCTAGCCAAAGGCCTTTCTCTTGGTTGCCTACAATATTTGTTGATTGAAATTGTCACCTAGTCTAATCACTATATTCCTTGGTTTTCTCACTGTTGGTGACTTACGGATCTATCATGAAACATTTTGTCCTCTTTTTTATGCTTTTGGCCAATTTTAGCTTATTATTTTAACCAATATGGTATTCAGGGAATTTTAATTAATCATGGCTTTCTGGGAACCCAATGATCCTCAAATTATCCTTCAATGCTAATCTTCTAGGTCAGTTGTTTTTAACTTGGGACGTATTTTAAATAGAGAACATATTTTTACATCGAACATATGTGTTTTAACTTACATAGAACACATGTTCTAATGTTGCTTCTCTTTAACTTTTTTTCACTGTTTTGTTTCACATTTGTATTTCTGAGTGCTAAACCTATTCTTTTTCATAGTCTCTATTGTTTTAAAGAGATTCTCCATCCTGTATTTGAATAATTATGCCTGTACCTCTTTTGAGGTGTGGCAGTGTCTTGCCGGTTCTTTGCAACATGGTAACTCCACTGTGTGTGTGTGTGTGTGTGTGTGTGTGTGTGTGTGTTGTGAGTGAAGGGGGTGGTAACTCCATCCAGGTGTAAACCTACATTTCCTTCCCACAGCACAGAAGGTTGATTTTGCATTGCTGTGTGTCCTCTCCCTACATAGCGGTTCATCCTTCTGATTATGAGGCTGAATGAATCTCATGATTTCCATGTTTAGTGGTGGGTGTGGTGAGGACTCACACTGGGTTGATGCTGAGGGGGGGTGAGCCATTAAAGCCACCATAGCCAAAGTCTGACATAGAAATCCATGTGGTTTGGCTATATATGGTACAGGGTGAGCAGGTATGCTAGTGGGTTCTTCATTAGTCCCCTGCTGTTATTTCAAAAGGCTTTTCATCTCTTGTTAATGTTGACCATCTTATCTTCTTGCTGTACTTTTAATTATTTTATATCTAGTGTGTTGCTGGTTGATTCTAAGTGGTGAGGTTCAGGAATTAGGTTGAGAGTTGACCTACTCCATTATCTTTCATATACTTAATCCTCATGAATCTTCTAGATAATATATCTGATGCCGCTTTTTGCCCCAGGTCAACTTTGATAATAAGCTACAGATTACTTAAGCTACCATGTCTCCATTGTCCTTTGGCTCATCCATAATTTTTATTCTTTAGAGGTCATTGTGTCCCGTGGTTCATAGTCATAGATCATGCCTGTTTTAAAAAAGGAGGAGGTTTTTCCCCATCATAGAACAACTTAGTATCATTGAAAGAACTGAACAATTTCCCAAATACAATCCAGACCTCTTTCTTCCTCTCATTCATGAGCCAAATTATTGTCCCTCTGCAGTCCAAGATATGTTTACTGATAGACTAACTCAGCCAAATTTTTTTCCCTTGTAAAGATATCTACATAAATAACTGAAATATAACTTAGAATGTGATAAATGCATAGGAGGGGTCAGATAGAGATGGATGAAATGCTGGAGACAGAAGCATCACTTGTAATTCAAAGGAATTTTCCTTTAATATGTCTTGGAGTTCTAGCTCAGCAACTAATTAAAAAATGTCCCTGTGGTAGACAGGAAGCAGTAAGGGGATATCTATGCCTGCTGTGCAGTGGGGAAGTGCCCCTCCATTACGTGTCCCCAGTGGGGAGCTCCCTATGAAACTGTAAACTTTTGTTATGTGTAGTCCTTTTTATCTAAAAAAGCATATATCAGTTTTAATGTTATTAATATGTCATGTTTATGTCCCCTTCTGAAATATTTTATTTTCTTCTCTGTATTCTTTATTGATATTTTTTGCATCTCTATCCCTAGCCATTAATTCACTATCATCTCCTAAATAGAAATCCTGCCAAGAGTAATCAAGAAAAACAGACCTGCACATTGACTGTGTCTAAAAATATGTCTCATCCTGCATCTCTGGTTCATCCCTACTTTGCCAAAGGGTGGGAAGCATCTTTCATCATCTCCTGAAATTAAGATTGCTATTTCATTGATCAGAGTTCTGAAGTTGTTCAACATTGTTTCTCTTACATTATTACATAAATTATTATTATTATTATTATTATTTTTTTTTTATTTGACTGATCTCCCTCTCCTATGTTTTCTTTTCTTCTCTTTCTGTTTGGGAGTTTAGACTTAGTATTAAAATCAACTAGAGCAAACTTGATCGACTTGACACTTTACAAAAGCCATTACAGCAGCCCAGTCCAAGTGCGGAGTCTGCTTTTTGGTATTATCATGCCAAGAATGTTGGGGGAGAGTCAGGGAAAGAGAAGGGGTTTGCAGTGTTTGATGGTACAGAACTCTAATGGGACTGCTGTTCCTAGGGCAAGTGAAATAAATATCTTTGACAAACCTTAAGGGGAAAATCAAACACAATCTTTCCCAGAAAGATACATCAGCACACATTTGCTTGGTGGAATTAGTCATTTTTTATTAAGTTGAAAAATACTATTGTATTGTTGCCCACTTCTGATTCATGTTCACGGCAAATTTGGTACATACATCCCTGAAAGTTGTTAACACTACTCTATGTGGACATGGGGGCTTTATTGTTAAATAGTGAATCCTTGTGTAACTTGCACAGGACCTCTTACTTATTCTTTTTTGGCTAGGCAATGGGGTTAAGTGACTTGCCCAGCATCACACAGCTAGTGTCACGTGTCTGAGACTGGATTTGAACTCAGGTCCTCCTGACTCCAGGGCCGGTACTCTATCCACAAGACCTCTTACCAAAAGACTCATAGGGCTTTATAAACATTTAATTTTCACCCAATTCTTTGTAGGCATACTACTTCCTTTGATAATAATCCCTGTCCCATGGTTCATCTTTTCCTTGTTCCTTCACTAGAATCTGTCTAAGACAATTTCTATGAGATATAATTGTCTTGATCATACAGTGATGAACATAAAAATAATATTCATTTCTTATTGATCCTCTAAACCTTGAGGTGAATGAAATTTTAAAAAATTATGAACTCCTACACCAAGGTCCCACTCAGATGCCTCCTTGTGGTGTGGATGAGGTTCTAGGTTCTCAAAGGCAGTACTTGTAGAGCACAAGCTGTGGCAGGTCCTCCCAGACGTCCTATTGGTATAGCCAAGCCTTTTCTCCTAAAGCTGCTCTTCCTTCTGAATCTTTTTACTCTTGTCTCTGGTGCCACCATTCTCCTGACCTACCATATTTATAACGTTGGGGCTTTTAATCTTCTTTCTCCTTCATGTCTTACATCTGATCAGTTACCAGGGACTGAGGGATGCATCTCGGCAACATCTCTTACAGCTGTTTCTTCCTCTTGATTCCCGTTGCCACTAGACACCCGGACTATTACATTTGCTTCTAAAATTTTTTCTTGCTTCCATTCTTTCCCACTCATATCATTCATATTTCTCCCAGAACATTTTTTTCTTTTGTCTAGCTATGGCTATATTAATCTGCTATTCAGAAAACTTCTATTATTTAACAAGCAAAGTTCACAGTTCTCTCCCTAATATTCAAAGCTGTCCTGGTGTCACCATATGGTGCCATCACACATTTTCAGCCTCTGTGATCTAGGTATACTGAGCTACTCACTGTTATGATACTTGGTCTTCCATTTCCATTCCCGATAACTGGAATTCACTCTCTTCTCACCTCTGCCTCTTGGATTCCTAGTTTCCTTTAAGACTACATCCAGCAGCGTTTTCTGATCTCTATATATGGAACGTGCCCCCTCCTCACATCTGTCTCTAGTTTTCTTCAGCACTCAACTCAACAGCCACATTTTATATGAAGCTTTTCCTAATCCCATTGGCTGCTAGTAACTCTCCTCCCATTACCATCTCATATGTTATACATATACTTATATGTATACATGTGGATTCCCTGTTAAAATGTAAAGTTCTTGAAGGCAACAATTATTGCACTTTTGTTTTTGTATTTCCAATGCTTAGTACAACCGTAGCTGCTCAATAAATGCTTGTTTTGATAGACTATTGACTTGCTCCACAGTACTTCACTCTAGGCACCCTAGTCTCTAGCCAAGTCAGACAATTCTTAGTCTACTGAATACACTGTGCTCTCCCACTTAAAAAATTAGTTTTAACATTCACTTTAAAATTTTGAGTTCCAAATTCTCTTCTTCCCTGCAGCTCCCCCCAGTATTTATTGCGATACATGTGAAGTCATACAAAACATTTCTACATTAGCCATGTTGCAAAAAAAGCAAGAAAAATGAAGAAAATGAAAAACAGTATGCTCTAGTCTGCACTGAGAGTCCTTCAGTTCTCTCTCTGAAGGTGGATCTTCTTTTTCATCATGAGTCTTTTGGAATCGTCTCAGATCATTGTATTGAGCAGAGTAGCAAAGTTGCTTACAATTCATCATCACTGCAATATGTACAATGTCTACAATGTATTCCTGCTTACTTCGCTTTGCTTCACTTTGTATCAGTTCAAATAAAATTTCTCAGGTTTTTCTGAAACCCTTATCATTTTTTATAATGCAATAATTGTCCATGACAATCATATACCACAACTAGTTCAGCCACTCCTCATAGCTCTCATTTTGCACCAAGTGTAGGCATCCTGAGGGAGAGACAGGAGGTGGCATGTGACAGGTGGGTCAACATGCCACTACTACCTTGACTACCTTCTCCCTTGAGACCTCATTGGCAACAATCCAGTACCCTGTACCCCAAAGCTTGTCTCTTCCCCAAATCACCTTCTTAGCTTCCAGTCCATCCTTCCTGCCCTGCAGCCATCATCCAGGGTAGCAGCTCCTCTGAAGAAGGTTGCTGACATCCCAGCTGCCATCACTATCAATTTTTGACCAACCACCACCTATGGACAGGTAAGCTTAAAACCTTGGGAAATCATCTAAAGACAATTGGCTCTGTCTAGCCCATTCCTTGCAGCCACTGGCCAGAACAACGCTGATTGCTCCTGCAGGTGTTCCAGCCTGAACCTCCTCAGCAGCTACAGTACCAACCAGGAGACAAAGTTTTCACAAAGTCCTTGTGAAATGTTAAATGCCCTAATGGATGTGATTCTATCAATGAAAATGATAATAAAGAGCACACCTTACCAACTGCTTTGCCACTATGCCCTAAAGTCTTGGTGGGTCCTTTCCATTTGATTTTCATCTGAAACCTCTTTATGAGTTATCTCCCACTACTAGAATGTAAGCCTTCCTTTATAGAGGACTGGGATCTGAACTTTCCAGATATGTCTCCACTTTCCATCAGCATCTCTGTTTGGTTTTGACCCACAGAACATCACACTCTGGCCAGATATGCCCTAATGGCCTCCTTTCCCTTTTCAGCTTCCTTCTGGGTATTGTCTTCCCTCATTAGATTCTGTGCAAGAACTGCCCTTCTTTTTCTTATTTGCATCTCCCATGCTTAGTACAGTACCTGGTACATCAAAGGCACTCAATTAACGTTTATGGGCAGCTAGGTGGCACACTAATGGATGGAGCACTGGGCTTGGAATCAGGAAGACTCATCTTCATGAGTTCAAATCTGGCCTCAGATACTTATTAGCAAGGTGATCTTGGGCAAATCACTTAACCCTATTTGCCTCAGTTTTCTCATCTATAAAATGAGCTGGAGAAGGAAATGGCAAACCACTCCAGTATCTTTGCCATGAAAACCTCAAATGGGGTCACTGAGAGTGGGACATGACTGAAATGACTGCATGATAAATGTTTATTGAATTGAAATGAAATCTTTGAGATCAGGAATGATAATATTTTTCAATTTGTTTCCCCAGTTCTTAACACTATGTTTTGCACACAATAAGTGCTTAATGAATCTTTTTCATTCATTAACTCATTCTGCTCAGTATATTTCCTTTACCTGTATTGCCTTCTTTCCCTCCCTTTGCATGTTGTCTTCTTCCTCATCCTTTAATATGTAACTCAAATGTTAGTTACTTCCTTCAGAAAGTCTTCCCTGACCTCCTCTTTCCCTCCTCTAAACTAGTGCTTACACTGCTCCCTCAGAATTCAGACAATATTTTGCTTTATTATTCTCCATTGTACTTATTAAGTAACATAGAGGTAAAAAGACTTAGCTTAGTTCACACAGATGATAGAGCCTGGAGTCAAACTCACTTCCTCTAATGATAAATCCATTTTTTTCCCCTGTTGTACCTTTCAGAGGAAGGAGGAAAGGAAGGGAACAAGCATTTTTAAGTGCTTATGATATGCCAGGCACTGTTTTAAGTGCTTTATAGATATCTCATTTGATTCTCACAACAATCCTGGGTGTTGATTATTACACCCATTTTATAGTTGGGAAACTGAGGCAGGCAGAGGGTAAGTGACCTGCTCACACTAGTAAGTGTCTGAGGCTAGATCTGAACTCAGCCCAATACAATGGAAAGATTGCTGGTTTTGTAGTCAAGGCTCAGTTCCAGGGTAGCTTTCCATAGGAGGCCATTCCTAATCCTCCCAATTTCTAGTTCCTCTTCTAAATTACTTTGTATTGTAATAAGAACACATAAGTATATGTAGAACAGTAAACTACTGACAGCAAGTACAGTTTCATTTTTGTCTGTGTCCTTAGGATCTAGTGCCCAACTTGTGGTAGATACTTTATAGATGCTGATCAAATTTAATGGATTACTGCTCTTTGTTGCTCTCTAACCTCCCTACTAAATTGTAAACTCTTTAAGGGCAAAGAATAGGTCTAATCTAAACTTTCAATCTTATTAGCACCTAGTACAGTGCTTTGTAGACCACAGGTGCTTAATAAATGTTTGTTTCTGCTGTGGTGGAGCATGATGTGCTATGCAAAGAAAAAGTTCTTATTATTAGGCATTTGAAGGATTAAAGTTCAGTACCCACTATCTAATCTTGTCCTAGGTAGGAAGGACAAAAAATTTTTCTCAAAGACTCTTTTTCAGGGATGGATTTTGTCTGAACAAAGTTGATAAGCATAAATATACAAACAATTGTGGAAGTGTGCTTCCCAAAATGATTAAGCAAAATAACATGAAAGAGTGCTTCAGAATAATGGTTCATTCACCTTTGTAATTTACCAGAGAACACTCTCTTTTATCAATGGAATCACGGGCTTGTATATTGCAGAGTTAAAATCAGATTAAGAGCAATGTAAACAGAGCCCAAGAGCATGTGACATGAACAATAATATTCTGACCTTGCTCATTATGTGCTATGCCCAGGGGATTTCTACAAATGAGTTTTTTAAAAAACACAATAGTAAAAGATTATTAATTTAAAACGGACTAATGCACTTGGGAGCTATTCATTCAGTTCAGAGATTTCCATGATTTCCCTCCTTCTTCTCTATAGCTTATGTTTACTTAATTTTCAATGTTAGAAAATCTCATAGTATAGCCTTTTTCACCTTTGGAAATAAACCAACCTTGGAAAATTTTCTGGTCTCGGTCGAATTTTTTGGATGAATTTTGTGAATTGTGGTTTTTTATGAAAATAGCTAGTGATATTAGATATTTGTAATGAGAGCTAAGGCCAGGGCATTTAGAACTAAGATCTCTATGTGAACACAATGAAGCAATTAAGGTGAATTATCAAATTACAGGCATACCTGATCTAAAGTTATTAAAACTAAAACATGTTGTTAGATGAACATAGGAGATAGTCCCAAAAGAACAGTGTTACAAATGGTCAATCAGCTGAATGACATCACAGTGTGGTAAGGAGAAGCTTGGGTTTGAATCCTGTCTGTGCCCTTTTGAAAGGAGCCTAAGATTGCATTAGTTTGTGTGTAACTGTGTGTGTGTGTGTGTGTGTGTGTGTGCTTGCCAGCCATGTCACACTTTTAATTCATGTTAAGCTAAAATCCCCAGACCTTTTTCAAGGTCTTTTTAGAAGCTGACTTTTTGAACATGTTGTAAGACTACTTTCATATCTATTGCATTTCATGTAAGTATATTCAGCCCAACCTAACCTGTCAAGATCTTTTCAGATCCTTACTATATCATTTGATATAGTGGTAACTAAGTGGTATAGAATGCTAGAATTGAGTTCAAATCAAGTCTCAGATTCTGACTAGCTGTGTGACCCTAAGTAAGTCATTTACCTCCTCCTGCCTCAGTTTCTTCATTTGTACAATGGGGATAATAATAGTACCTACCTTCCAGGGTTGTAGTGAGAATCATATAAGATGACATTTGTAAAACCCTTTGCAAACCTTAAAGTGTTATGTTATGTAAATGCTTTTTATTATTACCATCCTAGTAATTAGCTATCCACCCCATTTTTGTGCCATCTGAAAAGTTGACAAGCATGCTATTCATATTTTAATGCAAATCATTGATAACAATATTAAGCAGCCCAGGACCAAGTACAGATTCCTGGGGAATTCCACTAGAGACCTTTTTTCTTTTCTTTGAAAAAAAATTTTTTTTTTAGAGACCTTTTTTCAAGCTGGATTCAGATCAATGGCAAATATGGACATAACCATGTTCAGTGATGTCTGTCAGTGCACTGGAATATTTCCTATGCAGTGTCTAAGCAAAGGAAGGATTACTTATTGACTACCTGGTTCTTAAAAGGCTTTAATTTTGCAGATGCCTTTGCACTAATATAGTGAGCCTTGGGACATTACGATTTCCTCAGTGAAATAATAAAAATGAGAAAGATCAATCTAATCATCTACACAGGAAAAACTAAGTGGATGAGATTATAATATCCAGCTGGATGGACAAGCATCAACATATACATCTATATATCTATATATCTTGGACAGTATGCAACTTGGCTACATGAAATCTTGAGCATCACTTTATATGAGTAGGCTGGACCTACATTTGAGTAGGAAGAAAACAGACCGCATTCCAGTAGGGAAACTCCATAGTGTTTTCAGTGATTCCCAACTGCTTATTCTCCCAACGATACTATATAGTTATACATCTTTAACATCAGGAACTCAAAAGAATCAAAATTAAAAAATAACCCAAAAGGCAATGGAAAAACACACTGTGGGTGTAAGGCAGCAGTAACATGTCACCAATGATGACTTGTATGTGAGAAGTAGCGTAACATTTCTATGGCAGACATGGATGCCTGGAAAAAGATGTCAGCCAGTCAGAAGAAAGTTTATAGTACCTCAGATCTTCTATGGAGAATTTGAGGAAAACCATGTACAAGAACTGTACAGGATGAGAAAGAAAGGAAGATTAGCAATCACCATGGTATAGTGGGTATCATATCAGTGAAATCAAGTACTAAAATATTTCACTGGTTAGGTAGAATTTTCAGATTGTAGAGGTAGGTCATTGAAACCTAGTATTTACCTCTTAACCAGACCAGTATCACGTATAATAATAATTCATATTTATAACATTTTAAGGTGTACAAAACACTTTTTTCATATATATATATATATATATATATATATATATATATATACACAAGATAGGGAGTGCAAGTATTATTATCCGTATCCTATGAATGGGGAAACTGAGGCTCTACGAGATTTTAAAATTTTATCTTGTCTATTGATACTTTTTATATCACATTGTTTTATACATATATATACATATACATATCTATCTATCTATCTATCTATCTATATCTATCTATCTATCTATATCTATCTATCTATCTATCTATCTATCTATCTTCTCCCCTTCCCTATCCAACAAGCCATCCCTTGTAACACAGACCAATACAGAAAGAGAAAAAAAATCAGCTTAGCAAAACCAATAAATATATCTACTGAGCCTGACACTATCTGTAATATTTCACATCCCTATTACTTTAACCTTCAATGAAGGAGTAGGGAAAGGTTCGTTTTCTCAACTTTTCCTCTGGGAAAAGCTTGGTCGTTACAATCATGCCACATTCAGGGTTTTTCTTCTTCTTCTTTATGCTTACATTGTTATAGTCTTGGTATATGTTATTTTCTTCCTGGTTCTACTTACTTTACTCCAAATTAGTTCTGATAACTTTTCCTGTCCTTTTCTGATTTTTCCTATTTTTTCATTATATTTGAATTTATTTTAAACTTAAATACATAATAAGAAAAGAAAAAAATAATTGCCATGTACACAACAGAGCATAAGAGAGGATTCAATATAAAGCAATAAATTTCCATTTCAAAAAAACCTATATAATAAATAGTACACATTATTTTCAAAGCTGTCCATCTTTCCTTTGTTTCTTTGTAAGTTTTCTTTTGTCCTTTGCTGTGCACATAACCTAAATCATTAATATGATTTTTCATACTTATAATTTCTTTATGGCAACACAGCTAGGTGGCACAGTAGGTATATAGTACCAAACCTGGAGTTAGGAAGACCTGAGTACTAATCTGGCCTCAGATAATTACCAGCTATATGACTCTGGGCAAATTACTTAACCTCTGTTTGTCTTAATTTTCTCATCTGTAAAATGGGGATAATAATAGCAACTAGTTCCCAGAGTTATTGTGAGGGTCAAATGAGATAATAAGAGGTAGAGGGGAGGAAGGAATGCATTCTAGGCATGGGGGACAGTCAATGCAAAGGCACAGAGGTGGGAGATAGAGAGTGTTTTGTGTGAGGAAAAATAACGAGGCCAATTTGACTGGACTATTATTGGTCGTTATTGGTTAGTAGTTTCAATCATGTCTGACTCTTGATGACCTCATTTGCAGTTTTCTTGGAAGAGGTATTGGAGTGATTTGCCATTTCCTTCTCCAGCTCATTTGACGGATGAAGAAATTGATGCAAACAGGGTTAAGTGACTTTTTCAGGGTCACACAGCTAGGAAGTGTCTGAGCCAGATTTGAACTCAGCAAGATGAGTCTTCTTGACTCCAGGCCTTGAGCTTTATCCATTGAGCCAACTAGCTACTCCAGCTATTGGTTGAGGGAAGGGGAATAGTGAATAATAAGCTAGAAAGGCAGTTTAGGGACATGTTGTGCAGTGCTTTACAAGACAAACGAAGGGGCTGATCTGATTTGATCTGATGCTTGAGGTAATAGACAATCACTGGAATTTATTAAGTAGGGGAGTGATGGGGTCAGACCATATTTTAGGAAAATCATTTTGGTATCTGTGATGACGGATTGGAGAAGGGAGATAACTGAGGCAGAAAAGTCAGTTAGCAGGTTATTGAACAGTCCAGATGAGAGGTAATGTGGCCCCAACTATAGTGGTAGCTGTGTGACCAGAGAGAAAGGGGATGTAGGAGAGAGACATCATGGAACTAAGATAAGATTTGGCAACTGATTACATATATGGAGTGAATGAAAAGGAGGAGCCAAGGAAGACACCAACATTGTAAATGTGGGTGACTGAAGGGGTAGCAGTGTCCTCGACAGAAATAGGGAAGCATAGAAGAAGGGTAGGTTTGGGGAAAAGATGATGAGTTGTGTCTTGGACATGTTAAGTTTGAAATGTCTTCAGGACATCCGGTTTGAAATGTCCAATGAGCAGCTGATTTTTGATTAGATGTCAGGTGTGAGACTGGGGATGGGTATATAGAACTCAGTCATCTGCACAAGTGTGACAATTAAACACATCATAGCTAATGAGTGACTAAGTGAGAAAGTGGAGAGAGAGGAGAGAAGAGGCAAAATAGAGGTGTGAGCTGTGCCTACAATTCTTAGCTTGACTTGAAACCCTCTCCATGACCTGTCTCCAATCAAAGAATGAAGCTCAGACATGACAGTTAGGATCCAGGCTTCCCCAAGACCACAATGGACTATTACAATAACATTAAGTCTGAGACTGCTTACTACACAGACTCATACAATTATAACTGGCCAGTCTGGAAAAAAATCAACGATGCACTGCAACTTGATCTTGCATTAAATACCCTGCCTATAATCAATCACCCTTCTGAGGGAGAATTTCTCACAGTTGATTATAGTTATTTGTCATCAGTCTATGTACTTGGGCACTGTTCCTTTCTGCTTTTATGTGGCCTTGGGGTGTCATTGCCTCATTCTATTTCCCTGTTGACAATGATATGTTGCTTGGCACTAGCAACACAAAGATGAAATGAGACATTTTCTTCTCCCTAAAGGAGTTTATAATGCAGTAGCAATCATGTGGTGCATATCCTTTGGCATGGAAGGGTTAGGGTTCTCAAGTGAAATTATAGTCTTTGCCACTCTCCTTTGATTATTCCTGCTGCTGATTCTGACCCCCACCTGCTATAACAAATGGCCCGATTGTATCACCTATTAGTTGTGGCTAGCACCACTGTAGCTAGACTATTTCCTTTTATATCTACTGCTAATATGGCCATCTTGCACACCACCACTAGATTAATCTTCCTAAAATGTTGGTGTTTCAGTTGTCAATCTTACTGGCTCCTCATTGTCTACAAAATAGTCCAGAACTCCTAGCTGATATTCACCATCTTCCATTCCAACCTTATATTTTATTATATAAACCCTTCCTTTCAGTCACTTTGGTCCACTTTCCCCAGATATTTGACAAAGACCATCATGCTATTCTTGTGGAGAAGTTGGAGAAATATGGGCTAGGTTATACTACAGTTAGTAGATTCAAAATTAGTTGGCTGCGGAGATCCAAAGAGTAATCATTAATGATTCAATTTGAACTTGGAAAGTGGTTTCTGGTGGAGTCCTTCAGGGATCAGTCCTCAATAAAATTTTTACCACTGACTTGGATGAAAGCATAAATGGAATGCTTGTCAAATTTGTGAATGACAGAAAGCAAGCAAGATAGTTAACAGTACAATCCAGAAAGATCTCTTCCAGCTAGAATAATAGGCTGGATATAAGAAAATGACATTTAACAAGGATAAACTATAAGGTCTCTTACATTTAGAGTAAAAAAGGTAATTTTGGGTAGAAAGTATTGTGAAAAAGATCTTGAGATTTTAATCAATTGTGAGCTCAATTATAGTAAATAGTGTGATATGGCAGCAAAACCCACTAATGCAATCATTATTGAAATGCTAAGTGTCCAGGATGAGGTAGATGAGCGTACCATTATACTCAGCACTGGTCAACAACATTTAGAGTATTGTGTTCAGTTCCATATTCTAGGACAGATGTTGATAAACTGATAATATGCAGAGGTGAGTGGCCATGGTGCTAAAAACCTGGAGACCTGCCATGTGACTATTATTTGGATTCACTAGGAGTATGTAGCCAGGAGAATAGAAGACTGGAGTTGGGGGAAGGGAGCAGCACAATCACTCTTCAAATATCTGAAGGGCTGTCATATGCAGGAGGGGTAGCTAGATGCTCTAGTGGATAGAGTACTGAGCCTGGAGTGAGGAAGACTCATCTTTCTGAGTTCAAATCTGGCCTCAGACACTTACTAGCTGTGTGACCCTGGGTAAGTCACCTAACCCTGTTTGCCTCAGTTTGCTCATCTGTAAAATGGGCTGGAGAAGGAAGTGGCAAACCACTCCAGTTATCTTTGCCAAGAAAACGCCAAAATGGGGTCACAGAGAGTTGGAGATGACCGAAACAACTAAATAGCAAAAAACTCGTGCAAGAGGGATTAGATAGCTCGATTCAGCCCAGATAGTAGAAGTAGGAATAATAGGTGGAAGTAGCAAAGAGAAATGATGATGATGACGATAAGCTCTTTAATGTTAGCAAAACAATTTTCATATTGTCCCAGCATCTCCATGACGTCTTCCCTGATCACCGAAGTGACCCCTTCTTGCCTCTGAACTTTTCGTCTGAACCATGTGACTGGCAATATGATAACATTGCTTCATATTGTTTTAAAAATGGATTTTTATTGACAGATTTCATTTTTATATTTCCTACTCATTCCTCATTTCCTATTCCACAGATCCATCTCTTCAGGAAGAAAAGTAGAGAAAAAAAGTTTAGCAAAACTAACACGTAAATAGATATGCATATGTCTCAATCTACATGCATATTTGTATGCATATGTGTACACATAGACATATGTGTATACACACATGTGTATGTGTGTGTGTGTATATATATATATGTAAGAAGGCTTGGGAAAAGTGAACTGATGCAAAATGAAATAAGCAGATATATCTATATCATCTCTCCACACACACACACACACACCCCACACGTATGTATATATGTTTGACATTATAAGCAGAGCACAATGCCCATAGTCTGCTACCTCTGCGAAGAAGCAAGGCAAGCATCTTTTCATATCTCTTCTTTCTTTCTTTCTCGACTTTTTTTTTTTAGGCAATTAGGGTTAAGTGACTTATCCAGGGTCATACAACTAGTGAGTGTCAGGTGTCTGAGGCTGGATTTGAACTCAGGTCATCCTGACTCCAAGGCTGGAGCTCTTTCCACTGCACCACCTAGCTGCCCCCGTATCTCTTCTTTAGGAAGGGCCAAGCTTGGTCATTATAACTTTACAGCACTCAGTTTTTGGGTTATTTTTCTATCCAGTTACATTGTAGTCATTGTAAGTATTGTTTTCCTGCTTCTGCTTCCTTTACTTTGCATCATCTCATATGAGTCCTCTCATGCTTTCTTGTATTTTTTTCTGCTCATCATTTCTTATAGAACAGTCATATCCTATCATATCAAAGGGCATCTACTTCCTTTCTAGCTCTTTGCTACTGAAACAAGTATTGCTTTTTCTTCTTAATGATCGTTCATTTCTGTATGCATATCCTGGTTCTCTAATTGGTCTGTAAACTCTCTAAATTCAGAGAGTATGTCCTGTTTGTTTGCCTCTGACAGTTTCTGGTTCCTTGTGTGTGCTTAATAGGCATTGATAAACGTTTATTGATTGACTGATTGCTTTGAAAACTGTGTACACATGGCTAGAGTTACTTCTCAAGTGGCCATGGGGAGGACATCCATTATATCCTTTTCAGTGATGCAAGAATCCTGGACAATGACTTAAGTCACAGAAGATTTTTCTATGGTGAATATTTTTGGAGTTGCCAAAAGGAAATAGGAATCTGTGGAAAAAAGTATCTTGTGGATACTTTTGGCCCATTAGATAAAAGTCTATTTTGCAGCCCTCTCCATTATTAATTTATGGTATTTATTCTAGGTAAGAATTGCTGGAGACGGAAGAGACTCATCATTTTTGAGCTCTGTCAAATGGAACATCTGTAACCTTCAGACCGAGAGGGAAAACAATCAGACAATTCTTCTGGGGGTGGGGGTGGGGGACTCTTCAGAGGAGTGATGGGCTCCTTAAGAAGTATGTAAACATGTCTGGCCCCATGCTGTTCATGGGAGTTTTTAGCTAGTTAGTGCTGTTATTGGCAGGTGAGGGGGTCTGGTGGGGCAGCAGGAGGTGAGATGGGGGAGGATTTTAGAATCATGACTGAAAAAAAAAGAAGAGTTATCTGTGTTAATCTAAGGGATATTCTTGGGGATAGGAATGAATGGATGGCAGTGTTTATTATTAATCACTATCCATGTTATTAGCTGTCAACTTGTAAGTTTCTTTGCTTTTGATATTTATTAGCTGGGTGAGTGGACAAATCACTTAATCTCTTTAAGCCTTTTTTTTCCTGACCTGAAAAGTGGGGATAATATTATCTGTACCATTCACCTTACCAGGTTATTGAGGATCAAGTGAAAGCGTGCTTTGGCTTCTATGAATTTTAGTGTTGATTGTTTCTCCTCTTCCTCTTCCTCCTCCTCCTCATCTTCTTCTTTCTCTTCCTCATATCTTCTTTCTCCTCCTCCTCCTCATCTTCTTCTTCTTCCTCCTCCTCCTCATATTCTTCTTTCTCCTCCTCATCTTCTTATTTCTCCTCCTCATCTTCTTCTTCTTCTTCTTCTTCTTCTTCTTCTTCTTCTTCTTCTTCTCCTCCTCCTCCTCATCTTCTTCTTCCTCCTCCTCCTCCTCATATTCTTCTTCTTTCTCCTCCTCCTCTTATTTCTCCTCCTCCTCATCTTCTTCTTCCTCTTCTTCTATCTTCTTTCTCCTCCTCCTCCTCATCTTCTTCTTCTTCCTCCTCCTCCTCATATTCTTCTTCTTCCTCCTCCTCATCTTCTTCTTCCTCCTCCTCCTCATATTCTTCTTCCTCCTCCTCCTCATCTTCTTCTTCTTCCTCCTCCTCATCTTCTTCCTCCTCCTCCTCCTCATATTCTTCTTCTTTCTCCTCCTCTTCCTCCTCCTCCTCCTCATCATCATCTTCTTCCTTCTCCTCCTCATCTTCTTATTTCTCCTCCTCCTCATCTTCTTCTTCTTCCTCTTCTTCTATCTTCTTTCTCCTCCTCCTCCTCCTCATCTTCTTCTTCCTCCTCCTCCTCATATTCTTCTTCCTCCTCCTCCTCATCTTCTTCTTCTTCTTCCTCCTCCTCCTCATCTTCTTCTTCCTCCTCCTCCTCATCTTCTTCTTCCTCCTCCTCCTCATCTTCTTCTTCCTCCTCCTCCTCATATTCTTCTTCTTTCTCCTCCTCATCTTCTTCTTCTTCCTCCTCCTCCTCATCTTCTTCTTCCTCCTCCTCATCTTCTTCCTCCTCCTCCTCCTCATATTCTTCTTCTTTCTCCTCCTCATCTTCTTCTTCTTCCTCCTCCTCCTCATCTTCTTCTTCCTCCTCCTCATCTTCTTCTTCCTCCTCCTCCTCATCTTCTTCTTCTTCCTCTTCTTCTATCTTCTTTCTCCTCCTCCTCCTCCTCCTCTTTTTTCTCCTGACTTGCCCATGGTCACAGAGGTAGTAAGTATCTAAGGAAGGATCTGAACTCTGGTCTTCAGGACTCCTAGCCCAGCACTCTCTTCACTAAGCTTTGCTGCCTCCAGACCTCCTTCCAGATCAGTGAGACTTTATTACTGATTACTGTTATTAATTATTGGGATAAAAGAATGAAACCAAATTGGATGGGTTGTGAGGTGCTGTTACATTGTATTTTTAGAATGTAATTTCCCATAGCAGTGAGCATGTGTTATCAGTTCTGAGTCCTGCTTGGTGCATGGAAAGGGCTGGATTGGCGTAAGCAAAGTTGTTTGTCTGACTGGGACCAATTCCTGGGGCCATCTTCGGCTCCTTAGAGCACTATCAGTTAACGGCTGGAATAAAGGTGCCTATTCTGAGCTCTGTGCATTCTCCTGCGGCCTTCTCTTCCTTCCTCCTGTCAAATTCCTACACAACCGCTAATGAGTCCAGTTTAAATCCCACCTCCATTAGGAAGTTTCTCCTGGTTAATCTTGGCCTAAGTGATCTTTCCCTTATCAGCTAGGTAGCCGAATGGATAGAACATTGGGCTTAGAGTCAGGAAGAGTGGAGTTCAAATCCAGTTTCAGACACTTACTTGCTGTATGACCTTGGAAAAGTCATTTAACCTTTGATTGCCTCAGTTTTCTCAGCTGTAAAATGATGATAATAATAACACCTGCTTTCTAGGGTTGTTGTGAGCATCAAATGAGATAATTATAAAGCAATCAGCACAGTGCTGGCATATAGCAGGCACTTATTAAATGCTTGTTCCTTTATTTTCTCTGATTATTATTATTATTATTATTATTATTATTATTATTATTATTATTATTTTTTGGCTAGGCAGTGGGGTTAAGTGACTTGCCCAGGGTCACACAGCTAGTAAGTGTTATGTGTCTGAGGCCAGGTTTGAACTCAGGTCCTCCTGAATCCAGGGCTGGTGCTCTACCTACTGTGCCACCTAGCTGCCCCTCTGATTATTTTTTACCCTTTAAAGTAGGCCTTCCTTTATTTGATTAAACAGGCCTGCTTGCTTTTTTTGGTACCTAGCACGCCATCTTGTGCCTTTGTACTGATTACCCCCAATGCCTGGAATGTTTTTTTTTTCTCCATTTCCACTTCATAGACTCCTTAGCTACTATTTACAGCTCAGCCCAAGTGCCACCTCCTCCAGGAAGCCTATCCCAAATCTCCTTCATTGCTATTGCCCTCCTAGATTTTTGAATATTTTGTAATTGATTTTCTCTTAACATGTTACTTCCCCTCTAACAGAATGTAATCTCCCTGAAGGCGGGGCCTGTTTTCTTTTTGTCTTTGAATCCTCAGTTCCTATCTTGGTGCCTAGCACATAATAGGTACTTAATCAATATTTGTAGAATTGAATTGAGTTAAATATTCAGGTAAAGTATTTTTGTGTGTGTATGAGCCTGCTTTATGCAAGACTTTTCTTCCTTTTCACATGGACAGTAGAGAACAAGCTTTGCTGATTCCAAATTGTTCTGCATTTCAGAAGGTGACGAACTATTATTTATATGCCAGATGAGGCATCTGGCACTGTTGAGCTAAAAGGGAATGCAAAAAAGACAGAAATCCTTTGAGGTGAGCAGAACTGCTTTGAAAGCATGGAGCTTGGGAGAGACATCCATTATTGGTGGCATTCTTATTACATACTCGCTATCAGCCATTTTTTTTTTCAGGGAAGGGAAAAGACGTCTTAACTCAGTACATCTGGAATGCTTCACTCAGGCTGGTTTGAACTTATTAGACAGAGAAGTATTGGAGTGACCTTTCTTCCTTTTATAAAGTTTCACAGGGTCTGCTTACAGATGTGCCTTCAGTGCTTCGTGCTAAATGGGCTTTAAAACCCCTCACCTTGTGACAACTTGGTATTTGCAGTCTTATGTTTATGTCAGTGGGGAGAAGGACTGTGCAGGCTCAGTCAGGCACAGCATTTTGAGGCCACATTCCATGAAAAGGCCTAGATTAGAAGAGGTATAAATAATAAAGTAAACTGGAGATCCTGAAGCATCTAGGTGAATGCGGTCATCTGCCATGGAGATGTCTTTCACTGGGGAGATGGACAGGCCAAGCAGCTCAACCTATTACTTACCTGATTAATCAGAACAGATACTAGTGATACCCAAACTTGCCAGCACAAATTTTGTGTGGGTCCTAACATGGGATAATAGAGTAGAGGGTTGGAAGAAATGTTGGAGGTCAGCTAGCCCAAACTACCTCCCCATACTCTACATTTACCTTGTACGTACCAATGCATATATGCATGCACGCATGTTTGCATGTATGCATTCACATACATGATATATGTATATCCAACATACATGTGCATATGTGTAGATATGTTATACGCATGTGTGTGTCTGTGTGTATATCTATCTCTCCACATATATTTTCTCTCACCCAGTAGAATGCATGCTGTTCGAAGGCAGGAACTGATTTTGCTTTTATTTGTATCATAAGCACATAATAATCCCTCAATAAATGTTTGTTGAGAGGTCAGTAGGGGAGGTCTGTGACACTAGGGTGGGGGTCAGTCCGGAGCATGGCAGCAGCACCAGCAATGGGCCTTGGGGGTGGCTGTGACAGTAGCAGCAGCAGCAGCAGCAGCAGCAGTAGCAGCAACAGCAGCAGTTTTAGGAGCTCTCAGCCTAGACAGGAAAGGGTTTGGATGACTGGGCAGAAAGAGATTATAGAGAACCTTTTGCTGGCACTGGGTGCAGCTGGCACTGATTGGCAACTCTATTGCCCATAAGCAGTTTTGATTTGCCTTTCCAGGGTGGAGCCACAGTCAGGATCACACAAGATTCAGCAGCTTCCATGTTAGAGAAGTGGAGAGCTTAGAATATGATATTCCAGAGGACAAAGGAACTAGAATCACAATCAAGAATAACTTACCCAGCAAAACTGAGCATAATCCTTGGGTGGGGGGGGAGATGGATATTTAATGAAATAGAGGACTTCCAAGCATTCCTAATGAAAAGACCAGAGCTGAACAGAAAATTTGACATTCAAACACAAGACTCAAGAGAAGCATAAAAAGGTAAACATGAAAGAGTAAGAGATTCAATAAAGTTAAACTGTTTACATTTCTGTATGGGAGATGATACGTGTAACTCTTAAGAACTTTATCATCATTTGACAGAGGGCATGGGTGTGTCATTTACGTTGGAATGATCTCCAAAAATAATGAAGAAGTGAGAAAGAGAGATGCATTGGGAGGAGGAAAGGAGAGGTAGAATGGGCAAAATTATCTGCACATGAAAGAGGCACACAAGGAAGAGTTTTTATAGTAGAAGGGAATGGGAAGAATGGTGGTGGGCAATGCTTGAACCTCGCTGTAATCAGAATTGGTTCAAAGAGGGAAGAACACACAGACGCGCACGCGCACACTCACAGACCCACACACCCACACACCCATACACACTTAGTTGGGTATATAAATTTGTCTTACCCAACAGGAAGTAGGAGGGGAAGGGGATAAGAAACGTGGAGGGGGCATGGGAATAAAGAAGGGAGAGTGGATAAAGGGAGGCAGTGGTCAGAAGCAAAACAGACTTTTGAGGAGGAAGAAGTAAAAAGAGAGAGGATAAAACAGAAGAATACAGGATGGAGAGAAATATGCAATTGGTAATCATAACTGTGAATGTGAATGGGATGAGCTCACCTATAAAACAGAAGAGGTTAGCAGAAAGGATTAGAAACCAGAATCCAAATATATTTGTTTACAAGAGACACACTTGAAAGAGAAAGGTACACAGAGCTAAAATAAAGGGCTGTATCAGAATCTATTATGCTTCAGCTGAAGTAAAAAAGGCAGGAGTAACAATTATGTTAGACAAAACAAAAGCAAAAATAGATAAAAAAAAAGATAATCAAGGAAACTATGTTTGGCTAAAAGATACCATAGACAATGAAGGAATTTTAAACATTTTATAGCAAGTTTCTCTGATAAAAACCTCATTTCTCAAATATATAGGGAACTAAGTCAAATTTATAAAATTAAGAGCCATTCCACAATTGATAAATGGTCATAAGATAAGAGAAGGAAGTTTTAAGAAGAAATGAAAGCTATATATAATCATATGAAAAAATACCCTAAACCATTATCAATAACAGAAAAAGAAATTGAAACAACTCTGAGGTACCCCTCATACCTATCAGAAATGACAGCTGCTGGAAGGGATGAATGGAAATAAGTACATTAATAAATTGTTGGTGGAGTTGTGAACTGGTCCAAACATTATGGAGAACAGTTTGGAACTAAGCCCAAAGACTATAAAACTGTGCATACCCTTTGACTCAATAACACCACTACTGCGTCTGCATCCAAAAGAGATAAAAGAAAAAGGACCTGTATGTTCAAAAATATTTACAATAGCTCTTTTTGTGGTAACAAGGAATTAGAATTTGAGGGGATACACATCAGTTGAGGAATGGCTGAACAAGTTATGGCATACGATTGTGATGGAGCAATATTATGCTATATGAAATGAGGAGGGGAGTGGTTTCAAGAAAAACATGGCAAGACCTATATGACCTAATTCAAAGTGAAATGAGAATTGGAGATTATTCTGCATAGTAACAGCAATGTTGTAGCAATGATCAACCTTGAACGACTTGGTTATTTTGAGCAATACAATGTTCACGACAATTCCGAAGGACTCGTGATGAAAAAATATTATTCCCCTCCAGAGAGAAAGGGGAGAGAGAGAGAAAGAGAGAGAGAGAGAACTGATAAATTCTGAGTAAAAATTGAAGTATAATTTTCTCACTGTTTTTTTGCTTTTTTATGATGTAGCTAATATGAAAATGTGTTTTGCATGATTTCAAATACATAATTTATATCATCTTGCTTGCCTTCTTGGCGGGTGGGGGAGTGGTGGGGAAGAAGGAGACAATTTGGAACTAAAATTTAAAAAGAAAAGAACGTCAAAAGAAAATAAATAATAAACTAATAAAAAGTTATATAAATTAATGCCCAAATTAGCACACATTGAAAGTATGAGCACATATTTTCTATGTTCTGGAATTTAATAAAAACAAAACCTGAAAATGTTTTGGCAGAAAAAAAAAAGAAACTAAGGTTCAGAGAGATTACATGAGGGATTCTTATACTGAAGTCCCCAGGCTCTCCCAAGAGATCCTTGGATAGATTTCAGGGAATCTGCAAACTTGGATGGAAAAAAGATTATAACTTTAGTTCAATATAATTGGCTTTCTTCATAATCCTATGTATTTGATTTTGGGCATGTAAAAACATGATTCTGAGAAAGAGTCTATGGGCATTATTAGACTGCCAAAGGCATCCACGGAAGAAAAAAAATGTTAAGAACCCCTGGGTTAGATAATTTATCTAAAGTTATGAGCTAGTAAGAAACAGAGGCAGTAATTCAAATCAAGATTCTCTGATTCCAAAAGCAATGCTCTTTACACTTCACCAAATTGCTTAAGATCATCATGATAGACACTCTTCCTCATCCCTCACCTGCCCTACCTGCTAATTCAGAACATCAGACTCAGGAGGTCTTGGCACTCCTGGGACTTTTGCCTGAGGAGGTGAATTATGACCTGGGCATATTGTAATGCCTCCTGAACATTGCTAAGTGCACACTTGATTTTAGGCAATAAACGTGCTCCTGTACATTAGATACGAAAATGGTTTTTCTAAGTGGAATCATATTTGAAATACAACTGAGCAGTTTGTTATTAAAGGAAATCTCAGATGATTCTGTCTGTAAGATAATTAACCACTCCTTTTCATTTTGTAGACTCATACAGTTGGAAAGGAGCTCAGAATTCATTTAGTTCAGGGCTGGGGAACCTGTGGCGTTGAGGCCACATGTGGCCCTCTAGGTCCTCAAGTGGGGCCCTTTGACTGAATCCAAACTTCACAGAGCAAATTGGATTGACATATGAACATGTTCATATATCAGATAACAAATAGGATTGTTCTGTGAAGTTTGGATTCAGTCAAAGGGCCCCACTTGAGGACCTAGAGGGCTATATGTGGCCTCAAGGCCACAGATTCCCCTGTCCTGATAGTTCAATGCTCTACCTGAAGCATATATCCCTTCCACATTATCTCTAAGTGGCTATCCAGTCTCTGTTAACATCTCAAGCAAATGGAAACTTGCTCCTTAATGAGACATCCTATTCCATTGATGAACAGATTTAATTGTTCAGGAGTTTTAATTACGTAATCCAGGGCCCAGAATAATAAGGTTGAGTTTGCCTGAAAAGGGTTCAATCTTTGTGTCTTCTCACTAATTACATCCCAGTTTGGCTTGTATCCCTTCCTGGGACCACAAGTTTCCTTGTTGTACATGGTTGTCTAGAACAGAGGCATCAGACATGTGACCTATGGGCCACATGCCCAGACAAGATGAAAATGTAATTGGGAAATAGCAACATACATAAAAATACAATGAAACAGAGATAATATTAATATGTGGTTTTCTAAGTCCATATGTGCCCACAGGGGTCCTCATGTATAGTTTAGTGACTTCATTTCTATTTGAATTTAACACTACTGCTCCAGAAGATAGGTGAAACCATGAGATCATACAATCTTCTATCCAGGGAATCAGTCTATGTGCATCGCCCTGATTTCTTTTTGCCCACGTAAGCTCTTGGTTCTTTCTGACTTTCTAGCCATCCTTTTAAAAGTCACGTCTGAGTGCATGGCTCAGGTATATGAATTGTCCATCAATCGGTCAATTGTCCATAGATCTGGTGTTTAAGGGCCAATGGTTACCCAAAACAAAGTGAATAAACACTTTATTAAGTCACATCCTCGGGGCTAGAACAAAATCTCCAAACACTCTTTCAAAGAGAGTTTACCTTGACAAGAAATTAATACCTCACTAAGGAGACCGAAGAGGGATTCAAAAAGGACTTAACTAGGCTACTCTTGAATACACATACAATTTTACATTGAGTTAATGTCCTATTCCAGT
Source organism: Phascolarctos cinereus (assembly GCF_003287225.1). Lineage (NCBI taxonomy): Eukaryota > Metazoa > Chordata > Mammalia > Diprotodontia > Phascolarctidae > Phascolarctos > Phascolarctos cinereus. The sequence continues at coordinate 44,459,630 of NW_027555736.1, read as the reverse complement.
GCCTTGTTACGGTGTCAAAATGGCCATGAGGTTTTTTAAAAATTAAATTAAACTTTTTCAATTAACAGAAATTAATTTTCTTACCCTCTTACTTCCCATACTGAAAAACAAAAAAGAAAAAACAATACCCTTGTAGCAAATATTCAAACAAAGTAAATTCCTGCACTGGGCATATCCAAAGATATGTCTCAGTCTGCATCCTGAATCTCTCACCTTTCTGTCAGGAAGCTCTGTCAGAGCTCTGTCAGGAAGTGGGTAGCATGATTTGTCACAAGTCCTCTGGAATTGTGGCTGGTCATTGTATTGCTGCCTGGTACAGAGTAGGCTCTTATTAAGTGCTTATTGACCTGACTTAAGTCTTTCAAATTCTTTGCCTTTACAATTTTGTTATTATATAACTTGTCCCCCAGGTTCTGCTCATTTTACTCCGAATTAGTTCATTCAAGTCTTACCATGTTTCTCTGAAACTATCTTCTTCATATTTATATTTTATTTTTTATTTTTGCTTTTTGGTGAGGTGATTGGGGTTAAGTGACTTGCCCAGGGTCACACAGCTAGTAAGTGTTAAGTGTCTGAAGCTGGATTTGAACTCAGGTCTTCCTGACTCCAAGGCCAGAGCTCTATTCACTGTACCATGTACCTGCCCCTTCATATTTTCTTACGGCACAATTTTTGTTGTTGCTGTTCTGTTGTATACAACTTTGTGACCCCATTTGGGGCTTTCTTGGCAAAGTTACTGGAGTAGTTTGCCATTTCCTTTTCCAGCTCATTTTACAGATGAGGAAACTGAGGCAAACAAGGTTAAATGACTTAACCCGGTTCGCCCAGCTAGTAAGTGTTTGAGGTTGGATTAGAATTCAGGAAGATGAGTTTTCCTGACTCCAAGCCCAGCACACTATGCACTGTATCACCTAGTTGTCCTACAATAGTATTTCATTATATTCATAGACCTATAACATTAAAAAAAAAGCCATTCCTACCTGATGGGCATGTCCTCAGTTTGCAGCTGTGATTATGGAGTTTTGAAGGCTCTGTCTACTGAGCATGAGCTATGGCAGACCCTGCAGACCTGGGAAAGCTTTAAGATGATGGATTGTATTTTGTCCAAGGACCAGTCTAGCTAGGCTCAGATAGGCTCCCCACCAGTTTAGATACAGGTTCTTGAATTGTTTGGCTGTTAACAACTCTTGCAGACCGAACCTTAGAGGGGTTGCGATCTTCATCCATGGAGGGAGTACTCACACTGAAAAATTACGGATCCTTAAATTATTAAAGTACAAACCAGTTTCTATTTCTCTGCAATTTCTAATCACTGATTCTATTTCTGCCTTTTGGGGTTTCATAGAATAATACCTCTTTTACCTGTAACTCTTTAAATATTTGAAGTCTACAGTCCTGTGCACGCCCAATCTTTTCTTCTCCAGGTTATTCACCCTCAATTCCTACATTTATTTCTCAAGGTACATGGCTTAAAGGCTCATCATCCACTTGGGAATACTCTCCACCTTTCCAATATCTCTCTTAAAACCTAGTGCTGAGAACTGCATGTTCACCACTAGTGATCTCACTGGGACGAATACAGTGGGACTCTGGTTCTGGCTACTTTGCCTCTTTTATCATTGCTTAAATTTTCTTTAGCCTTCTTGGTGGTCATATCTCGATGCCTGTTCCTATTGAATCTGTGCCAATTAAAACATCCAACTCTTCCTCCCCTCTCTAGCACATCAATTGCTCTGTAAATTTCAACATTCATAAGTCAGTTGCTAAAAGTGGGACCACCTGTATGGGAGTGTGAGCTAAGAGAAACTCTTTTACCCTTAGATTCCAAGGTACATTGTGAGTGATCTCCTGGGAACAGAGGAGGAAAACCAGCTGAATATCTATGAAGCATATGCATGTAACATTTGAGCCTGAGGTTAAAGAGGCTTGCTATGTAAAGAAGGGAACTGTGATTTTTTGATGCAAAAACATGAAGTTATTTCAGACCCTCATGCAAATGATTTTGTAGGAAAACCCCCAGATCCAGATCAGCTACCTATTTTATTGAGGCTGTGTCAATTTAATTCAATTTATCAAAGTATCTACTATGTGCAAGGCATGTGTTACACCTTGGGAATGCAAGGTATAAAAAATAGTACAGTTCCTGGTCTCAAGCAGCTTATACTTTACTGGGGAATACAGTGTATACTCAAATATGTAAACATAATATATACTCAAAGTAGTACAAGAATATTTTTAAAGGGGTAGAGAGAGAAGGAATGGGAAGAATGGAAATAGGAAGAATGGGAAGGTCAAGAAAAGTCTTGTGTAGAGGGAAGGACCTGAGGTGTGCTTTGAAGGAAAAGAGAGACTCTAGAAGGGAAAAATGAGAAGGGAGTGCATGCTAGACATGAGTAATCACCTTGCAAAGGCATGGCGGTGAGAGATGAGTATCATGTATAAGGAACTGCTGGCAGGCCAGTTTGAAGAGAATGGAGAGTACATGAAAAAGCGTAATATGTTTGGGAACCTGAAGGCAACTTTAGACATTGGTTCAGGTAGCTCACTAATGAAAAATGGCGGGCCATTACAAAAATGATTGGTACATGACAAAGGAGGGAGGCAAATCTGTCATGAAACGAATCCCTTTTTTTGGACCAAGATTCTAAGGACCTGGCAAGGGTTGCCCCAGATTCCATGGTGTTCAGTGAAGGTTTTTGGTATTATGATGTTTATTTGGCTTTTTTCCAGGTAACCCACAGATTAGGCATCATGCTGAGCCTGCGTCTTGGCATTGTGGAGACCCTGATGCTTATAAGCTAAAGTGCTGCTGACTCAACTTGTTTCAACCTATCAGCATGGTTGTGCAAATGCCTAGTGCCAAGATTGAGTCTTCCCATATAGATTTCTCTAAGCCAGGGGTTCTTAACCAGAGGTACACGAATTTGATTTAAAAAGTTCTGATAACTATATTTTATTATAAGTGGTTTCCTAATCCTATGCATTTCATGTTAAGCATTGAAAAACGTTATTCTGAGAGAAGGGTCCTTAGGTTTCACTAGACTGCCAAAGGGTTCTGTGACACAGAAAGGTTAAGAATCTCTGAACTAGTTTCATCAAGCAATTATTAAGCACTTCTTGTCTTCCAGGTGCTAGGAACACAAAGACAAAAATGAAAGCAATCCCTGTCCTAAAAGAAGCTTACGTTCAAATGAGAGGAAATGACATAGGCACAGATAAGTACATATAAAACACATTTTTAATCTGGAGGATCTGCCTTGTCCTTTTATCTCTTTGGATATTTTTTCCTCTCGGCCCAATGAAGAAAGTCATGGAGAGGAGGGCCGAATGATTTCAGAGATCATGGCCCAGGAAAAGCATTATTCCTCTTCACTTTGAAGTTATGGTGATTCTCTCTTTGTGACAAGGAATCAGCCAGAAGGACATGATAAAAGGATGTTATCTGCATATTGTGTTCCTTTCCCCCTTTTCTGCTTCTCTTCATCATCTTGATTTCTTTCTCCAAGATGGCAACATTGGGGAATGAGACAGAGCAGCAGTGCCTTGGGTGGTGAAGATGACCTAAATGGATACAGGAGCAGCTGGTGAACTGACCTGGTCATCCAAGATTGGTGTCATGACCAGCATCAGGCAAACTAAACTGAGGGTGGGCAAATACTGGTGCTGCAGCTTGGCATCAGGCTCATGGGCCTGGAAAATGTCCCTCTTTCTCAGTTTTTCTTTAATATGTAAACCTGGGGTTGGTGGCTTAATGATAGCCTCACCCCCATGCATTGTTGTATGCTAAAGATGGCTCAGGCCCTCCCCCCTGTATGGAAGACCTGGAAATGGCAGGTAAATGGGGAAGAATTGTTCACATCAACATCATCACCATTGATTTAATTCCATTGTATTACTACAACATGATTATTAACATTGTTATTGGAGCTATGAATATATAAGGGAGAGCTCTGAAAGAGTAAACTACACCTAGAAGTTGTAGATGTAAGCTAATCTATAAAATTTCATATATTAAAGTTTCACCTCCTAGGCCTTCTAGGTTACTGGGTACAGCCTTTTGACTGAGTCCAAGTTTTACAGGACAAATCCTTTTATTAAGGGGATATGTTCTGTGAAGTTTGGATTCAGTCAAAGGGCTGCACTTGAGGACCTAGAGGGCCACATGTGGCCTAGAGGCCTCAGGTTCCCCACCCCTGTCATAGACTACGTTGAACCTGGCCAAGTCAGGGTTAAAAAAAGCCCTAATGAGTAGTCCCTGGAGCTGGGCTATCATGCTAGTGAGGAGTAACAGGCTTGAGTGACCTCTAATAGTGAGTGGAGGTGCATGGGCACAAGAGTGAGAACGACTAGAGAGGGCTGATCTGGTAGCTCAAGTACAGTGCCACCTGGTGAACAACACTGGTATTGCTCCCTGAACTGATTCAAATTCCTTTGGCTGGATAATTAACCCAGTGACAAATGCCTTCTTTACATTGAAGGAAAGTGCTGCTAAATTAATTTACAAGGTAAATACTTGCTTGGGGTACATAGTGATGAAGGAGTTTGCCCATTAGCCTTTAGATAGTATGTGTGAATGGCAAAATTTGAATTTGGGTCTTAGTGATACCAAGGCACTCTACAATTATGAGGTAGGTGAGGTAACTATTTTTATTCCTTTTTTACATGTGATGAAACTAAGGTCATGAGAAGTCACATTGCCTGAGGTCAAATAGCTAGGAAGTAATAGATAAATAGATTTGAATACAGGTCCTGGAAATATGTATTTATAACAGTTTCTAACCAATGCTTCATGATGAAAATCCATGGCCTGAAGGATAATAAGCCTAGTACAATGCAGGTGCTCAATAAATGCATGTTGGCTCACTGACCAACGTTAGGGTTGCTCAATGAAACAATGACATTGAAGAAGCATTTTGAATTCTGCTGAGTCTCTCTGTAACACCACTGACATCTCCACTTTGCTTCCGAGATCACAGCAATTTAGAAAGGACTTTTTTTTTTTTGGCTAGGCAATGGGGTTAAGTGACTTGCCCAGGATCACACAGCTAGTAAGTGTTATGTGTCTGAGGCCGGATTTGAACTCAGGTCCTCCTGACTCGGGGCTGGTGCTCTATCCACTGTGCCACCTAGCTGCCCCAGGTCACAGCAATTTGGAAGCCCAAAGAGATAGGCATGCTTTAGGAGCTAAGGACAAGCTCAGAATTGGACTCTGCTCCTCTGAGACAGGAACCAGCCAGAATCTGTGACATCCATCAGGTCCCAACATCTCTGGATGTCAGCTTCCTCTTCCAGCAGATGAGTGGGTTGGGTTAGTTAGAGGACCCCAGAGATCCCTTCCAACTCCAGCATGCTTTGAGTCTCAATCGCTTATACCCAGGGTGGATAAGAACGTAATGGAAAGCACCTGGGACTTGACATTATGAGATGATGACAATGATGATAGCAGCTACCACTGATAAAACATTTTAAAATGGGCAAAGGGCTTTATGTGTGCCATCTTGTTTGATCCTCTGTGAGGGAGGTGAGGATATTATTATCCCCATTTTACATATGAGGAAACTGAGGCTGAGAAGGTCAGTGCCTTGCTCAGGGTCACACAGCTAGTCTGAGGCAGAATTCAAACACCTGTATTGCTGCCTTCAAGTCTAACCATTGTGTCACCTGGCTGCCTATGGATTGAAAGCCTGACTGAGCTAGTCACTGTGTGTGTAGTCATGGGCAAACTCATCTCGGATCACATATTCATGGCTTTAGAGCTTTAAAAGATCTTAGATAGCATCTATTTTTTTTTTTTGCAATCTGTTTACAAAAAAAGAAACTGAGACTTTGAGAGGGGAAGGGAATTGCTGCAAATTAAATAGTTGCTTACCATAGAACTGAGCTGCAAATACAGGTCTCCTTATTCTAGTTTTGTTCTACTAAGACATTTACCATTCCTCAGCCTCAGTTTCCTCATCTGTAAAAATGGTCCTGGCACTACTCAGTAAGCCAGGTCCTGAGTATCTCCCATAGTTGTTCTGAAGGATATTTGAGTCCTCTAAAAGGTGTTGCAGTTAGGTGGTGTAGTGGATAGCAAATTGATCTGAGTTCATATTTTGCTTTAACTTCTTACTAGCCTCAGTTCCCTCATCTAAAGGGGCAGCTAGGTGGTGCAGTGGATAGAGCACTGGGCCTGGAGTAAGGAAGACCTGAGGTAAAATTCAACTGCAGGCACTTATTAGCTGTGTGACCCTGGGCAACTCACTTACTGTTTGCCTCAGTTTCCTCATCTGTAAAATGAGCTGAAGGAGGAAATGGCAAACCACTCCAGTATGTTTGCCATGAAAACCTCAAATAGGGTCACAAAGAGTTGGGCATGACTGAAATGACTGAACAACAGCAACAAAAAATGGGCATAATAATGACACCTAAGAGATTTTTTTTGCATTGTATGAGATAACATAAGGTATGGTGCTTTGGGAGCCTTTAAAGTATTGTTACAATAAGAATTATTATTTTTATTATAAAGGCAAATGGATGAATTGAACAAGATTTATCATACTACAGATGAATAATTATGTAAGAAGAGTGACCGTGAAGGATGTCACCTGATATATGTACAACCAGGTAAAAAGCTGAGTTGGACACCTAGTGGGAAGGAGGAATGATTGATTCCCAGCCTTACAATTTCTGGAGAATGGGAAGAAGGATGGCCTCATATTAGGAGGTACCTCCTATAGCAAATTTGTGGGAAAACATGAATGAGCGGTATCCAGGATGGGCAAATGGACTGTTATCTGCATTGTTGGAAGAGCCAACTACAGTGACAAGATCTCAGGTGTGCGGGCATATTGACCTATGAATAACCACAGCCGTTAACAGCAATCATGATGAGAATAATAATTCTGTCCAGGCACAGTCAGTGACAAACTAACCGAGCAAATCTAAGGGGCCAAAAAGTGAATTACTTCTTCCATCAGCACCCCACGACGAATCTGGATTCCAGACTCCTCTTTGGCACTGAGCAGTCTGGATGTACCCACTCAGCCGGAGAGGCAGGCTAGGATGGCACAGTGGCAGCTTCTTTCAGAGCAGGGCAGAGCGGATGTCTCCCTAGAGAGAGTGTTCATTTTGAGAATTTTCCTTTGGTTTGATCATCAGAGTAAATTCAGAACAGCCACACAACCCTTGGGCTTTATGATAGTCAATCCATATGCTAGCATTTTGACATTCACCCATCACTATAACCAAACTGGTTTGGGGGCTGATGTGGATTATTTATCTGTGTTTTAGCACATTAAGAGAAGATTTTTTTTTGGAACAAGGGCAAGCAGAAAGACACAGGTTTATGAAATGTAATTAGTTGCCAATTGATGGATATCTTAAGATAATGTTTTCCTCTATTTGCAAATAAAAATCAGATGCCTTTCCCATCTGGATTTTATTATTTTTCCAGGACTTCTCTGTGCAGGCAGCCTACAGGTTCATTTTATTCTAAAAACTCAGGAAATTGCATTCTGTAGGCAACTGACGGTATCATTTAACGTAAGGTTTGGGGTGGGGGGTGGGAGATGATGTTATAGTAATTTCTGAAAATTTGGCATGACTAACAGGAGTTTAACTGACATGGTATTTTTAGGCTCACGTCATAGGCCCCAGTCCATTCTCATCAATTACATTTCAGCAGGCAACATGCACAGAAACTATTAGCACTTGTATATGGTATGCTAGGTGACTGTGGTGGTGAGATGGCAGGGCACTTGGCTTGGAGTGAGGAAGACTGGAATTCAAATCCTGCCGTAGATATTTATCAGATGTGTGACACCAGGCAAATCACTTAACCTCTGTATGCCTCAATTTCCTCATTTGTAAAATTGAGATGAATAACAGCATCTATCTGCCGTGGTTGTTGTGAGGATTGAATGAGATAACATATGTTAAGTGCTTTGTAAGCCTGAAAATGCTACATTAGTGTTAGCTATTATTATTAAAGAGGCAGCCGGGTGGCACAATGGATAGAGTGCTGGGCATAAAGTCAGAAAGACCTGAGTTCATACACTTCCTAGCTATGTGACTCTGGCCAAGTCACTTAACTTCTGCTCGCCTCAGTTTCCTCAATTGTAAAATGGGGCTAAATACAGCACCTATATTTAGATAGGTGCTGTATTTAGCCCCAACCTCCTCAGGGTTGTTGTGAAGATTAAATGAAATGATGTTTCTACATGATGTTCATAGAGTGCTCAGCACACAGTAGGCCCTTAATAAATGCTTCTTGAATTAAATTGTATTGTATTCCACTTTCTATACATGTAACATTTTACATAGAACCATTTTTCATATACCGTATGTATTGTTTCATTTAAACTTCATAATAATATGAGGTAGACACAGGTAGATGTTATGATTCTCATTTTACTGTTGAAGAAGCTAAAATTTAAAGAAGGTAATTTTATGTACAGTTACACATTAATAATAACAACAGCTAGCATTTATGTAGCTGCATTCCAGGTACTGTGCTAAATGCTTTACAAATTTATCTTATCTGATCCTCACAATTATCCCCATTTTACAGTTGAGGAAACTGAGGCAAATAGAGGTTAATTGACTTGCTCAGGGTCATGCGGCTAGTAAGCGTCTGAAGTCACATTTGAACTTAGGTCTTCCTGCCTGTGAGCCTCACATTTGATCCACTGCATCACCCAGCATGTGATAAATTCAGCACTAAAATTCACATCTTCTGATTTTTCACAAAGACATAATGAAAACCTGTTCATCTGAGGTTGGTTGCTTCACATAGCAGGTTTTTTGTTTTCTTTTGCTTTTTGGTGAGGCGATCAGGGTTAAGTGACTTGCCCAGGGTCACACGACTAGTAAGTGTCAAGTGTCCGTAGCAGTTTTTGAGGTAAGCAAAATGTGATGCTGTTTCTGTTTCTTTGGCCAGCACATCATGGAATGAGGCTTTGGGATCCCAGTGTGGCGCTTTCACTGGCATAGACAATGAAAATAGATTTATTTGACACATTCACTGTTTTCCACCTACTGATTGTCCCGTTGAGTCCTGTCATGCCATGACTTCCATAGACTTGTTTTATTTCTATCACTCTTCGTTGTTTTCTGAGATAAAAGGGCACACAGTCCTCTCCCGTTCTCCTTTGCGCTGTTTGCAAATAAGTTTGTTTGATGAACTGGCAGCACCTTACCCTTCATGCTTTTCTGTTTAATAATGATAATAGCTAACATTTATATAGTATGTACTATGTGCCAGTCATTGTGCTAAGCACTTTACAATTATTATCTCATTTAATCCTCACAACAACCCTGGGAGGTAGGTGCTATTATTACCCATATTTTACAGTTGAGGAAACTGAGGTTAAGTGACTCTCCCATGCAGCTAATAAGTGTCTGAGGCTAAGTTTGAACACAAGTCTTCCTGACTCCAGGTCTGGCTGTTCTATCCACTGCACTACGTAGCAGCCCCTAAAATGAAGGAAGTGATATTCCTGCTATGCCCTCTGGCCTGGTCACATCACAGCTGGCATATTGGGTCCAGCTCCATAAGCCACTTTTTACTGAAGCACTTGGGGAAACTTTCCACCCAAACTTGCAAAGTGAATCCCTCAGTCAAGGCCGCCTCAATTTTAAAATTCTCACGGGGTCCTTGTTCATCAAAATCACGGCTCACGAGCCCCCATCGATGTGTTAGTAGCCAGCTGGCAGGCATAACTAATTTGAACCAAAGACGTTTGGTGAAATATCAGAGTACAAAAAGTAGCTGCTGCCGCTGCCAACAACAACAACATTATTTCTCCCATAGGTGGGGCATACTTTTTTCAGAAATACCCCATCAGTGGGAAAAGTGGGCATTTGTAATAAAACATTTACGGAGCTATAGAGGCCAGGGCACCTGCCTGAGGCCACCTCCAATGCTGCAGAGCCACTGAAAACTTTTGGGGTGTGCAGGTCCTCCTGGGTATTGCTTTCTGGGGGTCTCATTTCCCTGCAAACTCTTCCTTGTGCTGCCGCTGCCATGGTTGGCTGCTGCTGCAGGGCGCTTGCTGGGCCTAGCTCCATGGAGGATGGCTGTGTGGAGTTCCTCTCTGATTTCAGCCACAGAGGTCAGCTGGAGCCCTTGTCCAGGTGCTATGTCCTTCTCAGATGAAGAGGAGGGGGTTCTGCTATTGTTTTAGCATAAAGCTTAGAGGCCCTTTGCGAAAGCACTTGTAGGAGGCAAAACTTGAACCTGGCTTGTTAACAGACTAGGAAAAAAACCTTTCATGTTTTTCTATCCAATCATAATCTGTTTCTTTGAATCTTGACTAGAATGGACATTTCCTCTCCAGAAGAAGATTCTTCATCCCAGAGACAAAGAGGGTCATCTCAGCTCGCTATTGCCTTTTGGTTTAAATCTTCTCTTTTTTAAGCCACTTATTATTTCTTATTCAACAAGAATATTTGGTCTCTGTCAGAGGCCTCGCTCTGACTTAGGGTCAGAAGGTCCATCTAACTCAGTACTTAATTTCCAATTGGGGAGCCTAGGTTCCCAATGCATTTCAGGGGAGTTATACCAAAGAAGGGCAGTTAGGTGGCACAGAAGATAGAGTGCCAAGCCTGGAGCCAGGACTACTCAACTTCCTGGGTTCAAATCTGGCCTCAGATACTTGCTAGCTGTGTGACCCTGGGCAAGTCCCTTAACCCTATTTACCTCAGTTTCCTCATCTGCAAAATGAGCTGGAGAAGGAAATGACAAGCCACTCCAGTGTCTTTGCCAAGAAAATGCCAAATGGGGTCATAAAGAGTCAGACAAGACTGAAATGACTGAACAATAACAACGACAACGAAGAAACCCCCCAGAGCCTTGTGGGCTTTCCACATTATAGTCTTTGAGAGAACTCCAAATGCTCCATGCATTTCCCATGGACAAAAGCCAAGTCTAGAGAGCAAAGTATTTTCCTTGCCCCCCTCCCCAACCCCAGCTGTATTTCTGCATTTTGATATGTATAGGGTGGCCAGTGAGAGGTATTATAGTATAGTATACTGGGGAAAGGATAGTCCTCAAGAGCTAGGAAATATAGATTTAAATCTTGTTCCTAGCACATAGTGGCTGTGTGACCCCTCAGTCCCCCTAGACACTCTTTAAGACCTTAGCTGTATAACAGTGGAAGATTTGCATTAGTAAAGAGAGTTTCCTTATTGGCAGTTCTGATGAGGACATTGGGTCTTGGGGCAGTGGCTAGGATTCCATCAGTTCCAATGAATTCATAGGTTTGAACGTTAGACCAACAACTTTTTTTTTTTAAGGCAATTGGGGTTAAGTGACTTGCCCAGGGTCACACAGCTAGTAAGTGTCAAGTGTTTGGTCTGAGGCCGGATTTGAACTCAGGTCCTCCTGACTTCAAGGCCGGTGCTCTGTCCGCTATGCCACCTAGCTGCCCCAAACAACAACTTTTATCATGGCTTTAAGCCCACCCTACATTAGGGAGGATTCTGATAAACTAGAGAGTGTGGATAGCAGAAGTTTGTATCACAGTCCCCTTTGGCAATGTCTGGGGAAGCCTATGGGCCCCTTCTCAGAATAATGTTTTTAAATGTGTAAAATAAAGTTAGATTACAAAGGAAACACATTATGTTGAAATAAAGTTACCAGAATATTTAAAAATAAATTTATGGAGCTCAGATTAAGAACCCCCTAACCTAGAGGAACTCAACTAAGGAACTGCCTCATGAACTTGCCACATATTGTGAAGATTGGTTGAAGGAGCTGGAGATGCTTAGTCAGGAAAAAAGACTTCCTGGAGGGTGGGGTAGGAAAATGGCAGCTGTATTTGAATATTTGAAGGGCTGTCTCATGGGACAGAGGTTGCTCTGTTTGGTCCCAGAAGATAGAATTAGGAACCTTTAGTGAACATTGAGAAGAGGCCGAAAATTTTAGGTCTGATGCAAAGACTGCATTTGATCCTAACAATCAGAGCTACAGAAAAATGGAGTTGGCTGCTCCAGGGGGTCACAGGTCCTCCATCAGTGCTGCTTAGATGACCACTTGTTGGGAATGTTATATCAGATGACTCTTGAGATCCTGTGATACCGATTCATGCTCAGTTTAGGTGAAGAGATACAGACCAAGCTTTCTATACCTGCTAAATGGAAGTATCTGAATATATATATATATATATATATATACACACATTGAGTGGGAATTTAGATAGTTGAACTTGCCAAGTCTAGTCAACAAACATTTATTAAGTGCCTACTGTGTTCCAGGCAATGTGCTAAGTCCTAGGCATATAAAGAAAGGCAAAAACAAAAAAACAAAAGCAAGACAGTCATTATTCTCCAGGAGCTCACAGTTTAATGGGGGGTGAGGGGGACACCACGTGACCAACTATGTACGAGTAATACATACATATATGTGTGTATATATATATATATATAATATGCACATATATATATTTGTGTCTATGCACATACGTGCACACATATGTAAATCTCTCTCTCCCTCTCTCTCTCTCTCTCTCTCTCTCTCTTACTCTCTCTGTCTCTGTCTACATATGGAAAGCCAGGATAAATTGGAGATAATTAACAAGTGGAGGGAATTAGTATTGAGGAGGACAGAAAAAGAATCCTTGAAGAAGGTGGGACTTTAGCCAAGATCTGAAGGAAGCCAGGGACACCAGAAGGCACAGATGAAAAGGTAGAGAATTTCAGACATGAGGAATAAACAGTAGAAATACTTGGAGTTGGGGATGAAGTGTTGCTATTTACCCCAAACTTTTTTTATCTTTTTGGTGAGGCAGTCGGGGTTAGGTGACTTGCCCAGGGTCACACAGCTAGTAGATGGTAAGTGTCTGAGGCCGTATTTGAGCTCAGGTCCTCCTGACTCCAAGGCCAGAGCTTTATCTACTGTGCCACCTAGCTGCCCCTTCCCCAAGCTTTTTGTTGGAGCCACAGGTAACAGCTGTTCTCTCTCAAGCAGTGGGTGAGGGACGTGGCTGTTCTGCTTTCGTGAATATAAAAATACACCTCTTATGTCTTCAAAGTCAAGCAACATTGGCCTTTCCCTATTAGAATGTAAGCTTCTTGACGGCAGGAACTTTTTTCCCCCTTTAGTTTCTAGCACGTGGTCTGGCATATAGCCAGTGCTTAATTAATACTCATTGATTGTTAGACTCAGTCTCTTAGCTCTCTGCCTAGTCTCTCTGGGACCAGTTTCAGCTTTGCTCTCCTCTGGAGTTTGCTTGGCTTTAAATGCCTGCTGTAGTGACTTGTCAAATGCCCACATCCTGACTTGCCTTGGGCCCTTTCAGGACTATCATTTCCATTGTCTGCATGCCTAGCCAGACTTCCCTGCTTACCTTGTTGTCAGACTGGAATTAGAGAAATTTGTGAAAAATCACTTTGCCAATATTTAGGAGCTGTATAAATGTCAGTTGTCATTATTATTATTATTGTCATTGTCATTGTTATTACCATTATATGTCAACTTAGACACTGGCTTATCTGATGTCAGTTGGATTGTCTACCCACATTATTTTCTTTCTCACCAAGCAAATCTAGGAGGCTAGACCAGGGGTGGGGAACCTTCGGCCTCGAGGCCATATGTGATTTTCTAGGTCCTTGGGTGCAGTCTTTTGTCTGAGTCCAAGTTTTACAGAACAAATCCTTTTATAAAGGGGATTTGTTCTGTGAAGTTTGGATTCAGTCAAAGGGCCACCCTTGAGGACCTAGAGGGCCACATGTGGCCTCAAGGCGGCAGGTTCCTTACCATTGCGCTAGTCTGTGGGGAACTTCCCTTCTGGTCCCTTAGACCGAACACTTTTAGTGGGATAGGTTATTTGACTGATGGGGAAAATAAAAATATAATGAAGCTAATTGCCATCTTACAAGGGGAGAACTAGAACTTTAGTTTGAGCCTTCTCATGCCCACCCTGAATGGGAGCTATGAGGGAGAAACACTTGTGGGTCACATGGCGACTTTACCTTGTTTTGGGTTTGAAGAGGCCTGTTTATTTTTTACGTCAAGGGAAGTGTCTCTCATAGAACCCACTCAACTTAAAAGTGAGCACTTGTATATCTGAAACCATTTTGCACATATGTAGGCCGAGCTCGAGATAATTATTTTCCACTGGGGACCATGTTTCTGTTGCAAGTTACTTTTCCCCTAAGTAAAATTTTATGGAATTTCATTTTTCAAGTTGGGTTTCCTACCTGCCTTAAAGCTGTTTTCAGATTTATGGTGCAGAGCAAACTGAGGTGTGTGCATATGGGTAACTGCTGAATGTTCCCTTTACCTTAGGAATGGTTGGGGCCTTTGCTACTTTGCCTATCAAATTACACCATCATTAGTCATTATCATGTTAATGTATTTTTCCTTGTAGCCCAACCTTCGGTCCAAAACATGCCCAGTAGCTGGGTTAGTGGTCCATTGCAAACCTGGTTATGTTTCTGCTCCCTTCATTGTGGAGTTGCCATCTTTTATTAATACCAATGGAATTTTGGCCCACTGATGGGTGGGAATCACACCCTCCTGGGTCCAGATGGTGCCCCAGAATGTGATTGCACCTGGTTCACATTTCAGCCCAAGAATGTTTGCCTGCTCTTTGCTGGATCTGGAGGAAGCTTAGCTGTGTTAGTTCTCTCTTTAAGACTTTTGTTTTAGGTCCTGTTGGGGTTCATGACCCACTAACATTTGCTTTCAGCCTGGGGCTTGAACTGAAGGAAACTCTGCTCAAATCACCAGGTTCCTCTTACCAGCTTGGGCTTTAAACTTTAGAAGCCTTAGGTTTGGTTTCTATGTGAAATTATTAGTAGATGTCAGCCTGCTTAATACAGAGCCTGAATTCTTAACCCTGATAGTCCAAAATTCAGGGGCTTTTCTAGAGGTCACACCCTGCACTTCTATGCACTTCAAGTCAACACATATCCAAGGCATTGAGGTGGTTTACTAGTAGATAGTGGGACTTGGCGAAAGCCCTATGATCAAATCCATTCTTAGACACTTACTAGATATGTGACCCTGGGCAAGTTACTTAACCTCTGCTTAACTCAGTTTCCTCATCTATAGAATGAAAGGCTTGGACCAGATGATCTCTAAGGTTCCTTCCAGGTCTACATCTTTATAACACTGTCTCAAAGGAAGAGGTGCTCCCCAAGCCCAGTCTACTAGGAAAAAATAACCATACAGTTTTCCGGACAATGGGAATACTCAATTTGTCTCTTAGTGTTCTAACTTTCATGATACAAAAGTATTAGTAACAAAAAATACGGTTTCAGTCATTTGTTGTTTAGTTGTTTCTGACTCTTCATGACCTCTTCTGGGATTTCCTTGGCAAAGATACTGGAGTGGTTTGCCATTTACTTCTCTGGCTCATTTTACAGATGAGGAAAATGAGGCAAACAGGGCTAAGATGTCCAGGGTCACACAGCTATAAGTGTCTGAGGCTGGGTTTGAACTTGGGAAGATGAACCTCCCTGACTCCAGGTCTGTGCATTCTGGCACCCCCCAGCTGCCCTCAGTCTTTTAGCATCTTTTTAAGCCTTTATTCTACTCTCAGTTTTCCAAAATACCCTGATGTCAGTTCTCATTTCAGACCTGGTTTTGGAGTCCATTGCAGGCATTAGAGGAGTTTTGCTGAAGATCCAGATGAAGCAGTTCATGCTGAAAATCACAAGTGCTTTTCTTTGGCTCATTGAAGGGAAGGCCAAATGGTTTAAGTACAGACATCCAAGGGAAGTCACTGGGTAGGCGCTATGGCAGCACCCACCCCTCCAACTGGGACAGCAGTCCCAAACTAGGGCAAGCCACCAATATTCTAGCTTGGTGCTGGGGCTGAGACCTCCACAATTAGACGGGAGAGGTTAGAGAAGTTACATATCGTCAGGAATATCACCAAAAAAGACCTGGACCCGGTGGTCTTCAAGCCATGGTGAGAGGAGGGTCCCTAAGATCTCGGAGGAGCTATTCTCAGGACTTGGCACGTCTTTTCATTAGTACCTTGCCAGTTGTATGCATGGGACACCTGGTTCCATCTTTCCATCATATATCCTTTGATCTACTCTGTATAGCCTGTAGGTACATAGTTATTTGTATGTTGTCTCTCCCATTAGAATGTAACTCTTTGAGGGCAGGGACTAATTTTTTTTTTGGCCTTTCTTTGTATCTCAAGCACTTAACACAGCACTTGGCACTTTGTAATCCCTTAATATATGCTTGCTGGGCATCTTAGAGATATGGAAAATGACCAGGTCTTTACTAGGGATGGTTTGGAGTCCTGCTCACAGAGACCTGAGTAGTTTCTGCACCTCTGGTGTCATAGACAGGGAATTCCCAGTTATCTAGAAAGCTGGACATTTCTAGGCTTATAAGATTCTAGATACAGGGGTTTTTAGAGAAGGAGGTAATGAAAAAAAGGGTATCAGGCAGAAAAGGGGGGTAGGGCTGGAAAAATGCTGGAGAAGGACTCAGCCCCCAAACCCAGAAGTTTTCCTAGACTGTTATTCCTAGGTAAATGGAATATGGTCTATTTTTTTTGCCCTTTGAAACTGATTTATGGAAGGGAAAGGCTAAACGAAATCAAAGAATAGAGAGGCGACCTGCTGGTTTACGTAAATTAAAATCTTTTGTGGGGGGGAAATCTCATATTCGTTCTTGGGTGTCTTCTGTCTACGTTATTTTTCATGTGGTTCTAATATTCTCCAGAGGGGCAATGGACTGTCTCTTTGACTTTGGCTCATGGGTAGGGAATCCTCCATTGATCTGTTCTTCTCTGACTTGTGGTTATGATCGCTATGGCAGCCCTGATTGCCATGGAAAGCTTCAAGTGACTGAAAACCCTCCGGCCAATCAAGAGAGAGATGCTTCCCAAATGAATCCAATGTGTTGAAGTAATTTCCTTTAACCTCTTTTTGGGCTCCCCCCACTTTCTCTTTCTTATTCCTACTTTCCTTTTAGTTCACCTTTGTTCCTCAAAGAAATTAATTTTCAAAGTAAAAACTCATGTCATGTGATAGAGCTTGGAGTTCTTGAAGAAGTCGGAAGAGGAAATTTGAGAAGCAGCTGAAATTGCAAATTTGAGTGCCGTGATATCAGAGAGGAAGCATGGTGAATTTTAGGTGAGAAGATCTGCATTCAGACCCTTCTTAATTTGGCCCTATTCTACCCATCAGTGAGTCACAGGGCTCCTAGGCCCATAGATGTAGAGTGGAAAGGGGACCTAGAGGTCATCTAGGTAAACTCCCTCATTTCACAGACAAGGAAACACAGTTCTGGGGCAGGATGGGCCAGATTAGAGTTAGTCCGAATTGGTTTTCAGACAGACCCGTTGAGGGCAGGGCAAGTGGTCCACCCAGGTCTCAGGAATGGGGTCTAGAAAGAAGTCTGGCAAGTCTACAGAGTTGAGGTGTGTTGTCAGGTGATGTTAGGGAGGCTTAGCAGTTGGACGGCAAGTCTGTTAAGGTGGAGCACTGCTTCGGGTTAGGCCTGTTCATAGTCAGTAGGCAGACCTGGAGGTAATCAGGGCCATGGGGATCTGGCAGTGGGAATGGCTATCCAGATACGGAACCACTGATGTGTAGGCTCGATATTTAGTCTACAAGAGGAGGTTCAGTCTGGGCCCAGAGGAACTTAAGGACTGGGCAGGGCCATGTGGCGGCCACAGGAGAGCCGGACAAGAGATTAACGCTGACAATCAAGACTCTAGATGGAGATTGGGTGCTCTAGGACTACTGGTTCTACATCTCCCCCTGCCCAGGAAACCAAGTTAGATTGTTCTCAGAGCTTGGGAGCAGCATGAAGCAGCTCCAGGTAGGGAGCAGGAAAGATTCGGACAAGGAGTAAGGCTGAACATTACATTATTTCCCATTACTCTTCAATGGGGACCCTCCACTCCAACCAGGCTGATCTCTTTCATATACATCCAAGCTCATCCTGGAAACCAAATCTCAGCTCTTTCCATCTGGAATGGCTTTCATTTGTGTTGTTTCTTGTTCAGTAGTTTCACTTATGTCTGACTCCTTGTGATCCCATTTGGGGTTTTCTTGGTAAAGATACTGTAGCCATTGGCCATTTTCTTGATTGGCTCATTTTACAGATGAGGAAACTGAGGCAAACAGGGATGAGTGACTTGCCCAGGGTCACATAGCTAGTAAGTGTCTGAACTCCAGGCCCAGAGCTCTATCCACTGTGCCATCTAGCTGCCCCATGTGGTAGGTGCAAATATTATCCTCATTTTATAGATTAGGAAAATCAAGCAGTTAATTAGATTGCTCAGAGTCACATGGCTCATAAGTATCTGAGGGAGGATTTGAATTTGTCTTCTAGCTGCCTCCTCAATTAGACAATACAGACAAATGGCAGAGTGTCAATCACTCAGCTCTCCCTCTGAACTCTAAACTCCTAAAGGGCAGAGATGGTGTCATTATTTCTTCTACATCCCTTCACAATGCCCAGCACAGAATTTATGTTTACCTGGACCTTTAGTTTAGTTTCCACTATTGACTCAACCGAGTGACATTAGGTTAGTCAGCTGAACTTCTTTGACCTTCAATTTCTCTTGTGAAATTCTGAGTTTAGTTGGGGCCAAAACTTGGCAGAAGGAGGCAAGCTACTGGGTCACAACCCATGGGAGAGAAAGGGCAAGGACTACATTAGGGTTGGGAGCACAGGTCATGGTTCCTGCTATCTTACCTGAAAAGTGCCTAAATGACATTTCCTGCAAAGCCAAAACGTGTTGACAAGCCAATATCAACACATGCCCAAGGACCTGGCTGTGGTATGAGAGGCCCTCTTCCTTCTCTTCCAAAATGTGATTCATACCAGAGTCATTCTGAATCATTTTATTCTTATTCTGGAGAATTCTGGAGTTATTCTCATAGCTGGAGTTATTCTGGGCTCTTAAAGGACTCATAATAATGTCATTGGTTTAGTCATTCACCAAGACATTTGATTGCATAATGACTTAATTTTTGTACTTCTGGGATCAGAGGCTGTGCCATGTCATGAAGTTATGAACTTTTCCTCTTTGTTTATCCAATGTCAAATATCCCTGAGACTGCATCCTGCATTCTTGAAATGCCAGCTGTGGATGCCTTGCTCCTTTAGGAAAAGTCACATCCATCTAACCCACTGTCTCTTTAGTCTATGGATCCTGTCATTGGGTGTGCACTGCATGCCTGGGAAATGGTCCCTTGAGGCTTCCAGTGTTCATCCTCCTTAACCTTCCCAGATGAACCAACAGTGTCTCTGCTCAGATGGACTCCTGACCATTGCTTTTGCTAGGGTGTATAGGTTTATCCTATGGGCAGCAGCGGATGGAGCACTGAACCTAGAGTCAGGAACACCTGCATTCAAACCTGGCCTCATACATTTACTAGCTGCGTGATCCTGGGCAAGTCACTTAACCTCTATTTGCCTCACTTTCCTTATCTGTAAAATGAGGATAATAATAGCACTTGTTTCCCAGGCTTGTTGTTAGGATTGAATGATAATTTTTGTAAAGCATTTAGCACAGTTCCTGGCACATAATAGATACTACATAAATGCTTATTCTCTTCCCCTCTAGTTATCCACTTGGGGAAATGGGATGGGGGAAAAAGGGAACTCCCATCCACTGATAACTACTGAAGTAATAGCTATAATTCATAAATAGAATTTCAGAGTTACAAGGGATCTTACAGATAATCTCATCCATAGTTATCTACTGACTTGCTGCTGGCTCCTAGTAATGGTTTTTTGCCCTGTCTCCGATGGTCCCAAGGAATAATTGACTTAGGTTGAAATTCTAGGTCATCACATGGCTCCTAGGGGAGAAGGGGAGAGAGCTTAAGTATTTCTTGCACTAAATGTCAAAGCAGGGGCCCTTGGCCTGATTGTTTGGAATTTTAACCCAATCAAGGACGTTGTAAATTTCTTCAAGCCCCATCACATTAAAACAATATTAGCAAGGGCCTCCCCCAGCCCTGAGTGATTAGGGTGGAATGCCTTTCTGAGACATGGATTTTTTTGTGTCAATGATGGTATGTCCCTTGGAAAGTTGGGGGAGACTCGAGATTTATGAGAGAACCTCAGACCTAGCTACTCTCTCACGCCGAGAAAGTGGCTTTGGAGGACATGGGAAAATGTTTGGTCTTAAAGGACCCCCTCTCTATTCTTCAGGGACCTGCTATGATTTTTCTTTTTCACATTGGCTGGGCTATATGTCTTCTAAAGGTTCATAAGGTAAGTGAGCACTCTAAGGGCCCTCAAGAATTCCTGCTTTTCTTATGGTCCTTTTTTTGTTTGTTCTATGTTTTGAATAGCAACGAATCCTCTACTTGTCATTAAATATTGTTCTTCAGCTGTTGTTTAAGTGTGTTTCATCTTTCCAGCTTCATCCTTGAGAGCAAGATATGACAACTTTTGATCTCCCATTGTTCCCCAAGTAGTGTTGGGCACATAGTAGATTATTGTTGTTCAGTCCTGTCCAACTCTATGAGATCCCATGGACTTTGTCCATGGGGTTTTCTTGGGAAAGATACTGGAGTGATTTGCCATTTTTTCCTCTAGTGTGTACTCATTTTATGGATAAAAAAACTGAGGCAAATAGAGATTTGGCTTGGTCAGAGTTGCACAGCTGGTAAGAATCTGAGGCCAGATTTGAACTCACATCTTCCTGACTTTAGGCCCTATGCCCTATCCACTGTACCACCTAGCTACCTCACTTAATAGGTACTGAATGAATAATATTGATAGAAGCAGTGTGGCATGGTGGATAAGGTGACAGATTTATATTCAGTGGTTCTGGGTGGGAATTCTGGCTTTTCTATATTTTCTGTGTGCCCTTGGGTAAAATGCCTTTCTGGTATTCAGTTTTGTAATCTGGAAAGCGAGGGAGTTGGCCTGGGTAATTGCTAAGACTCTTTCCCACTCCAAACCTATAATCCTATGATTGATTAAAGCTGTTGCCTTCAAACTCCAAAGGATCCTGATTATGGACCTTCCTATAAACACCAAATGATATCAACAGAATGATGTTTATTTTTAGTGAATCCAGTGGCCTAAGAGTTCCAATAAAATCCAATTTGTTCATATGTGTGTTTATGCGTATTTTTTTCTTTGAAAACTTTATATATATTCAGATAGAATGAAGGAAAGGACCAGGGCTCACGGGGCCAATGTTGGACCATGGTGCTTCTTCCACCAGATGTGTAACTCAAATCTTAACCCTGTTCAACAGAGACTGAAAAGTGATACTGACTGGTGACTGACTGTTAAGTGGTGTGAGTGACTTAAGTGCATGATGGGACCCTTCCAGGTACATTTTCTCAGTGTCCCCTCTGCCAGAATATGAGTTATCATTGGCCCCTTACAGGCTTTTTATTGGGAGAAGGGGAGGGGCAAAAACAGGATCTCCACTTTTGAGGCAGTTTCTAACCCTCAGGCTTCTAGGAAGACCTACCAAGAAGGCTTGCTCCATTCCAACCAGTTCTTTTCAGTCAGTCAACAGGCATTTATGATGTGCCAGGCACTGTGCTAAGGGTGCAAAGACAGACAAAACCAGTCTCTGCCCTCCCAGAGCTTATATTCTAATGAACAAGCAACCATGCTTTCCAGGTGGTTGCTTTTTCAGAATTGTAGAAATTATTTCTCCATTTCCCTAAGAATTTGCCTGGGGTGGGGATACTGAATAATTAAGAGGGTTGGACCACCTGCTTCCACCAAACTCAGGCAAATGAGCTATGGATGTATGAGAATTTTGACTGTTGCACAAATACGTGATTCCCCCCTCCCCCGACCTTTGTTTCACTCAATACCATAGCAACATAATTGAATTGCCATCAGTAGTTATTTTTTTAAAGAACTTTGAATGGGATTAAGCCCCAATCTGTTTTAGGTAGTATTTCATAGCAGCTAGGATGAACATGTATTTTGCAAAGATTTTAATTGTTGAAACATGAGACTTAACGAAAGGAAACTTTTGAGAATGTACTTGGGCTTCATAGCTGTCATCATTAATCACCTATCACCATCGTAGCTCAGGAGTTAAGGCATATTGGCTGTAGTTTCTGGTTCTCTGTTATTAGATCTGTCTCACAGCTGTAACTAAGGGAGGGCTGATGGGTCTTTATCTCCAGGGATGAACATCCTTAAGGGTGTCTACATTTTCTTCCCAGGGCAGTCCAGTGTCCTCTGTCCTCAGATTTTGTACCTTGTGGTGTTCCATTGGTCTGCATGGACCTGCTTCCTTACCAGCCCTGCTCCCACAGTTCTGTTGCCATGACACTTTTCGCTGTGGGCTTACTTTTCCCCATAACCTCTCTGGGTATACAGGTGCCATTCTCCGGGCACTGTGCTACCTTTTCTCCCAGAGCAATTGTTTTCTTCTCATTCCCTCTGGTGTCTAATCTATTTTTGCCCTGGCAAAAACATCCTACTTCATGTGAAAATGAGTGATGGGGAAGGGGATGAAGATGATATTGAATCACTCCTAGGAAGGCCTTTCCCCTGTTTCTCAATTGAATCATGTCCTTTCTCTCTGTGAAAGTCCAGCTCAAAACCTATCTCTTTCATAAAATCTTTCCTAATTAAAGGCATCTGATTATTCACTCTTCATGGCTACTTCCCCAAGCTCTTATGTAGTGGGAAGAGATTGGTTCCAGTCTAGATTTGACACCCATTCTCAGTGTGAATTTGGGTAAATTGTGTAATTTTTCTGAACTTTAGAGTCTCCATCTGTAAAAATGGCATTTATTAATAATGCTTGTACTGGGCAACTAGGTGGTGTAGTGGATAGAGCACCAGGCCTGGAATCAGGAAGATTTATCTCTGTCAGTTCAAATCTGGTCTCAGACACTTCCTAGCTGTGTGACCCTAGGCAAGTCACTTAACCCCGTTTGCCTCAGTTTCCTTATCTGTAAAATGAGCCAGGGAAGGAAATAACAAACCGCTCTAGTATCTTTGCCAAGAAAACCTCAAATGGGTTCACGAAGAGTTGGGTGTGACTGAACAATAATAACAAAAAAGTCTTTGTCTACTTTTAAGCTGCTCTGAGTTTTAAATTTCTTTAAGACTTTTGGGAGACTCTGTACAGGGTTTGGGAACAGCTATGTCTTACCAGTAAGAGAGAGAGAGCTGCAATAAATGTATCCCATAGGTAGTCAGGGCACGGTCCCAGTTGTTATTTTATTGGGCTGGTGCAATAATATAATAATGATAATAATGATGATGATTATAACTAATATTTATATAGTGCTTACCATGTGCCTAAGCACTTTACAATTATTACCTCATTTGATGCTCACAATAACCCTGGGAAGTAGGGACTCCTTTGCCCCTGAATGATATAGCATGATCTGTGATCTTCCACAGCCCTTCAGGCTCAACAGGAGGATAGATTTCACTGAATTTAGTTCCTGCCTGTGTATCTGCTTTAGAACGCTAGCTTTTATGCTCCCTAACAGAGACACAACACAGGAAATATAACAAGGAGAAACACGGGAAATCTGTCAGCATGGGTTGTTAGCACAACCCACAGAAAACCCCCTGTCTTTTTGGGTAGACTCTTGGCAACCAGCTATTCTTCTCCCTGGAGGACAGAATGAAAGGAAATGAGATGTAGAGAGGAACTTTGTGACAGAGGGCTTTCAACATTGGGGCACTTTTATAGAATCTTTTTCCTTGGAAGTCTTAAAAAAATTGGCAGTGGAGTGGAATGAGCCCTGGCTCTGCAATTGGGTGACATGGGTTTACATCTCGCTTCCGTCAAATACTATCTGCGTGACCCTGGAAAAGTCACTTAACTTTTCTGGGTCTTGGTTTCTTTAATTGTAAACTGAGGGGTAGGGACTAGATGACCTTTGACCTATTTTCCAGGATTATTTTCTGTGCCTTAGTATTTTTAGAGATATTGAAGGAAATCCCTTTGTGATAATTGGAACAAATGATGGAAACATAACTTCTTTGATACCATGGACCATACCAGGGAAGTAATCCAGTCACTGGTATTGAAGGTATGTTTCATATCTGATCCCTTCCACTAAAAACACATTTTTCTCACCTCTGTGGATTGTTTCTTATTCTGTTTCTGGAGATTGTGCTGGTCATCGAACCAGGGCTCCATAGAATGGAGCATCTGTAAGTACTAGAGGAGAAAGGGCCCTAGGCCAAGAGTAGAACCCACTCAAAATTCCTGGGTTCATTGTGAACTGAATGTGAACCTTTAGGGGTTTGTCTGGGATTGCTCCTGGCCAAAGGGGCCTCCTGCTCTTAAGCTCCAGGCCTCTTTGAAAACATTTGGATGATTTCAGTCTGAATAAATGAGCAGCCCATGGACACTGAGAAATGAGAGCCCAGGGTGCTGGGTCAGTTCATGGATTGGGTTTTGGGGGCCAAGAAACAAGAGTGTTATTGATTTTCCTCCCTGCTCCCCCATTAGTAATGTGGCCTTTTCAGTTAACTTTGGAAGGTCTAGGTCAGCAGTCTCTCAGGCTCCAAACTTTCTGAAAGGTTTCCCTTCCTTTCCTCTTTTTCCACCCTCGTTCCTTAATTAACTAGGTTCAGGCATTTTTTATGATACTTTGATCTAAATCCTTTACAAAGTCTTTTCTTTATGCCAAGGAAACCAGTGTGGAGCTTTGGTGTTGAGCAGTCCCATTGCCAGCAGGATTTAGGAAGCTCATGACGGCCCAAACTCAGGGGTGGAGCTGGGAAAGAGGACTGGGTCAGTTTCTATTGATAATTTTAAAGCACCTGTTTGGTGCTAATGGCAGACAGCATGAGGAGACTTTTGAGTACATTAAAAATGGGACATAATCCACCAGGACTGGTCAAGGTGAGAGAGAGGCTGGTAGGTGGGATCAGGGAAGAGAGAGACTCAGAGAAGGGAGAGGAAGGAAATGGAGAAATGAGACAGGGAAAGAAGGGAAATAAGGGGTGAATACATTACTAGAATATTGATGTTGATAATGACGATGTCTTGTAAGGTATTCTTTTTTCCCAGACACCTTTGGGAAGCGGTTGGTGGCCAAACAATCAATTAATCAATGGGTATTTATTACGTACTTATTACTAAGTTCTAGGATACAAAGCAGAAGTTAAAAAAAAGTCCTTGTCCATAAGAAACTTACATTCTGATAGAATGCTTGTTGGAGTGGCTTTGGTTAGGTGTAGGTGGACTGGATGACCTTGGGGGGACCTTTCTAATCCTGAGAGTCTGTACATCTGAGAATGAAGGTACAGTAGCAGATTGCTTAGAGAGGAGGCAATGGGTAGGTGGGGTGTAATGCTAGGGGGTGGTGGGAGGGGAGAGAGGAAAATAGAAGCAAGGATAAAGAAATGAATAGGGTTGCTGTGAAGGTAAAATAAGATCATATTTGCAAATCTGGGTTTGCTTGGCAAACCTTCTCCTCCTTCTCCTCCTCCTCCTTCTCCTCATCGTCATCATCATCATCATCATCATCATCATCATCATCATCATCATCATCTGGGTTGGAAGCCTGAATAGGACAACAAGATGAGCAGAAAAGGCTGCAGGGAAGAGTTGAAGGAAGTTTATATACATACATACATACATACATACATACATACATACATACATACATACATATATATATACACACGTGTATATGTATGTATGTGTGTATGGATAGGTTGATCGATAGATAGATAGTTAGCAAGTGAGGCTCTGGACGTAAGTACGACTCTTGGTTCTTTGCTTCTCCTTTAACCAAAACGTGTTTTTCGTCCTAGTTGGTAGTTCCATTTGTCTGGGAGCCATGGTGCTGCTGATTTCCATTGGTCCATGCTCAAATTGTGTCAAAACATTATGACATTAGCCTAACCATATGAAAAATAAATGTTTTTAGCTGGTATCTGCTATCTTGACTCATCTGCTTTCCTTCCACCCCAATTAATGTAGACTCCATGTACTTTATTCCAGGAAACCCAGAATGATGAGGGACTACCATGAAGGATCCAAGGCAAAAAGGTCTTCCTTTCAGATCTCTAAGGAAAGACACCTGATTGGACTCTGAATTTTCTTTAGCCTGCAGGCTATAAAATACGTTGGATGATTAATAGTTACCTACTGAAGCCAGCCTGTGTAGTAAGCCCATATGGGTAATTCAGCCCTCTTCAATGCCCTGATCCCCACCCTGGCACAATAGCCCCGAATCGAAGTTTTCTTCACCTGTTATTTAAAGGAGATGGAAGCTCTGTTCTTTGCGTTACCCACATATGCTATCCCTGGCCTTTCTAATGGGAATGGGAAAGGGAGAGAAGGAGAAGAGTTAGAAAGGGACCTTTGGTTTTTCTGCCTCTTCTCTGTCTGGTAACTGGAATAGGGAATATTCTCTTGCCCTTAAGCACAGCTCTGCTGTAAATATCAGAGTAAATTTATAGAGTATTTGGCCCAGACTGTCTGGTAGATTGCTGGCATGGTCAATAGCCTTGGGACCTAAGCCCTGAGGCAGGAAAGACCTCACACTTAATGAACATCTAACAGAAAAGAATTTGGAGGGGTTGGGGCAGCATGGGGAAGAGAAATAGGTGTTTACTTTTTGTAAATTTTAAAATTCATTTTAAACTTTTCAAAAGTGAAATATATCTGGAAAGGGGGATAAGGAGAAACATCTGCATGGGCTCAGATTTTTCTTTTCTTTCTTTCTTTCTTTCTTTCTTTCTTTCTTTCTTTCTTTCTTTCTTTCTTTCTTTCTTTCTTTCTTTTTTCTTTCTTTCTTTCTTTCTGTGAGACAATTGGGATTAAGTGATTTACCCAGTCACACAGGTAGTGAGTATTATGTACCTGACATTGAATTCAGGTCCTCCTGACTCCAGTTCTATCTACTGTACCACCTAGCTGTCCCAACTCAGATTTTTCTTAAGAGGGCATCAGACTGAATGAATTCTAAGTTCTCTTCCAACTCATCCATTAGAGGATGACCAGAACAACATTTTCTTCCATCCCTCCCTCTCTTCTTCCTTCATTTCTTTGTTCCTTTGTTCCTTCCCTCCCTCTCTCCTTCCTTCCTTCCTTCCTTCCTCCCTCCCTCCCTCCCTCCCTTCCTTCCTCCCTTCCTTTCTCCCTCCCTCCCTCCCTCCCTCCCTCCCTCCCTCCCTCCCTCCCTTCCTTCCTTCCTTCCTTCCTTCCTTCCTTCCTTCCTTCCTTTATAATCCTATGTATGTTATTTTAGGCATTTAAAAACATCATTCTAAGAAGGGGTCTGTAGGCTTCAACAGATTGCCAAGTAGTCTATGACACCACAAAGGATGAGAATTCTTAATCTAACACTAGCAGTCTCTCATTGAGTTGGGCTCTTCTTTTTACAAGCTCACTATCTGTTCATTATTGTTTAACAGGAAGTCCAACTAACTCCCTGATGGACAATAGATAGCTGAAGCCCATTGTCTTTTATTCATTCATTCATTTATTTATTTATTTATTTATTTATTTATTCATTCATTTATTTATTTATTTATTTATTTATTTATTTATTTATTTTTTTATTGTGTTGTCTTTATAGGCATCTGCCAAATCGTCCAATCTTGCAGCTACTTGATATGAAATGACATTCTTTTGGTCCACTCTCTTGTATGTTACTTGGATCCCCAACATTTCTTAGCAGAACCTTAGCACCTCAGTAAAGACCTTGACAACAAACAAGAGCATAGTGTTTCTGTCAGAGATTTTCTGTGCCTGATGGGGGCTCTTCTTCGGCTACTCTCAGCTGAGAGACATACTGTTTGTGAGTCTCTCTGTCTTCTCCATCTTCCGAGACTCCTACGTGCAAGTCAATAGGCAAATGTTATTCTCTCCCAAACATTCAGCTGGTAGAAAGTAAAGCTTGAGGCATTGTTTCTAGTAGCACTGTATGCATACATTAGAAATGCCACAAGTTTACTCCACTGAGGTTTCTTCACAGGCCGCACTGTCCCTAGCATGTTGAGCATTATGTGGTTGAAAGCTCAGTCTGTGGCTTTCCATGAGGGTGGTAGGGTGTGGTTCTAGAATCTCCTTCCTTTAATAGTTTGCTTTCAAAATCTCTGCCTTGAACACAGTGGATCTTGGCAGAGAAGCTATATTCAGAAAAATACTTCTGCGACATTGTAGAAGCTTTCTGTTTCTGGTTATACGTGCCCATATGTAATGAGTCAAATGGTCAGTGACCACTAGGAAGTGGAAGTCCATTAGACTGTAAACTCCTTGAGGACAGGCATGATCTTTTACTTTTTTTGGTATCCCAAGAACTTTGTACAATGCCTGACACATGGTAGGCACTTACTGACTCATGCTACTACCATCTCTTTTCAGGGACAAAAAGTCCATGCACACGAGCTCTGAAGATTTGCGGGCACTGAAACCCTCCAAGTATACAGCAAAAGTTGGCAGTACTTTCCTTCGAACACATTGGATATCTTTCCCACTTTTTGTAGACATTCACTGTCACGTGGGTCAGTAAAATCTATTTCTTACCAGCTCATGTATCCTTGCTTGGCCCAAATATTCAGACCTACAATGGCCATACAGAGAATTGCCTTGGATAGCACCAACTGCTCCTTGGTATTGAGTGGGAGGTCAGATCCAGTTTGGTGGAAGCTTTCTTTGCACAGCTCCAACTTCTTCCATTGTTTCAATAGTAAAGGTGACCTTGAGGGAAGGAAGCTTGTGTTTCTGTTCTTATCTTGTATCACTTCTCATAGTCATTCACCAAGCATTTGCTCTCTCTGTCAATCATTCAAGGACAATTGAGACAAAGGAATGAAGAAGTTTATTAATGTGGTCCTCTCCTGTTCTTCCCCAATTCTGGTAGAAGTGCAGAATACTTATCTGTATTTCTTTGTGATTATGGGCTAGCTTCCTGAGTATCAAAGACAGTCTTCTCCCCTGCCAAGGGTAGCTTCAGTGTCCTATGGCCCATGGGATAGAGTGTCTGCATCTACTTCAGCCTTCCTTGGCTGACTGTTGGGTAGTTGTTCAGTTATATCTGACTCTTTGTGACCCCTTAGACCACTGCCCATGGGGTTTCCTTGGCAAAGACACTGGAGTGGTTTAAGTGGATTAAGGCAAGCAGAGATTAAGTGAGTCATTCAGGGTCACACAGCTAGTTAAGTGTCTGAGGCCAGATTTGAACTCACGTCTTCCTGACTCCCAGTGGCACTGAGCCACCTGGCTGCCTAGGCTGGTGGTGTATATTTAGTCCACAGTTGCCTGGTGCTGAAAAAAGATTAGCCTGAGGCAGGGAGGGAGGTAGTCAGAGGTGATTTCCTGAGTTCCTGCTACTGGGAGGTAGCTTCCTTATCTGAGGGTCTGCGGAAAGAGAGTTGTATATTATATTATTTTATTCTTGGATTTTTGTGCTTTTAGGGATTAATTAGTAAAGCAATTTAAAATCTGAGTTTATTTTTCAGGAGTGTCTGCTGTATTAAAAAACAGAAACCTACATAAAATCTTGAACCTTTGGGATGGATCCAAATTTAGGCTTAGCCTACCACAAGTCCACCACGCAAAAGACTTGTTTGTTTCATCATCCATGACATGTTCCCTTAGTGTGGACATACCCCAAGATGCTGCCCTCTTCTCTTCTTATACCCTCTCATTTGCTGGCCTCATCAGCTCCCATGGATTTAATTCTCATCACTGTAAAGATGCCTCCCAGGTCTAAGTCTCTTTCCTGAGTCACAGTCCCACATCCCCAAATGCCCACTCCACATTGCCGACTGGCTATCCTAGAGATATCTCGAACTCAACCTATCCAAGGCAAAATTCGCTATCTTTTCCCCAAAACATACCCTCTCTGCACTCCCCTCTTTCTCGAAGGCACTGCCACCCTCACAGAACTACAACTGTGACATTCCTTTTGATTCATCGCCCTCTCTTTCCTCACCTGTCCAACTAGTTACCAAATCTTGTTGTTTCTAGCTCCACAACGTTCCTCTCTTCTATCTCCCTCTCTCCACTCACACAGCCAGCACCCGGGGTCAGGCCTTTATCACCTCTTGCTTGGACTATTGCCATAGCCTTCTAGTTGACTTCCTTGCTCCACTCTCTCTGTTCTTTCCGATCCATCCTCCCTGGAGTTGCCAAAGTGGTTTTCCTGAAGTCCAGGTCTGGTCATGTCAAACCTGTATTCGCTACACACCATGGCTTCCTTGTGCCTCTAGGATAAAGCATAAATGCCTTGGTCATTTGATGTCCTTAGCAGCCTGACACCAATTTATCTTTCTAGACTCCGTATACGGGACTTTCCTTCTTATGTTCCACAGGGCAGCCAAGCTGACTTTCTTGCTCTTGATCCCACACGATCCTCACTCTCCTGTCTCTGTGGCTTTGTATAGACCATTCCCATTGGCTGGAATGAACTCTTCCACCTCTTCTTACCTCAGCTTCTTAGAATTCCTTACTTAGAATTCCTTCAAGACTCAGTTCAAGCATACCCTTTATTTTATTTTTATTTTGAGACTGGATTTCCCTATTTCAGCCAGACTGCAAGTGCAGCAGCTACCCACATGCCTGATGCCACTATATGGAGGCTCTAGTTCCCACCTGGAGTCGTGAGCAGACTGGTTCTTCTACCCCCTTCTACACCCTCCCCCCATGGGTTCACCATATTGATGATACATTTAATCTGGATACTCAATCAGTTAAGATTCAGTTGTGACTACATCACTTCCTTTCTCAAAAAGTTCCATTGGTACCCCATTCATTCAGTGATAAAATAATCTCTTGGTTGGCATTGAAAGCCCTTAACAACTTGTACTTTTCCCCTTGACTTCACATTACTTCCTCTCAGGCACTTTGCATTTCAACTAATCTGGTTTATTTGCTTTTCTCAGTACTCTTGGCCTCGGCTGTGCCTTCTCTTCTTTTCCCTTCTTACTTCCTCCTTTTAGAATCCCTAACTCACTCAAGAGGCCTCTTCTAGATGAGGCTTCCCAGATTCTTCCCTATTGGTGATGCTTTCTTCATCTGAATAATGCTTTATATATATTTATGTGTATACAAAAAGCTCCACCGCACATGTGTTGTTTTCTCCCAAGAGAATATGTTGAGGGCAGAGACTACCTCATTTTTGTAATAGCAATTCTCTGTCTCCCCCTCTCCCGTGTGTTACATTTCCACCCCTCCCCCATGGGAGTATCCTCAGTATCCTTGAGTGGGTGGAGAGGTGTCTAGGCTTTTTGACTGGCTCCAACCCCCATTTTTAGGACTTCAAGAACCCCAGTTTCATTTAACCACTTAAGAGTCAGATTAGCTTTTACAAAGGTACATTGACTTCGAAGGCATAAACATATACAAACATTTTCCCCAATTATGTCTTAGAGACATAATCTCCCCTGTATTGCCTAAATATCTGAGAGGGGGAGGGGGATAAGGCTCACAATTTGATTTAGTTCTTATATAACATTAATCAAGTACAAAGACTTGGACTTGTGTCTTGGGCTTGTATCTTGGGACCCTGGCTTCTTAGGGCTTCTCCAGTGGGCTGGTTACCACATTTAGCAAGGAATCTGTGTCTTGAATTCCTGGGTCAGGACTCCACTCCCTGCATTTAGAACTGCAAAGGACAGACAAAAAAGATGAAGCCCACAAGCTGATTTCTCAGGGCCACAGAGCCCAAGGGGAAGGGGAAGGTGCCCTTAGGCCCTTCCTTTCTTACTGCTTTATGCCACTCAAGAGAGAGTGACAAGGCCTTCCTCAGATAGATTTAAAGATGTGAACAATTCTGGTGTGGCAGCCAATGGAAAGAGGCCGTTCCTGCTCACTTTGCCCACCAACACAGAACATCTTCTCCCAGAAACGAGCTCTAGCTTTGTATTCCCAGAGCCTAACACAGTGCCCAACACCTACTACCTTCTTAATAAATGCTTGTTGAATTGAATTGAATTGAGCTTCCAAATCTAAGTCTAGAATTTTCTGATTCCTTTGGTATTCAATGAAATTCAATGAATGTCCATCCTTGGTATAAGATAGTATATTTGGACTATCAGTGCTGATTAATTTGGGGTTTTTTTGGGCTGTTTTTCACTTGACTTTTAAGATGTAGGACACCCTCAAAATCTGGTAAAATGGGAAGGGCACCAATACGGAGAAGGAGGACTTGAATTTTGGCTCTGGTGGTTATGGGAAAGTTGTTTTGCTCTTGTGAGCCTCAGTTTCCTCAACTGAAAAACGAGAAGGTTGGACTAGAGGATCTTCCCTTCCCGTCTCCTCCTGTGTCCCCTTTGGTTTTGTTCATCATACATTAGCCTTTTCTACTCAGTGGGCCAAAAGCTTTGCAGAATAGATTGTTTCATACCTCTCCTATTCTTACACTTAAAGGTTTTGCTAAGTTTCTGAAATCTCTTAGTAAAACAATACTTTGGAACCACTGAGAAATCTGAGTTCAGTACTGAAGTGATCCTAATCAGAACATCTTTCTCAGATTGATAGCCATGAGGGACATTCCCTCAGTATGGCTACACAGGTCTGTGGCTGGCGCCCCGTGGACACGGAGGTAGAGACTTGAGTTGGCCAGTACTCAGTTAATTTACAAGAAGGCAGTGAGCTGTTTCTCTCTATACCTCAAGGCATGATCATCGGAGGATGGGTTGGTGTTTTTGTTGATTCTCTGCCACTCCTGATTTGTATGACTTCCAAGACCATTGCCTCAGTGTTTGGATTTTCTTATTCCACCTCCTGATGTTTAGAGAACATTTGGTATCTTTTATTATTCCTTAGGGTTCTACAGTCCTGAGTTCTAACCAAGGTTTCAGGATGATTGAGAGACTGTGGTTTCACAGGAATGCCTTTTTATAATTTCAACTTGAATTGTTAAAGAGTATTTGTCTCAGCTTTTAAGTGTTACAAGTAACATTTCTTTTCAAAGCCATCCATCTTCGCCAGGGCCAAAAACACTGCCACTAGCTGCTTTACATAATAATGAGAAAGTTTCTATAGCCTCTCAAATCCTTTGCATTGGAGGGGAAGCAAGGAAGCCACCCAGTGCAACCTCTAAGGATCCCTTTTGCTACGCATTGGATATGTGATCATTCTGCTGCTGATTGAATATCTCTGATGAAGGGGAAGAGGCAACTAGGCAGCTCAGTGGATAGGACTCTGGGCCTGGAGTCAGGGAGACCCGAGTTCAAATTTGTCCTCGGACAATTACTAGCTACGTAATACTGCGCAAGTCACTTAACCTGTTTGCTTTAATCCACTGGAGAAGGAAATGGCAAACCACTCCAGTATCTTTGCCAAGAAACTCCATGAATAATATCAGTGTGCTCTGGTCCATGGGCTCACAAAGAGTCAGACATGGGGGCAGCTAGGTGGCGCTGTGGATAGAGTACCAGCCCTGGAGTCAGGAGGACCTGAGTTCAAATCTGGCCTCAGACACTTGACACTTACTAGCTGTGTGACCTTGGGCAAGTCACTTAACCCCAATTGCCTCACTTAAAAAAAAACAACCAAAGAGTCAGACATAACTAAATAGCAACAACAATGAAGGGAGACGATCCATTCTCCTTCTGGATCACTTTAATTATTGAGAAATTCTCCTTTACCCGGCACCAAAATCTGTCTCCCTTCTATTTCTATCCATTGCTCCTGGTCTGTCTTTTGGGGCCAAGCAGGGCACATCTGCTCTGTCTTCTATTCTTTAAGGATAGGGACTGTTTCGTTTTTATCTCTACATCCTCATCACCCATTAAAGTGACCAAAATACAGTGGGTGCTAACTAAATGTTTGCTGATTGATTAGTTAACTGATTCTGTAGGCCAATCCTTCCAATACTTCAAGGCTAGTGATCAGTTCCTCTAAGTCTTCCTCTCTGCAGGCTATATATCCCTCGTTTCTTCAGCAGATAATAGTAGGTAGCATTTCTTTTTTTTTGTTTTTTGTTTTTTTGGTTGGACAATGGGGGTTAAGTGACTTGCCCAGGGCCACACAGCTAGTAAATGTTATGCGTCTGAGGCCACATTTGAACTCAGGTCCTCCTGAATCCAGGGGCCGGCGCTCTATCCACTGGGCCACCTAGCTGCCCCATTAGATAGCATTTCTATAGAGCCTTAAAGTTAGCAAACTACTGTACATTCATCTCATCTGATCCTCATAAAACTCTGTGAGGTAGGTGCTATGATCATCCCCATTTTAAAGATGAGAAGACTGAGAATGAGAGATTTTAAGTGACTTGCCCAGGGTCACACAGCTTGTAAGTGTCAAGGGTGGGATATGAACTCGGGCTTTCTTGATGTCAAGTTCAATGTTCTTACCCATCACACCTCCGTCTACCATAAAGATCTTCAGGGCCCTTGTCATCTAGATGGGCCTTCTGCTTGGCATTCTCTAGTTTGTTGATGGTTTTCATGAAGCAAATTTGGGAAATTCTCAATGTAACAGGCTAGTCCTTTCCCCCCTTTATTTTCAGTTTCCAAGAAAAAGGCATAAAGGCTAGGGGCACAAGGGAAATGCCTGACCTCTCTGACAGTTCAACCTGGATTGAACAGTAAAGGGTCATGATATTCAGACAGACAAAGCATTTGTTAAGTTCTTTCTATGTGCCAAGTACTGTGCTAAATGCTGGGGACACAAATACAAGGAAGCCATGTGGTCTCTACCCTCAATGAGCTTCCATTCTAATGAGGGAAGATCACATAAAAGGGAGCTGGAAAAGACAGGAAGGTGGGGAGAGGAAAGGGTGCCGACACCAGGACAAAGCTGCTGGACAGGAGGTAGAGGAATCCAGAGTGAGCTGAACTCCAAGAAAAGTTATCATGGTTGGTGCCCTTCATTAAGTGGTGGTTCTAGGCTATCAATGCACCAATCCTAATAGCAGGTTTCAGGGCAGAGCCATTTCTAAGGAGAGAAGGCTGATGTTGAGAAGGAAGAAAAGTCCAAAGAGTGAATCAAGCCAGAAGATCATGGGATCATGGGCTTGGGGATGGAAGGAAATTTTAAGGCTGCCCAACCTAATATCTTTATTTTACAGGTAAGGAAATTGAGGGCCAAAGAGATTCAGTTACTTGTTCAGTGTTAATAGATAGTAATTGGAAGAGCTGGGATTCAAATCCAGGCCCTTATTAAATTAGGAATCAATAGCCCTGATCTTATTTTCCTTACGATATTCACTATTCTTGTTCCCACTTCAGCATATTTCCTGATGCTTTTTGTTGTTCAGTCGTGTCTGACTCTTGATGACCCCATTTTTGGGTTTTCTTGGCAAAGATACCAAGCGGTTTGCCATTTCCTTCTCTGGCTCATTTTATGTGTGAGGAAACTGAGGCAAACAGGGTTAAATGAACTGTCCAGGATTACACAGCTAGTAAGTGTAGGAGCCCAGATTTGAACTCATGAAGTAGAGTTTTCTTGACTTCATGGGGGGTGCTTTATCCACTGGGTCACCTAGCTGCTGATGCTATTCTGTTTCAATTGGAATTCCAGCCATTTTTATACTCTGGATTGAAATTCTAAACTTCTGATTATTTCTTCAAGACTCAGTTTCCATATCTCATTTTAATCACTTAGCTTTCCCTTACTAGTCTAGCCCAGACTGATATCTCTCTCTTCTAAACTTTTCTATCACATTTGTTTGTAACACATGCTAACCCTTAGAATCATAGACTCAAGAGTGTGAAAGGGACCCAGGAGGTCATCTAGCATAGCATCTAGTCTCTCTTTTAATGTTCAATAGAAAGAGCATTGTGATTGTACTTTTTTAGTTAGCTATCAAGGAGGAAAGGGAGTAAGAAACCTGATTAACAATTTCACTATAAAATGTGACTAATAATAGTGATTTAATTTGTCCTTCCAGGGCGTATTTACATTTGTAAAGAGATCACTTATTAACTCAGAAGAATGAATCTCTAGTGATAGAATTTCAGGGACTGTGCCAGGTGGGTAGAAATATTTTTGGCAATCTCTTTCTGGAATCTCTAAAATCACATGTAGGCAAAGGCTGACCTTATATCTAAAGCTGTCCCCATCAACCCAACAATTTCTTTGAAAAAAATTTCAGATAGTGTTGTTTCCTATTGCATTAACTTCCTATAGTTTAGTTTGATTTTGTGAATCTAGACTTGCCACATGAAACTCTAATTTGGGTAAGTGTTCCTGTGAAGAGTAAGTGAGTGAGTGTGTGTGTGTGTGTGTGTGTGTGTGTGTGTGTGTGTCTTTCAGCAATAGCTAGATGGCCTCATCCTGTTGATTTTGTATTATTAAAAATCTCTCATTTCATAAGGTAGCCCATTATACCTGCCAGGACAAGAGATGATAGAATCATCACTTTAGAGATGGAAAGATTTCAGAGGCCATCCAGTCCACACCTTTCATTGTGTGTAGATGTTAAGAATATTATTGATATCCTCTATTAATGTTACCTTTAAGTATAATGGAATTCCTTTTGGCAGCTCTCTTAATGCTTTTTAATTTGCATTCAACTTTGTCAGATATCACAGCAATTCTAGATTTTCTTAGATACAACACAATGAATTTCAGTTCACCCTAATATCTTAAATCTATGTATATCTTTTATTATTAGATATATTTCCTATGGCCACACATTGATGGACTGTGTTTTAAAATCCATTTCTTAATAATTTTTCTTTTTATAAGGGAACTTGATCCATTTACATTCAGGGTTATGCTTGTTAGAATTAACTTACCCTCTACTATTGCTTATAAAGTTCTTCATTTTGTCAGATAATATGAAAATCTTTTTATTTCACTCATACTAATTATTGATCCTTTTCTAAACATTTTCATATATGCATATGTAGTAGACAAAGCTTTTATGTTTTATACTATTAAGTATAAATTTTGAGAAACCTTGAAAACACTGAGTCTTATCTTGCTTGAGATAGATTCTAACAGCAAGGAACCCAATTAGGAACCTGAAATATTACTCAACTAGACCACCAGTGTTGAACAAGATTTAATGATATGTAAGTCTTCTGAATTCTTTTCGTACTCTCTCACTTTTTCTTTTTCCTGATACGAGGAGCAACAGCTGATAGCAGTGTTTTCCAGGTTGTCAGAGGACAACACAGACTGAGCTTCTCTCTTCCCCTGTCTTCATAGGAATGCTTATATGGCTCTGGTTTTAGAGTTGTCAAAATTGTACCCTTAAACTATAGTAGTCATTTTTTATGGATTTGTAGGTTGGTACTAAGTTAGAAATTCCTCAGAAGGTCTACATATTTGCTAGACTTAATTACATATTTTTCTCCATTCTCCATTCTTCCTTCTCTTCTCTTCTCTTCTCTTCTCTTCTCTTCTCTTCTCTTCTCTTCTCTTCTCTTCTCTTCTCTTCTCTTCTCTTCTCTTCTCTTCTCTTCTCTTCTCTTCTCTTCTCTTCTCTTCTCTTCTCTTCTCTTCTCTTCTCTTCCCCTCTGTCTCTCTCCATCTGTCTGTTTGTCTCTCTCTCACACACACATGTATACACATACAAACACACAGCTAAATGGCACAGCAGATAGAGTGCTGGGCCAGGAGTCAGGAAATTTGAATTCAAATCTTAGTAGTTATGTGACCTTGAACAAGTCACTTAACCTCTACCTGTCTCAGTATCTTTAACTGTAAAATGGTGATAATAGTAGTATCTATACCCCCAAACTTATGAGGATCAAATGAGATAATATTTGTAAAGCATTTACCTGGCACATGGTAGGTGTTTAATAAATGCTTGTTTGCTTCCTTTCTTCCTTCCTCTCTTAAAATTGCCTGTTAATTCAGTAGGATTCAGTCATCTAAATGTCCTATGAAATCCCCAGATAAAGAGAGCACTGGATTTGAAAAGCTGTAGTATAGAATTGGGCCCAAAAAGGTTAACTTTTTTTTTATTGATTCCTTTTGGTTTTATATCATAGTCATATAAATCATATGCTTCCCTTTCCCCCATTCATATTCTTTTTTTTTTTTTTAAAGAAAAAGCTAAGCAAGACCAACCAGCACAGTGACTGTGTCTGACAGAGTACACAATGTTCCACATCCCCAGATCCCCATTTCTCTAAGAAAAAGGAGTAGATTATTTTCCTTTTCTCTTCTCTGGGGCCTAGATTGGTCATCTAAATTATACAGGATTGAGGCTTGCTTTAGTGTTTTCATTCACATTATTGTAGTCATTTATGTGTATTGTTTTCCTAGTTTTGCTGACTCACCTCTGCATCAGTTCACAAAAGCCTTCAGATGCTTCTCATACTTCTTCATATTTTCTGTTTCCTACAAAAGCCACGGGGTTTTAAAGGGAGGAGTGCCTATCATTACTGGTAGGGAAACATGGGACAATGCTTGAATAAGAGTAGATGTTAGTCTAAAAGGATGAGCGCCTATATGATGCCAAGAAGAACTATGGAGATAGAGCGCGGTACTGTTCTATGATTTTGTAGCAATCTGCATAGTGGTTGTCAGCTGGAAGATCTGGGTTTGTTCAGTTTTTCCTCTTGGGTATGTGTGTGAACACGGGGCATTGGGGACCTGTTTGGACTCAGCACAGAGTTATACTTCGACTCCTCCACAAATAAATCCGTAGTTTTCTTTTTCAATGTTCCATCCACTAACTTGGCCTCTCAGCTCCCTGTGAGGGTCAGAGGTAACATCATATCCCACTGGCTTCCAAACCGAAGGCCAGTTTAGATATTCTCCCCTTTCCAAGGCCAAGTTAATAGAATCCAGGGGATCCTTCCCTGTTAACAGCAGAAAGTCCCTTCTTCCACCAGTCACTCGTCTCATTGCTACTCCCTTTCCTGAAACCTACTCCTCTGGTTACTACTGAGTGGAGTCACCTCTCCACCTACACACATCATATCCCCTTCTTTCCCTTAAATAGATGATCTCCCAGAGGTGCTGCGGTGAAAACTTCCATCCCCCTGGTGTGGTGCTGAGTCTCTCCAAACTTGACCAGACCGGTAGCGAGTTTATTAGCAAACCCATACTTGGAGTCGTTATAGCTTGTTTCAATCTGCCAGAGCTGGTATTTGTATGCCATAGTTTCCACCAATTTAAGGTCATCCCCAGTAGCAAAATGAAGCATCCCGGGAGGATGTTAACAAAGTAGTACCAAAATAAGCATGCATATTTGTGAAACATTTTGTAGCTTTCCAATCACTGTATCTCATCTGGTCCTCCCAAGCAGGTAGATATTACTAACTTTTTTTTTTAATAGATGAGGAAACTGAGTCTCAGCTATTAAATGACTCAATCTAGACCAACAACAGAGGTGGGATGAGAATCTAGCTGTCTTGCCTCCCAAGCCAGGACGCCTTCTTTCCACGCTGAATGTTCCCTGGCTGAGCACCATGTTTTTTTTAGGTTTTTGCTTTCTATCTTCCACTTTGAAAGAAGGCTGGGCTGCTGCCCAGGGCAGACTGCACTGGAGAAATCTCTAATCTCTCAGGAGTCTCCCGGACAGAAACCAGGTCCCAGGAGAAAACTAGAAGAATCCTCCATGTGCAAAGATGGGCAGTTTGGAATACATCAAAATCTTGCGGAGAAAGTGACAGTAGGAATAAATAGATTTACTTGGAAGTGCTGGGCCACACCAGATAGCCCTCTCATCTGACAGCCCTCATCTGTGAAGCCTGAGGCCAGTGATAAATCATGCCACACCCACTCCGCCTTTGAAATGCACTGTTCACGTGTGCCTTAATCTGTTTACACTAACTGCACAAGTGAGCCTGGAGTATTTCTGCCATGTCCTGGCAAGTCAAAGATACACACAATTCCCCCTTCTTGCCAAAAGAGGGCAGTGTTGAATAGGCTGTGTGATGATCATTTGGTGGCCACTGCTGACTCCCAAATCAGGGTACATGGCAGCATGGCTATGCTGTTTGCCCAAACAGTTTCATTCCTGTTCTTCCTTGGGTGACTGATGTGCCATTTGTCTAGCCTCAAACTGCTATGGTATATGGCTTCCAAAGCCCTTCAGTAGCTCTTAGTCTGTGTTCCTAGTTCCCACTGGACTTCCCTTGTATAAAGTTTTTGTCCATACCTTGCTTCTTTATTTAATCCCAGGGTTGAGGGGACTTGGAGGAGGTCACATAGTGAGCTAATGTTGGAAACAGTGATGGGACCCAAGAGTCACAAATCGTGTAATTGCTGGATGACACCCCCCTCTCCCTCCCTTCCATGGTATTTACTTACTGAGTTTTCTTCTCCCAGAAGTTGTGGCTGAGAGCTTCTTGGGTTATGATGAGGCCCTTTGGAACTGTGCAAAAAGAATGCTTATATAACGTTCCCTTTGGAAGGAACGATAAAGAAACAGGGTGACATGCTGAATTCTTTAGGAAGCAATCAAGATGTTTGATCATAAGGTCATGGGGTTGATCATTTTAGAACAAGAAGGGACTTTAGAACTGATTTAGCCCAACTCTGTTTTGCGGATAAATTCATAATCTAGTTTTGTCATTTTAACCACAACAATTTTTGTATAATTTATATATATACTGACATGTTGTTGTTGTTTGTATATATAATTTATACTGCATATTTATATATTATATCTATACACATATTGTTTGTATATTTATATCTAATTTATGTTGTATATGTGAGTATGTACAGACACACACATGCACGGGGCAGCTAGGTGGCAGGCACAGTGGTTAGAGCACTGGGCTTAGAATCAGTAGATTCATCTTCATGAGTTCAAATCTGACACCAGCTACTTATTATGTATGTGTATTATATGTGTGATCCTAGGCAAGTCACTTAACCCTATTTGCCTTAGTTCTTTTTCTGTAGAATGGGCTGGAGAAGGAAATGGCAAACCACTTTACTACCCTTGCCAAGAAAGCCCCAAATGGGGTCATGAAGAGTTGGACATGACTGAAACAATTCAACAACAACAACACCACACACACACACACACACACACACACACACACACACACACACTTCTTTTTGTCTATGTGAGTAAAAACATATAAATTCTTTCCCTTCCATTCTCTTCCCTAATCCTGACCTGTAAAGCATCAGCAAAAGTCCCTATAGGTAAGAGAAGAAATCAAACCAGCCCTGGATGAGGGGCACCAGGAAACTAGGTCTTGAGAAATGAATTGTGGCAGTCTGCCATTTTGTTAAAGAAGAAGTTATCACCTGAAATTTTTTTGGGCAGGAGAGTGTAGTGGTACCACATATGCTAACTATAATGCCTCAATATACATTTATTGAACGAGTAGGTGGAGGGGGGAAATTAGATTAAGACTCTTTAGTTCTTTAAAAAATTATGTATGTATTAGAATCAAGGGTAGATTATAAGAACAAACAGCTTGTACTCTCAATTATTTTTTTTTCCATTCTTAATACTCTTTTCTTGGCTTTTTCCTTTAAAAAGAAAGCTTTATTGATGTCTCTTGTCTTCCTGTCACAGTAATTAAAGTGATATCCTTTCCCCTACCTCTATCCCGCTTTGTGCATTCTAGTGTAACAAAGAATAGTTAAACAAAACCAACCAACATAGCAACAATTTCTGATGGGGTATTCAATGTTCTGAACCCACAGTCCCCCTTTCTCCATCTCCCCAAGGAAATAAGGGCTCAAATCCCACTTTCTGCAGGAGTCATTTCCTGGTTCCCCCTCCCCAGTACCTTCCCTCTGAGATTGCCTCCAATTTATGCCATATATTTCTTGTTTATATGGTGTCTCTTCCATTAGAATATGAGCTCCCTAAGGGCAGAGGCCATGATTCCCCTCACCCTCTTTTTGTATCCCTAGTGCTTAGCACAGTGCCTGACACACAATAAGTACTTAATGTTTATTGATGATAATGAATTTCCTCATCACTTTTCTGGGGCCAAGATTACTCACTGTGATCATAGAACATTGTCTGTTCTTTTTGTTTGCATTATTATAATCACCGTGCATATCATTTTCCTCATTCTGCATCAATTCATAGAAGTCTTTTCATATTTCTCTAAATTCCTACCTTTTTTTTGTGAGGCAATTAGGGTTAAGTGACTTGCCCAGGGTCACACAGCTAAAAAGTGTCAAGTGGCTAAGGTTGGATTTGAACTCAGGTCCTCCTGACTCCAAAGCTGGAGCTCTATCCACTATGCCACCTAACTGACCCTTAAATTCCTATTCTTATGGAACAATAATATTCAAACACAATCCTGTACCACAGTTTGTTTTGCCATGGGCTCCCATTTTGTTTCTAGGGAGGCTCTTTCTTGCTTACTTGAAGCTAGGGTGCTTGATTCCTAATAGAGCTCCCAGCATTTTCTGTGTTTCCTACAACTCTGAGCTCTTCAAGGGCATTGACAAGAGTAATGGCTTCTGGAGGAAAGCAGCAGAATGAGAGCCTGGAACCTCTGTGCCCTATGAGAGATGAGTGAATTGAGCCTTAGATGCTTACCCTAGGGTTGCCTGGAGCATTAAGAATTTTTTTTTTACGTATTTTTTTGGGGGGGTTGGGCAATGGGGTTAAATGACTTGCCCAAGGTCACACAGCTAGTAAGTGTTATTTGTCTGAGGCTGGATTTGAACTCAGGTCCTCCTGAATCCAGGGTTCGTGCTCTGTCTGCTGTACCACCTAGCTGTCCTGAGCATTGAGAGTTTCAATGACTTCCCCACAGTCAGTGAGTCAACCCAGTTTTCTTTACTTTAAGGTTGGCCCTCCTGAGTCACCATGCTGCCCCTCTGACAGCATATGAAACATCCCCATAGAGCAAGATATTTTCACTGCAGTCATCAGACCACTTATTTGAAACAATAATCAGTGTAACTAAATTCTAACCCAACTGCATCTGGCAGATTTCCAGGAGTTCCCTATAAAGGCGTAAGTAAGTAAAGTCAGTACAGGCACTCGATAGAACTTATGTACTCTACAATTTCCACTACTGTGATAGAAATATACTCATGTTTTAATTGTATTTCCCCAGAGTGCAGGAGCTGTTTTTATTGCTGTTTTGGAGCAGAACTATGGAGAATATAATGTATTATTAGAAGGTGTTTAGATTAAGCCTGTCCCTTGGATAGATAACTGATTCAGCTAATTTTTATTTTGCTGGAAAATGATTTGCATATTCATCCTTGAGCTAAATTTTCTTAATTGACCAAGATACATCTTATTTCTGAAAATTTGAACTTCTGTTTTTAAAGTTGTATCTATAAGAATGTAAATTGCATGTACATAGTAAGCTGGACCCACACTTATATTATCTGAACTCATTGGGTCCTTACTGAAGAAAAGCAATTCTTATACTCCCTGGTAATTGATTCTCTAATTAATTTCCTTTGATGGCCACTCTAAATTTTCTCCTTTCTCCTCAAACCTCGTATTCTACCCCCTCTCTTGACTCTCAGCTGAGGACCTTGTCTCGTACTGTTCTGAGAAAATAGAAGCCATTTTGCCTTGTGCTCCCTCTTATCTCCTCTTGTCTCTTTTATTCCAGTCTTTGATGAAGAGGCAGCTTCCTTCCTAAGGCCAATCATTCTCTATGTATCGGTGAAACTCTACTTTCTTGCCTTTTTTAGCAGATTGTTCCCACAATCATCCCTGCTCCATCTCATTTTTAACATCTGTTTCTACCAGTTCCTTTCTTGCTGCCTACAAACATGCCCAATTCTCTCCACTATCCTCAAAAAATCCTCACTAGACCTAACCATTCCTTCTGTCAGATAAACTGCCAGAAAAAGCTATGTATGCTTGTTGTCTCTTCCTATTCTCTCTCTCACTTCTTAACCCTTTGCAAACTGGCTGGTGACTTTATCATTCAGCTGGAACTACTTTCTCTAAAGGTACTGGTGACATAATTGATAAGTATTATATGACCTTTACTTAATACTCTTTCCTTTGTGAGGTATTTAACATTGTTAACTACTCTCCTCCTGGATACCCTGTTATGACTTTTCATGACACTGTCCTCTTTTTTCTTAGCTTCCCTTGGTGGATCATCACCCATACGATGCCCCTTTCCTGGGGGTGTCCCCCAAGGCCCTGTTCTTCAACTTTTTTTCTTTTGTCCTTGTACTTTTCCCACTTAGTGATCTCATCAACTCCATTGGTTCAATCAATGATCATCTCTAAATGGATTACTCCCAGATTCCAGCCTGTTTCTTTTCTGAGTTCCAGTCCCAAATTACCAGCTACCCATTGGATGTTTCAAACTTGATGTCTTGACATCTCAAATTCATTATATCCAAACCAGAACTCATCATCTTCCCCCACCTTCTCTTCCAAGTATCTCAGTAACATTAAGGACACCACCATCTTTCTCGTCCCCTAGGTTTCCTCATTCTCTTCACCCCCACACATCCATTCAATGGCCAGATTTCTCCATAATATCTATTACGCCCCTCCCACAGAACCACTGTTCAGGCTGTTGTTACTTCTCACATAGACAATTATGATAGCATCTTCATCAGTTTCCTCACCTCATGTCACTTCTCACTCCTTTGCACAACTGCCTGAGTGGTTTTTCTGAGGCACAGCCTGACCATGTCATTCCTTTACTCAATAAACTCTACTGGCTCCCTGTTACCTCCAGCACTAAAGTAAACTACTTTGTTTTGCTTTGAAAGCTCTTAGTGACTTGACTTTGTCCACCTTTCAAACCTTGTGCATTTTCCTCATTAACACACTCTGTGGTGGGGACAAAATGACCCAGTCGTTTTTTTTTTTTCACAAGACCCTCCATCTTCTCTCTCCTTGCTTTGTCATAGGCTGGTTCACATGTTTAGAGCAAACTCCTTTTTTGCCTCCACTTTCTAAAACATTTAATTTCCCTAATAGCTCAGTTCACATTATCTTTCCTTCCTGCACAAGTAGCTTTTTGTGATCTGATGAATTGCCAGTACCTGTTCTCCAAAATTAATTTGCATTATTTTGCATGTACTCATTTGTGTAAATGTTGACTATATTGTCTTCCTCTATAGAATATATGCTCTTTGAGGGCAAGGACTATTTCATTTTTGTTGTCATATCCCTAAGTCCTAGCAGAGGATGCTGTCTAGTACATACGTAGCAGGTACTTAATACATTCTTGTTGATTGATTTGTTTTCTTTAGTGCCCCTTTTTCATTATATAGCCTGATGGGGACTTTGATG
The DNA here is from genome assembly GCF_003287225.1 of Phascolarctos cinereus. NCBI lineage: Eukaryota > Metazoa > Chordata > Mammalia > Diprotodontia > Phascolarctidae > Phascolarctos > Phascolarctos cinereus. Next base: position 44,414,666 of record NW_027555736.1, on the reverse strand, counting down.
TTAGTGTCTAAGTATGCTGTTTCTACAGTCTTTTGTTATATAAATATTGGCATATAGCATTTTATATTATCATATATATGTATATTTATAGTCATATAAAATGAATCTTTTCCAATTAAAATTTGTTTGCTGATTTCCTTCTAGTTTCCTTCTTAATTTTTTTTTTTATGATCTAGCTTAATGGGTCTCTTGCTAACTTTTCTGAAAACTTCATTTCCCCTTATTGCTTGTTTTCTAAAGCATTGCTGCATAAACTTCTACCATCCTCTTCTGGAAGACTTCACACGTGAGTTTATGTCACAACCTGGTATTGCCCTTGGCTGCCATAGCTCTCGGCTTGGCTAGGAAATACTGGCTAATATAGTTTCTAGGCTCATTTGACTCCTTTAATTTTTGCTGTGGCTTCATATTCATCAATTAAGCTTCTGTTAGAAATGATAGCCTTTATTGATGTCTATTTCTCTATTGGTTTCCTATTTTCAGTATCTGTCTGCAGAAGTAATAGAAAGTAAAACCAAAAACAAATAAATGCAAAAACAAGAAAGCCAAATCCCAAATCGTAAGCCAAAGAATATTTCAATTCTTCAAAAGATCCATGATTTCATCATTGAGAGCATTCCCTCTATACGTGCAGATGCAAAACCTTTGCTCCTTTGTAGTTATTACCTGGAGACAACTTTCAACTGATAAAACTATCTGAACTGAACTAGGTTAGTTGTTGTATCATAGATACTGGTCTTCAAAAGATCCATGATTTCATCAGTGAGGGTATTCCCTTCATTGATGCAGATTACAAAACCTCTCTGCTTCTTTGAAGTTATCCCCTAGAGGCAAATTTGAGTTCATAAGGCTTATAAGGTTAGTTCTTGTATTACCCACACTGATCTCTCTGGGCCTATACTTGAAGTCTTTCCAGTTTGGGAGGACCTTTCATGGTTTATGTTCCCTGGAATAGCCTGGGAGAACCCAGGGTCACCGCTATACTATGAAGAAGAGAAGAGGAGTATTTTAAAGAAATTATCAAATATATATCTTAATCATGACCTTTCTGAAATAACCTGTTTCAAAGACGTATTGTTGAATTACAATATGAGGACATTTGTTATTGCTGAATGACAATGGAATTCCAATGAAATTAGTATGGCATCTAGTATGTATGAATAATTCCCAGTGATTAATATTATAGCAGGAAATATGGGAAAGATTAACAAAGGATTTGTTATTAGCTGAAATGCACAGCCCTGCCAAGAGCAGAACCACCCAGTTTGCTATTTCTCAATAGGGGATACACCTAGTGCTGATTATGTTCTCCCCAAATACATATGAATGCAGTAAAACATGCATGACTTCCTGCAGCCTTGCAGCAAATCTCATGACAATCTCTTTTCTTGTCTTTGAATTTCCCAGTGGCTGGTGCTTAGAAAATTCAAGAAACAAAAATAAGAGACCTTCATTCTCACATTTTCAGCAGCCTGCTGGACATTTGTAATTAGGGGTCAAACTCTTGTTTAAAACTTAACTCCTTTCTTACTTACTCTCCATATCTGTTCCTTTTCCTGACTTCCTTGTATCTGTGAATGGTGTCACTCTTCTAGTCTCCTGCATCTTTGAATCCCCTCTACACCTGACCTGTCTTTAAATACTGTTGATTTTATCTCCTCCATGTGCCTTGTTTCTATCCACTTCTTACTTTTTCCACTGATACTAATTACTTAACACCTTGGCAACTGAACTTTGAACCAGTCTTTCTACTTCAGTTTCTTCCCACATCTTCACTCTATCCCAAACAGACACAGAACAAAGACATTAGAATAAAAGTCCTAGAGAAGGGTTTCTTTCTTTCTTTCTTTCTTTCTTTCTTTCTTTCTTTCTTTCTTTCTTCTCTTTCTTTCTTTCTTTCTTTCTTTCTTTCTCTTTCTTTTTCTTTCTTTCTTTCTTCTCTCTCTCTCTCTCTCTCTCTTTCTTTCTTTCTTTCTTTCTTTCTTTCTTTTCTTTCTTTCTTTGTTTCTTTCTTTCCCTTCCCTTCCCTTCCCTTCCCTTCCCTTCCCTTCCCTTCCCTTCCCTTCCCTTCCCTTCCCTTCCCTTCCCTTCCCTTCCCTTCCCTTCCTTCCCTTCCCTTCCCTTCCCTTCCCTTCCCTTCCCTTCCCTTCCCTTCCCTTCCCTTCCCTTCCCTTCCCTTCCCTTCCCTTCCCTTCCCTTCCCTTCCCTTCCCTTCTTGGAAGATGATTCTTTTTTTTTTTTAAGTTTTCATTGTAAATTTATGTTAGTTTTCAACATTCACTTTTATCAGATTCTGAGTGCCCAAATTTTTTTTCTCCCTCCCTCCCTCCACCCTCCCCAAGACATCATGCAATCTGATATAGGATATATATGTACGATTATATTAAATATATTTCCACATTAGTCATGTTGTGAAAGAAGAATCAGAACAAAAGGGGAAAACCACGAGAAAGGAAAAAAAAAAAGGAAAATAGTGTGCTTCAATCTGCAGTCAGACTCCATAGTTCTTTCTCTGGATGTGGATAGCATGTTGAGTCCAATTGTCTTAGATCATTGTATTGCTGAGAAGAGCTAAGTCTATCAGAATTGGTCATTGCACAGTGTTGCTATTACCATGTAAAATATTCTCCTGGTTCTGCTCACTTCACTCAACATCAGTTCATGTAAGTCTTTCCAGGTTTTTCTAAAATCCGCTTGCTTATCATTTCTTATAGAATAATAGTATTCCCTTATATTCATATACCATCTTCCTTCCTTCCTTCCTTCCTTCCTTCCTTCCTTCCTTCCTTCCTTCCTTCCTTCCTTCCTTCCTTCCTTCCTTCCTTCCTCCCTTCCTCACTTCTGCTTGCTCTTTCCTTCCTTCTTTCTCTTTCTTTCTTTCTTTCTTTCTTTCTTTCTTTCTTTCTTTCTTTCTTTCTTTCTTTCTTTCTTTCTTTCTTTCTTTCTTTCTTTCCTTTCTTTCTTCTTTCTTTCTTTCCTTCTTTCTTTCTCTCTCTTCTCTCCTTCTTTCTCTCTCTCTCTCTCTCTCTCTCTCTCTATTCTTTCACATTATGGAATGCTTTGGGAGTCTGGTGAAACCCATAGGCTTTTTCTCAGAATGCATCTAAATGCACAAAACAAAATACACAAGATTACAGAAGAAACCAATATAGTGAAATACAGTTAGCAAAATGTTCATGGGCCTCAGATTAAGAACCTGTAGTGTAGGGGTTCTGATAATGTGCTCCCCTGCTCAGAAAATTCAATGAGTTCACATTGCCTACTCCCAAAATGCAGATTCCTTGTTCTGGAACCCAAGACCCTCAGATAGCTGATGCTAACTTACCTTTCCAGTTTAATTTCTGAGTTATCCTCTCTGCCTGTAGGTAGTTCATGCTGTAGCCAAACTGGACTGCCTACCAATTTCCAAATATGCTCTACATTTTCCTACTTCTGTGCTATATTTATGCTGTTTCCTTTATCTGGAAAAGCCTCTTCTGTCCCTGCCCTAGCTGGGCAGCTGGGTGGGACAGTGGTTAGGGTGTTGGGCTTAGAGTCAGAAATACCTGATTTCAAATCCAGATTCAAACACCTATTAGCTATGTAACCTTGGGCAAAACACTTAAACTGTCTGCCTCAGTTGCTTCAACTATAAAATGGAGATAACAATAGCACCTATCTCACAGGGTTGTTTTGAAATCAAATGAGATACTATTTTAAAGCGCTTAGCACAGTGCCTTGCAGATAGCAGATGTTTAAGAAATCTTTCCTCCTTCCTTCCTTCCTTCCCTTTCCTCTTTTCCTTCCAAACTACCTTTTAATTTCCTTTGGAAGCCAACTCAGTATAGTGATAGGAAGCTCTCAGAAATGAAATGGTAAAGATGTAAACAGAAACATCTCCAATGAAGAAAAAAAAGGAGGGAGCTGCCTAAAGGGACTGGTATATATTCACAAAGGATTCACAGAACAACTTAGAGTTTAAAAAAGTCATGGGAATAGGGGTAGCTAGGTGGTGCAGTAGATAGAGCACTGGCCCAGGAGTCAGGATGGACCTGAGTTCAAACCTGGCCTCAGACACATGACGCTTACTAGCTCTGTGACCCTAGGCAAGTCACTTATTCTTGATTGCCTCACAAAAAAAAAGGCATGGGAATGGAGAGAGTCAAAGATTGTCCTAATTTTTATAAAAGAGAAGCAATCAAAGTCAGCAAACTATAGATGGGTAAGTTTGGCTTTGATTTCTTGTAGCATTTAGAATTTACTATTTATAACTTTTTATTTTTTTAACTTTTAGGCAATTGGGGTTGAGTGACTTGGCCAGGATCACACAGCTAGTAGGTGTCAAGTGTTTGGTCTGAGGCCAGATTTGAACTCTGGTTCTCCTGACTTCAGGGCTGGTGCTCTATTCACTGCACCACCTAGCTTCCCCTAGAATTTACTATTAAAGGGGCGCTTTAGGAGCATTTAGAAATGGAAGTAACAGCCAGTAAGAACCAATATAATTTTACCAAGAAGATTTCCTTTATTTGGCAGGACCAATCCAGGGAATTCTGTAGGTGTAGTATTATTAAATTTCAGCAAAGTTTTCTTTCTTTCTTTTTTTAATATAAATTTATTTATTTTTAGTTTTCAACATTCACTTCCACAAGTTTTTGAGTTCCAAATTTTCACCCCATCTTGCCCCCCTCCCCCCACCCCAAGATGGCATGCATTCTGAATATCCCTTCCCCTAGTCTGTCCTCTCTTCTGTCTGTCTCCCCTTCTCTTATCCCCTTCCCCTTCTATTTTCCTGTAGGGCAGGATAGACGTCTGTACCCCATTTCCTGTATTTCTTATTTCCCAGTAGCATGTGAAAACATTTTTTTAAACATATGTTTTTAAAACTTTAGGTTTCAAATTTTCTCACTTCCTCTGTCCCCACCGACCCTCATTGAAAAGGCAAGCAACTCAATATAGGTTGTACATGTGCAGTTATGCAAAACACTTCCATAGTAGACATGTTGTGAAAAACTAACTCTATTTCCCTTAATCCTATCCTGCCCTCCCATTTATTCTATTCTTTCTTTTGACCCTGTCCCTCCTCAGAAGTATTTACTTCTGATTACCCCTTTCCCAATCTGCCCTCCTCTCTATCATCCCCCTGCTCTCTTGTCCCCTTCTCCCCCTATTTTCCTGTAGGGTAAGACAGATTTCCATGCCCAATTGAATGTGTATTATAAGTCAAATCCTATGAGAATAAGATTCACTCATTCCCTCTCACCTTCCCCCATTTCCCCTCCACTGTAAGAGACTTTTCTGTTTTTTTTGTGAGATAATTTACCCCATTCTACCTCTCCCTTTCTTCTTCTCCGAGTATAATCCTCTCTCATCCCTTAATTTTATTCTCCAGATATGACCCCTTAATCTTCAACTCACCCTGTGCCCTCTATCTATCTATCTACATATACATACATATAATTTTTTTCCTCCAACTACCCTAATACTGACAAAGGTCTCATGAGTTATAAATATCATCTTTCCATGCAGGAATGTAAACAGTTCAATCTTAATAAGTCTCTTATGATTTCTCTTTCCTGTTTATCTCTTCACATTCCACTTGAGTCCTGTATTTGAAAGCCAAATTTTCTATTCAGCTCTGGTCTTTTCATCAAGAATGCTTGAAAGTCCTCTATTTCACTGAATGACCATTTTTTCCCCTGAAGGATTATACTCAGTTTTGCTGGGTAGGTGATTCTTGGTTGTAATCCTATCTCCTTTGCCCTCTGGAATATTATATTCCATGCCCTGCGGTCCTTTAATGTAGAAGCTGCTAAATCTTGTGTTATCCTGATTGTGTTTCCACAGTACTTGAATTGTTTCCTTCTGGCAGCTTGTAATATTTTCTCCTTGACCTGGGAACTCTGGAATTTGGCTACAATATTCCTAGGAGTTTTCCTTTGGGGATCTCTTTCAGGAGGAGATCTGTGGATTCTTTCAATTTCTATTTTGCCCTCTGGTTCTAATATATCAGGGCAGTTTTCCTTGATAATTTCTTGAAAGATGATGTCTAGGCTTTTTTTTGATCATGGCTTTCAGATAGTCCAATAATTTTTAAATTCTCTCCTGGATCTATTTTCCAGGTCAGTTGTTTTTCCAATGAGATATTTCACATTGTTTTCTAATTTTTCATTCTTTTGGATTTTTCAGTGTCTTGATTTCTCATAAAGTCACTATCTTCCAATTGCTCTATTCTAATTTTTAAGGAAGTATTTTCTTCAGTAATCTTTTGGACTTCCTTTTCCATTTGGCCAATTTTCTTTTTAGGGCATTCTCCTCATTGGCTTTTTGGACCTCTTTTGCCATTTGGGTTAGGCTATTTTTTAAGGTGTTATTTTCTTCAGTATTTTTTTGGGTCTCCTTTAGCAAGCTGTTGACTTGTTTTTCATGATTTTCTTGCATCACTTCAGTTTTTCCTCTACTTCTTACTTGCTTCTCAAAATCCCTTTTGAGCTCTTCCAAGGCCTGGGACTGATTCATATTTTTCTTGGAGGCTTTGGATGTAGGAGCTTTGACTTTGTTGTCTTCTTCTGGTTGTATATTTGATCTTCTTTCACCAAAGTAAGATAATCTCGACTCTTTTTGTGCTGCTTGCTCATGATCCCAGCCAATTACTTGAGTTTTAAACTCTTTGTTAAGGTAAGAGTCTGCTTCCAATGTGGAGAATGTACTGTCCCAAGCTTCAGGGGTTTGTACAGCTGTTTTCAGAGATACTTGTAGGGACCTGTAAATTTTCAGTTCTTCCAAGGTGGTATGATAAGGGGCGAGGTGTTTACTCCTTTCCTGGCCTGTGACACAATTCCTTTCTGTCCTGTAACTGTGAGGAGGGGTTCCTCTCCACAGCCACTACAAGCTCCACCACAGCAGCTCCTCCTCACCCCAGCACTGCCACCCAGAACTGTGGCCCAGATCCAAACACCGGCAAAGCAAGAGATTCCTGCCTCAGCACTAGCAAAGAGATCCCTGCAATCCCTCTCTGATCAGCCACTGGATTCCCCCTCAGTCTGTGGGGAAGCTCGGAAGCAGCTGCCCCCCCCAGGGCCACCTCTTGGGAATGGAGCTGAAACCCCACCTTCCTGTCTCAGCGCCGACAGAAACAGACTTTTCCCACTGACCTTCTAAGTTGTCTTTGGCATTATTGGGTTGAGGAGTCTGGAAACTGCTTCAGTTTCACTGCAGCCTGCACGCCCATGCCACTCTGTGCTCCACTCCAAGCCCAGTGTGATATACCTTTCTGATCAATCATCCAGGTTGTCTTGGGCTGGAAATTTGTTTCACTCTGTCTTTTTGTGGGTTCTGCTGCTTCAGAATTTGTTTAGAGCCATTTTTATAGGTATTTGGAGGGGTTTGGGAGAGAGCTCAAGCAAGTTACTGCTTTCACTCTGCCATCTTGGCTCCGCTGCTCTCACTTCAGCCTCTTGGAACCTCTAGTTAACTGAGGTGCCACCTCTTACAAATGCTAGCAGCTGGGGATATAAGGGCAAACAAGAAAACCGCAAGAGAATCATTGCACTAGAAGATTTTTCAGTGGGCGCTGCCGTGGCTTTGTCCATGAGGTCGTTATTTTGTTCCATTGAAAACTAAATCTCAAAATGTAACTCAAAAATATAAATCTGAGGGAGCAGAAAATAAAAAAGCACCAGGACTGGCAAATAAGAGATGAGTCCTGGGTTTGTAAATTTGAGTAGGTTAGTTCCCCTCATTTGGTCTCAGTTTACTTGTTTGTCAAATGAGCAAATCGGACTAGCTCTTGTCTAGCTTTGATATTTTGTAAATCAAAGGAATGAGAAAGTTAAATAGAACCCCAGACTGCTTTAATCCCATATTAGGGACTCAATATTTTGAGTGTAAGTGTCTGTTTGACTTTATGGAACAGGTGAATGAATGAATAAAAACATTTATATTTAAATATATATTTTTTTTCAGTTATTAAGCATTTATTTTTTTCTCCCTCCCTCCATCCCACTGTGGGGAAGACAAAACAAACTCTTGTAAAAAATAAGTATGATGAAGCAAATTGAATTCCCATATTGGCCATGTCTAAAAATATGTTTCATTCTGCATATAAGTTATTGGCCCTCTGGGATCTTGGTTGAGAATTGAAGCATTGATTAAATTTTTTTTTATATGCCAGGCACTGTGCTAATCTCTGGAGCTACAAATACAACCTCATCAAGAATATCTTTGCCCTTAGAGACCTTATATTCTAAAAGGAGAAGCTAAGCACTGGGGGGAACTGGAGGTGGGGTAAGAGTCACCAGGGAATGGTGTTTTTATTTGGAAAGTCATAGGGAGTTGTGAATGAAGTCCAAAGGTAATAGATTGACATGTCCTTTTTCGAATGGGAATAATCATTTGATGAACACTTTAAGCAGAATCACAGATGGAATGGGGAATGGAGATAGCCCGAGGGCAGCTTGGTTGTTCTGGGGTGGGCTAGATATGAAGAGCTATCACCAGTGAAGCCCTCAGCCTCACCAGTCAGGAACCTAGGGACCCAGGGTGCAAACTGGGATGCCAGGAGGCATGATAAGAAGGCAACTGGAAAGAGGCACACATTCTAGCCACAGCGAATGTAAATCAAATCCTGTTTTTACATTGACTTCTCTGATAAAATGGGAGGTACATTCCCATAGGAAAAAAAAATCTGGATCTGCAAGCTTTAAAAGTTTTGGAAAGGAAGAGGTTGTTGGTGGTTAACCCTGATGCATGCTTTGTGTGGTATCGCCCTTTGGCAGGGCTGTCAGGATGTAGCAACATTGCCAACTGGAGGATTTCCCCTCTGCCCCTACTTCCCCTTCACACCTCCCCAAACCTTCCCCACACCAGAAGCATTCTTCCTACACTGAGACATTTAATTCTACATTCCTAACTGTGAGTAGTTCTATTTCATCAGCTGGCTCTCACCAATCTTCCCAGGCTTACTATATACGACTTCTCCTCAGACACTCACTGTTCAAGCCAAATTGCTTTATTTGCTATTCCCTAGATGCAATATTACACATCTTACTTTCTTGTCTTTCCAGTGGCCGTCCCTCATGCTGAGGGTGCCCTCCTTCCTCACTTCAGCCTCTTGGAACCCCTGGTTAGCTCAAGTGCCAGCAATGAGGAGAGACCTTGCCCAATTATCTCAGTTAGACCATTTGCTCCCTTATATTAGAATATAAATTCCTTGAGGGCAAAGATAGTCTTGATGACTGTATCTGTAGCTCCAGAGATTGGCACAGTTCCTGGCATATTACTTTGTATTTATTTTTCATACATTTTATGCTGATTTCTCTGGGTACATGTTGTTTTTTCACCATAGAATGTGAGTTGCTTGAGGGCAGGGACTGTTTTTGTATCCCCAACACCTAGCACAGCACTTGGTACACAGTATGCTCTTAATAAATGCTTGTTAAATTGAAATGAATTAATTTAGTTGGGTTACAATAGGAGGAACTTCCTAAAAATTAGAACTATCCCCAATTGGGCTGTCTTCAGTGGTAGTGAATTCCTTGCTGTGGAAAATCATTAAGTTGTGACTAGTTGAGGTAACTAGGCAGGGGGATGTTGGTAAAAGTCTAGCAACTGGCTCTCCAGGAAAAAAAAAACCTGTAGCAAGATACACTTTTATGTTTAATCTGCATTATTAGCATTTTCTCCAACTCTTAAATCTAGTGACCACTTGGTCAGAATGTCCAAAATGGGGGGTGACATTTAGGTGACATTCCAGGTACCTACCAATTCTAATATTCTTTCGTTCTAGGGTCCCTTGTCCAATATAAGGTTACTTGAAGTCTCAGAATCATTTAAGTTCAGTGTGGTTTCAGATTGTGTAGAAACAATCTAGTTTATTAGCTGTCTATGTTCAAATTGCATCCCACAAGAACTTATGAGACTCAGGAATTGCCAAAGGAAAAGACTGTTTTGAAGGCGCTCCCTTTCTACTTGGAAGAGGGACATTCAGGCAGTTAACAAGCCTTTATTAATGCTTCCTAAGTGCCGGGCATCACATGTGCTAAGTGTTAGGGCTTCAGAGAAAGGCAACAATGTGGCTGGGTAGGAATGTGCCACGTAGGCAGAAGAGCACAATACACCACTTGGCATAAGAGTGGTCAAAGAGAGACTGAGGCGGGGTGCTAAGAAACCTGAAGAGGGGAACAGATCTCTGTCACCTAGGGACATCAGGGAAGGCATCATGGAAGAAACAGCATTTGAGATGAGCCTTGAAGGAAAAGTACTAAGGGGTTGGATTGAAGCAGGAATATATTCTTGGCAAAGCATGGCCTATGCAGATGCACAGAGGTTAGAGAGGTATGTTGAATTTCAGGCATTCCTTTGGGATGAAGTTTCTTCATAGATATTACATCATATCTCATTTTCCAACCTTTTAAGAGAAGTCTTAGAGTTGACCCAGAGTGTAGTTTGTGAATATTAGCTATTCACACTGAGATATTTCCATAGGATATACTTTAGAAGGGTAAGAATCATAGGAATGATTCATCATTCATCATCAGCTGTGATCTCATAGCTCCAAGGCTGAAAGGGACTTTAGAGGCTATCCAATCTAACCCCCATTTTACAGATGAGGAAACTGAGGCTAAGAGATGGTAAACGACTTGCCCAGGGTCACATAGGTAGTAGCTTTGGAGATTTGAACTCTGATTCTCTGACTCCAGAGCCACTGTACTTCATTGCCTCAGGAAACTTAGGGGTCATCTAGTCCCAATCATTTTATGGAAAAGAAGCCAAGGCTTTCTCAATCAGCACCAAATAAAACACAGGCATAGAGTAGTGGCATTTTCTGCACTCAGGTATTTGCTGAATTAGAAATGGAAGGGAAGAGAGGGTACACCAATGTGTTCCAGCATCCTTTGTCCAGAAAAAACAACACTTCAAAAAAATAGCACTGGAAAAGCATGTATTATTAGCTTGTTATTTCCCACCAAAGTGTTGTAGAAAAGATTCTATTTCCCTAAGGAATGGACCAATGGGTCTTTTGGGGTGAAGACTTAAAATAGAGATGGAAGATGTCCATTGCTTATGAAAGGGACTTTCTACATGGCTTTACAGGGCACCCAACCTGTTTTGGAATGTCTTCAAACAGATTGTAATGACCAGTTGACTTCCACTGCAGCAAATAATAGGTTGGCTGGGAAATATTTAAGTGTGTGCCTGTGTGTGTGTGTGTGTGTGTGTGTGTGTGTGTGTGTGTGTGTATGTGTGTGTGTGTGTGTAGCCTGAGAAAAATTTTTCTTTCCTTTCACTTGTATCCTTTGTGACTCCATGTGTTTAATCCATTATGAATGTGCTGTGTGTATATAAACATGCTGATTTTCCGGGGGTGGGGGTGTGTGCAGGGGTTCTTCCCAAGTTGACTGAGGAAGGCGGTTCTGACTGGCTGCCTTACTGGAAATCCCAATGTTCTCATTCTTTTTTTCCTCCCTTAAATCTGTTGGGGGCCTTCTGAGAGAGGTGCTGAGAGTTCAGAGTAGATTATTTTTAATAACTCAACTCTGGAGGGAAATGGAAAGTTATGCTTTGGTGGAAAGCTGTGTTCCATCTTAACATAAACAGATTCTCTTAACAGACTTGCCCCCGTTTTCCATATCTTTTTAAGCTTTTTCTTCCTCCCTCCTTTTAGCAGCTTCTCAAATGCACTCTTTGAGGGCAGTGCTATCAAGGATCACAGAATATCAGCTTCACAAGGAAGCACAGAAGTCAGCTTTTCGAAAACATACCTGAACAGGAATCTTCTCTATTAAGCAGGTGCTTAATAAATATTTACTGATTGATTGATTATGACTGGTCATCTAATCTCAGCTTCAGGACCTCCACTGAGGAAGAACCTCACAGCTCTGGGGTATTCTATTCCACTCTTGTATAGTTTAATTATTAGACATTATTTAATTATTAGATTGCTATTATATTATTTAATAATTAATTATTATTGTCCTAGTGTCAAGCCTAAATTTGCTTCTCTGCAACTCTCAGTCAATATTCCTAGTTTTGTCCTCTGAGGCCAAGCAGAAGTTGAGTCTCTCTTTCATATGACAAGCCTTCAAATGCTGGAAGGCATCTATCTGGCTGCACTTCCCTCTGCTTTCCAAGTTTTTAAGATAAAATATGCCCAGTGACTTTAATTGATCATCATATGATAATGTATTTTTGTATGATAATACACATACATTGTATGATAGTAATAGGGCCCTTCACCATCCTAGTTAGTCATTTTTGGGATGCTTTGTAGTTTATCAATTGAGATAAGGATAGCTTAGCAATATCTTCTTAAAATAGGCACTCAGAAATATAATATACCAGATTGGGTTTGATGAGAACAGAGTATGTCAAGACTGTCCCCTCCCTGGTCCTAGACCATATGCCTCTCTTAATTTGACTGGAAATCAGATTAATGTTTTCATTCCATATTAGACTTGCAGTGTACTAACATTCCCTAGGTCTTTGTCAGATTAACTGCCATTTAATAACTTTCTCTCTCATATTTTTGAAATTGTTTTTTTGAACCCAAGGATAATATTTCACAATTGCTTTTTATTCAGTTTTACTTGATTAGATTTGACCTGAAGCTCTGGATTGTAATGACCTTTTAAAAAGTCCTGATTCTGTCACCTAGGGATGTCACCTAGCCATTCTTTCCAGCTTTGTTTCATCTGTAAATGTATTTGTCACAAATACCTGTGGTTGTTGGTCAGTTGTTTTAATCATGTCCAACCCATTGTCACTCTTATTTTGGGTTTTCTTGGCAAAGATACTGGAATGTTTTGCCATTTCCTTCTCCAGCTCATTTTAGAGATGAGGAAACTGAGGCAGACAGGGTTAAGTGACTTGCCCAGGGTCACACAGCTGTCTGAGGACAAATTTGAACTCAGGTTTTCCTGGCTCCAAGCCAGGCATTCTATCCACTGCATCACCTAACTTCCTCTATTACAAATACCTACTATGCCTATTTAAGTCATTTATATAGATTAGTTTCACAGGGCTGACCACAGATAACAGCATTACTCCACTACAGACCTCCTTTCAAGTTGGTATTCAAGCCCTTAATGGATCTGGCCATTTGACCAATTTTGAATCCACCTAATTGTATTATTGTCTAGCCCACATCTCTCCATATTTTCCACAAGAATATAATGACAGCACATTGCCAAATATTTGTAAAAACCCAGGTAAATTATATCTATGACATTCTCTGACCTATGAGCTAAATAACCTTCTTAAGCAAAGGAAATGAGGTCAGCAAAGAAATGTGGTAGAATACAAAGATTTCTGGGCTGGGATATCTAATATTGGCTCTGTCATTTACTACCTGAGTGTACTTTATTTCACCCCTCTAGGCCTCAGTTTCTATATCTGTAAAATGAAAAGTTTACCCTAGCTGATCCCCAAATTCCCTCTCAGCTCTAAAAACCTCTGATCCAGAATGGATTTCTTCATCTGGCATAACCCATTCTTGCTAACGCCAGGCTGGCTCCTTGCAGTGACTCCATCCTTTTCTCGATGGTCACCAACCTTCTCTTTCACAACTCATTCCCGAATTTTGCCAGAAATCAAAGTTAAGCTCACTGGCCTATGATTTAGGCTCCATTCACTTAACTTTTTTTTAATATATAAATTTATTTATTTTTAGTTTTCAACATTTACTTCCACAAGATTTTGAATTCCAAATTTTCACCCCATCTTGCCCCTCCCCCCACCCCAAGATGGCATGCATTCTGAATACCCCTTTCCCTAGTCTGCCTCCTCTTCTATCTCTCCCCCCCTTTTCTTATCCCCTTCCCCTTCTATTTTCCTATAGGGCAGGATAGACTTCTGTACCCCATTTCCTGTATTTCTCATTTCCCAGTTGCATGTGAAAACATTTTTCTTAAACATGTGTTTTTAAAACTTTGAGTTCCAAATTTTCTCCCTTCCTCCCACCCCACCCACCCTCATTGAAAAGGCAAGCAAGTCAATACAGGCCATACATGTGCAGTTATGCAAAATACTTCCATAGTAGACATGTTGTGAAAAACTAACTCTATTTCCCTTAATCCTATCCTGCCCCCCATTCATTCTATTCTTTCTTTTGACCCTGTCCTTCCTCAGAAGTACTTCCTTCTGATCACCTCTTTCCCAATCTACCCTTTTCTCTATCATCTCCCTGCTCTCTTGTACCCTTCCTCCCCTATTTTCCTGTAGGGTAAGACAGATTTCCCCATTGATGTGTGTGTTTCTTCTCTCCTTAAGCCAAATCCAATGAGAATAAGATTCCCTCATTTACTCTCACCTTACCCTGTTTCCCCTCCACTGCAAGAACCTTTTCTTGTCTGTTTTGTGTGAGATAATGTACCCCATTTTACCTCTCCCTTTCTCCTTCTCCTAGTATAATCCTCTCACCCCTTAATTTTATTCTCCAGATATCACCCCTTCATCTTCAACTCACACTGTGCCCTCTATCTATCTTTCTATCTATACATACATATAATTTTTTCCCCTCCCACTACCCTAATACTGACAAAGGTCTCATAAGTTATAATTATCATCTTTTCATGCAGGAATGTAAACAATTCAGCCTTAATAAGTCTCTTATGATTTCTCTTTCCTGTTTACCTCTTCATGTTCCACTTGAGTCTTGTATTTGAAAGTCAAAATTTTCTATTCAGCTTGTCTTTTCATCAGGAATGCTTGAAAGTCCTCTATTTCTCTGAATGACCATTTTTTCCCCTGAAGGATTATACTCACTTTTGCTGGGTAGGTGATTCTTGGCTGTAATTCCATCTCCTTTGCCCTCTGGAATATTATATTCCATGCCCTCTGATTCCTTAATGTAGAAGCTGCTAAATCTTGTGTTATCCTGATTGTGTTTCCACAGTACTTGAATTGTTTCCTTCTGGCAGCTTGTAATATTTTCTCCTTGACCTGGGAACTCTGGAATTTGGCTACAATATTCCTAGGAGCTTTCCTTTGGGGATCTCTTTCAGGGGGGAGATCGGTGGATTCTTTCAATTTCTATTTTGCCCTCTGGTTCTAAAATATCAGGGCAGTTTTCCTTGATAATTTCTTGAAAGATGATGGCTAGGCTTTTTTTTTTGATCATGGCTTTCAGATAGTCCAATAATTTTTAAATTGTCTCTCCTGGATCTATTTTCCAGGTCAGTTGTTTTTCTAATGAGATATTTCACATTGTTTTCTAATTTTTCATTCTTTTGGATTTATTCTACTATGTCTTGATTTCTCATAAAGTCATTATCTTCCAATTGCTCTATTCTAATTTTTAAGGAAGTATTTTTCTTCAGTAATCTTTTGGACTTCCTTTTCCATTTGGCCAATTTTTCTTTTTAGGGCGTTCTTCTCCTCATTGGCTTTTTGGACCTCTTTTGCCATTTGGGTTAGGCTATTTTTAAGGTGTTATTTTCTTCAGTATTTTTTTGGGTCTCCTTTAGCAAGCTGTTGACTTGTTCTTCATGATTTGCTTGCATCACTCTCATTTCTCTTCTCAGTTTTCCCTCTACTTCTCTTACTGGCTTCTCAAAATCCCTTTTGAGTTCTTCCAAGGCCTGGGACTGATTCATATTTTTCTTGGAGGCTTTGGATGCGGGAGCTTTGACTTTGTTGTCTTCTGACTCTTTTTGTGAGGTTTGCTCATGATCCCAGCCAACTACTTGAGTTTTAAACTCTTTGTTAAGGTAAAAGTCTGCTTCCAATGTGGAGAATGTACTGTCCCAAGCTTTGGGGGTTTGTATATCTGTTTTCAGAGATACTTCTAGGGACCTGTAAATTATCAGTTCTTCCAAGGTGGTATGATAAGGGTCGAGGTGTTTACTGTTTTCCTGGCCTGTGCTCTGCTCTTTGAGTGACCTGCCACAAGCAGTATTTTCTCTCTTGGAAGTGTGAGGAGGGTTTTCTCTCTACTGCCACTACATGCTCCGCCGCGCCAACGTTCCTTCTCACCCCAGGACCACCACCTAGAACTGTGACCCAGATCCACACACGGGCAAAGCAAGAGATTCCTGCCTCAGCACTGGCAAAGAGATCCCTGCAGCCCCTCTCTGATCAACCACTGGATTCCCCCTCAGTCTGTGGGCTGGAAGCTCAGCATGCAGCCACCCCCCCCATAGCCCAGGCTCTGCGCTCTGTGCTCTGGAACTGGCTCTGACCTAGCTCTTCTCTCATGGAAAACACAGAGTTTTCCCACTGACCTTCTAAGTTGTCTTTGGCATTCATGGATTGAAGAGTCTGGAAACCGTCACAGCTGCCTGTGATTAGTTCCTCCGAGGCCTGCTCCAGTTTCGCTGCAGCCTGTGTGCCCACGCTGAACTGCGCTCCTCTACCTGCCCAGTAGATATGCCTTTCCAATCAGCCATCCAGGCTGTCTTGGGCTGGAAATTTGCTTAACTCTGTCTTTTTGTGGGTTCTGCTGCTTTAGAATTTGTTTAGAGCCATTTTTTTACGGGTATTTGGAGGGGTTTGGGGGAGAGCTCAAGCAAGTCACTGCTTTCACTCTGCCATCTTGGCTCCACCCCTTGTTTTCTTCTCTGGAGCCATCTGGACCCAGTGGCCAGATATTTTAAAGCACTAATAAAACACCTATTAGAAGTGGTACTGTACTAGACTCCACTGAGAGAAATTCAAAGACCCAACTCCTGCCCTCCAAAGGCTTACGAACTAAGAAAGGGCTTTACTTCTCCCAATGGTTTCATATTCTAATTCACTTAGAATTTTCTTCCACTGGAACTCTGCACAACTTCATTTATCATTAATTCAACAAATACTTATCAAAGCCCTTCTGTAGGCAAGGTACTTACTAGGCTTTGGGCATACTCTGACAACAATGTAACTTCCTTGTTTACATGTCCCACCTTATCCCTCACTCCCCAATACAGATTTGAAGCAATCGTATTTTTTTTTTTAAGAAATATTTATTTATTTTTGGCTAGGAAATGGGTTTAAGTGACTTGCCCAGGGTCACACAGCTAGTAAGTATTATGTGTTTGAGGCCACATTTGAACTCAGGTCCTCCTGAATCCAGGGCTGGTGCTCTATCCATTGTGCCACCTAGCTGCCCTGAAGCAATTGTATTTTTGTTTAGTTTCTGGTTCAGTAAGCAATTATTAAGTGTCTACTATATGCAAGACATAATGCTAGGTGCTGAGCAATTTTGATCACTCTTTCCATGCCTTTCAGAATCCCTACCTTTCTCTGAAGCTCAGTTCCAGTCTTTCCTGAGGCAGCTGGTTGGGATGGTAGTTAGAGCACTGGACTTGGCATCTGCAATACCTATGTCCAAATCCTGCCCCATACACTTATTAGCTTTGTGGTGCTGGGCAAATCATTTAATCCTTATCAATCTGTTTACTCATCTTTAAAATGAGGATAATAGCATCTATTTCCCAGGAATAAAGGAATAAAGGAGACATTTTATGTAAAGTGCTTTGAAAACTTTAAAGTATATAAATATTAGCTTTCATCTTCCCCTCAACTTTCAGTGCCTTCATCCTACAACTTCTTGCATTATTTTATATGTACTTGTATGTATAGATGTTATTTCCCATGATAGAATGAAATTTCCTTGAGGGTAGAGGCTGTCGGTATTCTGAGAGTGGGGATTTTCAATCTCATCCTTACTGTATGGCTTTAAGCAAGTCACCTGACATCTCTGTCACACTTACATGTGGTGCAATAGGGTGTGGACTTGTCTTTGCGTCTCTAGATGTAGCATAGTACTTGGCACACGGTACCTGACTAATAAATTTATATTGATTAATTAGCTCTGAAGAACAGAGAAGGTAACAAATCTCCTTCATCTTACACAGAGGTGGGGGTTCACTGGTTCAGAATATTACCTTATTGTCAGTTGCAGCCCCTGAATTAGTCAGCCTTAACCAACTTTCTTTCTGTAACAAGGGAAGGCTCAAAGCTTAGGGGCAATTTATCAGGAATGGCTCCAATGGAAAAAAATATTTTTACTAAATATTTATATTTAGTAAATATTTATATTTAGTAAAAAGTGTTTTAATTACAACAGCAACAATTAAATCAGGCTTGCTACTGAAACTTCATTTCATATCAGTTATCCTTCCAGATACATCTTTTGGGATTGAACTCCACTGCCAAGAGATTTGCAAAACACAAATCTTTCCATGGTTCAGTTGAAGATGATTGTTATTCTTTAAGGTTTTGACCTATGTGTCATTGTCTCTCCTCCAGGGCTCCAAGTTTAAGGGCAAAACCCAAATATTGGGTTAGTGGTCAACTGACAGAGAAACCTGCTACTAACATTCATACTAGTGACCAAGGAAAAGAGAGAAAGGGAAGCATTTGACTTGGATGTTTCACAAAACAGAGGGTTTTTCCCTCAGAAATGTTTAGGTTGGCTGAAATTTACGGCCACTCCCTTTGCTAGTGAGTCGGTATTCTGAAAGTGGGGATTTTCAATCTCATTCTTACTGTATGGCTTTAAGCAAGTCACCTGACATCTCTGTCACACTTACATGTAGTGCAATAGGGTGTGGACTTGTTAGTTCATGTTTAAAAAGCACCATATGTCATTCTTCTTCTAAACCACAGAACTCACCCCATCTCCTCCTCTTTTCTGTTCCTCCTTCACTACTGTCACAAGGGGGTGACAGCTGTCATGGAGACATGTGGCACTGTTGTCAATATCACTTACATGACTAGGCATGTGGGAGAGAACCATTCCATGCATAGACATAGGAGGGGTGGGACCTTGTTCCCACATACTGACAAGGAGAGGGATTCCCCTTTGAAGTGGCTCTGTGGAGTCTGGGCTATCATTTTTCCATCACTATTTAATATTGTCTTAAGAATGACTTTGAATGAATAAGTCATTTTGACCATTATAGATAACCAAATTGACAATAAAGGATATATGAAGAAAGACGCTCTCTGCATCCAGAGAAAGAAGAGATAAATAAAAGTATGTATAGAACAATTTAACGTATATTTATGTCTAATGGTAGCCAACTCTAGGGTGGGAGGAGAGAAGATAAAAAGAAAAAATAAAAAAGAAAATTATATGATAATTTTATTATGTATTTAAAAGGAATAACAAGTTGTACAGAATAGATTTGCAATTTCATGTATAATCATCTTTTAAAAATTATACTATGTTATGGAAATGCTTGTCTTCAATAAATTAAAAAGAAAATAAATTTTAAAAATCTCTCCTTTCCTCCCAACAAAGATGGGAGGAAGTAGGGCCTTTTAGTATGAGACTTTGAAGCATGTGTGTGTGTGTGTGTGTGTGTGTGTGTGTTGTGTGTGTTGGGAGGGTGGCTTTATTTCTTCATGTGTAAAATTCATACATTAGGCTAGATGACCTCTAAGTCTCTTCTAACCTAAACTGAAATTCCTCTGGAATTGAAGCTCTTATGGGTGATTTCATACTCATCAAGTGTGAATTGTGAGAAGTGTCTTACCCAGATGTAATGTGACTTGCCCAAGGTCACAATTGCTTATAAATGGCAAAGCCTTGACTTGACTAGGCTACACCTGGAACCCAGGTCTCCTGACACACAAGCTCTTTCTCGACATATTATGTTGCTTCCCAGGAGGGCAGAGATGGATGTTTTATGCATCTGCCTGTCTTCCCCCCAGCACCTGGGACAACACTCTGAACAGGATAGGTATTTAATAAATGTTCATTGAACTGAATTGGATTATTGCCTTAAACAACAAGATGTGCAATTAAGATAGCAATCCTATCATACTTACCTCTTCTAAGAAACAGAGATAAGCCCAAAGAGTCCAGAATAAAGGAAATGTGAACCTTGTTCACTGCTCATTTACTACCTGTATTTCTCTCCCTTTGAAAGTTAGGTCAGTTAAAAGAAGCAAATGGGAAACTCACCAGTACTGCTGCTGTTGCCCTTTAGGGGTACTAGGAATCCTGAAATGTAAGGATATGGGGCAAGAGTCTGACTCAAAAGAATTCAACCACTCAAGCCTTCTTTCAGTGCAAGTAGTGATTCCTAGTGAGTCTGCACTATTTGTGATACTAATACAAGTGGGCTAGGTTTTAAGAATCTGAGCAATTTAATAGGGGCAAGATTGATATTTTATACAGCAAGACTGTAGAAAGATCTGGATGGGATTAGGAAGTGGCAAGTAGCGTGGAGTGGGGCCAGGTGCAGATAATGGAAGGAGTTAAGTGGCTGGAGAGGCCTACGAAAAGGCAATTAAAAGGATTATTGAGTAGGATGGGCCAGGTGCCTCAGATCCAGGTCCCAAAGATGTGGTATTTTCCTTTTAGGGGTCCATCATTAGTGCCCCATCATTACCAGGCAAGGAGAATGGCTGTAGTCTGAAAGGTCGTGTGTGTGTGTGTGTGTGTGTGTGTGTGTGTGTGTGTGTGTGTGTGTGTGTGTGTGTGTGTAGTGAAGTTATGACAGGTATGGTCTGGAACAGCCACCTTGACTGCCCAAGTTCAGCCCCTGCAGTGGAGTGAAGTAGAAAGATTGCTAGTTTTGGAGGTTGGAGACCTATATGCAAACCCTTGCTCTGCCACTTACTGCCTATGTGACCTTAGGTAAGTTATTTTACCTCCCAGGGCCTCAGTTTCTGAATCTATGATTTTCTCAATTTGATATGTTTGGAAAACCCTAAAGATTTGTAAAGGGGTTTGTGAAGCCTGTTAATCCTTGAGGTAAATTCTTCTTAATATCTATTGCTTTCTGTCCCTCGTTTTCCCAGCAAAATAAGTCCTGTGCACAGTTCAGCATTTGATTTCCTTCATTCCTCCCCTTGCCCCCTCCCTTTTCACTCCTCCCTGTGCCCCACCCCAATTATTCAACTGGATCAAGCCCCACCTTTCAGTACTTAAGCAAAAGTGAGCTGCAGGCTCACTGGGAGGTGGGTATGTAGTACAAGCCACTTGGATCTCAATGACAGGAAGCATCCACAACAATGCCCAGGGTTTTTTCAAAGCCCTGAGCATTGTGTTAACCGAATTTGGAGGAGACCTGAGGCAGGCATTCCAGCCAGTTCCAACGAGGAGGGTGAGGACACGCCTTTGGGGCTCTCCCACGGGGGATCTGGAATTTCTGCCATGGCTGTCCGTGCCTGGTGATTGATGAAGCACCTTAAAAATAGCATTTACCTAGTGGTAAAATGCAGTCCTGATTCTTTTATATACAATAACCATTGTGCTTATCCATGACTTCAGCTACACTTATTAAAAAAAAAGCATTATTTTTATATAAGAACATTTAAGAAAAGAATTTTCCCTCAGCAAGTGCCCAGCCTCCGGAAGGAAAATATCCTCTAAAAACACAAGGTAATTGTTTGTTTTTTTCTCTTTCTGAACTCTCTACCTTGGTGACCTCATCTACTCCCATGGATTCCGTGATCATTTCTGGGCTGACGACTCTCACATTAAGATGTCCAGCTGGAGCCAGGTCTATGTCTCCAACTTGCTGCTTGGCATCACCTCCTGGTTGTCTTGCTGCATTGTAAAACCAATATTTAAAAAAATCAAACTGGTAATCTTTCTGCCCTGTACCTGCTCCTCCATCCTATTTTAGTTGATGGAACAATTATTTTCTCAATTCCTCTTTCTCCCTCTCTCTTATCCTCTATAACCCATTGGTTGACAAATTATATTGATTCTACACTACAGTCTCTATAGTATGGACCCATCACTTCACTCATAGATGTAGGGTAAGCATGGTCAGGGGGAAGGCATTAACAGGTGTGGGAGGAGTATGGGGCAGGAAATGTCTCACAGAAGGTGGTGTTTGATCTGAGTCTTGAAGGAAATAAAGGAGTCCAAAGAAGATGAGGTGGGAATGGAGTGCATTCAGGCATGGGCAAAGGCAGAACATGGAGAGCATGTGTGAGGGAAGGCAAACCAGTCAGTTTGGCTGGAATATACAGTTCTTAGAAGACAGTCATACGTAATAAGATTGGAAAGGTAGGATAAGACCAGCTTATAAAGGGCTTTGAATGCAAATTAGAGGAGTTTATATTTGATCCTAGAGGCACCCTAGAGCCACTGGAGTTCACTGAGTAGGGTAGTAACGTGGTCAGGCTGGTGATTTGGAAAGTCAGTTTGGCAGCATTGTAGAGGGTGGATTAGAGCAGGGAAAGACCAGAGGCAAGAAAAACTAGTAGGCAATTATTGCAAAAGATGGTGAGGACCTGAACTCAGATGGTGATTGAGTGAGTGGAGAAATGGAGACATTTGAGAGATATTGGGGGGAGGGGCATAGAAATGCCAATGTTTGGCAACCGATTGGATGTGTATGGTGAGAATGAGAAGCTGAGGATGACAGCAACGTGGTTGTTGTTGAGTCATTTTTCAGGCATGTCCAATCTTTGTGACTCTATTTAGGGTTTTCTTGACAAAGATACTGAAATGTTTTGCCATTTCCTTCTATAGCAGCAAGGTTGCTATATGATGATATGATGATGGTGGTGACATCTGCAATAACATGGAAGACTAGAATAAGGGTGTATTTTGGGGAAAAGATAATAAGTTTACTCAAGACCTCAGATGCTAGGATGAGTTCTGGGAAAACTCTAAATCAGCCTGGAAGAAATCAAGTTTAGAAGAACGCCTCACACTGTATAACAAAATGAGCCCCCAAAGGGTATGTGACTTAGAGGTACCAAACCCACAGCCCACAAGCCACATGTGGCCCACAATGCTTCAGAGTGTGGCCTGAACCAGATTAAAATGTAACCTGATATGGTTATCTAAGTCAGTATGCAGCCTGCAGGGATCCTTATGTCCAGTTCAGCAGTCCCTGTTCCTGCTTGACTTTGACACCACTGACTTAAATAACAAAGCTAGCATGTATAATTAATTCTTTAAGGTTTGCAGAGGACTTTACAAGTTTATCGTCACAAGAACCCTGGTGGACAGATGCTTTTATTATTCTCATTTTATAATTGAGGAAGTTGAGGTAAACAGAGGTTAAGTGGCTTGTCCAGGGTCACATAGACAGTAAGTCTCCGAAGTCAAATTTGAACTCAAGTCTTTTTGACTTTAGTCTCAGTACTGTCTTCACTATCCAACTTACCTGTCATAAAAAAAAGCCATAATTATATTAAAGATCACATACGTAAATTAGAGGAACAATGAAGAAATTTCTCTTCAGACTTATGGATAGAGAGAGAGTTCATGACCCAAACAAGGTGTAAAGAAGATCACAGTAAATAAAATAGACAATTTTGATAACTTTAAAAGTATTTGTACAAACAAAACCGATGCAGCTTAAATTAAAAGAGATAGTAATGGGGAAAAAAACCCCTTTAGGGCAAGTTTCTCTGAAAAAGGTTCCATTTCCGAGATAAATAAGGAGCTAATTAAAAGTTTTGAAAGTGCCGCTCCCCAACTGATAAATAGCCAAAGGATTTGAAGAGCCAGTTTTCAAAGGAAGAAATCAAAACTATCCATAACCACATACAAAAATGCTCCAAATCACTAATAATTAGGGAAATGCAAATGAAAGCAACTGTGAGGTTCTACCTCATAATCATCAAATTGGCAAAGTAGACAAAAAAGGAAAGTGATAAATGTTGAAGGGGCTGAGGGATGACTGGCATGTTAATGTACTACTGCTGGAACTATGGGATGGTCCAGCCATTCTGGAAAGCAATTTGGAACCATGTCCCCAAATCAACTAAATCTGGCATATTCTTGTATTATAACTAGATCTATGCTTCCAAAGAAATGAAGGGAAAAGGAAAAGGCCCTATATGTACAAAAATATTGACAGCAGCTTTTTGGGGGATGGTAAAGAACTAGAAACTAAAGAGGCATTCATCAATTGAAGCATACCTGAACAAAGTATGGTATATTAATGCAATGGTACACTTTGTGCAATAAGAAATGATGAAGGGGATGGTTTTGGAGAAACCTGGGAAGACTTATATGAACTGATGAAAAGTGAAGTGAGTAGAACCAAGAGAACAATTTATATAATAGCAATAATGTTGTAAAGACAAAAACTTTGAAAGACTTAAGAACTCTTATCAATGAGGTGATCAATTATGATTCAAGAGGACTGAAGAATTCTACCCAACTCCAGACAGAGAGGTGATAGACTTGATATGCATGATAAGATACATAGCTAGGAATGTGGCCAATGTGAACATCTGTTTTGCTTGACTGCATACTTGTTACAAGGATTTTATTTTTTTTTAATTTTTTTTTTCAGGTAGGGGAGAGAGAAAATAGGTACTTGACAACTGAAAAAATAAAATTCTGCAAAAATATCAAAAAAGATAGATAATGTGTTCTCTTTTGGACATGTTGAGTTAGAAATACCTAAAGGATTCAATATAAAACATCTAATGGGCATTTTGTGATGTGGGATTGGAGCTGAGGAGAGAGACTTTGGCTGGATGTATAGATCTGGTAATCATCCGAAAAGACATATAATTAAACCCATGGTAGATGAAGTTGCTAAGTGAGAGAATAAATAGGTGAGGGTCCAAGCTGTATCTTCTTCTTCCAAGATTCCCTTAGCTGCTAGCTGCTAGTCATAGGATCATAACTTTAGAGCTAGAAAGGAACTTGGAGGCCATCTAGTCCAACCTCCTGATTTTACAGATGAGGAAGTCAAGGCCCAGAAAGCTCATATGACTTCCCTATGGTCACACATGTGTAAGCGACAGAGCTGGGATTTGAACTTGGGTAACTCCAAAGCCCATATTATTTCCACTTCACCACACTACCTCTTTTGAAGTCTTTTTTCTCTAAGGATCTTTCCATGATCCTGCTTTCTGAAAGTGTTTTCTCCCTCCATAAGTTTTCCCAGAGCACTTTGTCCCTCTCACATTCTAGTTTGCGTAATACATATTTGTTTACATGCCATATTCTCACTGATTGTCTATCACCCTCCCCACAATGTAAGCTTCTTGAGGGCAGGGATAATGTAGTTTTTAATTTTTATTCCTCCAAACCTAAAATTGTGCCTTGACATAGAAAGTGAATAGTAACTGTTTTGTTGAATTGATTCTTTTTTTTTGACCTTAATAAGATAAGGGTGAAATGCTGCTTGAATTAGGAGACAAAACTGAGAAGATAATGACTTTTGAGTTAAGAATGTTTTTTCTTATCTATCTGGGACTTTTTGTCTGAGCTTCAATCACTGCCATGAAGGACATCACTGTAGTTACATGCCTCATCATTTATCTTGGCTCACTCTTTCCATGGTAGTTATTCACTACACCCACTATAATTGTTCTGATAAGATGGCAGACCACTTGGCCTTACCCTGTGCCCCGCCATGATGCCTAAGGTACACCAGGCCTTACCATTTGCTCTGCCACTGGGCTCTCTGTACTCATGGGCCTTGCCCTCTGACCTTCTGTTGCATACTAAAGACCATCAGGCTTTCCCGATAGCCCAACTCCCCTCAGTGTGTTGTCTCCCTCAATTAGAATATAAATTGTCTTGCTTTTCTATTTGTATTGTGAGTACTTAGCACCATGCTTGGAATCAAGTAAATGTTTAACAAATGCTTTTCCATTCCATTCCATCACACATAGCTGGTTTGATGCTGCATGCTGGTTCCATCCAGGGCCTAACAAAGATGCTGTCCCCTGATAGTAAGAAATTCTAGTCCAATGAAACAAACCAAACCAAACTTAGAACTCTTCTTTACTTAAAAAATAAATTTATGTTTGCATGTAGCAATTATTGACATGACTTCAATTTGCATTTCCCATCTTCCTCTAGTCACTGTGTTCCTTAATAAGATGAATTTGAACATTTTGTGCTTATGTTTTCAGAAGTGCTTGATAAGTATCCCCAAAGGTTGGTGAGACAGTGAGTGAGATTACACCTCTAGACTTCTATCCAAGATGCTAATGAATGCTTAGTACATTTTAAGAGCACAGCATAGTCAAAAGAGCATTGGCCTTGGAGTCAGGCAGATTTGGCTTATAGTTCTGGTCTGTCAGGAACTCACTATGTGACTCCACCTCTACTGACCTTACTTTGTCAAGTGACTCCAAGGTCAAGACCTCCAAAGTCTTCTCCAGCACAGAGATTTTGAGTTATTAATCATAATGCAGTGTGGGTTGATAGTTTACAAGTCACTTCCAAATAGGAAATTTTTATCTATTTTCCAATCATATTATAGTTATTTGTGTATTAGATTGTAAGCTTCAGTAGGGCAAGAACTATGCTGTTTTATTAAGTCCTGTGTCTTCAGTGCCTTGCACAGTGCTTTTCAGGACCAGATACTTGAAAAAACTGGTTGAATTCTCATCCTGCCAATGAATTGGCCCCTATGGCCTCTCTCCTCTAATTGGTGAGTTCCTGTCTGGAACCTCTATTTGAGGAAGTACCCAGGCCAGCTATACTCACTTGTCTCTTGGCTCTGCTCCTGACCATCTGGACTTTTCCACCTCTGCCCCAGGCTTTTATTGATTATCCTGGAGATGCTCCTGCCCCTGTGGCGCCCCTCCTTTAATTGGTGAGATCTTGACTGAAAAGTCCATTTGAGGAAATGCCTAGGGCAGCCATGCTGACTTCTTTCTTGGTTCCATTCCTGAATCCAGACTTTTCCATCTTCTTGATCCCAAGTGGGTACCTCATTCTCTTCCATTTTCAACTCTCTTTTATGTGCTAAATTCTTTCTTTCTTTCTTTCTTCCCTTCTTTCTTTCTTTCTTTCTT
Source organism: Phascolarctos cinereus (assembly GCF_003287225.1). Taxonomy (NCBI): domain Eukaryota; kingdom Metazoa; phylum Chordata; class Mammalia; order Diprotodontia; family Phascolarctidae; genus Phascolarctos; species Phascolarctos cinereus. Next base: position 44,388,017 of record NW_027555736.1, on the reverse strand, counting down.
TCTTTCTTTCTTTCTTTCTTTCTTTCTTTCTTTCTTTCTTTCTTTCTCTCTCTCTCTCTTGCTTTCTTTCTTTTTCCTTCTATCCAATTTATCTATCATCTCTCTTATCCATCTATCTCTATCCCTCTATCATCCCTATCATCCATCCATCTACTATGTATCTATCTATCTGACCACCAACATTTGTTATAGACCTAGGTTGTGTCAAGGGGTAGCTATATGGCACAGTGGATAGAGTGCTGGACCTGAAGTCAAGAGGATTCATCATCTTGAGTTCAAATCTGGCCTCAGACACATACTAGCTGTGTGACCCTGGGCAGGTCACTTAACCCTGTTTGCTTCAGTTCCTCATCTGTGGAAAGAGATGGAGAAGGGAATAGCAAACCACTCTAGTATTTTTGCTAAAAAAAAAACCCAAAAGGGGTCACGAAGAGTTGGACACAATTGAAATGACTCAACGACAACAACAACAACAACAACCTGAAAGGATGTGTCAGGCACTGTGTGTACACAGAACTGAATGCTATCTTTCCTGAACCTTATAGTAATCCTATATATATTTTCCATTTTTCTGCCTCAGGGCATTTTTTTACCCTCCTTATTTTCTTCCTGTATAATTCCTACCCACCTTCCAAGGCCCAGCTGAAATGCCCCCTTCCTCCTGAAGCCTCCCTGGTCTCCCAGCCTGATCTCCCACCTTGGACCAACTATAGCCAAATCACAACTCTGACTTAGGTGGAACCTCTAGGTCCATGTGCCCCAAGTTATAGCTGAATGAGAGTCATCCTTATATCATATCCAACAAGATCTTTTCCAGCTTTGCTTGAAGGCTTCCAGTGAGGAGGAATCCAGTGCCTCCTTGGTCAGCCCAATCCTTTTCTGGGCAGCTCTAATTGTCGGGGCATTTTGCCTGCCATCCAGCCAACATTTTCCTCTTTGTAGCTTTTATCCATTGCTTCTGATTCTGTTCCCTGGGGTCCATTAGGACACAACATTTTTCCCATGACAACCATTTATACAGAGTCAAGTTTACAGAGCCAGGAGAATGATTAATACAATAACAACGAATTATAAAAAGGAACATTTTTGGAGAACTTAATAACTCTGATGATGTGATGAATAACTATGATTCTGAAAACCAGTGATTCATGCTACTCACCTCCTGACAGAGAGGTGATGAACTCGGGGTATAGAATGAGACACACAAATGTCACAAATTGGTCATGGCCAATGTGGGAGTTTGTTTTGCTGGACTATACATATTTATCACAAAGTTTTTGTTTTTCTTTTCAGTAGTAGAGGAGAGGAGATGGAGGAGGAAAATGCTTAACAAAAAAATACATTTTTGGTTAAAAATACTTGAATAAATACTCTGCTCCTTCCATTTTCCCTGGGTTGTCTCCCACGCTTGGAATACTCTCACTCCTCATCTCTGCCTCTCGGCTTCCCTAGCTTCCTTCAAGATCCAGCTAAAATTCCCCTTTCTACGGGAAGCATTTCCTAATCCCTCTTAATTCTGGTGCCTCTTGCCTGCTAATTATTTCCTATTTATCTTGTATGTAGCTTGTTTGCACATAGTTGTTTTCATGTTGTCTCCCGCGTTAGATTGGAACTCCTCAAGAGCAAGGACTGTCTTTTGCCTTTCTTTGTATCCAGTGCTTGACACACAGTAGGTGCTTAATAAATGTTTATTGACCAACTGATTCATTGGCTGACTCACTGACAGCTCTCATGTCCTCCATGAGTTATTTCTTCAGGCTAAACACCTCCAATTTTTTCTTAAACTGATCTTTGTTTGGTAGGATCTTGAGTCTTTCACTATCCTAATCACCCTCTTCTTCTCACTTTCCAGCTTTTAATGGACTCCCTAAAACATGGTGCCCCAAACTGAGCACAGCATTACAAATGATGCCTGACCAGGGCAGAAGGCTGTGGTGGCACTATTGGGAGACTCTTTCTTAGACACTATGACCGTCTTCAGTTGGGTTAGAGTTTTTAGCTATACTTTGTTTTATCTCTTTATGATATTTGTTAAATACTATTTTATGTTATGTTATGGGCATGCCTTATCTTATCTCTTGTCAACTGTAAGTTCTTTGGATGTTGGGCCTGCATCTTATTCATCTTGTGCCTCTTCTGATATCTCAAACATATTAAGAGCTCAATAAATATTTCTTGTATGAAGTAATCTCCAGTTTAACGATGAAGAAATTCAGCCTCAGAGAAATTAGGTGACATGTACAAATCCTACATTAAAGTCATTTATTCCAATCCTTTCATTTCACAAATGAGGAAACTGAGGCCAGGGAAGTTAATTGGCTTGGCTAAGGTCACTAAGTACATAGCCTTGAAGCTGGAGGGGACTTTTACAGTCATCTTCTCTCACAATGATTTTCCTCAGGCCACATAAATAGTGAGCAACAGCTTCCTGTGTCAAATCTAGGTCTTTTTATGTTAAATCAAGGGTTCTTTCAACCTTCCCACATTGCTTCTCTTTAATGGGAAGAATGAATATAGACCTATAGATCTATATATTGTATGAATAATCCTATACAACAATCCCACTGATGAGGCTCCTCTTCTAGCTGTTAACACACTAATAAGTCCCTTTTATAGATGCTTCCTGGGCTCATGGCCAAACTAACCCAAGTATGGACCTTTTCTGGAGAAGGTTCTAATAGAAACAATCCTGGCCCCAGAGTCACAGAACTTGGTTTTAAGTCTTGGATCAGATATTTCTTGGTTGTCAAATTACTGGTCACTCATTTAACCTCACCAAACCTCAGTCTCCTCATCTCTAAAATGAGGAGAATCGTGCCCTGATGACCTTACGGGGTTGTTTTGGAGAAAGCACTCATAAACCTTTATGTGTTATAGAGATGTGAGTTGCTGTTATTCCCCTTGGCTGGGCTGTTGAAAAGTCTACAGTGACCACTTTGTTCAGTGCTTGGAATATTCTTTATTGCTTTTGTTGAAGCTGAAACATGACATGTCCTAGTTCATTAATTTCCTTCACTTCACACTTCTTGGCTATTTCCAACTTTCCCCTGCGGGTCTCTAGCAAAGTGTTTCTGGTTTTGTTCCTTAGACAGCTTAATGATGTTTCTCATTCAGAATCTGCCCTAAGATGCCTCATCCAGGAAAGAGGAACTAGTAGGGTGGCTAGTTATCCCTTTGTGGTATACCAGTAGTGACCCAAAGTACCCTTGGCACAGGGGCATTCCACAGAGCAGGCCTGCACATCGAACCCCAGCTGGTGCTCAGTGCCATCTCCCCCTTCCATCCCCAAACTGCCCCTGAAGAGTCAGATAGCCCCGCCCCCAACCTGGGGCTTATGAGTTCAGAAGCCCTGGCTCCAAAATATATCGTGATACATGGAAGAATCTTGGCTCAGGAGACAGGTTCTCATCCTATTTATTCCACTTGCTAGAATGTGTCCTTGACAACTAAGTATATAACCTTTTGGGTCCCATATTTGCTTTGCCTCTTTGTTTGCTTCATTTGAGATGAGACCATGATTTCATTGATGTAGGGAGCTTCTAAGTGAGGAAATGGTCTCTGCCAATGCAGAGTGGTAGCTGCTCTGAAACTGGTAGCCTTGAAAAGGGCTTCTTGGGGGCACTGAGGGGGTGAGATGACTTGTCTAGGGTCATACAGCCAGTACATGTCAGAAGCAGAACTTGAACTCAGTTTCCTGACACTGAGGCCAGTTCTCTATCTTCTATACCTCTACAACATGTTTCTTCTCTTTGAATGTCATATATATATATATATATGTATGTGTGTGTATGTGTGTGTGTATATATGTGTGTATATATGTGTACATATATGTATATGTATGTATATGTATATGTGTATATATATGTATACACACACACATATATATATTTTTTTCTTTTTTTTTTTTTTGGCTAGGCAATGGGATTCAGTGACTTGCCTAGGGTCACACAGCTATTAAATGTTATGTGTCTGAGGCTGGATTTGAACTCAGGTTCTCCTGACTCCAGGGCCGGTGCTCTATCCACTGTGCCACCTAGCTGCCCCGATTGCTATATTTTTAAAGGGACATAGATAAGCAGAAGTTTTCTATAGAAGGGAGACTAGAATGACAAGTGAATTCTAAGGCTTCCTTCCTTCCTTCCTTGCTTCCTCCCTCCCTCCCTCTCTCCCTCTCTCCCTCCCTTTTCTGTGGTCACAGAGCTGGTTCCATGTGTAATGCATTGGGGGAAGAAGGACCCACACTGATGAAACAAGCATGGATCATTTGAAATATTGAAGGGAATAATGTGGAAGAGAGGTTAGACTGGTTCTGCTGGTCCTGGGAGGACAGAACTCAGAACGATGGGGAGAAGTCACAGAGGCATTTCTGCTTAACATAAGAAAGATTTTCTTAAAAAGAAAAAACAACCCCCCCCCAAAAAAAAAGAAAAAACAAACCATCAGAGCCATCCAAACCTGGACTGGGCTGTTTTGGAGAGCAGTGAATTGCTTGTTGCATTTGGATGCCCAGCACACATCACAGTGCCTGGTATACATAGTAAGTACCTAAATGTTTGTTGTTTGATTGACTTTTACCAAGGGGAGGCAGGCTGAGTCTTTGTTAGGGATATTGTAGATATGCTTTGGGCAGGAGACAGACTTGAAGGCCTCTGAGGTCCTTTTTATTACCTCATGAAAAATAGCAGGTCAGTCAGGCGGAACTGGACTGCAGGGCTGGCAAGCGCTAGCTCTGGCAAATCATTTCTCTCCCAGTCTATTCTGCCTATTGGCAATAGATAAGAGCAGGAAGAAGACTCTGGGCCAGCATTTGTAGGCTGGCCAGAAGAGGAGTACTAAATAGCACACGATGATTTGCCGTAGAAAGAGGAAGAATTGGCAAGCCAAGTGAAGTTGTAAAGTACATTGCCATCTTTAGAGGACCATATAAATATTAATTATTATTATTACTATTATTGTTATTATTATCGTTGTGTTCTCTTGTGTAGTGTTTTCCTGGGGAAGTCTTGCATAGTGGGTTTTTTATTATGTTGGGATATTAGGGAGAAGGGGAGAGAGAGGGACCTGGAAGGGGAGATCAGTATTCTTCTGTCTCTGGAAATTAGTGTTCTAGCGACTTTATATCACAAGAATTTTCCAGGTCCTAATTCATTTATCTATGGGATTGACTCATCTATTAGGTTAGAAAATCAACTTGTATGGAAGGAAAAGGATCATACACACATGGTGTCTAAGTCTAAATATTCACTGGCAGAAATTTAAGTCAATGTCTATTTAAATTTTTTGATTGGTACCTTATTTTTTTATTCTATGACTATTTCCCAGTAAATGCCCTTTCCCTTTGAATCTCCCTTTGTAACCAATAAAAAGTTTAGCAAAACTCAACAAAGTGACTTCATTGGATAATGAAGTCCCATTTTATGCCTGTAGTCTTCCATTTCTGCTTAAAGGAAAGAAGCAGTATTCATTTTAATGAATACTATTAATTCATTAATCAACACAGCCCCCATTTATGCCAGTTATTGGACTTCACCAATGTTATCCACCTGCCTGAATATCTTCACTATCAGCTGTTGGGTGCTTGCACCATTGCTTTCCCTTTCCTAGCGAATCAGTGTAAAGTTGGATGAGGTAAAAAGATAAAAAAGAAGGGATTAAGGGCACTAGGTTATAAATAAATGAGAAGAGATTATAAACAAAGTCCAGGGGCATAAGCGGATATTCCATTGATTAATGAATCAGTAGTATGCATTAAAATAAATGTCACTTCTATCCTTTGATTAGAAGTGAGGATTATAGGTACAGAATAGGACATATGCTATCAGATGACTTCACTTTGTTGGCTTTTGCTTAACTTTTCCTTGCTTGTAAGGATGGGAGAAGGGGTTGAATAAATGTAGTCAGATCAGGAGGAGAAATAGACAAGGACAGTACAGATAATTTCATTCAGTGAAGAATCCATTTTTTTTTTTTGTAGTAAACTTGCTCAATGGGAGATGCTGAGTTTGAAAAGGAGGACGAGGTTGGTGAAGAAGGGGGCCAACACTGAGCAATGGAATAAACATGGATGGGATTCAGAGACAAGAGCCATGGATTCTCATCCCAGCTCTGCTCTTTACTTCAGTAATGGTCTTAGTCAAGTCTCAATCTCGGAGTCTTACAGCATCACAAAATCTCAGAGTTGAAAGGGATCCCAGTCCCTTCAAGTCCAACTCATACTTAAACAAGAGTCCACACTACAAGGTTGCTTCAAGTGGTTATCCAGTCTTTGCTTGAAGAGCTAAGTGAGGAAGATCTCACTGTCTTCTTGAGGCAGCTCATCTCACTTTCAGGTGATTCTCATTTTTAGGTTATTTTCATCGCATCCTGCTTCTTCTACCTACCTCTCTGTGACTTCTACTCATAATCCCTTTTCTTCTCTCTGGGGCCAAGGAGTACAAATCTAATCCTTCTTTTACACAACAGCCCTTTAAATCCCTGAAGAAGACTAGCATGTCTTCCTTAAGTCATCATTGCCTCTTCTGTAAAAAGAAGGGGTTGGAGGAGATGTTTGCTAAAGTATCTTTCAGCTTTGGCATCCTATGATTCTGTGATTCTAAGCTCCAGGGGGCAGGAGCAAAGCAATCTAAGCCAGGGAACTATAAGAGGAGACGTTGGTAGGAAAATCTTGACAAAAGGAACAAGGGGAGAAAGGGAAATCATACACAGAACAGAGATTAAAGAATAAATGAAAGGAGAGAGCATATACAAAGAGGGTAAAGGTCATGTGAAAGGAAAAGGATGGAAAGGAAAGGAAGGGCAGGCAGATTTTATCTGCAGACAGAATAGAATGACAAAGGAGAGAGAAAGTGGTTTTAGTCTGAAGGTCAAACAAGGGCAAGTGTGCCTTAAACAGGGAGCTGTCAGTAAGCGCTTGAGTAGATTTATTTGGAAAAAAAGAATTGGAAAAGAGACAGCCTCCTAAAATGGTGTGTTAATGAAGTTTGTGTGTAACAAAATGAGGTAGATAATACATTGGATGGAAGACAGAATCAGAATCGAAAACATTCTGGAATGAAAGGCAAACAGAATAGGATGACAATTAGTAGGCATAAATATAAAATCTTTCCCTTGGGTTCAAAAAACCAAATTCCCAAAGGCAGGATGAGGGAAGACTTAGCAAGGCAGTAGCTCCTAGGAAAAAGACCTTAGGGTTTTACTGGGTTTCAGTTTCTGGATTTGCCAACAGTAGGATCATAGATTCAGATCTAGAAGGAACATTTGGTCCTTTAGTCCAATTGTCTCATTTTACAGATGAATAAACTGAAGCCCAGAGAGATTATGATTTGTCCAGGGTCACACAGGTAGTAAGTGTCCAAGGCAGGATTTGAACCCCGGTCCTCTGATTCCAAATCCAGCGTCCTTTCCATTTAAGCACCTACTATGTAAAATACACTGTACTAAGCATGGGAATACAAAGGCAAAAATGAAACACAGTTCCTGCCTTCAAAGAGCTTACATTCTATTTGGGGTTGCAGCATGTAGAAGGATAAGGACATATAAGATAATTCAGAGAGGAGAGCATTAGAAACTAAAGGGATGCAAAGACCTCAAAGGAAGCTAAAGATTCTAAGAATTAGAGGTGAGGAGCAAGGACATTCACAGCATGGGGAGACATGGAATGAGAGGTGGCAGATGCAGTGCCAAGCTGGGGAACAGTAAGTCATCCAGTTTGTCTGGGATGTGCATGACATGGAGGACTACGAAATACACGGAAAAAAGTAGGCTGGAGCCAGATTGGGAAAGGAATTAATTTTAAATGGAGCAAAGAACTGGAAAGAAATTTGGGGAATGTTTGAACTAATTGTGGGACATGAATAGAATAGATTACTACTATGCAGTAAGAAACAGTATGAGGAATATGGAGAAGCATAGGAAGGTGTTTGAACTGATGCCGAGTGTAGCAAGAAGGGCAGCTAGATGGTGCTGTGGATACAGGGTGGGGCCTGAAGTCAGGGGAGACTCATCTTCCCGAGTTCAAGTCTGGCCTCAGACACTTACTAGCTGTGTGACCCTGGGAAAGTCACTTCACCCTGTTTGCCTCAGTTTCCTCATCTGTAAAACGATCTGGAGAAGGAAATGGGAAACCACTCCAGTATCCTTGCCAAGAAAACCACAGATGAGGTCATAAAGAGTTGGACATGACTGAGCAACAGCAACAATAAGAAGTGAAGCAAGAAGAACCTGGAAAACAAAATACAAAGATTATAATGATTTAAACTATGTGCCGAGAACTGTACTAAGCTCATTAGCAAATATCTTCTCATTTGATCTTCATAACAACCCTAGGAGGAAGGTGCTATTATGATGAGAAAATCGAGGCAAACAAAGGTTGAGTGATTTGCCCAAGGTCACAACAAGTAGCAGGTCCATGAGGCTGAATTTGAACTCAGGTCTTCCTGAATCCAGGGTCTAATGCACTGTCTACTACACTGACAAAAATTAAATTAAATGCTTTGTAATTTTAAGGACTGAGATTCTCTCAGAAGAAAAGATGAGAAAAGGTACCTCTCTTCCTTCTTTTTAGAGGTGAGGGACTACGGATGTGGAATACTGCATGTGTTGTCACATTCAAGTTGATGTATTGCTGAGTTATGCAGAACACTTTTTTCATTTGTTTTTTCTTCTTTATTACAATGAATGTTTCAGTAGGGGACTGGAGAGGAATATATTTGAAAATAAAGCAAATTGAAAACCAAAAAATATCAAAAAAATAAAAAAGCAAGAAAAACTAGTTAAATATCAGGATGTGTTTATGTGTCTAGCCTGGAGAAAAGAAGATGTAGGGAAAACATGATATTTATCTTGAAATGTGGGATGTCCCAAAAGTCTTAGTGCAATTTTAAGCTTTAATAGTTTGTTTAATAACATTTGGCATACTCTGAACGATAGCCTGTCATGTGAAAAAGGAAGGAGACTTGTTTTGCTTGGTCTTGTCACAGAGATTAGAACAGGAACCAGTGGGTTAGAGAAAAATTTTGTGTCAGTGTAAGGAAAATTAAAAAAAAACAAAACAAACAACTTTCTGACACTTAGAGCTGTCCCCAAATGAAATGGATTGGCCAAGAGGGTAGTGAATTCCCCATTGCTTCAGATCTTCAAGCAGAGGTGGGAAGACCATTTTTTTCAAGGATATTATCTGTGGGATTCATGCTTCCTTATGGATTGGACTAGATGACTTATAAGGTCCTTTCTAGCTTCAAGGTTCCATAATTCTGTTATTTAAAAGGAAGATAAGTGATTTAGAAGCAAAACTAACTTTCCAAGAATGCATTAAGCATTTTTGAGGGAAAGGAGATACTTCTACAACAAATGGACTTGCTAGTGGTGGGTGCACCAAAGTCACTATCAGACCTTTGGCCAGGATCTTCAATGGAGTACTGGAGAAAGGAGGGCTGCCGACCACTTTGTCTTTTAGAGAGGCTAGGTGATCAGGAATTGGAGCTCCAGCTCTAATTATATGCAGGGGTTTTATGGCAGAAAGCAGACATCATCTAAAAGTCATGTGGCTCCCAATGCGGGCACAGGGCTTTACACAGTACGTACTTAATATGTCTTTGTTGAACTGGCTAGAAGTGATTGCTGGTCAATAACTCAGGACACTTCAGACTCCAACTTTAAAAGAGATTGTAGATCAATAGAACTCTCAGATCAATCATTAATTCATTTATCCAATTCAACAAATGTTCATTTTTTTTTGTTTTACTCTTTCATCTAATCTTCAAAGAAGAGAAGTACATCTTCTTGACCCTTCTCCCAGATCTACCTTGGTCAATGTAATTATGTTATTCAGCTTTTGTGTTTTGCTGCTCTTTTGATTTATATTTCTCTCTCTCTCTCTCTCTCTCTCTCTCTCTTTTTTCCTAAGACAATCAAGGTTAAGTGACTTGCCCAGGATCACACAGCTAGTAAGCATCAAGTGTCTGAGGTCACATTTGAACTCACATCCTCCTGACTCCGAGGCTGGAGCTCTATCCACTGTACCACCTAGCTGCCCCTTGATTTATATTTCAACAAATGTTTACTGAGTGCCTGTTATTTTAGGGACCTGGGATAAGCACTGTAAGAGATAGAAAAAGAAGACAAGAGTCCTTGTACTTGGGGAGTATATAGTCAAGAAGGAGAATGTGCTAAAGTGATCACTGAACCTCAGAGATGGAAGGAACCTTAGAGGCCATTGGTCCAATATCTCACACTGGGCAACACTCTCTTGTGTGGCATCTCTGACAGGTGGCCATCCAGTCTTTGCCTGAACTTTTCTATGAATGGATAGGTCGCTCCTTACCAGGGCAGCCCAATTCATTTTAGTACATCCCCTAACTCAAAGAAAAATCATCATTATATTGAACCCATATCTGCTTCCTTGTAACTTCTGCATACTGATCTTAGTTTTGTCTTCTGAAATCACTTTGGAAAGTCCTCTTCCTTTTCCACGTTTCAGATATTCAAAAACCTGTGTAATATGTTCCCTATATTTTTCCTTCTTATCATAGAATCAATCATAGGCTTAGAGTCAAAACAGACTTTAGATGTTATTAAGTCCAACCCTCTCATTTGATGAATGGGAAGACTGAGGCCCAGAGAATTGAAAGGGCTTGCTCAGAGTTTCAAAGATATTAAAGGGCAGAGCCAGGATTTGAACCCAGTTTATTGGACTCCAGACCCAGCATTATTTCCACCATGCCACATGGCCCCTCAGATACTTATGGGACATGTGAGAAGAGAGTTGAATTACTTGAGTTTGGAATTAAAAGGATAAGCCCTGACAGACTTAAGGAGTGTTTTCAAGTTTAAACAGTCATTCATTCACTCAGCAAACATATATTAAATATCTAAATGTGTGTCAGGCACTCTGCTAAGCACTGGAGTTGGAAAAACAACCTTGGTGGGGTGAACCAGACACGGTTTTCTGAGGAGATGACTTATAAGCCGGGTTTAATTTTTAAAATTTTTCATCTTTAAAATTTGAACTTACATACACAAAACCACAGAAAATGAGCATTGCCATATATAAAGTCAAACACAAAAGGTGATTGTATATGAAACTGCAAATCTCTATTCCATATAGCTTGCTTTTAAAAGTCATATATAATAAATTCAATAATTTGATTATAAACAAGTAGGGTTTTAAAGGTGGGATGTGGTGGGGATTGTTGACATAAGTAAAGGGAGAGGATGGAGGGAAGTAGGGGATAAAGAGGTATGTGATGGAAAAGAAAGAAGGCTGGGAGGAGGGAAGATTAAGAGAACCAAATGGGCAGTGAAGGGGGGACAGGGAAGAGGAGAAGAGAAATGGCCAATGAAAATACCACGCACCAATGCAGTCTAATAATGGATGAGTGGCTTGGAAAGGGAATAAAGATTATGAGGAAAGAGTGTCCATGTAGCCTAATCTGATGTACATTGGCAGCAGACTCTTGAAGAATAAATCTACAGCAGACTAGAGGCTGGGAAAGTAGATAAGGGGAAGGAAATATGTAGGTTGAGCTCAATTATGAGATAACCAGATGATACTGAGATATTGGCCATGGGGGAAGGGGTTGGACCACTGCTTTTAAATCTATGAGAGATATGAAGAGAGCGCAGCGTCCAAAGTCAATAAAAGGAAGGCTAGAGTGCTTGCTAAGAGTAGGGAAAGGGAAGAAAAATGTAAAAGGATGGAGAGTAGAAGAGAGAAGCATTGGATTCTGGGAAGAGTCATGCTCGACGGAGCAAAGAAGAGGCTTAAATGAAAGTCAAACCTTAAGAAATGTCAGAGACATTCTGCGATCAACTTTGGTCCATCTAACACTCAGATTCACTTTAAACACATGCAGACATTTGAACTGCACGTGCCTGTGGCCAACTGGATGTGTGCTATCTCCAGGGATGATGGTTTTTGTCTTCCCATAGAAGTACAAGGATAACATGATTCAGAGACAGTTGGCCTATCTACCTCCCAGCAAGGGAGGCCTGGAAATGATTAGCATAGAATTCTCTGGAATGAGGGCTTCCATTTAACCAGGGAGAGGAAGACAACCAGAAGAAGAGATTCTGTCTTTATCTTGGCCATGTGAAATGAGAGGAGCAGAAGGGTGAATTTAGTCCCATAAGAAAAACAAAGGGCCAGGAAAGGAAAGTACAGGGAAACTGAGGCATAGTGAGGTTAAGCGAAGGTAGCTAGTGGATAGAGCACTTGACCTAAGAGCCAGGCACACCCGAGTTGAAATCCTGTCTCAGACACTTACTAGCTTTGTGGCCTTGGGCAGTCATTTAACCTATTTCTCAGTTTCCTCATCTGTAGAATGGGGATGATAACATCCCCTTGACCTCAAAGAGTTGTTGTGAGAATCACATGAGATAATGTATGTGAAGACTTTTGCAAACCAAAGTGCTATATTTGTAAGTGACTAGTCCAAAGTCACTTGGTTGGGAAATATCTGAGGCAGGATTTGAATCCAGGAGGTCTTCTGGATTCCAAAACCATTATGCCATACTTCCTCTGCTTCTGTGATCCCCAGTTCACTCTGAAATCCCGCGGAGCCTGAAAACAAACCCCAGGGAATGACTGCAGGGATGAGCCCTCTTTTATCCCAGCCTAATTCTCCACACAGCCTAACACCTTGGACAAGAGCCCGCTCAGGACTTAGGACTCTGTAGCCCCACTACAGGATGAAGAAGAGGGAGACCTCTACCTGCTCACTCACTCCCACTCCCTTCCCTCCCCTCCTTCTCCTCCCCTTCACTCCCTTCTCCTCTCTTCTCCATAGCAGAGGTGGGTAAAGGAGTGAACTTGTGATTAAATCTTGTAGGAAACACTCAGTGAGCATACTTTTTTTCGCTGATACAGATTGGTGTCTCTTCTCCAAATCAGAGGTTATAAGAGACTTGCTCATGGTCACCCAGATAATATACCTCGAAGATGAGACTTGAAGTCAGGTCTCCCTGCCTCCAAGGCTGGACATCATACCATATATCCTCTGTAACATTCTATAGCTTTATGTATTCAGGGAGGGGGTGATAGGTTTCCAGGTCAGAGCTATAGAGGGTCTTCCTCACTAGCAGATCACAAAGACATTAAGAATGCCTAGTCAATGCCCCAACATGGATTTTCTAGGTAGGCAATGGGGAGGGGGCAGCTTTCAGCTCTAGGTGCCTGTCTTTGACCAAACAATTGCTTGGCTTATTTTGTCCCATTCCCCAGTCCCCACTATCCCCATAGCTATAAGATATATCCTTTCTGAAGGGCCTAGGGGGTCTCTGGTTTTCCTTCCCCTGCCCCCAACTCCAAAACACACATACATATCCAGTTTCTTACTGCCTTGGTCCATTTCTATGGACTGTTATGGCTCATTACTCTCCCTGTGAGCCTTTAAACTCAATTTGGGATGAGGACACTTTCCCCCTCCCTGCAACCTGCAGGGCTCAGCAGAAGGTGAAGTCATGGTGGAGGGGAGCCAAGTGGGGTCAGGGAGGTCAGGAACCTCAGGACCATGGCTGACCTTAGTGGGGGTGGGGCATCCCACTTCAGTTAGCATGGGGGGGGGGAAGCCAAAGGGGACCCAGCCAAAGAAAGGCTCCACACATTTGTAAATGATTAGGCTTTTATTGGGGCCATATGCACATGCTTCAGCTGGAGGCGGAATGTGGAAACCATAAAAGTAAGTGCCCCACAAAATCACAACAGAGGCAGACCACAGCCCAGAGGAGGATCGGAAAGGATCAGTAGCACTGATTCACCAAATGCCTGAACTTTCCTGCGGCCATAGACATTGTGACAGTTCTGTTATTAGACAGTTTTCGAGGGGTCCTGAGGTCTGCTTCTCCTTTCCTGGTCCCCCACCTATGATGTCTTGCCTTCATAGCTTTCTTAAGATCATAGATGTAGAGATGGAAGAAGATCCCCTCATGTGGTGATTCCCTTATGCAGACATGTTGCATCGCATTCAGCATTCTCTCAGCCAATCAGGAGTCACACCTTCCTCTGCATACACAGTACAAGGCTGTCGCTCCACAAAACAACCTCAGGCTCGGGCAGAAGCAGGGTCTTCAGACAAGGAACCGATGCCCACAGGGGTTGAACGATTTGCCCAAGGTCACATGAGATGAGTTTCATAGATGAGATTCAAACCTAGATTATTTAATCCAAATCCAACGTTCTCTCTTGCCTTCCTTTTCTTTTTCTTTGTGTTTTCCTTCTGTCACCACACACTGCCTTCTGGCCCCCATTAAAAATAAATTTGGTTTTCCAATTGTGTTTCTTTCTTTCTTTTATGTAGGAGTAGGGAGCCTGGATCAAGAAAGTCAAGTAGGATCTTTCTCCTGTAGCTATGCTCCTGATTGTCCAGACTTTGCCGCCATCTTTGGCTGCTGTCTCACCGTTGGAGCTTCCCTTTGGGCTGGGTGCCTCCTCATCCTGGAACGTCCATCTGACCCTGTGGCCTTCTTACCTTCCTCCACCATACTCTTCCCATGGGCGAGTTCCTCCTTGAGCCTCCATTTTGGAGAGGGATCCAGTCCCGCCAGCCCTCATTCCCTTCCCACCTCTCTGGACTTTGGCACCATGTCCCCAGCCCCCTGTACTTTCCCTTCTAGCTCTCTTTTATTTGTTGTCTTCCTCCTTTAGAATGTAAGTTCCTCGAGGGCACAGCCTTTCTTTTTGCTTATGTTTGTAACCCCAGGGCTTAGCACAGTGCCTGGCACTTAGTAAGCCCTTAATAAATGATGACTACCTTCCCTTGCCTTCCCAATCGTCTGCCCATCTCCCTGATGCCCTTTCCACTTCACTATTCTCCTTTTATCCTGGCAGGCAGCGATGCAGAGCTGTCCTACAAGAGAGAAGCTTGCTGACTTGACCTTCCTGGTTCTCACTGAAGCTTGACTTCCAAGTCCTGAGACTCTCAAATCCCTGGGCATGTCTGGTTAGTGCAGACTGCCAGCCTAGTAGGAACCAACTTCTTTTATAGTTCCCTGTCCCTTGTTTGCCTCCAACTGTCTGACCCCGGTCAACGTCTTCATTAGTTGTTGCTGCTCAGAGACATGAAAATGCCAAAGTTCTACTAGCCCAAGACACTGGTACTTTATGGGAGAGAGGCTCAGTTATCCAGGCTCTCCAAGGCAGCAGGAAAATCAGAGTGTAAGATGCCCTGGGAGAACTTGGGAGGAGAAGCAGGGCATGGGGATACTGATGTTCATCAGATGGCTAGAAGAGCACACACTTCATTCCCATCTAGTAACAGGACTATGGCACTGGTGAATTACAGTGTCAGCTGTTGACATCAACCACAACCATTTTTGTGCAGGAGAAATGAACTTTGTAAACTTTAGTAGTTAGAAAATAAGCAAATCAGGCAAGAAGGATCCATGGGTGGTGGACTGAATGAGCCCAGGAACATAAAACTGGGTTAAATTAAGTTGTGAACAAAATGGGGTGAACTGAAAGGAAGAAGGAATGGAAAATAGAACAGAGACTAGCTATATGCAGTGGTGGCATAGTGGATAGAATGCTAAAATTATAGTTAGGAAGAGCTGGGTTCAAATCTTGCCTTTGATACATCCTAACTATGCCACCATCTCTGAAAGTTGATTTCCTTATCTGTGAAACGTGGACAGCACCAACCTCAGCTACCTCATATGGGTTTTGTAAGTTTCAAATGAAATGATACAAATGTATTAAGATGGGTTCAGACTGACCTTTCTTCTGTCTCTTTCAGATTTCCTCATGGGTGGGTTAAGCATCTGTGCCTTCACTGGAAATCCTGGAAGTTGCAGCCTTCACAGTGATGGAAGCTGTTACTTAGTCATTTCAGTTGGGTCCAGCTCTTCATGACCCCATTTGGGGTTTTCTTGCAAAGATACTGGAGTGGTTCACCGTTTCCTTCTGCAGCTCATTTGACAGATGAGGAAACTGAGGCAAACAGGGTTAGGTGACTTGCCCAGGATCACACAGCTAATAAGTGTCTGAGGCCGAATTTGAATTCAGGTCTTCTGTCTCCGGGCCTAGCTCTTTATCTATGACGGATACTTAGCATCTTCCATGGGAAAGACTGGGTCTTTTAGGAGATTTGAGCTTATGGGGTGGGAGCAATTACTGAAATCTACTCTCCCCAAATCTAGGTTGCATCTCCAACTATTCTATGGTGGTGGTTGTTGTTTGTAGAGCTGGTGATGGTGATGATAGGGGCAGGGAGAGGAATGTGAAAAGGAAGGTTTGGGAAGAGCAGACCTGAAGGCAGACAGGGTCTTGGATAGCAGGAGGGCACTATGCTCAAAAGCGGGGAGAGGGACATCAAAGTAAGGATGTGGCAAGGTCAGAGGCATGGAGGGAAAGACCCACTTGACATTTTTGCCTTGTTCCCATATATCACTCCTTCATCCTTTCATGTTTTCAAGGGTCAATCATTTGAGGCCTGATGGATTCCAATTATGGACTAATAGAAAAGAGGACCTTGGAGATGGATCAGTCTGACACCCTGAAATCTAAACCCAGAAAGCACAAGTGAGTTGCCTGAGGTCACACAGCAAATATTAGTACAGTCAGGAGAAAATCCAAATCTTCTAATAACCAGTCTAGCTGGTGAAAGTCACTACTGCACATTCTAGTTTGTGACGAAAGTATATAAACTCCTAACTTCCCAACCAGCCAGGGAGAATGAGACTGAGTTGTATAAATGTGTAGAAGACCTTCATCTTTCTTATAAATATGGCCCTCAGTAGATCTGACTTCTATAATTATCTTCCAGCTTAACAAAGCACCTTTAAGCGGATATTTTGTGGTTTCAGAGGGTAGAATCAGGCCTATGGTAGGAAGCTATACAGAGGCAGACTTTGACTCGGTGTAAAGGAAGAGTTGGATAATAATCAGAACACCCTAACAGTGACATGAAGTGGTGAGCTCCTCATCAATGAATGTATTCAAGGAGAACCTGGGTGATTATTTGGTAGGGTTGTTGTAGAGAGGATCCTTGCATTTAGTTGGAAGTTGGACATGTTTGAGCTCTTACTCGCAGTTCTTCTAAATTGGAAATTTGGTGATTCCATAAAAGCCCAGATCCTAATATCTCTGCGATTTGGGGATGATTGTCATCCCTCAGCCTATAAATGTACTAGACAATGACGAATTTCCCCTCTACTAATTAATGCGCCATGTGTTTTCAGTCTGCCTAAGTAAGGCGCCAAAAGTTGCTGGACCAAGCTCGGAGTCTGGAGGAAGGAAACACTGGTATCGCTAAATAATTCATCAGGTATTAGTAGTGTTTGTGTTCTGAGTTAGGCGGGAAGATGATTTATGACTGAGTCCCTCTGAAGCTTTGTCCGATAAGTCAATTGCACTCAAGGGGAACTTTGCATGAAGAGTATGGAATGATATGAAAATGCACATTTGTCTAAAGACCAAATCGTTCCCTTCCAAAAGCTGTGGAAAAAGAGATTGTTGGTTGTCTTTCTACCAATTACGCAATCTTATTGAATTTCAAGACATCTGCCAGCATCTCCCATGTAGGGAGACCCTTCAATGATCCATGGTGTAGTTTTCGAATATGAATGAACACGTAGTATTCACGGACTGAGTGGCCCTTGTGAGAGAGGCCACACAATTTGAAGACTCCCTGGTATTTTAGGGATCATTCCGGAGCATGCTACCTGCTCCAACACGGAAGTAATGGAGGATGTGTGATGGAGCTCTGGGGCTGAAATCCTGTTACCCAAAGGGCACTTTGGTGTCGGGTAGTTAGGAAAGCACAAACACGTGATTCTAGGAGGTCATAGGTAATTAGCAGACTCAACATCCATGGAAGCAGGTAATTTGTAGGACTCTGGGATGGTGGTCATTCATTTACTGCTCACCTCATTAATTTCAAAACTGAGAATTCACTCTTAGGTATCTCTAGTGTTGTTTATGACTCTTAGCTGAGCTGGAACTTGAGCTGCGACTTGGCAAGCCTAAGGCAGAATTATCATCTATAGCTTCAGCACTTGCCCTGAGGGAGGGAGGACCTTTGTGGTAGAATGTCATAGTCTGATCTATAGCTGGAAGTAACCTTAGAGAGAATCTAATCTGATCTACTCATTTTACAGATGAGGAAACTGCGGCCCAAGGAGATTAAGTGATTTACCCAAGGTCATGTAGGTAGAGTCAGAGGTGGGATTTGAACCCAGGTTCTCTGCTCCAGAGCTAATATTCTTTCCAATATGCCAAAATGCTTCCTTGTTTAGAACAGAAAAGCAGGAGTTCAAATAGGACCTAGAAAATTATGCAGGCTCTGCAGAGCTGACAATGTGAGGCAGTAGGGGTTTGAATCATCAGGAAGCTGTCTAGATTCCAGGCATCTCTGGTGGGAATCCTGATAATACACATTTCTGAGTTCCCTGATTTCTTGATACCTTGAGTGGAAGTGGTCAACTTTATTAATGTGTGAAATTGACAGAGTTGTAGAATATTAGCTTTGAAGAGGACCTTGAAGGTCACTGAATCTTACCTCCTTTCCAACGCAGAAATTTTCTCCAACGCACTGTCAGTAAATGGCCATCCATACTCTCCTTAAATGCTTCCAGTGATGGGAAGCTCACTGGAAAGGGTGGATGGGGTGTTCAAGAGGACTAGCATCTCTGGTGTGAGGGCTTGCAGAGCCCTTTTTAGGGCTGCTCATCCACCTTTGGTGTCCACCTTCACTTAAATCTCACCCAACTCCTTCATCTGTGACTCCAAGAAGCTGTAGCATGTGCAGCAACCACACCCTGGTAAAACCATCTTGCCAGATGGGCTAAACTAGGTTGAGGGTAACCAAAAGGCCTCAGATCCATCAGTGAGTTAGAGGGATGTCTACCCCAAGCATGTGAAGACTTTCTCTGCTAGAACAGATGAGGGAGAACAATTTGTTCCATTGGTCATGAAGGTGGCCGAAGCAGGTGTTGTGGAGCATTTAGAGCTTGGTCGGTCCTCAAAGAAGCCAAAGGCATCTACTGCATCCTAAGCCATTGCCAGTCATCCTGACTTACGTCCTGCTACTGTACTTTGATGACTCTGGAACAGAGAGTGAGGCTGCCAACTTTGTGCAGCTCTGCCTCATTTAAATCCAAATCACAAAACAAGTCAAGCCATCACGCCATGATGTCATTGCTCCTCTTTAAAAATGAGGGATAAATAACAATCTAATGAAGTAAAAACAAAAACATTTGATATTTGTATTGTGCTTTGCACTTTGTAAAGCCCTTCCTATACATTTTATTCCTTTGGGTCTCATAATAACCCTGTGCGGTTCAGACCTGCAGTTTGGTTGGTATGTTGGAACTCACAGAGAAGTAATTTCTTCATCCAATGGCTGATCAGTAACCATTCTGTGACTTGTAGTATTGGAAAGCTGCCTGGGACACTGAGAGATAAGATGTTCCCAGTATCACGCAGGCAATATGTGTCAGATCCCTACTAATTGCACCAAACTGCATTCCTGCGAGGGAACACTACTGGTATTATTATCACCACTTCTCAGATGAGGAAACGGAGGCTCAGAGAGGCTGAGTGACTTACCCATGTTTACCTAGCTAATGAATTCAGATATGAGATGCGAACACAGGTCTTCTTTTCTCCAGGTTCAGTGTGCTATAAACTATGCAATGCTTCACATTGTTATATTGCTCTTAGAAAAATTTTCCCTATGTTGATCTGATAGCTGTCTCCCCTAAAGTTTTTATCTCTTAGTCCTTGTTCTGCCTTCTGCGCCAGGTAGAATGTTTATTCCTTCTTCCAGATGGTAGACCTTCAAATCCTCATAGACAGCGATCATATTCTGCCTAAATCTTCTCTTCTTGAGGCTCAACACCCTCATTTCCTTATATGATGTGGTTTCCAGGCCCCTGCCACATTGGTTGCACACACACGCTGGGCTGTCAACAGATAATTGCTCACCCAGAGCACGACCACTTGCCGCACTCATCAGTCCATCTCCTCTTGCTCAGCTGACTGCTTTCAGGCCTCAAGAAATCCTTTTTAGGATTTGCAGATAATCCCACCTTGAGCAGACTTACAGTGTCCAGAGCCTTGTCCCACTTCTTTGCATCCCCCAAAGCTTTTATGGCCTTAGCAAAAACAGAGCGGCTCATAAATCAGGTCGACGCCGCTAGTAACAGCAAAGCCACCAGGAGCAGGCTCTTGCCTCTGAAGCAGCAAACCAAAGGGAGGCTGGAGCAGAGGAAAATGCAGGCATCTTAAAGGCAAGTGGGAGGCTGAAAGGGAACAGATATTGAAATGAGGCGGCAATTGGCAGCTGAGATTGCTAGTATTCTGGTTTCTCCAGAAAGAGAAACCTGCTTGAGTGTCTTAATGGTGTGCCCATGCCATGGTGGAGAGATGGGCTTGAGATACCTACGTTTATTCCTTGCCTAGCTTTCCTTGACCCGTTGGATAGTAGTGGCTGGTGGCGAGGTTTGCACTAGCAACAGGCATTGTGGGAAGGGAAATGTTTTTGCCAGAGTCTTGTTTTCTACATTTGTTTACATAGCATTTAATATCTGTTAAGAGCTCTGGGCATCTTTCCAAGCTTCTCCTCGAATTACCCTGGGAATGGGAGGTCAGGGTTGCTATCTTTGCTTTGCTAACCAAGATACTGAGAAACAGAGACATGGAATAACCAGCTCGGGGTCAGGAAGCGAGTTAGCCAAAGAGCGAGGAATCAAGTCCGCAATCTATGAGTTCTTGGCTTGTTCTGTTGGGACCAATTAACACTTTGCTGGATGGTTCCATCTTAGCTGTTCCTCATCCATGACATTCCATATCCCACCCCTGCACCTTCTCCCACATGGACTTCTGTGTCTCGAAGGGACTTCTCCCTGGATCACCTCTGCCCAGAATTGCTCGCTTTCTCCAAAGCACAGCCCAGGCAGGGGCCACCTCCTGGAGGAAGCCTTTTCTCTGAGCCTTCCAGTTATCAGCACCCTCTCTCTCTTCAAATTACTCTTATATATTTGTGGATATTTTTATTTATGTATCTCTCTATATGTGTATAGAAACAGGAATATATAGAAATATATAAATATAAACTCATGTATGTATATATATACATATATATATATATACATATACACACACACATATATACATATATACACATATGTATATGTATATTCTTGGGTCATGGCTATGTCACCTTAGTAGATTTGTTGAGGGGAGGAATGGATGCTTTCATTTTTGACTTTGTACAATGTAAACTCAAGAGGAGAGAATATTTTTGATTTGTCACTTTTGATTCGTCTTCCCAATACCTAGCACACAGTAGGGACTAATGAATGTTGAATTTAATCATCTTGTAACTTTTGAACTGTTTTTGAATTTAGGATGCCAAATTCCACACTCAGAAGGATTCTTGGCAATGGTAGGATCAAAGCCCTCAGAACCCTCCGGTTTCATGGAATGAGGAAATTATTATCCTCCAACCTGGTTCTCTTTCGCTGTGTGACTGGCCTTGAGTAAGTGACATTAGCTCTCTAGCTTACAGATTTCTCATAAGCCCGAAGGTTGCAGCTGAGCTGCTTTAACCAATGGGAGAACTAATGAGGGCCTATAGTATAAAAACATTAATTGTAGAAAGCTGGAAAATAATCAGCTTACCTCTTAGAGCCCTGAGTCAGTGGGTAGTCTTGTCTTAAGTTCATGCGAGGAAGACCTATGGAGGAGAGGCAGGCAGTTTCATGGTTATGCTGGTAAATGTTTAACACCAACTCTCTGAAAAGCTTTTTATTCATGACACACTTTAAAATTTAATCTGCATTATTATTAACCCTTTCACCATCATTTTCTTAAGCCTAGATCAACAACAAACGATAAGTCAAGCTGTGATTTCTAGGATTTGTTATTTAATAATCACATTAAAAATTTAACAACCAGCTCTCTCTAGCTCCAGGATACTCCTGGGTAGCTTGACACTTTATCAATCATCTCTGAGTGTTTGCCCAAGCAAATAACAGTTGCCTGGAACACATTACCTTCTTATCTATTCTTTTTCTTACCCTTGTCTTTCTTTAAGGATTAGTTCAGATATCGCTAGGTCTTTGTAGTTTTTTCTGATCTCCTTCCCCCATTTGCCAGCTATTTAGTACTTTCTTATTCCTTAAATTGGAGAATATCATACTTTTCATATATATATGTGTGTGTGTGTGTGTGTGTGTGTGTGTGTGTGTGTGTGTGTGTGTGTGTGTGTGTATAAGCTGTATCCTACTCTCTCCTCCTCGTAGAATGTAAGCTTCTTTAGGGAATGGATTGTATCGTTTTTATTTTTTGTATCCCTAACACAAAGTGCTGTGCTTGTTACATATTACATACTTAAGAGGTATTCATTGAATTAAACTGAATTTACCAGGAGAAAGGAAAATCCCTTCCCTTTGCTCAGAGGGAGCATGGTTTAGTGGGAAGTTCACTGAATTTGCACTCACAACACCTGGTTAAATCATTGCTCTGCTACTAACTACCCATGTAACTCTGGGTGAATAGATTCATTTTCTTGTCCGTGGTACCACATCTGTAGAATGAGGCATTTGACTCAATGATCTCTAAGGTCACTTCCAGCCCTAAAATCTTACACAGAAACAATGTGGAGTGGGGGTGGGGAACAGAGGAGGGGAGGAGTATCTTCTTTGATACATTCAAACCATGTATAATGAAAAGCATTGATTATTACATGGACGTTGATAAGTTAGAAGAATGTGATTTGGTAATGCTGTAACTCTAGCATGGGGGAACAGGGCTTCGTCTCAGGGTGCTGACGTCCAAGGGGTACTTTTTCTTCTTCCCAAGGGATCCCTCTCTCCCACCTCACTTCCAGGTCTTCTTTGCACAAATATCTCCATTTGATACACCAAGGGTCGAGTCACTGTGAAGCTCTCCTCCCAGGGACTATCCTTTCCAACCAAATCTTGGGGAGGTGAGGGCCAGAGGTGACGGGAATACACCTTCTTTGTGACTGAACCTATGGCTGGATGTTACTCTTCTCCTTCTCCCTCCTCTTCCCTCCCCCCTTCCAACTGAATTTGCTTCAAGAGCAGCTGCAACCAGTTAACACTGAGATTATAGGAGGGTGAAACAAAGGGAAGACAGTGGAAAAATCAGGGGAGGAGGAAGAAACCCAAGGAGGAGGAAGAAAGCCAGATGGTGTAAATTTGAGATAATGGGTGAATTTACCAGCGATAGAAAGGCATCAGGGACACATACCCAGGTTTTCTAGAGAGTCAGTAATGTTTCAAGATTAGATTTGCTAGATTTTGGAGTCTGAAAGATAGGAAGTAGGGACTGGACCTGTAATTTGATTAGTACAGGGAACTTCTCAGATGAGGAAAGTTGATTTACCCGTGCAGATCAGTGCCTTCTCTGAAACTTTTAGCCTTAGAGGGCTGTCTAGACCACTGGGAGGTAAAACGACTTGCCCATATGGATCTGAAGTGGGACTTGAGCCCGGTCTTTCTGCCTTTGAGGCAAGCTCCATTTCTATTACACCACAATGCCTCCCAAGAAGCCAGAAAAATTGAGTCCAAATCCCACTTCTGGCATTCACTAGCTGTAGAACCATGGATAAATCACCTAACCTCTCAGAGCCTCAGTTTCCTTATCTGTAAAATGTGGATTCAATCCCTACCTTTCAGAGCTATTTATGAGGCACAGATGAGATAGTGTGTACAGAAGGCTTGGTAGGTTTTAAAGCACTATAGAAATGTGAGTTATTATTATTGATCAGAAGATGGGGAAAAGGTTTCTTTTCACACAGGAGGCAAGGACAATATAGGAAAAAGTATGTGTTCTTGCCAAAGAGCAAAGGCATGTTTTTGAAGAGATAAAGGAATAACCTCTTTGGGAAATGGAATTATCCTTTAGGGGAGAGCTGGAGCAGGTCTGCAGGGAAAGGAATGCTTGCTACCTATGCTTCCACTCACAGCAAATGGTCGGGCTTCTCCAACTGGTTTACACCATTGGTTATGTCTCTCCTCTACATCCGTATCCATTGTTTTTTATGACAAACAATTTCTCTACTTCAGGTTCCAGGTGGGATCAAATGCTGTCCTGGCAATCTCTCTAAGTCAGGGGGAGGCAAGAAATGTCATACATTCCACAGAATGCTGGATTTCCAGGGAGCTCTGGATTAGTTACTGGCCAAAGACAAGGGTTGGTAACATTTTATATTGGGATCAGCAAACTTTCTGGTTGTCCTTCCCCATCTCACTTAGCTAGGTGGCCTTACAGAGCATAGTGTTGAGACTCAGACACCCTTAGCTGTGAGATGTTTCAGAGTGGCAGCATGGTGTGGCAAGACAGCATATTGGACCTGGAGTCAGGAAAACCCAGGTTCATGTCCCCTAAGACTTAACTACTTGTTTAACAGAATGTGGGTAATCTGTCTTGCTATTCCCAGATTGGCTGGAATAATGGATTTTATTTTTGTATTCCTCAAAATAATTTCATTTCAAATTTTATTGATACCTTTATTATATCACATTCTCTTTTTGCATTACATCAGCTTTATTTTTAAAAATTCAATTTTATTTTCTTTTTTGAATTCTCCCCCTCCTACCTCCTCCTCCTTCACCCATTGAGAAAGGAAGAAAAAGAAAACTCATTCATCTATTCTGAATATTTCCCTGCCCCTACTCAAAGAGCCGCCCCTAGTAACAATGATTTAAAATGAAACAGAAAACAAAAACCAATTACCCCTAGCAATCTACACAGCAACCATATCTGACAGTATATGCAAGATTCCATACCCATACTCCCCCACCACTGTAATGAAGGGAGAGAGTTACATTTTCTTAATTCTTCTCTGAGACCAAGCATGGTCATTATGATAATAATAATAATGATAATGGTGATGATGATAATAATAAACTAGCATTTTATAACACTTTAAGGTTTACAAAGAGCTATACACATATTACATTTGAGCCACACGATAACCATGTGAGGTAGATGCTATCAGCCCTATTTTAAAGATGAGGAAACTGAGAAAATTAGTGACTTGCCCATGGTCACACAGCTACTAAATGTCCAAGGCAAGATGTGAACTCGAGCCTATCCTGACTCCAAGTCCAGGATTCTATCTACTGTGCCCCATCTAAGTTACAACCACATGAAATTCAGTTTCATTTTTGAAAGGAGAGCTCATTGATGAGAAACCATATGAAACTGTTTCATTTTTGAAAGGAAATATCACTGATGAGATGACCCAGGTTCTTTGGTCTATCCTTTTCTGCTGTCCTTCTACCACTTGGATATCATTATTATTAGTTTTATTTCTCCTTTGCTGTTTAGATGAAGGCGTCCCTTGCCCTCATGCAGTCTGGTTTTTAAATCAGAGACAGCTACATCTAGAACAAATAAATTACGGGTTCTAAACTGGCTTAAACTGTAGCCTATGCTAAGCCTCCCCCCAAAGTAAATTTTAATGTGCTCCTAAGTATAACAGACAGGGCCCTGGAATGTTTTCCTAGAATCAGATGTATTCTAGACAAGAAATTACAGTGCAATATAAAATGGTAAGGTGAATTCTACTGAATTTAACTTGTGTTAAGCTCTACTATGCCCAGAGAATTGGTACAAGGTGGAGGAAGCAAGTCCTTTGCTTTTTTCAGGCCGTCCAGTCTTAACATAAATAAGTGGTCAAAGGTACCTTATCTTATTTACTGCTACTTATGTGCTCAGTGGTTGTGGGATTACTGGAACATTAGGCCAGGCAGAAGTCCCTGACTGAATGGGGTAAAGGCTTGTGGAGGTGCAAGCCAACCCCTATCCCACTTTGACTCCCAACTTCACTCTAGCATCCAAAATTAAAAAAAAAAAATTCTGCTCCTAATTTTGAAAACCTCATCCTTACTGTGATGGAAATCTTGGCCAAGAATGATGTGAGGACTCTCCAAAGACTGCAAATTAATTTAAAATGTAATGAAATGGAGAGCTTATGGATCTTCTCCATGAAAGTGTTGGTAAAGACTAGTACCAGATGTCTGACTTAGATCTCTCAATAAGATAGTTCTGTTTATGAAGTATTTCACAAATTAAAGACGAGCCTGATTTAATATGAGAGTAGAGAATGTATTTGCTGTGCTGAGGGAACAAAGACAACTGATCTTGCAGCAGGAAGAGATTTGGGGGCCTTGGGGATGCTGGATTTTCAAATTTCCCTTTGGTATAGATGCCTTCAAGGAATTTCAAGGGGTGTGTTTTAGAGGAACATTTCCGGCAGGGGGAGCTATAACATTCAAATTGTGCCTGCCTATGGCCACACGTCATAGTCCCCTTTGGCAATCTGGTATAGCCTATATGGACCCCTTCTCAGAACGATGTTTTTAAATGCATAAAATGTAAAGGATGACAAAAGAAACCAATTATATTGAAGTATAGGTGTCATTTTTTTCTCCCATCCAAGTTCATGTGTATATAATCATACATATGAATTCTATATTGATGTATTATATATGTATATTAATATAGTTAATCAATGCCAAATATGAATTACATAGTAATTTAAACACAGATTTGTAGCTAGAAGGGGCCTCAGAAGTCATCTATTCCTCATCTGACACTTGAAGACGCTGAGGCCCAGAGAGAGCACGGAGTTATTCCTGGTCGTAGGGAAGGAGCAGCAAAGCTGAGATAAGATCTCCGGTGCCCTGACTCCAAAGTCAGCCCTGTCTCCATCACAGGGAAATGTTTATATTTGTCTTGAGAAACTTGAAAATTCAGCCTGTCTTATTTGGCTCCTTAGGTATTTGTCCTCCTGCTGGTACAAATGCCACCCAACTGGCTGGGAGCATTGAGTAGATTGGTAATGAGTAGAATCTTTTATTTCATCAGTGAGAGAGAAAGGTTTGCTGTCTTCCGGGAAATGCTCCCACCTTTGGGTTGTGGTACCTTGTCCCTGCCCCTTTTGGTAGGGGAAATTATTGGTTATTCATTACAGTACATGCAAAAGCCTTCCTACCCCACTCCTCTGCCCCGCATTATGAACCTGAGTTTTTAATAAACTGCTCCCCTGTGTGGAAATGTGGGGTGAGAGGTCATCAGAAGGATGAAGTCATCTTGCTAACACCTAGAGTGGGTGGCAAGGCATCTGTGCTGGGGAAAGGTGTGAAGTGTTCATTGGTCCCGGGATGTGTCCATTATCCAGTTTCTGCCAATGAACTGGGAGCCACAGGCTCCTGGGACCTGGAACTTGGTGGGAGGTCTGACAGGGTGCAGGTTTTGAACAGGAAAAGAAATTAACCAGTGGGGACCCTGGCTGGGAACAGGCTGTGAGAGGGGTCCTGGGCAATGGAGTACATGCCAGTCTAGGGGAATCGGTGGAGGAGCCAAGTTTGACTTAGAAGGTAGCCATGGCAGTTAAGTAGTGTGATGGAGAGAGGGAGTGCACCTAGAGCCAGAGGACCTGAGTTTGATTGTGCATTCTGCTACATTCAATTTTTTTGATCTTTACATTTGTGTGACTCAGAAAACCACGTAGCCCCTTTTGCCAAAGAGGAGCAGGGTTAGGTTAGCTAACTTCTGAGGTTCCAATAGGCTCTTTAACAGCCTGATGCTGAGTTTACTTCTGGGAAATCCAAGGAGGCACAGGATAGGGCAGAGGCGCGTGAGAGAAACACCATGGGCCGGCATCATTGAAATCTCCAGAGTGGTCATGGAGAGAGAAGGTCAACGCAGGGGCCTGAAGTCCAGGGAAGGATTTGTTGGGGAGACAGAAGAAGAAGAGAGGCAGGACGAGCAAGGATGTGTCTCTACTCCTAAAGCTAAGGAAAATAGCTCTTAGAAGGACTGAGAGGCTGAGCAGCTTTGTGAAACTAGATCCAATTCACCCTAACACCAGCCTAGTACTTGATCTAGTATTCTGCTGGCTTGGAAGTCAAGATCTATAAGAAAGGGCTGACACAGAATCACATGGCACCACTGGAAGAATATTGATGTCAAAATGAAAGGCTTTTTTTCCTGGGCTTATTAAAAGCACCTGATGGTTCCCCAAAGGCATTCCAAACTGCTCTCATTCTCCTGTTCAACTCTGCTCACTATCATCTGTTTGTGAAGTCCATCCCAGACAGATGTACTCATGGATGACCTCTCTACATGGCTCAGCCATCTAAAGACAACATACCACCTTAAAGTCTGCAAAGAAAGTCTACAAGGAGCACAAGTTGCCAAGGAACGTATATGGTGGCTGGAAAAACAAAGCATGTACACATACAAAAATGACTGAGAAGAATCTAACTTACTCTCTAATGAAGCATCAGTTATGTGAGTTAGACTGGGCATTCAGAAGAAGAAGAGACCACTGTATGCCAAATTAGTCCAAGAAGGTTTCATGGAGGCGAGTGGGGCCTTGATAGAGGCCAAGGGTGGGGAACCTGTGGCCTCCAGGCCACGTTCCTCAGCTTCCCCACTGCTGATGTAGGTATTGTCATTATGGTGGTATCATAATAACTTTAATGTTAGACAGTGTGGCATAATGGAAATTATGTGGCATAATGGAAAGAGCCCTGGATTGGAATCAAGAGACCTGGTGTTAAAGCCAAGCTTTACTGCTCACCATCTATGTGACCTTGGGCAAATCTCTTAAACTGAATTGGGCCTCAGTTTCCTTCGCAAAATGATGGGGCAGGGCTAAATGATCCTCAAAGGCATTTTCATATTGAGATCTATGATCCTAGGATTTGTAATTGTCAAAGAAAATAACAGTTCTATGACATATTACATATATATGACATATATACACACACAGATATATACATATACACACATGTATACATATACATACACACAGATACATATATACATATACATATACATACACATAAATATACACATAATACACACACACACACACACACACATATAATTTCCTTTCTAATTGTGGCTCAGAACGAAACTGCTCAGTTTCCATTTCAAAGCCTCATCTTTCCCATTATTTGCTTTTTCTCATGCTGGAGAAACTCCATTCTCCTGACTGGTGAGTTCCACCCCTCGTATGATTTCAGCAAGGGCCCCAGCCATGCTTTACCCAACTCACGCTTGGACTCACTCTCTACTAAGAGAAATCAAGAAAGGACTTTTCTATGAGATGGCCTTTAGGTTAAACCTTGATTGGAGCCAGGAGTCCCTAAAAGTGGAGGTGACAAAGGAAGGCATTCCAAATGTGGGAGCCAGCTTGTGCAAAAGCACAGAGGGGGAAGATAGAATATTGTGTCCAGGAGTCCAGGCCCATTTGGCAGAGGACGGTTGAGCCTAGAACTCATCTGCTCACTTAGAGCTTGAAAGGATACCAAAGGTTTTTGAGTCCAACCTCCTGATTTCACATATGAGTGAATGGAGGCCTAAAAACATTAAAGAAGTTGATCAAGTTTACTCAGGGAGTAGGTAGTGGAACTGAGATTCAAAATAAAGTCTTCTCATTCTAGATTTTTCTTCTTTTGCAGCCCTAACTTTTATACCTGGGAAGATTTACGATTGAACACTTCTTAGGGGGTTGCTGAAGGTGATTGTGAGTGGAAAAAGTTTAAGAAATCCTGGATTAGATGACTATCTTCTGGTTTTGAGATTCTGTGATTCTGGGTATTTAAAGATGTGTCTTTGAAATGTACCAAAATGTATGAAGATATCATGTCACAAGCTTTCACAGGCAGATAGTCATAGTCTTAGCTACAGAGTCCATCAGAGGCGGAGCTAGCCGAAGGAGCTTGCTGCAGCCCTCTACCCTAGAGCATGAGGCTTCTGTCACTCTGTGACCAGTCCAAAGTCAGCTTCCTGAGGCTTCCATCAGATTCCTATCTGCTATTATTAGGGCAAGGAGATAGAGGTGGCTCATGGTGGAAAAACGAATGAGATGTAAACAAAAATTTCTAAAAGTAGGAAATGGCCCATGTAGTTGTCAGACATCTTGGAGCCTGGACCAGATAAGCTGCAAAAAAAGTGAAGGGACCTCATTGGCTTTGTTTAGGGAAGGGAGGCTAACAGAGCTCTGAATACTGCTGGAAGAGAATTCTGTGCTTCCTAGTGGGAGTGGAAGCAGCTGAATTAGTCTGTAGACTTATTCTTCTGGCCTGGCCCTAGTCAGATGTGGGATGAGGGATGAGGGAGGAGTGTGAGGTAGGCCCTGGACCAGTAAGGGCAGCCTTCTCATTCACCCAAATGGGTACTTCTACATACCCTAGGCAGGCACCAATTACCCAGAGCTCATTTCATGCCTGAGTTCCTGAGATCCTTCGCTCTTGTTCTTCTCCTCGTTTGGGATAATAATAGCTACCATTTATATTTGAAATTTACAAAATACTTTATATTCTGTTGTTGGCCAGGACTGATTCAGGCCAGTCTGGTGGTGCAGCTTCAGGATTGGAATGAGGCAAGACCCTTGTAAACTGTCCAACAGTTAACAACAGGAAATTTAATTAGCTATAGAACAGAAAGGACATCAGCAAGGATATAGTCTTGATTCAGCTGCTGGTCAGGGCATCAAGCTGGAGGGAACAGCTCCCTACTCCTCATGTACTGGCTTTGTATCATGGCTACCAATCAAGATATCTAAGTGCCAAACACTAACATAACCTCTCAATGGCTTTATTATTAAAATAATAATTATTATTTATACTTTCAGATTTGTAAAGCACTTTACGAATATCTCATTTTATTCTTACAACAATCTTGGGAAGTAAGTGCTATTATTCTCCCCATTTTACAGATGAGGAAACTGAGGCTGAGGGCTCATTAGTGTTTCAAGCTTTACCCCCTAGACCAAAAGTCTTGAGGAAAGTTTTACTAACTTTTGTAGAAAAAGTAGGCTAGCTTGTATGGAGTAGAAAGTGTTTCCATGACACATGCATTTTCTCATTTGATTACCACAATAGCACTATAAAGTAGATGGTATAGGTCTTAATGTTCCCTTTTTGCAGATGAGGAAACTGAGGATCAAAAGTTAAATGACTCACCCATGGTCATAAGTTAGTGAGGCTCACAGGTGGGATTTGAACCCAGGGCTCTCTTGAC
Source organism: Phascolarctos cinereus (assembly GCF_003287225.1). Lineage (NCBI taxonomy): Eukaryota > Metazoa > Chordata > Mammalia > Diprotodontia > Phascolarctidae > Phascolarctos > Phascolarctos cinereus. The sequence goes on along the minus strand of NW_027555736.1, from coordinate 44,357,008 downwards.
TTCCCATCCCTGAGCAGCAGTTCTATCCCTTGAGGCATCATGGACAAAGCGCTAAATCTGAAGACAGAAAGAATGGAGCCCAAATAACAGCTTAGATACTAGTCATGTGATCCTGGTCATGTCAGTTAGCCTCATCTGTAAAATGGGGATAATGGTATTTGTAATTGCAATGGTAATTTCAGATCAAATAAAAGATGATTCAAATTGGGCAAGGGCAGATGGTACTTCCTCTCGCTGCTTCCTATGTTTGTTTTTAAACAATGAAATTATCATTAAGCTAAGCCCCCAAATTATTAACTACCCAGATACAAGGAGGCATTTGGAGGCAGATACAAAGGTGTGGAGGTAAATACAAATCAATCTATCTATCTATCTATCTATCTATCTATCTATCTATCTATCTATCTATCTATCTATCTTATCTGTCTCAGCATATATATGGAGACTTGAAATCCCCCATCTCTACCTCTCATGGCTCCATGCCTGACTTCTGAACTGTTTCCAGAACCCCCATCTATTTCCTTTTTCTGTACAGATGGTCTGCAGGATGTTGGCTCCAATGACAATAATGTTTCTGTTTCCATTGATTTTTGCCCGAATGCTCTCTACCACATTTCCCAGATCCACTTTCTGAATTTTCTCATCTAAGTATGTCTTCTTAACCTACTCTTCCTTAACCCTTTCCTTCAAATAAGGGATACTCTTCCAGAGCCATATTCTGGCCATGCATCCCATTCCACCAAATCTCAGTGACACTAATTTGTATTTGGATCACCAGTTTACCCACACTTGGTGCAGTTTTATGTACATCTCTTACACCAATATTTACTTATTCCTTTCAAGGATCTTGTCTCCTGTAAATTTATGGGTCTCTCTACTGCAATTTTTCTTTGTCATATGGTATCTGGCTTGGTAGATGTATACAGGCAGAGAGAATGAGAGAAACCAGAAAAGCTAGCTAATCTGATCTCAGGCTGCATTAATAGGAACATAATATACAGAATATGGGTAATAAGAACAAACATTGGTTTAAGATTCACAAAGCATTTTGTTATTTGATCCTTGCAACAACCTTGTGTGAGGCACATTCTATAGGAATGAATATCCTCATTTTACAGCTGAGGAGACTGAGGTCATAAGCGACTTGCTGATGGTCACCATAGTTAATAAAGTGTCAAAGGCAGGATCCAAACAGAAATTCTTCCTGTTTCTGCCTCAGATTCTTAGACTCTAGCCACTGCTCCGATTTTGACAATCTAGCCAGTAGCTCACAGATGCTCGGATTCCTTAAGAGTCTGGCTAATATGGCAGATCTTTAATAAACCTTGTCTTTGGCTGAAAAAAAAAGAAATTCTTCCTGTTTCTATGTCCGATGTCCTTTCAATATGTCATATTAATCCTGCTGTATTCTTTGTCTCTTAGGTGACTAGCATATTATGTTCAATTCTGGGCATCATATTTTAGAAGGGACATTGGTTAGTGCATGTCCAAATGAGGGTAACCAGAGGGGTGAGGAGTTTTGAAACCACTCCATGTGAGAACAATTGAAGGAACAGAAGATGTTTGGCTAGAGGAGAGGTGACTTGGAGGGGCATGAGGGGACGTGATAATTATTCTCAGAAATCTGAAGTAAAAAACTGGAAATTGAGGGGGATGCCCATCAATATAGAAATGACTAAACATGTTGTGGTATATGATTGTGATGGAATACTACTGTGCTGTAAAAAATGATGAGCAGGTTGATTTCAGAAAAAAAAACCATGGAAAGACACATGAAATAATGAAAAGTAAAATGAGTAGAACCGAAAGAATGTTGTGTACAGTAGCAGCAATATTGTTCAAAGAATAATTGTGAACAACCAAATTATTCTGAGTATTATAAATACTCAAATCAATTATAAACAACCTATGAAGGAAGATGTTATCCACCACCAGAGAAGGAATTGATAAATAGAAGTATACATACCATTGTTTTACATATATTTATAAATCTATGTCAAATGGTGGCCCTTTCTAGTACGGGGTGGGGAGGGAAGGAGAGAGGGAGACAATTTGGGACTTAAAATGTAATAAAAAATAAATAAATTAAAAAAGAAAAAAAAGAAATTTAAAGCATTTCAATAAAGAAGAATTGGATATACTCTCCTTGGTCCCAGCAGAACTTGGAACACTGGTTACTACAGAGGCACAGTTCAGCTCAATATATAGAGGGAATCTTGCAAAGAATTAAAACATTCCAAAAGTTGAATAAGCTCTCTTAGAAGGTAGTGAGTTGCTTATCCCTGGAGGTCTTCAAAAGAAGGCCCAATGGCTGCTATTTGGGGATTTCATAGAGGGGCTTCAAGGCACAGTGGAGAATGTGATGAACTTGTAATTAAGAGGTCCTCAGTTTGAATTTTGCTTTAGATGCTCACTGGCTGTGGGGCCTTGGGTAAATCACTTACCCTTTCTAAATTCCAGTTTCCTTGTGTATAAAAAGGGGCTGATAATGGCTGTCATACTTACATGCTTGTAAACCTCAAATAGCTATATCCACATTAGGTCATATATCATTTGAAGCAGATGTCTTCTACGGTTTCTTCCAATTCTGGGATTCTGTGAATTTCTATACAGTAAAATAATGTATAAATGTTGGGGGAAAATGTGGAAAAACAAAGCTCTGGGGCCCTCTGCATTGTTCCCACTATCATTCCCAACTTGTGACAAGGGGTGGCAGTATGAGGCCCCAGACCTTCCCCTCCTCTCCCACCTGGCACCTGCCTGTAGCCTCCAGGCCAGTGCTCCTGCCAGAAGGTTCCAGGCCCTTCATCTGGCCCCCTTTTCACCCCCAGGTCACTCCCCCCAACACATTCTTTCTCTGCAGCCCCAGCTCTTAAAAAAAGGTGTGAAATTCTTTCCTTCTTTGGAAAACACAAACATAATTGGAGAAATCTCTTTTGATCCTTATACTTTGAATAAACCCTTAGCCAGTGCATAGGAGGCTTGTGGGAAGGAAGGGAATGTGGGAGCAAGCAACACTTATGGACCTAGCATAGGAAAGGTTGAATTGCCCTCTTGAGAGATTGCCCTGCTCCTTAATTTTTCTTTCTACTTTCTCCCTATTTATCTGCTCTGTAAAACTAATCATTCCATGAACCACAGAGACCTTAGAGGTCATCCATATGGAAGACCTGGGGATGTTTAGCCTGTGGAAGAGAAGGCTTAGGGAGGGTAAGAGAGTCTTCTTCGAGTATTTGTTTTTTTTTTTTTTTTGGCTAGGCAATGGGGTTAAGTGACTTGCCCCGGGTCACACAGCTAGTAAGTATTATGTGTCTGAGGCCGGATTTGAATTCAGGTCTTCCTAAATCCAGGGCCGATGCTCTATCCACTGGGCCATCTAGCTGTCCCCCTTCTTCGAGTATTTGAAAGATGTCACTGGCTTCTGCTTGTCTTACTTGGTCCCCGATGAAAAACTAGGAGCAAAGTTTGGGAGCTATAGAGGGGCAAATTTGTGCTTGGCGTCAAGAATAATCTTCCTAACCATTCCAGGGATCCAAAAATAATGGGATATAACCCTTGGGATATAAAGGAGTCCTCACTGGTGGTCCTCAAGTAACAACTGGATGACCACTTGTTTAATGCGTTACAGTATGGAATCTCTTTTAGGTGTGGATGGGGTAGACATTGGTGCTAGCCATCTCTGAAATTCTGAGATTCTATGATGATCTAGTCTAACTCCCACATTTATTTTTGAAGAAACTGAGGTCTAGAGAGGGGATATGATTTCCCCAAGGTCACACAGTGAGTTAGTAATAGAGTCAGGGCTAGGACTTAGGCTTCCTGATTCCTAGTCCAATTATCTTGCTATTACACCACTTTGGTACTGTGGTGTTTTAGAAATTTACTTGGCATATAGTGAGCATTTAATAAATGATTATTGGTTGGTTGATTGCATGAATCACAGGGTTTTTGTGAAGATTAAAAGAGATAACATTTAAAGTGCTTTGCAAACCTCAAAGTGCTATATGAATGCAATTATTATTATTATTATATTTGGAACCAGGAGGTTTTAGTAGCCCATAAGCTCATTGGTCAACAGAATCATGTGGTAGCCAAGAAAGGCAAGGCCGTCTTCAACTTTATTAAGAAAGGCACAGCTTCTGGGTTTAAGGAGGCAGTGGTCTTGGGTGCTCTGCCTTTGTCAGACCATAGGTAGAGTCTTGGGTTCAGTTCTGCACGCCCTGTTTTAAGAAGGGCAATGAATAATAAGCTGAAGAATGTTCAGAGGAGGGAGATTAGGATGGTGAAGCCCCCAGTTCAAGATGAAGGAACTTGAGAAATGGAGAAGTGAAAATTCAACCTCACTCCTTAGACTTCTCTCCAGTTGACAAGATTGTTCACCCTGGAGACTGAGACCTGGGAGGCTTAAACCTTTTTATGCCTCAAACTCCCAGCCTAGTGTGCCGCATTGGGTGGTTAATGCTTCATCTCACACACTGCTTCAAGAGCTTAATACATGCTTCTTAAAAGAATGAATTAATTCATGACGTGAAAAGGGACAGACACAACCAGTGACAAATATTTGAAGGACTGTCATGTAAGAAGAGAATCAGTTCTATTGGGTTTTGGAGAGTTGAACTAGGGGTGATGGATGTGATTTGTGGAAGGGCAAATTGAAGCTGGTTGGAAGCAAAGACTTTTTAAAAAATAATATTTTTTTTTTCCAATTATATGTGAAGACAAATTTTAACGTTCATTAAAAAAATGTTCAGTTCCAAATTTTCTCCTTCCCTTCTTCCCCTCTCCTCTCTCTTTCCTCTCCTTTGATAAACTTTATATATGGGAAGCAAAAAATTTATGACAATGAAAGCTACTAGAAAGTGATATGGGCTGTCTTAGGAGGTAGGACAAACTCTCTCATTGGAGGTCCTCAAGCAAAATCTGAATGACTGCTTGTCAAGTATAGTAGAGAAGTGTTGTTTTTTTTTTTGTCCATTGTATGGATTAGATGGCTGTTGAGGCCTCTTCCAACTCAGAAATCCCGTAATTCATGTAATAGTGAACTTTTTTTTATAGTAGTTTCTCTAGTCCAAGAATAGAGGTAATCATTGAGGATAGGAAATAAATACTACACACTGTCTGCAAACAGACTGACCATAGACGCCCATTGCTGCTTCCATTCAGAGAAGAAGGCCTGCAGTTCTAAACAGATACAAAACATTTATTAAATCATGGACGTTGGTGGATGGGATGGGACAGACGGATTCTTTCTCTGTTCCTAATTTCCTCGCCCATATGGAGATCTTGGCTGAAAAAAAATCATGGAAATTCATCATAGACTCAAAGTTGCTGGGAAATCACTTCGTGCATGTCAAGAGATCATCTTATCTAGCCTCCTGCCTCTAGATAAGTGATTCAAATCATCAACCAACAAATAAACATTTATTAAGTACCTACTGTGCGCTAGATGCATTTCTAAAACTCCATGCTACCAAGGAAGACAGACTATCTTTTTGTGGGAGGAAAAAACCCACCACCACCACCACCACGAAAAAAAAACCCAACAACCAGAACCTATTTTCCTCACTGTGTAGCAGGGTATGCCAACTATGTGAGGCCAACTTCTAAATAATAATAGCATTTATATAGTTCTTTAAGGCTTGTAAAAAACTTTCCATATGTTATATCTCAGTTCTTCCTCACAGTAATCCTGCAAAGTAGGTGTTATTATTATTATTCCCATTTTATAGATGGAAAAACAGGCTGAGAGAGGTCAGTTTGTCCAGGGTCACACAGCTAGACTGAGGAAGTATGTGAGCAGGAGTCATCCTGACTCGAAGTCTGGTGCTCTATCTGCAGTACTACCTAGTTCTCTCTAACTACTGGGACAAGCACATTTCTAAATACTCCAGAGATTATTTCTTTCCTGGGTCAAAAATAAAATAAAGGACTTTACTGGTGGGAGTTGATGGAGTCTGGTTCTTGTGAATGTGTTATGATGAAAATAAAATTTTTTTACAAATAATGGGATAAAACTATTGACCTTAGATCTGGGCAAGAACATTGACTTACCATCAGAATAGCTTGTGGGGCAGGAGTGAGGAGGACCTGAGTTCAAATGTGGCCTCAGACACTTACTAGCTTTGTGACCTTGGGCAAGTTCCCTAACCCCGAATGCTGCTCCCCCCAAAGCATTTATTAAGTACCTACTGTGTGCTAGATGAACGGATGTGCCTTGCCTCAAGGTAGGTGAGATATTATCTCCATTTCATAGTTGATGCAAGTGAGGTTGAGTGACTGAGGCCGTGTAGCTACTTTGTAGCCAATATTAAGATTAGAATCCAAGTTCCCCAATTTGTAGCGTTGCTCTCTGGCTACTATATCATGTACATACACCCTTTGGGTCAACGATTTGATAGATCTGTTATCTCCTACTTGTGTAGATTTCAACCCATCCATATCTTCTTATCCTTCATAGTTCTTGACTATGCCTTTCCATGAGGCAGAGGAGCTACCTGACACATTGGAGGCCCTCTTGTACTTTTGAAAGTTCATGGGTTCCAAGGCGATATCTGAGCTGTATCTGTTATCTCTCTATCATACCTAGCTGGCTTCCTTTCCCAGAAGAAATGTCCTTGATATCTGTTAGAACTATATCATAGAATGTTAGAACTAGAAGATTCTTTACAGATCCATCCCCCTGTCTCCAGAAAAATCATTTTCTAAACTCTCATAACTGAGTTTGAGACCACAGTGTCTGAGTGTGCTCTCTCAGTGGCGCTATGTGGGTGTCGATCTCTGGGATTCCAGATAAATTTTGGACACTGCTTACTTTTGGGGTGCTGCTGCCTTTTCCACCTCCCAGTTTATAGAAGTTCAAATCCCTGCAGGTTCTTCTGACAATGGTTCCCAGATTAGCTCTATGAGGTAGGTCTCCCCATTGTTGGAAATAGGGAAATGATTTACTCTGGTAAGGAGCCATTTCTATTCTAAGTGATCTGGATGCTGGTGAGACTGAGAGACCTGGAAACAGCGCTCCTATAAATTTTTCTCTCCCTTCTTTCCCATCCCATCAGAAGAATTTCCTTCTTTAAAATTAGTGATCTGAACCCAAATCTCTTGGTTTCTGCTGAATCCAGAAATTCAGTTAGGATTTGGCAGAGTTTCTGTATACTGACACTGAATGTAAATGAGTACTGGAAAATAAATTTTTGTTCTCATAGTTGTGCTAAGAAACATACATCAGGGGAATGCTATAAACGGATTGTAGCACACTTGGATTTTAATATAGCATTTGACAGAAATTCTTATGTTACTCCCATGCTTGAGACAGAGAAATGGGCTAGTTGGAAATACAGTTAGCACTATCTACAACTGGTTGAACAGGCCAAATCTACTAAGATGAAGTTGAATGAGATAAATGTAAAGCCCTACACTTGGGTTCAAAAAATCAACTTCTCAAGTTTATATGTGGCTAGACAACAGTCCCTGTCCTAAAGATCCAGTGATTCCTTTATATAAGGAAAAAAAAGCATTTTTTTTATCAGTGAGAACTGTCTAAAAAGTGAAATGGGTTGTATCATAAGATAGTAGATTTTGATTTCATGGAAGTCTTCAGGGGAGGCCAGATGACCACTTGCCAGAATCCGTGTTCATCTTTGGGTTGAATTTAATGCCCTAACTAGTTGAGATCTCTTCCAACCTTGAGATTCTATGGTTCTGATCCACAATCTATCCTTTCTCCCCATACCCCCAGTCTGACATAATATAGGGGCAATATGGTAGAGTAAAAAGCATTTCATGAGCTGGATTCTAGTCCTAACCCTTTAGCTTATGTGAAATTACAAGCATCTCTGAACTTTTGTATGTACATTTACAACAGCAAATAGAACAAGGAAGAGATAGATTGCTTGGTGGAAAGAGAAATGACAGAAAGGTATTAGGTGACAGAGAGAAAATCACTCAACTTCTATTTTATTTCCTTCTGTCTTGGAATCAGAGAGAATAATCTTCAAACTGAAAAGGGTAGAACAAATGTGGTGAAAAGGTAGTTCAAGTCTAAGCTTGGTGCAGAGTTAATATCTAGCTGCTTTAAATGAACTTATGTTCTGAGACCCAGATGCATTAAGTAAAATGTAAATGCCATGAGAGCAGGCACCAGCTTGAATTTCTTTTTACATGCAGAGTGAAACACACATAGTATGTGTTTAATAAATATTTATTGAAATGAATGAAATTACCCAGGATATGGAAAGAGCTAGCAGCTGCCATTACAATATAACATAAAATGATCTTTAGGGCATCATGGAAGTGACAGAAACCTGGTTCCAAGCAAATGTGACAATTTTCTTTTTCTTTTTTTTCTCATTTGTACAAATATATTTATAGCAGTTCTTTTTGTGGTAGCTAAGAACTGTAAACCAAAAGGATGCCCATCAATTGGGGAATGGCTAAACAAGCTGTGGTATAGGATTATAATGGAATATTATTGTGCTGTAAGAAATGACAAGCAGGATGATTTCAGAAAAAAACCTGGAAAGACTTACATGAACCGATGCATAATGAAGTGAACAGAACCAGGAGAATGTTGTACACAGTGGCATCAGTATTGTTTGATGAAGAACTGTGAATGACTTAGCTATTCTCAGCAATACAAGGATCCAAGACAATCCCAAAGACTAAGGTTGAAGCATACATACTGCCTCCAGAGAAAGCACTGATATTGGTCCAATACAGACCAAAGAATGCTACTTTTCATTTTCTTTCTTTCACTTTTTTTTCTTTTTCTCGATTATTCTCTTATAAAATGACAAACATGGAAATGCCCTATATAACCACAAAATGTGACAATTTTCAAAAAAGGAAAATGGTAGTCTACAACTATGTAGACCAATGATTTTGAAGCTGATCCCTAGAAAAATTTCTGATGGGATTCTTAAGTAGATGGTTTGTGAACACATAGAAAAAGAAGTACAGTGATGACTGGGAAAAGCATGGGTTCACTAAGAAAAAGTCATGCTAATTCAACCTCATTTCATTTTTTGAAAGGGCTAGACTATGGGAATGCCAAAGACATGGCGTATATAGGTTTCCACAAAGCATTAGACAGTGTCTCCCATATGTTTATGGATAAGATGCTGAAGTATGTGCTTGAGGGTAGTATACTCAGGTAGATTTATGTAGCTGAGGCAATGATGTTGCTAAACAACTATTGAGTAATAGAGCAGGTTCGTGATGTGGCATATAGAGTACTGGATTTGGGGTCAGAAGACCTAAGTTTGAATCTTGGTTTTGTTACTCACTGCTTATGTGACTCTAGGAGGTTCATTGATCCATTCTAGGCCTCAGTACTGGATGGCCTCTGTGGTCACACCTATCTGTAGCTCCATGATCCTAAGATTTCCAACCTCCTTTCCATCTTTAGATTTATAATTCTGTAAAAACACCCCTTGAGAACATGGAGCTAATCTATTCAGGCCCCTCCTCTGTGGTTTTTTCCCCTGCTTTCAGTAAGTTCTAACTGCCTATTGAAATGCCAGGAACTGTCATTTGGTCTTGACAGGGGAGGGGGTTGATTGAAACCGTGATTTACTTGTGAAATGGAGCATTAAGTTAACATTGTAGACCTCAGCAGCAGCCTAGAGAAAGTGAAGAAAACCATGGCCAAATATTCAGGGGTTTTGGCCCCAAATAGAGGACTTTGTTTATTATCAAATTAGCTATACTGGACATGAAAGAAGCTCTGTTGGCATCTAACAGAGCTTGGCAGACTATTTCTGGCAAGAAATCAAGTGTGTGATTGTTTTGAGAAGAGAAATTTGTTCTTGTGGGCACCCTGGGCATCCTTAATTGGGTTAAATAATAATGGAAATGCTAATCTCACTAATTATGATATAAACTTGTAGAGTGCTTTTCATGATAGTTAGAGAGGCAGGGGAAAAAAAAACCAACCTTCTCCACTTGGAAGATAGTCTAGACTCTGGAAAATACAAATGAACCACCCAAATCTATCCATCCCTGCTGTCCTGGCCTTCCACTCCTCTTGTCTCATGGGAGAGGAAAAGTGAGTTTGATAGGATGACACGAGCCAGGAATCAATTGATCAATCGACAAACATTTATTAAACACCTGCTGTATACCAGGCACCGGAGATACAAAGATATGAAACAATCTCTACTCACAAGGAGTTTTACATTTGAATTGGTAGCGAAGCACTCTATACGAGTATGTAGGAAAAAGATAGAAACAGAATAAAGACGAGGTAACTTGAGACGCAGGGCACTAGCAATTGAGGGTTGGGGATCAGGAAAGGCTTCACGCAGAAGGTGGTTTTTGAGTTGTGCCTTAAAAGCAGAGAGGAACTCTGTGAAGGAGAGGAGAGAAAGGAGTGCATTGCAGGCATAGGCATGGAGATACAATATGGAGCGTTGTGTGTGAGCAGCCAAGAGAAGGCAATTTTGACTGGACAGAAGAATGTGATGCAGGGGGCGACATACAATGAAGTTGGAAATACAGGATGGCGGGCTTTGAAGGGCTTTAAAAGCTAAGCAAAGGAGTTTGTATGTGATCCTAGAAATAGTGGTGCTTATTGAACATGGGAGTGACATGTTTAGCTATGTGGAGAATGGGCAGCAGAAAATGCCAAGTAACGAGGGATTAATTTCATGCCAGGTAGATTCTAGAGGATAAATAGATAAGTGGAGGTTGTAGAGGTGATGCCGCACGTCTGAAAATGTGTTGGCTTGGTTCAGAAGGTTGTGGTGAACAGGACAGAATCAATGTTATGGCAGTGTCCATTTGAAAAGGGTACAGAGGCAGCATGACTTGGGATTTCTCCTGTGGAGGAAGTGAAAATCTGCAACTCGGCCATCATTTACACTTTCAGATACTTGTCCAGAGCTTTGAGGAGCTAGGTGACTTTCCAAGAGTCACCCACCAAGGATATATCAGAAGCAGGACCTGAACTCAGCTCTTCACTACACGGTCTCTCTCCCTAGTCTGCTCTACCGCCTTTGCAAAAGATCACAGATTTAGAGATTGTGTATTCTAACCTTTCCACCTCCCTACTTTTACAAATGAGAATCATGGTCTAACAGAATGGTGAGATAGACGCTGCTTCACTGAGGTCAATCCCTCTCTCTGCCTTAGTGATTGGCCCTGGATTCATTGATCTGGGCCTGTCAGTCTTCCCAGAAAGAGGAATTAGGATCCTCATTTCACCCCCTACTTAGATTCCCAAGTAAAGCTGCTCCTTATAGAGTTGTTAATTATAGAAGAGGTTAAGGGCACAAAGTCTAGAGTTTCACTCAGCAAGGGGGATAGTAAAAGGCATCAGTGTACAAACAAGATCGAGACGTCGTAGAACAGATAATTTATTCCCACATAGAAAAGAGAAGTAAAGCAGTACAGAATCATAGAATGATTCAAACAGAATTCGGTTAACATCACTCCTGGTACAGTTATTGTGTGTGTGTGTGTGTGTGTGTGTGTGTGTGTAATATTCCAACCTTGTGGGACAGAAATAGTTTCCTTGGAAGGCTGCTGATTAGCTTTTACCATCACTGAGCATAATCTGATCAATACCAATCCACACTAGCATGATCTTCTTTCTAATGGCCTCTCTTTCTGTCTGATGGAAACTTTCTTCTTGCCATCAGTCAGCTCCTGCTACAGCTGTTCTGTCAACCTTCCCTGGAGCTGTTCCTACTTCTACCAGCAGTCAGGGGCCTTTCAGACCTTTCAGAGCTCACAAGCCTCCTCCTAAAGCAGGCCTGAACAACATACAGTCTGCGGGCCTCTTGCAGCCTGCCAAAGGATTTCGGGGGGCCTGCAAAAAATGTAGGGTTGCCACTGCGCACTCCCTATTTGTCACATGACCCCACAGCGACCAACCATCATCAGTCTGTCTCTAGTCTAACCTATCTGCCACCTGGAGAAGTTTGCAAGTTGTATAGGTTTGTTCTTTTAATTTTTATTATTTTTAGGCAATTGGGTTTAAGTGACTTGCCCAGGGTCACACAGCTATTAAGTGTCAAGGTTTTGGTCTGAGGCCAGATTTGAACTCAGGTCCTCCTGACTTCAGGGCCAGTGCTCTATCCACTATGTCACTTAGCTGCCCCTATAGGTCTGTTTTAAAGGAACAAAGAGCACGACAGGCAAAGGCAAGTAGGGCCCCAGTTGAGCTGAATCGTTCTGCTCCACATGGAGAGGGGGACCCCCCAATGACATTATGCCAAGGTAGAGAAGTGCCTCCTTTTCCACCCCTGGATGGATTCATATCTTGCTGCCTGAAATGCAGAAGCCAAAAGGGCTTTGAGCCAGAAGCTGCCTATTCTTCTGCCCACTGTGGCACCCATTGTCATCAACTTTTTTTTTTTTTAAAGCTGAGCAACCAATCAGAGGGACAAAACCCAGCAATAGGTCATATAGCTAGAAGCAGGCTGAATATATCTGTGCATATACAAAAGGGCAGAACGTGTTGTAGTTGGATTATGGACATAGGGGACATTACAGAGCTGATGCTTGCTCCCTCCCTTATTCCCATTTCACACAGGAAGAAACTGAAATTCAGTGTCTCTGTCCAACCAGGAGAAAGTGTTTGCCTAAATGAAATCATGAGAACCTTAGAATGAACTGCCACGCCATTTAAAAATTTGTGGTAGAGAAGGAGAAAAAAGCCAGGAAGAGTCTGACATATACCATAAATGCTCGGAGAGCAGATTCCAGAGAATTTGGAGAAAAGACAGGTAGAATCCCATGGCTGGAGTTTCTATAGGGGATGTTGCTCCAAGAGAGATGTAAAGCTCTCAATGACACCAACATGGAAGATTCTCACAAAGCAGGAAAGGGGGAGTTATCTAAAGAGATCAATGGAGAGGCCAAAGGAATTCAATGACCATTTTAAATTATATTACATTCACAGAGGTGCTTAGCCTTTCTGTTGTTCACACATTTCAGTCATGTCTGACTCTTCATGACCTCATTTGGGGTTTTCTTGGCAAAGGTACGGGAGTGGTCTGCCATTTCCTTCTCCAGCTCATTTTACAGATGAGGAAACTGAGCCAAACAGAGTTGAGTAACTTGTCCAGGGTCACACAACTAGTAAATGTCTGAGGCCAGGTTTGATTCAGGAAGCTGAGTCTTCCTGACTCCAGGCCCAGCACTCTACCCACTGGGCCACCTAGCTGCCCATGCTTAACCTAGGGCCTATGAATTATTTTTTTTAATACGTAGCTGAACATCAATGTCTTTGTTTTCCTTTGTAATCCTGTGCATTTTAGTTTATACATTTAACATATTTTTATTATAAAATTATGTTATTATAAAAAATACTCTGAGAAAGGGTCCATAGATTTCTCTAGATCTATTGTTAAAGGGACCCATGACACCAAAAAGGTTAAGAACCCCAGGATTAGAGGGAATCATCTCTAGGTGAGGGAGCTGAGGCAAATAAATGAGTTACTATTAGTTACGCAGCTAATGAGTATAGGACTTAAACCTAGGTCTGTTTACTGTTCGATGGTAAATTTCTCACTGTCTTCTAGGTTAGACCCTCCAGACCAGTGCAGACCCAGGCTCCAGAGGCACAATGCTGCAGTGACCTGCACATACGGATACATCACAGGGAATGTATTCACGCAGATAGCTCTGGGAGGCACTGAATGCCTCAGATATTTACCAAGATACTTTTTTCTGGTAAATCAATAGCCCCGATCTATTAAAAGAACAAGAGGACAGCTCCCAGTGGGTTTGGGTTGATTTTGTATAGAAGATTAATGGAAATGTATGTAGACAATAACTGCCTTGGATAGGAAGACAAGGTACATTGTGAGCTTGTCAGTGAAGGGAGTGCTCACCATAGCCCCTGGACCATTGAAGAAAAAGTGGCTGCCATCAAAGGCAGCAAAACAACAGTCTTCCCTAAAATCGGTCTTGTAAAGTGGTTTGGCATTTGCTACTATGGGGAGTGCCAGCTTTCACAGTCTTTAGTCTTCTCTGGCAAGGACCTCTACCACACATCTGCAAGTGAACAGATAGGGGGAGCATTTGGGGGTATTCATTGGGAGAGCAGAGGCTTATGAGGCTTGTCTTGTGCCAGGGCATAATATGGCGTGGCATAGGTTGGGTGGGAATGTCCACTCAGGGCTGTTGTCTTCAGTAACTAATGTTACTTTCCTTTACAGCAGTGATGATGTTGTAGATAAGTGTAGAAAGTCATACTATGTTCAGCAAGCAGTTTGACTTTTGCAGCTGTGGGAAATCGTCAGTAATCAACACTCAGCCTCCTACAACCACTTTTCTTATTATTGTCGCTGATATAAACAAGATAGTAATTTTCTTTATCTTTCCCATTAGAATGTATGCTTCTTGAGGACAGAGACTATTTTTTGCCTTTCTTTGACTCCCCAGAGCTTAGCACAATGCCTGGAACACAGTAAGTGCATATTAAATGTTAATAACTGAGTGACAGACTGACTATGATTATGGGGTCTTAAAATGCAAAATTCTCCAAATATATCTCCATCCCCCCATTGGGCGGATTCCATTGGGTCACTATTTAGGTTTTTTTTTTTTTTCTTAAGAGATATGTACATTTCAACAGGGTTAAAGCATTATATTCCATGAGAGAGGTAATAGTGAACAAAGCCATCGGTAAGTATTCTCCCTTCCCGCCTAGTAGAAGACAAGATCCAAATGGACACCAAAGAGCAGTTAGGAGGCATAGTAGGGTACAGCATTGGACCTAGAATTGGGAAGACTTGAGTTCAAATCCTACCTCAGACATTAGACAATCTGTGTGGCTATAGGCAAGTCACCTAATCTCTACCTGCCTCAGTTTCCTCATCTGTAAAATTGAGATAATCATAACACCTACCTCCCAGGGTTGTTGGGAGGATAAAAAGAGAGAATGTTTATGAAGTGCTTTGCAAGTGTTAATACGCTACATAAATGCTACGATGATGTGATGATGATGATCTATGATGATAAAAGCATTCTGAGACAGCCTGGGCTACACCTCTGATTGACAGATGTCTGAAACTCTGCCCCATTCAACCTCAGGATGTATTTAAGAATGCTAGCCAAAATAGTTTTGTGAATCACAAAGAGACATAGAAATGTAAAGTATTATCATTACTGCCTGAACGACCCTAGATAAAATCATAAAGCAGGCAAAACTGATCTTTGGTAATTTCTACCCCCACGTTGCCAGTACTTAATGCCCCTTCCTCTCCAAAGCCCTACCCGCTAAAACAAGTCCTTAGGCTGAATTGCTCCCTCGATTCTAGGCTTCCCCTACCATCTTTTCCTCAGTGTCCCACTGCTGTAGGACTCGCCTAATACAAGAAAGTTGGTTCCTTGTCAATGGGGAGGTGCCTAGTACAGCTCCAGAATACATCTCCTAGGAGGAGAGGAGAAACAAACACGGATGCTACTCCTCTGCCTGCCTTCCTAAAGATTAGTTCATTATGGTGGCATTTAATGGCTGTATTAGAAAGAGCTTTGGAGCCTGCCTTGAATACAATTTTTTTGGAAGCCCTACTCCAATGCTTCATCATGGCACGGAGGTGACTGGGTTCTAGAAGAACATGTGCTTACAGCAGAAAGTGGATTTGAGAAGAATGTGCCAGGCTGGAAAGTCTTTGAACATAGTCCTAGCAATGGAATATGTTTGCTTTCTGAGACCTCACCTTGCTAAGTGAAGAGAGACTCTGATGAGTAGTCTGATCATTTGCTGATGAATTCCTTGGCCATATCAACCTATGAAACAAAAATACAAAATGGCTCCAGAAACTTTGAAATTGCCTTCTGCTTCTGCAATGATGGAAGCAGAGGGTGCTAAGAATCCCACAGGCCCTCATCACCTACCTCATGCTTGGACAATTGCAATAGCCTGTTAGTTGATCCCCTTGCCTCAAATCTCTTCCCACACCAGTGCGTTCTCCACTTAGCTGTGTGATGAATGAATTCAAAAAGACATTCAGACCTCAGTCAATATGCCTGCAATTTGACCCTGACTCTTTTTCATGTGAATCTTATTCCTAGCTAGATGTTGAAGGACTCTTTATGGTATTTGCTCCCAGGAAGGGCTGGCCACCCCTCCATCAACCAGATATTCATAAACAGGAATACTCTCAAGGATGTTTTGAGAGCAGCTCCTTTCCCACAGATCACGTATTTTTTTGGCAAACTGCCTTCTTTGTTAGAAGGAACTACTAAAGGCAGGTAGTCCTGAGCCATCTTTGGTATCTCCCCCATGATGCGGATGCGTAACCCAGGACTTTCCAGTTGGGACTCTGGAGGCTGATTCAGGGACGTGATCCAGACGTAGATGATTTCCCTGATGGCGATGATCAATTATGACAAGACTTGATACTGATTGAGAGTTAAGTAGTTACTTATTGAGACCTATGTTCAATTGCGGTAAGATTTGATACCAATTGTGACTTAAGTTATTATCGATCGAGACTTATGTGTTAACTACTGAGAGCTTAGAATATTATTGCTTACTTACTGAGGCTTATACTATCATTTACCCTTTATTACTATTTTTAATAATAAATACTTTATATATAATGCATCTATATCTATCTATCTATCTATCTATCTATCTATCTATCTCTCAGATTTGAGACTCTGTGTCATTTCTAAACCAATCTGAACCAAGAGTAATTTAAGCTGCAGCAAATAAGACTGCTTCACAATAGAAGCTGTCAAATCAATTTTCCTAAAATGCATATGACCATGGCATAGCTTCCTCTCCATGTTATGGTCATCTTATATCTTATTCCCTTCCACATACTCTGCAATGCAATGACACAGGCCTCCTTGCTTTTTCTTGCATGTGACACTCCATCTCCTGATTCCATAGATTTTCACTGGCTTTCTCTCATGCCTGTAACTCTATCCCTCTCAATTTCCACCTCCTGGTTTCTCTGGCTTCCTTCAGATCTCAACTAAAGTCCCACCTTCTACAAAAACAAAAACAAACAAACAAATAAATGAAAAAAAAAACCCACCAACCTTTCCCAGGCCTTCGGGAGCCTCTCAAGAACAGGGACTGTTTTTGTCTTTCTTTGTATGTCCAGTACTTAGCAAGTGCCTAGTGCATGGCAGACCTTTGACAAATGTTTGTTGATTAAACTATCCTGTAACCATTAACTTAGCTGATTCTACTGTAAATGTGGGACACTTGTGCAATGACCATTGAATAGAAATATCACTGGAAGAATTGAATCATATCAATCTTGGCAGCCTCCCTATAAATGAAGTCAATAGACAAACAGAAATTGAAGCTAAATGGAAAGACAGCCAACAGGTTTTTACTGGAGAAGCAAATGACTTGATGGAACTGGTTTTATTGTGTATCCAAAGGCAACAAAAAAAATCTCTTCATTGGATATATCTAATGTTGCAAAGCTCATGATAAGTATTTCCAAAAAGACCACCACAAAGAGAAGTGTTTGGATAGTTTTTGTTATTTGTTTGTCTGTTTTTTTTTGGCTAGGCAGTGGGGTTAAGTGACTTGCCCAGGGTCACACAGCTAGCAAGTGTTATGTGTCTGAGGTCAGATTTGAACTCAGGTCCTCCTGACTCCAGGGCTGGTGCTCTATCCAATGCACCACCTAGCTGCCCCTCACAAAGAGAATTGTTGCAACACTGGTTGAAGATGATGAGAAGGTATAAAATTCTACAAAGGACTTGGTGTGATCCTCCAAATTAATTTAATGTATACTTTAATATTTTGTGATTTCAAAGGTAGGCATTGGGAAGGATGGCAAAAATATGTTGGTAAAATTGGTTGAGGAATAAGAAATGAAATAAGCTAAAAATTTGTTGTCTTTTGCCTACATGTCAGGAAAACTTTTTTTTTTCAAAAACAGAATCAAGATGAGCTGAATATTGTGAGTATCAAATAACTTATGAAAACGAAATTGCTTATATTTCAATGACAGGAAATGGTTGATTATGAATGTAGGAGCCATTTCCAAAGAAGCAGTCTGTGAATGATCTGGCCATTATTGTTTTAAAGAAAGATAAAAATCAACGCCAAATTAGAAGAACAAAAGTGAGAAGTGGTGTGCAATTGAGGCAGCTCCAATCTAAGCTATTTAAACAAACTATTGGTGGTGAAAAATGGACAACTGATAAAAGAACAGACATTAACACAGATAAGCACCATGTCCTAAGGAAATTTAATTGATGTAAATCAATTGCCACAATAGAGAGACTGGAGGAGTCTAGAAACTGTTTCAGCCAGAAAATCTTGACCCTTCTGCCAAGAAGAGGGCTAAGATCAATTTAAAAACTCATCCATAAAATCTTATGGCAGAAGATGGTGGAAGATTGCGAGTAACATTGTTTAAAAAAAACAGAAAGTCTAAAAATAAATAATAGAAGCCTAAACTATACCATGCAGAATGGATCCCAAGCCTAAAACAGAAGTCCAAAATGCAGCATACAGAATGGAACCTAAAATTCCAGATGTAATCTGTTCAGGGGGCAGCTAGGTAGATAGTGCCAAGCCTGAAGTCAGGAAGCCTCATCTTTGTGAGTTCAAATCTGGCCTCAGATACTTCTTGGCTGCGACCGTGAGCAAGTCACTTAACCCTGCTTGCCTCAGTTTCCTCATCTGTAAAATGAGTTGGAGAAGGAAATGGCAGACCACTCCAGTATCTCTGCCAAGAAATCCCAAAATGGGGTCACAGAGAGTTGGAGATGACCGAAACAAGTGAACAACAACAATAAAGCTGTCCAGGCCTGAGCACAATCAATTTTGTAGCCTCAGGTAGCCTTAGCCTTCGTATAAGGGAGTTTAATGCAGTGGAAGAATGCACTCTCTGGAGCCAGAGGGCCTAGTTTCAACCCTGCCTCTGATATTTAAAATATAAATGACCTAATTAATTTAGCAAGGCACTTCACTTCCTTACACCTTAATTTCCTCATTTACAAAGTGAAGTATTTGGACTTGGCCTCTAGTGTCCTTTCTAGATCTATGATTCTATGTACTCCACTAGGGACCTGATTATTCAATTTATGAGGTGCCATATTGCTTCTAACATTGTGTCTTCATAAGCCAAGTAGAATATCATCTGGATAATTCTACCTCCAAGCCCACCACTCATAGGCCTCAGTTACACAAGGGTTTCAGGTAAAAGTAACTATAATTTAGCAACCTGATGATTCAGGCAATGTGCCATGTGGACAGAGCTTTTCTTAGTGGTAATGGGATCTTTTTTTTTTTTTTCTCTCCGCCTTCTTTAACTTCATTGCTTTACTGACACAGTGGGAATTTCGTCCACACTAACAGCAGTAGTGAGAGGGTCTCACTTTGTTAGGGAAAGTTTACTTTTTAACAAATAGTTGTCCATTAGCTTAACAAATGAGGTGGCACTAAGGGATTTTACTCTAGTGAGAAGAAACTTATGCCCTCATGTTAGCTCTTTATTCAAAGTCTGTCCTGTAGGATGGGAGAAGGCAGTTTTTGCCAAGTTTAAAATACGCTTGGGCCTTCAGGGGTGAGAATAAACAACAGAGTGTAAGTCTTTGGGAAGCTGTTTGTTTACAGCTGGCAACAAGCGATTCTGGGCTGGAGACAATGGTCTTTAAAAGATTTATAAATGCAGTGCAGGAAGTGGAATTTCACATCTGTTCTTCCAGCATGGATTTTGATGACTTAAGTGCACATTAGAAAGGAGTATGCATATTTTGTTTTTCAGCAAAGCTGTATTTTTGTATTATATTTAGGGGGAAAATGCTTGGCAAAATATGCATGAGGCTTTAGGAAGCCAAATGTTTGCAGAGACAGTTCAACGTCAGATGATTTCAATCCACAGACTGGTGCATCTGTGTCTTTTTGCAAATGGGACTGGAAGCCCTTGTAGAAGGTTCAAAGAAAACTACTCTCCAATTTATAGGGAAAATAAAGAGAGAGACCAGGCTGCCATGAACTTTAGGAGAGGCCTAATGATAGCCTGACATAGTGGATTGGAAGTGGAAGACTTCCTGTGCCTTTTACTGTTTGTATGATTTGGGGCAATTTGCATAGCCTCTGTGGGCCTCATTTCCCAGTCTTTAAGAGCCTTTCCATTTCTAAGTCTGTGATCTAATAATCCTACATACTTAGAGGTCAAGGCCCTGATTAAAGTGCTACAAGTGGGATTTGGGAGCTCCTACAGTACTTGAAATCCTTTAGGAGCTAGAAATAATTGCATGTATGTCTGAGTCAATAAGGATAATTAATTGAGATAAGAATATTCCAAATGGTGCTTCCACTCCACCACTGGTGGCCACCCCTAGATGAGTCCTTGACCACTCCCCCCTCTATCTCCATCTCCATGTGATGGCCCATTTTCGTTCCACTTGCCTTGGGTATAAAAATGGCTAATTATGGTTCTACCAGAATACCAAGCATTACGTAAGGGCCTCCTGCAAGAAAGGGAATGGCCCGGCTGTAGCTCCAAGAGCGTGGAGAAGACAACGGTGCCTCACGGGTGCTTTTGACCTTCGGGTGGCATGTCAGCATGCGCCGTCATTCGACGACTCCCGCCAGTCCATCTTCTCTCTGTGGACTGCCTTGGCTTTCTGTAGCGGCAGAGAAAACACCCCAGTTAATTTTCCCACCCCAGTAATAGCAGAAGAGTTGACTTCAGTGGTCACTTGAAGCCCTTCTTTTTTTTCAGCGGGAGGATCCTGTGTGTTTGGTCTGGATTTGGTCTCCTGCTGGACAGGCCTAAACAATTTAAAACAAACAGCACTAACAGGAAATCTTCGTAGGGTAAGAATGCAACGAAAATAGCTCCAAGTCTTTCATTCCAGGAGTTGCAACTAAGGACTTGGCCTCTTGGGCGTTTTTTTTTTTTTTTTTTAACCTCTGAGAAACAATAGGTCCAGTTTAGCCCTGGAATCTCTTCACTTTCTGTCTAGGCTCTTTTGAAGGGTCTGTGCCTTGATAGCTGCGATGCAGAGACATGCATTTCCCTGCTGCGTCATACTCTGAGCTATAATATTCTGCAGCAACATTATTCTCTTATAGTTGGAAGTGTGGGGGCAGCTAGATGTCGCAGTTGATAAAACACTGGGCTTGAAATTAGGAAGACTCTTCAGGAGTTCAAATCCAGTCTCAGACACTTACTAGCCATGTGACCCTGGGCAAGTCACTTAACCCTGTTTGCCTCAGTTTCCTTGTCTATAAAATGAGCTAGAGAAGGAAATAGCAAACCACTCCAGTATCTTGCCAAGAAAACCCCAAATGGGGTCATGAGGTGTCGGGCAATATGGAAATGAGTGAATGACAGCAGTTGAAAGCGTAACAGTGAGAAAAATGGGGAAATGATGATCACTTCCCTTACTTTACAGGGGAGTGGGTAGGGAGGAAAGTGTTTCAAAAACTATCTAAGTGGAACATAAATGTGACTGATGATGATGGCAGTTACAGTAGATAGACAGTGTGATACAGTGACTCAAGTTAAAAGTCCTTAGTTCAATCCTATCTCTGACATTTGTGGGCTGTGTGACCTTGGACAAGTCATTGAACTTCCTTGGGCTTTAGTTGTTTTATTTGTAAGATGAGGCACATGGGCTAGCTGTCTTTTGATGTCCCTTCCAGCTCAACGTCTATGGTCCAATGACTCCTTATTCCTGTCTAGGAGGCAAGAGATCAGCAAGTGAATCAATTGTTGGGACCTCACTTTACTTAAATCAGTTGTCTGATGGAATGAACTAGGTATTTGCGGGAGGGAGTGGCTGGAGAACTGAGGGTTTGTTATTTTCATTGATTTGATTATCCTAAGGGCTAATCAGATCATGTGGATAAATGGGAGATGTGGAAGGCCAAGTTCACATCTGCTCTTGCAACATGGATTTGAGTGACTTAAATGCACATGAAAAAAGGAGCATGTACATTAAATTTCCTAGCAAAGCTGCATTTTTCGTTTTCAAGTCATTAAAAATTTAAGGGAGATTATGAGTGGGGGCTAAGACTTTCATTTCTTAGTTTCTTGCCCTGATATTCTCTTAGAAAACACACAGTGGACAGAACACTGGGCTTGGAATCAGAAAGACTCATCTTCCTGAGTTCAAATCTGGTCTCAGACACTCACTAGCTGTGTGACCCTTGGTAAGTCACTTACCCCTCTCTGCCTCAGCTTCCCCATCAGTAAAAATGAGCTGGACAAGAAAATAGCAAACCAATCCAGTGTGTCTGCAAAGAAAACCCCAAATGGTGTTATGAAGAGTCAGACATGACTGAAAAATGACTGAACTTGTAGAATCATAGTTTTAAGTCTGGAAATGATCTTAGGAGTTCAAGTGATCTAGAGGTCCTGGGTACCAAGGGTTAGAGCTGACTGATGGTAAGTGTACTTACTCCAGCATTCTTGGAGAAAATAGCAAGCTTGATTCATTTTACCAAAAGACATGGACTGAGAACTAGTTTTTTGGACAGTGCAAAGCGAAAGTGACATATAAATGCCCAATTAACAGTCATTTTCACCTCTAAATCTTATCCTATTCTTAAATTAAGGAACACATGCTAAATCTAAAGGACAGAATCCACTCTCTTTCCCTAAATGAGTCCTCTACTCTGGACCCAGGTATATGGTCTATAGTCATTAGGGAATCTGGCCTCCAAGGAGATAAGAGCACTTGACTCCCTTTTCTCATACTCATTGATTGGCTCATTCAACCCTGAGTCCTGGTATCACAGAGATGAATTAAATCTTAGATTTGGACTTCTGATTAGTTAGTTCCCCCAAGGGTAGAGTAGAAAGGTACTCAATGTACAATATAAATCTGATATGGCCAGGTATTCCTACCTACCCACAAAAGAAATGTTGATAGAACCAAAACACCCATAAAGGATGGGCATCCTTTGGCCCATCCCCTCATTTTACCTATGAAGAAACTCAGGCCCAGAGAGGCTAGTTGATTTGCCGAAGGTCACACAGGTAGTAAGTATTAGAGGCAGAATTTGAACCAGGTCCTCTGACTCTAAAGCTAGTGTTCTTTTTACATTGCACAACCCTCTCCCCAAAAACAAACAAACAAACAAACAAACGAATCAATGATAGCAACAAAAACAAACCAACCAACTGACCAAAAATCTTCTCTCTCAGCTTTTCTATAGTATAGCCTATGCTTTAGCCAAAGTGGACAAATGGCCATTTTCTGAATATGTTCTTGTATTTTCCTACCTCCAAGCTTTTGCTCAAGGTTGTTCTTTCTGCTTGGAATGCCTTCTTCTTCCCTCCCCTCCCAGTGATGAAACATTTCCAATTCTTTCTACACCTTATTTCTCCCTCCTCCAAATCCTTAGAGTAGTTGGTTGGTATCTTTCTCTTTTTTTTCCTGTTCTGTTCTTTTCCCTTTTTACCATATTCTGTCTTGTAACTGAATTATTTATTAATTTGTTAATGCTATATGATATGAAATGTGATATTGTAGAATAATAATAATAACATTTATATAGTGCTTTAAGTTTTTCCATGCACTTGACATATGTCATAATAACCCTGTTGGCAGGTACTATTATTAGCCCCATTTTGCAGATGAGGGAACTGAGCCTCAGTGAAGTTATTTGCTTTGGATCACAAAACTAGTAAGTGCTTGAGGAAGGATTCAAACTCAGATGGATTTGGGCATCAGAAATACTGGGCTTGACGCCCTTTACTGTGACTAACTAGCTCTGTTATTTAAGTCTAACCTCTGTGGGTCTCAGTTTCCTCCTCTGTAAAAATGAGCAAGTTGTATTAGGATATTTGTCCTTTTAACTCTGATATGCTATAATTCCTCAAAAGACTAAGGACCAAAAACTGCCTAGTACCCTCCCTTCTGGTCCTCTTCTACACAGTAAGACTGACTGCAAAAACCAAGCTGCATCCATTGGCTCTCTCCCACTCTCCTTGGTATCACCCTGGTTCAGGCCATCATCACCTCATACCTCCAAATATTATGTTGGATTCCCAGAACATCAGTGCTTTCCATTGACTAGGTGCTCAATAAATATTTCTTGAATTACGTCTTAATGTTCCTGGGTTCTTTGCCTTTTGATGTGAATCATCATCCTGGCCTATTTTCTTCTTAGGAATAGCACCTGTGCAGGACTCTGGCCAAAAACCGAGAGGCATAGGAGGGGAGGAAGAGAAGAGACGGGAGGGGAAGCCAAAGAAAGCAAGAGGGAGAGCACACATGGAGAGATGAAGAATGAGAAAGTTTTGTTAGATGTCGTGTTGACTGCTGTCCAGTATGTAAGGAGGGTCCAAGAAGCTGAACGCCAAAAAGTAATTTCTATCGAATGGTGTATAGGGTTTCCATGACTGATGAAGTAAGAAATGGAGAAACATTGTTTTTACTCTGAATGAGTATCAAAATTCTCTTTGAAATTACAATTTCTTTTTAAAAATGTGTTTAGCGTTCAAAATCAGTTCGATATGTTTTCCGTAATCCCAATGCTAATATAGAAAGGAGATTAGAAATAGACTGACAAAGCTGTATATTTCAAAAATTCTTTTCTCCTCACACAGATGTCATGGAAATAATAATAATTAAAAGATATATTCTTTTACATAGAGAATTCACAGTGTTTCCCAATAACGATTTGCTCCTAGGTACTTTGGATAACAGTTAATCAGCCAGATACTACAAGGATGCTACATATAGTAATTTCTGTCTTTACTTTCTACATTTCATTTCAATTCGGTTCAGTTTAAAATGCACTTATTAGGCTTCTTCTATATACAGGGTACCACTGGATATACAAAGATAGATTTGACACAGACGGAGATAAATATACACAAACAGTTGTGATACTGGGGTGGGGGTAGGGGTGGCGTGGGGGCAGGAATGAGAAACAGCATGATAGTGTTGTTAGAAGAGAAGATTTGGTTTGAATCCTGCTTTAACCACTTGTGACCGACCTCAGAGGCTCTCAGGGCTCCAGTTTCCTCATCTGTGTAGCAGACGTTTTGGGGAGCTTGCTTGTTTCTTCTCCCTGTACTGCATCTCCTTACAAAGATCATGCATATCACAGTTTTGGGGCTGGCAGGAACCTCAGAGATCATCTGCTTTAACACTCTCTTCTGAGGTCCAGGGAGGTCCAAAAATCGCACAAGGACTCTTGCCAAGGTCAAGTTCTGTTATCTATGAACGAGTTTGTGTCTCCACCAATTGGATCACTTAGTTTAATTTCTCCTTAGCTATTTAGCTCCTTTCATTTATTCCTCTCATCTGTGCCTCACTGAATCACTCTACCAAGGTCACACTTTATAGAATCGTTTGGTCTAAGTGGTAACATCAACTTCAACACAATATTTGCATGGGTCATATTCTGAAACTTTAATTCAATAATTGTTTTAACTCTCCCAGCAGAAAAAAAATGCCAGTTGCTCTAATAGAGATGGCAATTGAACCTATCTGACTTTGGACAGTGTCTTCTAGAAGACTTTGGCGCTGGGTCACCTGGGGGTGAGTGAGTGTGCAAGGTGTGGGAAGAGTTTTCAGAGTGGAGAGTAAAGGAAAAACCAAGCACAGGCCTAGTCCAGTTCTGCCTCTGTGCCCAGCAAAGACACAAGCAAGCAGGAACAATGAAAAGTGAGGGGGGCTTGATCATTCAGCCTACTTGATGAAAAACAGTAGACTAGCTTGCAGTCAAGAAGACCAGCCTTCACTTTGAAGGTGAGAGTGACTGACACTTTCTCCCCGTTATAGCAGCATTTCTCTAGAATTGGAAGAGGATTTAGAGGTCATCTACTCCAACACTTCTAAAACTATGGGTTGCCACCCTATACGAGATTTAAGAAGTGCTGAAGGGGTTGGGAGTGGAAAAAGTTTAAGAAGCCCTGATCTAGTCCAACCTTTAATTTTACAGATTGGGAAAAGTGAGGTTCAAATAAGTTAAGTGATTTGCCTAAGTAGCACAGGTCAAAAGTGGCAGAAGTGGTATTTAGACTGAAGATCAGGGTGTGCTAGTAAATATTTAACAACTGGCTATCTATCCCCACCCCTCCACCCCCAACCATACTTTAAATTTAACCTGCATAATTACCATTTTCTTTATCACTTTCTCAAGTCTAGACAACTCACAAAACAATAAATTGGGCCCTGATTTGTAGCATTTGCCAATTTTGAGGTGTGAATGTTCACCCTGAAAATTTAACAATCTGCTCTTGAGGGAGGTTCCAACCTACTCCAGCACACTCCTGACTGAGGGCCTCTGACTCTGGTGTTCTTTCCCTTGTACCCCACTGCCTGGTGATCTCATAGGTCTCTCTGTGTTTCCAAGATAAGTAGAAAGGAAAGATGCTAAATTTGAGGTAGGGGAGATCACTTTCACTGGGAGGAGTGAGGGGAGAGCACAGGGAAGTCTTCATGGAGGAGGCGGCACCTGAGTTAGGCCTTGAGGGAAAGAAGGCACTTAGATGAGGAGAGGGCAGAGTCCCTGCATGTCAACCCAAGAGACATAATCTCAACTGTCCCCTAAGAGCGCTTTATGACTAGTAGACAAATGGTTCACCCTCTGATTTTCACCAGAACTACAGCCAAGAAATGCCAGACATCCCCAGGCAAAATTATGAAATTGGCAAAGATTGTCTCTAGTGGTCCTGTTTTGTTCTTTTTAGTTGCTGTCTTTCTTCCTTCTCTTTGGCTATCCTCCTATCTCAGACTACTCTTCTATCCCTTCATGTTCTTTTCTTTTTCTCAGATCCAGATGTAGAAAGGATTTCATTAACTCATTTGCACTGAGGCGAAAATGAATGATAAATCTTCATGCATTATTCCCTCCCAGGAACGTTGGCATTTTAATTGGGATAAAATCTTAAACTAAAGAAAAGAAACTCAAATGGTAGAATTTTAGCTCACCTGGAAGGAAGTAGGTGGTTCCTCCCTCCCCCTATCCCCACCATGGTGAGGAAATCATACTAACATCCCTGAAGTCATACACTGATTAAATGTTTAGGAAAGATGTAAATGTCCTGCTTCATGATTTATGTATAAACTGTGTGGTCTATCCTCGGGTGACTTTTAAATTCCAGCCTTGGAAGCTTTTATGTTTAACTTGGAGAAGAGAAGATTTAGGTGGGACCAGGCCACTGTCTTGGAGTATTTGAAGAACCGTCATGGGGAAGAGAAATCAGACTGGTGGCCCCAGAGGGTGAACCTGGGAGTAATGGGTGGGAATTGTAGAGAAGCGGTTTTAGGCTTGATTTAAGAAAAATTGTTTTGGATGATAGAAGCTGTCCAAAAGTAGAACAGGCTGCTTCTCTTGGTAGTGACCCAGGTCAACAGGCAGTGTGTACCAGAGCTTGGAAATGTTCCGAGGCCCTCAGACTCTACATCTAATGCTCTTTCTGCTTTCTTCCCATTTACTAGTAATGTGTCAGTGAATGAGTTAACTTCTTTGGGCCTCAGTTTCCCTATATATAAAATAGGGACACTAATTCCTGAACCACCTGGGCCATTGAGAGCACTGTTGTCTTGACTTCATGGCTTAAAAAGACTTTCTAAATGAGAGATGTCATCACAGTCTAGTCATTTTTGCTGTGGATACAAGAACGCAGCATGGGAGGGGCTGCTGCCCATAGCATCAAGGACTTCTGCTGACTCAGAGGTCTACTTATCTAGGGATCTGACCATAAGTGGTCTCTTCTAAATAATTTCCTGGTAGATGGTCCATATTGATTCTGAGGCAATGTTAATACTAGAATGAAGATTCCCATTGAGGCAATACCTACCCACATACCAAATTGTTGATGTCATCAATCAATCAATAAACATTTATTAAGTGCTTACTATGAACCAGATGGGGTTAGGCACTGGGGATACAAGTGCAATGTGGCATACTCTGGCTCACTCTCTGAGAGCCAGACTTTCTACAAGTGTCACTCAAAGTTCTAGGGGTACCTTGAGGGGCATAGCGGCATCTCTTCTCTGATGCCATTAGCTTGTGCCCCAACCTCTTGTTTTTCCCTATTAGGTGCCAGCAGCTAATGCCCCAGTTCCATTTAGCCATTCCACATTGATGAGATTTTACAAAAAGATATTTACTTCAAAGATTCAGCAGGAACAAAATATAGATAGTTCCTCCCCGACATCTCTGGGGCACACTTCTATTTCACCTCAATCTCTGGGGTACTCAGACTTAGCTCAGTTCCTTCACAGCACTGGACCTTGTCTCAGCTACCACTGGGCTGGGTCCTGAAGGTCACTCCTTGTTCTTCAGGTCTTTGTTGCTGAGTTGGCTACAAAACTCCAACATGGGGCTTTTGGGACGCTGGGGCTCCCAGAGGTTTTCTCTCCTGACCTTTTGAAACTTGCAGTCAGAGTCTCCAATCCCTTCACCTACAATAGAAAAGAACAAATGAAAAGGCCAATGAACAAGGCCCATTTCATGGGCCCAAATGTTGACCTCAGCGAGGAGGGCTCAATGCTCCTTTCCTTATATTACTGTCACTTCCCTGATACCATCAGTCAAACCAAGAGCAAATAATCCAAGGTACTTTCCTTACACGTCATCATGACTTCTTTGGGAAGTAAGTGCTTCCATGTGGCAGCTTTATTCATGAGCCAGTCCTGGTTAGACAAGGCAGAAAAATGAATCAGTTCCTGTCTATGAGGAGCTTGCATTCTACCAGGGAGGAAGCAAAGAAGTTGTGTATTATCCATCCTAAAGGCTTCAATCCATCACCTCAGGCTAGATGACTCTCAAATCTTTGTCTTCAAAGGCTCATCAATTTGAGCAATGGCAGTGTACCTCTTGCCTTTGCTTGTCTCTTTCCTTTGGACTTATCTTACTAGCCCTAGAACTACACTCTGTGTATACATGTGTCCTTTATTATGTTGTAAACACCTTGAGGACAAAGTTTATTTTATAGCCACCTTCTTATTTCCAGCTCCTATCTTGGTGCCTCCCACACCGCAGCCACTTAACAAATGTTTGTAGATTTGGGTTGAAATGGTAGTTGCTGAAGTTTTCTGGTTGGTAAGATACCAAAAATACAGGTTTCATTTTTATTATTTTTATTGTTATTATTATTTTAGTATAGTAGGTTTGAATACAGTAATGAAAGCTTGAGTTTTTCTCAATACCTTCCACATAACCTTGGAGTAGCTTTGGATCTGGGGAGAACAACTCTGGTTATGTTAAATATATTTAGCCCCATTCCCCGTCTTCCTCCTTCCCCTTTGCTGTCTACATTTGTGGTCACAATATAAAGCAGTCAGGACCAGGAGGGTGGCTGGCATTCACAGAGGTGCCAATTCCCTCCAGCCTTCCTGTCCTTGCTTCTCTTATGCCAACTGAGGGGGCATTTCCTGGCTTCTCTTTTCAATGGCCACCAACGGATGATAGCAGATTGAAAAAGAGAAAAAAAACTCCCCAGTATTCATTGAAAAATACCCTGGGATGCTGGCCAATGCAAATCTTCTCTCCTGGGCCCTGTGTTGGGGACACACCTTTCCTACCACTACATCCCTGGGCAAGTGGGCGGATATAGCACTTGAGGGTCTTTCATTAACATTCTTTGGTATTGCTGGGTCAGGTTACAAGCCAGGGAAGGTGACATTTACTGGTACCAAAACCCTGCTAATTATTTGGCTGGAAATGCTTAGGGTCTGTTGAAATGTTGAGTTGCATGGGGTGTTTGAAGGGGAGAAGGAAAAAAAACCCCTTTAACTTTGATATAATTGATTCTGAATTTCTAAAGTAGCTGGAAGCAAATCCCCTATTAGAACATTAAAGGGATGCTTTCTTGAACATTGATGATAATAGTTAGAATTTGTATAGTATTCTGAGGTTGCAAAGTACTGCACATGTTATCTCATTTGACCCTTACAATAACTCTGTGAGGTAGGTGTTATTATCATTTCCATTTTAGAGATGAGATAACTGAGATTGAAGGAGGTAGGTGCTATTATCATCCCCATTTTAGAGATGAGATAACTGAGATTGAGGAAAGTTAAGTGACATGTTCAGAGTTGCACAGCTGGTAGGAGCCTAATGTAGGATTTGAACTTAGTTCCTACAAATTACAAGACCAGGCCGCTATCCATCACACTACCTAGCTGTCTTCCCTGGCCCCAGATGATCAAAGGTGCATATTTCTAAAGAGAACCAATTGTCTGCCCCCTTTTTACATCACTGTGACCTATCAATACTAAAATAGTCTACAGATTTCTTTTATAATTTGAAAGGATCTTTCTTTAACTTTCTTTAAAATAATAAACTTTTAAATTTTATCCACTGATAATTTGTACGTGCAACAAGGGAGCATAAGGATGATATTGGGGCCTCTTATAAAGATTGGACTTTGGAAGCCATGATTCTTTTCCCTCTCCTCCCTCCCTGGGCAAGTCACTTAACCCGATTGCCTCCACCCAAAAAAAAAATTAAATAAAAGCAAAACAAAACAAAAATATTCCAGTTCTCCAATGGATTGGTGATCTCACTAATGTGAGTACTCCCTTCCAAAATGCCTATCACAACCCACCCATACCTGCACATCCTGTGACATTTTTGTCTATGTCCTCTCAGAAATCAACCTCCATCACACACACATACAGCACGATGTACTTGGAGTGAGGAAGACACTGACAAGTCCCTCAAGTCTCTGTGCCTCAATTTCCTCATCTGTAAAACAAGAGGGTGATGGCCTTCTAAGCTCCCTCCCAGCTCTAAATCTATCATCCTAAGTCCTCATCCTAAGATCTTCTATCTTTATCAGGGGAGGGAAAAGAATCATGGCTTCCAAGGTCCAATCTTCATAAGAGGCCCCAAGTATCGTCCTTATGCATGCTTGTGGCACATACAAATTAGCAATGGATAAAGTTTAGAAGTTTGTTATTTTAAAGAAAATTAAAGAAAGGTCCTTTCAAATTATCAACCTTAGAGAGCCTTTCTATCATACTAGGGGACTTCCATATGTTGTTTTGACATTGCATGAACACCAATGGAGCATGTGGGTGGTGCATCATGTTATTTCTCAATCTCGATCTGCGTTTGGCCCACCATTATTTCTGGTCATGTATTTGTCTCCAAGGATATCCTTCACACCACTTCTCCCATATATTTCCTTCTTTAGAAATGTAACAGCCTGCTCAGGGCCATCCTTCACTTTTTGATTTGTAGAGTCAACTAGATGGAACAGTGAATATATGGTTGGGTCTGGAATAAAGAAGACCTGAGTTCAAATCTGGCCTCAGACACTGACTAACTCTGTGACCCTAGGCAAGTCACTTAACCTCTGTTTGCCTCAGTTTCCTCAACTATAAAATGGGAATAATAGCACCTACCTCACAGGGTTACTGTGAGAATCAAATGAGAAATTATTTGTAAAGCACTTAGTATAGTGCCTGACATTGTAAGCACTTAATAAGTTCTTGGCTCCTTCTGCCTTCTCCATTGCTATTTGGGTGGTCTTCAACTTCAGTTCTGAGTATTTCAGGCCTTACAGTCATCCAACATCACTGGAAGGATATTGCTGTTAAAAAGATGATGATGAGGATGATAGCATCTCCATTTTACAAATGAGAAATACTGAACGTCAGGGTGGTTAAGTAATCTGCCCTGCCCAGGGGCAGTTAAGTGGCAGAGCTGGGTTTCCAAGAGAGGCCTAATATTAGTTCCAATTAATCTCACAATTTCCCTGGACGATGTGTTTTATATGGATGTGATTTCTTTCTTTCCTTTTTCTTTCTTTCTTTCTTTCTTTCTTTCTTTCTTTCTTTCTTTCTTTCTTTCTTTCTTTCTTTCTTTCTTTCTTTCTTTCTTTCTTTCTCTTTCTTTCTTTCTTTCTTTCTTTCTTTCTTTCTTTCTTTCTTTTCTTTCTTTCTTTTTCTTTCTTTCTTTCTTTCTTTTTCTTTCTTTCTTTCTCTTTCTTTCTTTCTTTCTTTCTTTCTTTCTTTCTTTCTTTCTTTCTTTCTTTCTTTCTTTCTTTCTTTCTTTCTTTCTTCTTTCTTTTTCTTTCTTTCTCTCTCTCTCTCTCTCTTTCTCTTTCCACTGAGCCACCTAGCTTCCCTCATTATGTTTCTTAAACAGGGAGACAGGTATCTGGTTCAGAGTTTTCACTGTTCAATTCCTTTAGTTTTTGACTTACATGAAAGATCATCACTAGTGGTGTCAGAAAGTGGAATTATTAATTAGCTGAGAGAAAAAGTTGGAAAAATTGATCCTTGCCTACTAAAGTATTTACTTTGGTCAGCTCAATGTATTCTTAATTGACACGTTTCAGGGACCCCGGAGCAAAGTTGAGTGAAAAAGACAATCCTCTGTAGTGCATCATGGGAAAAATAGGTCATTGCCACAGCCTGAGGGAAAGTTCAGTCTGTTGTTTTCTTTCTGGCTTAAAACCCTTCAGTTGGGGGGGGGGGAAGCCTTCTCTACTCTTGCTTTTCCCCAAATATTTAATAAAAACCTGCACATTGTTAGTTTGCTTGCTCTGATGAGGGTCTGGATTAATGTTATACAATCTTGGCTACATGTGTAACTTTTTTTTCTCCTTTTCCAGGGGGCCAAACTGTGTTATCCTGTGGCCCAGAGGTGTCTGCCAATATTTGTGCTGAAACACTTAGATTTGTTAGGTTTCAAGATGAACCAACAGTGTCTATGCGTGTACGTGTGTGTGTTTGTGTGTGTGTGTGTGTTAGTAGCAAAAATACACAAAGGGCACTCATCGGGTCAGAAAGACTAGCTAATAAGAAACACATTTTGAATATAGCAGCAGAAATATAGTGACTGTCACCTTATGAAGCTGAAAATCGTGAGCCTGGAATGTGGACTTTTGGGAGGGCAATTGCTTCTCAGAGTGGACAATTCTGTAGCAGAATGTCTGGTAAGATCAAAGTGTGGGTCTCTGGACATTGGGGTTTTGTTTTCCTTCTTAATGCTCCCTTCTAATTCCCTTTGGAGTTTTGCAAAATTTTATAGGTTAGTCCATGGAGCAGGCCAGGAAAAAGGAATTTGGGGGATTTTAGTTTCCCCAATGGAATATCTCAAAAAGTTACAATGTATCTTTTTCTTAAATTGAAACCCTCAGGATAAAGGCAAACAACTGAAACATTTTTGAGTTAGATTGTAGCACCACTGAGTGTCCAAGATACATTTCTATAAGGAAGGAGATGTGATGGTTTTATGTGAGAACAAGTAGACCTGGTCAAGGTCCACAGGAATCTTACTGCAGAAGCTGAGTTGAACCTAGGGGATGTGACAGAAGATTCATATTTTTCTGTTCTTGGCATTCTTTCCACGGGTTATTCTTGGCCTGCTTTCACAAATTGCCATGATATCAGGCTATTAGGCAGCGTTTTCTCTGGGTGGCACCAACCTTCCTCACCAAAACATCATTTCTAATTTCCACTAACCACAAACCTAGCGTTTCTATTCAAGTTCCTTACCAAAGGAAAATATGGTGTTTTTAAAATACTTCATTGGCTTGGGTTTATAAGGCCAGACCTCTAGAGCAGAACTGTAAGGAACACAGAGCAATGGGGCCTTTTCCTCAGGGTGACTCATTTAGAGGATACTGAATCTGGAGAGCACTGAAGGCACTTTTAGTCCTTAACTCTCAGTATAGAAACAACAGAGGTCATCACCTAGTTAGTGAGAATAAGTTGTTGAAATAGTAAGTTACCAGCTGAGAGTTTTGGTGGGCTCTTCTCTTGAGCTGCCCTTCAAAAGTGGCCTGATCCTGGTGTCTCTTGGCCCCTCTCAACCTCCAATGAATATTCATTTTGTGCTGTTTTCCCTAGGAGTTTGGGGTAATTGCCCTGCTTATAAAAGTTCCTAGCTACGGCTGCAGGAGAAGACTTTATTTTCTCTTAGTGATTGTTCATGTGAGCTGGCACCAGCAGGAAAGTGATCCAAATACTGGACTTTTTCCTTTGGAACTAACTGAATCAAAGAGAATAGAACACTTTTCCATTTAATTATGATTTTAACCAGCTATGCATGACAAATTTAAAAATGAGATACAATTTAGAACAAGATTTTCAGAAATGAAAACACGTATTTCTAGTTATAATTAGGTACCTTTAAATTTTCTTTTTTTAAAATTTTTTTTAAGCTAACATTTATTTTTTTTTTAAATTTTTTGGCAGTTGGGGTTAAGTGACTTGCCCAGGGTCACACAGCTAGTAAGTGTCAAGTGTTTGGTCTGAGGCCAGATTTGAACTCAGGTCCTCCTGACTTCAAGGCTGGTGTTCTACTGCTCCACCTAGCTGCCCCCCTTTTAATTAATTTTCAACATCAACTAGACACTATATAGGTTTATCATCATTAGCCTTCAAAATCTGAACAAGTGAATGAGAAGCATTTGTTGGGCCTTTACTATATGCCAAACAAGGTTCTGAGTGCCTGGGATCCAAATGCAGTGTCTGCCGTCAAAAAGCTTACATTCTCAAAGGGGAGGGAAAAGAGACAACCTATATAAGGAAGTAGGGACCAGGGAGACATTTAGATTTGGAAAGCAACCTCTTCGTTTTATAGGTAAGGAAACTGAGGCTTGGATCAGTTGAATGGTTTGTCCAAGGTCACACTGCTAGGTGGGGCAGTGGATCGAGGCACTGGACCTGGAGTCAGGAAGATCTGAATTTAAATCCAGTCTCAGACACTGACTAGCTGTGTGATGCTGGGCAAGTCACATAACGGCTGCCTGCCTCAGTTTCCAAATTTGTAAAATGGGGATAATAATGGCACCGGCCTTTCCACTGTACTGTAATGTCTCCCGTGGCCACCAGACTGACCTAGAAGGTGGTTTACTACTGATTTCCCTGATAATCTAGAGGATTAATGTCAGGGAGGGACTGAGGCATTGGAGGAATCTGACACGATCTTTCTTTACCCCTTTGCCTCTTCCTAAAAAACAGTTAACAAGTCAGTCCAGTGTTTCATCCTTGGGTACCAATAAATCTTTCTTAGCCCTGAGAAATTCTCTCTTAACATTAAATGGAAAAGGACTCATGAGGATTCTTTTTGGAAGGAGACCTCTCCTACTTTGTGATAATGTCAAATGAAAATGAAACTGATTACTCAATTTTCTTTGTGTCCAAAAGCCTTCCCATTTTTTACCATAAACACCTTCTGTTATCTTCAGGCTGTGGGGATCTCATAGATAGGCCTATGAGTCTATTCCCCACTTCTTTGCTTGTAATTATGTTTTTACTGCATAAATCAATGATCAGTTTGACCTGAGGGCATCCTGTTCTTGATTGAGTGAAAATGCCCTCGGACCAGGAAGGTCTCTACCATTCCATCTCCATGTCATTCTCTTAGAATGACCATTAGGCCTGATTTCCCTGAGGAGAGGATACAGTGTCACTTCCTAACATTTATGGGTTTGATGAGGCAGTGATGGATAGCTCTAGGACATGACCAGGCCCAAAGAGCTGACCCAGCACACTCAAGGACATGTGCCTCTAATCTTCAACAGCCAGTCAAGGGAGGCTGGCTAACCATAAACACGTTACCTGTCAGTCTGGGTCAAGCCCTGTGAGCATCAGCATATTACAGGTGCAGATGAACATGAGGACAAAGTTTTGTGTTGGCAGTGATATGCCTTTGGACGTTGGCCAATTTCTGTGATGTGGAGGAATGTCAGAGTGTAATAAGCCCTCATCTGTGTGGACTAACTTCTCCATATGGGTTGTAGAGGAAGGTGGCATGATGCCTTCCCCTTGGCAGGACTTCCAGGCATGAGAAAGCCATTCTGCAAATCACAATTCAATTTAAATAAAATTGACACTCATTTATTAAGCACCTTTACTAGCTCTGGGAATAAAAAGCTAAAAGTGAAACATTTCTTGCCTACCAAAAGCTTACATTCTATCGGGATACACAGATAAGAAGAAGGTAAATTGAGAAGAGAATGAACATTAATAATTGTAAGTCTCTGAGAATACTTCAAGGAGGAATTGCTCCCTAAACTGAGTACTGGTGGAAGATAATGTTTCTGGGAGTCTGAAATGAAGAGGGGCTGCTAGGCTGGGGGTCAGGGGAAGGGAGGGTGGCTCATGAGAATGTATGGAGGCAATAGAGTCCATGAAGGGGAGTAAAATGGTATAGAGTTGGAAAAGTGGATTGAAGCTACATTGTAGCAGATCTTTAATTGCAGGATGCATAGTTTGTATACTATCTTTTGAGGTAACAGGGGGCCATTGTGGGTTTGGAGCAGAGGAACGACATGAATGAATGAATGAAAAAACATTTATTAATCACCTAAAATGTGCAAAATACTGTGCTAAAGATGCGGGATACAAATAGAAAGGAGGAGGAGGGGGCTGCCACATTTGCAGATATAGTTATAGGTCACAACTACAAAGGATGCTTCCCTGGTTAGTGACTTCAGTGCCAGGCTAGAAGCAGGACTGGTAGTCTGGAGTGGGGTAGGTACTTCTATATCTGGGGCTCTTAGGATTACCTGACAAATGTAGGGAAGTGGTAGCTGGTGTGGGTAGTGACTGACCTGGTGGGTCCCTCTTTTGTGAGAGTTGCTCTTCTTGGTCAGAGCTGTAAGCTCTGGGCTAGAAGCAGGGACTGGTGGTCTGGGGGGAGGGGTGAGCAGCGCTGCTATTTCCAAGGCTCAGAGCTGCACTTTGGCAGCTGCCAAAATTGGATTTGGAGAGGGCTAAGGCTGGAATAGCAAAAAGACTGAAAATTCACAAAAGAACCAGCAAAAGGTCCCATGGACCTCCAAGAGAATACTTAAAGAGTGCAGAACTTGGAGGTTGAAAGGTCTGAATTAAAATCCTGACGTGGTCACTTCTAGCTGTGACAAATGGGGACAATAATAACATTTACCTCATAGGGTTGTTGTGAGGATTAAATGATATAACATGGCTTTGCTTTGCAAACCTTA
The DNA here is from genome assembly GCF_003287225.1 of Phascolarctos cinereus. NCBI lineage: Eukaryota > Metazoa > Chordata > Mammalia > Diprotodontia > Phascolarctidae > Phascolarctos > Phascolarctos cinereus. Next base: position 44,320,187 of record NW_027555736.1, on the reverse strand, counting down.
GGGTAGAACATAAATGTTAACTATTATTATTATTACTATATTGCTGCTTATCCCTATAGGGAGGTCAGCTCTCTTAGGTTTAAAGTTCTGTCCCATAGAATTTCCCTCACTCCAAAGAGGGAAAGAATCGTGATTCTGACACAAATCAAGGATGGGTGCACAATTCCCTGATTTCATGTCTGTTGCAGGTCTAGAACTATTTGTCTTGTGAAAGAAAATGCAGATGGGTTTCATTTTCCTGGCTTGGGGGATTGTTTTGCGGTGCCCAGAGCACTGGACTTGGCATTAGAATGAATGAAAAGTGATTTGTGAGAAGGCTGTCCCCTCGCAGACAGAATCACAGGGGCTCCATTGTCTGCCTCTTTGCTCTTCCCTTAACTTCCTGTAGAGTGACCTCCATCCCTAGCCCTCAGCTAAAACTGTGACCAGGGACCTCCTAAATACCAAGGGACTTTTTTTTTTTCTAGTCCTCATCCTCCTTGGCCTCTCTGCAGTTTTGGACACTGGTGACCTTCCCTTCATGTTTTACGCTTTCTCCTCCCTCAGTTTCAGAAACTCGCCTCCTACCTCCTGAATGGTTCTTTGTTGCTGTTCAGTCCTTTCAGGTGTGTCTGGCTCTTCATGACCCCATTTGAGGTTTGCTTGGCAGAGTTGCTGGAGCGGTTTGCCATTTCCTTCTCCAGCTTATTTTATAAATGAGGAAATGAGGCAAACAGGGTTAAATGACATGCCCAGGGTCACACCAGCTAGTCTGAGGCCAGATTTGAACTCAGGAAGATGAAACTTCCTGACTCCACACCTGGCGCTCTATCCACTGGGCCACCTAGCTGCATCTTGTGCTCATTTCCTATCCTCCCAATCCCTTAATGTGGATGTTCCCAAGGATCCACTGTTGCCTTTCTTTTGCTACCCTTTCTCCCCCAAGAAACTCATTCATTTCTACAGTTCTGATAACTACCTCTGTGAAGATGATTTCTTAGTCTATCCTTCTAATATTGACCTGGTTTCCTGGTCTACTATGGGTCAGCATGCCACCTGGGAGGGTGGCTTGTCAGATGAGTCTTTATTTTTCTTTTCAGAAATTCTTTACTCTTTGGATTTATTTCCTGGCCTTTCTCTGCATGGCCACTTGTGCCTCTTAGAAGCTGTAGCTTACTTAAGCCTCAGCTTATGTGCTCCCTCCTGCAGGAAGGCTTCCCAGGTGCTCCTAATTCTTAATATTCTCTGTTGTGGTACAGTAGAAAGAGCCTTGGCTCTGGAGTCAGGGGATGTGGGTTCAAATTTTGCCTTGACACTTACAAGCTATGTGACCTTAGGCAAGTCATTCACTCAGCATTGTTTGTCTCATCTGTAAAATGTTGGTGGGATTAGACTGGCTGGTCTCCAAGATCTTTTGAATATTTGATCCATGATCCCTCCCCAAACAACTGTATCTTGCATTTCTTCTCTGATTGTTGTAATTCCTTTTAGACTATAACTTCCTTGAGGGAAGGAGCTACTTTTCATTTTTGCCTTTTTATTCCCAGTACCCAGCACAGTGCCATACATGCATTAAGGACTTACTGAATATTTGTGGAATTAAGCTGATTTGATCTGATTTTCCTGGATTTGAATAATGGCTGTATTAGAGCTCATTGGAGCTGTTTTGGGTCTATTCTTAATTTTATTTTCTTAAATTATATTTAAAAGACTGAGAAATGGAAATATCCTGATGGAGAAAGTAGAAACATAGAACATTTTGCAGCAGTGAAATATTTGGCAAGACACAGAGAAATAGATATCCAAGGAAAGCAAATGATTTGTTTCCTCACTTCCTTACCTTCCTGTTACATGGGGCCCCTATGCTGGGAGGTGAGTGGTGGGTCTGGGGGTGGGTGGGAGTAGGTGGTGAGGAATTAGTCCTGCACGACTGTGCAGTGTCATCGCCAGTACATAATTCTATCCAGGAATTGGGAGAAGGAAAGGGAAGGGGGTAAGGATATTCCCTCTATGCATGCAGACTTCCATTCTGTGTGGTCCCAGTTTATCTATGAATTCTCCGAGTCAGGAATAAGCTGTAAAGCTTCTGAGAGGACTTGGCAGTCCCAGGCTTTCTTCCTCAGACTTTCTAATAGGATTGGTGGCCCAGTAATTCATTACTGGTACTAGGCTGGACCAGGGGCTACAGGACTGGGGCAAATTCCCTTTTGACTTCTCTATATGATGCCTCATTTTTAATGTTTCTGATCTATTTCCTGAATTACTTTTCTTCTATCTATCTAAGTGATAGACCCATGACACCATTGTTTCTCTTTCTCGCTCTACTGATTTGTATCCTAATCTTCTCCACTTTGGGTCTTACACGCATATATCCTTTAAATAGATAATGTTCATTCACAACTCGAATTGAGGATTCTACTGAGTTGATATTCTATTACTTCCATCTCCACAGCGTCTCTTGCATCCACTCTCTTTTCTCCACTCACATGGCCACCACCTCAGTTGAGGTCCTCATTACCCTCTTTCTTGGACTACTACAAAGCCTACTCATTGGTCTCCCTGCCTCTAGTCTCTTCCCTTTCCAATCTGTCCTTCATGCAGTTGCCAAATTGATATACCTAAAACCTGGCCTGACTTTTGAGCCCTACTCCACTCAAAACTTTCAATGACTCCCTATTGCCATTATTATAAAATACACATTTATTTGTTTGGCATTTAAAACCCTTCATGAATTGGCTCTAATCTGCTTTTCTAGACTTCTCATGCATGCTTATTCTCTCTACTTTCTAGCCAAACCAGTTCATGTAGGTTTGTCTCCCGTGCCTGAAATGGTCTCTTTCCTCTTTTCCATCTATTGGAATCCCTGTCTTTGTTGAAAGCTATTGTCTCCTATCATCTCCCCTGTTAAAACAGACACTTCTACCCCCAAGTTACTTTGTATTTTCTTATCTTTGTACATATTGTTTCCCTCTGAAAACATGAGCTCCTTGAGGGCAGAGGCTGCTTTCATTTTGTCTTTGTATCTCTAGCTTCTATCTTGTTATTGGGTAAAAAGTAGGTGCTAAATAATGCTTATTGAATAGAATTCATTTGGATGTTATACCATGTTCAAATCTTGAATCCCATTCTAGAAAGATGTCAAAATTGCTTGTTTGTATTAGGACCTTGAATTCATATTTTTTTAAAAAAAATCTACTCATTCTTTGTGACTTTGTGTATCGATATCTGGGGTCATATGTTTTCCTTCTAGTCTTCTTCCTGGATGTTATCTCCAAAGGTGTCTCTATTTTTTCTCTGTTGAATTCTCCACCCCAGCTTGTGTCTGCCACTCTCAATTGATATACAGCCTACCAAATGGATATGGGAAAGTTTTTTTTCCCTCTTCTCCCACTTACAGTTTCAAGCCCTGTTTTTCAGACTGACAAGAGTCCAGAAAAGAATATTGATCTTGGGCATATTTCAAAACTAGCCAGGTTCCCATTATTCCTCTATTTTAAGCTACTGTCCAGAAATCCACATCCCATTTTCAAACATCATATTCTTAACTTCCTAAATCTGTCTTTTCCTCCAAAAGACATGTCCTTCAAATGACAACAATAATAAAAACCTGGCTCTGTGACTTAAAACCTTTGTGAACTCTGCTGTCACTTTCTAGACCTTAGCTTCTTCTATACGATGAGAAGTTTGAACTAGATAATATCTCAGTTCTCTTCTTGTTTTAAATTCTATAATCTCTGAAGGACTTGACCAAATATGATGCTTATTCCAATCTGTATTCAATTGCCTATGATTTGCATGCAATAGCTTTCACAGTAGATACTCAAGATAATGTGTCTTACATAAGTGGAAAGAAACAATATGCAGAATGACAGTTGCCAATCAAAATCAAAGATTTTGCTTGTGATAGCTTGGATGTCTTCTTTTAAGAACCACCTGTTCATATCCTTTGACTACTTATCAATTAAGGAATGGTTTTTTCTTCTTATAAAGTTGCATTGATTTATTATATAGCATTGTGAGTCTTTTATCAGAGAAACTCTGTGAGATTTCTTGCAGTTAACTATTTTGCTCCTAGTTTTAGCTACATGCTTTTGTTTGTGCAAAATTTTTCAATTGTATGTAATTTGGACATGGCCAATGTGAGGATTTGTTTTGCTTGAAAATACATATTTGGTACAAGGGTATTACTTTTCTTTTTTTCCATTGAGAGAGGTTGTAGAAGGGAGAGAAAAATAAATGTTTGTTAATTTAAAGAATAATTTTAAAAATAAAAAACTTGAGCACCTAAATTGTCTTCAAATGGTACAGTCTGGAATTGGGGAGAGAGACAAGGAAAACCCTTGGAAGAGTCTCCAAGTTGTGAAGCTGAGAAAAGAGAAGATCATATTAAACTCACTGTTCCTGGAATGCCAAAGGCAAATGGCACAAAATTAGAGAAATTAACAATGGAAATTATGTAATTATATGGCAGTCTCTCTCTCTCTCTCTCTCTCTCTCTCTCTCTCTCTCTCTCTCTCTCTCTCTCTCTCTCTTTCTTTCTCTGTAAGTAGCTGCCTACTGAATGGGGCTACGTTAGTTGGAGACAGCTCTGCGCTCACAAAGAATGTGAAACTTGGACTATCTTTAGGGAACAGTAACTTTAATTGGAAGCAAAGTTATTGTTAGGGGAAGTCAGAACTTTCCCAAACACAAATGGTGCCAGAACATACATAGGGGATTAAAAAAATAAAAATTAATCCTACTGCCCACTTTGTTATTCTGAGTACTGAGGACCTTTTGAAAAGAGGAGCTGAGGGATCTAAACATGTAGGTTGTAATTAAAGCACCTGGTGTTTCCATAGCACCTTTCCAGGCACACTGCAGACTTAATTAGTAAGCCCTTGTAACAGCCCCAGAGTTCTCATTCTACAGGTGGGTAGAGAATCATGTCCTGTAAGTTACACATTACAGCTCAACATCTTGATGCCCAGGTCCCTCTCTCAAGGACTAGGATGTAGCTTCCTGTGTGCAAGACCAGCTTAATCCTTCTGACTCTTAGCACCGTCAGACAATGGCAGATTCAGTTCCCAAGGCAGCCAAGCCAGTTGCTGGACTGAGTCAGCTGCTTACATTAATGGCAGGTAATAGAGAAGGCTTGGGATGCTAATCCCTTTCCCCCACTTTTAATTTGCTTGATTTGTCTCCTAGGTCTCATTGGGTTTACATTCCCCCTTACAGCTATCCCCTGGTACCCTTGAGTTGGAACATTTCTCCCTGGTTTTTGCCTCCTAGAAGAAGGAAGTAAATACAGAGACTGTAAGGATGGAATCCCAGTGTACCGAACAGACATGGTGAATAGGCTGTTTTGCCACATCAGTTCCTGATGAGAAATAGCCAATAGAGTTACCAACAAGAAGGACCCAGGCATGAGAATTGTGCTTCCAGTAAGTACAAAGGGCAATAGGATTTTGCTATAACATACAGAGAGTATTCTATGTTTGTGCTCTTGTCAGTAACAAGTAACAGCAATGTATACACAGAGTACAGGTTGGTCTTCTTCCTAGAAATGGAGGTGAAGGAGGCTGGAAGGATGCTTGTCTCCTTTCAATGATGTCAGGGAAAACTAAGTGTTTATATTTTATATGTTTGTAAGATATAGCATTTTAAACAGTTCAGTTCATTTCAATTATTAAGTACCTGTGATGTGCAGGGTGGTGTACTAGGTTTGAGAATTACAAAGATGTTAAACAATATTAACAGGTGCAGCTAGATGGTTCAGTGGATATAGTGGTAGGCCTAGAGTCAGGAAGACCTGAGTTAAAATCTGGCCTCAGACACATACTAGCTGTGTGACTCTGGGTAAGTCATTTAATAGTGTTTGCCTCAGTTTCCTCCTCTGTAAAATGGGCTGGAGAAGGAAATGGTAAACTATTCCAGTATCTCTTCCAAGAAAACCCCAAATAGGATCAGAAAGAGTCAGACACAACTGAAATGACTGAATAAACACATAAACAATTCTAATCCTTGCTCTCAAGGAAACTAATATGGTGAGTGTCTTAGAGAAGAGGGAATAATTTCAGAGGTTGGAGGGGTTGGTTATATACTCATTCCCCAACATTTAGTAGGTGGTTATATGATAAGTGTTACCTCCATATCATTGGAAAGTAAAAACAGAGCTCAACTCAAACCTTTAGACTTCAAGTAGGGTTTATTGAAGGCCATGGCATGGCTGGCCAGGTCCCAGGAAGATGAAGGGCACTGGAATGTGACTGCCTGTCCTGTTCTTCCTGAGTCAGCAATGAGTCTTCACGTCTCATTACCTCCCTCATCGGTAGAAGTCAGCATTGAATCCCTCAGCAGCAGTGATTTTCAGCAACAAGGCATTTTCAGCAGAGGAAAATCTAGAATTTCTATAGAGAAAAAAAAAATGTATTTCCATGATCACATATTAGTAAACTTTTACTTTCTGGCCTTGAAAGTCTGGGGAGCACTGACTGGTCAGGGTGTGTGTGGCTGAGCTGATAGACAGTCTTTTCTGAACTTATGATTGGTCTTTTGCCAAGGTTGGCCCTGGCACACACTCATACCCTCAGCAATCTTAGGCACTGGCGGCTGTTATCTGTATGGGAGGCCTGTCATCGGGTAGTTTCTTATAATTAAGCTAAGGATGACATTCTTGGGAGGTGACTGTTATCTTAGGATGGGAGGCATACCTAGTACAGGTGTCAATAATGATCCTGAGGGTATCCTTGGAAAAGGTTGCCATGATCTTCAAGGGTTACAAGGGGCAGAGCCCAATAAGACTTTTTGAAAAATGTATAGAAGGTTAAAAAAACCAGTTGAGATTTTAAAAGGCCAATTAAGCGGTTACAAATAGTTTTGATCTACTTCAAAGAAAGGTGTTAAATCAATATTCCAGCAGAAAAGGTGTTAATACTTAATGCAAATATTTCTTCTTAATACAAATATTTCTTCTAGTCGGGAAGGGATATCTCAAAATCAGGGTCAAATTGGCAGTTTTGTTATGAAATAAGTAATAAATGGATCCTATCCCACTCAGGGCCTTGGTCTGTCCCTTGGTAATTCATGCATCAGTATCACCTTAAGTTGTGAGGTGATTTGTGGCTGTCCCCGAGGTGCTGAGGTGTGCAGTAATACTGTAGGTAATAAATGGAGAGCTGGCCTCCAGGTCAGGAGGATCCTGATTCAAGTCCAGGCCCTCACACTTCCTGGCTCAGTGACTCTGGGGAAGTCTCATGCCTCTAAGATTTTAGGCTATAGATCATCACTGATCCCAATTGGTAGAGGGGGTTTTCTCACTGAAAGTGTGATAAGAGGTCCGTAAGGAAATAAATACCCCAAACCACAACAACGCTGAGGGACCTCTCTGAACCCAGACTCATTCTTGAATATACAGTTTATTGTTGGCTCTGTACTGTTTACAAGGACTGGCTAGGGCTTCTACTCTAGAGACAATGTGGCACTGTGGAAAATGTGCTGCTTCTGGAGTTGGAGAACCTGGGTTCAAATCCTGTCTCTGGGCTTTAGTTTACTCATCTGTAAGATGAGGGGGTTGGAATAAAAATAGTCTCTGAGCTCTCTTTTGGCTGCAGAGCTATGATTATACATCCTCAAGGTTACCTCTCCACCTAATTGTTTGACCCATCTGTGCACTTAGTTCTTAGGAATCTGAAGTAACAAACTGTTAACAACAGTATCTCTGCCTCCTCACTACTTGGAGTGTGTCACTCATTTGTTAGTTTACTCCATGACTCAACAGCCACTTATTAAGTACTAATTATGTGTATAGAGGAGGTTGAAACAAAGTTAGGAAAAGCAACTGGTTTGGACCAAGCATATGAAGAGAAGATCCATGATGGAGGCATTGCAATTGTATGATGACATTAAGGGGCCAACATACAAAGTATTCTGAAGGAGGAAAGGTGGGAAAGACTTGGGAAACCTCTTGGACCTTATTGACACTGAAAAAAGTGACCAAGAGAACATCAATAATTACTGATCTAAATTAGTATTTTCTCCTTTATACAAAATCTTTGTGAAGTTCATTTACACATGAATTAAAGGCATCTTTGATGAGGGTATTAGTAAGGAACAAACTGATTTTCATAAGGGATGTTCAACAACAGATGGCATCTTGACAATTTCTCCATTAACTGAGCGATAGAGAGGATATAAGATGCTTTCTAGTTTGATGATTATGAAAAAGCAGTTGATTTTAGTGAAACAAAATGCAACCATCTATGCTCATCAAGGTGTCTCCCAGCCATAATCGAAGCAATTCAGGATTCCTTGGAAGATGTGATCACAGAAATAAACCTGTTCAGGGACCCTCTGATAATAAAGATTAGTCAGAGATTAAAACTCACCCAAAATTTTTGCCACAGGAATTGACTAGATTGGGTGTAAAGTCCAAGTCAAGGAGGGATTCCTCATGGATAATAAAGTCTTCTAGGTAGTACTACTTGTGGAAGACATTGTGTATATTGGATGCAGCCCCAAAACAATGCAGCATTTTCTGAGAAATATCGATGATTACTCAAAGGAGTGTGATCTGTCCATCCAAACAGGATGAAAAATGTCTGTTCTTTAGTTTTCAATATGCATTTGGTTGGATACCTTATAGAATTTGTCCAACAGTATGTATATCTGGGACAGATAGTACAGATGGTTAAGAGGGCCCATAGTTGAACGGAGTTGGATTGCTTTTAGGGAATTGTAAACATCTTTTTATTGATGCCAAACTTCCATGAAAGCAAACGACCATCTTTTTAATATTAACATCTTATATGGAAGGTAGATGCAGAACTCCATTGACTCTGAAGAATTAAAGATCAGTATCACACACAGGACAATGGACAGGTACATGATAGGTAGAAATAGGCTGTATTATATAATCAGTGAGGAATTCTAATAAAGAACAGGAGTAAATGAAATTAGCAAGGAATTATGTGACAGCAAGAGAAGATGAACCAGATGTATAGCAACAGGTAGACTGATAAAGTGCTACACTGAAACCTTCATGGTGTCGGAAGAGAGGAAAGCTTCCATAGCGTGCTGGTAGACCCCCTTGTTAGCAGCCGTAGGGAAATCATGGACAAGAATTCTATGAGATAAACAGGCATGGAGGACTTGAAATCTGTGTTACTGGAGGGAACTTTCAGATCAATGAGATCACAAATTCATTTGCATTCTGAATATGAGAATATAATTAATAGTACTGAGCACTAGTATATGATAAAATCTTTTCTATGATATTGAAAATCATTTAAAAAGTTTTATTATTACCTTTTCTTTTTTATATCAGTCACTTTCTGAAATATCTCCTCCTAGCCTCATAACAAAGAAAAACAAAAGTTTGCAATCTCTCATTCTATTTGATGGGGATAATTGCTTGTCATCTACCACAAATCTCAGTTGCACGTTTCAGGAAGTTGAGGACAGGCTGGAGAAGAGAGAAGCCAGGAGAGGAGAGACTCAGGGATGTTAGAGCAGTGAAATTATCACATGGACACACCCTGTTCCATTTCACCACTAGCAGGTGGTGAAATATAAAGCAGGATTGGGTGGATGGGTGGGTTTCTACTACATCTCCATCTTGGTCCCTGTGTTCACCATTTCAGGTGTTATCTCTCCTTTCCAAGTTACACTTCCAGCTCTAGGTCTGGGTATAAGTGGATGCTGAGTTCTCTCCAAGGGAACCTGCCATTGCATATGTAGGCTTAGCTGGAAATAACTAACAAAATCCAACCCTGATCTGGTGTCTGTCTATCATCTTGGAGGAATAGTCTCTGAGAAGCTAAAATCTTATACAAAGTGAAGAAGAATTAACCTCTTCTCGCCATAGTATTTTAAGTGTGTTGGGGTGACTACTTGGTAAAAATCATCCAAGGAAAGTTGTCCAGCATTAGGCTTCTGTCATCCTGTCTCTTTGGGATGTTAAATACAGGATGGCAGAGTTGGAAGGAATGTTGGAGACCATCCAGGACAAAGCGCTCATTTTATGCATGAAGAAACTGATGCTCATTAATGACTTGTTAAAGGTTGCCCAGCTACTCAGTGACAGAACCAGGACTCTTGGGTTCAATGATCTTCCCCTACTACCTATATTCTCCTCCATCAAGTCATATTATTGAGTGAATCTTCCTTTTCTTTTTTTTCCCTATGGTTAATAAAGCCTGTTCAGTTGGCCACAGACCAAGAGTGAGACCTTTAAAAAGATAGGCTTGTCTGTGTAATTTATTTATGTATATATCTCTTGGTTAATGTGTTTACTGTATTGTATGACCTGGCAAACCTCCATCTATATTATTATCCAGGTCATGTTGTATTTTGGAGTGGAATTGCCAGGCACGGAGGAGAAGAGTTCATTCCCCTTTAGCTGAGAAAGCTTTCTGACTTTGCTCTGACAGGTAAAGCAGTCTGGAGTACTTAGAGATCTTTTCTAACTGATAGATGGAGATAGGAGAGGGCATTTGAGGAACGAAGCCTTAAAAGGGTGCCAAGTTGCAATGAGAAATGACTTTTTAGGGAAGAAGAAACCTTTCTCACTTTATAGAAATAACTGAATAGGAAAAAGTTTTCATGGAGATAAACAGGATCCCAAAGCCTGATGGCTATGAGATTAAAAAGCACCAAACTTGGAACCCCCTAGATTATCGCAGAGCTGAGAGGAACCTCAGAAACCATCTAGTTCAGAGTGTACCCAATCAGGGGTCCGCTTTATAGCACTGCTGTTGTATAGTTTAAGTTCTGACCTGTGGTAATTATGGCATAATGATAATGGAAGAAAATACCATAAATAGATTATAAGAGACTTTGGATGTTTTCAAGAGTATTTGGACAAAAGGCTAGGAAGGTAATGTGGTCTAATGGCTAGAGGGATGGACCTGGTATCAGGAAAGCTGGGTTCAAATCCTGCCTCTGGCTGTTCCTAGGTCTGTGGCCATGGACAAATCACCAAACCATCACTGACTCTCTATGTGGACATTAAAGTCCCTTAGCATAAGGAAAAGAATTGGGAAAGAGAGGAAGATGATGAGCCAGATTCTGAACTACATGAGAAAGGAAGGAGAATGTTGTGGGGGGTTGACAAACCACAGCTACCACAATTTGGATTAGGTGAACTTCAAAGGAAGAAAAGTTGCTGAGTGGAGGTAAGAAGAGAGTCTAAAAGCAAGAGTATTCCAAATCCCTCTCTGAGACCAGGATGTTAGGGCCACGTAGGAGAGGAAAGGTCAGTGTGGGATAAGACAGCTGAGGATGTGGTACTGTCAGAAGAGAATCAGGTCTCAGTGAGAGCTAATAGATGTCAGGAGTGTGAGGGAAAGAAATGCAGGAAGAAAGGGAGTTTGTTCACCATGTAATTGGAATTCTAGAGGGCACTGTGGAAGGGGTGAGCAGAGTTTGAATGGGACATGGGTGGGGTAGGGTTGAAGGGGAATGGGGATTAGAGAATAGGAAGAGGGGTGGGTGGGAATAGTTTTCTCAATTCATAAAGGGGTAGGGTGACAAAGGGAAGAAGCCTTATGGGTAATATATGATGATATAATTGATATAATAATTTATAATTTATGTGTAATATTATTTATAGTAGGTAGCAGATGGATGGTGAAGTTCACAGTCTTCAAGGAATGTTGTAGAGGGAGCTAGGCTGGCCCTAGGTTTGGGTTTGGCCAGGGCCTGCCTGCTGCGTGTATCTGTTCTTGCCCCTCCCCAGGAGTATCTTGTGGAGGCTGGGTGGTAGGGTGAGTAGTGTGTGCTATTGAAGAAGTATAGGAACAATGAAGGAGTACCATGATAAGAAAGACTCAGGGGGAGGAAAACATTAGCACTTTTTTCTTTTTTGTGTTTTGGTATCTGAGAGGCATCTAAAGGATACGAGAAAGGCACAGGGTGGGTGGGAGTAGGATATGCTATATTACTAATAAATGACTTGCACATAAGTGGAATAAAAGATATCATTTAGAACTTTCCTACCTGAAAAAGGAGGTGAGCAGTTATGTGGTAAGAAAGGAGGATAATAGGCAGTCCAAATATTGTACTGATATTTAAAAACTTGTATAAGAAGCAGAGGAAGACATTCAATACACTGAGTGGAGCATCCATTAATGTTTTAAAGGACTCCATTAGACAAGGATTGCTCAGTATGAGTGGACTTGTGATCAGTTCCAGTGGAGGGGATGCCTGTGCTCATAGAATTGTGGATCCACAGAATTAATGAAGGAGGATAGCATTAACTTTTTTGGTTGGCGCATCACAGAGGCTTAGAACCCTCTGTAAGTATATGTATTGTATAGTAATGGTAGGAATATACTTTATTATGATTCTAAGACCTACATACTGTACTTTTCAAAGTTGAGAAAAACATGGGTTTGCGAGGGAAAACTACTATGTTAGATGATCTAAAGAAAATATAATTGCTTAGTACATGGGATGAATCTAAAAAAATTTTTGTAAGATAAATGCAAAATACTCCATTTAGGTTAAAAAAAATCAACCATAGAAGTACAGGATGACTAGAGCAGTTCACCTAAGACTTAGGGTTCCTATATGTCCAATATGAACTAACTGTATGATGGAGCATCCCAAAAGCTGGTGCTTTTTAGGTGAGATTAGTAAAAGTTCAGTGCCCAAGTGAAAGGGTTATATTCACCTTGCTTTCAGGACTGGTTAGAAGATATGTGGAGTATTGTATCCAGGTCTAGGGATTGGGGAACACTACATTTTAGTAGGGACACTGACACATTGGAATGTGTCCAGGGGAGGCATAGCGAATGATCTGGAGACCACCTTATATGAAGAATTATTGAGGGGACTAGGAATGGTCAGCCTCCAAAAGAGAAGACATAGGACTCCCATGAGACTTTTCTTCAACTATCTGAAGGGCCACCATCTGGAAGAAATTAGATTTGTCTGTGTAACTCTAGAGAACGGAACTAGGATGAATGGTTAGAAGTTAATTTTGGTAAATTTTGGCTCAATATAAAGAAGCACTTCCTAAAAATGAAGTTGTCCAAAATATTTTGACTTTATGATGTAGAGAGCTCTCTATCTCTAGGTGTATTTAAGTAGAGAGATATTAGATAATCAACGGCCTGGAATGTTGTAATGGAGACTGCTATAGGTCAGGCTAGATGATCTATGAGTCTTTTTCTTCTCCTCCTCTTTCTGCTTTTCCTCCATCTCCTCCTTTTCTTTCTCCTCCTCCTCCCCCTTTTCCTCCTCTTTCTTTTCCTTTCCCTCCTCCTCCTCTTCCTTCTTTTCCTCTTCCTTCTCCTGCTTTTCCTCCTCCTCCTCCTCTTTCTTCTTCTCCTCCTCCTCTTTCTTCTTCTCCTCCTCCTTCTCCTCCTTCATTAGCATCAACTAGTTGCCAGATGTTTGGGAATTCCCTTAAGATTCATTCTAAGATACTGAAAACCTTGAAGAATAAGGAAATGATGATGATAGATAACATTTATATGGCACATTAAAGTTTGTAAAGAGCTTTACATACATTAAATCATTTGATTGAATCCCTTCATATAATGAGGGAGAGGGAGGAATTGGAGAGACAAATGCATATATTAACTGCCACTGAGATATTCCTGTTCCTTAGAAACATTTTTGGGGACAACTTCATTTTTAGAAAAGAACATTTAGAAATTAACACTTTTGACAACAGCAGCAGCTCATGAAATCACAAGATTTAGAGGGAGAAGGGACTTCATATAACTCTCATTTTATAGGGGAAGGAATTGAGTCCCAGAGAAGTAAAGTGACTCATCCAAAGTCAAACACGCAGCTAATGGCAGGATACGAACTCAGGTCTTTTAACTTAAAATCTAGTGCTTGCCTTCCACTGCAGTACACTGCTGGATCTAGAGGAAAGTGAGTGCTGCAAATTTCATGAGTTCTGGACAACATCTAACCCTTCAGTCTAGTCTCCCCATCACATGTCATATCTGCAGTTTCTGTTTGATTTTCTAACTTCTGATCCAGATACCACTTACCCCTTATCTTACCCCTTAGCTCAGCTAAGGGTAGCCTCGGCTACTAGCACCAGCCCTGGATGACTGCACCATGCTTTGGGCCCTTTTAATCAATGCTCTTCCTTGTTTCTTGTTTAACCACAGAAGCTTCAGTTCATGCTCGTGGCACTAAGCCAGTGCTAGTGCTAATTCTAGATTTCCCCTCAGGTTTCTTTTTGCTCTTTTCTTCATCCTCGATCATGGTCTCACCTATGTCTCTCCTTTCCTTCTTCTTCCTTGTGGCAGCAAGCTAAATTAGGGTAACCTGAGTTCTGAAGCTTTCCACCAAGATCTTTCGCAATCTCTTAGGTGAAATGATAAGGCAAAGCATTTTCTGCATCCTCCCTTTTAGCATCCCTCTCTCACCTCCTGCCACTTCTCCTCATTTCTTAGATTGTTTCTTAATTTCCACTGATCCTGGGCTGATTCTTGGTTTCATGAAGTTGCTTCTGCCTCCCAGGTCTACCATTCTGCTCTGAACTATCCCTCCTTTTTTCTCCACCTCAGAGAAAATGTCTTCCCAGAGACCTCAGAGATTTTATTCAGCTTGTTCTGTGGAAAGCATGCCATGGTAAGTGGATGGTGCGCACTTTACCCCTCCCTGTCCTTCTTTACTATTGCAAGTGGAGTTCATGCAGGTCAGTGTAAACATGAGCCTGGGTTGAACAGGAAACCTTGAGCATTTGAAACCAGAATCACTAATTCAGGAGTGTAGAGGACTCTTTGTGGTAGAGATAATAGAGTCTGGTAGAAAGTGTATTGAATTTTATTTTCCTCCTGCATTACAGTAATTATATAGCTATGTGAATACTCCATAATAAATGTTATTTTTGTTATATATAAATGTTATACTTCTGATACTATTAGTGATTCTATCTAGCTGTTCTGTGCCTCAATAGAATGAAGGTAGTAGTGTTATCTGTGAAAAGGGGCTAATAGGATGGTTTGTCTGTTTCAAAGGAATGCTCTGGAGATGAGTATAAATGATTTACGGCTCTTGGAAGACCCTAAAAAAGAATGAACTTTACTGATTATAAGAAATGGCCATGGCCCAGTTTTCTGCTGGTTAGTTCAAGTTCAGAGAGCTGCGTTCTTTTTGTTAAGCCCCTTTCTCAAAGGGAACCTTCCTTCCATTTGCGGATGAAATAACATCGCTGGGAAGCTGCTGTTGCCCACTGGGCTGGTGGTGAGCCAGCTGTGCTTGTCTAAAGCCATCAGTTTCCTAAGACTTTCTCATTAGCTTGAGTCCTGTAGAAAACTGGATTTTTCTGATTTAGAAATAATAAAGAAACTCATCTTGTATGCTGTGGTAGGCATCCATAAATGCCACTCACTGAGCCTCAGGTGTCCTGGAAATTACCAGGCATTCTAGCAGTTTGGCAGATGAAAGTGATTCATATTCTCTATAGATTCTTCCACCATCAGTTAATTAAGTGGCAGAAGGATCAGAAGGAATGAGGCTGTTAATCGGAAATCAAAGCCAACAGGCTTCCCAAAGATAGTCTTATCTGCAAGGTCAGAGAGAAGTTGGAGAGAATTTGCCTCGTAAAAAAGCCTGTGGAATCCGTTGTTTCTCTAGAATTAGCATTTGAACCCTAAGTATTGGGTTCATTGGACTCTTAAGGATTACAGTCCTAGTTTAATAACAACTGAACTCTCCCTCTGCTCCCATCTATCTCTCTAACCCTAACCCAACCTCTTATTGGCAGAGTACCTTGTTTACAAACCATAGAAACATAACCATGCTTGATGAGATAGGATGAGAATGGGGGCCCTAACTGAAACCTCCTTGCTTATGCTCAGATTCAATACCACTCAAATTACTGCAGAAAAGATTTACATTAGATGTAAGGTAAAAGTCCTAGAGACAGAGATATCAACCATGGTGCTCAGGGACTTCTGGTCAATGGATTTAGTAAGTGTTATACTAGTTTTTCTGGGCAAGATGTTTTGGTTATATCGTGAGGGATGAGTCACAGTTGTTCAATGGCGACCTTGTGACTGGTTACACTCAGCAGTTCCTACTTGAAATGAAAAGGTGTCTTGGTTATTGGCATACCCAATTGGCCTTGGCAGAAGGGAAGTTATTCCTTTGCAGAAGGGAAGGGAAGGGAAAGGAGATAAAGAATGGGGAGGTGGGGGAATTGGCATATGGAGCCAACCTGAAAAAAGCAATAGGAATATAGAAAAAGTGAGGCTTAATGAGAAAAGTGAGGAGATTCCTGGAAAAGCATCTCCATCTCGACTTGAACTCAACTTGGCTTCTAGCTTTTTTCAAATTAGAATCAGGCAAAATCTTAGAGCTAGCAGGAATCTCATCAGTCATCCAGAGCTTCTTAAACTGTGGACCCCATTTGGGTCGCAAAAAATTTGGCAACGGTAAAAGATTTCTGAAAGCTCAATGACCAAAAACTGATTCAAAATCAAATGCTGATGAATCCGAGGTGTTTCTGGCAGTGCTTGCCCGGGGTTGCATGGCACAACTTCTCTGTAGCCTTGGTTCTGAAAACAAAGCATGCACGTGTTGCACTGTATATGCCCTCGGGTCAAGCAACACCAAAAAGGGCTCATGAGTGGAAAAAGTTTCAAAAGCCCTGAAAACGAATCCATACCTAAATAGGAGTATCCTCTAGAACATTTTGATAGCTCTCTAGAAAGGGGAAGCTCACTATTTCCCATAGGAGCCCATTCCATTCAGTCCTGTTTCTGATCTGGCTGTTCTTCACATTTGCTTGTTCCCTTCTTACTTCCTCTCTATCCTGATTGTGCCTACTTCCATCTCAAAGGAGTTTTGTCTTAATTGACAATCCAGGGTATTAATGTTGTCTAAATTCTAAACTCTAAATGTAATTCTAAATTCTCTGCCCAATGCTAATGCAAATTCATAAAAAATCTAGTAAGACACAGGCAGCATTTTCTTGATCAATCCTCCATCTTCTTTAATAATAACAACAGCTGATATTTGTAAATATATACAGTTAGATCCCAATTAATGTGAACAATGAATCCCCTGAAGTGGTTGCATGTATTTGAATTCTCCCTATTCAGTGTAATAATTATGTAAAATATGATGGTTTGCTCCAGCCCAGTGGAAAAGTGCAGTGCAAATTTGAATAATAGGACCACTTTAGGGGGAATCTGTTGTTTATACTAATAGGGACCTACTTGTATACATACGATGCTTTAAAGAATCACAGTGTGAGAGCCAGAAAGCAGAAGGCTGCTACAGTGCTCCAGAATCTTGGATTTGAAATCAGATCTTTACTGCTAATTACCATCTCTGTCATTTTGGTTAAGTAATTTTACCCTTTTTAATTTCCATTTCCTATGGATCGATTGATCTGAAAATTAAGTAGATTTGGTTGAGATGACCTCCAGGTTTTCTGTCTAGGTCTAAATTTATAACCCATTGACCTTAGAGATCATCTAATCCAATATGGTGTAGTTGAATATACCTTTCTTGAAGGCAGAGACTGTTTTATTTTTGTATTTGCATCCCAAGTGCCCATAGTACACTGTCTTGCACATAGTAGGTACTCAATAAATGTTTTTTGATTGACTGAAAAAGTACTGACCTTGGAGTGAAAAAAAAAAATCTGGGTTTGAGTCTTGGCTCTGCTGCTTATGAGCCTGTGACCTTGGGGGAATCACTCACCTTTCTGATCCTCAGTTTCCCCAAATGGGGATGCTAATACTGTACTCTCTCAAAAGACTGTCATGAGTAAAGTGTTATGTAAACTGAAAGCAATTATAAATATGAGTGATTACTATTCAAACCCTACCTTGGGCTTTCCAAAACTCTTTTAGTTCACATTCATGAACTCATTTCAATTCATCTCTTAAACTCAACAAGTATCCACTCTTCCCCTCCCCTCCACTAGAGAAAGAATCAGTAATATAAGAGTTTGCATTTCTCATGGGACATGTGGATTATGGGGTATCCTATCAAGAAGGATTTTCAGATTCTCCTGCTCTGAAATTTTAGAACTACTTGTCCTGTTCACTTAGAGTTGATTTTGCTGGGGGATAGTGAATATGATGGAGAGGAAAGAAAAACAGAATCACAAAATTTCAGAATTGGAAGGTACCCCAGAAGGTCCAACTTATACCTTCTACCACAATCACAACAAATGGTCATCCAACCTTCCCTTGGAGAACTCTTGTGAGGAAGGGACAATTACTACTTCCTAGGACAGTCTGTTCCATTTTGGGACAGCTCTATTTGTTAAGCTTTTCTTTACATGCAGCAACAATGGACCTTTCTGTTACTTACATCCATTGCTCCTACTTATGTTCTCTGGGGACAAGAACAAAGACAACCCCTCTTCCATTTATCAGCTCTTCAAAGAATTGAAGACATTAATTGTTTCCACTGTGACTATTCTCTTCCCCAGGCTAACCATTCTTACTACCCAGTGAGCTTTGTAGAGTCTTTTTAGTTCTGTGTTGTAATTAACATGAGAGGACTACATCTCTGAGTCAAAACAAGTAGCATTTTTTTTTGCAGAAAAAAGAATTCTTCAAGAAAGAATAGAAGAGCTGAATGCCATTTTTGAGGATCCTTTTCTTTACACTGGTCCCTTCACTGTGAGAAAGATGCTGGGAAAAAATAGAGACAGTGGGAAATGATTCCAGTAAAAAGAAATTCATGGTCTGTACTTTTCCATAATATTTATGGAGGCTTTGGGTCTAGCAATGGGCCAAATCTTTAGAGGGCGGCTCCTCTGAGACAAAGATGAGGGGCAGGAGCATTCCAGTTACTTGGCCTTCTTGATTAATTGACTCTTAAGTGATCTTGAACTAGTCACTGAACTGTTGTGTTCTCTAGTTAGACCAGCTGTTCCTACTGAAAAAGAGCAAGACCTTTTTCCAAACCAGATGCTCCATGTAAGCAGATTTGCTTAAGAAGTGATATGGAAAAAAAATGAAAATATGAGTTTCCAACTGAAATTAACACCAAGTTTCATCCCTACTCATCATCTCTTGGTGCTCTGCTCAGATCTGACAGTAAGCAAGCCTAATGAGACAAAAGAGTATGCTCACTTCTGTATAGGATCACATAATGTTGATGCATTAAAATGCTTTATTATTCCAGGAATTAGTAATTTTACATGTACAGGTCCTCCTTTCACTAATTCAGATAATAATTCTTCCGTGTCTTAGTAGTTAGTCTTCCTGAATTGTTGTGGTTGAAAAATTCATCATCCTGGTGCCAATGATGGTGATGAGACTTGATGTACTTAGATAGGCTTGTCCTTGGATGATAGAGCACCACTCTGCCTCCCCCCCCCAAACTATTGTAGAACTTGTCTTTGGAGCCTTTACAACTTCACAAAGAGAGATTAGTGGTACAATGAAAAAAAAAACACTGGGTCTTGAAATCAGAGGGCTGAGGCTGGAATCTTGGCTTTGTTCTATAGCCCAATGACCCTAGAGATCATATAATCTAGTATTGTATAGTAGAATGTATACTTCTTTGAGGGTTGAGACTGCATCCCTTTTGCGGAGTAGGAATTGGTCTTTCTGCTATGTATATCCATTGCTTCTAATTCTGTTCTTTGGAGCCAGATGGAACAAAGACAATCCCGTGTAATCTTGAGCCAGTTACAACCTCTTTGGGCCTTAGATTTCTCTATCTGTAAAATAAATGGGGGGCAGCTAGGGGGCCCAGTGGATAGAACACCAGAGTCAATAGGACCTGAGTTCAAATCTGGCCTCAGAAACTTACTAGCTGTGTGACCCTGGGAAAGTCACTTAACTTGGATTGCCTCAGAAAAAAAGTGGAATGGTATAGTGAAAAAAGTACAAGATTTGATGAAGGCAAAAGACTTGTGTTGGAATCTTAGCTTCTCTACTTACTACCCATGTGACCTTGGGCAATTCTCTTAATCCCTTTAGGCCTCAGTTTCTCATTTATATAATTTACAAAATGAAGTGGTTGAATGAAGTGACCTCTGAGGTCCCTTCCACTTAAAAACCTATGATACTATGACCTGTCAGAGAAGGGTCTAGCATAGCCTTTGTGAACTTAATGGTTAGTTCCTTTAATTACTCAGTCAATCAATTAATCCATAAGAATTTATTAAGCTCTTACTCTATGCCAGGCATTGTACTAGGCTCTGGAGATACAAAGACAAAAGTAAAGTCCTTCCCCTTAAGGAACTTCATGTATGTATGTCTGCATGTATGTAGGTACTCACATGTTCTCTCCCCCATGTATGTGCATAAAGAATATACATGGAATAAACATAAGGTAGTCTTGGGAGGGAGGACACTGGAAAGACCTCATGTAGAAGGTGCCACTTGAGCTGAGTCTGCAAGGAAACCAGGAATTCCAAGAGGCAGAGGTGAGGAGGGAGGGCAGAGGTGGGAGATGGAGCACTGTTTGTATGGAGCAGCGGGTATGTCGATATAGCTGGGTATGCCATGATGAGGACTCAGAGCAGAGTGTTTGTGGAGGTTTAATAAATATTAAGCAATAACAATTCATGTGAATATTTGGAGAGGGAGGGAGCCATGGGGTAGAATCTTGGAGCTAAAAGGGACCCTCTGAGGTCATCTTATATCATTTGAAGCACAAATCTCCTCTAATGCATCCTCAACAAGTGGTGGTCATCCAGGCTCTGATTGAAGATACTCAAGACCCTAACATTAGCCAAAGAATGTTCACTTCCTAAGTAATGGGCATGTTATTTTGGAGTCAATTGGTATTACAATAAATTGCAGTGTTGGAGGCTCTCTCATCCAAGGCCTGTGGCTTTGCTAGTGGAATCACAGAAGAGCTTGGAAAATCAAAAGGTGAAGAACATGTCAAGTACGTTAGGTCCACTTATGTTTTCTGGATGAGACTTGGAATGGATATTAGCATGGCTTGGAACAGCCAGGATAGTGAAAGTTGGCAACAGAGTCAAATCCTCAGGAAACATTTATTGCTTTCATCTTGTGACTGTTGAGTTGTATTCTTCCTGAAACTGTTGCCATCTTTGTCCAAATCATTCACAACTGTTGAAAGACAGCAACTTAAAAAAAATCCACATTTGGACAAAGTTTTCATTTCTAATCAACCTAAATTAAGGCCAAGGGTTCTTGGCAGTGCTGTCCAATTGGTTTCTAATAAAGAAACAAGGAGTCATACACCAAGCAAATACCCAATGAATGCATGCTGAATTTAATTGAGGTGAATAATAACTCCACAGAGTTAGGAATGCTCATATGCTCAATGTGTATACAAATAATTCAATCCCTTAGTAGTGATTTTTTTTTTGTCAAGGAATTGGTCTTTTGCTATTTATGTGTCTTTCTGACCCATGACCAGAGACCAAGGACTTTAAAATAAAATATCAGTCTTAACCACCCATTTCTGAGATTGTGAAATCTTAGAATCATAGAATACCAGAGTAAGAAGGTACCTCGGGACTTGCCAAGTACAGCCCTTTCCTGAAGCCTAAATCTTGTCTATGACATCCCCAGTCAGTGGCCATCCATTCTTTGCTTGAAGACATCCAGGAATGGGGAACTCAACTGCCTTCTGAGCCAGTCTATTCTATTCTTGGATATTAGTAATTGGAGATATTAAATATTTGTCTCAGGCTCCTCCTTCTCTCCGTCCTGTCAAATAACTTGGGGCAAGGTTGTGTTGGCAGAGAACGTAGTCACCTGTGCAGTTCAACTCGAGGGATGCAGAAGACATTGAGTATGTTGTTTTCCTGATTCTGCTTTTCCAATATAAGTCTCTCCATATTTCTTATACAGTGGAAAGAACTGGGTTTTGAGACAGAAAACCAAGGTCTAAATCTTTGCTCTGTCACTATACTGATGTGATCTTGGGAGTCACTTAATCTTTCTGGGCCTCCCTTTCTTTGCCTGTAAAATAAGGGCATCCTAACATCCCTTCCAGCTTTAAATCTGTGACCTTCATATCCATAACTTCTCATGGTATGATAATATTACATTCATGTACCATATTTTGTCTGTCCATTCCCCAATCAATCCCTAAGATACCTACCTTGCTTCTGTTTTTTTTTTTGCCACCACAAAAAGTGCCATGATTATTTTGCACTTTCTGTCCATCTTTGCATCCCTTAGAGTTTATGCCCAACATCCCCTTGGGATCCTACCTTTCCATTAGAAGTTATCTTCTAAGTAATATGGCCTCTCTCATATCCATACATCCCTGAGTGCTGCTGAAAAAAGACATTCTTGCTTCTTTTATAGTCTTTTTTAAATATTCACTAGTCATTAAAATAGCAAAAACCTGGTCTGGAGTACAGGTCCAAAGTTCATTTTGGACTTTAGGCCTGTGCATGTGGGGCAGAAAAATTGAAAGAGGAAATGGATGATCTTTGGACAGACAATGCCATTATCAGATCATTAATGAGCAATTAGCTTTTATTATTATTATTATTTTTTAGGTAGGGATAGTTCATTTGTTTTAAAGAGAGTGCTAAATCTTGCCAAAGGCTTTTAAAAAATGCTTTCACCCTTTGTGCAGATAGAAATATTCTTAGGGAGAGAATTTTCCCTCCCACGAGGACTTATCAAGAAGTGTGACAGTAGAGATGGGCTGCAATGTAAAATGTAGATTGTAAGGACAGTGAACGCTGAGATAAATCCTAAAGAGGTTGAGGGTTAAAGAGGCTTAAGGCATTGGAAGGAGCCAAGCAGCGAAGTCCAAGTGATAAATGAAAACTACTGGAACCTGATAAGAGATGAATAAGCTATTTGCTATGAAGAGGGACAAGAGGGGGTAGAACTAATCAACTGTCAAGTCTGCCTAAGTAACGCTTTGGTAGGATATGCTCAGGAAATAACCAGGGATCACAGGGAAGGAGAACCAAATGGATGGCTTACCTGGGATGGAGATCTGGAAGGCAGGGGGAGAGGAAGAAGCATTTATTAAGCACCTACTGTGTGCCAGGCACTGTGCCTCTGAGACCTTTATAAATATGATCTCATTTGATCCTACAACAGCCCTGGGAGATAGATGCTATTATTTCCCCATTTTATAATTGAGGAAACTGAGAGAAATGGGTTAAGAGACCTGCCCAGGGAGACACAGCTAGTAAGTGTCTGAGGCTGGCTTTGAACTCAGTTCTTCTTGACTTTAGGCCCAGAGCTCTATCCACTGCACAGCTTAGCTGTTTCAAAAGGCATCTCCGACTTTACAGATGAGAAAACTGAGTGGAAATGACTTGTGCAAGGTCATATAGGCAGTAGAAGGCAGATCTGGTCTTCCAACCCAGGTGCTGTGACTTTAAATCTAATATTCTTTCCACCATCACAAACTGCCTTCCCAAGGAGGATTGAATCTATATCCTTGGCTTTCATGAAAAGTCCTAACCAAGTGGACTAACTTGCCATAGTCTGCTCAGTCAGATAGACAGAAAGACAAGCATTTATTAATCACTTCAACCCATTCTTAACATGAAAGGTGATGGAATTCAGGCTTGGGAACAAAATTGAGCTGGTTACATGGTGCAGTGGCCAATCAGGAAAGTGACCCTTTCATCCTGCATCTTTTTAGTAGGATCATATAATTCTACTAATATATAATACATGATCTAGGAACATATATATATATATATATATATATATACATATATATTTTATTTATATTTATATACATTCCTACTATATATAAATATATAATCCAGGATTATAGAATTTACTTATTTATTTATGTATATATGTATGTATGTATGTATGTATGTATGTATGTATGTATGTATTTATTTATTTATGGCGATTGGGGTTAAGTGACTTGCCCAGGGTCACATAGCTAGTAAGTGTCAAGTGTTTGGTCTGAGGCTGGATTTGAACTCAGGTCTTCCTGACTGTAGAGCTGGTGCTCTATCTGCTGTGCCACCTAGCTGCCCCCTAGGATTATATAATCTTGAGGAAATTCTCTCTCCCAGTGCAGATCATGACCTTTAGTCTTGAAGAGTTGCCTGGGGGACACTGAGAGGTTTACTGTAAGGTAGGTATTATTATATCCATTTTCCAGATGAGGAAACTGAGGCTGAGAGAGGTTCAGTGATTTGCCCAGGGTCACACAGCCAGTATGTGTTTAGGAGTCAAGTAAATCCTGTAATTTTTTCCATGCTTTTTGATAAATCTTTTAAAGGGGATCTCACTAATATGGTGCTGGGTTTCCTCTGGTTCTTCTAGGGTGCCACTGAGTTGTCCACTTGATTTCCTTCTTGCTACAGGACTGCCTCACCTTTTTTTTTTCCAGTCCCATGTGTCCTTGTGGAGCTAGGCAGCTGGAATAGTGGATTTGGAGCCAGAGAGATCTGAGTTTGAAGCCTGCATCAGACACTTAAGGTTCCTTATCTGTAAAATGGGGATAATAACAGTACCTACCTCACAGGATTGTTGTGAGCATCAAATGAGATACTTGATGTAAAATGCCTGGCACAAAGTAGGTGCTTAATAAAGGTTTATTGACTTCTTGTAAACCTTGAAATGCTATATAAATATTAGCTATTTTTAATGTGATCTTTTTTTGCCTTTTCTTGGGTGTACATCACTGTGGGTCATCCATTCCCTACTTATTTCTTCTCCTCCTCCTTGTTTTGCCCTCCCCATTCCTCATGCCAAGCATCGTTTTACAGCCCTTTGAGTGAACTACCATTTGTATTCTAAGAGTCTGTAGTCAGCAGTCATCTAATATCAATGAGGGAGTATTGGTCTTAAAAAGATGAGCTTTTGCGGTAGCAAGCCACAGGGGATCATTGAAAGCACACGCTGTTTACAAAATGAACAGATAAAAATACAAAACAGTTCTTAGTCCTGTGTGCTCTCCTGAAGGAGTTCTTTTCCCCTCTCTCCTCTCCACTGTCATGCATTCATTCATCTGCTCTCCCCAGGAATCAGCCTCAATGTCCCCACTGAGAAATGTCTGTGGTCTGCAAACCCAACGTACATGCTGAGAATAGAGCATTTTTCAACAGAGGGCTTTAAGCTAAAAATAGTCCTGGGCTTTCACGCCAAAATTATAGTTACTATAAAGCGATGTTTGATCCCAGAACAAGGCTGGGAGGAAGGAAGAATTTATTAAAGTCCATGGGGAATAACAACTTAGATTTTGGAAATGAAGAGGTAGAATATTTATAGCTACAAATTGCCTGAGCCCCAAAGTCAGCTTTGACACGCTGTTCCAAGATGTTATTAGGTAGTTACAGTGACTCATAGTCTTATCACGTCCAAAGTTAATGAACTTTGATGACTAGGATTATAGCATCATAGATCTAAGGCTGAAGGCTATGCACTCCAACTTCCTCATTCTACAGATAAGGAAACTGAGGCCCTAGGTCACACAAGTAGTAAGTACCAGTGGTGGGATTTGAAGCTATGTGCTCTTACTTTTCATTGTACCACTCTGCTTGTCCTAGTTGAAAGAGAAGGAATGTTAGAAATAGGGTCTGTTTCAACGCCCTCATTTACAAGCAAGGAAAGAGGTTTATAGACATAAAGTGATTTTCCTATAACTAGTTGGGGAGGAGTCAGGACTGGTCTCCTCACTACAAGTCCAATATTCCACTCCATCCTCCAAGAGGAGAATTGATTTGTATTAATAGGCAGTCCTTCAAAAATGTCCTTGTCTGATGCCTAGCCCTCAATTCTGAAAGGTTATGCCTATGGGGCACAAGGTCTGGCAGGTTCTGCCATGTTGAAAAGACTTCCAGGACAAGGCTGGTAACAGAATAACAGACCCACAGAATCTGAGAATTGGCTTCTAGTCCAATCCATATGTGAAAAGAATCTTCATTTCATCCACAGTGAGTGGCTGTCTTGTCTCAGTTTGAAGACCCTCTCCAATGAGGAAGAACCCACCACTTCTTGGGGAACCTGAACCTTTGCCATTTTATTTTTGGACAGTCCTAATAGGAACTTTTCCTGACAACTAGGCTGAGTTCTCCTCATTTCAACTTCCCCCCATTGCTCCTGGCTTTGTCCTTTTGAGCTAAATAGAATGGGATGAATCCAGAAGTTAAATGACTTGCTCAAAGTGATCCAGGTATAAGCAACACAGGTGGGATCTGACTCTAGATGCTCTGATTCCAGAGTCAGTTCCCTTCCACTGGACCAAGGGTGGGGAACTGGTGGCCTCTAGGTCAAAGGACTGCACTTGAGGAGCTACAGTGCCACATGTGGCCTCGAGGCTGCAGGTCCCCCACCCCTGCACTGGACCATACTGCTTCCCTGGCAGGAAGGGAAAGAGCTGTGTGTCTGTCATGGGAGAACCAATCTAGCTAACTTTGGAGACGCTCAGCACCAGTTTGAGCATAGCGGGAAGAATTTTTCTTCTAAAAGAACTCACAAAGGACATTTCCTCAAGTACGGAGGGAGAGCTTGGAGTTGGTGTTAGTGGAGGAAATGAATACCCATATTGTAAACATCACAGAGCCTTGAAGTATAAATATAGAGTATTATTCTCAGAGGCAATGATTTCTACACAGAATTTCATAATCTCCAGTCTTATGCTTGAATAGGAAGAAAAAATAACACTGATAATCACAGTAACTAGCATTTATATGGTGTTTTAAATCTTATGTAGTGTTTTACATGTCATCTTGTTTGATCCTTACAACAACCTTGTGAACTTGTTATTAGTATTATTATTATCCCCATTTTATGGATGAGGGAACCGAGGCTGAGAAAGATTAAGTGGCCTGCCCAGAGTTGCACATCTAGGAAGTGTCCAAGGCAGGATTTGACTCAAGTCTTTCTGATTCTAAGCCCACTGTTGTACTCACTGAGCCACCTTGCCCACCTAGGGACTTTTCCTGGGCAACATCTATCCCCCATCCTCTGAGTAAAACAAGGGAGGCAGGGGTAGATGACTGACAAGCTCCTTCTTAGCTTTAAATCCTAGGACCCCCAGTGATGGGGGCCTCCTCGCTCATTCCCCTTTTGGAAAATTCTCAACGTGAGATGGATTTAATCTTTTCATTCTCTTCACTCCCTTATCAATGATTTGACTAAATTTCAGTAAAGATCTGATTTTCAGACTAGTGTTTGGTTTGTAGATTTACATCTAGAAGGGACTTTAGAGGATGGCTAATCCACTCCTCTCATTTTATAGTTGAGGAAACTGAGGCCCGAGGAAGTTATATGACTTGTCTAAGGTCACACACAGATTGAAAGTGGCCCAACTGGGTTTTGAGCACTTCCTGTGCCTCTGCGTTCAGCATACTTTCCACTGTACCACTTGACTGTTTTTCCTTTGCAAATCCATTACAAGTCCTTACTCTTTGCTAACCTATTACCCCAATTCTCTGACCTCAGAAACAAACTAGAGAGTTTTCCCTCCCTTGTGAAGTTCCTATTTACGTGGCTTAAAACAATTCTTCCCCATCTTCCACTGGATCATAGATTTGGAGGTAGATGAGATCCCAGAGATTAGCTAGCACAACCCCTTCATTTTGCAGATGAGAACACAGAGTCCCAGAGAAGTGAAGGGAGTTACTCTAGTCACACAGTTGGTAATGCTAGTGTTGGGATCTGAACCCAGGCCATCATATTCCAAAGCCAGGGACCTTTAAATTATAGCACACTGCCTTGTCAATGCTATCCAGGTATCTTTGAGATTTTTTGAAGTATATCACACATTTTATAAGATTTTATGATAATGTCTGCTTGATAGCAAAACATCTGTATGAAAATGAACATTTCAGTTCAGCATTCGCAGGTCTGATCCATGTGCACATCAGCCAATGTACAGGTATGAAGCCAGACAGGAGTTAGTCCATCAGTATGTACATTTATATATTGATGTATGTATATTTATAAATGCATAAGGCCAGTGAGCTAGGCCCAAACTGAGTGGTCAAGTCAAACCAAGTCAGCAAGCATTTATTAATTATGTACTATGTGCCAGGCACTGGGATTGCCAATAAAAAGAGAGATGATCCTTGCTCCCAAGAAGCTTACATTCTAATGGGGGAAAGATTGGGCTGATTTGTCTAATCTGGGAAATTGCCTTGTACATTTCAATGATTCTGAGCTACACAATGTTGCAAAAAGTGCATCTTTTTTAAAAAATGTGTAAATCCTGGGGAATCTCATATGGTTGCAAATCATGGAATATTACCATCTTGTTAGTGTATAGATTAGGGCTGGAAGAGACCTTGGAGAACTCCTAATCTAACCCTCCTGTTTTACAGATGAGGAGCAGAGTCCTAGAGAAGTTAAATCCATATAACATAACTGGGATTCTCACCACAAAGAATCAAAACAAAAGGTGACCAGAGAAATAGGGGAAAGATAAAGATATACTGTGTACAATATTAGCCTGAAATCAGGTTAGAGCTGAGTTCAAATCCAGCTACACACATTTACTACCTATGTGATCCTGGGCAAAACACTTAACTTCTATTTGCATCAATTTCCCCATCTGTAAAAAGGAAATAACAATAATAGCATCTATTTCCCAGGTTCCGGTGAGGACCATATTTATAAAGCACAAAACACAGTGTTTGGAACATAGTATGTACCTAATAGATGCTTGTTTTCTTCCTTCCTTCTAATTTTGTTTTTTGCACACCATCACTAGATTGGTCTTTCCTGTAGAGGGCTGGCTTTGGGAGTTGGAAGGCTTAGGCCAGCCCAGGTCTTACCTGTAGTTTGTACTAAGCCCGATAGCTGTGAAACTCAGGATGTCGGCTCACCACCCCCCTGTTCCATCTCTTGAGAACAAGATGTGGGAAGGGAGGAAATGGATGGGGTACAGGACAGGACGCAGGAAAGAATGTAACAGACAAGGTACAAGGAAGTCAGGAAATCACTTAATTAGGTTTGTACTTTTCATGAATAACAATGTTACTATTGCTTGATCCAGTACCATATAAGCCTGAGCCCTCAGATCAATAAACAGAGTTTGCTCTTCACTGCTCTCACCCGGCCCGTGATTCTTTCTGTCTTCACACTCTGCCGGCATCAGACCATAGCTGGGGATGCAGGCACTCCCGGCACTTTCCAAAATTATAATAATAACAACAATAATAATAACAATAATATAATAATAACAATGATGATGATAGCTAACATTTATATAGTGCTTACTATGTTCTGAGTACTATGCTAAGTGATTTACAATTATTATCTCATTTGCAACTGAGACTATATTCTTCATGTCCCTCCTGTGATCAAAGACCTTACCTAGTGTTTACCAGATAAGGTTGCAACTCCATGGGTCTGGTATTCAAGATCCTTCTTAGAATCAAAGGAAAAGCCCCATTCTCAATCCTTTGGACTGTTCCTTGAGGAGGTCTTATATCCTATATCACCTCAGTTGAGTG
This sequence comes from Phascolarctos cinereus, assembly GCF_003287225.1. NCBI lineage: Eukaryota > Metazoa > Chordata > Mammalia > Diprotodontia > Phascolarctidae > Phascolarctos > Phascolarctos cinereus. The sequence goes on along the minus strand of NW_027555736.1, from coordinate 44,290,900 downwards.
GATTTCCCACTCTGGCCCATCCTATGCCCTGAGAACTTCCCACAATCCTTAGGCAGAGTACTTGGTCCGCTAGACCCACTCTGTGGCATTTCATACTGTTTTATAAAATGTCAGAGTTGGAAGAGACTTGAAAATTCTAGTCCTCATTTGACTGCCGAAGAAACTGAAAGGATGGGTATAAAGTCATTAGAATAAATTAGTGACAGAGTCAGACTTAGAACGCAGATTTCTTCATTCATAGTCAAGAGTTCCTTCCACCCTACCAATAATAGCAAAAATTCCTTCAAAGTGATGATCATGTCTTACTCATCTTTGTGTTTCCTGCAATGCTCCCTTGTCGAGTAGGTATTTAATAAATGTTTATTATTTCACAAGGAAATAATCATGAACTATTTCACAAGGAAACATTTTGCATACAGGTCCTAGAATCTGTTCTATTGCATTCTAATTCTGGAATAATAATTTTAGGGAAAATATAGGGTTCAATCGACATCAAAGACATACACACATTTTGAGCCAGGTTGGTGTCTCCTAGATGTGCTCAGAGTGTCTTTCCCCTATTACGTTACCAGACGTTTTGTTTATGACGTCCTCAAACCCTCATCTTTAAAAGAAGGATCCATTAGTTTTCTTACAGGAACACAGTAGATAAACAAGTTCGTTTGTTCACTTTGGAATTACCAAGGTAATTATATACTTACATTGGGATGTTCTGTGAATTGGGACATCTCCCAGAAGGCTAACAAATCTGTGACCTTTGGCACTTGTGGGTTTTTGTTGCTGCATGTCAAGGGCATAGGAGGCCTCTGGGGTTGCTGTCCTACGGGAGTTTGGTTAGCTGATTTGGATGTTCTGAGTACAAGTCTGGTACTCATTGAAATACTATGCCACCTGTACTCTTATTCCCTTCAACATAGAATACCCTTTCTAGAATCCAGACTTATAGTTTTATCTAGGCATTTTTTTGCCTTCTCCCTTCATTTTCAGTCTAAAGTCCCCTTTATCTGGTTAGCAAGTCTGTGACTCTGCACTTTCTTTCCTGCCCTTATGAGAGAAGCTCTGTACTTAACCAGGAGCTCATCATGCCATGAGAAAGTCATGTCCAGAAAAATGAATCTTGTTCTTTAACATCATTTATCTCATCAGCCATTCACTTCTTATAGTCCCTTTCTTTTCCCTAGAACCCAATCTTTTTCATTGAAAGAAGGGATGAAAATGACACCTGTGCCTATAGCTCTTTCAATTTTCTTACCACTTGAATCAATCAATTAATCAATTTGTTAAATGTCTAGGATGCTGACAGGGACTTTGCTAGGCATCCATTAGAGATACGGCCATCAAAGAGATTGACCTTACCTTCAGGGAATTTACTGAGAGATGGAGCCTATTAAAATATAAAAAAAAAGCATACATACATATTATATATATATATATATATTTATGTATATGTAGATTATACATACATATATAAATATATATACATAAAAATATACACATGCACACATATATTTCTCAAGGAATTTACTTTCTACTGGGAGATGGAGCCTGTTAAAATATATGTACACATATATATTTGTATATATATCATATATGTGTAGTATACATATGTATATGTATATACACACACAAACACAAAGCATGCAAAACAAATGTAAAGTGATTACAGATTTGGGGAGGGGAACTAATTCCTGGGGAAGCCTCTTGACAGAGGCAGCATGTGAGCTGGGCCTTGAAGGGAGTTAGAAGTCTCAAGAGATAGAGACAAAAGAGGAGAACGTTTCAAGCCAGAGATGGAACGTTGTATATGGGCAACAGCAAGTCAGCTAGTTAGGCAGATGCACAGAGTGAACGATGAGAGGGGATGTGTAATTAACTTGTAAAGCTAGGCTGGAGCTAGACATGAAGGGCTTTGAAGGCCAGAGGACCCATATTCTAAATGTGCAGTTACCTGGTGGTGGTTCTAGATAAGGAGGCATCTTTGCACACTTTAAACGGGCCTTGAATAAATGACTATAGATGAAGAATAATTTATTAAGAATTTGCTACATTCCAGATACTGGAGCAAGCACTGGAGTGTATACAAATACAAGTAAGCAAGGCAGTCCCTGCCTTCAAGGAGCTTACATACTAAAGGGGAACTAGAAAAGGGGTGGCATACATCAGAAATGGCTAGGAACTGAACTTCATGGGCAGTGCGGGGTAACAGAGGACCACAGGGTCTGTGGCCTATGTGTATGTTCGTAAGGGAACAGAGCTGTGATGGCCTTCCTGGGAGATGTTACTTGAATGTCCTTGCATGGATATTTCATTCTGTCCTGGAAAAGCTCCTGGCTGGCTCCTTTTTTATTTGCCTTTGGCTTCTGTTTACCTTCTGTAAAGTCAGTTACCTTGGAGAACTGCAGAAAAACAGGAGACAGAGGGGGTGACTTGAGGCCAATGCAACCTTGTGATGGCACTTAACTAGTGTGGGCAGAATGGCTTTTGAAATCACTGAGTGGATTGACGCGGTTTGAAGAATTGCAGAGAGAAACCTGCTTTTCCGCACTTGTCAGAAACTTATCATAACAGCTTGTCCTTCACATTTCTATTCACTCATTAGAATAATTCTGCATGTGGATTGATCAGTATCAGAACCCTACGTAGGTTTCCCAAGATGTGGGGCCTGGGGTGGTCACCTTCAATCATGTTCTGTTCTTTATCATGGTTGGGTCTCTAGCTGGTCCCCAACCTCTGGCAGCCTCCCTGCCCAAGAGAGCCTGGGGGTAGCCAAGGGGAGGCTGGCATGCTCCATTTACAGGGTTTACTGCCAAAGAACACAGGTCTGTAGGAATTGTCACTTCTTATTACATTTTTCATGTTTAACCTGGGCTACAGTCTGGCTCAGGGTGGTCTGCTCTGTGCCAAAGTTTATGAGAAATATTGGAGATGAATGTTAGGTTATATAGACATAGAAAACTTGGTTCTTCAAGGTTGCCAGAGACTAAGGAGCCTAAATCTTGTTAAACACTTGCAGTACAAATATATCACACTTTGCAAACCTTAAAGCACTATATAAATGTTAGTTATTGTTCATAATGTTGCCACAAATTTTATATATATGTATATTTATATATGTACATATTTTAAAATTGCACCTATGAAAATTCTCTAGCCCGGACTAATTTCTCTAGCCAAAGTCTTATCATCTGCAGATATTATTTGTTGACTATTTCTCTAGGAAAAGTCTTGTCTGTAGACAACACTCTCTTGCTTTGGAGCCACAACCATTGTTTTCAAATTGTGGCTCCACCTTCACAGCTCAAGGTCGGCTCTGAATTGGTAAGTGGTTAGGTTGGCTATGAAAGCCAGGGCAGATTCCCTATTCCCAAGGCTAATGGCTTTCCACCCAGTGGAAGACTGGGGCTCTAGGATGCTTATAAGTCACCCTATGCTGGCTATTGGGTGGGAGCAATGTTGCAATCATGAATGGCTCCCCAAATATGTTGAGTTTTAAAGGGTTTACCTATTATTTAATTATATAACTAGTTTTAGCCCAGCAAAGCAGAAGAGGGCTTACTTTAAAAAAAAAAATGAATGGCATGATAAAGTTGTATTATACTCGTTTCAGAGGAAACTGATGAAAGAGATCAGCAGCAAACAACATCCTCTCAATGGGCAAATAATACAAAAGTGATTTTACTGCATCTCAGTTTATGCTGGCTCTGCCAAAGTTTACTTCAGAAAATTCCTCATCTGAATTTAAAATGCTTTTTTTTTTTAAACTTTGGATCTCAGGGTTAGGTTTTCCAGGCTATAAGGGAGAAATGCTAAGTAGCCTTGGTCTTAACCCTCCCTGCTCCTTAGGCAGATAGGGAAGGAAAGAAAGGATTCTCTCCAGCATAAGCTATGACACCCCACCTCATCCCATTCACAGCTTAGTCCTTCCCTCCCCACCAACAGAAAATTCAAATCAGAGTGTAATGAAGAGCTGGATGCTAAAGAAGAATTTTTTTTTTGTTTATAATTACATTATATCCTCTGAAAAGAAAAGGAAATTGATGATAAAAAGAATTAAATGAAAATAAACCATAGTTGGGTCAGTTTTTCACATGTTAATTATGTGAGGGGAAGGTTAAGGGTCTAAATGGAATGGATAGAGTAAGGAATTTGGATTAATTTAGAATTTCTGCCCTAAGTCTTTGTTGTTACTGAATAATTAGGGAAGAGATGTTGGGTAGTGTGTGTGTGGCCAGGATAGGGTAAGGGTATAAAGTTATAACTAGAGTGTAGTGATAGAGACTTTGCCCCAAGATGTCAAAATTTAGAGGGAGTTTATAATACTTGGGCTTCTTTAGCACATGGAAACAAATGAGTGAGCACCTAGTTAGTAAGAATAATTAGTTAAGATAAAAAGCTAGAGGACAGCAAGCTTCCAATACCACATCACTCCTCATCCAAAGACATATTCCAATAGGCTCCTCCCTTGCTCAGCCTATCCCACTACCTTCCCAAGATGGCACTTCCTTAGCAGCACCCTCATGGTGTCCCAGGATCTACTCCAATATGGACATTCCTGATGTCCAAAGTCCTTTTTCTCTGCCTTAACTGACTCCAAAGTGTTTTTGGTGTTTATTCAGGCAACAGAATTGTTAGTTATAACTCTAAGGCATTGGCAGGGTAAGGCAGGGGAAAATCACTTTGTACTTCCTAACAACCTTCTGTCATTTTATCCTAAAAAGTGTGAAATTGATAGAGCAAACATTATCACCCCCATTTTTCAGATGAGGAAACTGAGCTTTCCCTTTTTCCCTAAGTACAGGGGCTTGCCCAAGGTCTCTCAACTATTTAGTGTCATAGTAAAGACTAAAACCCAGGACTTCTAACTCCTAGTTAACTGCCCTGGATGAGACGTTACAGAGGATTTATGTTCCCCCAGTGGAAGGAATCCCCACACTGATAATCACCAAAGTACTGATATGACTGTCATATGGAAATATGCTGTCATAGCAGAATAAGGAAGGATGGGTGTAAGTTACCAAGCTATAGATTTTGACTCTATGTAAAAGAAAAACAAAAACTAGGGCTATTCTCAAATGAAATGGGATATCCCAAGAGGTGGTAGACATCTTCTCATTAGAGGTTCTCAAGCCAAGGATAGATGGCCACTTTGTAGGGGTTTATGGAAGACATGCTTGATCAGATACAGGCTGGGTTAGGTGACCTCTGATGTTCCCTCCAACTGTGAAATTCGATGACTCAGTGACACTGCTTAAAACAAGGAGCACCATTATCAAATATCCCAACCTGAAGAAAAAGAAAGCAATTTGGAGTTCTTAGTGTGGGGGAAAATTTTTTGGCCAATATGTTACCATAAGGATTTTTCAAACAGTAATCAGGGTGGTTGAGTGCAAAGAGTGTATGGTGGATTTATGTAAGGACAGACCTGACTCTAAATCTGCGTCTTATGGTTGTTAGCTATGGGAGAGTGGTCATTGACTTCACCTCTTCAAGCCAGTCTTCCCATTTGTAAAATGGGGGAAAGGATATCTATTGCAATACCTCATAGGATTGTTGTGAAATTCAAATGAAATACTGTGTGCCAAGTACTTTGCAGACCTCTTAACATTATAGGATATTAGTTATTGTTCTTTTAGGACAATTTTGATGTTTATGTTGTCACTAGGGTTAATAGGCTGATATTAAAGATATATTCTGGGCATGAGAGAGTAGAATTGAAAGAAGAATACTGAAGTCTCCATTTATTCAATTTTAATTTTCCCTGCTAAAATATCTAGGTATATAGGTTCCTGAAAAACAAAACAAAACAAAACAAAAGTTTCCATGGTAGGGATTGTGTGAAGAAGACACCAAATATTTCATGTCTAGGAATTAAAAGCAGACCAGTTGAGTGGAAGAAAGGGTGTTTCTACGTGACTGTTTGCTTTTAGTCTAATGTATCAGCTTTAACTAGCTATAAAATAACAGTAATCAGAGACTTAGGCAGCAGAAGAGTCCCCCTGTAAATGCTTATTGACGGATGGCTATTTGCTGAAGTATTGATAGATTTCTAGACCATTTTGGAAAGGGATCTGCCTATTAGCGGAACCATTAGTAAAGACTTCCTAATAATTAGAGCTGTTCACAAGAAGCATGGGCTGCCTTAGGAGATGGTGGGTTACCCCTCTGGAAGTTTTCAAGCAGAGGATGACAATGTTGTAGAGAGCAGTTTTGGACAAATAGAGGCTGAACTAGATGACTTTTGATTATTCTCTAGGCTGTACTTGTGACCCCACTGGACTTTCTCTACCATGTCACAGAAATGTCATCCCACTGGAAGCTCGTTCTGTTCCTGGAGTAGTCTGTCCACCCCTGTGGCCTTTCCCTTTTATTGGCTGGTTTCTCCCAGAGCATCCATTTTGAGGAGGATTCCCAAAGCAACCATGTCTTTATTCTTGTCCAGGTTGTACTCTTGACTCTGTCTTTCCCTACCATGTCCATTGCTGGGTACCTTCACCTTTCTTTCCTGAAACTGCTTCCCCTAATGTTTTCAGCTTCTTTTTATTTGTCATATTTCCCCTCTCCCCTGAATGTAAACTCGAGGAAAGAGATTGTCTCTTTTGTTCTTGTATTGTTTTCCCAGTTCTTAGCACATGACCGGTATATAGTCAGTGCTTAATAAATGCTTGTTGCTTAGACTTGAATTGACTTTGATGTCCCTTCCAGCTCTGAGGGAAACTGGGGTCCTCTTGTTTCTGTGGATGTGCACAGCCACCAGTTTCCAAACAAAGGGAGATCAAAACCAAATGGGCTAAACTAATGGATTCTGGAAAGAAAATTGAGCAGTGCATCTTGGGAACTGAGACACTGATAGGAATAATCCAAGGTAACAGGGCTCTTCATAGACCTGGAGATATGGAGCAGCTGAGACTACAGTTCTTTGGGACTTGTTATTACTCTTCAACTTTTAAAATATCAGCCCTAGTTCCCTGGGAAAGGAAAGAGCAGTGATACTTGAGAAGGAACACAACACCTTCCTTCATTGAGTACGTAAGCTCATGGTGATATTTTGGTCCATTCATGGTCTTCAACCAACACAGAATTTTATACCAACACTCTTCTTTACCATGATTATAACATCTTCTACCTCAAACCTTCATCCATTGGTCAGAAATTAGTGAAAGGGACAAAAACAAAAACAAAAACCAACCTCAGAATTTTAGAATTGCAGTGTTGGGAGGTACTTCAGAGGTCACCTAGTCCAACATCTTCCCTCTCAAAACATGAGCCCCTGATGAGTGGTGATCTAACCTTGGCCTGAAGGCTTCTAATAGCCAAGAACTCATTGCCTTCTAAAGCAACCCATTCCGCTTGTGAACAGTCTAACTTCCAGGAAGTTCTTCCTTATATTGAGCAAAAATATGCCTCCTAGTAATTTCCACCAACTGGTTCTAGTTGTGATCTCTGGAGATAAGCAGAACAGATGTGTCTTCTAGGTTCCTGTCATCCCAAAACATGATAAACACACTATTTTGTCTTTTGAGTCATCTACAAAAATGTTGAACAGAACAGGGCCAATGATGGGGTTCTTTGGTAGTCTTCTAGGAGACCTCCAAGTTGACATCGGTGCATTTTCAGCTTTGTTTGGTCTGATCATTTAATGAATGGCAAACCCATCTAATATCTAGGCCACATCACTTTGAAGGCAGCTAAGCAGCACAGTGGGTGGAGTGTTAGACCTGGAGTGGGAAGATTTGAGTTCAAATCTGTCTGGAGACACTTATTATCTGTGTAACCCTGAGCAAGCCACTTAACCTCTGCTCATCTCACTTTCTTCATCTGTAAAATGGGGATAATAAAACCACCTACTTCCCAGGGTTGTTGTATTATTCAATTTCAAATGATATTATGAAAGATTTTGTCAAATGTCTTGATGAAGTCCAGATATATTATATCCACCAAATTCCCCTCCTCTTTCAGTCTGGCACTTAGAAACATCAAGGTCTTTTAATTTACTTGGTGAGTGTTTCCTCTGTGGATATGGCCTACCTCCTCCTCCTCTGTAAGTTATAAATGGTCTTTGAAAGTTATTGGAACTAAAAAAAGTAATCACCCTTAAGTTAGCGTAGTGATGAGTGTTTCCAAATTCAGCTGGCCTGGTATTTGGATAACCTACATAGACTAAGTCAATCATGGGGCCCATCCTCACAGCCTTTTCAGCTTGGTACGTCCATCCAGAGATTGTCCTGTGGAGTGCAGAGGAAAACCTTCCCACCATAAATTGACTGTCTGATGGGTCAGAGAAAAAAAAACCTTAAGGACTGGGGATATTTGGTTCAGCCCTGAAGCTTAGCCTCTTTCAAGGAGAAAGAGGGCCTTAGGAGGCCTTGATGTTTTAAGAACAGTTTAAGGTAACAGGAATACATTTGTGTACCTTTGTGTAAATAAAGTCCTTTCCCCAAGACGGTGTGCTGGTGTTCTCATAATCAGTGACAAGGAACTCTGGGGACTGACAGATCCTAGAGGAGCAGAAATTACACTCCCAATATAAGCACCCATGGGAAGGTGTGTTTGTTCAAATGCAATTTTTGACAAAGGCTTTTAAAATTAATCTTTGAATGCTAAAAACATTGTTTTGAGGATCAAGTGGAATAATACTTGTAAAGTACTCAGCACAGTGTCAGGCACATGGTAGGAGCTTAACAAACACTTATTCTTTTCCTTCCTCCAATCCCATCATCTTCATTGTATTCCCTTCCATATTACACTTTGGGCATCCTTCCTCAGATATCTGGTAGGATGCCATGAATCTAGTGGGCACTTGATAAAATATTTCTGATTAACCTCCTGATGACTCTGGATCTTCCCCTGGAAGTGGGTGGGGCTAGGGCTTAAGGCAGCTTGGGTCATACTCTCTTCAAGTTTCTGAATTGCTGGTAACTCATTTCATTGTTGCTTAGCCAATTTCTATGTCTTTGACTCTTTCAACACTTTGTGTTGCTTATCATCTGGAGACCCTCCAGACCCTCTTGCTATCTACCCTTTCCTGGTACTGCATAAACCATATCTGTTGTGTTAGAAGACAGTCTTAGTCCACATCCAAATAACAATGGACTAATTCTTTTAAGTTGTATTTATCCAGGGTGGATT